>NC_086197.1:36938607-38315932 GCF_035770615.1 Melospiza melodia melodia
CATAGTGGAAAAGCGTTTTGCCGAGGTGTAGATGAGAAGAGGAGCTAAAGACGAAGGTAGGATGCTCTCCGGAGGTAAGAGCCGCTGCCGGGCGTCTTTCGGCAGAAGCCGCGCTAAGGAGAGCACTGTGAGCGGCACAATCGTCTTTGCGCGAAGAAGCCGCTTCTTGGGCTCCGGCAGCCGGCGAGAGCGGCAGCTTCGGGAAGGTGAAGAAGCAAGCTGTACAACACTGGGATTGTGTGCGCACCTTGCCAACTGATAGAAAACAGTACCTTTGCACTCTCCTGACTTTTCCAATCACAGGAACATTCGATTGGAAGCTGTTTTGGACAACTTTTCTTTTCTTCCTGCCAAACACTTGGCAGACATCCGTGCAACTTCTAGAACACGATGGGAGATGTTTTCTGTGCTGGCACAGTTTTTCCTAGCCAGACATAGTGGAAAAGCTTTTTGCCGAGGTGTAGATGAGAAGAGGAGCTAAAGAGTGGATGTTAGCAAATGACACCCATCTTCAAAAAAGGCAATTAAGAGGACTCGCCATAGTACAAACCAGCCAGCCTCTTTTTTATCCCCAGGAAGTTGATGAAGCAGCTCTTCCTGGAAATCCTTGCCAGGCACATGACAGATGACCAAATAATGTAGTTAGCATGATTTTTCAGGGGAATTTCATGCTGAACATCACTTTAAACTCCTCTGATGAATCAACTTGACTGGTAGATGAAGGGAATATTATCTGCCTGGGCTTCAGGGAGGTTTTTGACATACCTCTACATGGCATCACACATACATATGGAAGCAATAGTGCAAAGGGGAGGGAATCAGTGTCTTTTCAGTGATGCTGAGGGAAAAGACAAGAGGCAGTGGGCACACACTGAAATACAGGAGATTGCCTTTGAACATCAGTAAATGTTTCTTTACTGTCAGGGTGACTGAACCACGGCACAGACTGCCCAGAAAGATTGTGGAGCCTGGATCTTTGAAGACATTAAAAGTACACCCAGATAGAATCCTGGGCAAGAGGCTCTAGGTATCCTGGTTTAGGCAGGGGGGTTGGGCCTGGTTAGCCCCACCAACCCCTTCCACTCTCTTTCATTCTGTGCTAGTGAATTCTCTTCAAGATGCATTTCAAAGCGCTGGCATGACAAAGTTCTGTGCAGACAGAGATCCAAATGGACATGGCATCTAAGTTCCTTAAGCAGTGTTCAAGAAGAATGTAAAACTCTGGCACAAGTGTCTCTTCCCTAACTGAATCCCTTTCATGGGAAAATTCCCAGCTCTAGAAAGATCTTCTGATACGCATGCTTAAGACTGACACTGGCTGAGCAAATTTCTCCCTATGTATATCTAAGACCAGTTAGGATCTTCACCCAAAGTGCAGTCAACATAGTCACAGAATGCCTATTGTTAAGAAGTGACAGCTTCCATCAGAATGGCAGCTATTGGTCCACAAAATGGATTAATGGATGGGAATTATCTACGTGGGTTAAAAACAAAAATAAAGAGTTGGTCTTTATTTATCAATTTCATGGCAATATTGATAAGGGAAGAAAAAGATCTAAGTCCTTGACTTTCTGGACTCGAGGAAAGATTTTAAAAATTCCTTGTAAAAATGTATGATCACAATCAGACTATTGAAACCATTTTAGTTGGGAACAAAGTTCCAAAATTGTCTAGATAGTGGCAAAGAAGCCAAGAAAATAGGAAAGAAACAAAAAGAGAGCAAAAGAGTCAGCTTCAGTGTACAAGCTCGTTCTAGAAGTAGTCTGCTGGGAAAAGGAACCCCCAGCTAAATTTCCAATGTATTCCTGCGCTTGATTCAGTAACTGGTCAATGTAAAAACCAATCCTTTTGTACAACTTCTTCCAGCAACAAAAACTCCAACAGGTTGACACTACCATCATGCCTGTTCCAGACATATTTAAAAGAGAAATGATGATTTTCTTGAAAACCTACTTACATAAAAGTTGCAAGATGGTGGAGGGATTCCCACATCCTCCTTCCTCCATCTGGCTTGAAAGTATATTTGATAAAATATGCAACAAAGCACATGATTTATAAGGGAGAGTCAAATGGATGATTTGGGAATCGATCTCTTGTTGATAGTAAACTTCATATCCACTCGGTGTGACCTTTTTAAAACAAAATGTGGAGCTGAGGCATGAATCTGCCACAACAATTGTAAAGCAAACATACACACTCCCCTTCATATGCCCCCCCCTCCACACACACCTAGGCACACACAGAGATCAGCATAGCAGATCATGAACACCTTGGAAAAGACTGAAATGCTAAATGCCTCTCTTGATGGGCAAAAGAGCTGGTGCAGTAATTCAAATGCCTGGTACAAAAATTCTGTTTAATATTTAGCTCCTATTTAAAACACAGCTTTTCATTTCATTCTATTTACAGAATATTTTCATTTCATTTGTTTCTTTAAAATTACTTAGTTCTCACCTGTTGTATGTCTAGGAATATTTTCTTCCAAAAATAGAAAAAAATAGATGATATCTTTTCAGCAGAAAACATTGGTTGATACAATTTTAAACCATCATGATATGGAAGAATTCTTCTGTCCCTCTCGAAGGTGGAAGAAGCATTTGGATCACAGATCATCTACAATGAAATACTTGACATGTTTAAGATGCTTTCAATCAATTTTGATCGTCAATTGCTTATTTGTTGTAAACAGTAATTTTTCAGTGAAGGGAAAGTGTGTGTGGTATATCTACATGATATGTTCAAAGGCAGTTCCTACTAATGGCCAGGCTGAATTCCAGTAAATAATGTCCCGAATGATATTTTGCCGCCTTCTTTGGCACTTCATGAAATCTTACCCCGATGAAGTGCTGAAACAAAGAGATTTTCTCTTAGAGAGTGTCTCATGTTGTAACCTATCCCATGGATTTTATGCTGTAATTCTTATCTCTTTTAAAATTTACTATCTTCTGTACAGTTTTCATGAAACTTTCTGTTACAGTAGTGAATAGCACAGATAAATGTCATTTTGTACAACTTTGAATTTACCCCAAGAGCTGAGAGAAAACTTGATCCTATACTTCAATCCGAGTTTCTTCTATAGTCCAACTTTGTTTCTCTACCATCAAGCTTCTCCTTTGTTGCTGCTCCAAGCCCCGTCCAAGGTGACCTTGAATACTTTCAGGGATGGGACACCCACAACTTCTCTGGGCAACCTGTTCCAGTGTTCCAGCACTCCCACAGTAAAAAAGGCCTTCCTTTCATCTAATATGTGTAGGAAATCATAAATCTAGGCATAGAAGCTTGGAGTGCAAATTTGAAATTCTTTGGATTTGAAGCACATTTTATATGAATACTGACTTACAGATGACTAAAAGATGTTGATGGGCATTTGAGCTGACAAGTTTTGAAAAAGTGCACGGAAATTAAAATTGAAACCACTAAAATTAAAAACTCCTTGCCATTTTCTTTTTCCTCTCCTATTCAAAATTGCATATGTCAGATATCAGTGCTTCATGCAAACCTCTCAGATGCTCTCAGAGAAAAAGCTTTTCTTTCAGACTAAGTTGCGGTTGACGTAGAACACTAGCAGGAGTGAAAGATTTTCTGGGCATCGGGGCAGCCCGTTCTCCTTGGATTTGTGTGCAGAATGCATTTTATCCAAACTGGAAAATAGATCCCAGCTCTGTTCTATTCATCATTCTTACTTCATCAGGCCAGAAGATTCTGTGAAAAGTAGCCTGTGGACCTTGAAGACAGCGCATGTGAACCAGATGAGAGGTGATAGAGAAGTTGAGGGAGAGAAGAAAGAGCATGAGGCTGAAACCAGAAAGTATTTCTCCACGTGATCATGGAAGATTGCAGGAGCCACTTGGTACTATCAAACCAGCCCAACTTGGCACTGGTGCCACCTTGGGTCTGGGAGCCATGTTGCATATCGTGCATTTTAAGGAGCCAGCTGGCCACACCCAGCCATATGCCCCCAAACACAAACCAAGGCCCTTTTCTCTGGCAAACAAAACTCAGCTGCCCTGCTTCTGGATGGCAGATTGCAGGAACCACTTGGTACTATCAAACCAGCCCAACTTGGCACTGGTGCCACCATGGGTCTGGGAACCATCCTGCCTATTGTAGCTTTTCAGGAGCCAGCCGGTCACTCCCAGCCATAGGCCCCCAAACAGAAACCTCGGCCCGTTTCCCTGGCAAACAAAAGTAAGCTGCCCCGCTTCTGGATGGCAGATTGCAGGAGCTACTTAGTACTATCAAATCAGCCCGACTTGGCACAGGTGCCACCTTGGATCTGGGAACCATCCTGTGTATCGTGGATTTTCAGGGGCCAGCCGGCCACTCTCAGCCATATGCCCCCAAACACAAACCACGGACCTTTTCTCTGGCAAACAAAAATCAGCTGCCCCACTTCTGGATGGCAGATTGCAGGAGACACTTGGGACTATCACACCAGCACAACATGGCACTGCTGCCACCTTGGATCTGGGAACAATCCTGCGTATCGTACATATTCAGGAACCAGCCGAACACTCCCAGCCACAGGCCCCCAAACACAAACAACGGCCCATTTCCCTGGCAAACAAAACTCAGCTGCCCCGCTTCTGGTGTGGCAGTTTGCAGGAGCCACTTGGGACTATCAAAGCAGCCCGACTTGGTAATGGTACCATCTTGGATCTGGGAACCATCCGGCGTATCTTGGATTTTCAGGGGCCAGCCGGTCATTCCCAGCCATATGCTCCCAAACACAAACCTCGGCCCTTTTCTCTGGCAAACAAAACTCAACTGCCCCTCTTCTGGATGGCAAATTGCAGGACGCACTTGGTACTACAAAAAGAGCCCGACTTGGCAGTGGTGCCACCTTGGCTCTGGGAACCATCCTGCGTATCGAGCATTTTAAGGAGCCAGCCGGCAATTCCCAGCCGTATGCCCCAAAAAGAAACCACGGACCTTTTCTCTGGCAAAAAAAACTCAGCTGTCCCGCTTCTGGATGGCAGATTGCAGGAGTCACTTTGAACCATACAACCAGCCTTACTTGGCACTGGTGCCACCTTGTATCTGGGAACCATCCTGCCTATCGTTGATTTTCAGGGGCCAGCCTACCACTCTCGGCCATAGGCCCCCAAACACAAACCACAGCCCTTTTCTCTAGCAAACAAAATTTAGCTGCCCCGCTTCTGGATGGCAAATTGCAGGAGCCACTGGGTACTACAAAAACAGCCCGACTTGGCACAGGTGCCACCTTGCGTCTGGTTACCATGCGGCGTATCGTGCATTTTAAGGAGCCAGGTGGCCACTCCCAGCCATATGCCCCCAAACACAACCCACGGCCCTTTTCTCTGGCAAACAAAACTCAGCTGCCCCGCTTCTGGATGGCAGAGTGCAGGAGACACTTGGTACTATCAAACCAGCCCGACTTGGCACTGGTGCCACCTTTGGTCTGGGAACCATCCTGCGTATTGTGGATTGTCAGGAGACAGCCGACCACTCTCGGCCACAGACCCCAATCAAAAACAAAGGTCCGTTTCCCTGGCAAAAAAAACTCAGCTGCCCCGCTTCTGGATGGGAGATTGCAGGAGGCACTTGACACTGTCAAAAGAGCCCCACTTTGTACTGGTGCCACCTTGGGTCTGGGAACCATGCTGCGTATCGTGGATTTTCAGGAGCCAGCCGGCCACTGCCAGCCACAGGCCCCCAAACAAAAACCACAGCCTTTTTCTCTGGCAAACAAAACTCAGCTGCCCTGCTTCTGGATGGCAGATTGCAGGAGCCACTTGGTACTATCAAACCAGCCCGACTTGGCACTGGTGCCACCTTGGGTCTGGGAACCATCCTGCCTATCGTGGATTTTAAGGAGCCAGCCGGCTACTCCCAGCCACAGGCCCCCAACAAAAACCACGGCCCTTTTTTCTCGCAAACAAAAGTAAGCTGCCCCGCTTCTGGATGGCAGATTGCAGGAGCCACTTGGTACTATCAAACCAGCCCGACTTGGCACTGGTGCCACCTTGGGTCTGGGAACCATGCTGCGTATCGCAGATTCTAAGGCGCCAGTCGGCCACTCCCAGCCACAAGACCCCAAACACAAACAACGGCGCTTTTCTCTGGCAAACAAAACTCAACTGCCCCTCTTCTGGATGGCAAATTGCAGGACGCACTTGGTACTATCAAACCAGCACGACTTGGCACGGGTGCCACCTTGGGTCTGGGAACCATCCTGCGTATTGTGGATTGTCAGGAGCCAGCTGGACACTCTCGGCCACAGACCCCAATCAAAAACAACGGCCCGTTTCACAGGCAAACAAAACTCAGCTGCCCCGCTTCTGGATGGGAGATTGCAGGAGGCACTTGACACTGTGAAACCAGCCCCACTTGGCACTGGTGCCACCTTGGGTCTGGGAACCATGCTGCGTATCATGGATTTTCAGGAGCCAGCCGGCCACTCCCAGCCATAGGCCCCCAAACAAAAACCACAGCCTTTTTCTCTGGCAAACAAAATTCAGCTGCCCCGCTTCTGGATGGCAGATTGCAGGAGCCACTTGGGACTATCACACCAGCACAACATGGCACTGGTGCCACCTTGGATCTGGGAATCATCCTTCCTATCGTGGATTTTCAGGGGCCAGCCGGTCACTCTCAGCCATAGGCCCCAAACACAAACCACGGCCCTTTTCTCTGGAAAACAAAACTCAACTGCCCCTCTTCTGGATGGCAGATTGCAGGAGCCACTGGGTACTATGAAACCAGCCCTACTTGGCACTGGTGCCACCTTGGGTCTGGGAACCATGCTGCGTATCATGGATTTTCAGGAGCCAGCCGTCCACTGCCAGCCACAGGCCCCGAAACACAAACAACAGCCTTTTTCTCTGGCAAACAAAATTCAGCTGCCCCGCTTCTGGATGGCAGATTGCAGGAACCACTTGGTACTAACAAACCAGCCCGACTTGGCACTGGTGCCACCTTGGGTCTGGGAACCATCCTGCGTATCGTGGATTCTAAGGAGCCAGCCGGCCACTCCCAGCCACAGGCCCCCAACAAAAACCACGGCCCTTTTTTCTGGCAAACAAAACTTAGCTGCCTCACTTCTGGATGGCAGATTGCAGGAGCCACTTGGTGTAATCAAACCAGCCCGACTTGGCACTGGTGTCACCTTGGGTCTGGGAACCATCCTGCGTATCGTGGATTCTAAGGAGCCAGCCGGCCACTCCCAGCCACAGGCCCCCAAACAAAATCAACGGCGCTGTTCCCTGAAAAACAAAACACGCCTGCCAACTTTTTGATGGAGTTTGCAGGAGCCACTTGGTACTATCAAACCAGCCCAACTTGGCACTGGTGCCACCATGGGTCTGGTAAACATCCTGTGTATCGTGGATTCTTAGGAGCCAGCAGGCCACTCCTAGCCACAGGCACCCAAACAAAAACCTAGGCCTATTTCTCTGGCAAACAAAAGTAAGCTGCCCCGCTTCTGGATGGAAGATTGCAGGAGACACTTGGGACTATCAAACCAGCCCAACTTGGCACTGGTGCCACCTTGGATCTGGGAACCATGTTGTGTATCGTGGATTTTCAGGGGCCAGCCGGCCACTCTCAGCCATATGTCCCCAAACAGAAACCTCGGCCCGTTTCTCTGGCAAACAAAACTCAACTGCCCCTCTTCTGGATGGCAAATTGCAGGATGAACTTGATACTAAAACCGCAGGCCGACTTGGTAGTGGTGACACCTTGGGCCTGGGAACCATCATGCGTATCGAGCATTTTAAGGAGCCAGCCGGCCACTCCCAGCAATATGCCCCCAAAAACAATCCACGGAATTTTTCTCTGGCAAACAAAAATCAGCTGCCCCGCTTCTGGATGGCAGATTGCAGGAGCCACTTTGCACCATCAAACCAGCCCGACTTGGCACTGGTGCCACCTTGCATCTGGGAACCATGCTGCCTAGCGTGGATTTTCAGGGGCCAGCGGGCCACTCTCAGCTATATGCCCCCAAACAAAACCCACGGCCCGTTTCCCTGGCAAACAAAAGTAAGCTGCCCTGCTTCTGGATGGCAGATTGCAGGAACCACTTGGTAGTATCAAACCAGCCCGACTTGGCACTGGTGCCACCTTGGGTCTGGGAACCATCCTGCGTATCGTGGATTCTAAGGAGCCAGCCGGCCACTCCCAGCCACAGGCCCCCAAACACAAACAACGGCGCTTTTCCCTGGAAAACAAAACTCGCCTGCCAACTTTTTGATGGCAGATTGCAGGAGCAACTTGGTACTATCAAACCAGCCCAACTTGGCACTGGTGCCACCATGGGTCTGGTAAGCATCCTGCCTATTGTAGCTTTCCAGGAGCCAGCCGGTCACTCCCAGCCATAGGCCCCCAAACACAAACCTCGGCCCGTTTCCCTGGCAAACAAAAGTAAGCTGCCCCGCTTCTGGATGGCAGATTGCAGGAGCCACTTGGTACTATCAAACCAGCCCAACTTGGCACTGGTGCCACCTTGGGTCTGGGAACCATGCTGCGTATCGCAGATTCTAAGGCGCCAGTCGGCCACTCCCAGCCACAAGCCCCCAAACACAAACAACGGCGCTTTTCTCTGGCAAACAAAACTCAACTGCCCCTCTTCTGGATGGCAAATTGCAGGACGCACTTGGTACTATAAAAACAGCCCGACTTGGCACTGGTGCCACCTTGGGTCTGGGAACCATCCTGCGTATCGATCTTTTTAATGAGACAGCCGGCCACTCCCAGCCATATGCCCCCAAACACAACCCACGGCCCTTTCCTCTGGCAAACAAAACTCAGCTGCACCGCTTCTGGATGGCAGATTGCAGGAGCCACTTGGTACTATCAAACCAGCAAGACTTGGCACTGGTGCCACCTTGGGTCTGGGAACCATCCTGCGTATTGTGGATTGTCAGGAGCCAGCTGAACATTCTCGGCCACAGACCCCAATCAAAAACAACGGCCCGTTTCACAGGCAAACAAAACTCAGCTGCCCCGCTTCTGGATGGGAGATTGCAGGAGGCACTTGACACTGTGAAACCAGCCCCACTTGGCACTGGTGCCACCTTGGGTCTGGGAACCATGCTGCGTATCATGGATTTTCAGGAGCCAGCCGGCCACTCCTAGCCATAGGCCCCCAAACAAAAACCACAGCCTTTTTCTCTGGCAAACAAAATTCAGCTGCCCCACTTCTGGATGGCAGATTGCAGGAGCCACTTGGGACTATCACACCAGCACAACATGGCACTGCTGCCACCTTGGATCTGGGAACCATCCTTCCTATCGTGGATTTTCAGGGGCCAGCCGGTCACTCTCAGCCATAGGCCCCAAACACAAACCACGGCCCTTTTCTCTGGAAAACAAAACTCAACTGCCCCTCTTCTGGATGGCAGATTGCAGGAGCCACTGGGTACTATGAAACTAGCCCTACTTGGCACTGGTGCCACCTTGGGTCTGGGAACCATGCTGCGTATCATGGATTTTCAGGAGCCAGCCGTCCACTGCCAGCCACAGGCCCCGAAACACAAACAACAGCCTTTTTCTCTGGCAAACAAAATTCAGCTGCCCCGCTTCTGGATGGCAGATTGCAGGAACCACTTGGTACTAACAAACCAGCCCGACTTGGCACTGGTGCCACCTTGGGTCTGGGAACCATCCTGCGTATCGTGGATTCTAAGGAGCCAGCTGGCCACTCCCAGCCACAGGCCCCAAAATACACACAACGGCGCTTTTCCCTGGAAAACAAAACTCGCCTGCCAACTTTTTGATGGCAGATTGCAGGAGCCACTTGGTACTATCAAACCAGCCCAACTTGGCACTGGTGCCACCATGGGTCTGGTCACCATCCTGCCTATCGTAGCTTTTCAGGAGCCAGCCGGTCACTCCCAGCCATAGGCCCCCAGAAAAAAACCTCGGTCCTTTTCCCTGGAAAACAAAAGTAAGCTGCCCCGCTTCTGCATGGCAGATTGCAGGAGCCACTTGGTGCTATCAAACCAGCCCGACTTGGCACTGGTGCCACCTTGGGTCTGGGAACCATCCTGCGTATCCTGTGTTCTAAGGAGCCAGCCGGCCACTCCCAGCCACAGTCCCCCAAACAAAAACAACGGCGCTTTTCCCTGGAAAACAAAACTGACCTGCCAACTTTTTGATGGCAGATTGCAGGAGCCACTTGGTACTATCAAACCAGCCCAACTTGGCACTGGTGCCACCATGGGTCTGGTCACCATCCTGCCTATCGTAGCTTTTCAGGAGCCAGCCGGTCACTCCCAGCCATAGGTACCCAGACAAATACCTCGGCCCGTTTCCCTGGCAAACAAAAGTAAGCTGCCCCGCTTCTGGATGGCAGATTGCAGGAGCCACTTGGTACTATCAAACCAGCCCAACTTGACACTGGTGCCACCTTGGCTCTGGGAACCATGCTGCGTAACCCGGATTCTAAGACGACAGGCAGCCACTGCCAGCCACAGGCCTCCAAACAAAATCAACGGCGCTTTTCCCTGGAAAACAAAACTCGCCTGACAACTTTTAGATGGCAGATTGCAGGAGCCAGTTGGTACCATCAAACCAGCCCAACTTGGCACTGGTGCCACCTTGGGTCTGGGAACCATCCTGCCTATTGTTGCTTTTCAGGAGCCAGCCGGTCACTTCTAGCCCTAGGCCCCCAGTCATATACCTCGGCCCGTTTCCCTGGCACACAAATGTAAGCTACCCCGCTTCAGGATGGCAGATTGCAGGAGCCACTTTTCACCATCAAACCAGCCCGACTTGGCACTGGTGCCACCTTGGGTCTGGGAACCATCCTGCGTATCGTGTGTTCTAAGGAGCCAGCCGGCCACTCCCAGCCACAGTCCCCCAAACACAAACAACGGCGCTTTTCCCTGGAAAACAAAACTGGCCTGCCAACTTTTTGATGGCAGATTGCAGGAGCCACTTGGTACTATCAAACCAGCCCAACTTGGCACTGGTGCCACCATGGGTCTGGTCACCATCCTGCCTATCGTAGCTTTTCAGGAGCCAGCCGGTCACTCCCAGCCATAGGCCCCCAGACACAAACCTCGGCCCGTTTCCCTGGCAAACAAAAGTAAGCTGCCCCGCTTCTGCATGGCAGATTGCAGGTGCTATTTAGTACTATCAAACCAGCCCGACTTGGCACTGGTGCCACCTCTGGTCTGGGAACCATCCTGCCTATCGTGGATTTTCAGGGGCCAGACGGCCACTATCAGCCATATGCCCCCAAAAACAAACCACGGGCTTTTCTCTGGTAAACAAAACTCAACTGCCCCTCTTCTGGATGGCAAATTTTAGGACGCACTTTGTACTACGAAAACCGCCCGACTTGGCACTGGTGCCACCTTGGGTCAGGGAACCATCCTGCCTATCGTAGCTTTTCAGGAGCCAGCCGGTCACTCCCAGCCATAGGTCCCCAGACAAATACCTCGGCCCGTTTCCCTGGCAAACAAAAGTAAGCTGCCCCGCTTCTGGATGGCAGATTGCAGGAGCCACTTGGTACTATCAAACCAGCCCAACTTGACACTGGTGCCACCTTGGCTCTGGGAACCATGCTGCGTAACCCGGATTCTAAGACGACAGGCAGCCACTGCCAGCCACAGGCCTCCAAACAAAATCAACGGCGCTTTTCCCTGGAAAACAAAACTCGCCTGACAACTTTTAGATGGCAGATTGCAGGAGCCAGTTGGTACCATCAAACCAGCCCAACTTGGCACTGGTGCCACCTTGGGTCTGGGAACCATCCTGCCTATTGTAGCTTTTCAGGAGCCAGCCGGTCACTTCTAGCCCTAGGCCCCCAGGCATAAACCTCGGCCCGTTTCCCTGGCAGACAAATGTAAGCTACCCCGCTTCAGGATGGCAGATTGCAGGAGCCACTTTTCACCATCAAACCAGCCCGACTTGGCACTGGTGCCACCTTGGGTCTGGGAACCATCCTGCGTATCGTGTGTTCTAAGGAGCCAGCCGGCCACTCCCAGCCACAGTCCTCCAAACACAAACAACGGCGCTTTTCCCTGGAAAACAAAACTGGCCTGCCAACTTTTTGATGGCAGATTGCAGGAGCCACTTGGTACTATCAAACCAGCCCAACTTGGCACTGGTGCCACCTTGGGTCTGGTAACCATCCTGCCTATCGTAGCTTTTCAGGAGCCAGCCGGTCACTCCCAGCCATAGGCCCCCAGACACAAACCTCGGCCCGTTTCCCTGGCAAACAAAAGTAAGCTGCCCCGCTTCTGCATGGCAGATTGCAGGCGCTATTTAGTACTATCAAACCAGACCGACTTGGCACTGGTGCCACCTCTGGTCTGGTCACCATCCTGCCTATCGTGGATTTTCAGGGGCCAGACGGCCACTATCAGCCATATGCCCCCAAAAACAAACCACGGCCCTTTTCTCTGGTAAACAAAACTCAACTGCCCCTCTTCTGGATGGCAAATTTTAGGACGCACTTTGTACTACGAATACCGCCCGACTTGGCACTGGTGCCACCTTGGGTCAGGGAACAATCCTGCCTATCGTAGCTATTTAAGGAGCCAGCAGGCCACGCCCAGCCATATAGCCCCAAAAACAAACCACGGACCATTTCTCTTGGAAACAAAAATCCGCTGCCCCGCGTCAGGATGGCAGATTGCAGGAGCCACTTTGCACCATCAAACCACCCCAACTTGGCACTGGTGCCACCATGGGTCTGGTCACCATCCTGCCTATCGTAGCTTTTCAGGAGCCAGGCGGTCACTCCCAGCCATAGGCCCCCAGACAAATACCTCGGCCCGTTTCCCTGGCAAACAAATGTAAGTTGCCCCGCTTCTGGATGGCAGATTGCAGGAGCCACATGGTACTATCAAACCAGGCCAACATGGCACTGGTGCCACCTTGGCTCTGGGAACCATCCTGCCTATCGTGGATTTTCAGGCGCCAGCCGGCCACTCTCAGCCATATGCCCCCAAACACAAACCACGGCCCTTTTCTCTGGTAAACAAAACTCAACTGCCCCTCTTCTGGATGGCAAATTGCAGGACGCACTTGGTACTACGAAAACAGCCCGACTTGGCAGTGATGCCACCTTGGGTCAGGGAACCATCATGCGTATCGATGTTTTTAAGGAGTCAGCCGGCAACGTCCAGCCATATACCCCCAAAAAAAACCCACGGAACTTTTCTCCAGCAAGCAAAAATCCGCTGCCCCGCGTCTGGATGGCAGATTGCAGGAGCTATTTAGTATTATCAAACCAGCCCGACTTGGCACTGGTGCCACCATGGGTCTGGTCACCATCCTGCCTATCGTAGCTTTTCAGGAGCCAGCCGGTCACTCTCAGCCATAGGCCCCAAACACAAACCACGGCCCTTTTCTCTGGAAAACAAAACTCAACTGCCCCTCTTCTGGATGGCAGATTGCAGGAGCCACTGGGTACTATGAAACCAGCCCTACTTGGCACTGGTGCCACCTTGGGTCTGGGAACCATGCTGCGTATCATGGATTTTCAGGAGCCAGCCGTCCACTGCCAGCCACAGGCCCCGAAACACAAACAACAGCCTTTTTCTCTGGCAAACAAAATTCAGCTGCCCCGCTTCTGGATGGCAGATTGCAGGAACCACTTGGTACTAACAAACCAGCCCGACTTGGCACTGGTGCCACCTTGGGTCTGGGAACCATCCTGCGTATCGTGGATTCTAAGGAGCCAGCTGGCCACTCCCAGCCACAGGCCCCAAAACACAAACAACGGCGCTTTTCCCTGGAAAACAAAACTCGCCTGCCAACTTTTTGATGGCAGATTGCAGGAGCCACTTGGTACTATCAAACCAGCCCAACTTGGCACTGGTGCCACCATGGGTCTGGTCACCATCCTGCCTATCGTAGCTTTTCAGGAGCCAGCCGGTCACTTCTAGCCCTAGGCCCCCAGGCATAAACCTCGGCCCGTTTCCCTGGCAGACAAATGTAAGCTACCCCGCTTCAGGATGGCAGATTGCAGGAGCCACTTTTCACCATCAAACCAGCCCGACTTGGCACTGGTGCCACCTTGGGTCTGGGAACCATCCTGCGTATCGTGTGTTCTAAGGAGCCAGCCGGCCACTCCCAGCCACAGTCCTCCAAACACAAACAACGGCGCTTTTCCCTGGAAAACAAAACTGGCCTGCCAACTTTTTGATGGCAGATTGCAGGAGCCACTTGGTACTATCAAACCAGCCCAACTTGGCACTGGTGCCACCTTGGGTCTGGTAACCATCCTGCCTATCGTAGCTTTTCAGGAGCCAGCCGGTCACTCCCAGCCATAGGCCCCCAGACACAAACCTCGGCCCGTTTCCCTGGCAAACAAAAGTAAGCTGCCCCGCTTCTGCATGGCAGATTGCAGGCGCTATTTAGTACTATCAAACCAGACCGACTTGGCACTGGTGCCACCTCTGGTCTGGTCACCATCCTGCCTATCGTGGATTTTCAGGGGCCAGACGGCCACTATCAGCCATATGCCCCCAAAAACAAACCACGGCCCTTTTCTCTGGTAAACAAAACTCAACTGCCCCTCTTCTGGATGGCAAATTTTAGGACGCACTTTGTACTACGAATACCGCCCGACTTGGCACTGGTGCCACCTTGGGTCAGGGAACCATCCTGCCTATCGTAGCTATTTAAGGAGCCAGCAGGCCACGCCCAGCCATATAGCCCCAAAAACAAACCACGGACCATTTCTCTTGGAAACAAAAATCCGCTGCCCCGCGTCAGGATGGCAGATTGCAGGAGCCACTTTGCACCATCAAACCACCCCAACTTGGCACTGGTGCCACCATGGGTCTGGTCACCATCCTGCCTATCGTAGCTTTTCAGGAGCCAGGCGGTCACTCCCAGCCATAGGCCCCCAGACAAATACCTCGGCCCGTTTCCCTGGCAAACAAATGTAAGTTGCCCCGCTTCTGGATGGCAGATTGCAGGAGCCACATGGTACTATCAAACCAGGCCAACATGGCACTGGTGCCACCTTGGCTCTGGGAACCATCCTGCCTATCGTGGATTTTCAGGCGCCAGCCGGCCACTCTCAGCCATATGCCCCCAAACACAAACCACGGCCCTTTTCTCTGGTAAACAAAACTCAACTGCCCCTCTTCTGGATGGCAAATTGCAGGACGCACTTGGTACTACGAAAACAGCCCGACTTGGCAGTGATGCCACCTTGGGTCAGGGAACCATCATGCGTATCGATGTTTTTAAGGAGTCAGCCGGCAACGTCCAGCCATATACCCCCAAAAAAAACCCACGGAACTTTTCTCCAGCAAGCAAAAATCCGCTGCCCCGCGTCTGGATGGCAGATTGCAGGAGCTATTTAGTATTATCAAACCAGCCCGACTTGGCACTGGTGCCACCATGGGTCTGGTCACCATCCTGCCTATCGTAGCTTTTCAGGAGCCAGCCGGTCACTCTCAGCCATAGGCCCCAAACACAAACCACGGCCCTTTTCTCTGGAAAACAAAACTCAACTGCCCCTCTTCTGGATGGCAGATTGCAGGAGCCACTGGGTACTATGAAACCAGCCCTACTTGGCACTGGTGCCACCTTGGGTCTGGGAACCATGCTGCGTATCATGGATTTTCAGGAGCCAGCCGTCCACTGCCAGCCACAGGCCCCGAAACACAAACAACAGCCTTTTTCTCTGGCAAACAAAATTCAGCTGCCCCGCTTCTGGATGGCAGATTGCAGGAACCACTTGGTACTAACAAACCAGCCCGACTTGGCACTGGTGCCACCTTGGGTCTGGGAACCATCCTGCGTATCGTGGATTCTAAGGAGCCAGCTGGCCACTCCCAGCCACAGGCCCCAAAACACAAACAACGGCGCTTTTCCCTGGAAAACAAAACTCGCCTGCCAACTTTTTGATGGCAGATTGCAGGAGCCACTTGGTACTATCAAACCAGCCCAACTTGGCACTGGTGCCACCATGGGTCTGGTCACCATCCTGCCTATCGTAGCTTTTCAGGAGCCAGCCGGTCACTCCCAGCCATAGGCCCCCAGACACAAAGCTCGGCCTGTTTCCCTGGCACACAAAAGTAAGCTACCGCACTTCTGGATGGCAGATTGCAGGAGCCACTTTGCACCATCAAACCAGCCCAACTTGGCACTGGTGCCACCTTGGCTCTGGGAACCATGCTGCGTAACCCGGATTCTAAGACGACAGGCAGCCACTGCCAGCCACAGGCCTCCAAACAAAATCAACGGCGCTTTTCCCTGGAAAACAAAACTCGCCTGACAACTTTTAGATGGCAGATTGCAGGAGCCAGTTGGTACCATCAAACCAGCCCAACTTGGCACTGGTGCCACCATGGGTCTGGGAACCATCCTGCCTATTGTTGCTTTTCAGGAGCCAGCCGGTCACTCCTAGCCCTAGGCCCCCAGTCATAAACCTCGGCCCGTTTCCCTGGCACACAAAAGTAAGCTACCCCGCTTCAGGATGGCAGATTGCAGGAGCCACTTTTCACCATCAAACCAGCCCGACGTGGCACTGGTGCCACCTTGGGTCTGGGAACCATCCTGCGTATCCTGTGTTCTAAGGAGCCAGCCGGCCACTCCCACCAACAGTCCCCCAAACACAAACAACGGCGCTTTTCCCTGGAAAACAAAACTCGCCTGACAACTTTTTGATGGCAGATTGCAGGAGCCACTTGGTACTATCAAACCAGCCCAACTTGGCACTGGTGCCACCATGGGTCTGGTAACCATCCTGCCTATCGTAGCTTTTCAGGAGCCAGGCGGTCACTCCCAGCCATAGGCCCCCAGACACAAACCTCGGCCCGTTTCCCTGGCAAACAAAAGTAAGCTGCCCCGCTTCTGCATGGCAGATTGCAGGTGCTATTTAGTACTATCAAACCAGCCCGACTTGGCACTGGTGCCACCTCTGGTCTGGTCACCATCCTGCCTATCGTGGATTTTCAGGCGCCAGACGGCCACTATCAGCCATATGCCCCCAAAAACAAACCACGGCCCTTTTCTCTGGTAAACAAAACTCAACTGCCCCTCTTCTGGATGGCAAATTTTAGGACGCACTTTGTACTACGAAAACCGCCCGACTTGGCACTGGTGCCACCTTGGGTCAGGGAACCATCCTGCCTATCGTAGCTATTTAAGGAGCCAGCAGGCCACGCCCAGCCATATAGCCCCAAAAACAAACCACGGACCATTTCTCTTGGAAACAAAAATCCGCTGCCCCGCGTCAGGATGGCAGATTGCAGGAGCCACGTTGCACCATCAAACCACCCCGACTTGGCACTGGTGCCATCTTGGATCTGGGAACCATCCTGCCTATCGTAGCTTTTCAGGAGCCAGCCGGTTACTCCCAACCATAGGCCCCCAGACAGAAAACTCTGCCCGTTTCCCTGGCAAACAAAAGTAAGCTACCCCGCTTCTGGATGGCAGATTGCAGGAGCCACTTGGTACTATCAAACCAGCCCAACTTGACACTGGTGCCACTTTGGGTCTGGGAACCATGCTGCGTAACGTAGATTCTAAGGCGCCAGGCGGCCACTCCCAGCCACAGGCCCCCAAATACAAACAACGGCGCTTTTCCCTGGAAAACAAAACTCGCCTGCCAGCTTTTTGATGGCAGATTGCAGGAGCCACTTGGTACTATCAAATCATCCCAACTTGGCACTGGTGCCATTATGGGTCTGGGAACCATCCTGCCAAATGTACCATTTCAGGAGCCAGCCGGTCACTCCCAGCCATAGGCCCCCATCACAAACCTCGGACCGTTTCCCTGGCAAACAAAATTAAGCTGCCCCGATTCTGGATGGCAGATTGCAGGAGCCACTTGGTAGTGTCAAAACAGCCCGACTTGGCACTGGTGCCACCTTGGGTCTGGGAACCATCCTGCGTATCGTGGATTCTAAGCAGCCACCCGGCCACTCCGTGCCACAGGCGCCCAAACACAAACAAGTGCGCTTTTCCCTGGAAAACAAAACTCGCCTGCCAACATTTTGATGGCAGATTGCAGGAGCCACTTGGTACTATCAAACCAGCCCAACTTGGCACTGGTGCCACCATGGGTCTGGTCACCATCCTGCCTATCGTAGCTTTTCAGGAGCCAGCCGGTCACTCCCAGCCATAAACCCCCAGACACAAACCTCGGCCCGTTTCCCTGGAAAACAAAAGTAAGCACCCCCGATTCTGGATGGCAGATTGCAGGAGCCACTTGGTAGTATCAAATTAGCCCAACTTGGCACTGGTGCCATCATGGGTCTGGTAAACATCCTGCCTATCTTAGCTTTTCAGGAGCCGGCCGGTCACTCCCTGCCATAGGCCCCCAGAGAAATACCTCGGCCCGTTTCCCTGGCAAACAAAAGTAAGCTGCCCCTCTTCTGGATGGCAGATTGCAGGAACCACTTGCTACTATCAAACCAGCCCAACTTGGCACAGGTGCCACCTTGGCTCTGGGAACCATGCTGCGTAACGTAGATTCTAAGAGGACAGCCGGACACTCCCAGCCACAGGCCTCTAAACAAAAACAACGGCGCGTTACCCTGGAAAACAAAACTCGCCTGCCAACTTTTTGATGGCAGATTGCAGGAGCCACTTGGTACTATCAAACCAGCCCTACTTGGCACTGGTGCCACCATGGGTCTGGTCACCATCCTGCCTATCGTAGCTTTTCAGGAGCCAGCCGGTCACTCCCAGCCATAGGCCCCCAGACAAATACCTCGGCCCGTTTCCCTGGCAAACAAAAGTAAGCTGCCCCGCTTCTGGATGGAAGATTGCAGGAGCCACATGGTACTATCAAACCAGGCCAACATGGCACTGGTGCCACCTTGGCTCTGGGAACCATCCTGCCTATCGTGGATTTTCAGGCGCCAGCCGGCCACTCTCAGCCATATGCCCCAAAACACAAACCACGGCCCTTTTCTCTGGTAAACAAAACTCAACTGCCCCTCTTCTGGATGGCAAATTGCAGGAGCCACTTGGTACTACGAAAACAGCCCGACTTGGCAGTGATGCCACCTTGGGTCAGGGAACCATCCTGCGTATCGATGTTTTTAAGGAGTCAGCCGGCAACGTCCAGCCATATACCCCCAAAAAAAACCCACGGAACTTTTCTCCAGCAAGCAAAAATCCGCTGCCCCGCGTCTGGATGGCAGATTGCAGGAGCTATTTAGTATTATCAAACCAGCCCGACTTGGCACTGGTGCCACCATCGGTCTGGTCACCATCCTGCCTATCGTAGCTTTTCAGGAGCCAGCCGGTCACTCTCAGCCATAGGCCCCAAACACAAACCACGGCCCTTTTCTCTGGAAAACAAAATTCAACTGCCCCTCTTCTGGATGGCAGATTGCAGGAACCACTTGGTACTAACAAACCAGCCCGACTTGGCACTGGTGCCACCTTGGGTCTGGGAACCATCCTGCGTATCGTGGATTCTAAGGAGCCAGCTGGCCACTCCCAGCCACAGGCCCCAAAACACACACAACGGCGCTTTTCCCTGGAAAACAAAACTCGCCTGCCAACTTTTTGATGGCAGATTGCAGGAGCCACTTGGTACTATCAAACCAGCCCAACTTGGCACTGGTGCCACCATGGGTCTGGTCACCATCCTGCCTATCGTAGCTTTTCAGGAGCCAGCCGGTCACTCCCAGCCATAGGCCCCCAGACACAAAGCTCGGCCCGTTTCCCTGGCAAACAAAAGTAAGCTGCCCCGCTTCTGGATGGCAGATTGCAGGATCCACTTGTTATTATCAAACCAGCCCGACTTGGTACTGGTGCCACCTTGGGTCTGGGAACCATCCTGCGTATCGTGTGTTCTAAGGAGCCAGCCGGCCACTCCCAGCCACAGGCCCCCAAACAAAAACAACGGCGATTTTCCCTGGAAAACAAAACTCGCCTGACAACTTTTTGATGGCAGATTGCAGGAACCACTTGGTACTATCAAACCAGCCCAACTTGGCACTGGTGCCACCTTGGGTCTGGGAACCATGCTGCGTATTGTGGATTCTAAGGAGCCAGCCGGCCACTCCAGCCACAGGCCCGCAGACACAAACAACGGCGCTTTTCCCTGGAAAACAAAACTTGCCTGCCAACATTTTGATGGCAGATTGCAGGAGCCACTTGGTACTATGAAATCAGCCGAACATGGCACTGGTGCCACCATGGGTCTGGTCACCATCCTGCCTATCGTAGCTTTTCAGGAGCCAGCCGGTCACTCCCAGCCATAGGCCCCCAGACACAAAGCTCGGCCCGTTTCCCTGGCAAACAAAAGTAAGCTGCCCCGCTTCTGGATGGTAGATTGCAGGAACCATTTGCTACAATCAAACCAGCCCAACTTGGCACTGGTGCCACCTCAGGTCTGGGAGCCATCCTGCGTATTTTGGATTCTAAGGAGCCAGCCGGCCACTCCCAGCCACAGGCCCCCAAACACAAACAACGGCGCTTTTCCATGGAAAACAAAACTCGCCTGCCAACATTTTGATGGCAGATTGCAGGAGCCACTTGGTACTATCAAACCAGCCCAACTTGGCACTGGTGCCACCATGGGTCTGGTCACCATCCTGCCTATCGTAGTTTTTCAGGAGCCAGCCGGTCACTCCCTGCCATAGGCCCCCAGACAAAACCTCGGCCCGTTTCCCTGGCAAACAAAAGTAAGCTGCCCCGCTTCTGGATGGCAGATTGCAGGACGCACTTGGTAGTATCAAACCAGCCCAACTTGGCACTGGTGCCACCTCAGGTCTGGGAACCATGCTGCGTATCGTGGATTCTAATTAGCCATCCGTCCACTCCCAGCCACAGGCCCCCAAACAAAAACAACGGCGCTTTTCCCTGGATAACAAACTCGCCTGCCAACTTTTTGATGGCAGATTGCAGGAGCCACTTGGTACTATGAAACCAGCCCAACTTGGCACTGGTGCCACCATGGGTCTGGTCAACATCCTGCCTATCGTAGCTTTTCAGGAGACAGCCGGTCACTCCCAGCCATAGGCCCCCAGACAAAAACCTCGGCCCTTTTCCCTGGCAAACAAAAGTAAGTTAACCCGCTTCTGGATGGCAGATTGCAGGAGCCACTTTTCACCATCAAACTAGCCCGACTTGGCACTGGTGTCACCTCTGGTCTGGGAACCATCCTGCCTGTCGTGGATTCTAATTAGCCAGCCGGCCACTCCCAGCCACAGGCCCCCAAACACAAACAACGGCGCTTTTCCCTGGGAAACAAAACTCGCCTGCCAAGTTTTTGATGGCAGATTGCAGGAGCCACTTGGTACTATCAAACCAGCCCAACTTGGCACTGGTGCCACCATGGGTCTGGTAAACATCCTGCCTATCGTAGCCTTTCAGGAGCCAGCCGGTCACTCCCAGCCATAGGCCCCCAGACACAAAGCTCGGCCCGTTTCCCTGGCAAACAAAAGTAAGCTGCCCCGCTTCTGGATGGCAGATTGCAGGAACCACTTGGTACTATCAAACCAGCCCGACTTGGCACTGGTGCCACCTTGGGTCTGGGAACCATCCTGCGTATCGTGGATTCTAAGGAGCCAGCCGGCCACTCCCAGCCACAGGCCCCCAAACACAAACAACGACGCTTTTCCCTGGAAAACAAAACTCGCCTGCCAACTTTTTGATGGCAGATTGCAGGAACCACTTGGTACTATCAAACCAGCCCGACTTGGCACTGGTGCCACCTTGGGTCTGGGAACCATGCTGCGTATCGTGGATTCTAAGGAGCCAGCCGGTCACTCCAGCCACAGGCCCGCAGACACAAACAACGGCGCTTTTCCCTGGAAACCAAAACTCGCCTGCCGACTTTTTGATGGCAGATTGCAGGAGCCACTTGGTACTATCAAACCAGCCCAACTTGGCACTGGTGCCACCATGGGTCTGGTCACCATCCTGCCTATCGTAGCTTTTCAGGAGCCAGCCGGTCACTCCCAGCCATAGGCCCCGAGACACAAAGCTCGGACCTTTTCCCTGGCAAACAAAAGTAAGCTGCCCCGCTTCTGGATGGCAGATTGCAGGAGCCACTTTGCACCATCATACTAGCCCGACTTGGCACTGGTGCCACCTTGGGTCTGGGAACCATCCTGCGTATCGTGGATTCTAAGCAGCCAGCCGGCCACTCCCAGCCACAGGCCCCCAAACACAAACAACGGCGCTTTTCCCTGGAAAATAAAAACTCGCCTGCCAAATTTTGACGGCAGATTGCAGGAGCCACTTGGTACTATCAAACCAGCCCAACTTGGGACTGGTGCCACCATGGGTCTGGTCACCATCCTGCCTATCGTAGCTTTTCAGGAGCCAGCCGGTCACTCCCAGCCATAGGCCCCCAGACAAAAACCTCGGCCCGTTTCCCTGGCAAACAAAAGTAAGCTGCCCTGCTTCTGGATGGCAGATTGCAGGAACCACTTGGTACTATCAAACCAGCAAAACTTGGCACTGGTGCCACCTTGGGTCTGGATACCATGCTGCGTATCGTGGATTCTAAGGAGCCAGCCGGCCACTCCCAGCCACAGGACCCCAAACACAAACAACGGCGCTTTTCCCTGGAAAACAAAACTCTCCTGCCAACTTTTTGATGGCAGATTGCAGGAGCCACTTGGTTTTATCAAATCAGCCCAACTTGGCACTGGTGCCACCATGGGTCTGGTCACCATCCTGCCTATCTTATCTTTTCAGGAGCCAGCCGGTCACTCCCCGCCATAGGCCCCCAGAGAAAAACCTCGGCCCATTTCCCTGGCAAACAAAAGTAAGCTACCCCGCTCCTGGATGGCAGATTTCAGGAGCCACTTTGTACCATCAAACTAGCCCGTCTTGGCACTGGTGCCACCTCTGGTCTGGGAACCATCCTGCGTATCGTGGATTCTAATTAGCCAGCCGGCCACTCCCTACCACAGGCACCCAAACACAAACAACGGCGCTTTTCCCTGGAAAACAAAACTCGCCTACCAACTATTTGATGGCAGATTGCAGGAGCCACTTGGTACTATCAAACCAGCCCAACTTGGCACTGGTGCCACCATGGGTCTGGTCACCATCCTGCCTATCGTAGCTTTTCAGGAGCCAGCCGGTCACTCCCTGCCATAGGCCCCGAGACAGAAAGCCCGGCCCGTTTCCCTGGCAAACTAAAGTAAGCTGCCCCGCTTCTGGATGGCAGATTGCAGGAGCCACTTTGTACTATCAAACCAGCCCGACTTGGCACTGGTGCCACCTCTGGTCTGGGAACCATGCTGCGTATCGTGGATTTTAAGGAGCCAGTCGGCCACTCCCAGCCATACGCCTCCAAACACAAACAACGGTCCATTTCCCTGGCAAACAAAAGTAAGCTGCCCCGCTTCTGGATGTCAGATTGCAGGAACCACTTGTTGCCAAGTTGGGGTGGTTTGATAGTACCAAGTGGCTCGTGTAATCTGCCATCAAAAAGTTGGCAAGCGAGTTTTGTTTTCCAGGGAAAAGCGCCGTTGTTTGTGTTTGGGGGCCTGTGGCTGGGAGTGGCCAGCTGTCTCCTTAGAATCCACGATACGCAGGATGGGTCCCAGACCAGAGGTGGCACCAGTGCCAAGTCGGGCTGGTTTGATGGTGCAAAGTGACTCCTGCAATCTGCCATCCAGAAGCGGGGTAGCTTACTTTTGTTTGCCAGGGAAACGGGTAGAGCTTTTTGTCTGGGGGCCTATGGCTGGGAGTGACCGGCTGGCTCCTGAAAAGCTACGATAGGCAGGATGGTGACCAGACCCATGGTGGCACCAGTGCCAAGTTGGGCTGGTTTGATAGTACCAAGTGGCTCCTGCAATCTGCCATCCAGAAGCGGGTCAGCTTACTTTTGTTTCCCAGGGAAACGGGCCGAGGTTTGTGTCTGGGGGCCTATGGCTGGGAGTGACCGGCTGGCTACTGAAAAGCTACGATAGGCAGGATGGTTACCAGACTCATGGTGGCACCAGTGCCAAGTCGGGCTGGTTTGATAATACTAAATAGCTCCTGAAATCTGCCATTCAGACGCGGGGCAGCGGATTTTTGTTTGCTGGAGAAAAGTTCCGTGGTTTGTTTTTGGGGGTATATGGCTGGACGTGGCCGGCTGGCTCCTTAAAAAGATCGATACGCAGGATTGTTCCCTGACCCAAGGTGGCATCACTGCCAAGTCGGGCTGTTTTCGTAGTACCAAGTGCGTCCTGCAATTTGCCATCCAGAAGAGGGGCAGTTGAGTTTTGTTTGCCAGAGCAAAGGGCCGTGGTATGTGTTTGGGGGCATATGGCTGAGAGTGGCCGGCTGGCCCCTGAAAATCCACGATAGGCAGGATGGTTCCCAGAGCCAAGGTGGCACCAGTGCCATGTTGGCCTGGTTTGATAGTACCATGTGGCTGCTGTAATCTGCCATCCAGAAGCGGGGCAGCTTACTTTTGTTTGCCAGGGAAACGGGCCGAGATATTTGTCTGGGGGCCTATGGGTGGGAGTGACCGGCTGGCTCCTGAAAAGCTACGATAGGCAGGATGGTTACCAGACCCATGGTGGCACCAGTACCAAGTTGGGCTGGTTTGATAGTACCAAGTGGCTCCTGCAATCTGCCATCAAAAATTTGGCAGGCGAGTTTTGTTTTCCAGGGAAAAGCGCCGTTGTTTTGTTTAGAGGCCTGTGGCTGGGAATGGCCGCCTGTCCTCGTAGAATCTACGTTACGCAGCATGGTTCCCAGAGCCAAGGTTGCACGAGGGCCAAGTCGGGCAGGTTTGATAGTACCAAATGCATCCTGCAATCTGCCATCCAAAAGCGGGGCAGTTTACTTTTGTTTGCCAGGGAAACGGGCCGAGGTTTGTGTCTGGGGGCCTATGGCAGGGAGTGACCGGCTGGCTCCTGAGAAGCTACGATAGGCAGGATGTTTACCAGACCCATGGTGGCACCAGTGCCAAGTTGGGCTGATTTGATAGTACCAAGTGGCTCCTGCAATCTGCCATCCAGAATCGGGGCAGCTTACTTTTGTTTTCCAGGGAAACGGGCCGAGGTTTGTGTCTGGGGGTCTATGGCTGGGAGTGACCGGCTGGCTCCTGAAAAGCTACGATAGGCAGGATGGTGACCAGACCCATGGTGGCACCAGTGCCAAGTTGGGCTGGTTTGATAGCACCAAGTGGCTCCTGCAATCTGCCATCAAAATGTTGGCAAGCGAGTTTTGTTTTCCAGGGAAAAGCGCCGTTGTTTGTGTTTGGGCGCCTGTGGCTCAGAGTGGCCGGGTGGCTGCTTAGAATCCACGATACGCAGGATGGTTCCCAGACCCAAGGTGGCACCAGTGCCAAGTCGGGCTGGTTTGACACTACCATGTGGCTCCTGCAATCTGCCATCCAGAATCGGGGCAGCCAAATTTTGTTTGCCAGGGAAACGGTCCGAGGTTTGTGTCTGGGGGACTATGGCTGGGAGTGACCGGCTGGCTCCTGAAATGCTACAATAGGCAGGATGGTTCCCAGACCCATAGTGGCACCAGTGCCAAGTTGGGATGATTTGATAGTACCAAGTGGCTCCTGCAATCTGCCATCAAAAAGCTGGCAGGCGAGTTTTGTTTTCCAGGGAAAAGCGCCGTTGTTTGTGTTTGGGGGCCTGTGGCTGGGAGTGGCCGGCTGGCTCCTTAGAATCCACGATATGCAGGATTGTTCCCAGACCCAAGGTGGCACCAGTGCCAAGTCGGGCTGGTTTGATGGTGCAAAGTGGCTCCTGCAATCTGCCATCCAGACGCGGGGCAGCGGATTTTTGTTTCCATGAGAAATGGTCCGTGGTTTGTTTTTGGGGGTATATGGCTGGGCGTGGCCGGCTGGCCCCTTAAAAAGCTCGATATGCAGGATGGTTCCCTGACACAAGGTGGCACCAGTGCCACGTCGGGCGGTTTTCGTAGTACAAAGTGCGTCCTAAAATTTGCCATCCAGAAGAGGGGCAGTTGAGTTTTGTTTGCCAGAGAAAAGGTCCGTGGTTTGTTTTTGGGGGCATATGGCTGAGAGTGGCCGGCTGGCCCCTGAAAATCCACGATAGGCAGGATGGTTCCCAGACCAGAGGTGTCACCAGTGCCAAGTCGGGCTGGTTTGATAGTACTAAATAGCTCCTTCAATCTGCCATGCAGAAGCGGGGCAGCTTACTTTTGTTTGCCAGGGAAACGGGCCGAGGTTTGTGTCTGGGGGCCTATGGCTGGGAGTGACCGACTGGCTCCTGAAAAGCTACGATAGGCAGGATGGTGACCAGACCCATGGTGGCACCAGTGCCAAGTTGGGCTGGTTTGATAGTACCAAGTGGCTCCGGCAATCTGCCATCAAAAACTTGGCAGGCGAGTTTTGTTTTCCAGGGAAAAGCGCCGTTGTTTGTGTTTGGGGGCCTGTGGCTGGGAGTGGCCAGCTGGCTCCTTAGAAGCCACGATAGGCAGGATGGTTCCCAGACCAGAGGTGGCACCAGTGCCAAGTTGGGCTGGTTTGATGGTGCAAAGTGGCTCCTGCAATCTGCCATCCAGAAGCGGGGTAGCTTACTTTTGTTTGCCAGGGAAACGGGCCGAAATATTTGTCTAGGGGCCTCTGGCTGGGGGTGGCTGGCTGGCACCTGAAAAGCTACGATAGGCAGGATGGTGACCAGACCCATGGTGGCACCAGTGCCAAGTTGGGCTGGTTTGATAGTACCAAGTGGCTCCTGCAATCTGCCATCAAATGTTTGGCAGGCGAGTTTTGTTTTCCAGGGAAAAGCACCGTTGTTTGTGTTTGGGGGCCTGTGGCTGGGAGTGGCCAGCTGGCTCCTTAGAATCCACGATACGCAGGATGGTTCCCAGACCAGAGGTGGCACCAGTGCCATGTTGGCCTGGTTTGATAGTACCATGTGGCTCCTGCAATCTGCCATCCAGAAGCGGGGCTGCTTACTTTTGTTTGCCAGGGAAACGGGCCGAGATATTTGTCTGGGGGCCTATGGCTGGGAGTGAGCGGCTGGCTCCTGAAAAGCTACGATAGGCAGGATGGTGACCAGACCCATGGTGGCACCAGTGCCAAGTTGGGCTGGTTTGATAGTACCAAGTGGCTCCTGCAATCTGCCATCAAAAAGTTGTCAGGCGACTTTTGTTTTCCAGGGAAAAGCGCCGTTGTTCTTGTTTAGAGGCCTGTGGCTGGGAGTGGCCGGCTGCCTCCTTTGAACCCAGGATACGCAGGATGGTTCCCAGAGCCAAGGTGGCACCAGTGCCAAGTTGGGCTGGTTTGATAGTACCAAGTGGCTCCTGCAATCTGCCATCCAGAAGCGGGTCAGCTTACTTTTGTTTCCCAGGGAAACGGGCCGAGGTTTGTGTCTGGGGGCCTATGGCTGGGAGTGACCGGCTGGCTACTGAAAAGCTACGATAGGCAGGATGGTTACCAGACTCATGGTGGCACCAGTGCCAAGTCGGGCTGGTTTGATAATACTAAATAGCTCCTGAAATCTGCCATTCAGACGCGGGGCAGCGGATTTTTGTTTGCTGGAGAAAAGTTCCGTGGTTTGTTTTTGGGGGTATATGGCTGGACGTGGCCGGCTGGCTCCTTAAAAAGATCGATACGCAGGATTGTTCCCTTACCCAAGGTGGCATCACTGCCAAGTCGGGCTGTTTTCGTAGTACCAAGTGCGTCCTGCAATTTGCCATCCAGAAGAGGGGCAGTTGAGTTTTGTTTGCCAGAGCAAAGGGCCGTGGTATGTGTTTGGGGGCATATGGCTGAGAGTGGCCGGCTGGCCCCTGAAAATCCACGATAGGCAGGATGGTTCCCAGAGCCAAGGTGGCACCAGTGCCATGTTGGCCTGGTTTGATAGTACCATGTGGCTGCTGTAATCTGCCATCCAGAAGCGGGGCAGCTTACTTTTGTTTGCCAGGGAAACGGGCCGAGATATTTGTCTGGGGGCCTATGGGTGGGAGTGACCGGCTGGCTCCTGAAAAGCTACGATAGGCAGGATGGTTACCAGACCCATGGTGGCACCAGTACCAAGTTGGGCTGGTTTGATAGTACCAAGTGGCTCCTGCAATCTGCCATCAAAAATTTGGCAGGCGAGTTTTGTTTTCCAGGGAAAAGCGCCGTTGTTTTTGTTTAGAGGCCTGTGGCTGGGAATGGCCGCCTGTCCTCGTAGAATCTACGTTACGCAGCATGGTTCCCAGAGCCAAGGTTGCACGAGGGCCAAGTCGGGCAGGTTTGATAGTACCAAATGCATCCTGCAATCTGCCATCCAAAAGCGGGGCAGTTTACTTTTGTTTGCCAGGGAAACGGGCCGAGGTTTGTGTCTGGGGGCCTATGGCAGGGAGTGACCGGCTGGCTCCTGAGAAGCTACGATAGGCAGGATGTTTACCAGACCCATGGTGGCACCAGTGCCAAGTTGGGCTGATTTGATAGTACCAAGTGGCTCCTGCAATCTGCCATCCAGAATCGGGGCAGATTACTTTTGTTTTCCAGGGAAACGGGCCGAGGTTTGTGTCTGGGGGTCTATGGCTGGGAGTGACCGGCTGGCTCCTGAAAAGCTACGATAGGCAGGATGGTGACCAGACCCATGGTGGCACCAGTGCCAAGTTGGGCTGGTTTGATAGCACCAAGTGGCTCCTGCAATCTGCCATCAAAATGTTGGCAAGCGAGTTTTGTTTTCCAGGGAAAAGCGCCGTTGTTTGTGTTTGGGCGCCTGTGGCTCAGAGTGGCCGGGTGGCTGCTTAGAATCCACGATACGCAGGATGGTTCCCAGACCCAAGGTGGCACCAGTGCCAAGTCGGGCTGGTTTGACACTACCATGTGGCTCCTGCAATCTGCCATCCAGAATCGGGGCAGCCAAATTTTGTTTGCCAGGGAAACGGTCCGAGGTTTGTGTCTGGGGGACTATGGCTGGGAGTGACCGGCTGGCTCCTGAAATGCTACAATAGGCAGGATGGTTCCCAGACCCATAGTGGCACCAGTGCCAAGTTGGGATGATTTGATAGTACCAAGTGGCTCCTGCAATCTGCCATCAAAAAGCTGGCAGGCGAGTTTTGTTTTCCAGGGAAAAGCGCCGTTGTTTGTGTTTGGGGGCCTGTGGCTGGGAGTGGCCGGCTGGCTCCTTAGAATCCACGATATGCAGGATTGTTCCCAGACCCAAGGTGGCACCAGTGCCAAGTCGGGCTGGTTTGATGGTGCAAAGTGGCTCCTGCAATCTGCCATCCAGACGCGGGGCAGCGGATTTTTGTTTCCATGAGAAATGGTCCGTGGTTTGTTTTTGGGGGTATATGGCTGGGCGTGGCCGGCTGGCCCCTTAAAAAGCTCGATATGCAGGATGGTTCCCTGACACAAGGTGGCACCAGTGCCACGTCGGGCGGTTTTCGTAGTACAAAGTGCGTCCTAAAATTTGCCATCCAGAAGAGGGGCAGTTGAGTTTTGTTTGCCAGAGAAAAGGTCCGTGGTTTGTTTTTGGGGGCATATGGCTGAGAGTGGCCGGCTGGCCCCTGAAAATCCACGATAGGCAGGATGGTTCCCAGACCAGAGGTGTCACCAGTGCCAAGTCGGGCTGGTTTGATAGTACTAAATAGCTCCTTCAATCTGCCATGCAGAAGCGGGGCAGCTTACTTTTGTTTGCCAGGGAAACGGGCCGAGGTTTGTGTCTGGGGGCCTATGGCTGGGAGTGACCGACTGGCTCCTGAAAAGCTACGATAGGCAGGATGGTGACCAGACCCATGGTGGCACCAGTGCCAAGTTGGGCTGGTTTGATAGTACCAAGTGGCTCCGGCAATCTGCCATCAAAAAGTTGGCAGGCGAGTTTTGTTTTCCAGGGAAAAGCGCCGTTGTTTGTGTTTGGGGGCCTGTGGCTGGGAGTGGCCAGCTGGCTCCTTAGAAGCCACGATACGCAGGATGGTTCCCAGACCAGAGGTGGCACCAGTGCCAAGTTGGGCTGGTTTGATGGTGCAAAGTGGCTCCTGCAATCTGCCATCCAGAAGCGGGGTAGCTTACTTTTGTTTGCCAGGGAAACGGGCCGAAATATTTGTCTAGGGGCCTCTGGCTGGGGGTGGCTGGCTGGCACCTGAAAAGCTACGATAGGCAGGATGGTGACCAGACCCATGGTGGCACCAGTGCCAAGTTGGGCTGGTTTGATAGTACCAAGTGGCTCCTGCAATCTGCCATCAAATGTTTGGCAGGCGAGTTTTGTTTTCCAGGGAAAAGCACCGTTGTTTGTGTTTGGGGGCCTGTGGCTGGGAGTGGCCAGCTGGCTCCTTAGAATCCACGATACGCAGGATGGTTCCCAGACCCAAGGTGGCACCAGTGCCAAGTCGGGCTGGTTTGTTAGTACCAAGTGGTTCCTGCAATCTGCCATCCAGAAGCGGGGCAGCTGAATTTTGTTTGCCAGAGAAAAAGGCTGTTGTTTGTGTTTCGGGGCCTGTGGCTGGCAGTGGACGGCTGGCTCCTGAAAATCCATGATACGCAGCATGGTTCCCAGACCCAAGGTGGCACCAGTGCCAAGTCGGGCTGGTTTGATACTACCAAGTGCGTCCTGCAATCTGCCATCCAGAAGCGGGGCAGCTTAATTTTGTTTGCCAGGGAAACGGGCCGTGGGTTTTGTATGGGGGCCTATGGCTGAGAGTGGCCGGCTGGCTCCTGAAAATCCACGCTAGGCAGCATGGTTCCCAGATGCAAGGTGGCACCAGTGCCAAGTCGGGCTGGTTTGATGGTGCAAAGTGGCTCCTGCAATCTGCCATCCAGAAGCGGGGCAGCTGATTTTTGTTTGCCAGAGAAAAATTCCGTGGATTGTTTTTGGGGGCATATTGCTGGGAGTGGCCGGCTGGCTCCTTAAAATGCTCGATACGCATGATGGTTCCCAGGCCCAAGGTGTCACCACTACCAAGTCGGCCTGCGGTTTTAGTATCAAGTTCATCCTGCAATTTGCCATCCAGAAGAGGGGCAGTTGAGTTTTGTTTGCCAGAGAAACGGGCCGAGGTTTCTGTTTGGGGACATATGGCTGAGAGTGGCCGGCTGGCCCCTGAATATCCACGATACACAGCATGGTTCCCAGATCCAAGGTGGCACCAGTGCCAAGTTGGGCTGGTTTGATAGTCCCAAGTGTCTCCTGCAATCTGCCATCCAGAAGCGGGGCAGCTTACTTTTGTTTGCCAGAGAAATAGGCCTAGGTTTTTGTCTGGGGGCCTGTGGCTAGGAGTGGCCGGCTGGCTCCTTAGAATCCACGATACGCAGGATGTTTCCCAGACCCAAGGTGGCACCAGTGCCAAGTCGGGCTGGTTTGATAGTACCAAGTGGCTCCTGCAAACTCCATCAAAATGTTGGCAGACGTGTTTTGTTTTCCAGGGAACAGCGCCGTTGATTTTGTTTGGGGACCTGTGGCTGGGAGTGGCCGGCTGGCTCCTTAGAATCCACGATACGCAGGATGGTTCCCAGACCCAAGGTGGCACCAGTGCCAAGTCGGGCTGGTTTGATTACACCAAGTGGCTCCTGCAATCTGCCATCCAGAAGTGAGGCAGCTAAGTTTTGTTTGCCAGAAAAAAGGGCCGTGGTTTTTGTTGGGGGCCTGTGGCTGGGAGTAGCCGGCTGGCTCCTTAAAATCCACGATAGGCTGGATGGTTCCCAGACCCAAGGTGGCACCAGTGCCAAGTCGGGCTGGTTTGATAGTACCAAGTGGCTCCTGCAATCTGCCATCCAGAAGCGGTGCAGTTGAGTTTTGTTTACCAGAGAAAAGGGCCGTGGGTTGTGTTTGGGGGCATATGGCTGGGAGTGGCCGGCTGTCTCATTAAAAAGATCGATACGCAGGATGGTTCCCAGACCCAAGGTGGCACCAGTGCCAAGTCGGGCTGTTTTTATAGTACCAAGTGCGTCCTGCAATTTGCCATCCAGAAGAGGGGCAGTGGAGTTTTGTTTGCCAGAGAATAGCGCCGTTGTTTGTGTTTGGGGGCTTGTGGCTGGGAGTGGCCGACTGGCGCCTTAGAATCTGTGTTACGCAGCATGGTTCCCAGACCAGAGGTGGCACCAGTGCCAAGTTGGGCTGGTTTGATAGTACCAAGTGGCTCCTGCAATCTGCCATCCAGAAGTGGGGCAGCTTACTTTTGTTTGCCAGGGAAACGGGCCGAGGTTTGTGACTGGGGACCTATGGCTGGGAGTGAGCGGCTGGCTCCTGAAAAGCTACGATAGGCAGGATGGTGACCAGACCCATGGTGGCACCAGTGCCAAGTTGGGCTGGTTTGATAGTACCAAGTGGCTCCTGCAATCTGCCATCAAAAAGTTGTCAGGCGAGTTTTGTTTTCCAGGGAAAAGCGCCGTTGTTTGTATTTGGGGGCCTGTGGCTGGGAGTGGCCGGCTGGCTCCTTTGAACCCACGATACGCAGGATGGTTCCCAGACCCAAGGTGGCACCAGTGCCAAGTCGGGCTGGTTTGATACTACCAAGTGCGTCCTGCAATCTGCCATCCAGAAGCGGGGCAGCTTAATTTTGTTTGCCAGGGAAACGGGCCGTGGGTTTTGTATGGGGGCCTATGGCTGAGAGTGGCCGGCTGGCTCCTGAAAATCCACGCTAGGCAGCATGGTTCCCAGATGCAAGGTGGCACCAGTGCCAAGTCGGGCTGGTTTGATGGTGCAAAGTGGCTCCTGCAATCTGCCATCCAGAAGCGGGGCAGCTGATTTTTGTTTGCCAGAGAAAAATTCCGTGGATTGTTTTTGGGGGCATATTGCTGGGAGTGGCCGGCTGGCTCCTTAAAATGCTCGATACGCATGATGGTTCCCAGGTCCAAGGTGTCACCACTACCAAGTCGGCCTGCGGTTTTAGTATCAAGTTCATCCTGCAATTTGCCATCCAGAAGAGGGGCAGTTGAGTTTTGTTTGCCAGAGAAACGGGCCGAGGTTTCTGTTTGGGGACATATGGCTGAGAGTGGCCGGCTGGCCCCTGAATATCCACGATACACAGCATGGTTCCCAGATCCAAGGTGGCACCAGTGCCAAGTTGGGCTGGTTTGATAGTCCCAAGTGTCTCCTGCAATCTGCCATCCAGAAGCGGGGCAGCTTACTTTTGTTTGCCAGAGAAATAGGCCTAGGTTTTTGTCTGGGGGCCTGTGGCTAGGAGTGGCCGGCTGGCTCCTAAGAATCCACGATACGCAGGATGTTTCCCAGACCCAAGGTGGCACCAGTGCCAAGTCGGGCTGGTTTGATAGTACCAAGTGGCTCCTGCAAACTCCATCAAAAAGTTGGCAGGCGTGTTTTGTTTTCCAGGGAACAGCGCCGTTGATTTTGTTTGGGGGCCTGTGGCTGGGAGTGGCCGGCTGGCTCCTTAGAATCCACCATACGCAGGATGGTTCCCAGACCCAAGGTGGCACCAGTGCCAAGTCGGGCTGGTTTGATAGTACCAAGTGGCTCCTGCAATCTGCCATCCAGAAGCGGTGCAGTTGAGTTTTGTTTGCCAGAGAAAAGGGCCGTGGGTTGTGTTTGGGGGCATATGGCTGGGAGTGGCCGGCTGTCTCCTTAAAAAGATCGATACGCAGGATGGTTCCCAGACCCAAGGTGGCACCAGTGCCAAGTCGGGCTGGTTTGATAGTCCCAAGTGGCTCCTGCAAACTGCCATCCAGAAGCGGGGCAGCTGAGTTTTGTTTGCCAGGGAAATGTGCCGTTGTTTGTGTTTGGGGGCCTGTGGCTGGGAGTGTTCGGCTGGTTCCTGAATATGTACGATACGCAGGATTGTTCCCAGACCCAAGGTGGCACCAGTGCCAAGTCGGGCTGGTTTGATGGTGCAAAGTGGCTCCTGCAATCTGCCATCCAGACGCGGGGCAGCGGATTTTTGTTTCCATGAGAAATGGTCCGTGGTTTGTTTTTGGGGGTATATGGCTGGGCGTGGCCGGCTGGCCCCTTAAAAAGCTCGATATGCAGGATGGTTCCCTGACACAAGGTGGCACCAGTGCCACGTCGGGCGGTTTTCGTAGTACAAAGTGCGTCCTAAAATTTGCCATCCAGAAGAGGGGCAGTTGAGTTTTGTTTGCCAGAGAAAAGGTCCGTGGTTTGTTTTTGGGGGCATATGGCTGAGAGTGGCCGGCTGGCCCCTGAAAATCCACGATAGGCAGGATGGTTCCCAGACCAGAGGTGTCACCAGTGCCAAGTCGGGATGGTTTGATAGTACTAAATAGCTCCTTCAATCTGCCATGCAGAAGCGGGGCAGCTTACTTTTGTTTGCCAGGGAAACGGGCCGAGGTTTGTGTCTGGGGGCCTATGGCTGGGAGTGACCGACTGGCTCCTGAAAAGCTACGATAGGCAGGATGGTGACCAGACCCATGGTGGCACCAGTGCCAAGTTGGGCTGGTTTGATAGTACCAAGTGGCTCCGGCAATCTGCCATCAAAAAGTTGGCAGGCGAGTTTTGTTTTCCAGGGAAAAGCGCCGTTGTTTGTGTTTGGGGGCCTGTGGCTGGGAGTGGCCAGCTGGCTCCTTAGAAGCCACGATACGCAGGATGGTTCCCAGACCAGAGGTGGCACCAGTGCCAAGTTGGGCTGGTTTGATGGTGCAAAGTGGCTCCTGCAATCTGCCATCCAGAAGCGGGGTAGCTTACTTTTGTTTGCCAGGGAAACGGGCCGAAATATTTGTCTAGGGGCCTCTGGCTGGGGGTGGCTGGCTGGCACCTGAAAAGCTACGATAGGCAGGATGGTGACCAGACCCATGGTGGCACCAGTGCCAAGTTGGGCTGGTTTGATAGTACCAAGTGGCTCCTGCAATCTGCCATCAAATGTTTGGCAGGCGAGTTTTGTTTTCCAGGGAAAAGCACCGTTGTTTGTGTTTGGGGGCCTGTGGCTGGGAGTGGCCAGCTGGCTCCTTAGAATCCACGATACGCAGGATGGTTCCCAGACCAGAGGTGGCACCAGTGCCATGTTGGCCTGGTTTGATAGTACCATGTGGCTCCTGCAATCTGCCATCCAGAAGCGGGGCTGCTTACTTTTGTTTGCCAGGGAAACGGGCCGAGATATTTGTCTGGGGGCCTATGGCTGGGAGTGAGCGGCTGGCTCCTGAAAAGCTACGATAGGCAGGATGGTGACCAGACCCATGGTGGCACCAGTGCCAAGTTGGGCTGGTTTGATAGTACCAAGTGGCTCCTGCAATCTGCCATCAAAAAGTTGTCAGGCGACTTTTGTTTTCCAGGGAAAAGCGCCGTTGTTCTTGTTTAGAGGCCTGTGGCTGGGAGTGGCCGGCTGCCTCCTTTGAACCCAGGATACGCAGGATGGTTCCCAGAGCCAAGGTGGCACCAGTGCCAAGTTGGGCTGGTTTGATAGTACCAAGTGGCTCCTGCAATCTGCCATCCAGAAGCGGGTCAGCTTACTTTTGTTTCCCAGGGAAACGGGCCGAGGTTTGTGTCTGGGGGCCTATGGCTGGGAGTGACCGGCTGGCTACTGAAAAGCTACGATAGGCAGGATGGTTACCAGACTCATGGTGGCACCAGTGCCAAGTCGGGCTGGTTTGATAATACTAAATAGCTCCTGAAATCTGCCATTCAGACGCGGGGCAGCGGATTTTTGTTTGCTGGAGAAAAGTTCCGTGGTTTGTTTTTGGGGGTATATGGCTGGACGTGGCCGGCTGGCTCCTTAAAAAGATCGATACGCAGGATTGTTCCCTTACCCAAGGTGGCATCACTGCCAAGTCGGGCTGTTTTCGTAGTACCAAGTGCGTCCTGCAATTTGCCATCCAGAAGAGGGGCAGTTGAGTTTTGTTTGCCAGAGCAAAGGGCCGTGGTATGTGTTTGGGGGCATATGGCTGAGAGTGGCCGGCTGGCCCCTGAAAATCCACGATAGGCAGGATGGTTCCCAGAGCCAAGGTGGCACCAGTGCCATGTTGGCCTGGTTTGATAGTACCATGTGGCTGCTGTAATCTGCCATCCAGAAGCGGGGCAGCTTACTTTTGTTTGCCAGGGAAACGGGCCGAGATATTTGTCTGGGGGCCTATGGGTGGGAGTGACCGGCTGGCTCCTGAAAAGCTACGATAGGCAGGATGGTTACCAGACCCATGGTGGCACCAGTACCAAGTTGGGCTGGTTTGATAGTACCAAGTGGCTCCTGCAATCTGCCATCAAAAATTTGGCAGGCGAGTTTTGTTTTCCAGGGAAAAGCGCCGTTGTTTTTGTTTAGAGGCCTGTGGCTGGGAATGGCCGCCTGTCCTCGTAGAATCTACGTTACGCAGCATGGTTCCCAGAGCCAAGGTTGCACGAGGGCCAAGTCGGGCAGGTTTGATAGTACCAAATGCATCCTGCAATCTGCCATCCAAAAGCGGGGCAGTTTACTTTTGTTTGCCAGGGAAACGGGCCGAGGTTTGTGTCTGGGGGCCTATGGCAGGGAGTGACCGGCTGGCTCCTGAGAAGCTACGATAGGCAGGATGTTTACCAGACCCATGGTGGCACCAGTGCCAAGTTGGGCTGATTTGATAGTACCAAGTGGCTCCTGCAATCTGCCATCCAGAATCGGGGCAGATTACTTTTGTTTTCCAGGGAAACGGGCCGAGGTTTGTGTCTGGGGGTCTATGGCTGGGAGTGACCGGCTGGCTCCTGAAAAGCTACGATAGGCAGGATGGTGACCAGACCCATGGTGGCACCAGTGCCAAGTTGGGCTGGTTTGATAGCACCAAGTGGCTCCTGCAATCTGCCATCAAAATGTTGGCAAGCGAGTTTTGTTTTCCAGGGAAAAGCGCCGTTGTTTGTGTTTGGGCGCCTGTGGCTCAGAGTGGCCGGGTGGCTGCTTAGAATCCACGATACGCAGGATGGTTCCCAGACCCAAGGTGGCACCAGTGCCAAGTCGGGCTGGTTTGACACTACCATGTGGCTCCTGCAATCTGCCATCCAGAATCGGGGCAGCCAAATTTTGTTTGCCAGGGAAACGGTCCGAGGTTTGTGTCTGGGGGACTATGGCTGGGAGTGACCGGCTGGCTCCTGAAATGCTACAATAGGCAGGATGGTTCCCAGACCCATAGTGGCACCAGTGCCAAGTTGGGATGATTTGATAGTACCAAGTGGCTCCTGCAATCTGCCATCAAAAAGCTGGCAGGCGAGTTTTGTTTTCCAGGGAAAAGCGCCGTTGTTTGTGTTTGGGGGCCTGTGGCTGGGAGTGGCCGGCTGGCTCCTTAGAATCCACGATATGCAGGATTGTTCCCAGACCCAAGGTGGCACCAGTGCCAAGTCGGGCTGGTTTGATGGTGCAAAGTGGCTCCTGCAATCTGCCATCCAGACGCGGGGCAGCGGATTTTTGTTTCCATGAGAAATGGTCCGTGGTTTGTTTTTGGGGGTATATGGCTGGGCGTGGCCGGCTGGCCCCTTAAAAAGCTCGATATGCAGGATGGTTCCCTGACACAAGGTGGCACCAGTGCCACGTCGGGCGGTTTTCGTAGTACAAAGTGCGTCCTAAAATTTGCCATCCAGAAGAGGGGCAGTTGAGTTTTGTTTGCCAGAGAAAAGGGCCGTGGTTTGTTTTGGGGGCATATGGCTGAGAGTGGCCGGCTGGCCCCTGAAAATCCACGATAGGCAGGATGGTTCCCAGACCAGAGGTGTCACCAGTGCCAAGTCGGGCTGGTTTGATAGTACTAAATAGCTCCTTCAATCTGCCATGCAGAAGCGGGGCAGCTTACTTTTGTTTGCCAGGGAAACGGGCCGAGGTTTGTGTCTGGGGGCCTATGGCTGGGAGTGACCGACTGGCTCCTGAAAAGCTACGATAGGCAGGATGGTGACCAGACCCATGGTGGCACCAGTGCCAAGTTGGGCTGGTTTGATAGTACCAAGTGGCTCCGGCAATCTGCCATCAAAAAGTTGGCAGGCGAGTTTTGTTTTCCAGGGAAAAGCGCCGTTGTTTGTGTTTGGGGGCCTGTGGCTGGGAGTGGCCAGCTGGCTCCTTAGAAGCCAGGATACGCAGGATGGTTCCCAGACCAGAGGTGGCACCAGTGCCAAGTTGGGCTGGTTTGATGGTGCAAAGTGGCTCCTGCAATCTGCCATCCAGAAGCGGGGTAGCTTACTTTTGTTTGCCAGGGAAACGGGCCGAAATATTTGTCTAGGGGCCTCTGGCTGGGGGTGGCTGGCTGGCACCTGAAAAGCTACGATAGGCAGGATGGTGACCAGACCCATGGTGGCACCAGTGCCAAGTTGGGCTGGTTTGATAGTACCAAGTGGCTCCTGCAATCTGCCATCAAATGTTTGGCAGGCGAGTTTTGTTTTCCAGGGAAAAGCACCGTTGTTTGTGTTTGGGGGCCTGTGGCTGGGAGTGGCCAGCTGGCTCCTTAGAATCCACGATACGCAGGATGGTTCCCAGACCCAAGGTGGCACCAGTGCCAAGTCGGGCTGGTTTGTTAGTACCAAGTGGTTCCTGCAATCTGCCATCCAGAAGCGGGGCAGCTGAATTTTGTTTGCCAGAGAAAAAGGCTGTTGTTTGTGTTTCGGGGCCTGTGGCTGGCAGTGGACGGCTGGCTCCTGAAAATCCATGATACGCAGCATGGTTCCCAGACCCAAGGTGGCACCAGTGCCACGTCGGGCTGGTTTGATACTACCAAGTGCGTCCTGCAATCTGCCATCCAGAAGCGGGGCAGCTTAATTTTGTTTGCCAGGGAAACGGGCCGTGGGTTTTGTATGGGGGCCTATGGCTGAGAGTGGCCGGCTGGCTCCTGAAAATCCACGCTAGGCAGCATGGTTCCCAGATGCAAGGTGGCACCAGTGCCAAGTCGGGCTGGTTTGATGGTGCAAAGTGGCTCCTGCAATCTGCCATCCAGAAGCGGGGCAGCTGATTTTTGTTTGCCAGAGAAAAATTCCGTGGATTGTTTTTGGGGGCATATTGCTGGGAGTGGCCGGCTGGCTCCTTAAAATGCTCGATACGCATGATGGTTCCCAGGCCCAAGGTGTCACCACTACCAAGTCGGCCTGCGGTTTTAGTATCAAGTTCATCCTGCAATTTGCCATCCAGAAGAGGGGCAGTTGAGTTTTGTTTGCCAGAGAAACGGGCCGAGGTTTCTGTTTGGGGACATATGGCTGAGAGTGGCCGGCTGGCCCCTGAATATCCACGATACACAGCATGGTTCCCAGATCCAAGGTGGCACCAGTGCCAAGTTGGGCTGGTTTGATAGTCCCAAGTGTCTCCTGCAATCTGCCATCCAGAAGCGGGGCAGCTTACTTTTGTTTGCCAGAGAAATAGGCCTAGGTTTTTGTCTGGGGGCCTGTGGCTAGGAGTGGCCGGCTGGCTCCTTAGAATCCACGATACGCAGGATGTTTCCCAGACCCAAGGTGGCACCAGTGCCAAGTCGGGCTGGTTTGATAGTACCAAGTGGCTCCTGCAAACTCCATCAAAATGTTGGCAGACGTGTTTTGTTTTCCAGGGAACAGCGCCGTTGATTTTGTTTGGGGACCTGTGGCTGGGAGTGGCCGGCTGGCTCCTTAGAATCCACGATACGCAGGATGGTTCCCAGACCCAAGGTGGCACCAGTGCCAAGTCGGGCTGGTTTGATTACACCAAGTGGCTCCTGCAATCTGCCATCCAGAAGTGAGGCAGCTAAGTTTTGTTTGCCAGAAAAAAGGGCCGTGGTTTTTGTTGGGGGCCTGTGGCTGGGAGTAGCCGGCTGGCTCCTTAAAATCCACGATAGGCTGGATGGTTCCCAGACCCAAGGTGGCACCAGTGCCAAGTCGGGCTGGTTTGATAGTACCAAGTGGCTCCTGCAATCTGCCATCCAGAAGCGGTGCAGTTGAGTTTTGTTTACCAGAGAAAAGGGCCGTGGGTTGTGTTTGGGGGCATATGGCTGGGAGTGGCCGGCTGTCTCATTAAAAAGATCGATACGCAGGATGGTTCCCAGACCCAAGGTGGCACCAGTGCCAAGTCGGGCTGTTTTTATAGTACCAAGTGCGTCCTGCAATTTGCCATCCAGAAGAGGGGCAGTGGAGTTTTGTTTGCCAGAGAATAGCGCCGTTGTTTGTGTTTGGGGGCTTGTGGCTGGGAGTGGCCGACTGGCGCCTTAGAATCTGTGTTACGCAGCATGGTTCCCAGACCAGAGGTGGCACCAGTGCCAAGTTGGGCTGGTTTGATAGTACCAAGTGGCTCCTGCAATCTGCCATCCAGAAGTGGGGCAGCTTACTTTTGTTTGCCAGGGAAACGGGCCGAGGTTTGTGACTGGGGACCTATGGCTGGGAGTGACCGGCTGGCTCCTGAAAAGCTACGATAGGCAGGATGGTGACCAGACCCATGGTGGCACCAGTGCCAAGTTGGGCTGGTTTGATAGTACCAAGTGGCTCCTGCAATCTGCCATCAAAAAGTTGTCAGGCGAGTTTTGTTTTCCAGGGAAAAGCGCCGTTGTTTGTATTTGGGGGCCTGTGGCTGGGAGTGGCCGGCTGGCTCCTTTGAACCCACAATACGCAGGATGGTTCCCAGACCCAAGGTGGCACCAGTGCCAAGTCGGGCTGGTTTGATACTACCAAGTGCGTCCTGCAATCTGCCATCCAGAAGCGGGGCAGCTTAATTTTGTTTGCCAGGGAAACGGGCCGTGGGTTTTGTTTGGGGGCCTATGGCTGAGAGTGGCCGGCTGGCTCCTGAAAATCCACGCTAGGCAGCATGGTTCCCAGATGCAAGGTGGCACCAGTGCCAAGTCGGGCTGGTTTGATGGTGCAAAGTGGCTCCTGCAATCTGCCATCCAGAAGCGGGGCAGCTGATTTTTGTTTGCCAGAGAAAAATTCCGTGGATTGTTTTTGGGGGCATATTGCTGGGAGTGGCCGGCTGGCTCCTTAAAATGCTCGATACGCATGATGGTTCCCAGGTCCAAGGTGTCACCACTACCAAGTCGGCCTGCGGTTTTAGTATCAAGTTCATCCTGCAATTTGCCATCCAGAAGAGGGGCAGTTGAGTTTTGTTTGCCAGAGAAACGGGCCGAGGTTTCTGTTTGGGGACATATGGCTGAGAGTGGCCGGCTGGCCCCTGAATATCCACGATACACAGCATGGTTCCCAGATCCAAGGTGGCACCAGTGCCAAGTTGGGCTGGTTTGATAGTACCAAGTGTCTCCTGCAATCTGCCATCCAGAAGCGGGGCAGCTTACTTTTGTTTGCCAGAGAAATAGGCCTAGGTTTTTGTCTGGGGGCCTGTGGCTAGGAGTGGCCGGCTGGCTCCTAAGAATCCACGATACACAGGATGTTTCCCAGACCCAAGGTGGCACCAGTGCCAAGTCGGGCTGGTTTGATAGTACCAAGTGGCTCCTGCAAACTCCATCAAAAAGTTGGCAGGCATGTTTTGTTTTCCAGGGAACAGCGCCGTTGATTTTGTTTGGGGGCCTGTGGCTGGGAGTGGCCGGCTGGCTCCTTAGAATCCACCATACGCAGGATGGTTCCCAGACCCAAGGTGGCACCAGTGCCAAGTCGGGCTGGTTTGATAGTACCAAGTGGCTCCTGCAATCTGCCATCCAGAAGCGGTGCAGTTGAGTTTTGTTTGCCAGAGAAAAGGGCCGTGGGTTGTGTTTGGGGGCATATGGCTGGGAGTGGCCGGCTGTCTCATTAAAAAGATCGATACGCAGGATGGTTCCCAGACCCAAGGTGGCACCAGTGCCAAGTCGGGCTGGTTTGATAGTCCCAAGTGGCTCCTGCAAACTGCCATCCAGAAGCGGGGCAGCTGAGTTTTGTTTGCCAGGGAAATGGGCCGTTGTTTGTGTTTGGAGGCCTGTGGCTGGGAGTGTTCGGCTGGTTCCTGAATATGTACGATACGCAGGATTGTTCCCAGACCCAAGGTGGCACCAGTGCCAAGTCGGGCTGGTTTGATGGTGCAAAGTGGCTCCTGCAATCTGCCATCCAGACGCGGGGCAGCGGATTTTTGTTTCCATGAGAAATGGTCCGTGGTTTGTTTTTGGGGGTATATGGCTGGGCCTGGCCGGCTGGCTCCTTAAAAAGCTCGATATGCAGGATGGTTCCCTGACACAAGGTGGCACCAGTGCCACGTCGGGCGGTTTTCGTAGTACAAAGTGCGTCCTAAAATTTGCCATCCAGAAGAGGGGCAGTTGAGTTTTGTTTGCCAGAGAAAAGGTCCGTGGTTTGTTTTTGGGGGCATATGGCTGAGAGTGGCTGGGTGGCCCCTGAAAATCCACGATACACAGGATGGTTCCCAGATCCAAGGTGGCACCTGTGCCAAGTCGGGCTGATTTGATAGTACTAAGTAGCTCCTGCAATCTGCCATCCAGAAGCGGGGCAGCTTACTTTTGTTTGCCAGGGAAACGGGCCGAGGTTTGTGTTTGGGGGCCTATGGCTGAGAGTGACCGGCTGGCTCCTGAAAAGCTACAATAGGCAGGATGGTGACCAGACCCATGGTGGCACCAGTGCCAAGTTGGGCTGGTTTGATAGTACCAAGTGGTTCCTGCAATCTGCCATCCAGAAGCAGGGCAGCTGAGTTTTGTTTGCCAGAGAAAAGGGCCTTGGTTTGTGTTTGGGGGCATATGGCTGGGTGTGGCCAGCTGGCTCCTTAAAATGCACGATATGCAACATGGCTCCCAGACCCAAGGTGGCACCAGTGCCAAGTTGGGCTGGTTTGATAGTACCAAGTGGCTCCTGCAATCTTCCATGATCACGTGGAGAAATACTTTCTGGTTTCAGCCTCATGCTCTTTCTTCTCTCCCTCAACTTCTCTATCACCTCTCATCTGGTTCACATGCGCTGTCTTCAAGGTCCACAGGCTACTTTTCACAGAATCTTCTGGCCTGATGAAGTAAGAATGATGAATAGAACAGAGCTGGGATCTATTTTCCAGTTTGGATAAAATGCATTCTGCACACAAATCCAAGGAGAACGGGCTGCCCCGATGCCCAGAAAATCTTTCACTCCTGCTAGTGTTCTACGTCAACCGCAACTTAGTCTGAAAGAAAAGCTTTTTCTCTGAGAGCATCTGAGAGGTTTGCATGAAGCACTGATATCTGACATATGCAATTTTGAATAGGAGAGGAAAAAGAAAATGGCAAGGAGTTTTTAATTTTAGTGGTTTCAATTTTAATTTCCGTGCACTTTTTCAAAACTTGTCAGCTCAAATGCCCATCAACATCTTTTAGTCATCTGTAAGTCAGTATTCATATAAAATGTGCTTCAAATCCAAAGAATTTCAAATTTGCACTCCAAGCTTCTATGCCTAGATTTATGATTTCCTACACATATTAGATGAAAGGAAGGCCTTTTTTACTGTGGGAGTGCTGGAACACTGGAACAGGTTGCCCAGAGAAGTTGTGGGTGTCCCATCCCTGAAAGTATTCAAGGTCACCTTGGACGGGGCTTGGAGCAGCAACAAAGGAGAAGCTTGATGGTAGAGAAACAAAGTCGGACTATAGAAGAAACTCGGATTGAAGTATAGGATCAAGTTTTCTCTCAGCTCTTGGGGTAAATTCAAAGTTGTACAAAATGACATTTATCTGTGCTATTCACTACTGTAACAGAAAGTTTCATGAAAACTGTACAGAAGATAGTAAATTTTAAAAGAGATAAGAATTACAGCATAAAATCCATGGGATAGGTTACAACATGAGACACTCTCTAAGAGAAAATCTCTTTGTTTCAGCACTTCATCGGGGTAAGATTTCATGAAGTGCCAAAGAAGGCGGCAAAATATCATTCGGGACATTATTTACTGGAATTCAGCCTGGCCATTAGTAGGAACTGCCTTTGAACATATCATGTAGATATACCACACACACTTTCCCTTCACTGAAAAATTACTGTTTACAACAAATAAGCAATTGACGATCAAAATTGATTGAAAGCATCTTAAACATGTCAAGTATTTCATTGTAGATGATCTGTGATCCAAATGCTTCTTCCACCTTCGAGAGGGACAGAAGAATTCTTCCATATCATGATGGTTTAAAATTGTATCAACCAATGTTTTCTGCTGAAAAGATATCATCTATTTTTTTCTATTTTTGGAAGAAAATATTCCTAGACATACAACAGGTGAGAACTAAGTAATTTTAAAGAAACAAATGAAATGAAAATATTCTGTAAATAGAATGAAATGAAAAGCTGTGTTTTAAATAGGAGCTAAATATTAAACAGAATTTTTGTACCAGGCATTTGAATTACTGCACCAGCTCTTTTGCCCATCAAGAGAGGCATTTAGCATTTCAGTCTTTTCCAAGGTGTTCATGATCTGCTATGCTGATCTCTGTGTGTGCCTAGGTGTGTGTGGAGGGGGGGGCATATGAAGGGGAGTGTGTATGTTTGCTTTACAATTGTTGTGGCAGATTCATGCCTCAGCTCCACATTTTGTTTTAAAAAGGTCACACCGAGTGGATATGAAGTTTACTATCAACAAGAGATCGATTCCCAAATCATCCATTTGACTCTCCCTTATAAATCATGTGCTTTGTTGCATATTTTATCAAATATACTTTCAAGCCAGATGGAGGAAGGAGGATGTGGGAATCCCTCCACCATCTTGCAACTTTTATGTAAGTAGGTTTTCAAGAAAATCATCATTTCTCTTTTAAATATGTCTGGAACAGGCATGATGGTAGTGTCAACCTGTTGGAGTTTTTGTTGCTGGAAGAAGTTGTACAAAAGGATTGGTTTTTACATTGACCAGTTACTGAATCAAGCGCAGGAATACATTGGAAATTTAGCTGGGGGTTCCTTTTCCCAGCAGACTACTTCTAGAACGAGCTTGTACACTGAAGCTGACTCTTTTGCTCTCTTTTTGTTTCTTTCCTATTTTCTTGGCTTCTTTGCCACTATCTAGACAATTTTGGAACTTTGTTCCCAACTAAAATGGTTTCAATAGTCTGATTGTGATCATACATTTTTACAAGGAATTTTTAAAATCTTTCCTCGAGTCCAGAAAGTCAAGGACTTAGATCTTTTTCTTCCCTTATCAATATTGCCATGAAATTGATAAATAAAGACCAACTCTTTATTTTTGTTTTTAACCCACGTAGATAATTCCCATCCATTAATCCATTTTGTGGACCAATAGCTGCCATTCTGATGGAAGCTGTCACTTCTTAACAACAGGCATTCTGTGACTATGTTGACTGCACTTTGGGTGAAGATCCTAACTGGTCTTAGATATACATAGGGAGAAATTTGCTCAGCCAGTGTCAGTCTTAAGCATGCGTATCAGAAGATCTTTCTAGAGCTGGGAATTTTCCCATGAAAGGGATTCAGTTAGGGAAGAGACACTTGTGCCAGAGTTTTACATTCTTCTTGAACACTGCTTAAGGAACTTAGATGCCATGTCCATTTGGATCTCTGTCTGCACAGAACTTTGTCATGCCAGCGCTTTGAAATGCATCTTGAAGAGAATTCACTAGCACAGAATGAAAGAGAGTGGAAGGGGTTGGTGGGGCTAACCAGGCCCAACCCCCCTGCCTAAACCAGGATACCTAGAGCCTCTTGCCCAGGATTCTATCTGGGTGTACTTTTAATGTCTTCAAAGATCCAGGCTCCACAATCTTTCTGGGCAGTCTGTGCCGTGGTTCAGTCACCCTGACAGTAAAGAAACATTTACTGATGTTCAAAGGCAATCTCCTGTATTTCAGTGTGTGCCCACTGCCTCTTGTCTTTTCCCTCAGCATCACTGAAAAGACACTGATTCCCTCCCCTTTGCACTATTGCTTCCATATGTATGTGTGATGCCATGTAGAGGTATGTCAAAAACCTCCCTGAAGCCCAGGCAGATAATATTCCCTTCATCTACCAGTCAAGTTGATTCATCAGAGGAGTTTAAAGTGATGTTCAGCATGAAATTCCCCTGAAAAATCATGCTAACTACATTATTTGGTCATCTGTCATGTGCCTGGCAAGGATTTCCAGGAAGAGCTGCTTCATCAACTTCCTGGGGATAAAAAAGAGGCTGGCTGGTTTGTACTATGGCGAGTCCTCTTAATTGCCTTTTTTGAAGATGGGTGTCATTTGCTAACATCCACTCTTTAGCTCCTCTTCTCATCTACACCTCGGCAAAAAGCTTTTCCACTATGTCTGGCTAGGAAAAACTGTGCCAGCACAGAAAACATCTCCCATCGTGTTCTAGAAGTTGCACGGATGTCTGCCAAGTGTTTGGCAGGAAGAAAAGAAAAGTTGTCCAAAACAGCTTCCAATCGAATGTTCCTGTGATTGGAAAAGTCAGGAGAGTGCAAAGGTACTGTTTTCTATCAGTTGGCAAGGTGCGCACACAATCCCAGTGTTGTACAGCTTGCTTCTTCACCTTCCCGAAGCTGCCGCTCTCGCCGGCTGCCGGAGCCCAAGAAGCGGCTTCTTCGCGCAAAGACGATTGTGCCGCTCACAGGGCTCTCCTTAGCGCGGCTTCTGCCGAAAGACGCCCGGCAGCGGCTCTTACCTCCGGAGAGCATCCTACCTTCGTCTTTAGCTCCTCTTCTCATCTACACCTCGGCAAAACGCTTTTCCACTATGTCTGGCTAGGAAAAACTGTGCCAGCACAGAAAACATCTCCCATCGTGTTCTCGAAGTTGCACGGATGTCTGCCAAGTGTTTGGCAGGAAGAAAAGAAAAGTTGTCCAAAACAGCTTCCAATCGAATGTTCATGTGATTGGAAAAGTCAGGAGAGTGCAAAGGTACTGTTTTCTATCAGTTGGCAAAGTGCGCACACAATCCCAGTGTTGTACAGCTTGCTTCTTCACCTTCCCGAAGCTGCCGCTCTCGCCGGCTCCCGGAACCGAAGAAGCGGCTTCTTCGCGCAAAGACGATTGTGCCGCTCACAGGGCTCTCCTTAGCGCGGCTTCTGCCGAAAGACGCCCGGCAGCGGCTCTTACCTCCGGAGAGCATCCTACCTTCGTCTTTCGCGTCTTTTGTAGTCTACATCTTAGCAAAACGCTTTTCCACTATGTCTGGCTAGGAAAAACTGTGCCAGCCCAGAAAACATCTCCCATCGTGTTCTAGAAGTTGCACGGATGTCTGCCAAGTGTTTGGCAGGAAGAAAAGAAAAGTTGTCCAAAACAGCTTCCAATCGAATGTTCCTGTGATTGGAAAAGTCAGGAGAGTGCAAAGGTACTGTTTTCTATCAGTTGGCAAGGTGCGCACACAATCCCAGTGTTGTACAGCTTGCTTCTTCACCTTCCCGAAGCTGCCGCTCTCGCCGGCTGCCGGAGCCCAAGAAGCGGCTTCTTCGCGCAAAGACGATTGTGCCGCTCACAGTGCTCTCCTTAGCGCGGCTTCTGCCGAAAGACGCCCGGCAGCGGCTCTTACCTCCGGAGAGCATCCTACCTTCGTCTTTCGCGTCTTATGTCGTCTACACCTCGGCAAAAAGCTTTTCCACTATGTCTGGCTAGGAAAAACTGTGCCAGCACAGAAAACATCTCCCATCGTGTTCTAGAAGTTGCACGGATGTCTGCCAAGTGTTTGGCAGGAAGAAAAGAAAAGTTGTCCAAAACAGCTTCCAATCGAATGTTCCTGTGATTGGAAAAGTCAGGAGAGTGCAAAGGTACTGTTTTCTATCAGTTGGCAAGGTGCGCACACAATCCCAGTGTTGTACAGCTTGCTTCTTCACCTTCCCGAAGCTGCCGCTCTCGCCGGCTGCCGGAGCCCAAGAAGCGGCTTCTTCGCGCAAAGACGATTGTGCCGCTCACAGGGCTCTCCTTAGCGCGGCTTCTGCCGAAAGACGCCCGGCAGCGGCTCTTACCTCCGGAGAGCATCCTACCTTCGTCTTTCGCGTCTTTTGTAGTCTACATCTTAGCAAAACGCTTTTCCACTATGTCTGGCTAGGAAAAACTGTGCCAGCACAGAAAACATCTCCCATCGTGTTCTAGAAGTTGCACGGATGTCTGCCAAGTGTTTGGCAGGAAGAAAAGAAAAGTTGTCCAAAACAGCTTCCAATCGAATGTTCCTGTGATTGGAAAAGTCAGGAGAGTGCAAAGGTACTGTTTTCTATCAGTTGGCAAGGTGCGCACACAATCCCAGTGTTGTACAGCTTGCTTCTTCACCTTCCCGAAGCTGCCGCTCTCGCCGGCTGCCGGAGCCCAAGAAGCGGCTTCTTCGCGCAAAGACGATTGTGCCGCTCACAGGGCTCTCCTTAGCGCGGCTTCTGCCGAAAGACGCCCGGCAGCGGCTCTTACCTCCTGAGAGTGGCAGCTTCGGGAAGGTGAAGAAGCAAGCTGTACAACACTGGGATTGTGTGCGCACCTTGCCAACTGATAGAAAACAGTACCTTTGCACTCTCCTGACTTTTCCAATCACAGGAACATTCGATTGGAAGCTGTTTTGGACAACTTTTCTTTTCTTCCTGCCAAACACTTGGCAGACATCCGTGCAACTTCTAGAACACGATGGGAGATGTTTTCTGTGCTGGCACAGTTTTTCCTAGCCAGACATAGTGGAAAAGCGTTTTGCTAAGATGTAGACTACAAAAGACGCGAAAGACGAAGGTAGGATGCTCTCCGGAGGTAAGAGCCGCTGCCGGGCGTCTTTCGGCAGAAGCCGCGCTAAGGAGAGCACTGTGAGCGGCACAATCGTCTTTGCGCGAAGAAGCCGCTTCTTGGGCTCCGGCAGCCGGCGAGAGCGGCAGCTTCGGGAAGGTGAAGAAGCAAGCTGTACAACACTGGGATTGTGTGCGCACCTTGCCAACTGATAGAAAACAGTACCTTTGCACTCTCCTGACTTTTCCAATCACAGGAACATTCGATTGGAAGCTGTTTTGGACAACTTTTCTTTTCTTCCTGCCAAACACTTGGCAGACATCCGTGCAACTTCTAGAACACGATGGGAGATGTTTTCTGTGCTGGCACAGTTTTTCCTAGCCAGACATAGTGGAAAAGCGTTTTGCTAAGATGTAGACTACAAAAGACGCGAAAGACGAAGGTAGGATGCTCTCCGGAGGTAAGAGCCGCTGCCGGGCGTCTTTCGGCAGAAGCCGCGCTAAGGAGAGCCCTGTGAGCGGCACAATCGTCTTTGCGCGAAGAAGCCGCTTCTTGGGCTCCGGCAGCCGGCGAGAGCGGCAGCTTCGGGAAGGTGAAGAAGCAAGCTGTACAACACTGGGATTGTGTGCGCACCTTGCCAACTGATAGAAAACAGTACCTTTGCACTCTCCTGACTTTTCCAATCACAGGAACATTCGATTGGAAGCTGTTTTGGACAACTTTTCTTTTCTTCCTGCCAAACACTTGGCAGACATCCGTGCAACTTCTAGAACACGATGGGAGATGTTTTCTGTGCTGGCACAGTTTTTCCTAGCCAGACATAGTGGAAAAGCGTTTTGCTAAGATGTAGACTACAAAAGACGCGAAAGACGAAGGTAGGATGCTCTCCGGAGGTAAGAGCCGCTGCCGGGCGTCTTTCGGCAGAAGCCGCGCTAAGGAGAGCACTGTGAGCGGCACAATCGTCTTTGCGCGAAGAAGCCGCTTCTTGGGCTCCGGCAGCCGGCGAGAGCGGCAGCTTCGGGAAGGTGAAGAAGCAAGCTGTACAACACTGGGATTGTGTGCGCACCTTGCCAACTGATAGAAAACAGTACCTTTGCACTCTCCTGACTTTTCCAATCACAGGAACATTCGATTGGAAGCTGTTTTGGACAACTTTTCTTTTCTTCCTGCCAAACACTTGGCAGACATCCGTGCAACTTCTAGAACACGATGGGAGATGTTTTCTGTGCTGGCACAGTTTTTCCTAGCCAGACATAGTGGAAAAGCTTTTTGCCGAGGTGTAGACTACATAAGACGCGAAAGACGAAGGTAGGATGCTCTCCGGAGGTAAGAGCCGCTGCCGGGCGTCTTTCGGCAGAAGCCGCGCTAAGGAGAGCACTGTGAGCGGCACAATCGTCTTTGCGCGAAGAAGCCGCTTCTTGGGCTCCGGCAGCCGGCGAGAGCGGCAGCTTCGGGAAGGTGAAGAAGCAAGCTGTACAACACTGGGATTGTGTGCGCACCTTGCCAACTGATAGAAAACAGTACCTTTGCACTCTCCTGACTTTTCCAATCACAGGAACATTCGATTGGAAGCTGTTTTGGACAACTTTTCTTTTCTTCCTGCCAAACACTTGGCAGACATCCGTGCAACTTCTAGAACACGATGGGAGATGTTTTCTGTGCTGGCACAGTTTTTCCTAGCCAGACATAGTGGAAAAGCGTTTTGCTAAGATGTAGACTACAAAAGACGCGAAAGACGAAGGTAGGATGCTCTCCGGAGGTAAGAGCCGCTGCCGGGCGTCTTTCGGCAGAAGCCGCGCTAAGGAGAGCCCTGTGAGCGGCACAATCGTCTTTGCGCGAAGAAGCCGCTTCTTCGGTTCCGGGAGCCGGCGAGAGCGGCAGCTTCGGGAAGGTGAAGAAGCAAGCTGTACAACACTGGGATTGTGTGCGCACTTTGCCAACTGATAGAAAACAGTACCTTTGCACTCTCCTGACTTTTCCAATCACAGGAACATTCGATTGGAAGCTGTTTTGGACAACTTTTCTTCCTGCCAAACACTTGGCAGACATCCGTGCAACTTCTAGAACACGATGGGAGATGTTTTCTGTGCTGGCACAGTTTTTCCTAGCCAGACATAGTGGAAAAGCGTTTTGCTAAGATGTAGACTACAAAAGACGCGAAAGACGAAGGTAGGATGCTCTCCGGAGGTAAGAGCCGCTGCCGGGCGTCTTTCGGCAGAAGCCGCGCTAAGGAGAGCGCTGTGAGCGGCACAATCGTCTTTGCGCGAAGAAGCCGCTTCTTGGGCTCCGGCAGCCGGCGAGAGCGGCAGCTTCGGGAAGGTGAAGAAGCAAGCTGTACAACACTGGGATTGTGTGCGCACTTTGCCAACTGATAGAAAACAGTACCTTTGCACTCTCCTGACTTTTCCAATCACATGAACATTCGATTGGAAGCTGTTTTGGACAACTTTTCTTTTCTTCCTGCCAAACACTTGGCAGACATCCGTGCAACTTCGAGAACACGATGGGAGATGTTTTCTGTGCTGGCACAGTTTTTCCTAGCCAGACATAGTGGAAAAGCGTTTTGCTAAGATGTAGACTACAAAAGACGCGAAAGACGAAGGTAGGATGCTCTCCGGAGGTAAGAGCCGCTGCCGGGCGTCTTTCGGCAGAAGCCGCGCTAAGGAGAGCACTGTGAGCGGCACAATCGTCTTTGCGCGAAGAAGCCGCTTCTTGGGCTCCGGCAGCCGGCGAGAGCGGCAGCTTCGGGAAGGTGAAGAAGCAAGCTGTACAACACTGGGATTGTGTGCGCACCTTGCCAACTGATAGAAAACAGTACCTTTGCACTCTCCTGACTTTTCCAATCACAGGAACATTCGATTGGAAGCTGTTTTGGACAACTTTTCTTTTCTTCCTGCCAAACACTTGGCAGACATCCGTGCAACTTCTAGAACACGATGGGAGATGTTTTCTGTGCTGGCACAGTTTTTCCTAGCCAGACATAGTGGAAAAGCTTTTTGCCGAGGTGTAGACTACATAAGACGCGAAAGACGAAGGTAGGATGCTCTCCGGAGGTAAGAGCCGCTGCCGGGCGTCTTTCGGCAGAAGCCGCGCTAAGGAGAGCACTGTGAGCGGCACAATCGTCTTTGCGCGAAGAAGCCGCTTCTTAGGCTCCGGCAGCCGGCGAGAGCGGCAGCTTCGGGAAGGTGAAGAAGCAAGCTGTACAACACTGGGATTGTGTGCGCACCTTGCCAACTGATAGAAAACAGTACCTTTGCACTCTCCTGACTTTTCCAATCACAGGAACATTCGATTGGAAGCTGTTTTGGACAACTTTTCTTTTCTTCCTGCCAAACACTTAGCAGACATCCGTGCAACTTCTAGAACACGATGGGAGATGTTTTCTGTGCTGGCACAGTTTTTCCTAGCCAGACATAGTGGAAAAGCGTTTTGCTAAGATGTAGACTACAAAAGACGCGAAAGACGAAGGTAGGATGCTCTCCGGAGGTAAGAGCCGCTGCCGGGCGTCTTTCGGCAGAAGCCGCGCTAAGGAGAGCCCTGTGAGCGGCACAATCGTCTTTGCGCGAAGAAGCCGCTTCTTCGGTTCCGGGAGCCGGCGAGAGCGGCAGCTTCGGGAAGGTGAAGAAGCAAGCTGTACAACACTGGGATTGTGTGCGCACCTTGCCAACTGATAGAAAACAGTACCTTTGCACTCTCCTGACTTTTCCAATCACAGGAACATTCGATTGGAAGCTGTTTTGGACAACTTTTCTTTTCTTCCTGCCAAACACTTGGCAGACATCCGTGCAACTTCTAGAACACGATGGGAGATGTTTTCTGTGCTGGCACAGTTTTTCCTAGCCAGACATAGTGGAAAAGCGTTTTGCTAAGATGTAGACTACAAAAGACGCGAAAGACGAAGGTAGGATGCTCTCCGGAGGTAAGAGCCGCTGCCGGGCGTCTTTCGGCAGAAGCCGCGCTAAGGAGAGCCCTGTGAGCGGCACAATCGTCTTTGCGCGAAGAAGCCGCTTCTTGGGCTCCGGCAGCCGGCGAGAGCGGCAGCTTCGGGAAGGTGAAGAAGCAAGCTGTACAACACTGGGATTGTGTGCGCACTTTGCCAACTGATAGAAAACAGTACCTTTGCACTCTCCTGACTTTTCCAATCACATGAACATTCGATTGGAAGCTGTTTTGGACAACTTTTCTTTTCTTCCTGCCAAACACTTGGCAGACATCCGTGCAACTTCGAGAACACGATGGGAGATGTTTTCTGTGCTGGCACAGTTTTTCCTAGCCAGACATAGTGGAAAAGCTTTTTGCCGAGGTGTAGATTAGAAGAGGAGCTAAAGAGTGGATGTTGGCAAATGACACCCATCTTCAAAAAAGGCAATTAAGAGGACTCGCCATAGTACAAACCAGCCAGCCTCTTTTTTATCCCCAGGAAGTTGATGAAGCAGCTCTTCCTGGAAATCCTTGCCAGGCACATGACAGATGACCAAATAATGTAGTTAGCATGATTTTTCAGGGGAATTTCATGCTGAACATCACTTTAAACTCCTCTGATGAATCAACTTGACTGGTAGATGAAGGGAATATTATCTGCCTGGGCTTCAGGGAGGTTTTTGACATACCTCTACATGGCATCACACATACATATGGAAGCAATAGTGCAAAGGGGAGGGAATCAGTGTCTTTTCAGTGATGCTGAGGGAAAAGACAAGAGGCAGTGGGCACACACTGAAATACAGGAGATTGCCTTTGAACATCAGTAAATGTTTCTTTACTGTCAGGGTGACTGAACCACGGCACAGACTGCCCAGAAAGATTGTGGAGCCTGGATCTTTGAAGACATTAAAAGTACACCCAGATAGAATCCTGGGCAAGAGGCTCTAGGTATCCTGGTTTAGGCAGGGGGGTTGGGCCTGGTTAGCCCCACCAACCCCTTCCACTCTCTTTCATTCTGTGCTAGTGAATTCTCTTCAAGATGCATTTCAAAGCGCTGGCATGACAAAGTTCTGTGCAGACAGAGATCCAAATGGACATGGCATCTAAGTTCCTTAAGCAGTGTTCAAGAAGAATGTAAAACTCTGGCACAAGTGTCTCTTCCCTAACTGAATCCCTTTCATGGGAAAATTCCCAGCTCTAGAAAGATCTTCTGATACGCATGCTTAAGACTGACACTGGCTGAGCAAATTTCTCCCTATGTATATCTAAGACCAGTTAGGATCTTCACCCAAAGTGCAGTCAACATAGTCACAGAATGCCTATTGTTAAGAAGTGACAGCTTCCATCAGAATGGCAGCTATTGGTCCACAAAATGGATTAATGGATGGGAATTATCTACGTGGGTTAAAAACAAAAATAAAGAGTTGGTCTTTATTTATCAATTTCATGGCAATATTGATAAGGGAAGAAAAAGATCTAAGTCCTTGACTTTCTGGACTCGAGGAAAGATTTTAAAAATTCCTTGTAAAAATGTATGATCACAATCAGACTATTGAAACCATTTTAGTTGGGAACAAAGTTCCAAAATTGTCTAGATAGTGGCAAAGAAGCCAAGAAAATAGGAAAGAAACAAAAAGAGAGCAAAAGAGTCAGCTTCAGTGTACAAGCTCGTTCTAGAAGTAGTCTGCTGGGAAAAGGAACCCCCAGCTAAATTTCCAATGTATTCCTGCGCTTGATTCAGTAACTGGTCAATGTAAAAACCAATCCTTTTGTACAACTTCTTCCAGCAACAAAAACTCCAACAGGTTGACACTACCATCATGCCTGTTCCAGACATATTTAAAAGAGAAATGATGATTTTCTTGAAAACCTACTTACATAAAAGTTGCAAGATGGTGGAGGGATTCCCACATCCTCCTTCCTCCATCTGGCTTGAAAGTATATTTGATAAAATATGCAACAAAGCACATGATTTATAAGGGAGAGTCAAATGGATGATTTGGGAATCGATCTCTTGTTGATAGTAAACTTCATATCCACTCGGTGTGACCTTTTTAAAACAAAATGTGGAGCTGAGGCATGAATCTGCCACAACAATTGTAAAGCAAACATACACACTCCCCTTCATATGCCCCCCCCTCCACACACACCTAGGCACACACAGAGATCAGCATAGCAGATCATGAACACCTTGGAAAAGACTGAAATGCTAAATGCCTCTCTTGATGGGCAAAAGAGCTGGTGCAGTAATTCAAATGCCTGGTACAAAAATTCTGTTTAATATTTAGCTCCTATTTAAAACACAGCTTTTCATTTCATTCTATTTACAGAATATTTTCATTTCATTTGTTTCTTTAAAATTACTTAGTTCTCACCTGTTGTATGTCTAGGAATATTTTCTTCCAAAAATAGAAAAAAATAGATGATATCTTTTCAGCAGAAAACATTGGTTGATACAATTTTAAACCATCATGATATGGAAGAATTCTTCTGTCCCTCTCGAAGGTGGAAGAAGCATTTGGATCACAGATCATCTACAATGAAATACTTGACATGTTTAAGATGCTTTCAATCAATTTTGATCGTCAATTGCTTATTTGTTGTAAACAGTAATTTTTCAGTGAAGGGAAAGTGTGTGTGGTATATCTACATGATATGTTCAAAGGCAGTTCCTACTAATGGCCAGGCTGAATTCCAGTAAATAATGTCCCGAATGATATTTTGCCGCCTTCTTTGGCACTTCATGAAATCTTACCCCGATGAAGTGCTGAAACAAAGAGATTTTCTCTTAGAGAGTGTCTCATGTTGTAACCTATCCCATGGATTTTATGCTGTAATTCTTATCTCTTTTAAAATTTACTATCTTCTGTACAGTTTTCATGAAACTTTCTGTTACAGTAGTGAATAGCACAGATAAATGTCATTTTGTACAACTTTGAATTTACCCCAAGAGCTGAGAGAAAACTTGATCCTATACTTCAATCCGAGTTTCTTCTATAGTCCGACTTTGTTTCTCTACCATCAAGCTTCTCCTTTGTTGCTGCTCCAAGCCCCGTCCAAGGTGACCTTGAATACTTTCAGGGATGGGACACCCACAACTTCTCTGGGCAACCTGTTCCAGTGTTCCAGCACTCCCACAGTAAAAAAGGCCTTCCTTTCATCTAATATGTGTAGGAAATCATAAATCTAGGCATAGAAGCTTGGAGTGCAAATTTGAAATTCTTTGGATTTGAAGCACATTTTATATGAATACTGACTTACAGATGACTAAAAGATGTTGATGGGCATTTGAGCTGACAAGTTTTGAAAAAGTGCACGGAAATTAAAATTGAAACCACTAAAATTAAAAACTCCTTGCCATTTTCTTTTTCCTCTCCTATTCAAAATTGCATATGTCAGATATCAGTGCTTCATGCAAACCTCTCAGATGCTCTCAGAGAAAAAGCTTTTCTTTCAGACTAAGTTGCGGTTGACGTAGAACACTAGCAGGAGTGAAAGATTTTCTGGGCATCGGGGCAGCCCGTTCTCCTTGGATTTGTGTGCAGAATGCATTTTATCCAAACTGGAAAATAGATCCCAGCTCTGTTCTATTCATCATTCTTACTTCATCAGGCCAGAAGATTCTGTGAAAAGTAGCCTGTGGACCTTGAAGACAGCGCATGTGAACCAGATGAGAGGTGATAGAGAAGTTGAGGGAGAGAAGAAAGAGCATGAGGCTGAAACCAGAAAGTATTTCTCCACGTGATCATGGAAGATTGCAGGAGCCACTTGGTACTATCAAACCAGCCCAACTTGGCACTGGTGCCACCTTGGGTCTGGGAGCCATGTTGCATATCGTGCATTTTAAGGAGCCAGCTGGCCACACCCAGCCATATGCCCCCAAACACAAACCAAGGCCCTTTTCTCTGGCAAACAAAACTCAGCTGCCCTGCTTCTGGATGGCAGATTGCAGGAACCACTTGGTACTATCAAACCAGCCCAACTTGGCACTGGTGCCACCATGGGTCTGGTCACCATCCTGCCTATTGTAGCTTTTCAGGAGCCAGCCGGTCACTCTCAGCCATAGGCCCCCAAACAGAAACCTCGGCCCGTTTCCCTGGCAAACAAAAGTAAGCTGCCCCGCTTCTGGATGGCAGATTGCAGGAGCTACTTAGTACTATCAAATCAGCCCGACTTGGCACAGGTGCCACCTTGGATCTGGGAACCATCCTGTGTATCGTGGATTTTCAGGGGCCACCCAGCCACTCTCAGCCATATGCCCCCAAAAACAAACCACAGACCTTTTCTCTGGCAAACAAAACTCAACTGCCCCTCTTCTGGATGGCAAATTTTAGGACGCACTTTGTACTACGAAAACCGCCCGACGTGGCACTGGTGCCACCTTGTGTCAGGGAACCATCCTGCATATCGAGCTTTTTAAGGAGCCAGCCGGCCAGGCCCAGCCATATACCCCCAAACACAAACCACGGACCATTTCTCATGGAAACAAAAATCCGCTGCCCCGCGTCTGGATGGCAGATTGCAGGAGCCACTTTGCACCATCAAACCAGCCCGACTTGGCACTGGTGCCACCTTGGGTCTGGGAACAATCCTGCGTATCGTACATAATCAGGAACCAGCCGAACACTCCCAGCCACAGGCCCCCAAACACAAACAACGGCCCATTTCCCTGGCAAACAAAACTCAGCTGCCCCGCTTCTGGATGGCAGATTGCAGGAGCCACTTGGGACTATCAAACCAGCCCGACTTGGCACTGGTGCCACCTTGGGTCTGGGAACCATCCTGCGTATGGTGGATTCTAAGGAGCCAGCCGGCCACTCCCAGCCACAGGCCCCCAACAAAAACCACGGCCCTTTTTTCTGGCAAACAAAACTTAGCTGCCTCACTTCTGGATGGCAGATTGCAGGAGCCACTTGGTGTAATCAAACCAGCCCGACTTGGCACTGGTGCCACCTTGGGTCTGGGAACCATCCTGCGTATCGTGGATTCTAAGGAGCCAGCCGGCCACTCCCAGCCACAGGCCCCCAAACAAAATCAACGGCGCTGTTCCCTGGAAAACAAAACACGCCTGCCAACATTTTGATGGAGTTTGCAGGAGCCACTTGGTACTATCAAACCAGCCCGACTTGGCACTGGTGCCACCTTGGGTCTGGGAAACATCCTGCGTATCGTGGATTCTTAGGAGCCAGCCGGCCACTCCTAGCCACAGGCCCCCAAACAAAAACCTAGGCCTATTTCTCTGGCAAACAAAAGTAAGCTGCCCCGCTTCTGGATGGCAGATTGCAGGAGACACTTTGCACCATCAAACCAGCCCGACTTGGCACTGGTGCCACCTTGCATCTGGGAACCATGCTGCCTAGCGTGGATTTTCAGGAGCCAGCCGGCCACTCTCAGCCATAGGCCCCCAAACAAAACCCACGGCCCGTTTCCCTGGCAAACAAAATTAAGCTGCCCCGCTTCTGGATGGCAGATTGCAGGAACCACTTGGTAGTATCAAACCAGCCCGACTTGGCACTGGTGCCACCTTGGGTCTGGGAACCATCCTGCGTATTGTGGGTTCAAAGGAGCCAGCCGGCCACTCCCAGCCACAGGCCCCCAAATACAAACAACGGCGCTTTTCCCTGGAAAACAAAACTCGCCTGACAACTTTTTGATGGCAGATTGCAGGAGCCACTTGGTACTATCAAACCAGCCCAACTTGGCACTGGTGCCACCATGGGTCTGGTCACCATCCTGCCTATCGTAGCTTTTCAGGAGCCAGCCGGTCACTCCCAGCCATAGGTCCCCAGTCACAAACCTCGGCCCGTTTCCCTGGCAAACAAAAGTAAGCTGCCCCGCTTCTGGATGGCAGATTGCAGGAGCCACTTGGTACTATCAAACCAGCCCAATTTGGCACTGGTGCCACCTCTGGTCTGGGAACCATGCTGCGTAACACAGATTCTACGGCGCCAGTCGGCCACTCCCAGCCACAAGCTCCCAAACACAAACAACGGCGCTATTCTCTGGCAAACAAAACTCCACTGCCCCTCTTCTGGATGGCAAATTGCAGGACGCACTTGGTACTATAAAAACAACCCGACTTGGCACTGGTGCCACCTTGGGTCTGGGAACCATCCTGCGTATCGATCTTTTTAATGAGACAGCCGGCCACTCCCAGCCATATGCCCCCAAACACAACCCACGGCCCTTTTCTCTGGCAAACAAAACTCAACTGCACCGCTTCTGGATGGCAGATTGCAGGAGCCACTTGGTACTATCAAACCAGCCCGACTTGGCACTGGTGCCACCTTGGGTCTGGGAACCATCCTGCGTATGGTGGATTCTAAGGAGCCAGCCGGCCACTCCCAGCCACAGGCCCCCAACAAAAACCACGGCCCTTTTTTCTGGCAAACAAAACTTAGCTGCCTCACTTCTGGATGGCAGATTGCAGGAGCCACTTGGTGTAATCAAACCAGCCCGACTTGGCACTGGTGCCACCTTGGGTCTGGGAACCATCCTGCGTATCGTGGATTCTAAGGAGCCAGCCGGCCACTCCCAGCCACAGGCCCCCAAACAAAATCAACGGCGCTGTTCCCTGGAAAACAAAACACGCCTGCCAACTTTTTGATGGAGTTTGCAGGAGCCACTTGGTACTATCAAACCAGCCCGACTTGGCACTGGTGCCACCTTGGGTCTGGGAAACATCCTGCGTATCGTGGATTCTTAGGAGCCAGCCGGCCACTCCTAGCCACAGGCCCCCAGACAAAAACCTAGGCCTATTTCTCTGGCAAACAAAAGTAAGCTGCCCCGCTTCTGCATGGCAGATTGCAGGAGACACTTGGTACTATCAAACCAGCCCAACTTGGCACTGGTGCCACCTTGGATCTGGGAACCATGCTGTGTATCGTGGATATTCAGGGGCCAGCCGGCCACTCTCAGCCATATGTCCCCAAACAGAAACCTCGGCCCGTTTCTCTGGCAAACAAAACTCAACTGCCCCTCTTCTGGATGGCAAATTGCAGGATGAACTTGATACTAAAACCGCAGGCCGACTTGGTAGTGGTGACACCTTGGACCTGGGAACCATCATGCGTATCGAGCATTTTAAGGAGCCAGCCGGCCACTCCCAGCAATATGCCCCCAAAAACAATCCACGGAATTTTTCTCTGGCAAACAAAAATCAGCTGCCCCGCTTCTGGATGGCAGATTGCAGGAGCCACTTTGCACCATCAAACCAGCCCGACTTGGCACTGGTGCCACCTTGCATCTGGGAACCATGCTGCCTAGCGTGGATTTTCAGGAGCCAGCCGGCCACTCTCAGCCATAGGCCCCCAAACAAAACCCACGGCCCGTTTCCCTGGCAAACAAAATTAAGCTGCCCCGCTTCTGGATGGCAGATTGCAGGACGCACTTGGTAGTATCAAACCAGCCCGACTTGGCACTGGTGCCACCTTGGGTCTGGGAACCATCCTGCGTATCGTGGGTTCAAAGGAGCCAGCCGACCACTCCCAGCCACAGGCCCCCAAATACAAACAACGGCGCTTTTCCCTGGAAAACAAAACTCGCCTGCCAACTTTTTGATGGCAGATTGCAGGAGCCACTTGGTACTATCAAACCAGCCCAACTTGGCACTGGTGCCACCTCTGGTCTGGGAACCATGCTGCGTAACACAGATTCTAAGGCGCCAGTTGGCCACTCCCAGCCACAAGCCCCCAAACACAAACAACGGCGCTATTCTCTGGCAAACAAAACTCCACTGCCCCTCTTCTGGATGGCAAATTGCAGGACGCACTTGGTACTATAAAAACAGCCCGACTTGGCACTGGTGCCACCTTGGGTCTGGGAACCATCCTGCGTATCGATCTTTTTAATGAGACAGCCGGCCACTCCCAGCCATATGCCCCCAAACACAACCCACGGCCCTTTTCTCTGGCAAACAAAACTCAACTGCACCGCTTCTGGATGGCAGATTGCAGGAGCCACTTGGTGCTATCAAACCAGCCCGACTTGGCACTGGTGCCACCTTGGGTCTGGGAACCATCCAGCCTATCGTGGATTTTAAGGAGCCAGCCGGCTACTCCCAGCCACAGGCCCCCAACAAAAACCACGGCCCTTTTTCCTGGCAAACAAAACTTAGCTGCCTCACTTATGGATGGCAGATTGCAGGAGCCACTTGGTGTAATCAAACCAGCCCGACTTGGCACTGGTGCCACCTTGGGTCTGGGAACCATCCTGCGTATCGTGGATTCTAAGGAGCCAGCCGGCCACTCCCAGCCACAGGTCCCCAAACAAAATCAACGGCGCTGTTCCCTGGAAAACAAAACACGTCTGCCAACATTTTGATGGAGTTTGCAGGAGCCACTTGGTACTATCAAACCAGCCCGACTTGGCACTGGTGCCACCTTGGGTCTGGGAAACATCCTGCGTATCGTGGATTCTAAGGAGCCAGCCGGCCACTCCTAGCCACAGGCCCCCAGACAAAAACCTAGGCCTATTTCTCTGGCAAACAAAAGTAAGCTGCCCCGCTTCTGGATGGCAGATTGCAGGAGACACTTGGGACTATCAAACCAGCCCAACTTGGCACTGGTGCCACCTTGGATCTGGGAACCATGCTGTGTATCGTGGATATTCAGGGGCCAGCCGGCCACTCTCAGCCATATGTCCCCAAACAGAAACCTCGGCCCGTTTCTCTGGCAAACAAAACTCAACTGCCCCTCTTCTGGATGGCAAATTGCAGGATGAACTTGATACTAAAACCGCAGGCCGACTTGGTAGTGGTGACACCTTGGGCCTGGGAACCATCATGCGTATCGAGCATTTTAAGGAGCCAGCCGGCCACTCCCAGCAATATGCCCCCAAAAACAATCCACGGAATTTTTCTCTGGCAAACAAAAATCAGCTGCCCCGCTTCTGGATGGCAGATTGCAGGAGCCACTTTGCACCATCAAACCAGCCCGACTTGGCACTGGTGCCACCTTGCATCTGGGAACCATGCTGCCTAGCGTGGATTTTCAGGAGCCAGCCGGCCACTCTCAGCCATAGGCCCCCATACAAAACCCACGGCCCGTTTCCCTGGCAAACAAAATTAAGCTGCCCCGCTTCTGGATGGCAGATTGCAGGACGCACTTGGTAGTATCAAACCAGCCCGACTTGGCACTGGTGCCACCTTGGGTCTGGGAACCATGCTGCGTATCATGGATTTTCAGGAGCCAGCCGTCCACTGCCAGCCACAGGCCCCGAAACACAAACAACAGCCTTTTTCTCTGGCAAACAAAATTCAGCTGCCCCGCTTCTGGATGGCAGATTGCAGGAACCACTTGGTACTAACAAACCAGCCCGACTTGGCACTGGTGCCACCTTGGGTCTGGGAACCATCCTGCGTATCGTGGATTCTAAGGAGCCAGCTGGCCACTCCCAGCCACAGGCCCCAAAACACAAACAACGGTGCTTTTCCCTGGAAAACAAAACTCGCCTGCCAAACATTTGATGGCAGATTGCAGGAGCCACTTGGTACTATCAAACCAGCCCAACTTGGCACTGGTGCCACCATGGGTCTGGTCACCATCCTGCCTATCGTAGCTTTTCAGGTGCCAGCCAGCCACCCCCAGCCAGAGGCCCCTAGACAAATATTTCGGCCCGTTTCCCTGGCAAACAAAAGTAAGCTACCCCGCTTCTGGATGGCAGATTGCAGGAGCCACTTTGCACCATCAAACCAGCCCAACTTGGCACTGGTGCCACCTCTGGTCTGGGAACCATCCTGCGTATCGTGGGTTCTAAGGAGCCAGCTGGCCACGCCCAGCCACAGGCCCCCAAACACAAACAACGGCGCTTTTCCCTGGAAAACAAAACTCGCCTGCCAACTTTTTGATGGCAGATTGCCGGAGCCACTTGGTACTATCAAACCAGCCCAACTTGGCACTGGTGCCACCATGGGTCTGGTCACCATCCTGCCTATCGTAGCTTTTCAGGAGCCAGCCGGTCACTCCCAGCCATAGGCCCCCAGACACAAACCTCGGCCCGTTTCCCTGGCAAACAAAAGTAAGCTGCCCCGCTTCGGCATGGCAGATTGCAGGAGCTATTTAGTACTATCAAACCAGCCCGACTTGGCACTGGTGACACCTCTGGTCTGGGAACCATCCTGCCTATCGTGGATTTTCAGGGGCCAGCCGGCCACTCTCAGCCATATGCCCCCAAAAACAAACCACGGCCCTTTTCTCTGGCAAACAAAACTCAAATGCCCCTCTTCTGGATGGCAAATTTTAGGACGCACTTTGTACTACGAAAACCGCCCGACGTGGCACTGGTGCCACCTTGTGTCAGGGAACCATCCTGCATATCGAGCTTTTTAAGGAGCCAGCCGGCCAGGCCCAGCCATATACCCCCAAAAACAAACCACGGACCATTTCTCATGGAAACAAAAATCCGCTGCCCCGCGTCTGGATGGCAGATTGCAGGAGCCACTTTGCACCATCAAACCGGCCCGACTTGGCACTGGTGCCACCTTGGGTCTGGGAACAATCCTGCATATCGTGGATTCTAAGGAGCCAGCCGGCCACTCCCAGCCACAGGCCCCCAAACACAAACAACGGCGCTTTTCCCTGGAAAACAAAACTCGCCTGCCAGCTTTTTGATGGCAGATTGCAGGAGCCACTTGGTACTATCAAATCATCCCAACTTGGCACTGGTGCCACTATGGGTCTGGGAACCATCCTGCCTATTGTAGCATTTCAGGAGCCAGCCGGTCACTCCCAGCCATAGGCCCCCAGACACAAACCTCGGACCGTTTCCCTGGCAAACAAAATTAAGCTGCCCCAATTCTGGATGGCAGATTGCAGGAACCACTTGGTAGTGTCAAACCAGCCCGACTTGGCACTGGTGCCACCTTGGGTCTGGGAACCATCCTGCGTATCGTGGATTCTAAGCAGCCACCCGGCCACTCTGAGCCACAGGCGCCCAAACAAAAACAACGGCGCTTTTCCCTGGAAAACAAAACTCGCCTGCCAAATTTTTGATGGCAGATTGCAGGAGCCACTTGGTACTATCAAACCAGCCCAACTTGGTACTGGTGCCACCATGGGTCTGGTCACCATCCTGCCTATCGTAGCTTTTCAGGAGCCAGCCGGTCACTCCCAGCCATAGGCCCCCAGACAAATATTTCGGCCCGTTTCCCTGGCAAACAAAAGTAAGCTGCCCCGCTTCTGGATGGCAGATTACAGCAGCCACATGGTACTATCAAACCAGGCCAACATGGCACTGGTGCCACCTTGGCTCTGGGAACCATCCTGCCTATCGTGGATTTTCAGGGGCCAGCCGGCCACTCTCAGCCATATGCCCCCAAACACATACCACGGCCCTTTGCTCTGGCAAACAAAACTCAACTGCCCCTCTTCTGGATGGCAAATTGCAGGACGCACTTGGTACTACGAAAACAGCCCGACTTGGCAGTGATGCCACCTTGGGTCAGGGAACAATCCTGCGTATCGATCTTTTTAAGGAGCCAGCCGGCCACGTCCAGCCATATACCCCCAAAAAAAAACCACGGAACTTTTCCCCAGCAAACAAAAATCCGCTGCCCCGCGTCTGAATGGCAGATTTCAGGAGCTATTTAGTATTATCAAACCAGCCCGACTTGGCACTGGTGCCACCATGAGTCTGGTAACCATCCTGCCTATCGTAGCTTTTCAGTAGCCAGCCGGTCACTCCCAGCCATAGGCCCCCAGACACAAACCTCGGCCCGTTTCCCTGGGAAACCAAAGTAAGCTGACCCGCTTCTGGATGGCAGATTGCAGGAGCCACTTGGTACTATCAAACCAGCCCAACTTGGCACTGGTGCCACCTTGGCTCTGGGAACCATCCTGCGTATCCTGGGTTCAAAGGAGGCAGCCGGCCACTCCCAGCCACATGCCTCTAAACAAGAACAACGGCGCTTTTCCCTGGAAAACAAAAGTCGCCTGACAGCTTTTTGATGGCAGATTGCAGGAGCCACTTGGTACTATCAAACCAGCCCAACTTGGCACTGGTGCCACCATGGGTCTGGTCACCATCCTGCCTATCGTAGCTTTTCAGGAGCCAGCCGCTCACTCCCAGCCATAGGCCCCCAGACAAATATCTCGGCCCGTTTCCCTGGCAAACAAAAGTAAGCAGCCCCGCTTCTGGATGGCAGATTGCAGGACGCACTTGGTAGTATCAAACCAGGCCAACATGGCACTGGTGCCACCTCTGGTCTGGGACCCATCCTGCGTATCGTGGATTCTAAGGAGACAGCTGGCCACTCCCAGCCACAGGCCCCCAAACACAAACAACGGTGCTTTTCCCTGGAAAACAAAACTCGCCTGCCAACTTTTTGATGGCAGATTGCAGGAGCCACTTGGTACTATCAAACCACCCCAACTTGGCAACAAGTGGTTCCTGCAATCTGACATCCAGAAGCGGGGCAGCTTACTTTTGTTTGCCAGGGAAATGGACCGTTGTTTGTGTTTGGAGGCGTATGGCTGGGAGTGGCCGACTGGCTCCTTAAAATCCACGATACGCAGCATGGTTCCCAGACCAGAGGTGGCACCAGTGCCAAGTTGGGCTGGTTTGATACTACCAAGTGCGTCCTGCAATCTGCCATCCAGAAGCGGGGCAGCTTACTTTTGTTTGCCAGGGAAACGGGCCGGGCTTTCTGTCTCGGGGCCTATGGCTGGGAGTGACCGGCTGGCTCCTGAAAAGCTACGATAGGCAGGATGGTGACCAGACCCATGGTGGCACCAGTGCCAAGTTGGGCTGGTTTGATAGTACCAAGTGGCTCCTGCAATCTGCCATCAAAAAGTTGGCAGGCGAGTTTTGTTTTCCAGGGAAAAGCGCCATTGTTTGTGTTTGGGGACCTGTGGTTGGGAGTGCCCGGCTGGCTCCTTAGAAACCACGATACGCAGCATGGTTACCAGACAAGAGGTGCCACCAGTGCCAAGTTGTGCTGGTTTGATACTGCCAAGTGGTTCCTGCAATCTGCCATCCAGAAACGGGGCAGCTTACTTTTGTTTGCCACGGAAACGGGCCGTTGTTTGTGTTTGGGGGCCTGTGGCTGGGAGTGGCCGACTGGCTCCTTAGAATCCACGATACGCAGGATGGGTCCCAGACCAGAGGTGGCACCAGCGCCAAGACGGGCTAGTTTGATGGTGCAAAGTGGCTCCTGCAATCTGCCATCCAGAAGCGGGGTAGCTTACTTTTGTTTGCCAGGGAAACGGGCCGAGGTATTTGTCTGGGGGCCTATGGCGGGGAGTGACCGGCTGGCTCCTGAAAAGCTAAGATAGGCAGGATGGTGACCAGACCCATGGTGGCACCAGTGCCAAGTTGGGATGATTTGATAAAACCAAGTGGCTCCTGCAATCTGCCATCAAAAAGTTGGCAGGAGAGTTTTGTTTTCCAGGGAAAAGCGCCGTTGTTTGTGTTTGGGGGCCTGTGGCTGGGAGTGGCCTGCTGGCTCCTTAGAATCCACGATACGCAGCATGGTATCCAGACCCAAGGTGGCACCAGTGCCAAGTTTTGCTGGTTTGATAGTACCAAGTGGTTCCTGCAATCTGCCATCCAGAAGCAGGGCAGCTTACTTTTGTTTGCCAGGGAAACGGGCCGAGGTTTTTGTCTGGGGGCCTATGGCTGGGAGTGACCGGCTGGCTCCTGAAAAGCTACGATAGGCAGGATGGTGACCAGACCCATGGTGGCACCAGTGCCAAGTTGGGCTGATTTGATAGTACCAAGTGGCTCCTGCAATCTGCCGTCAAAATTTGGCAGGCGAGTTTTTATTTTCCAGGGAAAAGCGCCGTTGTTTGTGTTTGGGGGCCTGTGGCTGGGAGTGGCCGGCTGGCTGCTTAGAATCCACGATACGCAGGATGGTTCCCAGACCCAAGGTGGCACCAGTGCCAAGTCGGGCTGGTTTGATGGTGCAAAGTGGCTCCTGCAATCTGCCATCCAGAAGCGGGGCAGCTTACTTTTGTTTGCCAGGGAAACGGGCCGAGCTTTGTGTCAGGGGGCCTATGGCTGGGAGTGACCGGCTGGCTCCTGAAAAGCTACGATAGGCAGGATGGTGACCAGACCCATGGTGGCACCAGTGCCATGTTCGGCTGATTTCATAGTACCAAGTGGCTCCTGCAATCTGCCATCAAAAAGTTGGCAGGCGAGTTTTGTTTTCCAGGGAAAAGCGCCGTTGTTTTTGTCTGCGGGCCTGTGGCTGGAGTGGCCAGCTGGTTCCTTAGAATCCACGATACGCAGCATGGTTCCCAGACCCAAGGTGGCACCAGTGCCAAGTTGGGCTGGTTTGATAGTACCAAGTGGTTCCTGCAATCTGCCATCAAAAAGTTGGCAGGCGAGTTTTGTTTTCCAGGGAAAAGCGTCGTTGTTTGTGTTTGGGGGCCTGTGGATGGGAGTGGCCGGCTGGCTCCTTAGAATCCACGATACGCAGGATGGTTCCCAGACCCAAGGTGGCACCAGTCCCAAGTTGGGCTGGTTTGATAGTACCAAGTGTTTCCTGCAATCTGCCATCCAGAAGCGGGGCAGCTTACTTTTGTTTGCCAGGGAAACGGGCCGAGGTATTTGTCTGGGGGCCTATGGCTGGGAGTGACCGGCTGGCTCCTGAAAGGCTACGATAGGCAGGATTGTGACCAGACCCATGGTGGCACCAGTGCCAAGTTGGGCTGGTTTGATAGTACCAAGTGGCTCCTGCAATCTGCCATCAAAAAGTTGGCAGGCGAGTTTGTTATCCAGGGAAAAGCGCCGTTGTTTTTGTTTGGGGGCCTGTGGCTGGGAGTGGCCGGATGGCTAATTAGAATCCACGATACGCAGCATGGTTCCCAGACCTGAGGTGGCACCAGTGCCAAGTTGGGCTGGTTTGATACTACCAAGTGCGTCCTGCAATCTGCCATCCAGAAGCGGGGCAGCTTACTTTTGTTTGCCAGGGAAACGGGCCGAGGTTTTGTCTGGGGGCCTATGGCAGGGAGTGACCGGCTGGCTCCTGAGAAACTACGATAGGCAGGATGGTGACCAGACCCATGGTGGCACCAGTGCCATGTTCGGCTGATTTCATAGTACCAAGTGGCTCCTGCAATCTGCCATCAAAAAGTTGGCAGGCGAGTTTTGTTTTCCAGGGAAAAGCGCCGTTGTTTGTGTCTGCGGGCCTGTGGCTGGAGTGGCCGGCTGGCTCCTTAGAATCCACAATACGCAGCATGGTTCCCAGACCCAAGGTGGCACCAGTGCCAAGTTGGGCTGGTTTGATAGTACCAAGTGGTTCCTGCAATCTGCCATCAAAAAGTTGTCAGGCGAGTTTTGTTTTCCAGGGAAAATCGCCGTTGTTTTTGTTTGGGGGCCTGTGGCTGGGAGTGGCCGGCTGGCTCCTTAGGATCCACGATACCCAGGATGGTACCCAGACCAGAGGTGGTACCAGTACCAAGTCGGGCTGGTTTGATAATAACAAGTGGATCCTGCAATCTGCCATCCAGAAGCGGGGCAGCTTACTTTTGTTTGCCAGGGAAACCATCCGAGCTTTGTGTCTGGGGGCCTATGGCTGGGAGTGACCGGCTGGCTCCTGAAAAGCTACGATAGGCAGGATGGTGACCAGACCCATGGTGGCACCAGTGCCAAGTTGGGCTGGTTTGATAGTACCAAGTGGCTCCTGCAATCTGCCATCAAAATGTTGGCAGGCGAGTTTTGTTTTCCAGTGAAAAGCGCCGTTGTGTGTGTTTTGGGGCCTGTGGCTGGGAGTGGCCAGCTGGCTCCTTAGAATCCACGATACGCAGGATGGTTCCCAGACCCAAGGTGGCACCAGTGCCAAGTCGGGCTGGTTTGTTAGTACCAAGTGGTTCCTGCAATCTGCCATCCAGAAGCGGGGCAGCTGAATTTTGTTTGCCAGAGAAAAAGGCTGTTGTTTGTGTTTCGGGGCCTGTGGCTGGCAGTGGACGGCTGGCTCCTGAAAATCCATGATACGCAGCATGGTTCCCAGACCCAAGGTGGCACCAGTGCCAAGTCGGGCTGGTTTCATAGTACCCAGTGGCTCCTGCAATCTGCCATCCAGAAGAGGGGCAGTTGAATTTTGTTTTCCAGAGAAAAGGGCCGTGGTTTGTGTTTGGGGCCTATGGCTGAGAGTGACCGGCTGGCTCCTGAAAAGCTACGATAGGCAGGATGGTGACCAGACCGATGGTGGCACCAGTGCCAAGTCGGGCTGGTTTGATAATACTAAATAGCTCCTGCAATCTGCCATCCAGATGCGGGGCAGCGGATTTTTGCTTGCTGGAGAAAAGTTCCGTGGGTTTTTTTTGGGGGTATATGGCTGGACGTTGCCGGCTGACTCCTTAAAAACATCGATACGCAGGATGGTTCCCTGACCCAAGGTGGCATCACTGCCAAGTCGGGCTGTTTTCGTAGTACCAAGTGGCTCCTGCAATTTGCCATCCAGAAGAGGGGCAGTTGAGTTTTGTTTACCAGAGAAAAGGGCCGTGGTTTGTGTTTTGGGGCATATGGCTGAGAGTGGCCGGCTGGCGCCTGAAAATCCACGATAGGCAGGATGGTTCCCAGAGCCAAGGTGGCACCAGTGCCATGTTGGCCTGGTTTGATAGTACCATGTGGCTCCTGCAATCTGCCATCCAGAAGCGGGGCAGCTTACTTTTGTTTGCCAGGGAAACGGGCCGAGGTATTTGTCTGGGGGCCTATGGCTGGGAGTGACCGCCTGGCTCCTGAAAAGCTACGATAGGCAGGATGGTGACCAGACCCATGGTGGCACCAGTGCCAAGTTGGGCTGGTTTGATAGTACCAAGTGGCTCCTGCAATCTGCCATCAAAATCTTGGCAGGCGAGTTTTGTTTTCCAGGGTAACGCGCCGTTGTTTTTGTTTAGAGGCCTGTGGCTGGGAGTGTCCGCCTGTCCTCTTAGAATCTACTTTACGCAGCATGGTTCCCAGAGCCAAGGTGGCACCAGTGCCAAGTTGGGCTGGTTTGATAGTAGCAAGTGGTTCCTGCAATCTGCCATCCAGAAGAGGGGCAGCTTACTTTTGTTTGCCAGCGAAACGGGCCGAGGTATTTCTCTGGGGGCCTATGGCAGGGAGTGACCGGCCGGCTCCTGAAAAGCTAAGATAGGCAGGATGTTTACCAGACCCATGATGGCACCTGTGCCAAGTCGGGCTAATTTGATACTACAAAGTGGCTCCTGCAATCTGCCATCCAGAATCGGGGGTGCTTACTTTTGTTTTCCAGGGAAACAGGCCGAGGTTTGTGACTGGGGGTTTATGGCTGGGAGTGACCGGCTGGCTCCTGAAAAGCTACGATAGGCAGGATGGTGACCAGACCCATGGTGGCACCAGTGCCAAGTTGGGCTGGTTTGATAGTACCAAGTGGCTCCTGCAATCTGTCATCAAAATGTTGGCAGGCGAGTTTTGTTTTCCAGGGAAAAGCGCCGTTGTTTGTGTTTGGGCGCCTGTGGCACGGAGTGGCCGGGTGGCTGCTTAGAATCCACGATACGCAGGATGGTTCCCAGACCCAAGGTGGCACCAGTGCCAAGTCGGGCTGTTTTGACACTACCAAGTGGCTCCTGCAATCTGCCATCCAGAATCGGGGCAGCTTACTTTTGTTTGCCAGGGAAACGGGCCGAGGTTTGTGATGGGGGCCTATGGCTGGGAGTGACCGGCTGGCTCCTGAAATGGTACAATTGGCAGGATGGTTCCCAGACCCATAGTGGCACCAGTGCCAAGTTGGGATGATTTGATAGTACCAAGTGGCTCCTGCAATCTGCCATCAAAAAGCTGGCAGGCGAGTTTTGTTTTCCAGGGAAAAGCGCCGTTGTTTGTATTTGGGGGCCTGTGGCTGGGAGTGGCCGCCTGGCGCCTTAGAATCTACGTTACGCAGCATGGTTCCCAGACCCAAAGTGGCACCAGTGTCAAGTTGGGCTGGTTTGATAGTACCAAGTGGCTCCTGCAATCTGCCATCCAGAAGCGGGGTAGCTTACTTTTGTTTGCCAGGGAAACGGGCAGAGCTTTCTGTCTGGGGGCCTATGGTTGGGAGTAACCGGCTGGCTCCTGAAAAGCTACGATAGGCAGGATGGTTCCCAGATCCAAGATGGCACCAGTGCCAAGTCGGGGTGGTTTGATGGTGCAACGTGGCTCCTGCAATCTGCCATCCTGACGCGGGGCAGCGGATTTTTGTTTCCAAGAGAAATGGTCCGTGGTTTGTTTTTGGGGCTATATGGCTGGGCGTGGCCTGCTGGCTCCTTAAAAAGCTACGATAGGCAGGATGGTTCCCTGACCCAAGGTGGCACCAGTGCCAAGTCGGGCGGTTTTCGTAGTACAAAGTGCGTCCTAAAATTTGCCATCCAGAAGAGGGGCAGTTGAGTTTTGTTTACCAGAGAAAAGGGCCGTGGTTTGTTTTTGGGGGCATATGGCTGATAGTGGCCGTCTGGCGCCTGAAAATCCACGATAGGCAGGATGGTTCCCAGACCAGAGGTGGCACCAGTGCCAAGTCGGGCTGGTTTGATAGTACTAAATAGCACCTGCAATCTGCCATGCAGAAGCGGGGCAGCTTACTTTTGTTTGCCAGGGAAACGGGCCGAGGTTTGTGTCTGGGGGCCTATGGCTGGGAGTGACCGCCTGGCTCCTGAAAAGCTACGATAGGCAGGATGGTTACCAGACCCATGGTGGCACCAGTGCCAAGTTGGGCTGGTTTGATAGTACCAAGTGGCTCCTGCAATCTGCCATCAAAAAGTTGTCAGGCGAGTTTTGTTTTCCAGGGAAAAGCGCCGTTGTTTGTGTTTGGGGGACTGTTGGTGGGAGTGGCCGGCTGGCTCCTTAGAACACACGATACGCAGGATGGTTCCCAGACCCAAGGTGGCACCAGTGCCACGTCGGGCTGGTTTGATGGTGAAAAGTGGCTCCTGCAATCTGCCATCCTGAAGCGGGGTAGCTTACTTTTGTGTGCCAGGGAAACGGGCCGAGGTTTATGACTGGGGGCCTAGGGCTAGGAGTGACCGGCTGGCTCCTGAAAAGCAACAATAGGCAGGATGGTTCCCAGACCCAAGGTGGCACCAGTGCCAAGTTGGGCTGGTTTGATGGTACCAACTGGCTCCTGCAATCTGCCATCTAAAAGTTGTCAGGCGAGTTTTGTTTTCCAGGGAAAAGCGCCGTTGATTTTGTTTGGAGGCCTGTGGCTGGCAGTGGCTGCCTGTCGTCTTAGAATCCGGGTTACGCAGCATGGTTCCCAGAGCCAAGGTGGCACCAGTGCCAAGTTGGGCTGGTTTGATGGTGCAAAGTGGCTCCTGCAATCTGCCATCCAGAAGTGCGGTAGCTTACTTTTGTGTGCCAGGGAAACAGGCCGAGGTTTGTGTCTGGGGGCCTATGGCTGGGAGTGACCGGCTGGCTCCTGAAAAGCTACGATAGGCAGGATGGTGACCAGACCCATGGTGGCACCAGTGCCAAGTTGGGCTGGTTTGATAGTACCAAGTGGCTCCTGCAATCTGCCATCAAAAAGTTGGCAGGCGAGTTTTGTTTTCCAGGGAAAAGCGCCGTTGTGTGTGTTTTGGGGCCTGTGGCTGGGAGTGGCCAGCTGGCTCCTTAGAATCCACGATACGCAGGATGGTTCCCAGACCCAAGGTGGCACCAGTGCCAAGTCGGGCTGGTTTGTTAGTACCAAGTGGTTCCTGCAATCTGCCATCCAGAAGCGGGGCAGCTGAATTTTGTTTGCCAGAGAAAAAGGCTCTTGTTTGTGTTTCGGGGCCTGTGGCTGGCAGTGGACGGCTGGCTCCTGAAAATCCATGATACGCAGCATGGTTCCCAGACCCAAGGTGGCACCAGTGCCAAGTAGGGCTGGTTTCATAGTACCCAGTGGCTCCTGCAATCTGCCATCCAGAAGAGGGGCAGTTGAGTTTTGTTTTCCAGAGAAAAGGGCCGTGGTTTGTGTTTGGGGCCTATGGCTGAGAGTGACCGGCTGGCTCCTGAAAAGCTACGATAGGCAGGATGGTGACCAGACCCATGGTGGCACCAGTGCCAAGTCGGGCTGGTTTGATAATAATAAATAGCTCCTGCAATCTGCCATCCAGACGCGGGGCAGCGGATTTTTGCTTGCTGGAGAAAAGTTCCGTGGGTTTTTTTTGGGGGTATATGGCTGGACGTTGCCGGCTGACTCCTTAAAAACATCGATACGCAGGATGGTTCCCTGACCCAAGGTGGCATCACTGCCAAGTCGGGCTGTTTTCGTAGTACCAAGTGGCTCCTGCAATTTGCCATCCAGAAGAGGGGCAGTTGAGTTTTGTTTACCAGAGAAAAGGGCCGTGGTTTGTGTTTTGGGGCATATGGCTGAGAGTGGCCGGCTGGCGCCTGAAAATCCACGATAGGCAGGATGGTTCCCAGAGCCAAGGTGGCACCAGTGCCATGTTGGCCTGGTTTGATAGTACCATGTGGCTCCTGCAATCTGCCATCCAGAAGCGGGGCAGCTTACTTTTGTTTGCCAGGGAAACGGGCCGAGGTATTTGTCTGGGGGCCTATGGCTGGGAGTGACCGCCTGGCTCCTGAAAAGCTACGATAGGCAGGATGGTGACCAGACCCATGGTGGCACCAGTGCCAAGTTGGGCTGGTTTGATAGTACCAAGTGGCTCCTGCAATCTGCCATCCAGAAGCGGGGTAGCTTACTTTTGTTTGCCAGGGAAACGGGCAGAGCTTTCTGTCTGGGGGCCTATGGTTGGGAGTAACCGGCTGGCTCCTGAAAAGCTACGATAGGCAGGATGGTTCCCAGATCCAAGATGGCACCAGTGCCAAGTCGGGGTGGTTTGATGGTGCAAAGTGGCTCCTGCAATCTGCCATCCTGACGTGGGGCAGCGGATTTTTGTTTCCAAGAGAAATGGTCCGTGGTTTGTTTTTGGGGCTATATGGCTGGGCGTGGCCTGCTGGCTCCTTAAAAAGCTACGATAGGCAGGATGGTTCCCTGACCCAAGGTGGCACCAGTGCCAAGTCGGGCGGTATTCGTAGTACAAAGTGCGTCCTAAAATTTGCCATCCAGAAGAGGGGCAGTTGAGTTTTGTTTACCAGAGAAAAGGGCCGTGGTTTGTTTTTGGGGGCATATGGCTGATAGTGGCCGTCTGGCGCCTGAAAATCCACGATAGGCAGGATGGTTCCCAGACCAGAGGTGGCACCAGTGCCAAGTCGGGCTGGTTTGATAGTACTAAATAGCACCTGCAATCTGCCATGCAGAAGCGGGGCAGCTTACTTTTGTTTGCCAGGGAAACGGGCCGAGGTTTGTGTCTGGGGGCCTATGGCTGGGAGTGACCGCCTGGCTCCTGAAAAGCTACGATAGGCAGGATGGTTACCAGACCCATGGTGGCACCAGTGCCAAGTTGGGCTGGTTTGATAGTACCAAGTGGCTCCTGCAATCTGCCATCAAAAAGTTGGCAGGCCAGTTTTGTTTTCCAGGGAAAAGCGCCGTTGTTTGTGTTTGGGGGACTGTGGCTGGCAGTGGACGGCTGGCTCCTTAGAACACACGATACGCAGGATGGTTCCCAGACCCAAGGTGGCACCAGTGCCACGTCGGGCTGGTTTGATGGTGAAAAGTGGCTCCTGCAATCTGCCATCCTGAAGCGGGGTAGCTTACATTTGTGTGCCAGGGAAACGGGCCGAGGTTTATGACTGGGGGCCTAGGGCTAGAAGTGACCGGCTGGCTCCTGAAGAGCAACAATAGGCAGGATGGTTCCCAGACCCAAGGTGGCACCAGTGCCAAGTTGGGCTGGTTTGATGGTACCAACTGGCTCCTGCAATCTGCCATCTAAAAGTTGTCAGGCGAGTTTTGTTTTCCAGGGAAAAGCGCCGTTGATTTTGTTTGGAGGCCTGTGGCTGGCAGTGGCTGCCTGTCGTCTTAGAATCCGGGTTACGCAGCATGGTTCCCAGAGCCAAGGTGGCACCAGTGTCAAGTTGGGCTGGTTTGATAGTACCAAGTGGCTCCTGCAATCTGCCATCCAGAAGCGGGGCAGCTTACTTTTGTTTGCCAGGGAAACGGGCCGAGGTATTTGTCTGGGGACCTATGGCTGGGAGTGACCGGCTGGCTCCTGAAAAGCTACGATAGGCAGGATGGTTCCCTGACCCAAGGTGGCACCAGTGCCAAGTCGGGCGGTTTTCGTAGTACAAAGTGCGTCCTAAAATTTGCCAACCAGAAGAGGGGCAGTTGAGTTTTGTTTACCAGAGAAAAGGGCCGTGGTTTGTTTTTGGGGGCATATGGCTGATAGTGGCCGTCTGGCCCCTGAAAATCCACGATAGGCAGGATGGTTCCCAGACCAGAGGTGGGACCAGTGCCAAGTCGGGCTGGTTTGATAGTACTAAATAGCACCTGCAATCTGCCATGCAGAAGCGGGGCAGCTTATTTTGTTTGCCAGGGAAACGGGCCGAGGTTTGTGTCTGGGGGCCTATGGCTGGGAGTGACCGCCTGGCTCCTGAAAAGCTACGATAGGCAGGATGGTTACCAGACCCATGGTGGCACCAGTGCCAAGTTGGGCTGGTTTGATAGTACCAAGTGGCTCCTGCAATCTGCCATCAAAAAGTTGGCAGGCCAGTTTTGTTTTCCAGGGAAAAGCGCCGTTGTTTGTGTTTGGGGGACTGTGGCTGGGAGTGGCCGGCTGGCTCCTTAGAACACACGATACGCAGGATGGTTCCCAGACCCAAGGTGGCACCAGTGCCACGTCGGGCTGATTTGATGGTGAAAAGTGGCTCCTGCAATCTGCCATCCTGAAGCGGGGTAGCTTACATTTGTGTGCCAGGGAAACGGGCCGAGGTTTATGACTGGGGGCCTAGGGCTAGAAGTGACCGGCTGGCTCCTGAAAAGCAACAATAGGCAGGATGGTTCCCAGACCCAAGGTGGCACCAGTGCCAAGTTGGGCTGGTTTGATGGTACCAACTGGCTCCTGCAATCTGCCATCTAAAAGTTGTCAGGCGAGTTTTGTTTTCCAGGGAAAAGCGCCGTTGATTTTGTTTGGAGGCCTGTGGCTGGCAGTGGCTGCCTGTCGTCTTAGAATCCGGGTTACGCAGCATGGTTCCCAGAGCCAAGGTGGCACCAGTGTCAAGTTGGGCTGGTTTGATTGTACCAAGTGGCTCCTGCAATCTGCCATCCAGAAGCGGGGCAGCTTACTTTTGTTTGCCAGGGAAACGGGCCGAGGTATTTTTCTGGGGACCTATGGCTGGGAGTGACCGGCTGGCTCCTGAAAAGCTACGATAGGCAGGATGGTGACCAGACCCATGGTGGCACCAGTGCCAAGTTGGGCTGGTTTGATAGTACCAAGTGGCTCCTGCAATTTGCCATCAAAAAGTTGGCAGGTCAGTTTTGTTTTCCAGGGAAAAGCGCCGTTGTTTCTGTTTGGGGGACTGTGGCTGGGAGTGGCCGGCTGGCTCCTTAGAACACAGGATACGCAGGACGGTTCCCAGACCCAAGGTGGCACCAGTGCCAAGTCGGGCTGGTTTGATAGCACCAAGTGGCTCCTGCAATCTGCCATCCAGAAGCGGGGCAGCTTACTTTTGTTTTCCAGGGAAACGGACCGAGGTTTTTTTCTGGGGGCCTATGCCTGGGAGTGACCGGCTGGCTGCTGAAAAGCTACGATAGGCAGGATGGTGACCAGACCCATGGTGGCACCAGTGCCAAGTTGGGCTGGTTTGATAGTACCAAGTGGCTCCTGCAATCTGCCATCAAAATGTTGGCATGCGAGTTTTGTTTTCCAGGGAAAAGCGCCGTTGTGTGTATTTTGGGGCCTGTGGCTGGGAGTGGCCAGCTGGCTCCTTAGAATCCACGATACGCAGGATGGTTCCCAGACCCAAGGTGGCACCAGTGCCAAGTCGGGCTGGTTTGTTAGTACTAAGTGGTTCCTGCAATCTGCCATCCAGAAGCGGGGCAGCTGAATTTTGTTTGCCAGAGAAAAAGGCTGTTGTTTGTGTTTCGGGGCCTGTGGCTGGCAGTGGACGGCTGGCTCCTGAAAATCCATGATACGCAGCATGGTTCCCAGACCCAAGGTGGCACCAGTGCCAAGTAGGGCTAGTTTCATAGTACCCAGTGGCTCCTGCAATCTGCCATCCAGAAGAGGGGCAGTTGAGTTTTGTTTTCCAGAGAAAAGGGCCGTGGTTTGTGTTTGCGGCCTATGGCTGAGAGTGACCGGCTGGCCCCTGAAAATCCACGATAGGAAGGATGGTTCCCAGATCCAAGGTGGCAGCAGTGCCAAGTTGTGCTGGTGTGATAGTCCCAAGTGGCTCCTGCAATCTGCCATCCAGAAGTGGGGCAGCTGAATTTTGTTTGCCAGAGAAAAAGGCTGTGGTTTTTGTTTGGGGGCCTATGGCTGGGAGTGGCCGGCTGGCTCCTGAAAATCCATGATACGCAGCATGGTTCCCAGACCCAAGGTGGCACCAGTGCCAAGTGGGGCTGGTTTCACAGTGTCAAGTGCCTCCTGCAATCTCCCATCCAGAAGCGGGGCAGCTGAGTTTTGTTTGCCTGTGAAACGGGCCGTTGTTTTTGATTGGGGTCTGTGGCCGAGAATGTTCAGCTGGCTCCTGACAATCCACAATATGCAGGATGGTTCCCAGACCCAAGGTGGCACCAGTGCCAAGTCTTGCTGGTTGTATAGTACCAAGTGGCTCCTGCAATCTGCCATCCAGAAGCGGTGCAGCTGAGTTTTGTTTGCCAGAGGAAAGGGCCGTGGGTTGTGTTTGGGGGCATATGGCTGGGAGTGGCCGGCTGTCTCATTAAAAAGATCGATACGCAGGATGGTTCCCAGACCCAAGGTGGCACCAGTGCCAAGTCGGGCTGTTTTTATAGTACCAAGTGCGTCCTGCAATTTGCCATCCAGAAGAGGGGCAGTTGAGTTTTGTTTGCCAGAGAAAGCGCCGTTGTTTGTGTTTGGGGGCTTGTGGCTGTGAGTGGCCGACTGGCGCCTTAGAATCTGCGATACGCAGCATGGTTCCCAGACCCAAGGTGGCACCATTTCCAAGTTGGGCTGGTTTGATAGTACCAAGTGGCTCCTGCAATCTGCCATCCAGAAGCGGGGCAGCTTACTTTTGTTTGCCAGGGAAACGGGCCGAGGTTTGTGTTTGGGGGCCTATGGCTGGGAGTGACCGGCTGGCTCCTGGAAAGCTACAATAGGCAGGATGGTGACCAGACCCATGGTGGCACCAGTGCCAAGTTGGGCTGGTTTGATAGTACCAAGTTGCTCCTGCAATCTGCCATCAAAAAGTTGGCAGGCGAGTTTTGTTTTCCAGGGAAAAGCGCCGTTGTTTGTGTTTGGGGGCCTGTGGCTGGGAGTGGCCGGCTGGCTCCTTAGAATCCACGATACGCAGGATGGTTCCCAGACCCAAGGTGGCACCAGTGCCAAGTCGGGCTGGTTTGGTACTACCAAGTGCGTCCTGCAATCTGCCATCCAGAAGCAGGGCAGCTTACTTTTGTTTGCCAGGGAAACGGGCCGTGGGTTTTGTTTGGGGCCATATAGCTGAGAGTGGCCCGCTGGCCCCTGAAAATCCACGCTAGGCAGCATGGTTCCCAGATGCAAGGTGGCACCAGTGCCAAGTCGGGCTGGTTTGATGGTGCAAAGTGGCTCCTGCAATCTGCCATCCAGAAGCGGGGCAGCTGATTTTTGTTTGCCAGAGAAAAATTCCGTGGATTGTTTTTGGGGGCATATTGCTGGGAGTGGCCGGCTGGCTCCTTAAAATGCTCGATACGCATGATGGTTCCCAGGCCCAAGGTGTCACCACTACCAAGTCGGCCTGCGGTTTTAGTATCAAGTTCATCCTGCAATTTGCCATCCAGAAGAGGGGCAGTTGAGTTTTGTTTGCCAGAGAAACGGGCCGAGGTCTCTGTTTGGGGACATATGGCTGAGAGTGGCCGGCTGGCCCCTGAATATCCACGATACACAACATGGTTCCCAGATCCAAGGTGGCACCAGTGCCAAGTTGGGCTGGTTTGATAGTCCCAAGTGTCTCCTGCAATCTGCCATCCAGAAGCGGGGCAGCTTACTTTTGTTTGCCAGAGAAATAGGCCTAGGTTTTTGTTTGGGGGCCTGTGGCTAGGAGTGGCCTGCTGGCGCCTAAGAATCCACGATACGCAGGATGTTTACCAGACCCATGGTGGCACCAGTGCCAAGTTGGGCTGGTTTGATAGTACCAAGTGGCTCCTGCAAACTCCATCAAAAAGTTGGCAGGCGTGTTTTGTTTTCCAGGGAACAGCGCCGTTGATTTTGATTGGGGTCTGTGGCCGAGAGTGTCCAGCTGGCTCCTGACAATCCACAATACGCAAGATGGTTCCCAGACCCATGGTGGCACCAGTGCCAAGTCGTGCTGCTTTGATAGTACCAAGTGCGTCCTGCAATTTGCCATCCAGAAGAGGGGCAGTTGAGTTTTGTTTGCCAGAGAAAAGCGCCGTTGTTTGTGTTTGGGGGCTTGTGGCTGTGAGTGGCCGACTGGCGCCTTAGAATCTGCGATACGCAGCATGGTTCCCAGACCCAAGGTGGCACCAGTGCCAAGTCGGGCTGGTTTGATAGTACCAAGTGGCTCCTGCAATCTGCCATCCAGAAGCGGGGCAGCTTACTTTTGTTTGCCAGGGAAACGGGCCGAGGTTTGTGACTGGGGGCCTATGGCTGGGAGTGACCGGCTGGCTCCTGAAAAGCTACGATAGGCAGGATGGTTACCAGACCCATGGTGGCACCAGTGCCAAGTTGGGCTGGTTTGATAGTACCAAGTTGCTCCTGCAATCTGCCATCAAAAAGTTGGCAGGCGAGTTTTGTTTTCCAGGGAAAAGCGCCGTTGTTTGTATTTGGGGGCCTGTGGCTGGGAGTGGCCGGCTGGCTCCTTAGAATCCACGATACGCAGGATGGTTCCCAGACCCAAGGTGGCACCAGTGCCAAGTCGGGCTGGTTTGATACTACCAAGTGGTTCCTGCAATCTGCCATCCAGAAGCAGGGCAGCTTACTTTTGTTTGCCAGGGAAACGGGCCGTGGGTTTTGTTTGGGGGCATATAGCTGAGAGTGGCCCGCTGGCCCCTGAAAATCCACGCTAGGCAGCATGGTTCCCAGATGCAAGGTGGCACCAGTGCCAAGTCGGGCTGGTTTGATGGTGCAAAGTGGCTCCTGCAATCTGCCATCCAGAAGCGGGGCAGCTGATTTTTGTTTGCCAGAGAAAAATTCCGTGGATTGTTTTTGGGGGCATATTGCTGGGAGTGGCCGGCTGGCTCCTTAAAATGCTCGATACGCATGATGGTTCCCAGGCCCAAGGTGTCACCACTACCAAGTCGGCCTGCAGTTTTAGTATCAAGTTCATCTTGCAATTTGCCATCCAGAAGAGGGGCAGTTGAGTTTTGTTTGCCAGAGAAACGGGCCGAGGTTTCTGTTTGAGGGCATATGGCTGAGAGTGGCCGGCTGGCCCCTGAAAATCCACGATACACAGCATGGTTCCCAGATCCAAGGTGGCACCAGTGCCAAGTTGGGCTGGTTTGATAGTCCCAAGTGTCTCCTGCAATCTGCCATCCAGAAGCGGGGCAGCTTACTTTTGTTTGCCAGAGAAATAGGCCTAGGTTTTTGTTTGGGGGCTAGTGGCTAGGAGTGGCCTGCTGGCGCCTAAGAATCCACGATACGCAGGATGTTTACCAGACCCATGGTGGCACCAGTGCCAAGTTGGGCTGGTTTGATAGTACCAAGTGGCTCCTGCAAACTCCATCAAAAAGTTGGCAGGCGTGTTTTGTTTTCCAGGGAACAGCGCCGTTGATTTTGTTTGGGGGCCTGTGGCTGGGAGTGGCCGGCTGGCTCCTTAGAATCCACGATACGCAGGATGGTTCCCAGACCCAAGGTGGCACCAGTGCCAAGTCGGGCTGGTTTGATTACACCAAGTGACTCCTGCAATCTGCCATCCAGAAGTGAGGCAGCTAAGTTTTGTTTGCGAGAAAAAAGGGCCGTGGTTTTTGTTGGGGGCCTGTGGCTGGGAGTAGCCGGCTGGCTCCTTAAAATCCACGATAGGCAGGATGGTTCCCAGACCCAAGGTGGCACCAGTGCCAAGTCGGGCTGGTTTGATAGTACCAAGTGGCTCCTGCAATCTGCCATCCAGAAGCAGGGCAGCTGAGTTTTTATTGCCAGAGAAAAAGGCTGTGGTTTTTGTTTGGGGGCCTGTGGCTGGCAGTGGCCGGCTGGCTCCTGAAAATCCACGATACGCAGCATGGTTCCCAGACCCAAGGTGGCACCAGTACAAAGTGGGGCTCGTTTGACAGTGTCAAGTGCCTCCTGCAATCTCCCATCCAGAAGCGGGGCAGCTGAGTTTTTTTTGCCAGGGAAACGGACCTTTGTTTTTGATTGGGGTCTGTGGCCGAGAGTGGTCGGCTGTCTCCTGACAATCCACAATACGCAGGATGGTTCCCAGACCAAAGGTGGCACCAGTGCCAAGTCGGGCTGGTTTGATAGTACCAAGTGTCTCCTGCACTCTGCCATCCAGAAGCGGGGCAGCTGAGTTTTGTTTGCCAGAGAAAAGGGCCGTGGGTTGTGTTTGGGGGCATATGGCTGGGAGTGGCCACCTGGCTCCTTAAAATGCACGATACGCCGCATGGTAACCAGACGCAAGGTGGCACCAGTGCCAAGTCGGGCTGTTTTTGTAGTACCCAGTGGCTCCTGCAATTTGCCATCCAGAAGCGGGGCAGCTAAATTTTGTTTGCTAGAGAAAAGGGCTGTGGTTTGTGTTTGGGGGCCTATGGCCGAGAGAGGTAGGCTGGCCCCTGAAAATCAACGATAGGCAGGATGGTTCCCAGATCCAAGGTGGCACCAGTGCCAAGTAAGGCTGGTTGTATGGTTCAAAGTGACTCCTGCAATCTGCCATCCAGAAGCGGGACAGCTGAGTTTTTTTTGCCAGAGAAAAGGTCCGTGGTTTCTTTTTGGGGCATACGGCTGGGAATTGCCGGCTGGCTCCTTAAAATGTTCGATACGCAGGATGGTTCCCAGAGCCAAGGTGGCACCACTGCCAAGTCGGGCTCTTTTTGTAGTACCAAGTGCGTCCTGCAATTTGCCATCCAGAAGAGGGGCAGTTGAGTTTTGTTTGCCAGAGAAAAGGGCCGAGGTTTGTGTTTGGGAGCATATGGCTGGGAATGACCGGCTGGCCCCTGAAAATCCACGATACGCCGGATGGTTCCCAGATCCAAGATGGTACCATTACCAAGTCGGGCTGCTTTGATAGTCCCAAGTGGCTCCTGCAAACTGCCACACCAGAAGCGGGGCAGCTGAGTTTTGTTTGCCAGGGAAATGGGCCGTTGTTTGTGTTTGGGGGCCTGTGGCTGGGAGTGTTCGGCTGGTTCCTGAATATGTACGATACGCAGGATTGTTCCCAGATCCAAGGTGGCAGCAGTGCCATGTTGTGCTGGTGTGATAGTCCCAAGTGGCTCCTGCAATCTGCCATCCAGAAGTGGGGCAGCTGATTTTTGTTTGCCAGAGAAAAGGTCCGTGGTTTGTGTTTGGGGGCATATGGCTGAGAGTGGCCGGCTGGCCCCTGAAAATCCACGATACACAGGATGGTTCCCAGATCCAAGGTGGCACCTGTGCCAAGTCGGGCTGATTTGATAGTACTAAGTAGCTCCTGCAATCTGCCATCCAGAAGCGGGGCAGCTTACTTTTCTTTGCCAGGGAAACGGGCCGAGGTTTCTGTTTGGGGGCCTATGGCTGGGAGTGACCGGCTGGCTCCTGAATATCCACGATACACAGCATGGTTCCCAGATCCAAGGTGGCACCAGTGCCAAGTTGGGCTGGTTTGATAGTACCAAGTGTCTCCTGCAATCTGCCATCCAGAAGCGGGGCAGCTTACTTTTGTTTGCCAGAGAAATAGGCCTAGGTTTTTGTTTGGGGGCCTGTGGCTAGGAGTGGCCGGCTGGCTCCTAAGAATCCACGATACGCAGGATGTTTCCCAGACCCAAGGTGGCACCAGTGCCAAGTCGGGCTGGTTTGATAGTACCAAGTGGCTCCTGCAAACTCCATCAAAAAGTTGGCAGGCGTGTTTTGTTTTCCAGGGAACAGCGCCGTTGATTTTGTTTGGGGGCCTGTGGCTGGGAGTGGCCGGCTGGCTCCTTAGAATCCACGATACGCAGGATGGTTCCCAGACCCGAGGTGGCACCAGTGCCAAGTCGGGCTGGTTTGATTACACCAAGTGGCTCCTGCAATCTGCCATCCAGAAGTGAGGCAGCTAAGTTTTGTTTGCCAGAAAAAAGGGCCGTGGTTTTTGTTGGGGGCCTGTGGCTGGGAGTGGCCGGCTGGCTCCTTAGAATCCACCATACGCAGGATGGTTCCCAGACCCAAGGTGGCACCAGTGCCAAGTCGGGCTGGTTTGATAGTCCCAAGTGGCTCCTGCAAACTGCCATCCAGAAGCGGGGCCGCTGAGTTTTGTTTGCCAGGGAAATGGGCCGTTGTTTGTGTTTGGGGGCCTGTGGCTGGGAGTGTTCGGCTGGTTCCTGAATATGTACGATACGCAGGATTGTTCCCAGACCCATGGTGGCACCAGTGCCAAGTCGGGCTGGTTTGATGGTGCAAAGTGGCTCCTGCAATCTGCCATCCAGACGCGGGGCAGCGGATTTTTGTTTCCATGAGTAATGGTCCGTGGTTTGTTTTTGGGGGTATATGGCTGGGCGTGGCCGGCTGGCTCCTTAAAAAGCTCGATATGCAGGATGGTTCCCTGACACAAGGTGGCACCAGTGCCACGTCGGGCGGTTTTCGAAGTACAAAGTGCGTCCTAAAATTTGCCATCCAGAAGAGGGGCAGTTGAGTTTTGTTTGCCAGAGAAAAGGTCCGTGGTTTGTTTTTGGGGGCATATGGCTGAGAGTGGCTGGCTGGCCCCTGAAAATCCACGATACACAGGATGGTTCCCAGATCCAAGGTGGCACCTGTGCCAAGTCGGGCTGATTTGATAGTACTAAGTAGCTCCTGCAATCTGCCATCCAGAAGCGGGGCAGCTTACTTTTGTTTGCCAGGGAAACGGGCCGAGGTTTGTGTTTGGGGGCCTATGGCTGAGAGTGACCGGCTGGCTCCTGAAAAGCTACAATAGGCAGGATGGTGACCAGACCCATGGTGGCACCAGTGCCAAGTTGGGCTGGTTTGATAGTACCAAGTGGTTCCTGCAATCTGCCATCCAGAAGCAGGGCAGCTGAGTTTTGTTTGCCAGAGAAAAGGGCCTTGGTTTGTGTTTGGGGGCATATGGCTGTGTGTGGCCAGCTGGCTCCTTAAAATGCACGATATGCAACATGGCTCCCAGACCCAAGGTGGCACCAGTGCCAAGTTGGGCTGGTTTGATAGTACCAAGTGGCTCCTGCAATCTTCCATGATCACGTGGAGAAATACTTTCTGGTTTCAGCCTCATGCTCTTTCTTCTCTCCCTCAACTTCTCTATCACCTCTCATCTGGTTCACATGCGCTGTCTTCAAGGTCCACAGGCTACTTTTCACAGAATCTTCTGGCCTGATGAAGTAAGAATGATGAATAGAACAGAGCTGGGATCTATTTTCCAGTTTGGATAAAATGCATTCTGCACACAAATCCAAGGAGAACGGGCTGCCCCGATGCCCAGAAAATCTTTCACTCCTGCTAGTGTTCTACGTCAACCGCAACTTAGTCTGAAAGAAAAGCTTTTTCTCTGAGAGCATCTGAGAGGTTTGCATGAAGCACTGATATCTGACATATGCAATTTTGAATAGGAGAGGAAAAAGAAAATGGCAAGGAGTTTTTAATTTTAGTGGTTTCAATTTTAATTTCCGTGCACTTTTTCAAAACTTGTCAGCTCAAATGCCCATCAACATCTTTTAGTCATCTGTAAGTCAGTATTCATATAAAATGTGCTTCAAATCCAAAGAATTTCAAATTTGCACTCCAAGCTTCTATGCCTAGATTTATGATTTCCTACACATATTAGATGAAAGGAAGGCCTTTTTTACTGTGGGAGTGCTGGAACACTGGAACAGGTTGCCCAGAGAAGTTGTGGGTGTCCCATCCCTGAAAGTATTCAAGGTCACCTTGGACGGGGCTTGGAGCAGCAACAAAGGAGAAGCTTGATGGTAGAGAAACAAAGTCGGACTATAGAAGAAACTCGGATTGAAGTATAGGATCAAGTTTTCTCTCAGCTCTTGGGGTAAATTCAAAGTTGTACAAAATGACATTTATCTGTGCTATTCACTACTGTAACAGAAAGTTTCATGAAAACTGTACAGAAGATAGTAAATTTTAAAAGAGATAAGAATTACAGCATAAAATCCATGGGATAGGTTACAACATGAGACACTCTCTAAGAGAAAATCTCTTTGTTTCAGCACTTCATCGGGGTAAGATTTCATGAAGTGCCAAAGAAGGCGGCAAAATATCATTCGGGACATTATTTACTGGAATTCAGCCTGGCCATTAGTAGGAACTGCCTTTGAACATATCATGTAGATATACCACACACACTTTCCCTTCACTGAAAAATTACTGTTTACAACAAATAAGCAATTGACGATCAAAATTGATTGAAAGCATCTTAAACATGTCAAGTATTTCATTGTAGATGATCTGTGATCCAAATGCTTCTTCCACCTTCGAGAGGGACAGAAGAATTCTTCCATATCATGATGGTTTAAAATTGTATCAACCAATGTTTTCTGCTGAAAAGATATCATCTATTTTTTTCTATTTTTGGAAGAAAATATTCCTAGACATACAACAGGTGAGAACTAAGTAATTTTAAAGAAACAAATGAAATGAAAATATTCTGTAAATAGAATGAAATGAAAAGCTGTGTTTTAAATAGGAGCTAAATATTAAACAGAATTTTTGTACCAGGCATTTGAATTACTGCACCAGCTCTTTTGCCCATCAAGAGAGGCATTTAGCATTTCAGTCTTTTCCAAGGTGTTCATGATCTGCTATGCTGATCTCTGTGTGTGCCTAGGTGTGTGTGGAGGGGGGGGCATATGAAGGGGAGTGTGTATGTTTGCTTTACAATTGTTGTGGCAGATTCATGCCTCAGCTCCACATTTTGTTTTAAAAAGGTCACACCGAGTGGATATGAAGTTTACTATCAACAAGAGATCGATTCCCAAATCATCCATTTGACTCTCCCTTATAAATCATGTGCTTTGTTGCATATTTTATCAAATATACTTTCAAGCCAGATGGAGGAAGGAGGATGTGGGAATCCCTCCACCATCTTGCAACTTTTATGTAAGTAGGTTTTCAAGAAAATCATCATTTCTCTTTTAAATATGTCTGGAACAGGCATGATGGTAGTGTCAACCTGTTGGAGTTTTTGTTGCTGGAAGAAGTTGTACAAAAGGATTGGTTTTTACATTGACCAGTTACTGAATCAAGCGCAGGAATACATTGGAAATTTAGCTGGGGGTTCCTTTTCCCAGCAGACTACTTCTAGAACGAGCTTGTATACTGAAGCTGACTCTTTTGCTCTCTTTTTGTTTCTTTCCTATTTTCTTGGCTTCTTTGCCACTATCTAGACAATTTTGGAACTTTGTTCCCAACTAAAATGGTTTCAATAGTCTGATTGTGATCATACATTTTTACAAGGAATTTTTAAAATCTTTCCTCGAGTCCAGAAAGTCAAGGACTTAGATCTTTTTCTTCCCTTATCAATATTGCCATGAAATTGATAAATAAAGACCAACTCTTTATTTTTGTTTTTAACCCACGTAGATAATTCCCATCCATTAATCCATTTTGTGGACCAATAGCTGCCATTCTGATGGAAGCTGTCACTTCTTAACAATAGGCATTCTGTGACTATGTTGACTGCACTTTGGGTGAAGATCCTAACTGGTCTTAGATATACATAGGGAGAAATTTGCTCAGCCAGTGTCAGTCTTAAGCATGCGTATCAGAAGATCTTTCTAGAGCTGGGAATTTTCCCATGAAAGGGATTCAGTTAGGGAAGAGACACTTGTGCCAGAGTTTTACATTCTTCTTGAACACTGCTTAAGGAACTTAGATGCCATGTCCATTTGGATCTCTGTCTGCACAGAACTTTGTCATGCCAGTGCTTTGAAATGCATCTTGAAGAGAATTCACTAGCACAGAATGAAAGAGAGTGGAAGGGGTTGGTGGGGCTAACCAGGCCCAACCCCCCTGCCTAAACCAGGATACCTAGAGCCTCTTGCCCAGGATTCTATCTGGGTGTACTTTTAATGTCTTCAAAGATCCAGGCTCCACAATCTTTCTGGGCAGTCTGTGCCGTGGTTCAGTCACCCTGACAGTAAAGAAACATTTACTGATGTTCAAAGGCAATCTCCTGTATTTCAGTGTGTGCCCACTGCCTCTTGTCTTTTCCCTCAGCATCACTGAAAAGACACTGATTCCCTCCCCTTTGCACTATTGCTTCCATATGTATGTGTGATGCCATGTAGAGGTATGTCAAAAACCTCCCTGAAGCCCAGGCAGATAATATTCCCTTCATCTACCAGTCAAGTTGATTCATCAGAGGAGTTTAAAGTGATGTTCAGCATGAAATTCCCCTGAAAAATCATGCTAACTACATTATTTGGTCATCTGTCATGTGCCTGGCAAGGATTTCCAGGAAGAGCTGCTTCATCAACTTCCTGGGGATAAAAAAGAGGCTGGCTGGTTTGTACTATGGCGAGTCCTCTTAATTGCCTTTTTTGAAGATGGGTGTCATTTGCTAACATCCACCCTTTAGCTCCTCTTCTCATCTACACCTCGGCAAAACGCTTTTCCACTATGTCTGGCTAGGAAAAACTGTGCCAGCACAGAAAACATCTCCCATCGTGTTCTAGAAGTTGCACGGATGTCTGCCAAGTGTTTGGCAGGAAGAAAAGAAAAGTTGTCCAAAACAGCTTCCAATCGAATGTTCCTGTGATTGGAAAAGTCAGGAGAGTGCAAAGGTACTGTTTTCTATCAGTTGGCAAGGTGCGCACACAATCCCAGTGTTGTACAGCTTGCTTCTTCACCTTCCCGAAGCTGCCGCTCTCGCCGGCTGCCGGAGCCCAAGAAGCGGCTTCTTCGCGCAAAGACGATTGTGCCGCTCACAGTGCTCTCCTTAGCGCGGCTTCTGCCGAAAGACGCCCGGCAGCGGCTCTTACCTCCGGAGAGCATCCTACCTTCGTCTTTAGCTCCTCTTCTCACCTACACCTCGGCAAAAAGCTTTTCCACTATGTCTGGCTAGGAAAAACTGTGCCAGCACAGAAAACATCTCCCATCGTGTTCTAGAAGTTGCACGGATGTCTGCCAAGTGTTTGGCAGGAAGAAAAGAAAAGTTGTCCAAAACAGCTTCCAATCGAATGTTCCTGTGATTGGAAAAGTCAGGAGAGTGCAAAGGTACTGTTTTCTATCAGTTGGCAAGGTGCGCACACAATCCCAGTGTTGTACAGCTTGCTTCTTCACCTTCCCGAAGCTGCCGCTCTCGCCGGCTGCCGGAGCCCAAGAAGCGGCTTCTTCGCGCAAAGACGATTGTGCCGCTCACAGTGCTCTCCTTAGCGCAGCTTCTGCCGAAAGACGCCCGGCAGCGGCTCTTACCTCCGGAGAGCATCCTACCTTCGTCTTTCGCGTCTTTTGTAGTCTACATCTTAGCAAAACGCTTCTCCACTATGTCTGGCTAGGAAAAACTGTGCCAGCACAGAAAACATCTCCCATCGTGTTCTAGAAGTTGCACGGATGTCTGCCAAGTGTTTGGCAGGAAGAAAAGAAAAGTTGTCCAGAACAGCTTCCAATCGAATGTTCCTGTGATTGGAAAAGTCAGGAGAGTGCAAAGGTACTGTTTTCTATCAGTTGGCAAGGTGCGCACACAATCCCAGTGTTGTACAGCTTGCTTCTTCACCTTCCCGAAGCTGCCGCTCTCGCCGGCTGCCGGAGCCCAAGAAGCGGCTTCTTCGCGCAAAGACGATTGTGCCGCTCACAGTGCTCTCCTTAGCGCGGCTTCTGCTGAAAGACGCCCGGCAGCGGCTCTTACCTCCGGAGAGCATCCTACCTTCGTCTTTCGCGTCTTATGTAGTCTACACCTCGGCAAAAAGCTTTTCCACTATGTCTGGCTAGGAAAAACTGTGCCAGCACAGAAAACATCTCCCATCGTGTTCTAGAAGTTGCACGGATGTCTGCCAAGTGTTTGGCAGGAAGAAAAGAAAAGTTGTCCAAAACAGCTTCCAATCGAATGTTCCTGTGATTGGAAAAGTCAGGAGAGTGCAAAGGTACTGTTTTCTATCAGTTGGCAAGGTGCGCACACAATCCCAGTGTTGTACAGCTTGCTTCTTCACCTTCCCGAAGCTGCCGCTCTCGCCGGCTGCCGGAGCCCAAGAAGCGGCTTCTTCGCGCAAAGACGATTGTGCCGCTCACAGGGCTCTCCTTAGCGCGGCTTCTGCCGAAAGACGCCCGGCAGCGGCTCTTACCTCCGGAGAGCATCCTACCTTCGTCTTTCGCGTCTTTTGTAGTCTACATCTTAGCAAAACGCTTCTCCACTATGTCTGGCTAGGAAAAACTGTGCCAGCACAGAAAACATCTCCCATCGTGTTCTAGAAGTTGCACGGATGTCTGCCAAGTGTTTGGCAGGAAGAAAAGAAAAGTTGTTCAAAACAGCTTCCAATCGAATGTTCATGTGATTGGAAAAGTCAGGAGAGTGCAAAGGTACTGTTTTCTATCAGTTGGCAAGGTGCGCACACAATCCCAGTGTTGTACAGCTTGCTTCTTCACCTTCCCGAAGCTGCCGCTCTCGCCGGCTGCCGGAGCCCAAGAAGCGGCTTCTTCGCGCAAAGACGATTGTGCCGCTCACAGTGCTCTCCTTAGCGCGGCTTCTGCCGAAAGACGCCCGGCAGCGGCTCTTACCTCCGGAGAGCATCCTACCTTCGTCTTTCGCGTCTTTTGTAGTCTACATCTTAGCAAAACGCTTTTCCACTATGTCTGGCTAGGAAAAACTGTGCCAGCACAGAAAACATCTCCCATCGTGTTCTAGAAGTTGCACGGATGTCTGCCAAGTGTTTGGCAGGAAGAAAAGAAAAGTTGTCCAAAACAGCTTCCAATCGAATGTTCCTGTGATTGGAAAAGTCAGGAGAGTGCAAAGGTACTGTTTTCTATCAGTTGGCAAGGTGCGCACACAATCCCAGTGTTGTACAGCTTGCTTCTTCACCTTCCCGAAGCTGCCGCTCTCGCCGGCTCCCGGAACCGAAGAATCGGCTTCTTCGCGCAAAGACGATTGTGCCGCTCACAGGGCTCTCCTTAGCGCGGCTTCTGCCGAAAGACGCCCGGCAGCGGCTCTTACCTCCGGAGAGCATCCTACCTTCGTCTTTCGCGTCTTATGTAGTCTACATCTTAGCAAAACGCTTTTCCACTATGTCTGGCTAGGAAAAACCGTGCCAGCCCAGAAAACATCTCCCATCGTTTTCTAGAAGTTGCAGATATGTCTGCCAAGTGTTTGGGAGGAAGAAAAGAAAAGTTGTCCAAAACAGCTTCCAATCGAATGTTCCTGTGATTGGAAGAGTCAGGAGAGTGCAAAGGTACTGTTTTCTATCAGTTGGCAAGGTGCGCACACAATCCCAGTGTTGTACAGCTTGCTTCTTCACCTTCCCGAAGCTGCCACTCTCAGGAGATAAGAGCCGCTGCCGGGCTTCTTTCGGCAGAAGCCGCGCTAAGGAGAGCACTGTGAGCGGCACAATCGTCTTTTGCGCGAAGAAGCCGCTTCTTGGGCTCCGGCAGCCGGCGAGAGCGGCAGCTTCGGGAAGGTGAAGAAGCAAGCTGTACAACACTGGGATTGTGTGCGCACCTTGCCAACTGATAGAAAACAGTACCTTTGCACTCTCCTGACTTTTCCAATCACAGGAACATTCGATTGGAAGCTGTTTTGGACAACTTTTCTTTTCTTCCTGCCAAACACTTGGCAGACATCCGTGCAACTTCTAGAACACGATGGGAGATGTTTTCTGTGCTGGCACAGTTTTTCCTAGCCAGACATAGTGGAAAAGCTTTTTGCCGAGGTGTAGACTACATAAGACGCGAAAGACGAAGGTAGGATGCTCTCCGGAGGTAAGAGCCGCTGCCGGGCGTCTTTCAGCAGAAGCCGCGCTAAGGAGAGCACTGTGAGCGGCACAATCGTCTTTGCGCGAAGAAGCCGATTCTTGGTCTCCGGCAGCCGGCGAGAGCGGCAGCTTCGGGAAGGTGAAGAAGCAAGCTGTACAACACTGGGATTGTGTGCGCACCTTGCCAACTGATAGAAAACAGTACCTTTGCACTCTCCTGACTTTTCCAATCACAGGAACATTCGATTGGAAGCTGTTTTGGACAACTTTTCTTTTCTTCCTGCCAAACACTTGGCAGACATCCGTGCAACTTCTAGAACACGATGGGAGATGTTTTCTGTGCTGGCACAGTTTTTCCTAGCCAGACATAGTGGAAAAGCTTTTTGCCGAGGTGTAGACTACATAAGACGCGAAAGACGAAGGTAGGATGCTCTCCGGAGGTAAGAGCCGCTGCCGGGCGTCTTTCGGCAGAAGCCGCGCTAAGGAGAGCACTGTGAGCGGCACAATCGTCTTTGCGCGAAGAAGCCGCTTCTTCGGTTCCGGCAGCCGGCGAGAGCGGCAGCTTCGGGAAGGTGAAGAAGCAAGCTGTACAACACTGGGATTGTGTGCGCACCTTGCCAACTGATAGAAAACAGTACCTTTGCACTCTCCTGACTCTTCCAATCACAGGAACATTCGATTGGAAGCTGTTTTGGACAACTTTTCTTTTCTTCCTGCCAAACACTTGGCAGACATCCGTGCAACTTCTAGAACACGATGGGAGATGTTTTCTGTGCTGGCACAGTTTTTCCTAGCCAGACATAGTGGAAAAGCGTTTTGCTAAGATGTAGACTACAAAAGACGCGAAAGACGAAGGTAGGATGCTCTCCGGAGGTAAGAGCCTCTGCCGGGCGTCTTTCGGCAGAAGCCGCGCTAAGGAGAGCCCTGTGAGCGGCACAATCGTCTTTGCGCGAAGAAGCCGCTTCTTCGGTTCCGGGAGCCGGCGAGAGCGGCAGCTTCGGGAAGGTGAAGAAGCAAGCTGTACAACACTGGGATTGTGTGCGCACCTTGCCAACTGATAGAAAACAGTACCTTTGCACTCTCCTGACTTTTCCAATCACAGGAACATTCGATTGGAAGCTGTTTTGGACAACTTTTCTTTTCTTCCTGCCAAACACTTGGCAGACATCCGTGCAACTTCTAGAACACGATGGGAGATGTTTTCTGTGCTGGCACAGTTTTTCCTAGCCAGACATAGTGGAAAAGCGTTTTGCTAAGATGTAGACTACAAAAGACGCGAAAGACGAAGGTAGGATGCTCTCCGGAGGTAAGAGCCGCTGCCGGGCGTCTTTCGGCAGAAGCCGCGCTAAGGAGAGCCCTGTGAGCGGCACAATCGTCTTTGCGCGAAGAAGCCGCTTCTTGGGCTCCGGCAGCCGGCGAGAGCGGCAGCTTCGGGAAGGTGAAGAAGCAAGCTGTACAACACTGGGATTGTGTGCGCACCTTGCCAACTGATAGAAAACAGTACCTTTGCACTCTCCTGACTTTTCCAATCACATGAACATTCGATTGGAAGCTGTTTTGGACAACTTTTCTTTTCTTCCTGCCAAACACTTGGCAGACATCCGTGCAACTTCTAGAACACGATGGGAGATGTTTTCTGTGCTGGCACAGTTTTTCCTAGCCAGACATAGTGGAAAAGCGTTTTGCCGAGGTGTAGATGAGAAGAGGAGCTAAAGAGTGGATGTTAGCAAATGACACCCATCTTCAAAAAAGGCAATTAAGAGGACTCGCCATAGTACAAACCAGCCAGCCTCTTTTTTATCCCCAGGAAGTTGATGAAGCAGCTCTTCCTGGAAATCCTTGCCAGGCACATGACAGATGACCAAATAATGTAGTTAGCATGATTTTTCAGGGGAATTTCATGCTGAACATCACTTTAAACTCCTCTGATGAATCAACTTGACTGGTAGATGAAGGGAATATTATCTGCCTGGGCTTCAGGGAGGTTTTTGACATACCTCTACATGGCATCACACATACATATGGAAGCAATAGTGCAAAGGGGAGGGAATCAGTGTCTTTTCAGTGATGCTGAGGGAAAAGACAAGAGGCAGTGGGCACACACTGAAATACAGGAGATTGCCTTTGAACATCAGTAAATGTTTCTTTACTGTCAGGGTGACTGAACCACGGCACAGACTGCCCAGAAAGATTGTGGAGCCTGGATCTTTGAAGACATTAAAAGTACACCCAGATAGAATCCTGGGCAAGAGGCTCTAGGTATCCTGGTTTAGGCAGGGGGGTTGGGCCTGGTTAGCCCCACCAACCCCTTCCACTCTCTTTCATTCTGTGCTAGTGAATTCTCTTCAAGATGCATTTCAAAGCGCTGGCATGACAAAGTTCTGTGCAGACAGAGATCCAAATGGACATGGCATCTAAGTTCCTTAAGCAGTGTTCAAGAAGAATGTAAAACTCTGGCACAAGTGTCTCTTCCCTAACTGAATCCCTTTCATGGGAAAATTCCCAGCTCTAGAAAGATCTTCTGATACGCATGCTTAAGACTGACACTGGCTGAGCAAATTTCTCCCTGTGTATATCTAAGACCAGTTAGGATCTTCACCCAAAGTGCAGTCAACATAGTCACAGAATGCCTATTGTTAAGAAGTGACAGCTTCCATCAGAATGGCAGCTATTGGTCCACAAAATGGATTAATGGATGGGAATTATCTACGTGGGTTAAAAACAAAAATAAAGAGTTGGTCTTTATTTATCAATTTCATGGCAATATTGATAAGGGAAGAAAAAGATCTAAGTCCTTGACTTTCTGGACTCGAGGAAAGATTTTAAAAATTCCTTGTAAAAATGTATGATCACAATCAGACTATTGAAACCATTTTAGTTGGGAACAAAGTTCCAAAATTGTCTAGATAGTGGCAAAGAAGCCAAGAAAATAGGAAAGAAACAAAAAGAGAGCAAAAGAGTCAGCTTCAGTGTACAAGCTCGTTCTAGAAGTAGTCTGCTGGGAAAAGGAACCCCCAGCTAAATTTCCAATGTATTCCTGCGCTTGATTCAGTAACTGGTCAATGTAAAAACCAATCCTTTTGTACAACTTCTTCCAGCAACAAAAACTCCAACAGGTTGACACTACCATCATGCCTGTTCCAGACATATTTAAAAGAGAAATGATGATTTTCTTGAAAACCTACTTACATAAAAGTTGCAAGATGGTGGAGGGATTCCCACATCCTCCTTCCTCCATCTGGCTTGAAAGTATATTTGATAAAATATGCAACAAAGCACATGATTTATAAGGGAGAGTCAAATGGATGATTTGGGAATCGATCTCTTGTTGATAGTAAACTTCATATCCACTCGGTGTGACCTTTTTAAAACAAAATGTGGAGCTGAGGCATGAATCTGCCACAACAATTGTAAAGCAAACATACACACTCCCCTTCATATGCCCCCCCTCCACACACACCTAGGCACACACAGAGATCAGCATAGCAGATCATGAACACCTTGGAAAAGACTGAAATGCTAAATGCCTCTCTTGATGGGCAAAAGAGCTGGTGCAGTAATTCAAATGCCTGGTACAAAAATTCTGTTTAATATTTAGCTCCTATTTAAAACACAGCTTTTCATTTCATTCTATTTACAGAATATTTTCATTTCATTTGTTTCTTTAAAATTACTTAGTTCTCACCTGTTGTATGTCTAGGAATATTTTCTTCCAAAAATAGAAAAAAATAGATGATATCTTTTCAGCAGAAAACATTGGTTGATACAATTTTAAACCATCATGATATGGAAGAATTCTTCTGTCCCTCTCGAAGGTGGAAGAAGCATTTGGATCACAGATCATCTACAATGAAATACTTGACATGTTTAAGATGCTTTCAATCAATTTTGATCGTCAATTGCTTATTTGTTGTAAACAGTAATTTTTCAGTGAAGGGAAAGTGTGTGTGGTATATCTACATGATATGTTCAAAGGCAGTTCCTACTAATGGCCAGGCTGAATTCCAGTAAATAATGTCCCGAATGATATTTTGCCGCCTTCTTTGGCACTTCATGAAATCTTACCCCGATGAAGTGCTGAAACAAAGAGATTTTCTCTTAGAGAGTGTCTCATGTTGTAACCTATCCCATGGATTTTATGCTGTAATTCTTATCTCTTTTAAAATTTACTATCTTCTGTACAGTTTTCATGAAACTTTCTGTTACAGTAGTGAATAGCACAGATAAATGTCATTTTGTACAACTTTGAATTTACCCCAAGAGCTGAGAGAAAACTTGATCCTATACTTCAATCCGAGTTTCTTCTATAGTCCGACTTTGTTTCTCTACCATCAAGCTTCTCCTTTGTTGCTGCTCCAAGCCCCGTCCAAGGTGACCTTGAATACTTTCAGGGATGGGACACCCACAACTTCTCTGGGCAACCTGTTCCAGTGTTCCAGCACTCCCACAGTAAAAAAGGCCTTCCTTTCATCTAATATGTGTAGGAAATCATAAATCTAGGCATAGAAGCTTGGAGTGCAAATTTGAAATTCTTTGGATTTGAAGCACATTTTATATGAATACTGACTTACAGATGACTAAAAGATGTTGATGGGCATTTGAGCTGACAAGTTTTGAAAAAGTGCACGGAAATTAAAATTGAAACCACTAAAATTAAAAACTCCTTGCCATTTTCTTTTTCCTCTCCTATTCAAAATTGCATATGTCAGATATCAGTGCTTCATGCAAACCTCTCAGATGCTCTCAGAGAAAAAGCTTTTCTTTCAGACTAAGTTGCGGTTGACGTAGAACACTAGCAGGAGTGAAAGATTTTCTGGGCATCGGGGCAGCCCGTTCTCCTTGGATTTGTGTGCAGAATGCATTTTATCCAAACTGGAAAATAGATCCCAGCTCTGTTCTATTCATCATTCTTACTTCATCAGGCCAGAAGATTCTGTGAAAAGTAGCCTGTGGACCTTGAAGACAGCGCATGTGAACCAGATGAGAGGTGATAGAGAAGTTGAGGGAGAGAAGAAAGAGCATGAGGCTGAAACCAGAAAGTATTTCTCCACGTGATCATGGAAGATTGCAGGAGCCACTTGGTACTATCAAACCAGCCCAACTTGGCACTGGTGCCACCTTGGGTCTGGGAGCCATGTTGCATATCGTGCATTTTAAGGAGCCAGCTGGCCACACCCAGCCATATGCCCCCAAACACAAACCAAGGCCCTTTTCTCTGGCAAACAAAACTCAGCTGCCCTGCTTCTGGATGGCAGATTGCAGGAACCACTTGGTACTATCAAACCAGCCCAACTTGGCACTGGTGCCACCATGGGTCTGGTCACCATCCTGCCTATTGTAGCTTTTCAGGAGCCAGCCGGTCACTCTCAGCCATAGGCCCCCAAACACAAACCTCGGCCCGTTTCCCTGGCAAACAAAAGTAAGCTGCCCCGCTTCTGGATGGCAGATTACAGGAGCTACTTAGTACTATCAAATCAGCCCGACTTGGCACAGGTGCCACCTTGGATCTGGGAACCATCCTGTGTATCGTGGATTTTCAGGGGCCAGCCAGCCACTCTCAGCCATATGCCCCCAAAAACAAACCACGGACCTTTTCTCTGGCAAACAAAACTCAACTGCCCCTCTTCTGGATGGCAAATTTTAGGACGCACTTTGTACTACGAAAACCGCCCGACGTGGCACTGGTGCCACCTTGTGTCAGGGAACCATCCTGCATATCGAGCTTTTTAAGGAGCCAGCCGGCCAGGCCCAGCCATATACCCCCAAAAACAAACCACGGACCATTTCTCATGGAAACAAAAATCCGCTGCCCCGCGTCTGGATGGCAGATTGCAGGAGCCACTTTGCACCATCAAACCAGCCCGACTTGGCACTGGTGCCACCTTGGGTCTGGGAACAATCCTGCGTATCGATTTTTTAAGGAGCCAGCCGGCCACGTCCAGCCATATACCCCCAAAAAAAAACCACGGAACTTTTCTCCAGCAAACAAAAATCCGCTGCCCCGCGTCTGAATGGCAGATTTCAGGAGCTATTTAGTATTATCAAACCAGCCCGACTTGGCACTGGTGCCACCATGAGTCTGGTAACCATCCTGCCTATCGTAGCTTTTCAGTAGCCAGCCGGTCACTCCCAGCCATAGGCCCCCAGACACAAACCTCGGCCCGTTTCCCTGGGAAACCAAAGTAAGCTGACCCGCTTCTGGATGGCAGATTGCAGGAGCCACTTGGTACTATCAAACCAGCCCAACTTGGCACTGGTGCCACCTTGGCTCTGGGAACCATCCTGCGTATCCTGGGTTCAAAGGAGGCAGCCGGCCACTCCCAGCCACAGGCCTCTAAACAAGAACAACGGCGCTTTTCCCTGGAAAACAAAAGTCGCCTGACAACTTTTTGATGGCAGATTGCAGGAGCCACTTGGTACTATCAAACCAGCCCAACTTGGCACTGGTGCCACCATGGGTCTGGTCACCATCCTGCCTATCGTAGCTTTTCAGGAGCCAGCCGCTCACTCCCAGCCATAGGCCCCCAGACAAATATCTCGGCCCGTTTCCCTGGCAAACAAAAGTAAGCAGCCCCGCTTCTGGATGGCAGATTGCAGGAGCCACATGGTACTATCAAACCAGGCCAACATGGCACTGGTGCCACCTCTGGTCTGGGAACCATCCTGCGTATCGTTGATTCTAAGGAGCCAGCTGGCCACTCCCAGCCACAGGCCCCCAAACACAAACAACGGTGCTTTTCCCTGGAAAACAAAACTCACCTGCCAACCTTTTGATGGCAGATTGCAGGAGCCACTTGGTACTATCAAACCAGCCCAACTTGGGACTGGTGCCACCATGGGTCTGGTCACCATCCTGCCTATCGTAGCTTTTCAGGAGCCAGCCGGTCACTCCCAGCCATAGGCCCCCAGACACAAAGCTCTACCCCTTTCCCTGGCAAACAAAAGTAAGCTACCCCGCTTCTGGATGGCAGATTGCAGGAGTCACTTTGCACCATCAAACCAGCCCGACTTGGCACTGGTGCCACCTCTGGTCTGGGTCCCATCCTGCGTATCGTGGATTCTAAGGAGACAGCTGGCCACTCCGAGCCACAGGCCCCCAAACACAAACAACGGCGCTTTTCCCTGGAAAACAAAACTCGCTTGCCAACTTTTTGATGGCAGATTGCAGGAGCCACTTGTTACTATCAAACCACCCCAACTTGGCAACAAGTGGTTCCTGCAATCTGACATCCAGAAGAGGGGCAGCTTACTTTTGTTTGCCAGGGAAATGGACCGTTGTTTGTGTTTGGAGGCGTATGGCTGGGAGTGGCCGACTGGCTCCTTAAAATCCACGATACGCAGCATGGTTCCCAGACCAGAGGTGGCACCAGTGCCAAGTCGGGCTGGTTTGATAGTACAAAGTGGCTCCTGCAATCTGCCATCCAGAAGCGGGGCAGCTTACTTTTGTTTGCCAGGGAAACGGGCCGGGCTTTCTGTCTCGGGGCCTATGGCAGGGAGTGACCGGCTGGCTCCTGAAAAGCTACGATATGCAGGATGGTGACCAGACCCATGGTGGAACCAGTGCCAAGTTGGGCTGGTTTGATAGTACCAAGTGGCTCCTGCAATCTGCCATCAAAAAGTTGGCAGGCGAGTTTTGTTTTCCAGGGAAAAGCGCCATTGTTTGTGTTTGGGGACCTGTGGTTGGGAGTGCCCGGCTGGCTCCTTAGAAACCACGATACGCAGCATGGTTACCAGACAAGAGGTGCCACCAGTGCCAAGTTGTGCTGGTTTGATACTACCAAGTGGTTCCTGCAATCTGCCATCCAGAAGCGGGGCAGCTTACTTTTGTTTGCCACGGAAACGGGCCGTTGTTTGTGTTTGGGGGCCTGTGGCTGGGAGTGGCCGACTGGCTCCTTAGAATCCACGATACGCAGGATGGGTCCCAGACCCAAGGTGGCACCAGTGCCAAGTCGGGCTGGTTTGATAGTACCAAGTGGCTCCTGCAATCTGCCATCCAGAAGCGGGGCAGCTTGCTTTTGTTTGCCAGTGAAACGGGCCGAGGTTTGTGACTGGGGACCTATGGCTGGGAGTGACCGGCTGGCTCCTGAAAAGTTACGATAGGCAGGATTGTGACCAGACCCATGGTGGCACCAGTGCCAAGTTGGGATGATTTGATAGTACCAAGTGGCTCCTGTAATCTGCCATCAAATAGTTGGTAGGCGAGTTTTGTTTTCCAGGGAAAAGCGCCGTTGTTTGTGTTTGGGGGCCTGTGGTAGGGAGTGGCCGGCTGGCTAATTAGAATCCACGATACGCAGGATTGTTCCCAGACCAGAGGTGGCACCAGTGCCAAGACGGGCTAGTTTGATGGTGCAAAGTGGCTCCTGCAATCTGCCATCCAGAAGCGGGGTAGCTTACTTTTGTTTGCCAGGGAAACGGGCTGAGCTTTTTGTCTGGGGGCCTATGGCGGGGAGTGACCGGCTGGCTCCTGAAAAGCTAAGATAGGCAGGATGGTGACCAGACCCATGGTGGCACCAGTGCCAAGTTGGGCTGATTTGATAAAACCAAGTGGCTCCTGCAATCTGCCATCAAAAAGTTGGCAGGAGAGTTTTGTTTTCCAGGGAAAAGCGCCGTTGTTTGTGTTTGGGGGCCTGTGGCTGGGAGTGGCCGGCTGGCTCCTTAGAATCCACGATACGCAGCATGGTATCCAGACCCAAGGTGGCACCAGTGCCAAGTTTTGCTGGTTTGATAGTACCAAGTGGTTCCTGCAATCTGCCATCCAGAAGCAGGGCAGCTTACTTTTGTTTGCCAGGGAAACGGGCCGAGGTTTTTGTCTGGGGGCCTATGGCTGGGAGTGACCGGCTGGCTCCTGAAAAGCTACGATAGGCAGGATGGTGACCAGACCCATGGTGGCACCAGTCCCAAGTTGGGCTGATTTGATAGTACCAAGTGGCTCCTGCAATCTGCCGTCAAAATTTGGCAGGCGAGTTTTTATTTTCCAGGGAAAAGCGCCGTTGTTTGTGTTTGGGGGCCTGTGGCTGGGAGTGGCCGGCTGGCTGCTTAGAATCCACGATATGCAGGATGGTTCCCAGACCCAAGGTGGCACCAGTGCCAAGTCGGGCTAGTATGATGGTGCAAAGTGGCTCCTGCAATCTGCCATCCAGAAGCGGGGCAGCTTACTTTTGTTTGCCAGGGAAACGGTCCGAGATTTGTGTCTCGGGGCCTATGGCTGGGAGTGACCGGCTGGCTCCTGAAAAGCTACGATAGGCAGGATGGTGACCAGACCCATGGTGGCACCAGTGCCAAGTTGGGCTGGTTTGATAGTACCAAGTGGCTCCGGCAATCTGCCATCAAAATGTCGGCAGGCGAGTTTTGTTTTCCAGGGAAAAGCGCCGTTGTTTGTGTTTGGGGGCCTGTGGCTGGGAGTGGCCGGCTGGCTCCTTAGAATCCACGATACGCAGGATGGTTCCCAGACCTGAGGTGGCACCAGTGCCAAGTCGGGCTGGTTTGATTGTAGCAAATGGTTCCTGCAATCTACCATCCAGAAGCGGGGCAGCTTACTTTTGTTTGCCAGGGAAACGGGCCGAGCTTTGTGTCTGGGGGCCTATGGCTGGGAGTGACCGGCTGGCTCCTGAAAAGCTACGATAGGCAGGATGGTGACCAGACCCATGGTGGCACCAGTGCCATGTTCGGCTGATTTCATAGTACCAAGTGGCTCCTGCAATCTGCCATCAAAAAGTTGGCAGGCGAGTTTTGTTTTCCAGGGAAAAGCGCCGTTGTTTGTGTCTGCGGGCCTGTGGCTGGAGTGGCCGGCTGGCTCCTTAGAATCCACAATACGCAGGATGGTTCCCAGACCCAAGGTGGCACCAGTGCCAAGTTGGGCTGGTTTGATAGTACCAAGTGGTTCCTGCAATCTGCCATCAAAAAGTTGTCAGGCGAGTTTTGTTTTCCAGGGAAAATCGCCGTTGTTTTTGTTTGGGGGCCTGTGGCTGGGAGTGGCCGGCTGGCTCCTTAGGATCCACGATACCCAGGATGGTTCCCAGACCAGAGGTGGCACCAGTACCAAGTCGGGCTGGTTTGATAATAACAAGTGGATCCAGCAATCTGCCATCCAGAAGCGGGGCAGCTTACTTTTGTTTGCCAGGGAAACGGGCCGAGCTTTGTGTCTGGGGGCCTATGGCTGGGAGTGACCGGCTGGCTCCTGAAAAGCTACGATAGGCAGGATGGTGACCAGACCCATGGTGGCCCCATGCCAAGTTGGGCTGGTTTGATAGTACCAAGTGGCTCCTGCAATCTGCCATCAAAAAGTTGGCAGGCGAGTTTGGTTTTCCAGGGAAAAGCGCCGTTGTGTGTGTTTTGGGGCCTGTGGCTGGGAGTGGCCAGCTGGCTCCTTAGAATCCACGATACGCAGGATGGTTCCCAGACCCAAGGTGGCACCAGTGCCAAGTCGGGCTGGTTTGTTAGTACCAAGTGGTTCCTGCAATCTGCCATCCAGAAGCGGGGCAGCTGAATTTTGTTTGCCAGAGAAAAAGGCTGTTGTTTGTGTTTCGGGGCCTGTGGCTGGCAGTGGACGGCTGGCTCCTGAAAATCCATGATACGCAGCATGGTTCCCAGACCCAAGGTGGCACCAGTGCCAAGTCGGGCTGGTTTCATAGTACCCAGTGGCTCCTGCAATCTGCCATCCAGAAGAGGGGCAGTTCAATTTTGTTTTCCAGAGAAAAGGGCCGCGGTTTGTGTTTGGGGCCTATGGCTGAGAGTGACCGGCTGGCTCCTGAAAAGCTACGATAGGCAGGATGGTGACCAGACCGATGGTGGCACCAGTGCCAAGTCGGGCTGGTTTGATAATACTAAATAGCTCCTGCAATCTGCCATCCAGACGCGGGGCAGCGGATTTTTGCTTGCTGGAGAAAAGTTCCGTGGGTTTATTTTGGGGGTATATGGCTGGACGTTGCCGGCTGACTCCTTAAAAACATCGATACGCAGGATGGTTCCCTGACCCAAGGTGGCACCACTGCCAAGTCGGGCTGTTTTCGTAGTACCAAGTGGCTCCTGCAATTTGCCATCCAGAAGAGGGGCAGTTGAGTTTTGTTTACCAGAGAAAAGGGCCGTGGTTTGTGTTTTGGGGCATATGGCTGAGAGTGGCCGGCTGGCGCCTGAAAATCCACGATAGGCAGGATGGTTCCCAGAGCCAAGGTGGCACCAGTGCCATGTTGGCCTGGTTTGATAGTACCATGTGGCTCCTGCAATCTGCCATCCAGAAGCAAGGCAGCTTACTTTTGTTTGCCAGGGAAACGGGCCGAGGTATTTGTCTGGGGGCCTATGGCTGGGAGTGACCGGCTGGCTCCTGAAAAGCTACGATAGGCAGGATGGTGACCAGACCCATGGTGGCACCAGTGCCAAGTTGGGCAGGTTTGATAGTACCAAGTGGCTCCTGCAATCTGCCATCAAAAAGTTGGCAGGCGAGTTTTGTTTTCCAGGGTAACGCGCCGTTGTTTTTGTTTAGAGGCCTGTGGCTGGGAGTGTCCGCCTGTCCTCTTAGAATCTACGTTACGCAGCATGGTTCCCAGAGCCAAGGTGGCACCAGTGCCAAGTTGGGCTGGTTTGATAGTAGCAAGTGGTTCCTGCAATCTGCCATCCAGAAGAGGGGCAGCTTACTTTTGTTTGCCAGGGAAACGGGCCGAGGTATTTCTCTGGGGGCCTATGGCAGGGAGTGACCGGCCGGCTCCTGAAAAGCTAAGATAGGCAGGATGTTTACCAGACCCATGGTGGCACCAGTGCCAAGTTGGGCTAATTTGATACTACCAAGTGGCTCCTGCAATCTGCCATCCAGAATCGGGGGTGCTTACTTTTGTTTTCCAGGGAAACGGGCCGAGGTTTGTGTCTGGGGGTCTATGGCTGGGAGTGACCGGCTGGCTCCTGAAAAGCTACGATAGGCAGGATGGTGACCAGACCCATGGTGGCACCAGTGCCAAGTTGGGCTGGTTTGATAGTACCAAGTGGCTCCTGCAATCTGCCATCAAAATGTTGGCAGGCGAGTTTTGTTTTCCAGGGAAAAGCGCCGTTGTTTGTGTTTGGGCGCCTGTGGCACGGAGTGGCCGGGTGGCTGCTTAGAATCCACGATACGCAGGATGTTTCCCAGACCCAAGGTGGCACCAGTGCCAAGTCGGGCTGGTTTGACACTACCAAGTGGCTCCTGCAATCTGCCATCCAGAATCGGGGCAGCTTAATTTTGTTTGCCAGGGAAACGGTCCGAGGTTTGTGATGGGGGCCTATGGCTGGGAGTGACCGGCTGGCTCCTGAAATGGTACATTTGGCAGGATGGTTCCCAGACCCATAGTGGCACCAGTGCCAAGTTGGGATGATTGGATAGTACCAAGTGGCTCCTGCAATCTGCCATCAAAAAGCTGGCAGGCGAGTTTTGTTTTCCAGGGAAAAGCGCCGTTGTTTGTATTTGGGGGCCTGTGGCTGGGAGTGGCCGCCTGGCGCCTTAGAATCTACGTTACGCAGCATGGTTCCCAGACCCAAAGTGGCACCAGTGTCAAGTTGGGCTGGTTTGATAGTACCAAGTGGCTCCTGCAATCTGCCATCCTGAAGCGGGGTAGCTTACATTTGTGTGCCAGGGAAACGGGCCGAGGTTTATGACTGGGGGCCTAGGGCTAGAAGTGACCGGCTGGCTCCTGAAAAGCAACAATAGGCAGGATGGTTCCCAGACCCAAGGTGGCACCAGTGCCAAGTTGGGCTGGTTTGATGGTACCAACTGGCTCCTGCAATCTGCCATCTAAAAGTTGTCAGGCGAGTTTTGTTTTCCAGGGAAAAGCGCCGTTGATTTTGTTTGGAGGCCTGTGGCTGGCAGTGGCTGCCTGTCGTCTTAGAATCCGGGTTACGCAGCATGGTTCCCAGAGCCAAGGTGGCACCAGTGTCAAGTTGGGCTGGTTTGATAGTACCAAGTGGCTCCTGCAATCTGCCATCCAGAAGCGGGGCAGCTTACTTTTGTTTGCCAGGGAAACGGGCCGAGGTATTTGTCTGGGGACCTATGGCTGGGAGTGACCGGCTGGCTCCTGAAAAGCTACGATAGGCAGGATGGTTCCCTGACCCAAGGTGGCACCAGTGCCAAGTCGGGCGGTTTTCGTAGTACAAAGTGCGTCCTAAAATTTGCCATCCAGAAGAGGGGCAGTTGAGTTTTGTTTACCAGAGAAAAGGGCCGTGGTTTGTTTTTGGGGGCATATGGCTGATAGTGGCCGTCTGGCCCCTGAAAATCCACGATAGGCAGGATGGTTCCCAGACCAGAGGTGGCACCAGTGCCAAGTCGGGCTGGTTTGATAGTACTAAATAGCACCTGCAATCTGCCATGCAGAAGCGGGGCAGCTTACTTTTGTTTGCCAGGGAAACGGGCCGAGGTTTGTGTCTGGGGGCCTATGGCTGGGAGTGACCGCCTGGCTCCTGAAAAGCTACGATAGGCAGGATGGTGACCAGACCCATGGTGGCACCAGTGCCAAGTTGGGCTGGTTTGATAGTACCAAGTGGCTCCTGCAATCTGCCATCAAAAAGTTGTCAGGCGAGTTTTGTTTTCCAGGGAAAAGCGCCGTTGTTTGTGTTTGGGGGCCTGTGGCTGGGAGTGGACGGATGGCTCCTTAGAATCCACGATACGCAGGATGGTTCCCAGACCAGAGGTGACACCAGTGCCAAGTTGGGCTGGTTTGATAGTACCAAGTGCGTCCTGCAATCTACCATCCAGAAGCGAGGCAGCTTACTTTTGTTTGCCAGGGAAACGGGCCGATGTTTCTGTCTCAGGGCCTATGGCTGGGAGTGACCGGCTGGCTCCTGAAAAGCTACGATAGGCAGGATGGTGACCAGACCCATGGTGGCACCAGTGCCAAGTTGGGCTGGTTTGATAGTACCAAGTGGCTCCTGCAATCTGCCATCAAAAAGTTGGCAGGCGAGTTTGTTATCCAGGGAAAAGCGCCGTTGTTTTTGTTTGGGGGCCTCTGGCTGGGAGTGGCCGGCTGGCTCCTTAGAATCCATGATACGCAGGATGGTTCCCAGACCCAAGGTGGCACCAGTGCCACGTCGGGCTGGTTTGATGGTGAAAAGTGGCTCCTGCAATCTGCCATCCTGAAGCGGGGTAGCTTACATTTGTGTGCCAGGGAAACGGGCCGAGGTTTATGACTGGGGGCCTAGGGCTAGAAGTGACCGGCTGGCTCCTGAAAAGCAACAATAGGCAGGATGGTTCCCAGACCCAAGGTGGCACCAGTGCCAAGTTGGGCTGGTTTGATGGTACCAACTGGCTCCTGCAATCTGCCATCTAAAAGTTGTCAGGCGAGTTTTGTTTTCCAGGGAAAAGCGCCGTTGATTTTGTTTGGAGGTCTGTGGCTGGGAGTGGCCAGCTGGCTCCTTAGAATCCACGATACGCAGGATGGTTCCCAGACCCAAGGTGGCACCAGTGCCAAGTCGGGCTGGTTTGTTAGTACCAAGTGGTTCCTGCAATCTGCCATCCAGAAGCGGGGCAGCTGAATTTTTTTTGCCAGAGAAAAAGGCTGTTGTTTGTGTTTCGGGGCCTGTGGCTGGCAGTGGACGGCTGGCTCCTGAAAATCCATGATACGCAGCATGGTTCCCAGACCCAAGGTGGCACCAGTGCCAAGTAGGGCTAGTTTCATAGTACACAGTGGCTCCTGCAATCTGCCATCCAGAAGAGGGGCAGTTGAGTTTTGTTTTCCAGAGAAAAGGGCCGTGGTTTGTGTTTGGGGCCTATGGCTGAGAGTGACCGGCTGGCCCCTGAAAATCCACGATAGGAAGGATGGTTCCCAGATCCAAGGTGGCACCAGTGCCATGTTGTGCTGGTGTGATAGTCCCAAGTGGCTCCTGCAATCTGCCATCCAGAAGTGGGGCAGCTGAATTTTGTTTGCCAGAGAAAAAGGCTGTGGTTTTTGTTTGGGGGCCTATGGCTGGGAGTGGCCGGCTGGCTCCTGAAAATCCATGATACGCAGCATGGTTCCCAGACCCAAGGTGGCACCAGTGCCAAGTGGGGCTGGTTTCACAGTGTCAAGTGCCTCCTGCAATCTCCCATCCAGAAGCGGGTCAGCAGAGTTTTGTTTGCCTTTGAAACGGGCCGTTGTTTTTGATTGGGGTCTGTGGCCGAGAATGTTCAGCTGGCTCCTGACAATCCACAATACGCAGGATGGTTCCCAGACCCAAGGTGGCACCAGTGCCAAGTTGGGCTGGTTTGATAGTACCAAGTGGCTCCTGCAATCTGCCATCCAGAAGCGGGGCAGCTTACTTTTGTTTGCCAGGGAAACGGGCCGAGGTTTGTGTTTGGGGGCCTATGGCTGGGAGTGACCGGCTGGCTCCTGGAAAGCTACAATAGGCAGGATGGTGACCAGACCCATGGTGGCACCAGTGCCAAGTTGGGCTGGTTTGATAGTACCAAGTTGCTCCTGCAATCTGCCATCAAAAAGTTGGCAGGCGAGTTTTGTTTTCCAGGGAAAAGCGCCGTTGTTTGTGTTTGGGGGCCTGTGTCTGGGAGTGGGCGGCTGGCTCCTTAGAATCCACGATACGCAGGATGGTTCCCAGACCCAAGGTGGCACCAGTGCCAAGTCGGGCTGGTTTGGTACTACCAAGTGCGTCCTGCAATCTGCCATCCAGAAGCAGGGCAGCTTACTTTTGTTTGCCAGGGAAACGGGCCGTGGGTTTTGTTTGGGGCCATATAGCTGAGAGTGGCCCGCTGGCCCCTGAAAATCCACGCTAGGCAGCATGGTTCCCAGATGCAAGGTGGCACCAGTGCCAAGTCGGGCTGGTTTGATGGTGCAAAGTGGCTCCTGCAATCTGCCATCCAGAAGCGGGGCAGCTGATTTTTGTTTGCCAGAGAAAAATTCCGTGGATTGTTTTTGGGGGCATATTGCTGGGAGTGGCCGGCTGGCTCCTTAAAATGCTCGATACGCATGATGGTTCCCAGGCCCAAGGTGTCACCACTACCAAGTCGGCCTGCGGTTTTAGTATCAAGTTCATCCTGCAATTTGCCATCCAGAAGAGGGGCAGTTGAGTTTTGTTTGCCAGAGAAACGGGCCGAGGTTTCTGTTTGGGGACATATGGCTGAGAGTGGCCGGCTGGCCCCTGAAAATCTACGATACACAACATGGTTCCCAGATCCAAGGTGGCACCAGTGCCAAGTTGGGCTGGTTTGATAGTCCCAAGTGTCTCCTGCAATCTGCCATCCAGAAGCGGGGCAGCTTACTTTTGTTTGCCAGAGAAATAGGCCTAGGTTTTTGTTTGGGGGCCTGTGGCTAGGAGTGGCCTGCTGGCTCCTAAGAATCCACGATACGCAGGATGTTTACCAGACCCATGGTGGCACCAGTGCCAAGTTGGGCTGGTTTGATAGTACCAAGTGGCTCCTGCAAACTCCATCAAAAAGTTGGCAGGCGTGTTTTGTTTTCCAGGGAACAGCGCCGTTGATTTTGTTTGGGGGCCTGTGGCTGGGAGTGACCGGCTGGCTCCTTAGAATCCACGATACGCAGGATGGTTCCCAGACCCAAGGTGACACCAGTGCCAAGTCGGGCTGGTTTGATTACACCAAGTGGCTCCTGCAATCTGCCATCCATAAGTGAGGCAGCTAAGTTTTGTTTGCCAGAAAAAAGGGCCGTGGTTTTTGTTGGGGGCCTGTGGCTGGGAGTAGCCGGCTGGCTCCTTAAAATCCACGATAGGCAGGATGGTTCCCAGACCCAAGGTGGTACCAGTGCCAAGTCGGGCTGGTTTGATAGTACCAAGTGGCTCCTGCAATCTGCCATCCAGAAGCGGGGCAGCTTACTTTTGTTTGCCAGGGATACGGGCCGAGCTTTTTGTCTCGGGGCCTATGGCAGGGAGTGACCGGCTGGCTCCTGAAAAGCTACGATAGGCAGGATGGTGACCAGACCCATGGTGGCACCAGTGCCAAGTCGGGCTGGTTTGATAGTACTAAATAGCACCTGCAATCTGCCATGCAGAAGCGGGGCAGCTTACTTTTGTTTGCCAGGGAAACGGGCCGAGGTTTGTGTCTGGGGGCCTATGGCTGGGAGTGACCGGCTGGCTCCTGAAAAGCTACGATAGGCAGGATGGTGACCAGACCCATGGTGGCACCAGTGCCAAGTTGGGCTGGTTTGATAGTACCAAGTGGCTCCTGCAATCTGCCATCAAAAAGTGGACAGGCCAGTTTTGTTTTCCAGGGAAAAGCGCCGTTGTTTGTGTTTGGGGGACTGTGGCTGGGAGTGGCCGGCTGGCTCCTTAGAACACACGATACGCAGGATGGTTCCCAGACCCAAGGTGGCACCAGTGCCACGTCGGGCTGGTTTGATGGTGAAAAGTGGCTCCTGCAATCTGCCATCCTGAAGCGGGGTAGCTTACATTTGTGTGCCAGGGAAACGGGCCGAGGTTTATGACTGGGGGCCTAGGGCTAGAAGTGACCGGCTGGCTCCTGAAAAGCAACAATAGGCAGGATGGTTCCCAGACCCAAGGTGGCACCAGTGCCAAGTTGGGCTGGTTTGATGGTACCAACTGGCTCCTGCAATCTGCCATCTAAAAGTTGTCAGGCGAGTTTTGTTTTCCAGGGAAAAGCGCCGTTGATTTTGTTTGGAGGCCTGTGGCTGGGAGTGGCCAGCTGGCTCCTTAGAATCCACGATACGCAGGATGGTTCCCAGACCCAAGGTGGCACCAGTGCCAAGTCGGGCTGGTTTGTTAGTACCAAGTGGTTCCTGCAATCTGCCATCCAGAAGCGGGGCAGCTGAATTTTTTTTGCCAGAGAAAAAGGCTGTTGTTTGTGTTTCGGGGCCTGTGGCTGGCAGTGGACGGCTGGCTCCTGAAAATCCATGATACGCAGCATGGTTCCCAGACCCAAGGTGGCACCAGTGCCAAGTAGGGCTAGTTTCATAGTACCCAGTGGCTCCTGCAATCTGCCATCCAGAAGAGGGGCAGTTGAGTTTTGTTTTCCAGAGAAAAGGGCCGTGGTTTGTGTTTGGGGCCTATGGCTGAGAGTGACCGGCTGGCCCCTGAAAATCCACGATAGGAAGGATGGTTCCCAGATCCAAGGTGGCACCAGTGCCATGTTGTGCTGGTGTGATAGTCCCAAGTGGCTCCTGCAATCTGCCATCCAGAAGTGGGGCAGCTGAATTTTGTTTGCCAGAGAAAAAGGCTGTGGTTTTTGTTTGGGGGCCTATGGCTGGGAGTGGCCGGCTGGCTCCTGAAAATCCATGATACGCAGCATGGTTCCCAGACCCAAGGTGGCACCAGTGCCAAGTGGGGCTGGTTTCACAGTGTCAAGTGCCTCCTGCAATCTCCCATCCAGAAGCGGGGCAGCTGAGTTTTGTTTGCCTGTGAAACGGGCCGTTGTTTTTGATTGGGGTCTGTGGCCGAGAATGTTCAGCTGGCTCCTGACAATACACAATACGCAGGATGGTTCCCAGACCCAAGGTGGCACCAGTGCCAAGTCTTGCTGGTTTGATAGTACCAAGTGGCTCCTGCAATCTGCCATCCAGAAGCGGTGCAGCTGAGTTTTGTTTGCCAGAGGAAAGGGCCGTGGGTTGTGTTTGGGGGCATATGGCTGGGAGTGGCCGGCTGTCTCATTAAAAAGATCGATACGCAGGATGGTTCCCAGACCCAAGGTGGCACCAGTGCCAAGTCGGGCTGTTTTTATAGTACCAAGTGCGTCCTGCAATTTGCCATCCAGAAGAGGGGCAGTTGAGTTTTGTTTGCCAGAGAAAAGCGCCGTTGTTTGTGTTTGGGGGCTTGTGGCTGGGAGTGGCCGACTGGCGCCTTAGAATCTGCGATACGCAGCATGGTTCCCAGACCCAAGGTGGCACCAGTTCCAAGTTGGGCTGGTTTGATAGTACCAAGTGGCTCCTGCAATCTGCCATCCAGAAGCGGGGCAGCTTACTTTTTTTTGCCAGGGAAACGGGCCGAGGTTTGTGTTTGGGGGCCTATGGCTGGGAGTGACCGGCTGGCTCCTGGAAAGCTACAATAGGCAGGATGGTGACCAGACCCATGGTGGCACCAGTGCCAAGTTGGGCTGGTTTGATAGTACCAAGTTGCTCCTGCAATCTGCCATCAAGAAGTTGGCAGGCGAGTTTTGTTTTCCAGGGAAAAGCGCCGTTGTTTGTATTTGGGGGCCTGTGGCTGGGAGTGGCCGGCTGGCTCCTTAGAATCCACGATACGCAGGATGGTTCCCAGACCCAAGGTGGCACCAGTGCCAAGTCGGGCTGGTTTGATACTACCAAGTGCGTCCTGCAATCTGCCATCCAGAAGCAGGGCAGCTTACTTTTGTTTGCCAGGGAAACGGGCCGTGGGTTTTGTTTGGGGGCATATAGCTGAGAGTGGCCCGCTGGCCCCTGAAAATCCACGCTAGGCAGCATGTTTCCCAGATGCAAGGTGGCACCAGTGCCAAGTCGGGCTGGTTTGATGGTGCAAAGTGGCTCCTGCAATCTGCCATCCAGAAGCGGGGCAGCTGATTTTTGTTTGCCAGAGAAAAATTCCGTGGATTGTTTTTGGGGGCATATTGCTGGGAGTGGTCGGCTGGCTCCTTAAAATGCTCGATACGCATGATGGTTCCCAGGCCCAAGGTGTCACCACTACCAAGTCGGCCTGCGGTTTTAGTATCAAGTTCATCCTGCAATTTGCCATCCAGAAGAGGAGCAGTTGAGTTTTGTTTGCCAGAGAAATGGGCCGAGGTTTCTGTTTGGGGACATATGGCTGTGAGTGGCCGGCTGGCCCCTGAAAATCCACGATACACAACATGGTTCCCAGATCCAAGGTGGCACCAGTGCCAAGTTGGGCTGGTTTGATAGTCCCAAGTGTCTCCTGCAATCTGCAATCCAGAAGCGGGGCAGCTTACTTTTGTTTGCCAGAGAAATAGGCCTAGGTTTTTGTTTGGGGGCCTGTGACTAGGAGTGGCCTGCTGGCTCCTAAGAATCCACGATACGCAGGATGTTTACCAGACCCATGGTGGCACCAGTGCCAAGTTGGGCTGGTTTGATAGTACCAAGTGGCTCCTGCAAACTCCATCAAAAAGTTGGCAGGCGTGTTTTGTTTTCCAGGGAACAGCGCCGTTGATTTTGTTTGGGGGCCTGTGGCTGGGAGTGGCCGGCTGGCTCCTTAGAATCCACGATACGCAGGATGGTTCCCAGACCCAAGGTGGCACCAGTGCCAAGTCGGGCTGGTTTGATTACACCAAGTGGCTCCTGCAATCTGCCATCCATAAGTGAGGCAGCTAAGTTTTGTTTGCCAGAAAAAAGGGCCGTGGTTTTTGTTGGGGGCCTGTGGCTGGGAGTAGCCGGCTGGCTCCTTAAAATCCACGATAGGCAGGATGGTTCCCAGACCCAAGGTGGTACCAGTGCCAAGTCGGGCTGGTTTGATAGTACCAAGTGGCTCCTGCAATCTGCCATCCAGAAGCGGGGCAGCTTACTTTTGTTTGCCAGGGAAACGGGCCGAGGTTTGTGTTTGGGGGCCTATGGCAGGGAGTGACCGGCTGGCTCCTGAAAAGCTACAATAGGCAGGATGGTGACCAGACCCATGGTGGCACCAGTGGCAAGTTGGGCTGGTTTGATAGTACCAATTGGCTCCTGCAATCTGCCATCAAAAAGTTGGCAGGCGAGTTTTGTTTTCCAGGGAAAAGCGCCGTTGTGTGTGTTTTGGGGCCAGTGGCTGGGAGTGGCCAGCTGGCTCCTTAGAATCCACGATACGCAGGATGGTTCCCAGACCCAAGGTGGCACCAGTGCCAAGTCGGGCTGGTTTGATAGCACCAAGTGGCTCCTGCAATCTGCCATCCAGAAGCGGGGCAGCTTACTTTTGTTTTCCAGGGAAACGGACCGAGGATTTTTCTGGGGGCCTATGGCTGGGAGTGACCGGCTGGCTCCTGAAAAGCTACGATAGGCAGGATGGTGACCAGACCCATGGTGGCACCAGTGCCAAGTTGGGCTGGTTTGATAGTACCAAGTGGCTCCTGCAATCTGCCATCAAAAAGTTGGCAGGCGAGTTTTGTTTTCCAGGGAAAAGCGCCGTTGTGTGTATTTTGGGGCCTGTGGCTGGGAGTGGCCAGCTGGCTCCTTAGAATCCACGATACGCAGGATGGTTCCCAGACCCAAGGTGGCACCAGTGCCAAGTCGGGCTGGTTTGTTAGTACCAAGTGGTTCCTGCAATCTGCCATCCAGAAGCGGGGTAGCTGAATTTTGTTTGCCAGAGAAAAAGGCTGTTGTTTGTGTTTCGGGGCCTGTGGCTGGCAGTGGACGGCTGGCTCCTGAAAATCCATGATACGCAGCATGGTTCCCAGACCCAAGGTGGCACCAGTGCCAAGTAGGGCTGGTTTCATAGTACCCAGTGGCTCCTGCAATCTGCCATCCAGAAGAGGGGCAGTTGAGTTTTGTTTTCCAGAGAAAAGGGCCGTGGTTTGTGTTTGGGACCTATGGCTGAGAGTGACCGGCTGGCCCCTGAAAATCCACGATAGGAAGGATGATTCCCAGATCCAAGGTGGCACCAGTGCCATGTTGTGCTGGTGTGATAGTCCCAAGTGGCTCCTGCAATCTGCCATCCAGAAGCGGGGCAGCTGAATTTTGTTTGCCAGAGAAAAATGCTGTGGTTTTTGTTTGGGGGCCTATGGCTGGGAGTGGCCGGCTGGCTCCTGAAAATCCATGATACGCAGCATGGTTCCCAGACCCAAGGTGGCACCAGTGCCAAGTGGGGCTGGTTTCACAGTGTCAAGTGCCTCCTGCAATCTCCCATCCAGAAGCGGGGCAGCTGAGTTTTGTTTGCCTGTGAAACGGGCCGTTGTTTTTGATTGGGGTCTGTGGCCGAGAGTGTCCAGCTGGCTCCTGACAATCCACAATACGCAGGATGGTTCCCAGACCCAAGGTGGCACCAGTGCCAAGTTGGGCTGGTTTGATAGTACCAAGTGGCTCCTGCAATCTGCCATCCAGAAGCGGGGCAGCTTACTTTTGTTTGCCAGGGAAACGGGCCGAGGTTTGTGACTGGGGGCCTATGGCTGGGAGTGACCGGCTGGCTCCTGGAAAGCTACAATAGGCAGGATGGTTACCAGACCCATGGTGGCACCAGTGCCAAGTTGGGCTGGTTTGATAGTACCAAGTTGCTCCTGCAATCTGCCATCAAAAAGTTGGCAGGCGAGTTTTGTTTTCCAGGGAAAAGCGCCGTTGTTTGTATTTGGGGCCCGTGGCTGGGAGTGGCCGGCTGGCTCCTTAGAATCCACGATACGCAGGATGGTTCCCAGACCCAAGGTGGCACCAGTGCCAAGTCGGGCTGGTTTGATACTACCAAGTGCGTCCTGCAATCTGCCATCCAGAAGCGGGGCAGCTTACTTTTGTTTGCCAGGGAAACGGGCCGTGGGTTTTGTTTGGGGGCATATAGCTGAGAGTGGCCCGCTGGCCCCTGAAAATCCACGCTAGGCAGCATGGTTCCCAGATGCAAGGTGGCACCAGTGCCAAGTCGGGCTGGTTTGATGGTGCAAAGTGGCTCCTGCAATCTGCCATCCAGAAGCGGGGCAGCTGATTTTTGTTTGCCAGAGAAAAATTCCGTGGATTGTTTTTGGGGGCATATTGCTGGGAGTGGCCGGCTGGCTCCTTAAAATGCTCGATACGCATGATGGTTCCCAGGCCCAAGGTGTCACCACTACCAAGTCGGCCTGCGGTTTTAGTATCAAGTTCATCCTGCAATTTGCCATCCAGAAGAGGGGCAGTTGAGTTTTGTTTGCCAGAGAAACGGGCCGAGGTTTCTGTTTGGGGACATATGGCTGAGAGTGGCCGGCTGGCCCCTGAATATCCACGATACACAGCATGGTTCCCAGATCCAAGGTGGCACCAGTGCCAAGTTGGGCTGGTTTGATAGTACCAAGTGTCTCCTGCAATCTGCCATCCAGAAGCGGGGCAGCTTACTTTTGTTTGCCAGAGAAATAGGCCTAGGTTTTTGTCTGGGGGCCTGTGGCTAGGAGTGGCCGGCTGGCTCCTAAGAATCCACGATACGCAGGATGTTTCCCAGACCCAAGGTGGCACCAGTGCCAAGTCGGGCTGGTTTGATAGTACCAAGTGGCTCCTGCAAACTCCATCAAAAAGTTGGCAGGCGTGTTTTGTTTTCCAGGGAACAGCGCCGTTGATTTTGTTTGGGGGCCTGTGGCTGGGAGTGGCCGGCTGGCTCCTTAGAATCCACGATACGCAGGATGGTTCCCAGACCCAAGGTGGCACCAGTGCCAAGTCGGGCTGGTTTGATTACACCAAGTGGCTCCTGCAATCTGCCATCCAGAAGTGAGGCAGCTAAGTTTTGTTTGCCAGAAAAAAGGGCCGTGGTTTTTGTTGGGGGCCTGTGGCTGGGAGTGGCCGGCTGGCTCCTTAGAATCCACCATACGCAGGATGGTTCCCAGACCCAAGGTGGCACCAGTGCCAAGTCGGGCTGGTTTGATAGTACCAAGTGGCTCCTGCAATCTGCCATCCAGAAGCGGTGCAGTTGAGTTTTGTTTGCCAGAGAAAAGGGCCGTTGTTTGTGTTTGGGGGCATATGGCTGGGAGTGGCCGGCTGTCTCATTAAAAAGATCGATACGCAGGATGGTTCCCAGACCCAAGGTGGCACCAGTGCCAAGTCGGGCTGTTTTTATAGTACCAAGTGCGTCCTGCAATTTGCCATCCAGAAGAGGGGCAGTGGAGTTTTGTTTTCCAGGGAAAAGCGCCGTTGTTTGTGTTTGGGGGACTGTGGCTGGGAGTGGCCGGCTGGCTCCTTAGAACACACGATACGCAGGATGGTTCCCAGACCCAAGGTGGCACCAGTGCCACGTCGGGCTGGTTTGATGGTGAAAAGTGGCTCCTGCAATCTGCCATCCTGAAGCGGGGTAGCTTACATTTGTGTGCCAGGGAAACGGGCCGAGGTTTATGACTGGGGGCCTAGGGCTAGAAGTGACCGGCTGGCTCCTGAAAAGCAACAATAGGCAGGATGGTTCCCAGACCCAAGGTGGCACCAGTGCCAAGTTGGGCTGGTTTGATGGTACCAACTGGCTCCTGCAATCTGCCATCTAAAAGTTGTCAGGCGAGTTTTGTTTTCCAGGGAAAAGCGCCGTTGATTTTGTTTGGAGGCCTGTGGCTGGGAGTGGCCAGCTGGCTCCTTAGAATCCACGATACGCAGGATGGTTCCCAGACCCAAGGTGGCACCAGTGCCAAGTCGGGCTGGTTTGTTAGTACCAAGTGGTTCCTGCAATCTGCCATCCAGAAGCGGGGCAGCTGAATTTTTTTTGCCAGAGAAAAAGGCTGTTGTTTGTGTTTCGGGGCCTGTGGCTGGCAGTGGACGGCTGGCTCCTGAAAATCCATGATACGCAGCATGGTTCCCAGACCCAAGGTGGCACCAGTGCCAAGTAGGGCTAGTTTCATAGTACCCAGTGGCTCCTGCAATCTGCCATCCAGAAGAGGGGCAGTTGAGTTTTGTTTTCCAGAGAAAAGGGCCGTGGTTTGTGTTTGGGGCCTATGGCTGAGAGTGACCGGCTGGCCCCTGAAAATCCACGATAGGAAGGATGGTTCCCAGATCCAAGGTGGCACCAGTGCCATGTTGTGCTGGTGTGATAGTCCCAAGTGGCTCCTGCAATCTGCCATCCAGAAGTGGGGCAGCTGAATTTTGTTTGCCAGAGAAAAAGGCTGTGGTTTTTGTTTGGGGGCCTATGGCTGGGAGTGGCCGGCTGGCTCCTGAAAATCCATGATACGCAGCATGGTTCCCAGACCCAAGGTGGCACCAGTGCCAAGTGGGGCTGGTTTCACAGTGTCAAGTGCCTCCTGCAATCTCCCATCCAGAAGCGGGGCAGCTGAGTTTTGTTTGCCTGTGAAACGGGCCGTTGTTTTTGATTGGGGTCTGTGGCCGAGAATGTTCAGCTGGCTCCTGACAATACACAATACGCAGGATGGTTCCCAGACCCAAGGTGGCACCAGTGCCAAGTCTTGCTGGTTTGATAGTACCAAGTGGCTCCTGCAATCTGCCATCCAGAAGCGGTGCAGCTGAGTTTTGTTTGCCAGAGGAAAGGGCCGTGGGTTGTGTTTGGGGGCATATGGCTGGGAGTGGCCGGCTGTCTCATTAAAAAGATCGATACGCAGGATGGTTCCCAGACCCAAGGTGGCACCAGTGCCAAGTCGGGCTGTTTTTATAGTACCAAGTGCGTCCTGCAATTTGCCATCCAGAAGAGGGGCAGTTGAGTTTTGTTTGCCAGAGAAAAGCGCCGTTGTTTGTGTTTGGGGGCTTGTGGCTGGGAGTGGCCGACTGGCGCCTTAGAATCTGCGATACGCAGCATGGTTCCCAGACCCAAGGTGGCACCAGTTCCAAGTTGGGCTGGTTTGATAGTACCAAGTGGCTCCTGCAATCTGCCATCCAGAAGCGGGGCAGCTTACTTTTGTTTGCCAGGGAAACGGGCCGAGGTTTGTGTTTGGGGGCCTATGGCTGGGAGTGACCGGCTGGCTCCTGGAAAGCTACAATAGGCAGGATGGTGACCAGACCCATGGTGGCACCAGTGCCAAGTTGGGCTGGTTTGATAGTACCAAGTTGCTCCTGCAATCTGCCATCAAGAAGTTGGCAGGCGAGTTTTGTTTTCCAGGGAAAAGCGCCGTTGTTTGTATTTGGGGGCCTGTGGCTGGGAGTGGCCGGCTGGCTCCTTAGAATCCACGATACGCAGGATGGTTCCCAGACCCAAGGTGGCACCAGTGCCAAGTCGGGCTGGTTTGATACTACCAAGTGCGTCCTGCAATCTGCCATCCAGAAGCAGGGCAGCTTACTTTTGTTTGCCAGGGAAACGGGCCGTGGGTTTTGTTTGGGGGCATATAGCTGAGAGTGGCCCGCTGGCCCCTGAAAATCCACGCTAGGCAGCATGTTTCCCAGATGCAAGGTGGCACCAGTGCCAAGTCGGGCTGGTTTGATGGTGCAAAGTGGCTCCTGCAATCTGCCATCCAGAAGCGGGGCAGCTGATTTTTGTTTGCCAGAGAAAAATTCCGTGGATTGTTTTTGGGGGCATATTGCTGGGAGTGGTCGGCTGGCTCCTTAAAATGCTCGATACGCATGATGGTTCCCAGGCCCAAGGTGTCACCACTACCAAGTCGGCCTGCGGTTTTAGTATCAAGTTCATCCTGCAATTTGCCATCCAGAAGAGGAGCAGTTGAGTTTTGTTTGCCAGAGAAATGGGCCGAGGTTTCTGTTTGGGGACATATGGCTGTGAGTGGCCGGCTGGCCCCTGAAAATCCACGATACACAACATGGTTCCCAGATCCAAGGTGGCACCAGTGCCAAGTTGGGCTGGTTTGATAGTCCCAAGTGTCTCCTGCAATCTGCAATCCAGAAGCGGGGCAGCTTACTTTTGTTTGCCAGAGAAATAGGCCTAGGTTTTTGTTTGGGGGCCTGTGACTAGGAGTGGCCTGCTGGCTCCTAAGAATCCACGATACGCAGGATGTTTACCAGACCCATGGTGGCACCAGTGCCAAGTTGGGCTGGTTTGATAGTACCAAGTGGCTCCTGCAAACTCCATCAAAAAGTTGGCAGGCGTGTTTTGTTTTCCAGGGAACAGCGCCGTTGATTTTGTTTGGGGGCCTGTGGCTGGGAGTGGCCGGCTGGCTCCTTAGAATCCACGATACGCAGGATGGTTCCCAGACCCAAGGTGGCACCAGTGCCAAGTCGGGCTGGTTTGATTACACCAAGTGGCTCCTGCAATCTGCCATCCATAAGTGAGGCAGCTAAGTTTTGTTTGCCAGAAAAAAGGGCCGTGGTTTTTGTTGGGGGCCTGTGGCTGGGAGTAGCCGGCTGGCTCCTTAAAATCCACGATAGGCAGGATGGTTCCCAGACCCAAGGTGGTACCAGTGCCAAGTCGGGCTGGTTTGATAGTACCAAGTGGCTCCTGCAATCTGCCATCCAGAAGCGGGGCAGCTTACTTTTGTTTGCCAGGGAAACGGGCCGAGGTTTGTGTTTGGGGGCCTATGGCAGGGAGTGACCGGCTGGCTCCTGAAAAGCTACAATAGGCAGGATGGTGACCAGACCCATGGTGGCACCAGTGGCAAGTTGGGCTGGTTTGATAGTACCAATTGGCTCCTGCAATCTGCCATCAAAAAGTTGGCAGGCGAGTTTTGTTTTCCAGGGAAAAGCGCCGTTGTGTGTGTTTTGGGGCCAGTGGCTGGGAGTGGCCAGCTGGCTCCTTAGAATCCACGATACGCAGGATGGTTCCCAGACCCAAGGTGGCACCAGTGCCAAGTCGGGCTGGTTTGATAGCACCAAGTGGCTCCTGCAATCTGCCATCCAGAAGCGGGGCAGCTTACTTTTGTTTTCCAGGGAAACGGACCGAGGATTTTTCTGGGGGCCTATGGCTGGGAGTGACCGGCTGGCTCCTGAAAAGCTACGATAGGCAGGATGGTGACCAGACCCATGGTGGCACCAGTGCCAAGTTGGGCTGGTTTGATAGTACCAAGTGGCTCCTGCAATCTGCCATCAAAAAGTTGGCAGGCGAGTTTTGTTTTCCAGGGAAAAGCGCCGTTGTGTGTATTTTGGGGCCTGTGGCTGGGAGTGGCCAGCTGGCTCCTTAGAATCCACGATACGCAGGATGGTTCCCAGACCCAAGGTGGCACCAGTGCCAAGTCGGGCTGGTTTGTTAGTACCAAGTGGTTCCTGCAATCTGCCATCCAGAAGCGGGGTAGCTGAATTTTGTTTGCCAGAGAAAAAGGCTGTTGTTTGTGTTTCGGGGCCTGTGGCTGGCAGTGGACGGCTGGCTCCTGAAAATCCATGATACGCAGCATGGTTCCCAGACCCAAGGTGGCACCAGTGCCAAGTAGGGCTGGTTTCATAGTACCCAGTGGCTCCTGCAATCTGCCATCCAGAAGAGGGGCAGTTGAGTTTTGTTTTCCAGAGAAAAGGGCCGTGGTTTGTGTTTGGGACCTATGGCTGAGAGTGACCGGCTGGCCCCTGAAAATCCACGATAGGAAGGATGATTCCCAGATCCAAGGTGGCACCAGTGCCATGTTGTGCTGGTGTGATAGTCCCAAGTGGCTCCTGCAATCTGCCATCCAGAAGCGGGGCAGCTGAATTTTGTTTGCCAGAGAAAAATGCTGTGGTTTTTGTTTGGGGGCCTATGGCTGGGAGTGGCCGGCTGGCTCCTGAAAATCCATGATACGCAGCATGGTTCCCAGACCCAAGGTGGCACCAGTGCCAAGTGGGGCTGGTTTCACAGTGTCAAGTGCCTCCTGCAATCTCCCATCCAGAAGCGGGGCAGCTGAGTTTTGTTTGCCTGTGAAACGGGCCGTTGTTTTTGATTGGGGTCTGTGGCCGAGAGTGTCCAGCTGGCTCCTGACAATCCACAATACGCAGGATGGTTCCCAGACCCAAGGTGGCACCAGTGCCAAGTTGGGCTGGTTTGATAGTACCAAGTGGCTCCTGCAATCTGCCATCCAGAAGCGGGGCAGCTTACTTTTGTTTGCCAGGGAAACGGGCCGAGGTTTGTGACTGGGGGCCTATGGCTGGGAGTGACCGGCTGGCTCCTGGAAAGCTACAATAGGCAGGATGGTTACCAGACCCATGGTGGCACCAGTGCCAAGTTGGGCTGGTTTGATAGTACCAAGTTGCTCCTGCAATCTGCCATCAAAAAGTTGGCAGGCGAGTTTTGTTTTCCAGGGAAAAGCGCCGTTGTTTGTATTTGGGGCCCGTGGCTGGGAGTGGCCGGCTGGCTCCTTAGAATCCACGATACGCAGGATGGTTCCCAGACCCAAGGTGGCACCAGTGCCAAGTCGGGCTGGTTTGATACTACCAAGTGCGTCCTGCAATCTGCCATCCAGAAGCGGGGCAGCTTACTTTTGTTTGCCAGGGAAACGGGCCGTGGGTTTTGTTTGGGGGCATATAGCTGAGAGTGGCCCGCTGGCCCCTGAAAATCCACGCTAGGCAGCATGGTTCCCAGATGCAAGGTGGCACCAGTGCCAAGTCGGGCTGGTTTGATGGTGCAAAGTGGCTCCTGCAATCTGCCATCCAGAAGCGGGGCAGCTGATTTTTGTTTGCCAGAGAAAAATTCCGTGGATTGTTTTTGGGGGCATATTGCTGGGAGTGGCCGGCTGGCTCCTTAAAATGCTCGATACGCATGATGGTTCCCAGGCCCAAGGTGTCACCACTACCAAGTCGGCCTGCGGTTTTAGTATCAAGTTCATCCTGCAATTTGCCATCCAGAAGAGGGGCAGTTGAGTTTTGTTTGCCAGAGAAACGGGCCGAGGTTTCTGTTTGGGGACATATGGCTGAGAGTGGCCGGCTGGCCCCTGAATATCCACGATACACAGCATGGTTCCCAGATCCAAGGTGGCACCAGTGCCAAGTTGGGCTGGTTTGATAGTACCAAGTGTCTCCTGCAATCTGCCATCCAGAAGCGGGGCAGCTTACTTTTGTTTGCCAGAGAAATAGGCCTAGGTTTTTGTCTGGGGGCCTGTGGCTAGGAGTGGCCGGCTGGCTCCTAAGAATCCACGATACGCAGGATGTTTCCCAGACCCAAGGTGGCACCAGTGCCAAGTCGGGCTGGTTTGATAGTACCAAGTGGCTCCTGCAAACTCCATCAAAAAGTTGGCAGGCGTGTTTTGTTTTCCAGGGAACAGCGCCGTTGATTTTGTTTGGGGGCCTGTGGCTGGGAGTGGCCGGCTGGCTCCTTAGAATCCACGATACGCAGGATGGTTCCCAGACCCAAGGTGGCACCAGTGCCAAGTCGGGCTGGTTTGATAGTACCAAGTGGCTCCTGCAATCTGCCATCCAGAAGCGGTGCAGTTGAGTTTTGTTTGCCAGAGAAAAGGGCCGTTGTTTGTGTTTGGGGGCATATGGCTGGGAGTGGCCGGCTGTCTCATTAAAAAGATCGATACGCAGGATGGTTCCCAGACCCAAGGTGGCACCAGTGCCAAGTCGGGCTGTTTTTATAGTACCAAGTGCGTCCTGCAATTTGCCATCCAGAAGAGGGGCAGTGGAGTTTTGTTTGCCAGAGAATAGCGCCGTTGTTTGTGTTTGGGAGCTTGTGGCTGGGAGTGGCCGACTGGCGCCGTAGAATCTGTGTTACGCAGCATGGTTCCCAGACCAGAGGTGGCACCAGTGCCAAGTTGGGCTGGTTTGATAGTACCAAGTGGCTCCTGCAATCTGCCATCCAGAAGCGGGGCAGCTTACTTTTGTTTGCCAGGGAGACGGGCCGAGGTTTTTGACTGGAGACCTATGGCTGGGAGTGACCGGCTGGCTCCTGAAAAGCTACGATAGGCAGGATGGTGACCAGACCCATGGTGGCACCAGTGCCAAGTTGGGCTGGTTTGATAGTACCAAGTGGCTCCTGCAATCTGCCATCAAAAAGTTGGCAGGCGAGTTTTGTTTTCCAGGGAAAAGCGCCGTTGTTTGTATTTGGGGGCCTGTGGCTGGGAGTGGCCGGCTGGCTCCTTTGAACCCACAATACGCAGGATGGTTCCCAGACCCAAGGTGGCACCAGTGCCAAGTCGGGCTGGTTTGATACTACCAAGTGCGTCCTGCAATCTGCCATCCAGAAGCGGGGCAGCTTAATTTTGTTTGCCAGGGAAACGGGCCGTGGGTTTTGTTTGGGGGCCTATGGCTGAGAGTGGCCGGCTGGCTCCTGAAAATCCACGCTAGGCAGCATGGTTCCCAGATGCAAGGTGGCACCAGTGCCAAGTCGGGCTGGTTTGATGGTGCAAAGTGGCTCCTGCAATCTGCCATCCAGAAGCGGGGCAGCTGATTTTTGTTTGCCAGAGAAAAATTCCGTGGATTGTTTTTGGGGGCATATTGCTGGGAGTGGCCGGCTGGCTCCTTAAAATGCTCGATACGCATGATGGTTCCCAGGCCCAAGGTGTCACCACTACCAAGTCGGCCTGCGGTTTTAGTATCAAGTTCATCCTGCAATTTGCCATCCAGAAGAGGGGCAGTTGAGTTTTGTTTGCCAGAGAAACGGGCCGAGGTTTCTGTTTGGGGACATATGGCTGAGAGTGGCCGGCTGGCCCCTGAATATCCACGATACACAGCATGGTTCCCAGATCCAAGGTGGCACCAGTGCCAAGTTGGGCTGGTTTGATAGTCCCAAGTGTCTCCTGCAATCTGCCATCCAGAAGCGGGGCAGCTTACTTTTGTTTGCCAGAGAAATAGGCCTAGGTTTTTGTCTGGGGGCCTGTGGCTAGGAGTGGCCGGCTGGCTCCTAAGAATCCACGATACGCAGGATGTTTCCCAGACCCAAGGTGGCACCAGTGCCAAGTCGGGCTGGTTTGATAGTACCAAGTGGCTCCTGCAAACTCCATCAAAAAGTTGGCAGGCGTGTTTTGTTTTCCAGGGAACAGCGCCGTTGATTTTGTTTGGGGGCCTGTGGCTGGGAGTGGCCGGCTGGCTCCTTAGAATCCACGATACGCAGGATGGTTCCCAGACCCAAGGTGGCACCAGTGCCAAGTCGGGCTGGTTTGATAGTACCAAGTGGCTCCTGCAATCTGCCATCCAGAAGTGAGGCAGCTAAGTTTTGTTTGCCAGAAAAAAGGGCCGTGGTTTTTGTTGGGGGCCTGTGGCTGGGAGTGGCCGGCTGGCTCCTTAGAATCCACCATACGCAGGATGGTTCCCAGACCCAAGGTGGCACCAGTGCCAAGTCGGGCTGGTTTGATAGTCCCAAGTGGCTCCTGCAAACTGCCATCCAGAAGCGGGGCAGCTGAGTTTTGTTTGCCAGGGAAATGGGCCGTTGTTTGTGTTTGGGGGCCTGTGGCTGGGAGTGTTCGGCTGGTTCCTGAATATGTACGATACGCAGGATTGTTCCCAGACCCAAGGTGGCACCAGTGCCAAGTCGGGCTGGTTTGATGGTGCAAAGTGGCTCCTGCAATCTGCCATCCAGACGCGGGGCAGCGGATTTTTGTTTCCATGAGAAATGGTCCGTGGTTTGTTTTTGGGGGTATATGGCTGGGCCTGGCCGGCTGGCTCCTTAAAAAGCTCGATATGCAGGATGGTTCCCTGACACAAGGTGGCACCAGTGCCACGTCGGGCGGTTTTCGTAGTACAAAGTGCGTCCTAAAATTTGCCATCCAGAAGAGGGGCAGTTGAGTTTTGTTTGCCAGAGAAAAGGTCCGTGGTTTGTTTTTGGGGGCATATGGCTGAGAGTGGCAGGGTGGCCCCTGAAAATCCACGATACACAGGATGGTTCCCAGATCCAAGGTGGCACCTGTGCCAAGTCGGGCTGATTTGATAGTACTAAGTAGCTCCTGCAATCTGCCATCCAGAAGCGGGGCAGCTTACTTTTGTTTGCCAGGGAAACGGGCCGAGGTTTGTGTTTGGGGGCCTATGGCTGAGAGTGACCGGCTGGCTCCTGAAAAGCTACAATAGGCAGGATGGTGACCAGACCCATGGTGGCACCAGTGCCAAGTTGGGCTGGTTTGATAGTACCAAGTGGTTCCTGCAATCTGCCATCCAGAAGCAGGGCAGCTGAGTTTTGTTTGCCAGAGAAAAGGGCCTTGGTTTGTGTTTGGGGGCATATGGCTGGGTGTGGCCAGCTGGCTCCTTAAAATGCACGATATGCAACATGGCTCCCAGACCCAAGGTGGCACCAGTGCCAAGTTGGGCTGGTTTGATAGTACCAAGTGGCTCCTGCAATCTTCCATGATCACGTGGAGAAATACTTTCTGGTTTCAGCCTCATGCTCTTTCTTCTCTCCCTCAACTTCTCTATCACCTCTCATCTGGTTCACATGCGCTGTCTTCAAGGTCCACAGGCTACTTTTCACAGAATCTTCTGGCCTGATGAAGTAAGAATGATGAATAGAACAGAGCTGGGATCTATTTTCCAGTTTGGATAAAATGCATTCTGCACACAAATCCAAGGAGAACGGGCTGCCCCGATGCCCAGAAAATCTTTCACTCCTGCTAGTGTTCTACGTCAACCGCAACTTAGTCTGAAAGAAAAGCTTTTTCTCTGAGAGCATCTGAGAGGTTTGCATGAAGCACTGATATCTGACATATGCAATTTTGAATAGGAGAGGAAAAAGAAAATGGCAAGGAGTTTTTAATTTTAGTGGTTTCAATTTTAATTTCCGTGCACTTTTTCAAAACTTGTCAGCTCAAATGCCCATCAACATCTTTTAGTCATCTGTAAGTCAGTATTCATATAAAATGTGCTTCAAATCCAAAGAATTTCAAATTTGCACTCCAAGCTTCTATGCCTAGATTTATGATTTCCTACACATATTAGATGAAAGGAAGGCCTTTTTTACTGTGGGAGTGCTGGAACACTGGAACAGGTTGCCCAGAGAAGTTGTGGGTGTCCCATCCCTGAAAGTATTCAAGGTCACCTTGGACGGGGCTTGGAGCAGCAACAAAGGAGAAGCTTGATGGTAGAGAAACAAAGTCGGACTATAGAAGAAACTCGGATTGAAGTATAGGATCAAGTTTTCTCTCAGCTCTTGGGGTAAATTCAAAGTTGTACAAAATGACATTTATCTGTGCTATTCACTACTGTAACAGAAAGTTTCATGAAAACTGTACAGAAGATAGTAAATTTTAAAAGAGATAAGAATTACAGCATAAAATCCATGGGATAGGTTACAACATGAGACACTCTCTAAGAGAAAATCTCTTTGTTTCAGCACTTCATCGGGGTAAGATTTCATGAAGTGCCAAAGAAGGCGGCAAAATATCATTCGGGACATTATTTACTGGAATTCAGCCTGGCCATTAGTAGGAACTGCCTTTGAACATATCATGTAGATATACCACACACACTTTCCCTTCACTGAAAAATTACTGTTTACAACAAATAAGCAATTGACGATCAAAATTGATTGAAAGCATCTTAAACATGTCAAGTATTTCATTGTAGATGATCTGTGATCCAAATGCTTCTTCCACCTTCGAGAGGGACAGAAGAATTCTTCCATATCATGATGGTTTAAAATTGTATCAACCAATGTTTTCTGCTGAAAAGATATCATCTATTTTTTTCTATTTTTGGAAGAAAATATTCCTAGACATACAACAGGTGAGAACTAAGTAATTTTAAAGAAACAAATGAAATGAAAATATTCTGTAAATAGAATGAAATGAAAAGCTGTGTTTTAAATAGGAGCTAAATATTAAACAGAATTTTTGTACCAGGCATTTGAATTACTGCACCAGCTCTTTTGCCCATCAAGAGAGGCATTTAGCATTTCAGTCTTTTCCAAGGTGTTCATGATCTGCTATGCTGATCTCTGTGTGTGCCTAGGTGTGTGTGGAGGGGGGGGCATATGAAGGGGAGTGTGTATGTTTGCTTTACAATTGTTGTGGCAGATTCATGCCTCAGCTCCACATTTTGTTTTAAAAAGGTCACACCGAGTGGATATGAAGTTTACTATCAACAAGAGATCGATTCCCAAATCATCCATTTGACTCTCCCTTATAAATCATGTGCTTTGTTGCATATTTTATCAAATATACTTTCAAGCCAGATGGAGGAAGGAGGATGTGGGAATCCCTCCACCATCTTGCAACTTTTATGTAAGTAGGTTTTCAAGAAAATCATCATTTCTCTTTTAAATATGTCTGGAACAGGCATGATGGTAGTGTCAACCTGTTGGAGTTTTTGTTGCTGGAAGAAGTTGTACAAAAAGATTGGTTTTTACATTGACCAGTTACTGAATCAAGCGCAGGAATACATTGGAAATTTAGCTGGGGGTTCCTTTTCCCAGCAGACTACTTCTAGAACGAGCTTGTACACTGAAGCTGACTCTTTTGCTCTCTTTTTGTTTCTTTCCTATTTTCTTGGCTTCTTTGCCACTATCTAGACAATTTTGGAACTTTGTTCCCAACTAAAATGGTTTCAATAGTCTGATTGTGATCATACATTTTTACAAGGAATTTTTAAAATCTTTCCTCGAGTCCAGAAAGTCAAGGACTTAGATCTTTTTCTTCCCTTATCAATATTGCCATGAAATTGATAAATAAAGACCAACTCTTTATTTTTGTTTTTTACCCACGTAGATAATTCCCATCCATTAATCCATTTTGTGGACCAATAGCTGCCATTCTGATGGAAGCTGTCACTTCTTAACAATAGGCATTCTGTGACTATGTTGACTGCACTTTGGGTGAAGATCCTAACTGGTCTTAGATATACATAGGGAGAAATTTGCTCAGCCAGTGTCAGTCTTAAGCATGCGTATCAGAAGATCTTTCTAGAGCTGGGAATTTTCCCATGAAAGGGATTCAGTTAGGGAAGAGACACTTGTGCCAGAGTTTTACATTCTTCTTGAACACTGCTTAAGGAACTTAGATGCCATGTCCATTTGGATCTCTGTCTGCACAGAACTTTGTCATGCCAGCGCTTTGAAATGCATCTTGAAGAGAATTCACTAGCACAGAATGAAAGAGAGTGGAAGGGGTTGGTGGGGCTAACCAGGCCCAACCCCCCTGCCTAAACCAGGATACCTAGAGCCTCTTGCCCAGGATTCTATCTGGGTGTACTTTTAATGTCTTCAAAGATCCAGGCTCCACAATCTTTCTGGGCAGTCTGTGCCGTGGTTCAGTCACCCTGACAGTAAAGAAACATTTACTGATGTTCAAAGGCAATCTCCTGTATTTCAGTGTGTGCCCACTGCCTCTTGTCTTTTCCCTCAGCATCACTGAAAAGACACTGATTCCCTCCCCTTTGCACTATTGCTTCCATATGTATGTGTGATGCCATGTAGAGGTATGTCAAAAACCTCCCTGAAGCCCAGGCAGATAATATTCCCTTCATCTACCAGTCAAGTTGATTCATCAGAGGAGTTTAAAGTGATGTTCAGCATGAAATTCCCCTGAAAAATCATGCTAACTACATTATTTGGTCATCTGTCATGTGCCTGGCAAGGATTTCCAGGAAGAGCTGCTTCATCAACTTCCTGGGGATAAAAAAGAGGCTGGCTGGTTTGTACTATGGCGAGTCCTCTTAATTGCCTTTTTTGAAGATGGGTGTCATTTGCTAACATCCACTCTTTAGCTCCTCTTCTCATCTACACCTCGGCAAAAAGCTTTTCCACTATGTCTGGCTAGGAAAAACTGTGCCAGCACAGAAAACATCTCCCATCGTGTTCTAGAAGTTGCACGGATGTCTGCCAAGTGTTTGGCAGGAAGAAAAGAAAAGTTGTCCAAAACAGCTTCCAATCGAATGTTCCTGTGATTGGAAAAGTCAGGAGAGTGCAAAGGTACTGTTTTCTATCAGTTGGCAAGGTGCGCACACAATCCCAGTGTTGTACAGCTTGCTTCTTCACCTTCCCGAAGCTGCCGCTCTCGCCGGCTGCCGGAGCCCAAGAAGCGGCTTCTTCGCGCAAAGACGATTGTGCCGCTCACAGTGCTCTCCTTAGCGCGGCTTCTGCCGAAAGACGCCCGGCAGCGGCTCTTACCTCCGGAGAGCATCCTACCTTCGTCTTTAGCTCCTCTTCTCATCTACACCTCGGCAAAACGCTTTTCCACTATGTCTGGCTAGGAAAAACTGTGCCAGCACAGAAAACATCTCCCATCGTGTTCTCGAAGTTGCACGGATGTCTGCCAAGTGTTTGGCAGGAAGAAAAGAAAAGTTGTCCAAAACAGCTTCCAATCGAATGTTCCTGTGATTGGAAAAGTCAGGAGAGTGCAAAGGTACTGTTTTCTATCAGTTGGCAAGGTGCGCACACAATCCCAGTGTTGTACAGCTTGCTTCTTCACCTTCCCGAAGCTGCCGCTCTCGCCGGCTGCCGGAGCCCAAGAAGCGGCTTCTTCGCGCAAAGACGATTGTGCCGCTCACAGTGCTCTCCTTAGCGCGGCTTCTGCCGAAAGACGCCCGGCAGCGGCTCTTACCTCCGGAGAGCATCCTACCTTCGTCTTTCGCGTCTTATGTAGTCTACACCTCGGCAAAAAGCTTTTCCACTATGTCTGGCTAGGAAAAACTGTGCCAGCACAGAAAACATCTCCCATCGTGTTCTAGAAGTTGCACGGATGTCTGCCAAGTGTTTGGCAGGAAGAAAAGAAAAGTTGTCCAAAACAGCTTCCAATCGAATGTTCCTGTGATTGGAAAAGTCAGGAGAGTGCAAAGGTACTGTTTTCTATCAGTTGGCAAGGTGCGCACACAATCCCAGTGTTGTACAGCTTGCTTCTTCACCTTCCCGAAGCTGCCGCTCTCGCCGGCTCCCGGAACCGAAGAAGCGGCTTCTTCGCGCAAAGACGATTGTGCCGCTCACAGTGCTCTCCTTAGCGCGGCTTCTGCCGAAAGACGCCCGGCAGCGGCTCTTACCTCCGGAGAGCATCCTACCTTCGTCTTTCGCGTCTTTTGTAGTCTACATCTTAGCAAAACGCTTCTCCACTATGTCTGGCTAGGAAAAACTGTGCCAGCACAGAAAACATCTCCCATCGTGTTCTAGAAGTTGCACGGATGTCTGCCAAGTGTTTGGCAGGAAGAAAAGAAAAGTTGTCCAAAACAGCTTCCAATCGAATGTTCCTGTGATTGGAAAAGTCAGGAGAGTGCAAAGGTACTGTTTTCTATCAGTTGGCAAGGTGCGCACACAATCCCAGTGTTGTACAGCTTGCTTCTTCACCTTCCCGAAGCTGCCGCTCTCGCCGGCTGCCGGAGCCCAAGAAGCGGCTTCTTCGCGCAAAGACGATTGTGCCGCTCACAGTGCTCTCCTTAGCGCGGCTTCTGCCGAAAGACGCCCGGCAGCGGCTCTTACCTCCGGAGAGCATCCTACCTTCGTCTTTCGCGTCTTTTGTAGTCTACATCTTAGCAAAACGCTTTTCCACTATGTCTGGCTAGGAAAAACTGTGCCAGCACAGAAAACATCTCCCATCGTGTTCTAGAAGTTGCACGGATGTCTGCCAAGTGTTTGGCAGGAAGAAAAGAAAAGTTGTCCAAAACAGCTTCCAATCGAATGTTCCTGTGATTGGAAAAGTCAGGAGAGTGCAAAGGTACTGTTTTCTATCAGTTGGCAAGGTGCGCACACAATCCCAGTGTTGTACAGCTTGCTTCTTCACCTTCCCGAAGCTGCCGCTCTCGCCGGCTGCCGGAGCCCAAGAAGCGGCTTCTTCGCGCAAAGACGATTGTGCCGCTCACAGTGCTCTCCTTAGCGCGGCTTCTGCTGAAAGACGCCCGGCAGCGGCTCTTACCTCCGGAGAGCATCCTACCTTCGTCTTTCGCGTCTTATGTAGTCTACACCTCGGCAAAAAGCTTTTCCACTATGTCTGGCTAGGAAAAACTGTGCCAGCACAGAAAACATCTCCCATCGTGTTCTAGAAGTTGCACGGATGTCTGCCAAGTGTTTGGCAGGAAGAAAAGAAAAGTTGTCCAAAACAGCTTCCAATCGAATGTTCCTGTGATTGGAAAAGTCAGGAGAGTGCAAAGGTACTGTTTTCTATCAGTTGGCAAGGTGCGCACACAATCCCAGTGTTGTACAGCTTGCTTCTTCACCTTCCCGAAGCTGCCGCTCTCGCCGGCTGCCGGAGCCCAAGAAGCGGCTTCTTCGCGCAAAGACGATTGTGCCGCTCACAGTGCTCCCCTTAGCGCGGCTTCTGCCGAAAGACGCCCGGCAGCGGCTCTTACCTCCTGAGAGTGGCAGCTTCGGGAAGGTGAAGAAGCAAGCTGTACAACACTGGGATTGTGTGCCCACCTTGCCAACTGATAGAAAACAGTACCTTTGCACTCTCCTGACTCTTCCAATCACAGGAACATTCGATTGGAAGCTGTTTTGGACAACTTTTCTTTTCTTCCTCCCAAACACTTGGCAGACATATCTGCAACTTCTAGAAAACGATGGGAGATGTTTTCTGGGCTGGCACGGTTTTTCCTAGCCAGACATAGTGGAAAAGCGTTTTGCTAAGATGTAGACTACATAAGACGCGAAAGACGAAGGTAGGATGCTCTCCGGAGTTAAGAGCCGCTGCCGGGCGTCTTTCGGCAGAAGCCGCGCTAAGGAGAGCCCTGTGAGCGGCACAATCGTCTTTGCGCGAAGAAGCCGATTCTTCGGTTCCGGGAGCCGGCGAGAGCGGCAGCTTCGGGAAGGTGAAGAAGCAAGCTGTACAACACTGGGATTGTGTGCGCACCTTGCCAACTGATAGAAAACAGTACCTTTGCACTCTCCTGACTTTTCCAATCACAGGAACATTCGATTGGAAGCTGTTTTGGACAACTTTTCTTTTCTTCCTGCCAAACACTTGGCAGACATCCGTGCAACTTCTAGAACACGATGGGAGATGTTTTCTGTGCTGGCACAGTTTTTCCTAGCCAGACATAGTGGAAAAGCGTTTTGCTAAGATGTAGACTACAAAAGACGCGAAAGACGAAGGTAGGATGCTCTCCGGAGGTAAGAGCCGCTGCCGGGCGTCTTTCGGCAGAAGCCGCGCTAAGGAGAGCACTGTGAGCGGCACAATCGTCTTTGCGCGAAGAAGCCGCTTCTTGGGCTCCGGCAGCCGGCGAGAGCGGCAGCTTCGGGAAGGTGAAGAAGCAAGCTGTACAACACTGGGATTGTGTGCGCACCTTGCCAACTGATAGAAAACAGTACCTTTGCACTCTCCTGACTTTTCCAATCACAGGAACATTCGATTGGAAGCTGTTTTGGACAACTTTTCTTTTCTTCCTGCCAAACACTTGGCAGACATCCGTGCAACTTCTAGAACACGATGGGAGATGTTTTCTGTGCTGGCACAGTTTTTCCTAGCCAGACATAGTGGAAAAGCGTTTTGCCGAGGTGTAGACTACATAAGACGCGAAAGACGAAGGTAGGATGCTCTCCGGAGGTAAGAGCCGCTGCCGGGCGTCTTTCGGCAGAAGCCGCGCTAAGGAGAGCACTGTGAGCGGCACAATCGTCTTTGCGCGAAGAAGCCGCTTCTTGGGCTCCGGCAGCCGGCGAGAGCGGCAGCTTCGGGAAGGTGAAGAAGCAAGCTGTACAACACTGGGATTGTGTGCGCACCTTGCCAACTGATAGAAAACAGTACCTTTGCACTCTCCTGACTTTTCCAATCACAGGAACATTCGATTGGAAGCTGTTTTGGACAACTTTTCTTTTCTTCCTGCCAAACACTTGGCAGACATCCGTGCAACTTCTAGAACACGATGGGAGATGTTTTCTGTGCTGGCACAGTTTTTCCTAGCCAGACATAGTGGAAAAGCTTTTTGCCGAGGTGTAGACTACATAAGACGCGAAAGACGAAGGTAGGATGCTCTCCGGAGGTAAGAGCCGCTGCCGGGCGTCTTTCGGCAGAAGCCGCGCTAAGGAGAGCACTGTGAGCGGCACAATCGTCTTTGCGCGAAGAAGCCGCTTCTTCGGTTCCGGGAGCCGGCGAGAGCGGCAGCTTCGGGAAGGTGAAGAAGCAAGCTGTACAACACTGGGATTGTGTGCGCACCTTGCCAACTGATAGAAAACAGTACCTTTGCACTCTCCTGACTTTTCCAATCACAGGAACATTCGATTGGAAGCTGTTTTGGACAACTTTTCTTTTCTTCCTGCCAAACACTTGGCAGACATCCGTGCAACTTCTAGAACACGATGGGAGATGTTTTCTGTGCTGGCACAGTTTTTCCTAGCCAGACATAGTGGAAAAGCGTTTTGCTAAGATGTAGACTACAAAAGACGCGAAAGACGAAGGTAGGATGCTCTCCGGAGGTAAGAGCCGCTGCCGGGCGTCTTTCGGCAGAAGCCGCGCTAAGGAGAGCCCTGTGAGCGGCACAATCGTCTTTGCGCGAAGAAGCCGCTTCTTCGGTTCCGGGAGCCGGCGAGAGCGGCAGCTTCGGGAAGGTGAAGAAGCAAGCTGTACAACACTGGGATTGTGTGCGCACCTTGCCAACTGATAGAAAACAGTACCTTTGCACTCTCCTGACTTTTCCAATCACAGGAACATTCGATTGGAAGCTGTTTTGGACAACTTTTCTTTTCTTCCTGCCAAACACTTGGCAGACATCCGTGCAACTTCTAGAACACGATGGGAGATGTTTTCTGTGCTGGCACAGTTTTTCCTAGCCAGACATAGTGGAAAAGCTTTTTGCCGAGGTGTAGACTACATAAGACGCGAAAGACGAAGGTAGGATGCTCTCCGGAGTTAAGAGCCGCTGCCGGGCGTCTTTCGGCAGAAGCCGCGCTAAGGAGAGCACTGTGAGCGGCACAATCGTCTTTGCGCGAAGAAGCCGCTTCTTGGGCTCCGGCAGCCGGCGAGAGCGGCAGCTTCGGGAAGGTGAAGAAGCAAGCTGTACAACACTGGGATTGTGTGCGCACCTTGCCAACTGATAGAAAACAGTACCTTTGCACTCTCCTGACTTTTCCAATCACAGGAACATTCGATTGGAAGCTGTTTTGGACAACTTTTCTTTTCTTCCTGCCAAACACTTGGCAGACATCCGTGCAACTTCTAGAACACGATGGGAGATGTTTTCTGTGCTGGCACAGTTTTTCCTAGCCAGACATAGTGGAAAAGCTTTTTGCCGAGGTGTAGACTACATAAGACGCGAAAGACGAAGGTAGGATGCTCTCCGGAGGTAAGAGCCGCTGCCGGGCGTCTTTCGGCAGAAGCCGCGCTAAGGAGAGCACTGTGAGCGGCACAATCGTCTTTGCGCGAAGAAGCCGCTTCTTCGGTTCCGGGAGCCGGCGAGAGCGGCAGCTTCGGGAAGGTGAAGAAGCAAGCTGTACAACACTGGGATTGTGTGCGCACCTTGCCAACTGATAGAAAACAGTACCTTTGCACTCTCCTGACTTTTCCAATCACAGGAACATTCGATTGGAAGCTGTTTTGGACAACTTTTCTTTTCTTCCTGCCAAACACTTGGCAGACATCCGTGCAACTTCTAGAACACGATGGGAGATGTTTTCTGTGCTGGCACAGTTTTTCCTAGCCAGACATAGTGGAAAAGCGTTTTGCTAAGATGTAGACTACAAAAGACGCGAAAGACGAAGGTAGGATGCTCTCCGGAGGTAAGAGCCGCTGCCGGGCGTCTTTCGGCAGAAGCCGCGCTAAGGAGAGCCCTGTGAGCGGCACAATCGTCTTTGCGCGAAGAAGCCGCTTCTTCGGTTCCGGGAGCCGGCGAGAGCGGCAGCTTCGGGAAGGTGAAGAAGCAAGCTGTACAACACTGGGATTGTGTGCGCACCTTGCCAACTGATAGAAAACAGTACCTTTGCACTCTCCTGACTTTTCCAATCACAGGAACATTCGATTGGAAGCTGTTTTGGACAACTTTTCTTTTCTTCCTGCCAAACACTTGGCAGACATCCGTGCAACTTCTAAAACACGATGGGAGATGTTTTCTGTGCTGGCACAGTTTTTCCTAGCCAGACATAGTGGAAAAGCGTTTTGCTAAGATGTAGACTACAAAAGACGCGAAAGACGAAGGTAGGATGCTCTCCGGAGGTAAGAGCCGCTGCCGGGCGTCTTTCGGCAGAAGCCGCGCTAAGGAGAGCCCTGTGAGCGGCACAATCGTCTTTGCGCGAAGAAGCCGCTTCTTGGGCTCCGGCAGCCGGCGAGAGCGGCAGCTTCGGGAAGGTGAAGAAGCAAGCTGTACAACACTGGGATTGTGTGCGCACTTTGCCAACTGATAGAAAACAGTACCTTTGCACTCTCCTGACTTTTCCAATCACATGAACATTCGATTGGAAGCTGTTTTGGACAACTTTTCTTTTCTTCCTGCCAAACACTTGGCAGACATCCGTGCAACTTCGAGAACACGATGGGAGATGTTTTCTGTGCTGGCACAGTTTTTCCTAGCCAGACATAGTGGAAAAGCGTTTTGCCGAGGTGTAGATGAGAAGAGGAGCTAAAGACGAAGGTAGGATGCTCTCCGGAGGTAAGAGCCGCTGCCGGGCGTCTTTCGGCAGAAGCCGCGCTAAGGAGAGCACTGTGAGCGGCACAATCGTCTTTGCGCGAAGAAGCCGCTTCTTCGGTTCCGGGAGCCGGCGAGAGCGGCAGCTTCGGGAAGGTGAAGAAGCAAGCTGTACAACACTGGGATTGTGTGCGCACCTTGCCAACTGATAGAAAACAGTACCTTTGCACTCTCCTGACTTTTCCAATCACATGAACATTCGATTGGAAGCTGTTTTGGACAACTTTTCTTTTCTTCCTGCCAAACACTTGGCAGACATCCGTGCAACTTCGAGAACACGATGGGAGATGTTTTCTGTGCTGGCACAGTTTTTCCTAGCCAGACATAGTGGAAAAGCGTTTTGCCGAGGTGTAGATGAGAAGAGGAGCTAAAGACGAAGGTAGGATGCTCTCCGGAGGTAAGAGCCGCTGCCGGGCGTCTTTCGGCAGAAGCCGCGCTAAGGAGAGCACTGTGAGCGGCACAATCGTCTTTGCGCGAAGAAGCCGCTTCTTCGGTTCCGGGAGCCGGCGAGAGCGGCAGCTTCGGGAAGGTGAAGAAGCAAGCTGTACAACACTGGGATTGTGTGCGCACCTTGCCAACTGATAGAAAACAGTACCTTTGCACTCTCCTGACTTTTCCAATCACAGGAACATTCGATTGGAAGCTGTTTTGGACAACTTTTCTTTTCTTCCTGCCAAACACTTGGCAGACATCCGTGCAACTTCTAGAACACGATGGGAGATGTTTTCTGTGCTGGCACAGTTTTTCCTAGCCAGACATAGTGGAAAAGCTTTTTGCCGAGGTGTAGATGAGAAGAGGAGCTAAAGAGTGGATGTTAGCAAATGACACCCATCTTCAAAAAAGGCAATTAAGAGGACTCGCAATAGTACAAACCAGCCAGCCTCTTTTTTATCCCCAGGAAGTTGATGAAGCAGCTCTTCCTGGAAATCCTTGCCAGGCACATGACAGATGACCAAATAATGTAGTTAGCATGATTTTTCAGGGGAATTTCATGCTGAACATCACTTTAAACTCCTCTGATGAATCAACTTGACTGGTAGATGAAGGGAATATTATCTGCCTGGGCTTCAGGGAGGTTTTTGACATACCTCTACATGGCATCACACATACATATGGAAGCAATAGTGCAAAGGGGAGGGAATCAGTGTCTTTTCAGTGATGCTGAGGGAAAAGACAAGAGGCAGTGGGCACACACTGAAATACAGGAGATTGCCTTTGAACATCAGTAAATGTTTCTTTACTGTCAGGGTGACTGAACCACGGCACAGACTGCCCAGAAAGATTGTGGAGCCTGGATCTTTGAAGACATTAAAAGTACACCCAGATAGAATCCTGGGCAAGAGGCTCTAGGTATCCTGGTTTAGGCAGGGGGGTTGGGCCTGGTTAGCCCCACCAACCCCTTCCACTCTCTTTCATTCTGTGCTAGTGAATTCTCTTCAAGATGCATTTCAAAGCGCTGGCATGACAAAGTTCTGTGCAGACAGATATCCAAATGGACATGGCATCTAAGTTCCTTAAGCAGTGTTCAAGAAGAATGTAAAACTCTGGCACAAGTGTCTCTTCCCTAACTGAATCCCTTTCATGGGAAAATTCCCAGCTCTAGAAAGATCTTCTGATACGCATGCTTAAGACTGACACTGGCTGAGCAAATTTCTCCCTATGTATATCTAAGACCAGTTAGGATCTTCACCCAAAGTGCAGTCAACATAGTCACAGAATGCCTATTGTTAAGAAGTGACAGCTTCCATCAGAATGGCAGCTATTGGTCCACAAAATGGATTAATGGATGGGAATTATCTACGTGGGTTAAAAACAAAAATAAAGAGTTGGTCTTTATTTATCAATTTCATGGCAATATTGATAAGGGAAGAAAAAGATCTAAGTCCTTGACTTTCTGGACTCGAGGAAAGATTTTAAAAATTCCTTGTAAAAATGTATGATCACAATCAGACTATTGAAACCATTTTAGTTGGGAACAAAGTTCCAAAATTGTCTAGATAGTGGCAAAGAAGCCAAGAAAATAGGAAAGAAACAAAAAGAGAGCAAAAGAGTCAGCTTCAGTGTACAAGCTCGTTCTAGAAGTAGTCTGCTGGGAAAAGGAACCCCCAGCTAAATTTCCAATGTATTCCTGCGCTTGATTCAGTAACTGGTCAATGTAAAAACCAATCCTTTTGTACAACTTCTTCCAGCAACAAAAACTCCAACAGGTTGACACTACCATCATGCCTGTTCCAGACATATTTAAAAGAGAAATGATGATTTTCTTGAAAACCTACTTACATAAAAGTTGCAAGATGGTGGAGGGATTCCCACATCCTCCTTCCTCCATCTGGCTTGAAAGTATATTTGATAAAATATGCAACAAAGCACATGATTTATAAGGGAGAGTCAAATGGATGATTTGGGAATCGATCTCTTGTTGATAGTAAACTTCATATCCACTCGGTGTGACCTTTTTAAAACAAAATGTGGAGCTGAGGCATGAATCTGCCACAACAATTGTAAAGCAAACATACACACTCCCCTTCATATGCCCCCCCCTCCACACACACCTAGGCACACACAGAGATCAGCATAGCAGATCATGAACACCTTGGAAAAGACTGAAATGCTAAATGCCTCTCTTGATGGGCAAAAGAGCTGGTGCAGTAATTCAAATGCCTGGTACAAAAATTCTGTTTAATATTTAGCTCCTATTTAAAACACAGCTTTTCATTTCATTCTATTTACAGAATATTTTCATTTCATTTGTTTCTTTAAAATTACTTAGTTCTCACCTGTTGTATGTCTAGGAATATTTTCTTCCAAAAATAGAAAAAAATAGATGATATCTTTTCAGCAGAAAACATTGGTTGATACAATTTTAAACCATCATGATATGGAAGAATTCTTCTGTCCCTCTCGAAGGTGGAAGAAGCATTTGGATCACAGATCATCTACAATGAAATACTTGACATGTTTAAGATGCTTTCAATCAATTTTGATCGTCAATTGCTTATTTGTTGTAAACAGTAATTTTTCAGTGAAGGGAAAGTGTGTGTGGTATATCTACATGATATGTTCAAAGGCAGTTCCTACTAATGGCCAGGCTGAATTCCAGTAAATAATGTCCCGAATGATATTTTGCCGCCTTCTTTGGCACTTCATGAAATCTTACCCCGATGAAGTGCTGAAACAAAGAGATTTTCTCTTAGAGAGTGTCTCATGTTGTAACCTATCCCATGGATTTTATGCTGTAATTCTTATCTCTTTTAAAATTTACTATCTTCTGTACAGTTTTCATGAAACTTTCTGTTACAGTAGTGAATAGCACAGATAAATGTCATTTTGTACAACTTTGAATTTACCCCAAGAGCTGAGAGAAAACTTGATCCTATACTTCAATCCGAGTTTCTTCTATAGTCCAACTTTGTTTCTCTACCATCAAGCTTCTCCTTTGTTGCTGCTCCAAGCCCCGTCCAAGGTGACCTTGAATACTTTCAGGGATGGGACACCCACAACTTCTCTGGGCAACCTGTTCCAGTGTTCCAGCACTCCCACAGTAAAAAAGGCCTTCCTTTCATCTAATATGTGTAGGAAATCATAAATCTAGGCATAGAAGCTTGGAGTGCAAATTTGAAATTCTTTGGATTTGAAGCACATTTTATATGAATACTGACTTACAGATGACTAAAAGATGTTGATGGGCATTTGAGCTGACAAGTTTTGAAAAAGTGCACGGAAATTAAAATTGAAACCACTAAAATTAAAAACTCCTTGCCATTTTCTTTTTCCTCTCCTATTCAAAATTGCATATGTCAGATATCAGTGCTTCATGCAAACCTCTCAGATGCTCTCAGAGAAAAAGCTTTTCTTTCAGACTAAGTTGCGGTTGACGTAGAACACTAGCAGGAGTGAAAGATTTTCTGGGCATCGGGGCAGCCCGTTCTCCTTGGATTTGTGTGCAGAATGCATTTTATCCAAACTGGAAAATAGATCCCAGCTCTGTTCTATTCATCATTCTTACTTCATCAGGCCAGAAGATTCTGTGAAAAGTAGCCTGTGGACCTTGAAGACAGCGCATGTGAACCAGATGAGAGGTGATAGAGAAGTTGAGGGAGAGAAGAAAGAGCATGAGGCTGAAACCAGAAAGTATTTCTCCACGTGATCATGGAAGATTGCAGGAGCCACTTGGTACTATCAAACCAGCCCAACTTGGCACTGGTGCCACCTTGGGTCTGGGAGCCATGTTGCATATCGTGCATTTTAAGGAGCCAGCTGGCCACACCCAGCCATATGCCCCCAAACACAAACCAAGGCCCTTTTCTCTGGCAAACAAAACTCAGCTGCCCTGCTTCTGGATGGCAGATTGCAGGAACCACTTGGTACTATCAAACCAGCCCAACTTGGCACTGGTGCCACCATGGGTCTGGTCACCATCCTGCCTATTGTAGCTTTTCAGGAGCCAGCCGGTCACTCTCAGCCATAGGCCCCCAAACACAAACCTCGGCCCGTTTCCCTGGCAAACAAAAGTAAGCTGCCCCGCTTCTGGATGGCAGATTGCAGGAGCTACTTAGTACTATCAAATCAGCCCGACTTGGCACAGGTGCCACCTTGGATCTGGGAACCATCCTGTGTATCGTGGATTTTCAGGGGCCACCCAGCCACTCTCAGCCATATGCCCCCAAAAACAAACCACGGCCCTTTTCTCTGGCAAACAAAACTCAACTGCCCCTCTTCTGGATGGCAAATTTTAGGACGCACTTTGTACTACGAAAACCGCCCGACGTGGCACTGGTGCCACCTTGTGTCAGGGAACCATCCTGCATATCGAGCTTTTTAAGGAGCCAGCCGGCCAGGCCCAGCCATATACCCCCAAAAACAAACCACGGACCATTTCTCATGGAAACAAAAATCCGCTGCCCCGCGTCTGGATGGCAGATTGCAGGAGCCACTTTGCACCATCAAACCAGCCCGACTTGGCACTGGTGCCACCTTGGGTCTGGGAACAATCCTGCGTATCGTACATATTCAGGAACCAGCCGAACACTCCCAGCCACAGGCCCCCAAACACAAACAACGGCCCATTTCCCTGGCAAACAAAACTCAGCTGCCCCGCTTCTGGATGGCAGTTTGCAGGAGCCACTTGGGACTATCAAACCAGCCCGACTTGGCACTGGTGCCACCTTGGGTCTGGGAACCATCCTGCGTATGGTGGATTCTAAGGAGCCAGCCGGCCACTCCCAGCCACAGGCCCCCAACAAAAACCACGGCCCTTTTTTCTGGCAAACAAAACTTAGCTGCCTCACTTCTGGATGGCAGATTGCAGGAGTCACTTGGTGTAATCAAACCAGCCCGACTTGGCACTGGTGCCACCTTGGGTCTGGGAACCATCCTGCGTATCGTGGATTCTAAGGAGCCAGCCGGCCACTCCCAGCCACAGGCCCCCAAACAAAATCAACGGCGCTGTTCCCTGGAAAACAAAACACGCCTGCCAACTTTTTGATGGAGTTTGCAGGAGCCACTTGGTACTATCAAACCAGCCCGACTTGGCACTGGTGCCACCTTGGGTCTGGGAAACATCCTGCGTATCGTGGATTCTTAGGAGCCAGCCGGCCACTCCTAGCCACAGGCCCCCAGACAAAAACCTAGGCCTATTTCTCTGGCAAACAAAAGTAAGCTGCCCCGCTTCTGGATGGCAGATTGCAGGAGACACTTGGTACTATCAAACCAGCCCAACTTGGCACTGGTGCCACCTTGGATCTGGGAACCATGCTGTGTATCGTGGATATTCAGGGGCCAGCCGGCCACTCTCAGCCATATGTCCCCAAACAGAAACCTCGGCCCGTTTCTCTGGCAAACAAAACTCAACTGCCCCTCTTCTGGATGGCAAATTGCAGGATGAACTTGATACTAAAACCGCAGGCCGACTTGGTAGTGGTGACACCTTGGACCTGGGAACCATCATGCGTATCGAGCATTTTAAGGAGCCAGCCGGCCACTCCCAGCAATATGCCCCCAAAAACAATCCACGGAATTTTTCTCTGGCAAACAAAAATCAGCTGCCCCGCTTCTGGATGGCAGATTGCAGGAGCCACTTTGCACCATCAAACCAGCCCGACTTGGCACTGGTGCCACCTTGCATCTGGGAACCATGCTGCCTAGCGTGGATTTTCAGGAGCCAGCCGGCCACTCTCAGCCATAGGCCCCCAAACAAAACCCACGGCCCGTTTCCCTGGCAAACAAAATTAAGCTGCCCCGCTTCTGGATGGCAGATTGCAGGACGAACTTGGTAGTATCAAACCAGCCCGACTTGGCACTGGTGCCACCTTGGGTCTGGGAACCATCCTGCGTATTGTGGGTTCAAAGGAGCCAGCCGTCCACTGCCAGCCACAGGCCCCCAAATACAAACAACGGCGCTTTTCCCTGGAAAACAAAACTCGCCTGACAACTTTTTGATGGCAGATTGCAGGAGCCACTTGGTACTATCAAATCAGCCCAACTTGGCACTGGTGCCACCATGGGTCTGGTCACCATCCTGCCTATCGTAGCTTTTCAGGAGCCAGCCGGTCACTCTCAGCCATAGGCCCCCAAACACAAACCTCGGCCCGTTTCCCTGGCAAACAAAAGTAAGCTGCCCCGCTTCTGGATGGCAGATTGCAGGAGCTACTTAGTACTATCAAATCAGCCCGACTTGGCACAGGTGCCACCTTGGATCTGGGAACCATCCTGTGTATCGTGGATTTTCAGGGGCCACCCAGCCACTCTCAGCCATATGCCCCCAAAAACAAACCACGGACCTTTTCTCTGGCAAACAAAACTCAACTGCCCCTCTTCTGGATGGCAAATTTTAGGACGCACTTTGTACTACGAAAACCGCCCGACGTGGCACTGGTGCCACCTTGTGTCAGGGAACCATCCTGCATATCGAGCTTTTTAAGGAGCCAGCCGGCCAGGCCCAGCCATATACCCCCAAAAACAAATCACGGACCATTTCTCATGGAAACAAAAATCCGCTGCCCCGCGTCTGGATGGCAGATTGCAGGAGCCACTTTGCACCATCAAACCAGCCCGACTTGGCACTGGTGCCACCTTGGGTCTGGGAACAATCCTGCGTATCGTACATATTCAGGAACCAGCCGAACACTCCCAGCCACAGGCCCCCAAACACAAACAACGGCCCATTTCCCTGGCAAACAAAACTCAGCTGCCCCGCTTCTGGATGGCAGTTTGCAGGAGCCACTTGGGACTATCAAACCAGCCCGACTTGGCACTGGTGCCACCTTGGGTCTGGGAACCATCCTGCGTATGGTGGATTCTAAGGAGCCAGCCGGCCACTCCCAGCCACAGGCCCCCAACAAAAACCACGGCCCTTTTTTCTGGCAAACAAAACTTAGCTGCCTCACTTCTGGATGGCAGATTGCAGGAGCCACTTGGTGTAATCAAACCAGCCCGACTTGGCACTGGTGCCACCTTGGGTCTGGGAACCATCCTGCGTATCGTGGATTCTAAGGAGCCAGCCGGCCACTCCCAGCCACAGGCCCCCAAACAAAATCAACGGCGCTGTTCCCTGGAAAACAAAACACGCCTGCCAACTTTTTGATGGAGTTTGCAGGAGCCACTTGGTACTATCAAACCAGCCCGACTTGGCACTGGTGTCACCTTGGGTCTGGGAAACATCCTGCGTATCGTGGATTCTTAGGAGCCAGCCGGCCACTCCTAGCCACAGGCCCCCAGACAAAAACCTAGGCCTATTTCTCTGGCAAACAAAAGTAAGCTGCCCCGCTTCTGGATGGCAGATTGCAGGAGACACTTGTTACTATCAAACCAGCCCAACTTGGCACTGGTGCCACCTTGGATCTGGGAACCATGCTGTGTATCGTGGATATTCAGGGGCCAGCCGGCCACTCTCAGCCATATGTCCCCAAACAGAAACCTCGGCCCGTTTCTCTGGCAAACAAAACTCAACTGCCCCTCTTCTGGATGGCAAATTGCAGGATGAACTTGATACTAAAACCGCAGGCCGACTTGGTAGTGGTGACACCTTGGACCTGGGAACCATCATGCGTATCGAGCATTTTAAGGAGCCAGCCGGCCACTCCCAGCAATATGCCCCCAAAAACAATCCACGGAATTTTTCTCTGGCAAACAAAAATCAGCTGCCCCGCTTCTGGATGGCAGATTGCAGGAGCCACTTTGCACCATCAAACCAGCCCGACTTGGCACTGGTGCCACCTTGCATCTGGGAACCATGCTGCCTAGCGTGGATTTTCAGGAGCCAGCCGGCCACTCTCAGCCATAGGCCCCCAAACAAAACCCACGGCCCGTTTCCCTGGCAAACAAAATTAAGCTGCCCCGCTTCTGGATGGCAGATTGCAGGACGCACTTGGTAGTATCAAACCAGCCCGACTTGGCACTGGTGCCACCTTGGGTCTGGGAACCATCCTGCGTATCGTGGATTCTAAGGAGCCAGCCGGCCACTCCCAGCCACAGGCCCCCAAATACACACAACGGCGCTTTTCCCTGGAAAACAAAACTCGCCTGACAACTTTTTGATGGCAGATTGCAGGAGCCACTTGGTACTATCAAATCAGCCCAACTTGGCACTGGTGCCACCATGGGTCTGGTCACCATCCTGCCTATCGTAGCTTTTCAGGAGCCAGCCGGTCACTCCCAGCCATAGGTCCCCAGTCACAAACCTCGGCCCGTTTCCCTGGCAAACAAAAGTAAGCTGCCCCGCTTCTGGATGGCAGATTGCAGGAGCCACTTGGTACTATCAAACCAGCCCAACTTGGCACTGGTGCCACCTCTGGTCTGGGAACCATGCTGCGTAACACAGATTCTAAGGCGCCAGTCGGCCACTCCCAGCCACAAGCCCCCAAACACAAACAACGGCGCTATTCTCTGGCAAACAAAACTCCACTGCCCCGCTTCTGGATGGCAAATTGCAGGACGCACTTGGTACTATAAAAACAGCCCGACTTGGCACTGGTGCCACCTTGGGTCTGGGAACCATCCTGCGTATCGATCTTTTTAATGAGACAGCCGGCCACTCCCAGCCATATGCCCCCAAACACAACCCACGGCCCTTTTCTCTGGCAAACAAAACTCAACTGCACCGCTTCTGGATGGCAGATTGCAGGAGCCACTTGGTACTATCAAACCAGCCCGACTTGGCACTGGTGCCACCTTGGGTCTGGGAACCATCCTGCGTATCGTGGATTCTAAGGAGCCAGCCGGCCACTCCCAGCCACAGGCCCCCAAACAAAATCAACGGCGCTGTTCGCTGGAAAACAAAACACGCCTGCCAACTTTTTGATGGAGTTTGCAGGAGCCACTTGGTACTATCAAACCAGCCCGACTTGGCACTGGTGCCACCTTGGGTCTGGGAAACATCCTGCGTATCGTGGATTCTTAGGAGCCAGCCGGCCACTCCTAGCCACAGGCCCCCAGAAAAAAACCTAGGCCTATTTCTATGGCAAACAAAAGTAAGCTGCCCCGCTTCTGGATGGCAGATTGCAGGAGACACTTGGTACTATCAAACCAGCCCAACTTGGCACTGGTGCCACCATGGGTCTGGTCACCATCCTGCCTATCGTAGCTTTTCAGGAGCCAGCCGGTCACTCCCAGCCATAGGTCCCCAGTCACAAACCTCGGCCCGTTTCCCTGGCAAACAAAAGTAAGCTGCCCCACTTCTGGATGGCAGATTGCAGGAGCCACTTGGTACTATCAAACCAGCCCAACTTGGCACTGGTGCCACCTCTTGTCTGGGAACCATGCTGCGTAACACAGATTCTAAGGCGCCAGTCGGCCACTCCCAGCCACAAGCCCCCAAACACAAACAACGGCGCTATTCTCTGGCAAACAAAACTCCACTGCCCCTCTTCTGGATGGCAAATTGCAGGACGCACTTGGTACTATAAAAACAGCCCGACTTGGCACTGGTGCCACCTTGGGTCTGGGAACCATCCTGCGTATCGATCTTTTTAATGAGACAGCCGGCCACTCCCAGCCATATGCCCCCAAACACAACCCACGGCCCTTTTCTCTGGCAAACAAAACTCAACTGCACCGCTTCTGGATGGCAGATTGCAGGAGCCACTTGGTACTATCAAACCAGCCCGACTTGGCACTGGTGCCACCTTGGGTCTGGGAACCATCCTGCGTATCGTGGATTCTAAGGAGCCAGCCGGCCACTCCCAGCCACAGGTCCCCAAACAAAATCAACGGCGCTGTTCCCTGGAAAACAAAACACGCCTGCCAACATTTTGATGGAGTTTGCAGGAGCCACTTGGTACTATCAAACCAGCCCGACTTGGCACTGGTGCCACCTTGGGTCTGGGAAACATCCTGCGTATCGTGGATTCTAAGGAGCCAGCCGGCCACTCCTAGCCACAGGCCCCCAGACAAAAACCTAGGCCTATTTCTCTGGCAAACAAAAGTAAGCTGCCCCGCTTCTGGATGGCAGATTGCAGGAGACACTTGGGACTATCAAACCAGCCCAACTTGGCACTGGTGCCACCTTGGATCTGGGAACCATGCTGTGTATCGTGGATATTCAGGGGCCACCCGGCCACTCTCAGCCATATGTCCCCAAACAGAAACCTCGGCCCGTTTCTCTGGCAAACAAAACTCAACTGCCCCTCTTCTGGATGGCAAATTGCAGGATGAACTTGATACTAAAACCGCAGGCCGACTTGGTAGTGGTGACACCTTGGGCCTGGGAACCATCATGCGTATCGAGCATTTTAAGGAGCCAGCCGGCCACTCCCAGCAATATGCCCCCAAAAACAATCCACGGAATTTTTCTCTGGCAAACAAAAATCAGCTGCCCCGCTTCTGGATGGCAGATTGCAGGAGCCACTTTGCACCATCAAACCAGCCCGACTTGGCACTGGTGCCACCTTGCATCTGGGAACCATGATGCCTAGCGTGGATTTTCAGGAGCCAGCCGGCCACTCTCAGCCATAGGCCCCCATACAAAACCCACGGCCCGTTTCCCTGGCAAACAAAATTAAGCTGCCCCGCTTCTGGATGGCAGATTGCAGGACGCACTTGGTAGTATCAAACCAGCCCGACTTGGCACTGGTGCCACCTTGGGTCTGGGAACCATGCTGCGTATCATGGATTTTCAGGAGCCAGCCGTCCACTGCCAGCCACAGGCCCCGAAACACAAACAACAGCCTTTTTCTCTGGCAAACAAAATTCAGCTGCCCCGCTTCTGGATGGCAGATTGCAGGAACCACTTGGTACTAACAAACCAGCCCGACTTGGCACTGGTGCCACCTTGGGTCTGGGAACCATCCTGCGTATCGTGGATTCTAAGGAGCCAGCTGGCCACTCCCAGCCACAGGCCCCCAAACACACACAACGGTGCTTTTCCCTGGAAAACAAAACTCGCCTGCCAAACATTTGATGGCAGATTGCAGGAGCCACTTTGCACCATCAAACCAGCCCAACTTGGCACTGGTGCCACCTCTGGTCTGGGAACCATCCTGCGTATCGTGGGTTCTAAGGAGCCAGCTGGCCACTCCCAGCCACAGGCCCCCAAACACAAACAACGGCGCTTTTCCCTGGAAAACAAAACTCGCCTGCCAACATTTTGATGGCAGATTGCCGGAGCCACTTGGTACTATCAAACCAGCCCAACTTGGCACTGGTGCCACCATGGGTCTGGTCACCATCCTGCCTATCATAGCTTTTCAGGAGCCAGTCGGTCACTCCCAGCCATAGGCCCCCAGACACAAACCTCGGCCCGTTTCCCTGGCAAACAAAAGTAAGCTGCCCCGCTTCTGCATGGCAGATTGCAGGAGCTATTTAGTACTATCAAACCAGCCCGACTTGGCACTGGTGACACCTCTGGTCTGGGAACCATCCTGCCTATCGTGGATTTTCAGGGGCCAGCCGGCCACTCTCAGCCATATGCCCCCAAAAACAAACCACGGCCCTTTTCTCTGGCAAACAAAACTCAACTGCCCCTCTTCTGGATGGCAAATTTTAGGACGCACTTTGTACTACGAAAACCGCCCGACGTGGCACTGGTGCCACCTTGTGTCAGGGAACCATCCTGCATATCGAGCTTTTTAAGGGGCCAGCTGGCCACGCCCAGCCATATACCCCCAAAAACAAACCACGGACCATTTCTCATGGAAACAAAAATCCGCTGCCCCGCGTCTGGATGGCAGATTGCAGGAGCCACTTTGCACCATCAAACCAGCCCGACTTGGCACTGGTGCCACCTTGGGTCTGGGAACCATGCTGCGTATCGTGGATTCTAAGGAGCCAGCCGGCCACTCCCAGCCACAGGCCCCCAAACACAAACAACGGCGCTTTTCCCTGGAAAACAAAACTCGCCTGCCAGCTTTTTGATGGCAGATTGCAGGAGCCACTTGGTACTATCAAATCATCCCAACTTGGCACTGGTGCCACTATGGGTCTGGGAACCATCCTGCCTATTGTAGCATTTCAGGAGCCAGCCGGTCACTCCCAGCCATAGTCCCCCAGACACAAACCTCGGACCGTTTCCCTGGCAAACAAAATTTGGCTGCCCCGATTCTGGATGGCAGATTGCAGGAGCCACATGGTAGTGTCAAACCAGCCCGACTTGGCACTGGTGCCACCTTGGGTCTGGGAACCATCCTGCGTATCGTGGATTCTAAGCAGCCACCCGGCCACTCTGAGCCACAGGCGCCCAAACACAAACAACGGCGCTTTTCCCTGGAAAACAAAACTCGCCTGCCAACATTTTGATGGCAGATTGCAGGAGCCACTTGGTACTATCAAACCAGCCCAACTTGGCACTGGTGCCACCATGGGTCTGGTCACCATCCTGCCTATCGTAGCTTTTCAGGAGCCAGCCGGTCACTCCCAGCCATAGACCCCCAGACACAAACCTCGGCCCGTTTCCCTGGAAAACAAAAGTAAGCTGCCCCGATTCTGGATGGCAGATTGCAGGAGCCACTTGGTACTATCAAATCAGCCCAACTTGGCACTGGTGCCACCATGGGTCTGGTAAACATCCTGCCTATCGTAGCTTTTCAGGAGCCAGCCGGTCACTCCCTGCCATAGGCCCCCAGACACAAACCTCGGCTTGTTTCTCTGGCAAACAAAAGTAAACTGCCCCGCTTTTGGATGGCAGATTGCAGGATGCATTTGGTACTATCAAACCTGCCCGACTTGGCCCTCGTGCCACCTTGGCTCTGGGAACCATGCTGCGTAACGTAGATTCTACGAGGACAGGCGGCCACTACCAGCCACAGGCCTCTAAACAAAAACAACGGCGCTTTTCCCTGGAAAACAAAACTCGCCTGCCAAATTTTTGATGGCAGATTGCAGGAGCCACTTGGTACTATCAAACCAGCCCAACTTGGTACTGGTGCCACCATGGGTCTGGTAACCATCCTGCCTATCGTAGCTTTTCAGGAGCCAGCCGGTCACTCCCAGCCATAGGCCCCCAGACAAATATCTCGGCCCGTTTCCCTGGCAAACAAAAGTAAGCTGCCCCGCTTCTGGATGGCAGATTACAGCAGCCACATGGTACTATCAAACCAGGCCAACATGGCACTGGTGCCACCTTGGCTCTGGGAACCATCCTGCCTATCGTGGATTTTCAGGGGCCAGCCGGCCACTCTCAGCCATATGCCCCCAAACACATACCACGGCCCTTTGCTCTGGCAAACAAAACTCACCTGCCCCTCTTCTGGATGGCAAATTGCAGGACGCACTTGGTACTGCGAAAACAGCCCGACTTGGCAGTGATGCCACCTTGGGTCAGGGAACAATCCTGCGTATCGATCTTTTTAAGGAGCCAGCCGGCCACGTCCAGCCATATACCCCCAAAAAAAAACCACGGAACTTTTCTCCAGCAAACAAAAATCCGCTGCCCCGCGTCTGAATGGCAGATTTCAGGAGCTATTTAGTATTATCAAACCAGCCCGACTTGGCACTGGTGCCACCATGAGTCTGGTAACCATCCTGCCTATCGTAGCTTTTCAGTAGCCAGCCGGTCACTCCCAGCCATAGGCCCCCAGACACAAACCTCGGCCCGTTTCCCTGGGAAACAAAAGTAAGCTGACCCGCTTCTGGATGGCAGATTGCAGGAGCCACTTGGTACTATCAAACCAGCCCAACTTGGCACTGGTGCCACCTTGGCTCTGGGAACCATCCTGCGTATCCTGGGTTCAAAGGAGGCAGCCGGCCACTCCCAGCCACAGGCCTCTAAACAAGAACAACGGCGCTTTTCCCTGGAAAACAAAAGTCGCCTGACAACTTTTGATGGCAGATTGCAGGAGCCACTTGGTACTATCAAACCAGCCCAACTTGGCACTGGTGCCACCATGGGTCTGGTCACCATCCTGCCTATCGTAGCTTTTCAGGAGCCAGCCGCTCACTCCCAGCCATAGGCCCCCAGACAAATATCTCGGCCCGTTACCCTGGCAAACAAAAGTAAGCAGCCCCGCTTCTGGATGGCAGATTGCAGGAGCCACATGGTACTATCAAACCAGGCCAACATGGCACTGGTGCCACCTCTGGTCTGGGAACCATCCTGCGTATCGTGGATTCTAAGGAGCCAGCTGGCCACTCCCAGCCACAGGCACCCAAACACAAACAACGGTGCTTTTCCCTGGAAAACAAAACTCACCTGCCAACTTTTTGATGGCAGATTGCAGGAGCCACTTGGTACTATCAAACCAGCCCAACTTGGCACTGGTGCCACCATGGGTCTGGTCACCATCCTGCCTATCGTAGCTTTTCAGGAGCCAGCCGGTCACTCCCAGCCATAGGCCCCCAGACACAAAGCTCTACCCGTTTCCCTGGCAAACAAAAGTAAGCTACCCCGCTTCTGGATGGCAGATTGCAGGAGTCACTTTGCACCATCAAACCAGCCCGACTTGGCACTGGTGCCACCTCTGGTCTGGGACCCATCCTGCGTATCGTGGATTCTAAGGAGACAGCTGGCCACTCCCAGCCACAGGCCCCCAAACACAAACAACGGCGCTTTTCCCTGGAAAACAAAACTCGCTTGCCAACTTTTTGATGGCAGATTGCAGGAGCCACTTGGTACTATCAAACCACCCCAACTTGGCAACAAGTGGTTCCTGCAATCTGACATCCAGAAGCGGGGTAGCTTACTTTTGTTTGCCAGGGAAATGGACCGTTGTTTGTGTTTGGAGGCGTATGGCTGGGAGTGGCCGACTGGCTCCTTAAAATCCACGATACGCAGCATGGTTCCCAGACCAGAGGTGGCACCAGTGCCAAGTCGGGCTGGTTTGATAGTACAAAGTGGCTCCTGCAATCTGCCATCCAGAAGCGGGGCAGCTTACTTTCGTTTGCCAGGGAAACGGGCCGAGGTTTGTGTCTGGGGGCCTATGGCTGGGAGTGACCGGCTGGCTCCTGAAAAGCTACGATAGGCAGGATGGTGACCAGACCCATGGTGGCACCAGTGCCAAGTTGGGCTGGTTTGATAGTACCAAGTGGCTCCTGCAATCTGCCATCAAAAAGTTGGCAGGCGAGTTTTGTTTTCCAGGGAAAAGCGCCGTTGTTTGTGTTTGGGGACCTGTGGTTGGGAGTGCCCGGCTGGCTCCTTAGAAACCACGATACGCAGCATGGTTACCAGACAAGAGGTGCCACCAGTGCCAAGTTGTGCTGGTTTGATACTACCAAGTGGTTCCTGCAATCTGCCATCCAGAAGCGGGGCAGCTTACTTTTGTTTGCCACGGAAACGGGCCGTTGTTTGTGTTTGGGGGCCTGTGGCTGGGAGTGGCCGACTGGCTCCTTAGAATCCATGATACGCAGGATGGGTCCCAGACCCAAGGTGGCACCAGTGCCAAGTCGGGCTGGTTTGATAGTACCAAGTGGCTCCTGCAATCTGCCATCCAGAAGCGGGGCAGCTTACTTTTGTTTGCCAGGGAAACGGGCCGAGGTTTGTGACTGGGGACCTATGGCTGGGAGTGACCGGCTGGCTCCTGAAAAGTTACGATAGGCAGGATTGTGACCAGACCCATGGTGGCACCAGTGCCAAGTTGGGCTGGTTTGATAGTACCAAGTGGCTCCTGTAATCTGCCATCAAATAGTTGGTAGGCGAGTTTTGTTTTCCAGGGAAAAGCGCCGTTGTTTGTGTTTGGGGGCCTGTGGTAGGGAGTGGCCGGCTGGCTAATTAGAATCCACGATACGCAGGATGGTTCCCAGACCAGAGGTGGCACCAGTGCCAAGACGGGCTAGTTTGATGGTGCAAAGTGGCTCCTGCAATCTGCCATCCAGAAGCGGGGTAGCTTACTTTTGTTTGCCAGGGAAACGGGCCGAGCTTTTTGTCTGGGGGCCTATGGCGGGGAGTGACCGGCTGGCTCCTGAAAAGATAAGATAGGCAGGATGGTGACCAGACCTATGGTGGCACCAGTGCCAAGTTGGGCTGATTTGATAAAACCAAGTGGCTCCTGCAATCTGCCATCAAAAATTTGGCAGGAGAGTTTTGTTTCCCAGGGAAAAGCGCCGTTGTTTGTGTTTGGGGGCCTGTGGCTGGGAGTGGCCGGCTGGCTCCTTAGAATCCACGATACGCAGCATGGTATCCAGACCCATGGTGGCACCAGTGCCAAGTTTTGCTGGTTTGATAGTACCAAGTGGTTCCTGCAATCTGCCATCCAGAAGCAGGGCAGCTTACTTTTGTTTGCCAGGGAAACGGGCCGAGGTTTTTGTCTGGGGGCCTATGGCTGGGAGTGACCGGCTGGCTCCTGAAAAGCTATGATAGGCAGGATGGTGACCAGACCCATGGTGGCACCAGTCCCAAGTTGGGCTGATTTGATAGTACCAAGTGGCTCCTGCAATCTGCCGTCAAAATTTGGCAGGCGAGTTTTTATTTTCCAGGGAAAACGCCGTTGTTTGTGTTTGGGGGCCTGTGGCTGGGAGTGGCCGGCTGGCTGCTTAGAATCCACGATACGCAGGATGGTTCCCAGACCCAAGGTGGCACCAGTGCCAAGTCGGGCTAGTATGATGGTGCAAAGTGGCTCCTGCAATCTGCCATCCAGAAGCGGGGCAGCTTACTTTTGTTTGCCAGGGAAACGGTCCGAGCTTTGTGTCTCGGGGCCTATGGCTGGGAGTGACCGGCTGGCTCCTGAAAAGCTACGATAGGCAGGATGGTGACCAGACCCAAGGTGGCACCAGTGCCAAGTTGGGCTGGTTTGATAGTACCAAGTGGCTCCTGCAATCTGCCATCAAAATGTCGGCAGGCGAGTTTTGTTTTCCAGGGAAAAGCGCCGTTGTTTGTGTTTGGGGGCCTGTGGCTGGGAGTGGCCGGCTGGCTCCTTAGAATCCACGATACGCAGGATGGTTCCCAGACCTGAGGTGGCACCAGTGCCAAGTCGGGCTGGTTTTATAGTACCAAGTGCGTCCTGCAATCTGCCATCCAGAAGCGGGGCAGCTTACTTTTGTTTGCCAGGGAAACGGGCCGTTGTTTGTGTTTGGGGGCCTATGGCTGGGAGTGACCGGCTGGCTCCTGAAAAGCTACGATAGGCAGGATGGTGACCAGACCCATGGTGGCACCAGTGCCATGTTCGGCTGATTTCATAGTACCAAGTGGCTCCTGCAATCTGCCATCAAAAAGTCGGCAGGCGAGTTTTGTTTTCCAGGGAAAAGCGCCGTTGTTTGTGTCTGCGGGCCTGTGGCTGGAGTGACCGGCTGGCTCCTTAGAATCCACGATACGCAGCATGGTTCCCAGACCCAAGGTGGCACCAGTGCCAAGTCGGGCTGGTTTGATAGTACCAAGTGGTTCCTGCAATCTGCCATCAAAAAGTTGGCAGGCGAGTTTTGTTTTCCAGGGAAAAGCGTCGTTGTTTGTGTTTGGGGGCCTGTGGCTGGGAGTGGCCGGCTGGCTCCTTAGAATCCACGATACGCAGGATGGTTCCCAGACCCAAGATGGCACCAGTCCCAAGTTGGGCTGGTTTGATAGTACCAAGTGGTTCCTGCAATCTGCCATCCAGAAGCGGGGCAGCTTACTTTTGTTTGCCAGGGAAAATGGCCGAGGTTTTTGTCTGGGGGCCTATGGCTGGGAGTGACCGGCTGGCTCCTGAAAGGCTACGATAGGCAGGATGGTGACCAGACCCATGGTGGCACCAGTGCCAAGTTGGGCTGGTTTGATAGTACCAAGTGGCTCCTGTAATCTGCCATCAAATAGTTGGTAGGCGAGTTTTGTTTTCCAGGGAAAAGCGCCGTTGTTTGTGTTTGGGGGCCTGTGGTAGGGAGTGGCCGGCTGGCTAATTAGAATCCACGATACGCAGGATGGTTCCCAGACCAGAGGTGGCACCAGTGCCAAGACGGGCTAGTTTGATGGTGCAAAGTGGCTCCTGCAATCTGCCATCCAGAAGCGGGGTAGCTTACTTTTGTTTGCCAGGGAAACGGGCCGAGCTTTTTGTCTGGGGGCCTATGGCGGGGAGTGACCGGCTGGCTCCTGAAAAGATAAGATAGGCAGGATGGTGACCAGACCTATGGTGGCACCAGTGCCAAGTTGGGCTGATTTGATAAAACCAAGTGGCTCCTGCAATCTGCCATCAAAAAGTTGGCAGGAGAGTTTTGTTTCCCAGGGAAAAGCGCCGTTGTTTGTGTTTGGGGGCCTGTGGCTGGGAGTGGCCGGCTGGCTCCTTAGAATCCACGATACGCAGGATGGTATCCAGACCCATGGTGGCACCAGTGCCAAGTTTTGCTGGTTTGATAGTACCAAGTGGTTCCTGCAATCTGCCATCCAGAAGCAGGGCAGCTTACTTTTGTTTGCCAGGGAAACGGGCCGAGGTTTTTGTCTGGGGGCCTATGGCTGGGAGTGACCGGCTGGCTCCTGAAAAGCTATGATAGGCAGGATGGTGACCAGACCCATGGTGGCACCAGTCCCAAGTTGGGCTGATTTGATAGTACCAAGTGGCTCCTGCAATCTGCCGTCAAAATTTGGCAGGCGAGTTTTTATTTTCCAGGGAAAACGCCGTTGTTTGTGTTTGGGGGCCTGTGGCTGGGAGTGGCCGGCTGGCTGCTTAGAATCCACGATACGCAGGATGGTTCCCAGACCCAAGGTGGCACCAGTGCCAAGTCGGGCTAGTATGATGGTGCAAAGTGGCTCCTGCAATCTGCCATCCAGAAGCGGGGCAGCTTACTTTTGTTTGCCAGGGAAACGGTCCGAGCTTTGTGTCTCGGGGCCTATGGCTGGGAGTGACCGGCTGGCTCCTGAAAAGCTACGATAGGCAGGATGGTGACCAGACCCAAGGTGGCACCAGTGCCAAGTTGGGCTGGTTTGATAGTACCAAGTGGCTCCTGCAATCTGCCATCAAAATGTCGGCAGGCGAGTTTTGTTTTCCAGGGAAAAGCGCCGTTGTTTGTGTTTGGGGGCCTGTGGCTGGGAGTGGCCGGCTGGCTCCTTAGAATCCACGATACGCAGGATGGTTCCCAGACCTGAGGTGGCACCAGTGCCAAGTCGGGCTGGTTTTATAGTACCAAGTGCGTCCTGCAATCTGCCATCCAGAAGCGGGGCAGCTTACTTTTGTTTGCCAGGGAAACGGGCCGTTGTTTGTGTTTGGGGGCCTATGGCTGGGAGTGACCGGCTGGCTCCTGAAAAGCTACGATAGGCAGGATGGTGACCAGACCCATGGTGGCACCAGTGCCATGTTCGGCTGATTTCATAGTACCAAGTGGCTCCTGCAATCTGCCATCAAAAAGTCGGCAGGCGAGTTTTGTTTTCCAGGGAAAAGCGCCGTTGTTTGTGTCTGCGGGCCTGTGGCTGGAGTGACCGGCTGGCTCCTTAGAATCCACGATACGCAGCATGGTTCCCAGACCCAAGGTGGCACCAGTGCCAAGTCGGGCTGGTTTGATAGTACCAAGTGGTTCCTGCAATCTGCCATCAAAAAGTTGGCAGGCGAGTTTTGTTTTCCAGGGAAAAGCGTCGTTGTTTGTGTTTGGGGGCCTGTGGCTGGGAGTGGCCGGCTGGCTCCTTAGAATCCACGATACGCAGGATGGTTCCCAGACCCAAGATGGCACCAGTCCCAAGTTGGGCTGGTTTGATAGTACCAAGTGGTTCCTGCAATCTGCCATCCAGAAGCGGGGCAGCTTACTTTTGTTTGCCAGGGAAAATGGCCGAGGTTTTTGTCTGGGGGCCTATGGCTGGGAGTGACCGGCTGGCTCCTGAAAGGCTACGATAGGCAGGATGGTGACCAGACCCATGGTGGCACCAGTGCCAAGTTGGGCTGGTTTGATAGTACCAAGTGGCTCCTGCAATCTGCCATCAAAAACTTGGCAGGCGAGTTTTGTTTCCCAGGGAAAAGCGCCGTTGTTTGTGTTTGGGGGCCTGTGGCTGGGAGTGGCCGGCTGGCTAATTAGAATCCACGACAGGCAGGATGGTTCCCAGACCAGAGGTGACACCAGTGCCAAGTCGGGCTAGTTTGATGGTGAAAAGTGGCTCCTGCAATCTGCCATCCAGAAGCGGGTTAACTTACTTTTGTTTGCCAGGGAAAAGGGCCGAGGTTTTTGTCTGGGGGCCTATGGCTGGGAGTGACCGGCTGTCTCCTGAAAAGCTACGATAGGCAGGATGGTGACCAGACCCATGGTGGCACCAGTGCCAAGTTGGGCTGGTTTGATAGTACCAAGTGGCTCCTGCAATCTGCCATCAAAAAGTTGGCAGGCGAGTTTGTTATCCAGGGAAAAGCGCCGTTGTTTTTGTTTGGGGGCCTGTGGCTGGGAGTGGCCGGATGGCTAATTAGAATCCACGATACGCAGCATGGTTCCCAGACCTGAGGTGGCACCAGTGCCAAGTTGGGCTGGTTTGATACTACCAAGTGCGTCCTGCAATCTGCCATCCAGAAGCGGGGCAGCTTACTTTTGTTTGCCAGGGAAACGGGCCGAGGTTTTGTCTGGGGGCCTATGGCAGGGAGTGACCGGCTGGCTCCTGAAAAACTACGATAGGCAGGATGGTGACCAGACCCATGGTGGCACCAGTGCCAAGTTGGGCTGGTTTGATAGTACCAAGTGGCTCCTGCAATCTGCCATCAAAAAGTTGGCAGGCGAGTTTTGTTTTCCAGGGAAAAGCGCCGTTGTTTGTGTTTGGGGGCCTGTGGCTGGGAGTGGCCGGCTGGCTCCTTAGAATCCAAAATACGCAGGATGGTTCCCAGACCTGAGGTGGCACCAGTGCCAAGTTGGGCTGGTTTGATTGTAGCAAATGGTTCCTGCAATCTACCATCCAGAAGCGGGGCAGCTTACTTTTGTTTGCCAGGGAAACGGGCCGAGCTTTGTGTCTGGGGGCCTATGGCTGGGAGTGACCGGCTGGCCCCTGAAAAGCTACGATAGGCAGGATGGTGACCAGACCCATGGTGGCACCAGTGCCATGTTCGGCTGATTTCATAGTACCAAGTGGCTCCTGCAATCTGCCATCAAAATGTTGGCAGGCGAGTTTTGTTTTCCAGGGAAAAGCGCCGTTGTTTGTGTCTGCGGGCCTGTGGCTGGAGTGGCCGGCTGGCTCCTTAGAATCCACAATACGCAGCATGGTTCCCAGACCCAAGGTGGCACCAGTGCAAAGTTGGGCTGGTTTGATAGTACCAAGTGGTTCCTGCAATCTGCCATCAAAAAGTTGTCAGGCGAGTTTTGTTTTCCAGGGAAAATCGCCGTTGTTTTTGTTTGGGGGCCTGTGGCTGGGAGTGGCCGGCTGGCTCCTTAGGATCCACGATACCCAGGATGGTTCCCAGACCAGAGGTGGCACCAGTACCAAGTCGGGCTGGTTTGATAATAACAAGTGGATCCTGCAATCTGCCATCCAGAAGCGGGGCAGCTTACTTTTGTTTGCCAGGGAAACGGGCCGAGCTTTGTGTCTGGGGGCCTATGGCTGGGAGTGACCGGCTGGCTCCTGAAAAGCTACGATAGGCAGGATGGTGACCAGACCCATGGTGGCACCAGTGCCAAGTTGGGCTGGTTTGATAGTACCAAGTGGCTCCTGCAATCTGCCATCAAAAAGTTGGCAGGCGAGTTTTGTTTTCCAGGGAAAAGCGCCGTTGTGTGTGTTTTGGGGCCTGTGGCTGGGAGTGGCCAGCTGGCTCCTTAGAATCCACGATACGCAGGATGGTTCCCAGACCCAAGGTGGCACCAGTGCCAAGTCGGGCTGGTTTGTTAGTACCAAGTGGTTCCTGCAATCTGCCATCCAGAAGCGGGGCAGCTGAATTTTGTTTGCCAGAGAAAAAGGCTGTTGTTTGTGTTTCGGGGCATATGGCTGGCAGTGGATGGCTGGCTCCTGAAAATCCATGATACGCAGCATGGTTCCCAGACCCAAGGTGGCACCAGTGCCAAGTCGGGCTGGTTTCATAGTACCCAGTGGCTCCTGCAATCTGCCATCCAGAAGAGGGGCAGTTGAATTTTGTTTTCCAGAGAAAAGGGCCGTGGTTTGTGTTTGGGGCCTATGGCTGAGAGTGACCGGCTGGCTCCTGAAAAGCTACGATAGGCAGGATGGTGACCAGACCGATGGTGGCACCAGTGCCAAGTCGGGCTGGTTTGATAATACTAAATAGCTCCTGCAATCTGCCATCCAGACGCGGGGCAGCGGATTTTTGCTTGCTGGAGAAAAGTTCCGTGGGTTTTTTTTGGGGGTATATGGCTGGACGTTGCCGGCTGACTCCTTAAAAACATCGATACGCAGGATGGTTCCCTGACCCAAGGTGGCATCACTGCCAAGTCGGGCTGTTTTCGTAGTACAAAGTGGCTCCTGCAATTTGCCATCCAGAAGAGGGGCAGTTGAGTTTTGTTTACCAGAGAAAAGGGCCGTGGTTTGTGTTTTGGGGCATATGGCTGAGAGTGGCCGGCTGGCGCCTGAAAATCCACGATAGGCAGGATGGTTCCCAGAGCCAAGGTGGCACCAGTGCCATGTTGGCCTGGTTTGATAGTACCATGTGGCTCCTGCAATCTGCCATCCAGAAGCGGGGCAGCTTACTTTTGTTTGCCAGGGAAACGGGCCGAGGTATTTGTCTGGGGGCCTATGGCTGGGAGTGACCGGCTGGCTCCTGAAAAGCTACGATAGGCAGGATGGTGACCAGACCCATGGTGGCACCAGTGCCAAGTTGGGCTGGTTTGATAGTACCAAGTGGCTCCTGTAATCTGCCATCAAATAGTTGGTAGGCGAGTTTTGTTTTCCAGGGAAAAGCGCCGTTGTTTGTGTTTGGGGGCCTGTGGTAGGGAGTGGCCGGCTGGCTAATTAGAATCCACGATACGCAGGATGGTTCCCAGACCAGAGGTGGCACCAGTGCCAAGACGGGCTAGTTTGATGGTGCAAAGTGGCTCCTGCAATCTGCCATCCAGAAGCGGGGTAGCTTACTTTTGTTTGCCAGGGAAACGGGCCGAGCTTTTTGTCTGGGGGCCTATGGCGGGGAGTGACCGGCTGGCTCCTGAAAAGATAAGATAGGCAGGATGGTGACCAGACCTATGGTGGCACCAGTGCCAAGTTGGGCTGATTTGATAAAACCAAGTGGCTCCTGCAATCTGCCATCAAAAAGTTGGCAGGAGAGTTTTGTTTCCCAGGGAAAAGCGCCGTTGTTTGTGTTTGGGGGCCTGTGGCTGGGAGTGGCCGGCTGGCTCCTTAGAATCCACGATACGCAGCATGGTATCCAGACCCATGGTGGCACCAGTGCCAAGTTTTGCTGGTTTGATAGTACCAAGTGGTTCCTGCAATCTGCCATCCAGAAGCAGGGCAGCTTACTTTTGTTTGCCAGGGAAACGGGCCGAGGTTTTTGTCTGGGGGCCTATGGCTGGGAGTGACCGGCTGGCTCCTGAAAAGCTATGATAGGCAGGATGGTGACCAGACCCATGGTGGCACCAGTCCCAAGTTGGGCTGATTTGATAGTACCAAGTGGCTCCTGCAATCTGCCGTCAAAATTTGGCAGGCGAGTTTTTATTTTCCAGGGAAAACGCCGTTGTTTGTGTTTGGGGGCCTGTGGCTGGGAGTGGCCGGCTGGCTGCTTAGAATCCACGATACGCAGGATGGTTCCCAGACCCAAGGTGGCACCAGTGCCAAGTCGGGCTAGTATGATGGTGCAAAGTGGCTCCTGCAATCTGCCATCCAGAAGCGGGGCAGCTTACTTTTGTTTGCCAGGGAAACGGTCCGAGCTTTGTGTCTCGGGGCCTATGGCTGGGAGTGACCGGCTGGCTCCTGAAAAGCTACGATAGGCAGGATGGTGACCAGACCCAAGGTGGCACCAGTGCCAAGTTGGGCTGGTTTGATAGTACCAAGTGGCTCCTGCAATCTGCCATCAAAATGTCGGCAGGCGAGTTTTGTTTTCCAGGGAAAAGCGCCGTTGTTTGTGTTTGGGGGCCTGTGGCTGGGAGTGGCCGGCTGGCTCCTTAGAATCCACGATACGCAGGATGGTTCCCAGACCTGAGGTGGCACCAGTGCCAAGTCGGGCTGGTTTTATAGTACCAAGTGCGTCCTGCAATCTGCCATCCAGAAGCGGGGCAGCTTACTTTTGTTTGCCAGGGAAACGGGCCGTTGTTTGTGTTTGGGGGCCTATGGCTGGGAGTGACCGGCTGGCTCCTGAAAAGCTACGATAGGCAGGATGGTGACCAGACCCATGGTGGCACCAGTGCCATGTTCGGCTGATTTCATAGTACCAAGTGGCTCCTGCAATCTGCCATCAAAAAGTCGGCAGGCGAGTTTTGTTTTCCAGGGAAAAGCGCCGTTGTTTGTGTCTGCGGGCCTGTGGCTGGAGTGACCGGCTGGCTCCTTAGAATCCACGATACGCAGCATGGTTCCCAGACCCAAGGTGGCACCAGTGCCAAGTCGGGCTGGTTTGATAGTACCAAGTGGTTCCTGCAATCTGCCATCAAAAAGTTGGCAGGCGAGTTTTGTTTTCCAGGGAAAAGCGTCGTTGTTTGTGTTTGGGGGCCTGTGGCTGGGAGTGGCCGGCTGGCTCCTTAGAATCCACGATACGCAGGATGGTTCCCAGACCCAAGATGGCACCAGTCCCAAGTTGGGCTGGTTTGATAGTACCAAGTGGTTCCTGCAATCTGCCATCCAGAAGCGGGGCAGCTTACTTTTGTTTGCCAGGGAAAATGGCCGAGGTTTTTGTCTGGGGGCCTATGGCTGGGAGTGACCGGCTGGCTCCTGAAAGGCTACGATAGGCAGGATGGTGACCAGACCCATGGTGGCACCAGTGCCAAGTTGGGCTGGTTTGATAGTACCAAGTGGCTCCTGCAATCTGCCATCAAAAACTTGGCAGGCGAGTTTTGTTTCCCAGGGAAAAGCGCCGTTGTTTGTGTTTGGGGGCCTGTGGCTGGGAGTGGCCGGCTGGCTAATTAGAATCCACGACAGGCAGGATGGTTCCCAGACCAGAGGTGACACCAGTGCCAAGTCGGGCTAGTTTGATGGTGAAAAGTGGCTCCTGCAATCTGCCATCCAGAAGCGGGTTAACTTACTTTTGTTTGCCAGGGAAAAGGGCCGAGGTTTTTGTCTGGGGGCCTATGGCTGGGAGTGACCGGCTGTCTCCTGAAAAGCTACGATAGGCAGGATGGTGACCAGACCCATGGTGGCACCAGTGCCAAGTTGGGCTGGTTTGATAGTACCAAGTGGCTCCTGCAATCTGCCATCAAAAAGTTGGCAGGCGAGTTTGTTATCCAGGGAAAAGCGCCGTTGTTTTTGTTTGGGGGCCTGTGGCTGGGAGTGGCCGGATGGCTAATTAGAATCCACGATACGCAGCATGGTTCCCAGACCTGAGGTGGCACCAGTGCCAAGTTGGGCTGGTTTGATACTACCAAGTGCGTCCTGCAATCTGCCATCCAGAAGCGGGGCAGCTTACTTTTGTTTGCCAGGGAAACGGGCCGAGGTTTTGTCTGGGGGCCTATGGCAGGGAGTGACCGGCTGGCTCCTGAAAAACTACGATAGGCAGGATGGTGACCAGACCCATGGTGGCACCAGTGCCAAGTTGGGCTGGTTTGATAGTACCAAGTGGCTCCTGCAATCTGCCATCAAAAAGTTGGCAGGCGAGTTTTGTTTTCCAGGGAAAAGCGCCGTTGTTTGTGTTTGGGGGCCTGTGGCTGGGAGTGGCCGGCTGGCTCCTTAGAATCCAAAATACGCAGGATGGTTCCCAGACCTGAGGTGGCACCAGTGCCAAGTTGGGCTGGTTTGATTGTAGCAAATGGTTCCTGCAATCTACCATCCAGAAGCGGGGCAGCTTACTTTTGTTTGCCAGGGAAACGGGCCGAGCTTTGTGTCTGGGGGCCTATGGCTGGGAGTGACCGGCTGGCCCCTGAAAAGCTACGATAGGCAGGATGGTGACCAGACCCATGGTGGCACCAGTGCCATGTTCGGCTGATTTCATAGTACCAAGTGGCTCCTGCAATCTGCCATCAAAATGTTGGCAGGCGAGTTTTGTTTTCCAGGGAAAAGCGCCGTTGTTTGTGTCTGCGGGCCTGTGGCTGGAGTGGCCGGCTGGCTCCTTAGAATCCACAATACGCAGCATGGTTCCCAGACCCAAGGTGGCACCAGTGCAAAGTTGGGCTGGTTTGATAGTACCAAGTGGTTCCTGCAATCTGCCATCAAAAAGTTGTCAGGCGAGTTTTGTTTTCCAGGGAAAATCGCCGTTGTTTTTGTTTGGGGGCCTGTGGCTGGGAGTGGCCGGCTGGCTCCTTAGGATCCACGATACCCAGGATGGTTCCCAGACCAGAGGTGGCACCAGTACCAAGTCGGGCTGGTTTGATAATAACAAGTGGATCCTGCAATCTGCCATCCAGAAGCGGGGCAGCTTACTTTTGTTTGCCAGGGAAACGGGCCGAGCTTTGTGTCTGGGGGCCTATGGCTGGGAGTGACCGGCTGGCTCCTGAAAAGCTACGATAGGCAGGATGGTGACCAGACCCATGGTGGCACCAGTGCCAAGTTGGGCTGGTTTGATAGTACCAAGTGGCTCCTGCAATCTGCCATCAAAAAGTTGGCAGGCGAGTTTTGTTTTCCAGGGAAAAGCGCCGTTGTGTGTGTTTTGGGGCCTGTGGCTGGGAGTGGCCAGCTGGCTCCTTAGAATCCACGATACGCAGGATGGTTCCCAGACCCAAGGTGGCACCAGTGCCAAGTCGGGCTGGTTTGTTAGTACCAAGTGGTTCCTGCAATCTGCCATCCAGAAGCGGGGCAGCTGAATTTTGTTTGCCAGAGAAAAAGGCTGTTGTTTGTGTTTCGGGGCATATGGCTGGCAGTGGATGGCTGGCTCCTGAAAATCCATGATACGCAGCATGGTTCCCAGACCCAAGGTGGCACCAGTGCCAAGTCGGGCTGGTTTCATAGTACCCAGTGGCTCCTGCAATCTGCCATCCAGAAGAGGGGCAGTTGAATTTTGTTTTCCAGAGAAAAGGGCCGTGGTTTGTGTTTGGGGCCTATGGCTGAGAGTGACCGGCTGGCTCCTGAAAAGCTACGATAGGCAGGATGGTGACCAGACCGATGGTGGCACCAGTGCCAAGTCGGGCTGGTTTGATAATACTAAATAGCTCCTGCAATCTGCCATCCAGACGCGGGGCAGCGGATTTTTGCTTGCTGGAGAAAAGTTCCGTGGGTTTTTTTTGGGGGTATATGGCTGGACGTTGCCGGCTGACTCCTTAAAAACATCGATACGCAGGATGGTTCCCAGACCCAAGGTGGCATCACTGCCAAGTCGGGCTGTTTTCGTAGTACAAAGTGGCTCCTGCAATTTGCCATCCAGAAGAGGGGCAGTTGAGTTTTGTTTACCAGAGAAAAGGGCCGTGGTTTGTGTTTTGGGGCATATGGCTGAGAGTGGCCGGCTGGCGCCTGAAAATCCACGATAGGCAGGATGGTTCCCAGAGCCAAGGTGGCACCAGTGCCATGTTGGCCTGGTTTGATAGTACCATGTGGCTCCTGCAATCTGCCATCCAGAAGCGGGGCAGCTTACTTTTGTTTGCCAGGGAAACGGGCCGAGGTATTTGTCTGGGGGCCTATGGCTGGGAGTGACCGGCTGGCTCCTGAAAAGCTACGATAGGCAGGATGGTGACCAGACCCATGGTGGCACCAGTGGCAAGTTGGGCTGGTTTGATAGTACCAAGTGGCTCCTGCAATCTGCCATCAAAAAGTTGGCAGGCGAGTTTTGTTTTCCAGGGTAACGCGCCGTTGTTTTTGTTTAGAGGCCTGTGGCTGGGAGTGTCCGCCTGTCCTCTTAGAATCTACGTTACGCAGCATGGTTCCCAGAGCCAAGGTGGCACCAGTGCCAAGTTGGGCTGGTTTGATAGTAGCAAGTGGTTCCTGCAATCTGCCATCCAGAAGAGGGGCAGCTTACTTTTGTTTGCCAGGGAAACGGGCCGAGGTATTGCTCTGGGGGCCTATGGCAGGGAGTGACCGGCCGGCTCCTGAAAAGCTAAGATAGGCAGGATGTTTACCAGACCCATGATGGCACCAGTGCCAAGTTGGGCTAATTTGATACTACCAAGTTGCTCCTGCAATCTGCCATCCAGAATCGGGGGTGCTTACTTTTGTTTTCCAGGGAAACGGGCCGAGGTTTGTGTCTGGGGGTTTATGGCTGGGAGTGACCGGCTGGCTCCTGAAAAGCTACGATAGGCAGGATGGTGACCAGACCCATGGTGGCACCAGTGCCAAGTTGGGCTGGTTTGATAGTACCAAGTGGCTCCTGCAATCTGCCATCAAAATGTTGGCAGGCGAGTTTTGTTTTCCAGGGAAAAGCGCCGTTGTTTGTGTTTGGGCGCCTGTGGCACGGAGTGGCCGGGTGGCTGCTTAGAATCCACGATACGCAGGATGGTTCCCAGACCCATGGTGGCACCAGTGCCAAGTTGGGCTGGTTTGACACTCCCAAGTGGCTCCTGCAATCTGCCATCCAGAATCGGGGCAGCTTAATTTTGTTTGCCAGGGAAACGGTCCGAGGTTTGTGATGGGGGCCTATGGCTGGGAGTGACCGGCTGGCTCCTGAAATGGTATAATTGGCAGGATGGTTCCCAGACCCATAGTGGCACCAGTGCCAAGTTGGGATGATTTGATAGTACCAAGTGGCTCCTGCAATCTGCCATCAAAAAGGTGGCAGGCGAGTTTTGTTTTCCAGGGAAAAGCGCCGTTGTTTGTATTTGGGGGCCTGTGGCTGGGAGTGGCCGCCTGGCGCCTTAGAATCTACGTTACGCAGCATGGTTCCCAGACCCAAAGTGGCACCAGTGTCAAGTTGGGCTGGTTTGATAGTACCAAGTGGCTCCTGCAATCTGCCATCCAGAAGCGGGGTAGCTTATTTTGTTTGCCAGGGAAACGGGCAGAGCTTTCTGTCTGGGGGCCTATGGTTGGGAGTAACCGGCTGGCTCCTGAAAAGCTACGATAGGCAGGATGGTTCCCAGATCCAAGATGGCACCAGTGCCAAGTCGGGGTGGTTTGATGGTGCAACGTGTCTCCTGCAATCTGCCATCCTGACGCGGGGCAGCGGATTTTTGTTTCCAAGAGAAATGGTCCGTGGTTTGTTTTTGGGGCTATATGGCTGGGCGTGGCCTGCTGGCTCCTTAAAAAGCTACGATAGGCAGGATGGTTCCCTGACCCAAGGTGGCACCAGTGCCAAGTCGGGTGGTTTTCGTAGTACAAAGTGCGTCCTAAAATTTGCCACCCAGAAGAGGGGCAGTTGAGTTTTGTTTAACAGAGAAAAGGGCCGTGGTTTGTTTTTGGGGGCATATGGCTGATAGTGGCCGTCTGGCGCCTGAAAATCCACGATAGGCAGGATGGTTCCCAGACCAGAGGTGGCACCAGTGCCAAGTCGGGCTGGTTTGATAGTACTAAATAGCACCTGCAATCTGCCATGCAGAAGCGGGGCAGCTTACTTTTGTTTGCCAGGGAAACGGGCCGAGGTTTGTGTCTGGGGGCCTATGGCTGGGAGTGACCGCCTGGCTCCTGAAAAGCTACGATAGGCAGGATGGTTACCAGACCCATGGTGGCACCAGTGCCAAGTTGGGCTGGTTTGATAGTACCAAGTGGCTCCTGCAATCTGCCATCAAAAAGTTGTCAGGCGAGTTTTGTTTTCCAGGGAAAAGCGCCGTTGTTTGTGTTTGGGGGACTGTTGGTGGGAGTGGCCGGCTGGCTCCTTAGAACACACGATACGCAGGATGGTCCCAGACCCAAGGTGGCACCAGTGCCACGTCGGGCTGGTTTGATGGTGAAAAGTGGCTCCTGCAATCTGCCATCCTGAAGCGGGGTAGCTTACTTTTGTGTGCCAGGGAAACGGGCCGAGGTTTATGACTGGGGGCCTAGGGCTAGAAGTGACCGGCTGGCTCCTGAAAAGCAACAATAGGCAGGATGGTTCCCAGACCCAAGGTGGCACCAGTGCCAAGTTGGGCTGGTTTGATGGTACCAACTGGCTCCTGCAATCTGCCATCTAAAAGTTGTCAGGCGAGTTTTGTTTTCCAGGGAAAAGCGCCGTTGATTTTGTTTGGAGGCCTGTGGCTGGCAGTGGCTGCCTGTCGTCTTAGAATCCGGGTTACGCAGCATGGTTCCCAGAGCCAAGGTGGCACCAGTGCCAAGTTGGGCTGGTTTGATGGTGCAAAGTGGCTCCTGCAATCTGCCATCCAGAAGTGCGGTAGCTTACTTTTGTGTGCCAGGGAAACAGGCCGAGCTTTGTGTCTGGGGGCCTATGGCTGGGAGTGACCGGCTGGCTCCTGAAAAGCTACGATAGGCAGGATGGTGACCAGACCCATGGTGGCACCAGTGCCAAGTTGGGCTGGTTTGATAGTACCAAGTGGCTCCTGCAATCTGCCATCAAAAAGTTGTCAGGCGAGTTTTGTTTTCCAGGGAAAAGCGCCGTTGTGTGTGTTTTGGGGCCTGTGGCTGGGAGTGGCCAGCTGGCTCCTTAGAATCCACGATACGCAGGATGGTTCCCAGACCCAAGGTGGCACCAGTGCCAAGTCGGGCTGGTTTGTTAGTACCAAGTGGTTCCTGCAATCTGCCATCCAGAAGCGGGGCAGCTGAATTTTGTTTGCCAGAGAAAAAGGCCGTTGTTTGTGTTTCGGGGCCTGTGGCTGGCAGTGGACGGCTGGCTCCTGAAAATCCATGATACGCAGCATGGTTCCCAGACCCAAGGTGGCACCAGTGCCAAGTAGGGCTGGTTTCATAGTACCCAGTGGCTCCTGCAATCTGCCATCCAGAAGAGGGGCAGTTGAGTTTTGTTTTCCAGAGAAAAGGGCCGTGGTTTGTGTTTGGGGCCTATGGCTGAGAGTGACCGGCTGGCTCCTGAAAAGCTACGATAGGCAGGATGGTGACCAGACCCATGGTGGCACCAGTGCCAAGTCGGGCTGGTTTGATAATACTAAATAGCTCCTGCAATCTGCCATCCAGACGCGGGGCAGCGGATTTTTGCTTGCTGGAGAAAAGTTCCCTGGGTTTTTTTTGGGGGTATATGGCTGGACGTTGCCGGCTGACTCCTTAAAAACATCGATACGCAGGATGGTTCCCTGACCCAAGGTGGCATCACTGCCAAGTCGGGCTGTTTTCGTAGTACCAAGTGCGTCCTGCAATTTGCCATCCAGAAGAGGGGCAGTTGAGTTTTGTTTACCAGAGAAAAGGGCCGTGGTTTGTGTTTTGGGGCATATGGCTGAGAGTGGCCGGCTGGCGCCTGAAAATCCACGATAGGCAGGATGGTTCCCAGAGCCAAGGTGGCACCAGTGCCATGTTGGCCTGGTTTGATAGTACCATGTGGCTCCTGCAATCTGCCATCCAGAAGCGGGGCAGCTTACTTTTGTTTGCCAGGGAAACGGGCCGAGGTATTTGTCTGGGGGCCTATGGCTGGGAGTGACCGCCTGGCTCCTGAAAAGCTACGATAGGCAGGATGGTGACCAGACCCATGGTGGCACCAGTGCCAAGTTGGGCTGGTTTGATAGTACCAAGTGGCTCCTGCAATCTGCCATCCAGAAGCGGGGTAGCTTACTTTTGATTGCCAGGGAAACGGGCAGAGCTTTCTGTCTGGGGGCCTATGGTTGGGAGTAACCGGCTGGCTCCTGAAAAGCTACGATAGGCAGGATGGTTCCCAGATCCAAGATGGCACCAGTGCCAAGTCGGGGTGGTTTGATGGTGCAAAGTGGCTCCTGCAATCTGCCATCCTGACGCGGGGCAGCGGATTTTTGTTTCCAAGAGAAATGGTCCGTGGTTTGTTTTTGGGGCTATATGGCTGGGCGTGGCCTGCTGGCTCCTTAAAAAGCTACGATAGGCAGGATGGTTCCCTGACCCAAGGTGGCACCAGTGCCAAGTCGGGCGGTATTCGTAGTACAAAGTGCGTCCTAAAATTTGCCATCCAGAAGAGGGGCAGTTGAGTTTTGTTTACCAGAGAAAAGGGCCGTGGTTTGTTTTTGGAGGCATATGGCTGATAGTGGCCGTCTGGCCCCTGAAAATCCACGATAGGCAGGATGGTTCCCAGACCAGAGGTGGCACCAGTGCCAAGTCGGGCTGGTTTGATAGTACTAAATAGCACCTGCAATCTGCCATGCAGAAGCGGGGCAGCTTACTTTTGTTTGCCAGGGAAACGGGCCGAGGTTTGTGTCTGGGGGCCTATGGCTGGGAGTGACCGGCTGGCTCCTGAAAAGCTACGATAGGCAGGATGGTTACCAGACCCATGGTGGCACCAGTGCCAAGTTGGGCTGGTTTGATAGTACCAAGTGGCTCCTGCAATCTGCCATCAAAAAGTTGGCAGGCCAGTTTTGTTTTCCAGGGAAAAGCGCCGTTGTTTGTGTTTGGGGGACTGTGGGTGGGAGTGGCCGGCTGGCTCCTTAGAACACACGATACGCAGGATGGTTCCCAGACCCAAGGTGGCACCAGTGCCACGTCGGGCTGGTTTGATGGTGAAAAGTGGCTCCTGCAATCTGCCATCCTGAAGCGGGGTAGCTTACATTTGTGTGCCAGGGAAACGGGCCGAGGTTTATGACTGGGGGCCTAGGGCTAGAAGTGACCGGCTGGCTCCTGAAAAGCAACAATAGGCAGGATGGTTCCCAGACCCAAGGTGGCACCAGTGCCAAGTTGGGCTGGTTTGATGGTACCAACTGGCTCCTGCAATCTGCCATCTAAAAGTTGTCAGGCGAGTTTTGTTTTCCAGGGAAAAGCGCCGTTGATTTTGTTTGGAGGCCTGTGGCTGGCAGTGGCTGCCTGTCGTCTTAGAATCCGGGTTACGCAGCATGGTTCCCAGAGCCAAGGTGGCACCAGTGTCAAGTTGGGCTGGTTTGATAGTACCAAGTGGCTCCTGCAATCTGCCATCCAGAAGCGGGGCAGCTTACTTTTGTTTGCCAGGGAAACGGGCCGAGGTATTTGTCTGGGGACCTATGGCTGGGAGTGACCGGCTGGCTCCTGAAAAGCTACGATAGGCAGGATGGTTCCCTGACCCATGGTGGCACCAGTGCCAAGTCGGGCGGTTTTCGTAGTACAAAGTGCGTCCTAAAATTTGCCATCCAGAAGAGGGGCAGTTGAGTTTTGTTTACCAGAGAAAAGCCCGTGGTTTGTTTTTGGGGGCATATGGCGGATAGTGGCCGTCTGGCCCCTGAAAATCCACGATAGGCAGGATGGTTCCCAGACCAGAGGTGGCACCAGTGCCAAGTCGGGCTGGTTTGATAGTACTAAATGGCACCTGCAATCTGCCATCAAAAAGTTGGCAGGTCAGTTTTGTTTTCCAGGGAAAAGCGCCGTTGTTTTGTTTGGGGGACTGTGGCTGGGAGTGGCCGGCTGGCTCCTTAGAACACAGGATACGCAGGATGGTTCCCAGACCCAAGGTGGCACCAGTGCCAAGTCGGGCTGGTTTGATAGCACCAAGTGGCTCCTGCAATCTGCCATCCAGAAGCGGGGCAGCTTACTTTTGTTTTCCAGGTAAACGGACCGAGGTTTTTTTCTGGGGGCCTATGGCTGGGAGTGACCGGCTGGCTCCTGAAAAGCTACGATAGGCAGGATGGTGACCAGACCCATGGTGGCACCAGTGCTAAGTTGGGCTGGTTTGATAGTACCAAGTGGCTCCTGCAATCTGCCATCAAAAAGTTGGCAGGCGAGTTTTGTTTTCCAGGGAAAAGCGCCGTTGTGTGTATTTTGGGGCCTGTGGCTGGGAGTGGCCAGCTGGCTCCTTAGAATCCACGATACGCAGGATGGTTCCCAGACCCAAGGTGGCACCAGTGCCAAGTCGGGCTGGTTTGTTAGTACCAAGTGGTTCCTGCAATCTGCCATCCAGAAGCGGGGCAGCTGAATTTTGTTTGCCAGAGAAAAAGGCTGTTGTTTGTGTTTCGGGGCCTGTGGCTGGCAGTGGACGGCTGGCTCCTGAAAATCCATGATACGCAGCATGGTTCCCAGACCCAAGGTGGCACCAGTGCCAAGTCGGGCTAGTTTCATAGTACCCAGTGGCTCCTGCAATCTGCCATCCAGAAGAGGGGCAGTTGAGTTTTGTTTTCCAGAGAAAAGGGCCGTGGTTTGTGTTTGGGGCCTATGGCCGAGAGTGACCGGCTGGCCCCTGAAAATCCACGATAGGAAGGATGGTTCCCAGATCCAAGGTGGCAGCAGTGCCATGTTGTGCTGGTGTGATAGTCCCAAGTGGCTCCTGCAATCTGCCATCAAAAAGTTGACAGGCGAGTTTTGTTTTCCAGGGAAAAGCGCCGTTGTTTGTATTTGGGGGCCTATGGCTGGGAGTGGCCGGCTGGCTCCTTAGAATCCACGATACGCAGGATGGTTCCCAGACCCAAGGTGGCACCAGTGCCAAGTCGGGCTGGTTTGATACTACCAAGTGGTTCCTGCAATCTGCCATCCAGAAGCGGGGCAGCTTACTTTTGTTTGCCAGGGAAACGGGCCGTGGGTTTTGTTTGGGGGCATATAGCTGAGAGTGGCCGGCTGGCCCCTGAAAATCCACGCTAGGCAGCATGGTTCCAGGATGCAAGGTGGCACCAGTGCCAAGTCGGGCTGGTTTGATGGTGCAAAGTGGCTCCTGCAATCTGCCATCCAGAAGCGGGGCAGCTGATTTTTGTTTGCCAGAGAAAAATTCCGTGGATTGTTTTTGGGGGCATATTGCTGGGAGTGGCCGGCTGGCTCCTTAAAATGCTCGATACGCATGATGGTTCCCAGGCCCAAGGTGTCACCACTACCAAGTCGGCCTGCGGTTTTAGTATCAAGTTCATCTTGCAATTTGCCATCCAGAAGAGGGGCAGTTGAGTTTTGTTTGCCAGAGAAACGGGCCGAGGTTTCTGTTTGGGGGCATATGTCTGAGAGTGGCCGGCTGGCCCCTGAAAATCCACGATACACAGCATGGTTCCCAGATCCAAGGTGGCACCAGTGCCAAGTTGGGCTGGTTTGATAGTCCCAAGTGTCTCCTGCAATCTGCCATCCAGAAGCGGGGCAGCTTACTTTTGTTTGCCAGAGAAATAGGCCTAGGTTTTTGTTTGGGGGCCTGTGGCTAGGAGTGGCCGGCTGGCTCCTAAGAATCCACGATTCGCAGGATGTTTACCAGACCCATGGTGGCACCAGTGCCAAGTTGGGCTGGTTTGATAGTACCAAGTGGCTCCTGCAAACTCCATCAAAAAGTTGGCAGGCGTGTTTTGTTTTCCAGGGAACAGCGCCGTTGATTTTGTTTGGGGGCCTGTGGCTGGGAGTGGCCGGCTGGCTCCTTAGAATCCACGATACGCAGGATGGTTCCCAGACCCAAGGTGGCACCAGTGCCAAGTCGGGCTGGTTTGATTACACCAAGTGACTCCTGCAATCTGCCATCCAGAAGTGAGGCAGCTAAGTTTTGTTTGCGAGAAAAAAGGGCCGTGGTTTTTGTTGGGGGCCTGTGGCTGGGAGTAGCCGGCTGGCTCCTTAAAATCCACGATAGGCAGGATGGTTCCCAGACCCAAGGTGGCACCAGTGCCAAGTCGGGCTGGTTTGATAGTACCAAGTGGCTCCTGCAATCTGCCATCCAGAAGCAGGGCAGCTGAGTTTTGTTTGCCAGAGAAAAAGGCTGTGGTTTTTGTTTGGGGGCCTGTGGCTGGCAGTGGCCGGCTGGCTCCTGAAAATCCACGATACGCAGCATGGTTCCCAGACCCAAGGTGGCACCAGTACAAAGTGGGGCTCTTTTGACAGTGTCAAGTGCCTCCTGCAATCTCCCATCCAGAAGCGGGGCAGCTGAGTTTTTTTTGCCAGGGAAACGGACCTTTGTTTTTGATTGGGGTCTGTGGCCGAGAGTGGTCGGCTGTCTCCTGACAATCCACAATACGCAGGATGGTTCCCAGACCAAAGGTGGCACCAGTGCCAAGTCGGGCTGGTTTGATAGTACCAAGTGTCTCCTGCACTCTGCCATCCAGAAGCGGGGCAGCTGAGTTTTGTTTGCCAGAGAAAAGGGCCGTGGGTTGTGTTTGGGGGCATATGGCTGGGAGTGGCCACCTGGCTCCTTAAAATGCACGATACGCCGCATGGTAACCAGACGCAAGGTGGCACCAGTGCCAAGTCGGGCTGTTTTTGTAGTACCCAGTGGCTCCTGCAATTTGCCATCCAGAAGCGGGGCAGCTAAATTTTGTTTGCTAGAGAAAAGGGCTGTGGTTTGTGTTTGGGGGCCTATGGCCGAGAGTGGTAGGCTGGCCCCTGAAAATCAACGATAGGCAGGATGGTTCCCAGATACAAGGTGGCACCAGTGCCAAGTAAGGCTGGTTGTATGGTTCAAAGTGACTCCTGCAATCTGCCATCCAGAAGCGGGACAGCTGAGTTTTTTTTGCCAGAGAAAAGGTCCGTGGTTTCTTTTTGGGGCATACGGCTGGGAATTGCCGGCTGGCTCCTTAAAATGCTCGATACGCAGGATGGTTCCCAGAGCCAAGGTGGCACCACTGCCAAGTCGGGCTCTTTTTGTAGTACCAAGTGCGTCCTGCAATTTGCCATCCAGAAGAGGGGCAGTTGAGTTTTGTTTGCCAGAGAAAAGGGCCGAGGTTTGTGTTTGGGAGCATATGGCTGGGAATGACCGGCTGGCCCCTGAAAATCCACGATACGCCGGATGGTTCCCAGATCCAAGATGGTACCATTACCAAGTCGGGCTGCTTTGATAGTCCCAAGTGGCTCCTGCAAACTGCCACACCAGAAGCGGGGCAGCTGAGTTTTGTTTGCCAGGGAAATGGGCCGTTGTTTGTGTTTGGGGGCCTGTGGCTGGGAGTGTTCGGCTGGTTCCTGAATATGTACGATACGCAGGATTGTTCCCAGATCCAAGGTGGCAGCAGTGCCATGTTGTGCTGGTGTGATAGTCCCAAGTGGCTCCTGCAATCTGCCATCCAGAAGTGGGGCAGCTGATTTTTGTTTGCCAGAGAAAAGGTCCGTGGTTTGTGTTTGGGGGCATATGGCTGAGAGTGGCCGGCTGGCCCCTGAAAATCCACGATACACAGGATGGTTCCCAGATCCAAGGTGGCACCTGTGCCAAGTCGGGCTGATTTGATAGTACTAAGTAGCTCCTGCAATCTGCCATCCAGAAGCGGGGCAGCTTACTTTTGTTTGCCAGGGAAACGGGCCGAGGTTTCTGTTTGGGGGCCTATGGCTGGGAGTGACCGGCTGGCTCCTGAAAAGCTACAATAGGCAGGATGGTTCCCAGAGCCAAGGTGGCACCAGTGCCAAGTTGGGCTGGTTTGATAGTACCAAGTGGCTCCTGCAATCTGCCATCCAGAAGCAGGGCAGCTGAGTTTTGTTTGCCAGAGAAAAGGGCTTGGTTTGTGTTTGGGGGCATATGGCTGGGTGTGGCCAGCTGGCTCCTTAAAATGCACGATATGCAACATGGCTCCCAGACCCATAGTGGCACCAGTGCCAAGTCGGGCTGGTTTGATAGTACCAAGTGGCTCCTGCAATCTTCCATGATCACGTGGAGAAATACTTTCTGGTTTCAGCCATATGCTCTTTCTTCTCTCCCTCAACTTCTCTATCACCTCTCATCTGGTTCACATGCGCTGTCTTCAAGGTCCACAGGCTACTTTTCACAGAATCTTCTGGCCTGATGAAGTAAGAATGATGAATAGAACAGAGCTGGGATCTATTTTCCAGTTTGGATAAAATGCATTCTGCACACAAATCCAAGGAGAACGTGCTGCCCCAATGCCCAGAAAATCTTTCACTCCTGCTAGTGTTCTACGTCAACCGCAACTTAGTCTGAAAGAAAAGCTTTTTCTCTGAGAGCATCTGAGAGGTTTGCATGAAGCACTGATATCTGACATATGCAATTTTGAATAGGAGAGGAAAAAGAAAATGGCAAGGAGTTTTTAATTTTAGTGGTTTCAATTTTAATTTCCGTGCACTTTTTCAAAACTTGTCAGCTCAAATGCCCATCAACATCTTTTAGTCATCTGTAAGTCAGTATTCATATAAAATGTGCTTCAAATCCAAAGAATTTCAAATTTGCACTCCAAGCTTCTATGCCTAGATTTATGATTTCCTACACATATTAGATGAAAGGAAGGCCTTTTTTACTGTGGGAGTGCTGGAACACTGGAACAGGTTGCCCAGAGAAGTTGTGGGTGTCCCATCCCTGAAAGTATTCAAGGTCACCTTGGACGGGGCTTGGAGCAGCAACAAAGGAGAAGCTTGATGGTAGAGAAACAAAGTTGGACTATAGAAGAAACTCGGATTGAAGTATAGGATCAAGTTTTCTCTCAGCTCTTGGGGTAAATTCAAAGTTGTACAAAATGACATTTATCTGTGCTATTCACTACTGTAACAGAAAGTTTCATGAAAACTGTACAGAAGATAGTAAATTTTAAAAGAGATAAGAATTACAGCATAAAATCCATGGGATAGGTTACAACATGAGACACTCTCTAAGAGAAAATCTCTTTGTTTCAGCACTTCATCGGGGTAAGATTTCATGAAGTGCCAAAGAAGGCGGCAAAATATCATTCGGGACATTATTTACTGGAATTCAGCCTGGCCATTAGTAGGAACTGCCTTTGAACATATCATGTAGATATACCACACACACTTTCCCTTCACTGAAAAATTACTGTTTACAACAAATAAGCAATTGACGATCAAAATTGATTGAAAGCATCTTAAACATGTCAAGTATTTCATTGTAGATGATCTGTGATCCAAATGCTTCTTCCACCTTCGAGAGGGACAGAAGAATTCTTCCATATCATGATGGTTTAAAATTGTATCAACCAATGTTTTCTGCTGAAAAGATATCATCTATTTTTTTCTATTTTTGGAAGAAAATATTCCTAGACATACAACAGGTGAGAACTAAGTAATTTTAAAGAAACAAATGAAATGAAAATATTCTGTAAATAGAATGAAATGAAAAGCTGTGTTTTAAATAGGAGCTAAATATTAAACAGAATTTTTGTACCAGGCATTTGAATTACTGCACCAGCTCTTTTGCCCATCAAGAGAGGCATTTAGCATTTCAGTCTTTTCCAAGGTGTTCATGATCTGCTATGCTGATCTCTGTGTGTGCCTAGGTGTGTGTGGAGGGGGGGGCATATGAAGGGGAGTGTGTATGTTTGCTTTACAATTGTTGTGGCAGATTCATGCCTCAGCTCCACATTTTGTTTTAAAAAGGTCACACCGAGTGGATATGAAGTTTACTATCAACAAGAGATCGATTCCCAAATCATCCATTTGACTCTCCCTTATAAATCATGTGCTTTGTTGCATATTTTATCAAATATACTTTCAAGCCAGATGGAGGAAGGAGGATGTGGGAATCCCTCCACCATCTTGCAACTTTTATGTAAGTAGGTTTTCAAGAAAATCATCATTTCTCTTTTAAATATGTCTGGAACAGGCATGATGGTAGTGTCAACCTGTTGGAGTTTTTGTTGCTGGAAGAAGTTGTACAAAAGGATTGGTTTTTACATTGACCAGTTACTGAATCAAGCGCAGGAATACATTGGAAATTTAGCTGGGGGTTCCTTTTCCCAGCAGACTACTTCTAGAACGAGCTTGTACACTGAAGCTGACTCTTTTGCTCTCTTTTTGTTTCTTTCCTATTTTCTTGGCTTCTTTGCCACTATCTAGACAATTTTGGAACTTTGTTCCCAACTAAAATGGTTTCAATAGTCTGATTGTGATCATACATTTTTACAAGGAATTTTTAAAATCTTTCCTCGAGTCCAGAAAGTCAAGGACTTAGATCTTTTTCTTCCCTTATCAATATTGCCATGAAATTGATAAATAAAGACCAACTCTTTATTTTTGTTTTTAACCCACGTAGATAATTCCCATCCATTAATCCATTTTGTGGACCAATAGCTGCCATTCTGATGGAAGCTGTCACTTCTTAACAATAGGCATTCTGTGACTATGTTGACTGCACTTTGGGTGAAGATCCTAACTGGTCTTAGATATACATAGGGAGAAATTTGCTCAGCCAGTGTCAGTCTTAAGCATGCGTATCAGAAGATCTTTCTAGAGCTGGGAATTTTCCCATGAAAGGGATTCAGTTAGGGAAGAGACACTTGTGCCAGAGTTTTACATTCTTCTTGAACACTGCTTAAGGAACTTAGATGCCATGTCCATTTGGATCTCTGTCTGCACAGAACTTTGTCATGCCAGCGCTTTGAAATGCATCTTGAAGAGAATTCACTAGCACAGAATGAAAGAGAGTGGAAGGGGTTGGTGGGGCTAACCAGGCCCAACCCCCCTGCCTAAACCAGGATACCTAGAGCCTCTTGCCCAGGATTCTATCTGGGTGTACTTTTAATGTCTTCGAAGATCCAGGCTCCACAATCTTTCTGGGCAGTCTGTGCCGTGGTTCAGTCACCCTGACAGTAAAGAAACATTTACTGATGTTCAAAGGCAATCTCCTGTATTTCAGTGTGTGCCCACTGCCTCTTGTCTTTTCCCTCAGCATCACTGAAAAGACACTGATTCCCTCCCCTTTGCACTATTGCTTCCATATGTATGTGTGATGCCATGTAGAGGTATGTCAAAAACCTCCCTGAAGCCCAGGCAGATAATATTCCCTTCATCTACCAGTCAAGTTGATTCATCAGAGGAGTTTAAAGTGATGTTCAGCATGAAATTCCCCTGAAAAATCATGCTAACTACATTATTTGGTCATCTGTCATGTGCCTGGCAAGGATTTCCAGGAAGAGCTGCTTCATCAACTTCCTGGGGATAAAAAAGAGGCTGGCTGGTTTGTACTATGGCGAGTCCTCTTAATTGCCTTTTTTGAAGATGGGTGTCATTTGCTAACATCCACTCTTTTGCTCCTCTTCTCATCTACACCTCGGCAAAAAGCTTTTCCACTATGTCTGGCTAGGAAAAACTGTGCCAGCACAGAAAACATCTCCCATCGTGTTCTAGAAGTTGCACGGATGTCTGCCAAGTGTTTGGCAGGAAGAAAAGAAAAGTTGTCCAAAACAGCTTCCAATCGAATGTTCCTGTGATTGGAAAAGTCAGGAGAGTGCAAAGGTACTGTTTTCTATCAGTTGGCAAGGTGCGCACACAATCCCAGTGTTGTACAGCTTGCTTCTTCACCTTCCCGAAGCTGCCGCTCTCGCCGGCTGCCGGAGCCCAAGAAGCGGCTTCTTCGCGCAAAGACGATTGTGCCGCTCACAGTGCTCCCCTTAGCGCGGCTTCTGCCGAAAGACGCCCGGCAGCGGCTCTTACCTCCGGAGAGCATCCTACCTTCGTCTTTAGCTCCTCTTCTCATCTACACCTCGGCAAAACGCTTCTCCACTATGTCTGGCTAGGAAAAACTGTGCCAGCACAGAAAACATCTCCCATCGTGTTCTCGAAGTTGCACGGATGTCTGCCAAGTGTTTGGCAGGAAGAAAAGAAAAGTTGTCCAAAACAGCTTCCAATCGAATGTTCCTGTGATTGGAAAAGTCAGGAGAGTGCAAAGGTACTGTTTTCTATCAGTTGGCAAGGTGCGCACACAATCCCAGTGTTGTACAGCTTGCTTCTTCACCTTCCCGAAGCTGCCGCTCTCGCCGGCTCCCGGAACCGAAGAAGCGGCTTCTTCGCGCAAAGACGATTGTGCCGCTCACAGGGCTCTCCTTAGCGCGGCTTCTGCCGAAAGACGCCCGGCAGCGGCTCTTACCTCCGGAGAGCATCCTACCTTCGTCTTTCGCGTCTTTTGTAGTCTACATCTTAGCAAAACGCTTTTCCACTATGTCTGGCTAGGAAAAACTGTGCCAGCCCAGAAAACATCTCCCATCGTGTTCTAGAAGTTGCACGGATGTCTGCCAAGTGTTTGGCAGGAAGAAAAGAAAAGTTGTCCAAAACAGCTTCCAATCGAATGTTCCTGTGATTGGAAAAGTCAGGAGAGTGCAAAGGTACTGTTTTCTATCAGTTGGCAAGGTGCGCACACAATCCCAGTGTTGTACAGCTTGCTTCTTCACCTTCCCGAAGCTGCCGCTCTCGCCGGCTGCCGGAGCCCAAGAAGCGGCTTCTTCGCGCAAAGACGATTGTGCCGCTCACAGTGCTCTCCTTAGCGCGGCTTCTGCCGAAAGACGCCCGGCAGCGGCTCTTACCTCCGGAGAGCATCCTACCTTCGTCTTTCGCGTCTTTTGTAGTCTACATCTTAGCAAAACGCTTTTCCACTATGTCTGGCTAGGAAAAACTGTGCCAGCACAGAAAACATCTCCCATCGTGTTCTAGAAGTTGCACGGATGTCTGCCAAGTGTTTGGCAGGAAGAAAAGAAAAGTTGTCCAAAACAGCTTCCAATCGAATGTTCCTGTGATTGGAAAAGTCAGGAGAGTGCAAAGGTACTGTTTTCTATCAGTTGGCAAGGTGCGCACACAATCCCAGTGTTGTACAGCTTGCTTCTTCACCTTCCCGAAGCTGCCGCTCTCGCCGGCTGCCGGAGCCCAAGAAGCGGCTTCTTCGCGCAAAGACGATTGTGCCGCTCACAGTGCTCCCCTTAGCGCGGCTTCTGCCGAAAGACGCCCGGCAGCGGCTCTTACCTCCTGAGAGTGGCAGCTTCGGGAAGGTGAAGAAGCAAGCTGTACAACACTGGGATTGTGTGCGCACCTTGCCAACTGATAGAAAACAGTACCTTTGCACTCTCCTGACTTTTCCAATCACAGGAACATTCGATTGGAAGCTGTTTTGGACAACTTTTCTTTTCTTCCTGCCAAACACTTGGCAGACATATCTGCAACTTCTAGAAAACGATGGGAGATGTTTTCTGTGCTGGCACGGTTTTTCCTAGCCAGACATAGTGGAAAAGCGTTTTGCTAAGATGTAGACTACATAAGACGCGAAAGACGAAGGTAGGATGCTCTCCGGAGGTAAGAGCCGCTGCCGGGCGTCTTTCGGCAGAAGCCGCGCTAAGGAGAGCCCTGTGAGCGGCACAATCGTCTTTGCGCGAACAAGCCGCTTCTTGGGCTCCGGCAGCCGGCGAGAGCGGCAGCTTCGGGAAGGTGAAGAAGCAAGCTGTACAACACTGGGATTGTGTGCGCACTTTGCCAACTGATAGAAAACAGTACCTTTGCACTCTCCTGACTTTTCCAATCACAGGAACATTCGATTGGAAGCTGTTTTGGACAACTTTTCTTTTCTTCCTGCCAAACACTTGGCAGACATCCGTGCAACTTCTAGAACACGATGGGAGATGTTTTCTGTGCTGGCACAGTTTTTCCTAGCCAGACATAGTGGAAAAGCGTTTTGCTAAGATGTAGACTACAAAAGACGCGAAAGACGAAGGTAGGATGCTCTCCGGAGGTAAGAGCCGCTGCCGGGCGTCTTTCGGCAGAAGCCGCGCTAAGGAGAGCACTGTGAGCGGCACAATCGTCTTTGCGCGAAGAAGCCGCTTCTTGGGCTCCGGCAGCCGGCGAGAGCGGCAGCTTCGGGAAGGTGAAGAAGCAAGCTGTACAACACTGGGATTGTGTGCGCACCTTGCCAACTGATAGAAAACAGTACCTTTGCACTCTCCTGACTTTTCCAATCACATGAACATTCGATTGGAAGCTGTTTTGAACAACTTTTCTTTTCTTCCTGCCAAACACTTGGCAGACATCCGTGCAACTTCTAGAACACGATGGGAGATGTTTTCTGTGCTGGCACAGTTTTTCCTAGCCAGACATAGTGGAAAAGCGTTTTGCCGAGGTGTAGACTACAAAAGACGCGGAAGACGAAGGTAGGATGCTCTCCCGAGGTAAGAGCCGCTGCCGGGCGTCTTTCGGCAGAAGCCGCGCTAAGGAGAGCCCTGTGAGCGGCACAATCGTCTTTGCGCGAAGAAGCCGCTTCTTGGGCTCCGGCAGCCGGCGAGAGCGGCAGCTTCGGGAAGGTGAAGAAGCAAGCTGTACAACACTGGGATTGTGTGCGCACCTTGCCAACTGATAGAAAACAGTACCTTTGCACTCTCCTGACTTTTCCAATCACAGGAACATTCGATTGGAAGCTGTTTTGGACAACTTTTCTTTTCTTCCTGCCAAACACTTGGCAGACATCCGTGCAACTTCTAGAACACGATGGGAGATGTTTTCTGTGCTGGCACAGTTTTTCCTAGCCAGACATAGTGGAAAAGCGTTTTGCTAAGATGTAGACTACAAAAGACGCGAAAGACGAAGGTAGGATGCTCTCCGGAGGTAAGAGCCGCTGCCGGGCGTCTTTCGGCAGAAGCCGCGCTAAGGAGAGCACTGTGAGCGGCACAATCGTCTTTGCGCGAAGAAGCCGCTTCTTGGGCTCCGGGAGCCGGCGAGAGCGGCAGCTTCGGGAAGGTGAAGAAGCAAGCTGTACAACACTGGGATTGTGTGCGCACCTTGCCAACTGATAGAAAACAGTACCTTTGCACTCTCCTGACTTTTCCAATCACAGGAACATTCGATTGGAAGCTGTTTTGGACAACTTTTCTTTTCTTCCTGCCAAACACTTGGCAGACATCCGTGCAACTTCTAGAACACGATGGGAGATGTTTTCTGTGCTGGCACAGTTTTTCCTAGCCAGACATAGTGGAAAAGCGTTTTGCTAAGATGTAGACTACAAAAGACGCGAAAGACGAAGGTAGGATGCTCTCCGGAGGTAAGAGCCGCTGCCGGGCGTCTTTCGGCAGAAGCCGCGCTAAGGAGAGCCCTGTGAGCGGCACAATCGTCTTTGCGCGAAGAAGCCGCTTCTTCGGTTCCGGGAGCCGGCGAGAGCGGCAGCTTCGGGAAGGTGAAGAAGCAAGCTGTACAACACTGGGATTGTGTGCGCACCTTGCCAACTGATAGAAAACAGTACCTTTGCACTCTCCTGACTTTTCCAATCACAGGAACATTCGATTGGAAGCTGTTTTGGACAACTTTTCTTTTCTTCCTGCCAAACACTTGGCAGACATCCGTGCAACTTCTAGAACACGATGGGAGATGTTTTCTGTGCTGGCACAGTTTTTCCTAGCCAGACATAGTGGAAAAGCTTTTTGCCGAGGTGTAGACTACATAAGACGCGAAAGACGAAGGTAGGATGCTCTCCGGAGGTAAGAGCCGCTGCCGGGCGTCTTTCGGCAGAAGCCGCGCTAAGGAGAGCACTGTGAGCGGCACAATCGTCTTTGCGCGAAGAAGCCGCTTCTTGGGCTCCGGGAGCCGGCGAGAGCGGCAGCTTCGGGAAGGTGAAGAAGCAAGCTGTACAACACTGGGATTGTGTGCGCACCTTGCCAACTGATAGAAAACAGTACCTTTGCACTCTCCTGACTTTTCCAATCACAGGAACATTCGATTGGAAGCTGTTTTGGACAACTTTTCTTTTCTTCCTGCCAAACACTTGGCAGACATCCGTGCAACTTCTAGAACACGATGGGAGATGTTTTCTGTGCTGGCACAGTTTTTCCTAGCCAGACATAGTGGAAAAGCGTTTTGCTAAGATGTAGACGACAACAGAGGCTAAAGAGTGGATGTTAGCAAATGACACCCATCTTCAAAAAAGGCAATTAAGAGGACTCGCCATAGTACAAACCAGCCAGCCTCTTTTTTATCCCCAGGAAGTTGATGAAGCAGCTCTTCCTGGAAATCCTTGCCAGGCACATGACAGATGACCAAATAATGTAGTTAGCATGATTTTTCAGGGGAATTTCATGCTGAACATCACTTTAAACTCCTCTGATGAATCAACTTGACTGGTAGATGAAGGGAATATTATCTGCCTGGGCTTCAGGGAGGTTTTTGACATACCTCTACATGGCATCACACATACATATGGAAGCAATAGTGCAAAGGGGAGGGAATCAGTGTCTTTTCAGTGATGCTGAGGGAAAAGACAAGAGGCAGTGGGCACACACTGAAATACAGGAGATTGCCTTTGAACATCAGTAAATGTTTCTTTACTGTCAGGGTGACTGAACCACGGCACAGACTGCCCAGAAAGATTGTGGAGCCTGGATCTTCGAAGACATTAAAAGTACACCCAGATAGAATCCTGGGCAAGAGGCTCTAGGTATCCTGGTTTAGGCAGGGGGGTTGGGCCTGGTTAGCCCCACCAACCCCTTCCACTCTCTTTCATTCTGTGCTAGTGAATTCTCTTCAAGATGCATTTCAAAGCGCTGGCATGACAAAGTTCTGTGCAGACAGAGATCCAAATGGACATGGCATCTAAGTTCCTTAAGCAGTGTTCAAGAAGAATGTAAAACTCTGGCACAAGTGTCTCTTCCCTAACTGAATCCCTTTCATGGGAAAATTCCCAGCTCTAGAAAGATCTTCTGATACGCATGCTTAAGACTGACACTGGCTGAGCAAATTTCTCCCTATGTATATCTAAGACCAGTTAGGATCTTCACCCAAAGTGCAGTCAACATAGTCACAGAATGCCTATTGTTAAGAAGTGACAGCTTCCATCAGAATGGCAGCTATTGGTCCACAAAATGGATTAATGGATGGGAATTATCTACGTGGGTTAAAAACAAAAATAAAGAGTTGGTCTTTATTTATCAATTTCATGGCAATATTGATAAGGGAAGAAAAAGATCTAAGTCCTTGACTTTCTGGACTCGAGGAAAGATTTTAAAAATTCCTTGTAAAAATGTATGATCACAATCAGACTATTGAAACCATTTTAGTTGGGAACAAAGTTCCAAAATTGTCTAGATAGTGGCAAAGAAGCCAAGAAAATAGGAAAGAAACAAAAAGAGAGCAAAAGAGTCAGCTTCAGTGTACAAGCTCGTTCTAGAAGTAGTCTGCTGGGAAAAGGAACCCCCAGCTAAATTTCCAATGTATTCCTGCGCTTGATTCAGTAACTGGTCAATGTAAAAACCAATCCTTTTGTACAACTTCTTCCAGCAACAAAAACTCCAACAGGTTGACACTACCATCATGCCTGTTCCAGACATATTTAAAAGAGAAATGATGATTTTCTTGAAAACCTACTTACATAAAAGTTGCAAGATGGTGGAGGGATTCCCACATCCTCCTTCCTCCATCTGGCTTGAAAGTATATTTGATAAAATATGCAACAAAGCACATGATTTATAAGGGAGAGTCAAATGGATGATTTGGGAATCGATCTCTTGTTGATAGTAAACTTCATATCCACTCGGTGTGACCTTTTTAAAACAAAATGTGGAGCTGAGGCATGAATCTGCCACAACAATTGTAAAGCAAACATACACACTCCCCTTCATATGCCCCCCCCTCCACACACACCTAGGCACACACAGAGATCAGCATAGCAGATCATGAACACCTTGGAAAAGACTGAAATGCTAAATGCCTCTCTTGATGGGCAAAAGAGCTGGTGCAGTAATTCAAATGCCTGGTACAAAAATTCTGTTTAATATTTAGCTCCTATTTAAAACACAGCTTTTCATTTCATTCTATTTACAGAATATTTTCATTTCATTTGTTTCTTTAAAATTACTTAGTTCTCACCTGTTGTATGTCTAGGAATATTTTCTTCCAAAAATAGAAAAAAATAGATGATATCTTTTCAGCAGAAAACATTGGTTGATACAATTTTAAACCATCATGATATGGAAGAATTCTTCTGTCCCTCTCGAAGGTGGAAGAAGCATTTGGATCACAGATCATCTACAATGAAATACTTGACATGTTTAAGATGCTTTCAATCAATTTTGATCGTCAATTGCTTATTTGTTGTAAACAGTAATTTTTCAGTGAAGGGAAAGTGTGTGTGGTATATCTACATGATATGTTCAAAGGCAGTTCCTACTAATGGCCAGGCTGAATTCCAGTAAATAATGTCCCGAATGATATTTTGCCGCCTTCTTTGGCACTTCATGAAATCTTACCCCGATGAAGTGCTGAAACAAAGAGATTTTCTCTTAGAGAGTGTCTCATGTTGTAACCTATCCCATGGATTTTATGCTGTAATTCTTATCTCTTTTAAAATTTACTATCTTCTGTACAGTTTTCATGAAACTTTCTGTTACAGTAGTGAATAGCACAGATAAATGTCATTTTGTACAACTTTGAATTTACCCCAAGAGCTGAGAGAAAACTTGATCCTATACTTCAATCCGAGTTTCTTCTATAGTCCAACTTTGTTTCTCTACCATCAAGCTTCTCCTTTGTTGCTGCTCCAAGCCCCGTCCAAGGTGACCTTGAATACTTTCAGGGATGGGACACCCACAACTTCTCTGGGCAACCTGTTCCAGTGTTCCAGCACTCCCACAGTAAAAAAGGCCTTCCTTTCATCTAATATGTGTAGGAAATCATAAATCTAGGCATAGAAGCTTGGAGTGCAAATTTGAAATTCTTTGGATTTGAAGCACATTTTATATGAATACTGACTTACAGATGACTAAAAGATGTTGATGGGCATTTGAGCTGACAAGTTTTGAAAAAGTGCACGGAAATTAAAATTGAAACCACTAAAATTAAAAACTCCTTGCCATTTTCTTTTTCCTCTCCTATTCAAAATTGCATATGTCAGATATCAGTGCTTCATGCAAACCTCTCAGATGCTCTCAGAGAAAAAGCTTTTCTTTCAGACTAAGTTGCGGTTGACGTAGAACACTAGCAGGAGTGAAAGATTTTCTGGGCATCGGGGCAGCCCGTTCTCCTTGGATTTGTGTGCAGAATGCATTTTATCCAAACTGGAAAATAGATCCCAGCTCTGTTCTATTCATCATTCTTACTTCATCAGGCCAGAAGATTCTGTGAAAAGTAGCCTGTGGACCTTGAAGACAGCGCATGTGAACCAGATGAGAGGTGATAGAGAAGTTGAGGGAGAGAAGAAAGAGCATGAGGCTGAAACCAGAAAGTATTTCTCCACGTGATCATGGAAGATTGCAGGAGCCACTTGGTACTATCAAACCAGCCCAACTTGGCACTGGTGCCACCTTGGGTCTGGGAGCCATGTTGCATATCGTGCATTTTAAGGAGCCAGCTGGCCACACCCAGCCATATGCCCCCAAACACAAACCAAGGCCCTTTTCTCTGGCAAACAAAACTCAGCTGCCCTGCTTCTGGATGGCAGATTGCAGGAACCACTTGGTACTATCAAACCAGCCCAACTTGGCACTGGTGCCACCATGGGTCTGGTCACCATCCTGCCTATTGTAGCTTTTCAGGAGCCAGCCGGTCACTCTCAGCCATAGGCCCCCAAACACAAACCTCGGCCCGTTTCCCTGGCAAACAAAAGTAAGCTGCCCCGCTTCTGGATGGCAGATTGCAGGAGCTACTTAGTACTATCAAATCAGCCCGACTTGGCACAGGTGCCACCTTGGATCTGGGAACCATCCTGTGTATCGTGGATTTTCAGGGGCCACCCAGCCACTCTCAGCCATATGCCCCCAAAAACAAACCACGGACCTTTTCTCTGGCAAACAAAACTCAACTGCCCCTCTTCTGGATGGCAAATTTTAGGACGCACTTTGTACTACGAAAACCGCCCGACGTGGCACTGGTGCCACCTTGTGTCAGGGAACCATCCTGCATATCGAGCTTTTTAAGGAGCCAGCCGGCCAGGCCCAGCCATATACCCCCAAAAACAAACCACGGACCATTTCTCATGGAAACAAAAATCCGCTGCCCCGCGTCTGGATGGCAGATTGCAGGAGCCACTTTGCACCATCAAACCAGCCCGACTTGGCACTGGTGCCACCTTGGGTCTGGGAACAATCCTGCGTATCGTACATAATCAGGAACCAGCCGAACACTCCCAGCCACAGGCCCCCAAACACAAACAACGGCCCATTTCCCTGGCAAACAAAACTCAGCTGCCCCGCTTCTGGATGGCAGTTTGCAGGAGCCACTTGGGACTATCAAACCAGCCCGACTTGGCACTGGTGCCACCTTGGGTCTGGGAACCATCCTGCGTATGGTGGATTCTAAGGAGCCAGCCGGCCACTCCCAGCCACAGGCCCCCAACAAAAACCACGGCCCTTTTTTCTGGCAAACAAAACTTAGCTGCCTCACTTCTGGATGGCAGATTGCAGGAGCCACTTGGTGTAATCAAACCAGCCCGACTTGGCACTGGTGCCACCTTGGGTCTGGGAACCATCCTGCGTATCGTGGATTCTAAGGAGCCAGCCGGCCACTCCCAGCCACAGGCCCCCAAACAAAATCAACGGCGCTGTTCCCTGGAAAACAAAACACGCCTGCCAACTTTTTGATGGAGTTTGCAGGAGCCACTTGGTACTATCAAACCAGCCCGACTTGGCACTGGTGTCACCTTGGGTCTGGGAAACATCCTGCGTATCGTGGATTCTTAGGAGCCAGCCGGCCACTCCTAGCCACAGGCCCCCAGACAAAAACCTAGGCCTATTTCTCTGGCAAACAAAAGTAAGCTGCCCCGCTTCTGGATGGCAGATTGCAGGAGCCACTTGGTACTATCAAACCAGCCCAACTTGGCACTGGTGCCACCTTGGCTCTGGGAACCATCCTGCCTTTTGTAGCTTTTCAGGAGCCAGCCGGTCACTCCCAGCCATAGGCCCCCTAACAGAAACCTCGGCCCGTTTCCCTGGCAAAGAAAAGTAAGCTGCCCCGCTTCTGGATGGCAGATTGCAGGAGCTACTTAGTACTATCAAATCAGCCCGACTTGGCACAGGTGCCACCTTGGATCTGGGAACCATCCTGTGTATCGTGGATTTTCAGGGGCCAGCCGGCCACTCTCAGCCATATGCCCCCAAACACAAACCACGGACCTTTTCTCTGGCAAACAAAAATCAGCTGCCCCACTTCTGGATGGCAGATTGCAGGAGCCACTTGGGACTATCACACCAGCACAACATGGCACTGCTGCCACCTTGGATCTGGGAACAATCCTGCGTATCGTACATATTCAGGAACCAGCCGAACACTCCCAGCCACAGGCCCCCAAACACAAACAACGGCCCATTTCCCTGGCAAACAAAACTCAGCTGCCCCGCTTCTGGTGTGGCAGTTTGCAGGAGCCACTTGGGACTATCAAAGCAGCCCGACTTGGTAATGGTACCATCTTGGATCTGGGAACCATCCGGCGTATCTTGGATTTTCAGGGGCCAGCCGGTCATTCCCAGCCATATGCTCCCAAACACAAACCTCGGCCCTTTTCTCTGGCAAACAAAACTCAACTGCCCCTCTTCTGGATGGCAAATTGCAGGACGCACTTGGTACTACAAAAAGAGCCCGACTTGGCAGTGGTGCCACCTTGGCTCTGGGAACCATCCTGCGTATCGAGCATTTTAAGGAGCCAGCCGGCAATTCCCAGCCGTATGCCCCAAAAAGAAACCACGGACCTTTTCTCTGGCAAAAAAAACTCAGCTGTCCCGCTTCTGGATGGCAGATTGCAGGAGTCACTTTGAACCATACAACCAGCCTTACTTGGCACTGGTGCCACCTTGTATCTGGGAACCATCCTGCCTATCGTTGATTTTCAGGGGCCAGCCTACCACTCTCGGCCATAGGCCCCCAAACACAAACCACAGCCCTTTTCTCTAGCAAACAAAATTTAGCTGCCCCGCTTCTGGATGGCAAATTGCAGGAGCCACTGGGTACTACAAAAACAGCCCGACTTGGCACAGGTGCCACCTTGCGTCTGGTTACCATGCGGCGTATCGTGCATTTTAAGGAGCCAGGTGGCCACTCCCAGCCATATGCCCCCAAACACAACCCACGGCCCTTTTCTCTGGCAAACAAAACTCAGCTGCCCCGCTTCTGGATGGCAGAGTGCAGGAGACACTTGGTACTATCAAACCAGCCCGACTTGGCACTGGTGCCACCTTTGGTCTGGGAACCATCCTGCGTATTGTGGATTGTCAGGAGACAGCCGACCACTCTCGGCCACAGACCCCAATCAAAAACAAAGGTCCGTTTCCCTGGCAAAAAAAACTCAGCTGCCCCGCTTCTGGATGGGAGATTGCAGGAGGCACTTGACACTGTCAAACGAGCCCCACTTTGTACTGGTGCCACCTTGGGTCTGGGAACCATGCTGCGTATCGTGGATTTTCAGGAGCCAGCCGGCCACTGCCAGCCACAGGCCCCCAAACAAAAACCACAGCCTTTTTCTCTGGCAATAAACACTCAGCTGCCCCGCTTCTGGATGGCAGATTGCAGGAGCCACTTGGTACTATCAAACCAGCCCGACTTGGCACTGGTGCCACCTTGGGTCTGGGAACCATCCTGCCTATCGTGGATTTTAAGGAGCCAGCCGGCTACTCCCAGCCACAGGCCCCCAACAAAAACCACGGCCCTTTTTTCTCGCAAACAAAACTTAGCTGCCTCACTTCTGGATGGCAGATTGCAGGAGTCACTTGGTGTAATCAAACCAGCCCGACTTGGCACTGGTGCCACCTTGGGTCTGGGAACCATCCTGCGTATCGTGGATTCTAAGGAGCCAGCCGGCCACTCCCAGCCACAGGCCCCCAAACAAAATCAACGGCGCTTTTCCCTGGAAAACAAAACACGCCTGCCAACTTTTTGATGGAGTTTGCAGGAGCCACTTGGTACTATCAAACCAGCCCAACTTGGCACTGGTGCCACCATGGGTCTGGTAAACATCCTGCGTATCGTGGATTCTTAGGAGCCAGCCGGCCACTCCTAGCCACAGGCCCCCAAACAAAAACCTAGGCCTATTTCTCTGGCAAACAAAAGTAAGCTGCCCCGCTTCTGGATGGCAGATTGCAGGAGACACTTGGGACTATCAAACCAGCCCAACTTGGCACTGGTGCCACCTTGGATCTGGGAACCATGCTGTGTATCGTGGATTTTCAGGGGCCAGCCGGCCACTCTCAGCCATATGCCCTCAAACAGAAACCTCGGCCCGTTTCTCTGGCAAACAAAACTCAACTGCCCCTCTTCTGGATGGCAAATTGCAAGATGAACTTGATACTAAAACCGCAGGCCGACTTGGTAGTGGTGACACCTTGGGCCTGGGAACCATCATGCGTATCGAGCATTTTAAGGAGCCAGCCGGCCACTCCCAGCAATATGCCCCCAAAAACAATCCACGGAATTTTTCTCTGGCAAACAAAAATCAGCTGCCCCGCTTCTGGATGGCAGATTGCAGGAGCCACTTTGACCCATCAAACCAGCCCGACTTGGCACTGGTGCCACCTTGCATCCTGGAACCATGCTGCCTAGCGTGGATTTTCAGGGGCCAGCCGGCCACTCTCAGCTATATGCCCCCAAACAAAACCCACGGCCCGTTTCCCTGGCAAACAAAAGTAAGCTGCCCCGCTTCTGGATGGCAGATTGCAGGAACCACTTGGTAGTATCAAACCAGCCCGACTTGGCACTGGTGCCACCTTGGGTCTGGGAACCATCCTGCGTATCGTGGATTCTAAGGAGCCAGCCGGCCACTCCCAGCCACAGGCCCCCAAATACAAACAACGGCGCTTTTCCCTGGAAAACAAAACTCGCCTGCCAACTTTTTGATGGCAGATTGCAGGAGCAACTTGGTACTATCAAACCAGCCCAACTTGGCACTGGTGCCACCATGGGTCTGGTAACCATCCTGCCTATCGTAGCTTTTCAGGAGCCAGCCGGTCACTCCCAGCCATAGGCCCCCAGTCACAAACCTCGGCCCGTTTCCCTGGCAAACAAAAGTAAGCTGCCCCGCTTCTGGATGGCAGATTGCAGGAGCCACTTGGTACTATCAAACCAGCCCGACTTGGCACTGGTGCCACCTTGGGTCTGGGAACCATGCTGCGTATCGCAGATTCTAAGGCGCCAGTCGGCCACTCCCAGCCACAAGACCACAAACACAAACAACGGCGCTTTTCTCTGGCAAACAAAACTCAACTGCCCCGCTTCTGGTGTGGCAGTTTGCAGGACGCACTTGGTACTATCAAAGCAGCACGACTTGGCACTGGTGCCACCATGGGTCTGGGAACCATCTTGCGTATTGTGGATTGTCAGGAGCCAGCTGGACACTCTCGGCCACAGACCCCAATCAAAAACAACGGCCCGTTTCACAGGCAAACACAACTCAGCTGCCCCGCTTCTGGATGGGAGATTGCAGGAGGCACTGGGTACTATGAAACCAGCCCTACTTGGCACTGGTGCCACCTTGGGTCTGGGAACCATGCTGCGTATCATGGATTTTCAGGAGCCAGCCGTCCACTGCCAGCCACAGGCCCCGAAACACAAACAACAGCCTTTTTCTCTGGCAAACAAAATTCAGCTGCCCCGCTTCTGGATGGCAGATTGCAGGAACCACTTGGTACTAACAAACCAGCCCGACTTGGCACTGGTGCCACCTTGGGTCTGGGAACCATCCTGCGTATCGTGGATTCTAAGGAGCCAGCTGGCCACTCCCAGCCACAGGCCCCAAAACACACACAACGGCGCTTTTCCCTGGAAAACAAAACTCGCCTGCCAACTTTTTGATGGCAGATTGCAGGAGCCACTTGGTACTATCAAACCAGCCCAACTTGCCACTGGTGCCACCATGGGTCTGGTCACCATCCTGCCTATCGTAGCTTTTCAGGAGCCAGCCGGTCACTCCCTGCCATAGGCCCCGAGACACAAAGCTCGGCCCGTTTCCCTGGCAAACAAAAGTAAGCTGCCCCGCTTCTGGATGGCAGATTGCAGGAGCCACTTGGTACTATCAAACCAGCCCGACTTGGCACTGGTACCACCTTGGGTCTGGGAACCATCCTGCCTATCGTGGATTTTAAGGAGCCAGCCGGCTACTCCCAGCCACAGGCCCCCAACAAAAACCACGGCCCTTTTTTCTGGCAAACAAAACTTAGCTGCCTCACTTATGGATGGCAGATTGCAGGAGCCACTTGGTGTAATCAAACCAGCCCGACTTGGCACTGGTGTCACCTTGGGTCTGGGAACCATCCTGCGTATCGTGGATTCTAAGGAGCCAGCCGGCCACTCCCAGCCACAGGCCCCCAAACAAAATCAACGGCGCTGTTCCCTGGAAAACAAAACACGCCTGCCAACTTTTTGATGGAGTTTGCAGGAGCCACTTGGTACTATCAAACCAGCCCAACTTGGCACTGGTGCCACCATGGGTCTGGTAAACATCCTGCGTATCGTGGATTCTTAGGCGCCAGCAGGCCACTCCTAGCCACAGGCCCCCAAACAAAAACCTAGGCCTATTTCTCTGGCAAACAAAAGTAAGCTGCCCCGCTTCTGGATGGCAGATTGCAGGAGACACTTGGGACTATCAAACCAGCCCAACTTGGCACTGGTGCCACCTTGGATCTGGGAACCATGTTGTGTATCGTGGATTTTCGGGGGCCAGCCGGCCACTCTCAGCCATATGTCCCCAAACAGAAACCTCGGCCCGTTTCTCTGGCAAACAAAACTCAACTGCCCCTCTTCTGGATGGCAAATTGCAGGATGAACTTGATACTAAAACCGCAGGCCGACTTGGTAGTGGTGACACCTTGGGCCTGGGAACCATCATGCGTATCGAGCATTTTAAGGAGCCAGCCGGCCACTCCCAGCAATATGCCCCCAAAAACAATCCACGGAATTTTTCTCTGGCAAACAAAAATCAGCTGCCCCGCTTCTGGATGGCAGATTGCAGGAGCCACTTTGCACCATCAAACCAGCCCGACTTGGCACTGGTGCCACCTTGCATCTGGGAACCATGCTGCCTAGCGTGGATTTTCAGGGGCCAGCGGGCCACTCTCAGCTATATGCCCCCAAACAAAACCCACGGCCCGTTTCCCTGGCAAACAAAAGTAAGCTGCCCTGCTTCTGGATGGCAGATTGCAGGAACCACTTGGTAGTATCAAACCAGCCCGACTTGGCACTGGTGCCACCTTGGGTCTGGGAACCATCCTGCGTATCGTGGATTCTAAGGAGCCAGCCGGCCACTCCCAGCCACAGGCCCCCAAACACAAACAACGGCGCTTTTCCCTGGAAAACAAAACTCGCCTGCCAACTTTTTGATGGCAGATTGCAGGAGCAACTTGGTACTATCAAACCAGCCCAACTTGGCACTGGTGCCACCATGGGTCTGGTAAACATCCTGCCTATTGTAGCTTTCCAGGAGCCAGCTGGTCACTCCCAGCCATAGGCCCCCAAACACAAACCTCGGCCCGTTTCCCTGGCAAACAAAAGTAAGCTGCCCCGCTTCTGGATGGCAGATTGCAGGAGCCACTTGGTACTATCAAACCAGCCCAACTTGGCACTGGTGCCACCTTGGGTCTGGGAACCATGCTGCGTATCGCAGATTCTAAGGCGCCAGTCGGCCACTCACAGCCACAAGCCCCCAAACACAAACAACGGCGCTTTCTCTGGCAAACAAAACTCAACTGCCCCTCTTCTGGATGGCAAATTGCAGGACGCACTTGGTACTATAAAAACAGCCCGACTTGGCACTGGTGCCACCTTGGGTCTGGGAACCATCCTGCGTATCGTGGATTCTAAGGAGCCAGCCGGCCACTCCCAGCCACAGGCCCCCAAACAAAATCAACGGCGCTTTTCCCTGGAAAACAAAACACGCCTGCCAACTTTTTGATGGAGTTTGCAGGAGCCACTTGGTACTATCAAACCAGCCCAACTTGGCACTGGTGCCACCATGGGTCTGGTAAACATCCTGCGTATCGTGGATTCTTAGGCGCCAGCAGGCCACTCCTAGCCACAGGCCCCCAAACAAAAACCTAGGCCTATTTCTCTGGCAAACAAAAGTAAGCTGCCCCGCTTCTGGATGGCAGATTGCAGGAGACACTTGGGACTATCAAACCAGCCCAACTTGGCACTGGTGCCACCTTGGATCTGGGAACCATGTTGTGTATCGTGGATTTTCAGGGGCCAGCCGGCCACTCTCAGCCATATGTCCCCAAACAGAAACCTCGGCCCGTTTCTCTGGCAAACAAAACTCAACTGCCCCTCTTCTGGATGGCAAATTGCAGGATGAACTTGATACTAAAACCGCAGGCCGACTTGGTAGTGGTGACACCTTGGGCCTGGGAACCATCATGCGTATCGAGCATTTTAAGGAGCCAGCCGGCCACTCCCAGCAATATGCCCCCAAAAACAATCCACGGAATTTTTCTCTGGCAAACAAAAATCAGCTGCCCCGCTTCTGGATGGCAGATTGCAGGAGCCACTTGGTACTATCAAACCAGCCCAACTTGGCACTGGTGCCACCATGGGTCTGGTCACCATCCTGCCTATTGTAGCTTTCCAGGAGCCAGCCGGTCACTCCCAGCCATAGGCCCCCAAACACAAACCTCGGCCCGTTTCCCTGGCAAACAAAAGTAAGCTGCCCCGCTTCTGGATGGCAGATTGCAGGAGCCACTTGGTACTATCAAACCAGCCCAACTTGGAACTGGTGCCACCTTGGGTCTGGGAACCATGCTGCGTATCGCAGATTCTAAGGCGCCAGTCGGCCACTCCCAGCCACAAGCCCCCAAACACAAACAACGGCGCTTTTCTCTGGCAAACAAAACTCAACTGCCCCTCTTCTGGATGGCAAATTGCAGGACGCACTTGGTACTATAAAAACAGCCCGACTTGGCACTGGTGCCACCTTGGGTCTGGGAACCATGCTGCGTATCGATCTTTTTAATGAGACAGCCGGCCACTCCCAGCCATATGCCCCCAAACACAACCCACGGCCCTTTCCTCTGGCAAACAAAACTCAGCTGCACCGCTTCTGGATGGCAGATTGCAGGAGCCACTTGGTACTATCAAACCAGCAAGACTTGGCACTGGTGCCACCTTGGGTCTGGGAACCATCTTGCGTATTGTGGATTGTCAGGAGCCAGCTGAACATTCTCGGCCACAGACCCCAATCAAAAACAACGGCCCGTTTCACAGGCAAACAAAACTCAGCTGCCCCGCTTCTGGATGGGAGATTGCAGGAGGCACTTGACACTGTGAAACCAGCCCCACTTGGCACTGGTGCCACCTTGGGTCTGGGAACCATGCTGCGTATCATGGATTTTCAGGAGCCAGCCGGCCACTCCCAGCCATAGGCCCCCAAACAAAAACCATAGCCTTTTTCTCTGGCAAACAAAATTCAGCTGCCCCACTTCTGGATGGCAGATTGCAGGAGCCACTTGGGACTATCACACCAGCACAACATGGCACTGCTGCCACCTTGGATCTGGGAACCATCCTTCCTATCGTGGATTTTCAGGGGCCAGCCGGTCACTCTCAGCCATAGGCCCCAAACACAAACCACGGCCCTTTTCTCTGGAAAACAAAACTCAACTGCCCCTCTTCTGGATGGCAGATTGCAGGAGCCAGTGGGTACTATGAAACTAGCCCTACTTGGCACTGGTGCCACCTTGGGTCTGGGAACCATGCTGCGTATCATGGATTTTCAGGAGCCAGCCGTCCACTGCCAGCCACAGGCCCCGAAACACAAACAACAGCCTTTTTCTCTGGCAAACAAAATTCAGCTGCCCCGCTTCTGGATGGCAGATTGCAGGAACCACTTGGTACTAACAAACCAGCCCGACTTGGCACTGGTGCCACCTCTGGTCTGGGAACCATCCTGCGTATCGTGGATTCTAAGGAGCCAGCTGGCCACTCCCAGCCACAGGCCCCAAAATACACACAACGGCGCTTTTCCCTGGAAAACAAAACTCGCCTGCCAACTTTTTGATGGCAGATTGCAGGAGCAACTTGGTACTATCAAACCAGCCCAACTTGGCACTGGTGCCACCATGGGTCTGGTCACCATCCTGCCTATCGTAGCTTTTCAGGAGCCAGCCGGTCACTCCCAGCCATAGGCCCCCAGAAAAAAACCTCGGTCCGTTTCCCTGGAAAACAAAAGTAAGCTGCCCCGCTTCTGGATGGCAGATTGCAGGAGCCACTTGGTGCTATCAAACCAGCCCGACTTGGCACTGGTGCCACCTTGGGTCTGGGAACCATCCTGCGTATCCTGTGTTCTAAGGAGCCAGCAGGCCACTCCAAGCCACAGTCCCCCAAACACAAACAACGGCGCTTTTCCCTGGAAAACAAAACTGACCTGCCAACTTTTTGATGGCAGATTGCAGGAGCCACTTGGTACTATCAAACCAGCCCAACTTGGCACTGGTGTCACCATGGGTCTGGTCACCATCCTGCCTATCGTAGCTTTTCAGGAGCCAGGCGGTCACTCCCAGCCATAGGCCCCCAGACAAATACCTCGGCCCGTTTCCCTGGCAAACAAAAGTAAGCTGCCCCGCTTCTGGATGGCAGATTGCAGGAGCCACTTGGTACAATCAAACCAGTCCAACTTGACACTGGTGCCACCTTGGCTCTGGGAACCATGCTGCGTAACCCGGATTCTAAGACGACAGGCAGCCACTGCCAGCCACAGGCCTCCAAACAAAATCAACGGCGCTTTTCCCTGGAAAACAAAACTCGCCTGACAACTTTTAGATGGCAGATTGCAGGAGCCAGTTGGTACCATCAAACCAGCCCAACTTGGCACTGGTGCCACCTTGGGTCTGGGAACCATCCTGCCTATTGTTGCTTTTCAGGAGCCAGCCGGTCACTTCTAGCCCTAGGCCCCCAGTCATAAACCTCGGCCCGTTTCCCTGGCACACAAATGTAAGCTACCCCGCTTCAGGATGGCAGATTGCAGGAGCCACTTTTCACCATCAAACCAGCCCGACTTGGCACTGGTGCCACCTTGGGTCTGGGAACCATCCTGCGTATCGTGTGTTCTAAGGAGCCAGCCGGCCACTCCCAGCCACAGTCCCCCAAACACAAACAACGGCGCTTTTCCCTGGAAAACAAAACTGGCCTGCCTACTTTTTGATGGCAGATTGCAGGAGCCACTTGGTACTATCAAACCAGCCCAACTTGGCACTGGTGCCACCATGGGTCTGGTAACCATCCTGCCTATCGTAGCTTTTCAGGAGCCAGGCGGTCACTCCCAGCCATAGGCCCCCAGACACAAACCTCGGCCCGTTTCCCTGGCAAACAAAAGTAAGCTGCCCCGCTTCTGCATGGCAGATTGCAGGTGCTATTTAGTACTATCAAACCAGCCCGACTTGGCACTGGTGCCACCTCTGGTCTGGGAACCATCCTGCCTATCGTGGATTTTCAGGGGCCAGACGGCCACTATCAGCCATATGCCCCCAAAAACAAACCACGGGCTTTTCTCTGGTAAACAAAACTCAACTGCCCCTCTTCTGGATGGCAAATTTTAGGACGCACTTTGTACTACGAAAACCGCCCGACTTGGCACTGGTGCCACCTTGGGTCAGGGAACCATCCTGCCTATCGTAGCTTTTCAGGAGCCAGCCAGTCACTCCCAGCCATAGGTCCCCAGACAAATACCTCGGCCCGTTTCCCTGGCAAACAAAAGTAAGCTGCCCCGCTTCTGGATGGCAGATTGCAGGAGCCACTTGGTACTATCAAACCAGCCCAACTTGACACTGGTGCCACCTTGGCTCTGGGAACCATGCTGCGTAACCCGGATTCTAAGACGACAGGCAGCCACTGCCAGCCACAGGCCCCCAAACAAAATCAACGGCGCTTTTCCCTGGAAAACAAAACACGCCTGCCAACTTTTTGATGGAGTTTGCAGGAGCCACTTGGTACTATCAAACCAGCCCAACTTGGCACTGGTGCCACCATGGGTCTGGTAAACATCCTGCGTATCGTGGATTCTTAGGAGCCAGCCGGCCACTCCTAGCCACAGGCCCCCAAACAAAAACCTAGGCCTATTTCTCTGGCAAACAAAAGTAAGCTGCCCCGCTTCTGGATGGCAGATTGCAGGAGACACTTGGGACTATCAAACCAGCCCAACTTGGCACTGGTGCCACCTTGGATCTGGGAACCATGCTGTGTATCGTGGATTTTCAGGGGCCAGCCGGCCACTCTCAGCCATATGCCCTCAAACAGAAACCTCGGCCCGTTTCTCTGGCAAACAAAACTCAACTGCCCCTCTTCTGGATGGCAAATTGCAAGATGAACTTGATACTAAAACCGCAGGCCGACTTGGTAGTGGTGACACCTTGGGCCTGGGAACCATCATGCGTATCGAGCATTTTAAGGAGCCAGCCGGCCACTCCCAGCAATATGCCCCCAAAAACAATCCACGGAATTTTTCTCTGGCAAACAAAAATCAGCTGCCCCGCTTCTGGATGGCAGATTGCAGGAGCCACTTTGACCCATCAAACCAGCCCGACTTGGCACTGGTGCCACCTTGCATCCTGGAACCATGCTGCCTAGCGTGGATTTTCAGGGGCCAGCCGGCCACTCTCAGCTATATGCCCCCAAACAAAACCCACGGCCCGTTTCCCTGGCAAACAAAAGTAAGCTGCCCCGCTTCTGGATGGCAGATTGCAGGAACCACTTGGTAGTATCAAACCAGCCCGACTTGGCACTGGTGCCACCTTGGGTCTGGGAACCATCCTGCGTATCGTGGATTCTAAGGAGCCAGCCGGCCACTCCCAGCCACAGGCCCCCAAATACAAACAACGGCGCTTTTCCCTGGAAAACAAAACTCGCCTGCCAACTTTTTGATGGCAGATTGCAGGAGCAACTTGGTACTATCAAACCAGCCCAACTTGGCACTGGTGCCACCATGGGTCTGGTAACCATCCTGCCTATCGTAGCTTTTCAGGAGCCAGCCGGTCACTCCCAGCCATAGGCCCCCAGTCACAAACCTCGGCCCGTTTCCCTGGCAAACAAAAGTAAGCTGCCCCGCTTCTGGATGGCAGATTGCAGGAGCCACTTGGTACTATCAAACCAGCCCGACTTGGCACTGGTGCCACCTTGGGTCTGGGAACCATGCTGCGTATCGCAGATTCTAAGGCGCCAGTCGGCCACTCCCAGCCACAAGACCACAAACACAAACAACGGCGCTTTTCTCTGGCAAACAAAACTCAACTGCCCCTCTTCTGGATGGCAAATTGCAGGACGCACTTGGTACTATCAAAGCAGCACGACTTGGCACTGGTGCCACCATGGGTCTGGGAACCATCTTGCGTATTGTGGATTGTCAGGAGCCAGCTGGACACTCTCGGCCACAGACCCCAATCAAAAACAACGGCCCGTTTCACAGGCAAACACAACTCAGCTGCCTCGCTTCTGGATGGGAGATTGCAGGAGGCACTGGGTACTATGAAACCAGCCCTACTTGGCACTGGTGCCACCTTGGGTCTGGGAACCATGCTGCGTATCATGGATTTTCAGGAGCCAGCCGTCCACTGCCAGCCACAGGCCCCGAAACACAAACAACAGCCTTTTTCTCTGGCAAACAAAATTCAGCTGCCCCGCTTCTGGATGGCAGATTGCAGGAACCACTTGGTACTAACAAACCAGCCCGACTTGGCACTGGTGCCACCTTGGGTCTGGGAACCATCCTGCGTATCGTGGATTCTAAGGAGCCAGCTGGCCACTCCCAGCCACAGGCCCCAAAACACACACAACGGCGCTTTTCCCTGGAAAACAAAACTCGCCTGCCAACTTTTTGATGGCAGATTGCAGGAGCCACTTGGTACTATCAAACCAGCCCAACTTGCCACTGGTGCCACCATGGGTCTGGTCACCATCCTGCCTATCGTAGCTTTTCAGGAGCCAGCCGGTCACTCCCTGCCATAGGCCCCGAGACACAAAGCTCGGCCCGTTTCCCTGGCAAACAAAAGTAAGCTGCCCCGCTTCTGGATGGCAGATTGCAGGAGCCACTTGGTACTATCAAACCAGCCCGACTTGGCACTGGTACCACCTTGGGTCTGGGAACCATCCTGCCTATCGTGGATTTTAAGGAGCCAGCCGGCTACTCCCAGCCACAGGCCCCCAACAAAAACCACGGCCCTTTTTTCTGGCAAACAAAACTTAGCTGCCTCACTTATGGATGGCAGATTGCAGGAGCCACTTGGTGTAATCAAACCAGCCCGACTTGGCACTGGTGTCACCTTGGGTCTGGGAACCATCCTGCGTATCGTGGATTCTAAGGAGCCAGCCGGCCACTCCCAGCCACAGGCCCCCAAACAAAATCAACGGCGCTGTTCCCTGGAAAACAAAACACGCCTGCCAACTCTTTGATGGAGTTTGCAGGAGCCACTTGGTACTATCAAACCAGCCCAACTTGGCACTGGTGCCACCATGGGTCTGGTAAACATCCTGCGTATCGTGGATTCTTAGGCGCCAGCAGGCCACTCCTAGCCACAGGCCCCCAAACAAAAACCTAGGCCTATTTCTCTGGCAAACAAAAGTAAGCTGCCCCGCTTCTGGATGGCAGATTGCAGGAGACACTTGGGACTATCAAACCAGCCCAACTTGGCACTGGTGCCACCTTGGATCTGGGAACCATGTTGTGTATCGTGGATTTTCAGGGGCCAGCCGGCCACTCTCAGCCATATGTCCCCAAACAGAAACCTCGGCCCGTTTCTCTGGCAAACAAAACTCAACTGCCCCTCTTCTGGATGGCAAATTGCAGGATGAACTTGATACTAAAACCGCAGGCCGACTTGGTAGTGGTGACACCTTGGGCCTGGGAACCATCATGCGTATCGAGCATTTTAAGGAGCCAGCCGGCCACTCCCAGCAATATGCCCCCAAAAACAATCCACGGAATTTTTCTCTGGCAAACAAAAATCAGCTGCCCCGCTTCTGGATGGCAGATTGCAGGAGCCACTTTGCACCATCAAACCAGCCCGACTTGGCACTGGTGCCACCTTGCATCTGGGAACCATGCTGCCTAGCGTGGATTTTCAGGGGCCAGCGGGCCACTCTCAGCTATATGCCCCCAAACAAAACCCACGGCCCGTTTCCCTGGCAAACAAAAGTAAGCTGCCCTGCTTCTGGATGGCAGATTGCAGGAACCACTTGGTAGTATCAAACCAGCCCGACTTGGCACTGGTGCCACCTTGGGTCTGGGAACCATCCTGCGTATCGTGGATTCTAAGGAGCCAGCCGGCCACTCCCAGCCACAGGCCCCCAAACACAAACAACGGCGCTTTTCCCTGGAAAACAAAACTCGCCTGCCAACTTTTTGATGGCAGATTGCAGGAGCAACTTGGTACTATCAAACCAGCCCAACTTGGCACTGGTGCCACCATGGGTCTGGTAAACATCCTGCCTATTGTAGCTTTCCAGGAGCCAGCCGGTCACTCCCAGCCATAGGCCCCCAAACACAAACCTCGGCCCGTTTCCCTGGCAAACAAAAGTAAGCTGCCCCGCTTCTGGATGGCAGATTGCAGGAGCCACTTGGTACTATCAAACCAGCCCAACTTGGCACTGGTGCCACCTTGGGTCTGGGAACCATGCTGCGTATCGCAGATTCTAAGGCGCCAGTCGGCCACTCACAGCCACAAGCCCCCAAACACAAACAACGGCGCTTTCTCTGGCAAACAAAACTCAACTGCCCCTCTTCTGGATGGCAAATTGCAGGACGCACTTGGTACTATAAAAACAGCCCGACTTGGCACTGGTGCCACCTTGGGTCTGGGAACCATCCTGCGTATCGTGGATTCTAAGGAGCCAGCCGGCCACTCCCAGCCACAGGCCCCCAAACAAAATCAACGGCGCTGTTCCCTGGAAAACAAAACACGCCTGCCAACTTTTTGATGGAGTTTGCAGGAGCCACTTGGTACTATCAAACCAGCCCAACTTGGCACTGGTGCCACCATGGGTCTGGTAAACATCCTGCGTATCGTGGATTCTTAGGCGCCAGCAGGCCACTCCTAGCCACAGGCCCCCAAACAAAAACCTAGGCCTATTTCTCTGGCAAACAAAAGTAAGCTGCCCCGCTTCTGGATGGCAGATTGCAGGAGACACTTGGGACTATCAAACCAGCCCAACTTGGCACTGGTGCCACCTTGGATCTGGGAACCATGTTGTGTATCGTGGATTTTCAGGGGCCAGCCGGCCACTCTCAGCCATATGTCCCCAAACAGAAACCTCGGCCCGTTTCTCTGGCAAACAAAACTCAACTGCCCCTCTTCTGGATGGCAAATTGCAAGATGAACTTGATACTAAAACCGCAGGCCGACTTGGTAGTGGTGACACCTTGGGCCTGGGAACCATCATGCGTATCGAGCATTTTAAGGAGCCAGCCGGCCACTCCCAGCAATATGCCCCCAAAAACAATCCACGGAATTTTTCTCTGGCAAACAAAAATCAGCTGCCCCGCTTCTGGATGGCAGATTGCAGGAGCCACTTTGACCCATCAAACCAGCCCGACTTGGCACTGGTGCCACCTTGCATCCTGGAACCATGCTGCCTAGCGTGGATTTTCAGGGGCCAGCCGGCCACTCTCAGCTATATGCCCCCAAACAAAACCCACGGCCCGTTTCCCTGGCAAACAAAAGTAAGCTGCCCCGCTTCTGGATGGCAGATTGCAGGAACCACTTGGTAGTATCAAACCAGCCCGACTTGGCACTGGTGCCACCTTGGGTCTGGGAACCATCCTGCGTATCGTGGATTCTAAGGAGCCAGCCGGCCACTCCCAGCCACAGGCCCCCAAATACAAACAACGGCGCTTTTCCCTGGAAAACAAAACTCGCCTGCCAACTTTTTGATGGCAGATTGCAGGAGCAACTTGGTACTATCAAACCAGCCCAACTTGGCACTGGTGCCACCATGGTTCTGGTAACCATCCTGCCTATCGTAGCTTTTCAGGAGCCAGCCGGTCACTCCCAGCCATAGGCCCCCAGTCACAAACCTCGGCCCGTTTCCCTGGCAAACAAAAGTAAGCTGCCCCGCTTCTGGATGGCAGATTGCAGGAGCCACTTGGTACTATCAAACCAGCCCGACTTGGCACTGGTGCCACCTTGGGTCTGGGAACCATGCTGCGTATCGCAGATTCTAAGGCGCCAGTCGGCCACTCCCAGCCACAAGACCACAAACACAAACAACGGCGCTTTTCTCTGGCAAACAAAACTCAACTGCCCCTCTTCTGGATGGCAAATTGCAGGACGCACTTGGTACTATCAAAGCAGCACGACTTGGCACTGGTGCCACCATGGGTCTGGGAACCATCTTGCGTATTGTGGATTGTCAGGAGCCAGCTGGACACTCTCGGCCACAGACCCCAATCAAAAACAACGGCCCGTTTCACAGGCAAACACAACTCAGCTGCCCCGCTTCTGGATGGGAGATTGCAGGAGGCACTGGGTACTATGAAACCAGCCCTACTTGGCACTGGTGCCACCTTGGGTCTGGGAACCATGCTGCGTATCATGGATTTTCAGGAGCCAGCCGTCCACTGCCAGCCACAGGCCCCGAAACACAAACAACAGCCTTTTTCTCTGGCAAACAAAATTCAGCTGCCCCGCTTCTGGATGGCAGATTGCAGGAACCACTTGGTACTAACAAACCAGCCCGACTTGGCACTGGTGCCACCTTGGGTCTGGGAACCATCCTGCGTATCGTGGATTCTAAGGAGCCAGCTGGCCACTCCCAGCCACAGGCCCCAAAACACACACAACGGCGCTTTTCCCTGGAAAACAAAACTCGCCTGCCAACTTTTTGATGGCAGATTGCAGGAGCCACTTGGTACTATCAAACCAGCCCAACTTGGCACTGGTGCCACCATGGGTCTGGTCACCATCCTGCCTATCGTAGCTTTTCAGGAGCCAGCCGGTCACTCCCTGCCATAGGCCCCGAGACACAAAGCTCGGCCCGTTTCCCTGGCAAACAAAAGTAAGCTGCCCCGCTTCTGGATGGCAGATTGCAGGAGCCACTTGGTACTATCAAACCAGCCCGACTTGGCACTGGTACCACCTTGGGTCTGGGAACCATCCTGCCTATCGTTGATTTTAAGGAGCCAGCCGGCTACTCCCAGCCACAGGCCCCCAACAAAAACCACGGCCCTTTTTTCTGGCAAACAAAACTTAGCTGCCTCACTTATGGATGGCAGATTGCAGGAGCCACTTGGTGTAATCAAACCAGCCCGACTTGGCACTGGTGTCACCTTGGGTCTGGGAACCATCCTGCGTATCGTGGATTCTAAGGAGCCAGCCGGCCACTCCCAGCCACAGGCCCCCAAACAAAATCAACGGCGCTGTTCCCTGGAAAACAAAACACGCCTGCCAACTTTTTGATGGAGTTTGCAGGAGCCACTTGGTACTATCAAACCAGCCCAACTTGGCACTGGTGCCACCATGGGTCTGGTAAACATCCTGCGTATCGTGGATTCTTAGGCGCCAGCAGGCCACTCCTAGCCACAGGCCCCCAAACAAAAACCTAGGCCTATTTCTCTGGCAAACAAAAGTAAGCTGCCCCGCTTCTGGATGGCAGATTGCAGGAGACACTTGGGACTATCAAACCAGCCCAACTTGGCACTGGTGCCACCTTGGATCTGGGAACCATGTTGTGTATCGTGGATTTTCAGGGGCCAGCCGGCCACTCTCAGCCATATGTCCCCAAACAGAAACCTCGGCCCGTTTCTCTGGCAAACAAAACTCAACTGCCCCTCTTCTGGATGGCAAATTGCAGGATGAACTTGATACTAAAACCGCAGGCCGACTTGGTAGTGGTGACACCTTGGGCCTGGGAACCATCATGCGTATCGAGCATTTTAAGGAGCCAGCCGGCCACTCCCAGCAATATGCCCCCAAAAACAATCCACGGAATTTTTCTCTGGCAAACAAAAATCAGCTGCCCCGCTTCTGGATGGCAGATTGCAGGAGCCACTTTGCACCATCAAACCAGCCCGACTTGGCACTGGTGCCACCTTGCATCTGGGAACCATGCTGCCTAGCGTGGATTTTCAGGGGCCAGCGGGCCACTCTCAGCTATATGCCCCCAAACAAAACCCACGGCCCGTTTCCCTGGCAAACAAAAGTAAGCTGCCCTGCTTCTGGATGGCAGATTGCAGGAACCACTTGGTAGTATCAAACCAGCCCGACTTGGCACTGGTGCCACCTTGGGTCTGGGAACCATCCTGCGTATCGTGGATTCTAAGGAGCCAGCCGGCCACTCCCAGCCACAGGCCCCCAAACACAAACAACGGCGCTTTTCCCTGGAAAACAAAACTCGCCTGCCAACTTTTTGATGGCAGATTGCAGGAGCAACTTGGTACTATCAAACCAGCCCAACTTGGCACTGGTGCCACCATGGGTCTGGTAAACATCCTGCCTATTGTAGCTTTCCAGGAGCCAGCCGGTCACTCCCAGCCATAGGCCCCCAAACACAAACCTCGGCCCGTTTCCCTGGCAAACAAAAGTAAGCTGCCCCGCTTCTGGATGGCAGATTGCAGGAGCCACTTGGTGCTATCAAACCAGCCCAACTTGGCACTGGTGCCACCTTGGGTCTGGGAACCATGCTGCGTATCGCAGATTCTAAGGCGCCAGTCGGCCACTCACAGCCACAAGCCCCCAAACACAAACAACGGCGCTTTCTCTGGCAAACAAAACTCAACTGCCCCTCTTCTGGATGGCAAATTGCAGGACGCACTTGGTACTATAAAAACAGCCCGACTTGGCACTGGTGCCACCTTGGGTCTGGGAACCATCCTGCGTATCGTGGATTCTAAGGAGCCAGCCGGCCACTCCCAGCCACAGGCCCCCAAACAAAATCAACGGCGCTGTTCCCTGGAAAACAAAACACGCCTGCCAACTTTTTGATGGAGTTTGCAGGAGCCACTTGGTACTATCAAACCAGCCCAACTTGGCACTGGTGCCACCATGGGTCTGGGAAACATCCTGCGTATCGTGGATTCTTAGGCGCCAGCAGGCCACTCCTAGCCACAGGCCCCCAAACAAAAACCTAGGCCTATTTCTCTGGCAAACAAAAGTAAGCTGCCCCGCTTCTGGATGGCAGATTGCAGGAGACACTTGGGACTATCAAACCAGCCCAACTTGGCACTGGTGCCACCTTGGATCTGGGAACCATGTTGTGTATCGTGGATTTTCAGGGGCCAGCCGGCCACTCTCAGCCATATGTCCCCAAACAGAAACCTCGGCCCGTTTCTCTGGCAAACAAAACTCAACTGCCCCTCTTCTGGATGGCAAATTGCAGGATGAACTTGATACTAAAACCGCAGGCCGACTTGGTAGTGGTGACACCTTGGGCCTGGGAACCATCATGCGTATCGAGCATTTTAAGGAGCCAGCCGGCCACTCCCAGCAATATGCCCCCAAAAACAATCCACGGAATTTTTCTCTGGCAAACAAAAATCAGCTGCCCCGCTTCTGGATGGCAGATTGCAGGAGCCACTTTGCACCATCAAACCAGCCCGACTTGGCACTGGTGCCACCTTGCATCTGGGAACCATGCTGCCTAGCGTGGATTTTCAGGGGCCAGCGGGCCACTCTCAGCTATATGCCCCCAAACAAAACCCACGGCCCGTTTCCCTGGCAAACAAAAGTAAGCTGCCCTGCTTCTGGATGACAGATTGCAGGAACCACTTGGTAGTATCAAACCAGCCCGACTTGGCACTGGTGCCACCTTGGGTCTGGGAACCATCCTGCGTATCGTGGATTCTAAGGAGCCAGCCGGCCACTCCCAGCCACAGGCCCCCAAACACAAACAACGGCGCTTTTCCCTGGAAAACAAAACTCGCCTGCCAACTTTTTGATGGCAGATTGCAGGAGCAACTTGGTACTATCAAACCAGCCCAACTTGGCACTGGTGCCACCATGGGTCTTGTCACCATCCTGCCTATTGTAGCTTTCCAGGAGCCAGCCGGTCACTCCCAGCCATAGGCCCCCAAACACAAACCTCGGCCCGTTTCCCTGGCAAACAAAAGTAAGCTGCCCCGCTTCTGGATGGCAGATTGCAGGAGCCACTTGGTACTATCAAACCAGCCCAACTTGGAAATGGTGCCACCTTGGGTCTGGGAACCATGCTGCGTATCGCAGATTCTAAGGCGCCAGTCGGCCACTCACAGCCACAAGCCCCCAAACACAAACAACGGCGCTTTCTCTGGCAAACAAAACTCAACTGCCCCTCTTCTGGATGGCAAATTGCAGGACGCACTTGGTACTATAAAAACAGCCCGACTTGGCACTGGTGCCACCTTGGGTCTGGGAACCATCCTGCGTATCGATCTTTTTAATGAGACAGCCGGCCACTCCCAGCCATATGCCCCCAAACACAACCCACGGCCCTTTCCTCTGGCAAACAAAACTCAGCTACACCGCTTCTGGATGGCAGATTGCAGGAGCCACTTGGTACTATCAAACCAGCAAGACTTGGCACTGGTGCCACCTTGGGTCTGGGAACCATCCTGCATATTGTGGATTGTCAGGAGCCAGCTGAACATTCTCGGCCACAGACCCCAATCAAAAACAACGGCCCGTTTCACAGGCAAACAAAACTCAGCTGCCCCGCTTCTGGATGGGAGATTGCAGGAGGCACTTGACACTGTGAAACCAGCCCCACTTGGCACTGGTGCCACCTTGGGTCTGGGAACCATGCTGCGTATCATGGATTTTCAGGAGCCAGCCGGCCACTCCCAGCCATAGGCCCCCAAACAAAAACCACAGCCTTTTTCTCTGGCAAACAAAATTCAGCTGCCCCACTTCTGGATGGCAGATTGCAGGAGCCACTTGGGACTATCACACCAGCACAACTTGGCACTGCTGCCACCTTGGATCTGGGAACCATCCTTCCTATCGTGGATTTTCAGGGGCCAGCCGGTCACTCTCAGCCATAGGCCCCAAACACAAACCACGGCCCTTTTCTCTGGAAAACAAAACTCAACTGCCCCTCTTCTGGATGGCAGATTGCAGGAGCCACTGGGTACTATGAAACTAGCCCTACTTGGCACTGGTGCCACCTTGGGTCTGGGAACCATGCTGCGTATCATGGATTTTCAGGAGCCAGCCGTCCACTGCCAGCCACAGGCCCCGAAACACAAACAACAGCCTTTTTCTCTGGCAAACAAAATTCAGCTGCCCCGCTTCTGGATGGCAGATTGCAGGAACCACTTAGTACTAACAAACCAGCCCGACTTGGCACTGGTGCCACCTTGGGTCTGGGAACCATCCTGCGTATCGTGGATTCTAAGGAGCCAGCTGGCCACTCCCAGCCACAGGCCCCAAAATACACACAACGGCGCTTTTCCCTGGAAAACAAAACTCGCCTGCCAACTTTTTGATGGCAGATTGCAGGAGCCACTTGGTACTATCAAACCAGCCCAACTTGGCACTGGTGCCACCATGGGTCTGGTCACCATCCTGCCTATCGTAGCTTTTCAGGAGCCAGCCGGTCACTCCCAGCCATAGGCCCCCAGAAAAAAACCTCGGTCCGTTTCCCTGGAAAACAAAAGTAAGCTGCCCCGCTTCTGGATGGCAGATTGCAGGAGCCACTTGGTGCTATCAAACCAGCCCGACTTGGCACTGGTGCCACCTTGGGTCTGGGAACCATCCTGCGTATCCTGTGTTCTAAGGAGCCAGCCGGCCACTCCCAGCCACAGTCCCCGAAACAGAAACAACGGCGCTTTTCCCTGGAAAACAAAACTGACCTGCCAACTTTTTGATGGCAGATTGCAGGAGCCACTTGGTACTATCAAACCAGCCCAACTTGGCACTGGTGCCACCATGGGTCTGGTCACCATCCTGCCTATCGTAGCTTTTCAGGAGCCAGCCGGTCATTCCCAGCCATAGGTCCCCAGAAAAATACCTCGGCCCGTTTCCCTGGCAAACAAAAGTAAGCTGCCCCGCTTCTGGATGGCAGATTGCAGGAGCCACTTGGTACAATCAAACCAGCCCAACTTGACACTGGTGCCACCTTGGCTCTGGGAACCATGCTGCGTAACCCGGATTCTAAGACGACAGGCAGCCACTGCCAGCCACAGGCCTCCAGACAAAATCAACGGCGCTTTTCCCTGGAAAACAAAACTCGCCTGACAACTTTTAGATGGCAGATTGCAGGAGCCAGTTGGTACCATCAAACCAGCCCAACTTGGCACTGGTGCCACCTTGGGTCTGGGAACCATCCTGCCTATTGTTGCTTTTCAGGAGCCAGCCGGTCACTTCTAGCCCTAGGCCCCCAGTCATAAACCTCGGCCCGTTTCCCTGGCACACAAATGTAAGCTACCCCGCTTCAGGATGGCAGATTGCAGGAGCCACTTTTCACCATCAAATCAGCCCGACGTGGCACTGGTGCCACCTTGGGTCTGGGAACCATCCTGCGTATCGTGTGTTCTAAGGAGCCAGCCGGCCACTCCCAGCCACAGTCCCCCAAACACAAACAACGGCGCTTTTCCCTGGAAAACAAAACTGGCCTGCCAACTTTTTGATGGCAGATTGCAGGAGCCACTTGGTACTATCAAACCAGCCCAACTTGGCACTGGTGCCACCATGGGTCTGGTCACCATCCTGCCTATCGTAGCTTTTCAGGAGCCAGGCGGTCACTCCCAGCCATAGGCCCCCAGTCACAAACCTCGGCCCGTTTCCCTGGCAAACAAAATAAGCTGCCCCGCTTCTGCATGGCAGATTGCAGGTGCTATTTAGTACTATCAAACCAGCCCGACTTGGCACTGGTCCCACCTCTGGTCTGGGAACCATCCTGCCTATCGTGGATTTTCAGGGGCCAGACGGCCACTATCAGCCATATGCCCCCAAAAACAAACCACGGCCCTTTTCTCTGGTAAACAAAACTCAACTGCCCCTCTTCTGGATGGCAAATTTTAGGACGCACTTTGTACTACGAAAACCGCCCGACTTGGCACTGGTGCCACCTTGGGTCAGGGAACCATCCTGCCTATCGTAGCTTTTCAGGAGCCAGCCGGTCACTCCCAGCCATAGGTCCCCAGACAAATACCTCGGCCCGTTTCCCTGGCAAACAAAAGTAAGCTGCCCCGCTTCTGGATGGCAGATTGCAGGAGCCACTTGGTACTATCAAACCAGCCCAACTTGACACTGGTTCCACCTTGGCTCTGGGAACCATGCTGCGTAACCCGGATTCTAAGACGACAGGCAGCCACTGCCAGCCACAGGCCTCCAAACAAAATCAACGGCGCTTTTCCCTGGAAAACAAAACTCGCCTGACAACTTTTAGATGGCAGATTGCAGGAGCCAGTTGGTACCATCAAACCAGCCCAACTTGGCACTGGTGCCACCTTGGGTCTGGGAACCATCCTGCCTATTGTTGCTCTTCAGGAGCCAGCCGGTCACTTCTAGCCCTAGGCCCCCAGTCATAAACCTCGGCCCGTTTCCCTGGCACACAAATGTAAGCTACCCCGCTTCAGGATGGCAGATTGCAGGAGCCACTTTTCACCATCAAACCAGCCCGACGTGGCACTGGTGCCACCTTGGGTCTGGGAACCATCCTGCGTATCGTGTGTTCTAAGGAGCCAGCCGTCCACTGCCAGCCACAGTCCCCCAAACACAAACAACGGCGCTTTTCCCTGGAAAACAAAACTGGCCTGCCAACTTTTTGATGGCAGATTGCAGGAGCCACTTGGTACTATCAAACCAGCCCAACTTGGCACTGGTGCCACCATGGGTCTGGTAACCATCCTGCCTATCGTAGCTTTTCAGGAGCCAGGCGGTCACTCCCAGCCATAGGCCCCCAGACACAAACCTCGGCCCGTTTCCCTGGCAAACAAAAGTAAGCTGCCCCGCTTCTGCATGGCAGATTGCAGGTGCTATTTAGTACTATCAAACCAGCCCGACTTGGCACTGGTGCCACCTCTGGTCTGGGAACCATCCTGCCTATCGTGGATTTTCAGGCGCCAGACGGCCACTATCAGCCATATGCCCCCAAAAACAAACCACGGCCCTTTTCTCTGGTAAAAAAAACTCAACTGCCCCTCTTCTGGATGGCAAATTTTAGGACGCACTTTGTACTACGAATACCGCCCGACTTGGCACTGGTGCCACCTTGGGTCAGGGAACCATCCTGCCTATCGTAGCTTTTTAAGGAGCCAGCAGTCCACGCCCAGCCATATAGCCCCAAAAACAAACCACGGACCATTTCTCTTGGAAACAAAAATCCGCTGCCCCACGTCAGGATGGCAGATTGCAGGAGCCACTTTGCACCATCAAACCACCCCGACTTGGCACTGGTGCCATCTTGGATCTGGGAACCATCCTGCCTATCGTAGCTTTTCAGGAGCCAGCCGGTTACTCCCAACCATAGGCCCCCAGACAGAAAGCTCTGCCCGTTTCCCTGGCAAACAAAAGTAAGCTACCCCGCTTCTGGATGGCAGATTGCAGGAGCCACTTGGTACTATCAAACCAGCCCAACTTGGCACTGGTGCCACCATGGGTCTGGTCACCATCCTGCCTATCGTAGCTTTTCAGGAGCCAGCCGGTCACTCCCAGCCATAGGCCCCCAGACAAATACCTCGGCCCGTTTCCCTGGCAAACAAAAGTAAGCTGCCCCGCTTCTGGATGGCAGATTGCAGGAGCCACATGGTACTATCAAACCAGGCCAACATGGCACTGGTGCCACCTTGGCTCTGGGAACCATCCTGCCTATCGTGGATTTTCAGGCGCCAGCCGGCCACTCTCAGCCATATGCCCCAAAACACAAACCACGGCCCTTTTCTCTGGTAAACAAAACTCAACTGCCCCTCTTCTGGATGGCAAATTGCAGGAGCCACTTGGTACTACGAAAACAGCCCGACTTGGCAGTGATGCCACCTTGGGTCAGGGAACCATCCTGCGTATCGATGTTTTTAAGGAGTCAGCCGGCAACGTCCAGCCATATACCCCCAAAAAAAACCCACGGAACTTTTCTCCAGCAAGCAAAAATCCGCTGCCCCGCGTCTGGATGGCAGATTGCAGGAGCTATTTAGTATTATCAAACCAGCCCGACTTGGCACTGGTGCCACCATCGGTCTGGTCACCATCCTGCCTATCGTAGCTTTTCAGGAGCCAGCCGGTCACTCTCAGCCATAGGCCCCAAACACAAACCACGGCCCTTTTCTCTGGAAAACAAAACTCAACTGCCCCTCTTATGGATGGCAGATTGCAGGAGCCACTGGGTACTATGAAACCAGCCCTACTTGGCACTGGTGCCACCTTGGGTCTGGGAACCATGCTGCGTATCATGGATTTTCAGGAGCCAGCCGTCCACTGCCAGCCACAGGCCCCGAAACACAAACAACAGCCTTTTTCTCTGGCAAACAAAATTCAGCTGCCCCGCTTCTGGATGGCAGATTGCAGGAACCACTTGGTACTAACAAACCAGCCCGACTTGGCACTGGTGCCACCTTGGGTCTGGGAACCATCCTGCGTATCGTGGATTCTAAGGAGCCAGCTGGCCACTCCCAGCCACAGGCCCCAAAACACACACAACGGCGCTTTTCCCTGGAAAACAAAACTCGCCTGCCAACTTTTTGATGGCAGATTGCAGGAGCCACTTGGTACTATCAAACCAGCCCAACTTGGCACTGGTGCCACCATGGGTCTGGTCACCATCCTGCCTATCGTAGCTTTTCAGGAGCCAGCCGGTCACTCCCAGCCATAGGCCCCCAGACACAAAGCTCGGCCTGTTTCCCTGGCACACAAAAGTAAGCTACCGCACTTCTGGATGGCAGATTGCAGGAGCCACTTTGCACCATCAAACCAGCCCAACTTGGCACTGGTGCCACCTTGGCTCTGGGAACCATGCTGCGTAACCCGGATTCTAAGACGACAGGCAGCCACTGCCAGCCACAGGCCTCCAAACAAAATCAACGGCGCTTTTCCCTGGAAAACAAAACTCGCCTGACAACTTTTAGATGGCAGATTGCAGGAGCCAGTTGGTACCATCAAACCAGCCCAACTTGGCACTGGTGCCACCTTGGGTCTGGGAACCATCCTGCCTATTGTTGCTTTTCAGGAGCCAGCCGGTCACTCCTAGCCCTAGGCCCCCAGTCATAAACCTCGGCCCGTTTCCCTGGCACACAAAAGTAAGCTACCCCGCTTCAGGATGGCAGATTGCAGGAGCCACTTTTCACCATCAAACCAGCCCGACGTGGCACTGGTGCCACCTTGGGTCTGGGAACCATCCTGCGTATCGTGTGTTCTAAGGAGCCAGCCGGCCACTCCCACCAACAGTCCCCCAAACACAAACAACGGCGCTTTTCCCTGGAAAACAAAACTCGCCTGACAACTTTATGATGGCAGATTGCAGGAGCCACTTGGTACTATCAAACCAGCCCAACTTGGCACTGGTGCCACCATGGGTCTGGTAACCATCCTGCCTATCGTAGCTTTTCAGGAGCCAGGCGGTCACTCCCAGCCATAGGCCCCCAGACACAAACCTCGGCCCGTTTCCCTGGCAAACAAAAGTAAGCTGCCCCGCTTCTGCATGGCAGATTGCAGGTGCTATTTAGTACTATCAAACCAGCCCGACTTGGCACTGGTGCCACCTCTGGTCTGGGAACCATCCTGCCTATCGTGGATTTTCAGGCGCCAGACGGCCACTATCAGCCATATGCCCCCAAAAACAAACCACGGCCCTTTTCTCTGGTAAACAAAACTCAACTGCCCCTCTTCTGGATGGCAAATTTTAGGACGCACTTTGTACTACGAAAACCGCCCGACTTGGCACTGGTGCCACCTTGGGTCAGGGAACCATCCTGCCTATCGTAGCTTTTTAAGGAGCCAGCAGGCCACGCCCAGCCATATAGCCCCAAAAACAAACCACGGACCATTTCTCTTGGAAACAAAAATCCGCTGCCCCGCGTCAGGATGGCAGATTGCAGGAGCCACGTTGCACCATCAAACCACCCCGACTTGGCACTGGTGCCATCTTGGATCTGGGAACCATCCTGCCTATCGTAGCTTTTCAGGAGCCAGCCGGTTACTCCCAACCATAGGCCCCCAGACAGAAAGCTCTGCCCGTTTCCCTGGCAAACAAAAGTAAGCTACCCCGCTTCTGGATGGCAGATTGCAGGAGCCACTTGGTACTATCAAACCAGCCCAACTTGACACTGGTGCCACTTTGGGTCTGGGAACCATGCTGCGTAACGTAGATTCTAAGGCGCCAGGCGGCCACTCCCAGCCACAGGCCCCCAAATACAAACAACGGCGCTTTTCCCTGGAAAACAAAACTCGCCTGCCAACTTTTTGATGGCAGATTGCAGGAGCCACTTGGTACTATCAAATCATCCCAACTTGGCACTGGTGCCACTATGGGTCTGGGAACCATCCTGCCAATTGTACCATTTCAGGAGCCAGCCGGTCACTCCCAGCCATAGGCCCCCATCACAAACCTCGGCCCGTTTCCCTGGCAAACAAAATTAAGCTGCCCCGATTCTGGATGGCAGATTGCAGGAGCCACTTGGTAGTGTCAAAACAGCCCGACTTGGCACTGGTGCCACCTTGGGTCTGGATACCATCCTGCGTATCGTGGATTCTAAGCAGCCACCCGGCCACTCCGTGCCACAGGCGCCCAAACACAAACAACGGCGCTTTTCCCTGGAAAACAAAACTCGCCTGCCAACATTTTGATGACAGATTGCAGGAGCCACTTGGTACTATCAAACCAGCCCAACTTGGCACTGGTGCCACCATGGGTCTGGTCACCATCCTGCCTATCGTAGCTTTTCAGGAGCCAGCCGGTCACTCCCAGCCATAAACCCCCAGTCACAAACCTCGGCCCGTTTCCCTGGAAAACAAAAGTAAGCACCCCCGATTCTGGATGGCAGATTGCAGGAGCCACTTTGTAGTATCAAATTAGCCCGACTTGGCACAGGTGCCATCATGGGTCTGGTAAACATCCTGCCTATCTTAGCTTTTCAGGAGCTGGCCGGTCACTCCCTGCCATAGGCCCCCAGAGAAATACCTCGGCCCGTTTCCCTGGCAAACAAAAGTAAGCTGCCCCTCTTCTGGATGGCAGATTGCAGGAACTACTTGCTACTATCAAACCAGCCCAACTTGGGACTGGTGCCACCTTGGCTCTGGGAACCATGCTGCGTAAAGTAGATTCTAAGAGGACAGGCGGACACTCCCAGCCACAGGCCTCTAAACAAAAACAACGGCGCGTTACCCTGGAAAACAAAACTCGCCTGCCAACTTTTTGATGGCAGATTGCAGGAGCCACTTGGTACTATCAAACCAGCCCAACTTGGCACTGGTGCCACCATGGGTCTGGTCACCATCCTGCCTATCGTAGCTTTTCAGGAGCCAGCCGGTCACTCCCAGCCATAGGCCCCCAGACAAATACCTCGGCCCGTTTCCCTGGCAAACAAAAGTAAGCTGCCCCGCTTCTGGATGGCAGATTGCAGGAGCCACATGGTACTATCAAACCAGGCCAACATGGCACTGGTGCCACCTTGGCTCTGGGAACCATCCTGCCTATCGTGGATTTTCAGGCGCCAGCCGGCCACTCTCAGCCATATGCCCCAAAACACAAACCACGGCCCTTTTCTCTGGTAAACAAAACTCAACTGCCCCTCTTCTGGATGGCAAATTGCAGGAGCCACTTGGTACTACGAAAACAGCCCGACTTGGCAGTGATGCCACCTTGGGTCAGGGAACCATCCTGCGTATCGATGTTTTTAAGGAGTCAGCCGGCAACGTCCAGCCATATACCCCCAAAAAAAACCCACGGAACTTTTCTCCAGCAAGCAAAAATCCGCTGCCCCGCATCTGGATGGCAGATTGCAGGAGCTATTTAGTATTATCAAAGCAGCCCGACTTGGCACTGGTGCCACCATCGGTCTGGTCACCATCCTGCCTATCGTAGCTTTTCAGGAGCCAGCCGGTCACTCTCAGCCATAGGCCCCAAACACAAACCACGGCCCTTTTCTCTGGAAAACAAAATTCAACTGCCCCTCTTCTGGATGGCAGATTGCAGGAGCCACTGGGTACTATGAAACCAGCCCGACTTGGCACTGGTGCCACCTTGGGTCTGGGAACCATGCTGCGTATCATGGATTTTCAGGAGCCAGCCGTCCACTGCCAGCCACAGGCCCCGAAACACAAACAACAGCCTTTTTCTCTGGCAAACAAAATTCAGCTGCCCCGCTTCTGGATGGCAGATTGCAGGAACCACTTGGTACTAACAAACCAGCCCGACTTGGCACTGGTGCCACCTCTGGTCTGGGAACCATCCTGCGTATCGTGGATTCTAAGGAGCCAGCTGGCCACTCCCAGCCACAGGCCCCAAAACACACACAACGGCGCTTTTCACTGGAAAACAAAACTCGCCTGCCAACATTTTGATGGCAGATTGCAGGAGCCACTTGGTACTATCAAACCAGCCCAACTTGGCACTGGTGCCACCATGGGTCTGGTCACCATCCTGCCTATCGTAGCTTTTCAGGAGCCAGCCTGTCACTCCCAGCCATAGGCCCCCAGACACAAAGCTCGGATGGTTTTCCTGGCAAACAAAAGTAAGCTGCCCCGCTTCTGGATGGCAGATTGCAGGATCCACTTGTTATTATCAAACCAGCCCGACTTGGTACTGGTGCCACCTCTGGTCTGGGTACCATCCTGGGTATCGTGGATCCTAAGGAGCCAGCCGGCCACTCCCAGCCACAGGCCCCCAAACAAAAACAACGGCGATTTTCCCTGGAAAACAAAACTCGCCTGACAACTTTTTGATGGCAGATTGCAGGAACCACTTGGTACTATCAAACCAGCCCAACTTGGCACTGGTGCCACCTTGGGTCTGGGAACCATGCTGCGTATTGTGGATTCTAAGGAGCCAGCCGGCCACTCCAGCCACAGGCCCGCAGACAAAAACAACGGCGCTTTTCCCTGGAAAACAAAACTCGCCTGCCAACTTTTTGATGGCAGATTGCAGGAGCCACTTGGTACTATGAAATCAGCCGAACATGGCACTGGTGCCACCATGGGTCTGGTCACCATCCTGCCTATCGTAGCTTTTCAGGAGCCAGCCGGTCACTCCCAGCCATAGGCCCCCAGACACAAAGCTCGGCCCGTTTCCCTGGCAAACAAAAGTAAGCTGCCCCGCTTCTGGATGGCAGATTGCAGGACGCACTTGGTAGTATCAAACCAGCCCAACTTGGCACTGGTGCCACCTCAGGTCTGGGAACCATGCTGCGTATCGTGGATTCTAATTAGCCATCCGGCCACTCCCAGCCACAGGCCCCCAAACAAAAACAACGGCGCTTTTCCCTGGATAACAAACTCGCCTGCCAACTTTTTGATGGCAGATTGCAGGAGCCACTTGGTACTATCAAACCAGCCCAACTTGGCACTGGTGCCACCATGGGTCTGGTCACAATCCTGCCTATCGTAGCCTTTCAGGAGCCAGCCGGTCACTCCCAGCCATAGGCCCCCAGACAAATACCTCGGCCCGTTTCCCTGGCAAACAAAAGTAAGCTGCCCCGCTTCTGGATGGCAGATTGCAGGAAACACTTGGTACTATCAAACCAGCCCAACTTGGGACTGGTGCCACCTTGGGTCTGGGAACCATCCTGCGTATCGTGGATTCTAAGGAGCCAGCCGGCCACTCCCAGCCACAGGCCCCCAAACACAAACAACGACGCTTTTCCCTGGAAAACAAAACTCGCCTGCCAACTTTTTGATGGCAGATTGCAGGAACCACTTTGCACCATCAAACCAGCCCAACTTGGCACTGGTGCCACCTTGGGTCTGGGAACCATGCTGCGTATCGTGGATTCTAAGGAGCCAGCTGGCCACTCCAGCCACAGGCCCGCAGACAAAAACAACGGCGCTTTTCCCTGGAAAACAAAACTCGCCTGCCGACTTTTTGATGGCAGATTGCAGGAGCCACTTGGTACTATGAAATCAGCCGAACATGGCACTGGTGCCACCATGGGTCTGGTCACCATCCTGCCTATCGTAGCTTTTCAGGAGCCAGCCGGTCACTCCCAGCCATAGGCCCCCTGACACAAAGCTCGGCCCGTTTCCCTGGCAAACAAAAGTAAGCTGCCCCGCTTCTGGATGGCAGATTGCAGGAGCCACTTTGCACCATCAAACCAGCCCGACTTGGCACTGGTGCCACCTTGGGTCTGGGAACCATCCTGCGTATCGTGGATTCTAAGCAGCCAGCCGGCCACTCCCAGCCACAGGCCCCCAAACACAAACAACGGCGCTTTTCCCTGGAAAATAAAAACTCGCCTGCCAAATTTTGACGGCAAATTGCAGGAGCCACTTGGTACTATCAAATCAGCCCAACTTGGCACTGGTGCCACCATGGGTCTGGTCACCATCCTGCCTATCGTAGCTTTTCAGGAGCCAGCCGGTCACTCCCAGCCATAGGCCCCCAGACAAAAACCTCGGCCCGTTTCCCTGGCAAACAAAAGTAAGCTGCCCTGCTTCTGGATGGCAGATTGCAGGAACCACTTGGTACTATCAAACCAGCAAAACTTGGCACTGGTGCCACCTTGGGTCTGGATACCATGCTGCGTATCGTGGATTCTAAGGAGCCAGCAGGCCACTCCCAGCCACAGGCCCCCAAACACAAACAACGGCGCTTTTCCCTGGAAAACAAAACTCTCCTGCCAACTTTTTGATGGCAGATTGCAGGAGCCACTTGGTTTTATCAAATCAGCCCAACTTGGCACTGGTGCCACCATGGGTCTGGTCACCATCCTGCCTATCTTAGCTTTTCAGGAGCCAGCCGGTCACTCCCCGCCCTAGGCCCCCAGACAAATACCTCGGCCCGTTTCCCTGGCAAACAAAAGTAAGCTACCCCGCTTCTGGATGGCAGATTGCAGGAGCCACTTTGCACCATCAAACTAGCCCGTCTTGGCGCTGGTGCCACCTCTGGTCTGGGAACCATCCTGCGTATCGTGGATTCTAATTAGCCAGCCGGCCACTCCCTACCACAGGCCCCCAAACACAAACAACGGCGCTTTTCCCTGGAAAACAAAACTCGCCTACCAACTATTTGATGGCAGATTACAGGAGCCACTTGGTACTATCAAACCAGCCCAACTTGGCACTGGTGCCACCATGGGTCTGGTCACAATCCTGCCTATCGTAACTTTTCAGGAGCCAGCCGGTCACTCCCAGCCATAGGTCCCCAGTCACAAACCTCGGCCCGTTTCCCTGGCAAACAAAAGTAAGCTGCCCCGCTTCTGGATGGCAGATTGCAGGAGCCACTTTGTACTATCAAACCAGCCCGACTTGGCACTGGTGCCACCTCTGGTCTGGGACCCATCCTGCGTATCGTGGATTCTAAGAAGCCAGTCGGCCACTCCCAGCAACAGGCCCCCAAACACAAACAACGGCCCGTTTCCGTGGCAAACAAAAGTAAGCTGCCCCGTTTCTGGATGGCAGATTGCAGGAACCACTTGGCAGTATCAAACCAGCACAACTTGGCACTGGTGGCACCTCTTGTCTGGTAACCATGCTGCGTATCGTGGTTTCTAAGGAGCCAGCCGGGCACTCCCAACCACAGGTCCCCAAACACAAACAATGGCGCTTTTCCCTGGAAAACAAAACTCGCCTGCCAACTTTTTGATGGCAGATTGCAGGAGCCACTTGGTACTATCAAACCAGCCCAACTTGGCACTGGTGCCACCATGGGTCTGGTCACCATCCTGCCTATCGTAGCTTTTCAGGAGCCAGCCGGTCACTCCCAGCCATAGGCCCCGAGACAGAAAGCCCGGCCCGTTTCCCTGGTAAACAAAAGTAAGCTGCCCCGCTTCTGGATGGCAGATTGCAGGAGCCACTTTGTACTATCAAACCAGCCCGACTTGGCACTGGTGCCACCTCTGGTCTGGGAACCATGCTGCGTATCGTGGATTTTAAGGAGCCAGTCGGCCACTCCCAGCCATACGCCTCCAAACACAAACAACGGTCCATTTCCCTGGCAAACAAAAGTAAGCTGCCCCGCTTCTGGATGTCAGATTGCAGGAACAACTTGTTGCCAAGTTGGGGTGGTTTGATAGTACCAAGTGGCTCCTGCAATCTGCCATCAAAAAGTTGGCAGGCGAGTTTTGTTTTCCAGGGAAAAGCACCGTTGTTTGTGTTTGGGGGCCTGTGGCTGGGAGTGGCCAGCTGTCTCCTTAGAATCCACGATACGCAGGATGGGTCCCAGACCAGAGGTGGCACCAGTGCCATGTTGGCCTGGTTTGATAGTACCATGTGGCTCCTGCAATCTGCCATCCAGAAGCGGGGCTGCTTACTTTTGTTTGCCAGGGAAACGGGCCGAGATATTTGTCTGGGGGCCTATGGCTGGGAGTGAGCGGCTGGCTCCTGAAAAGCTACGATAGGCAGGATGGTGACCAGACCCATGGTGGCACCAGTGCCAAGTTGGGCTGGTTTGATAGTACCAAGTGGCTCCTGCAATCTGCCATCAAAAAGCTGTCAGGCGACTTTTGTTTTCCAGGGAAAAGCGCCGTTGTTCTTGTTTAGAGGCATGTGGCTGGGAGTGGCCGGCTGCCTCCTTTGAACCCAGGATACGCAGGATGGTTCCCAGAGCCAAGGTGGCACCAGTGCCAAGTTGGGCTGGTTTGATAGTACCAAGTGGCTCCTGCAATCTGCCATCCAGAAGCGGGTCAGCTTACTTTTGTTTCCCAGGGAAACGGGCCGAGGTTTGTGTCTGGGGGCCTATGGCTGGGAGTGACCGGCTGGCTACTGAAAAGCTACGATAGGCAGGATGGTTACCAGACTCAGGGTGGCACCAGTGCCAAGTCGGGCTGGTTTGATAATACTAAATAGCTCCTGAAATCTGCCATTCAGACGCGGGGCAGCGGATTTTTGTTTGCTGGAGAAAAGTTCCGTGGTTTTTTTTTGGGGGTATATGGCTGGACGTGGCCGGCTGGCTCCTTAAAAAGATCGATACGCAGGATTGTTCCCTGACCCAAGGTGGCATCACTGCCAAGTCGGGCTGTTTTCGTAGTACCAAGTGCGTCCTGCAATTTGCCATCCAGAAGAGGGGCAGTTGAGTTTTGTTTGCCAGAGCAAAGGGCCGTGGTATGTGTTTGGGGGCATATGGCTGAGAGTGGCCGGCTGGCCCCTGAAAATCCACGATAGGCAGGATGGTTCCCAGAGCCAAGGTGGCACCAGTGCCAAGTTGGGCTGGTTTGATAGTGCCAAGTGTCTCCTGCAATCTGCCATCCAGAAGCGGGGCAGCTTACTTTTGTTTGCCAGGGAAACGGGCCGAGATATTTGTCTGGGGGCCTATGGCTGGGAGTGACCGGCTGGCTCCTGAAAAGCTACGATAGGCAGGATGGTGACCAGACCCATGGTGGCACCAGTACCAAGTTGGGCTGGTTTGATAGTACCAAGTGGCTCCTGCAATCTGCCATCAAAAATTTGGCAGGCGAGTTTTGTTTTCCAGGGGAAAGCGCCGTTGTTTGTGTTTGGGCGCCTGTGGCTCAGAGTGGCCGGGTGGCTGCTTAGAATCCACGATACGCAGGATGGTTCCCAGACCCAAGGTGGCACCAGTGCCAAGTCGGTCTGGTTTGACACTACCAAGTGGTTCCTGCAATCTGCCATCCAGAATTGGGGCAGCTTAATTTTGTTTGCCAGGGAAACGGTCCGAGGTTTGTGTCTGGGGGCCTATGGCTGGGAGTGACCGGCTGGCTCCTGAAATGCTACAATAGGCAGGATGGTTCCCAGACCCATAGTGGCACCAGTGCCAAGTTGGGATGATTTGATAGTACCAAGTGGCTCCTGCAATCTGCCATCAAAAAGCTGGCAGGCGAGTTTTGTTTTCCAGGGAAAAGCGCCGTTGTTTGTGTTTGGGGGCCTGTGGCTGGGAGTGGCCGGCTGGCTCCTTAGAATCCACGATATGCAGGATTGTTCCCAGACCCAAGGTGGCACCAGTGCCAAGTCGGGCCGGTTTGATGTTGCAAAGTGGCTCCTGCAATCTGCCATCCAGACGCGGGGCAGCGGATTTTTGTTTCCATGAGAAATGGTCCGTGGTTTGTTTTTGGGGGTATATGGCTGGGCGTGGCCGGCTGGCTCCTTAAAAAGCTCGATATGCAGGATGGTTCCCTGACACAAGGTGGCACCAGTGCCACGTCGGGCGGTTTTCGTAGTACAAAGTGCGTCCTAAAATTTGCCATCCAGAAGAGGGGCAGTTGAGTTTTGTTTGCCAGAGAAAAGGGCCGTGGTTTGTTTTTGGGGGCATATGGCTGAGAGTGGCCGGCTGGCCCCTGAAAATCCACGATAGGCAGGATGGTTCCCAGACCAGAGGTGTCACCAGTGCCAAGTCGGGCTGGTTTGATAGTACTAAATAGCTCCTGCAATCTGCCATGCCGAAGCGGGGCAGCTTACTTTTGTTTGCCAGGGAAACGGGCCGAGGTTTGTGTCTGGGGGCCTATGGCTGGGAGTGACCGGCTGGCTCCTGAAAAGCTACGATAGGCAGGATGGTGACCAGACCCATGGTGGCACCAGTGCCAAGTTGGGCTGGTTTGATAGTACCAAGTGGCTCCGGCAATCTGCCATCAAAAAGTTGGCAGGCGAGTTTTGTTTTCCAGGGAAAAGCGCCGTTGTTTGTGTTTGGGGGCCTGTGGCTGGGAGTGGCCAGCTGGCTCCTTAGAACCCACGATACGCAGGATGGTTCCCAGACCAGAGGTGGCACCAGTGCCAAGTTGGGCTGGTTTGATGGTGCAAAGTGGCTCCTGCAATCTGCCATCCAGAAGCGGGGTAGCTTACTTTTGTTTGCCAGGGAAACGGGCCGAAATATTTGTCTAGGGGCCTCTGGCTGGGGGTGGCTGGCTGGCACCTGAAAAGCTACGATAGGCAGGATGGTGACCAGACCCATGGTGGCACCAGTGCCAAGTTGGGCTGGTTTGATAGTACCAAGTGGCTCCTGCAATCTGCCATCAAATGTTTGGCAGGCGAGTTTTGTTTTCCAGGGAAAAGCACCGTTGTTTGTGTTTTGGGGCCTGTGGCTGGGAGTGGCCAGCTGGCTCCTTAGAATCCACGATACGCAGGATGGTTCCCAGACCCAAGGTGGCACCAGTGCCAAGTCGGGCTGGTTTGTTAGTACCAAGTGGTTCCTGCAATCTGCCATCCAGAAGCGGGGCAGCTGAATTTTGTTTGCCAGAGAAAAAGGCTGTTGTTTGTGTTTCGGGGCCTGTGGCTGGCAGTGGACGGCTGGCTCCTGAAAATCCATGATACGCAGCATGGTTCCCAGACCCAAGGTGGCACCAGTGCCAAGTCGGGCTGGTTTGATACTACCAAGTGCGTCCTGCAATCTGCCATCCAGAAGCGGGGCAGCTTAATTTTGTTTGCCAGGGAAACGGGCCGTGGGTTTTGTATGGGGGCCTATGGCTGAGAGTGGCCGGCTGGCTCCTGAAAATCCACGCTAGGCAGCATGGTTCCCAGATGCAAGGTGGCACCAGTGCCAAGTCGGGCTGGTTTGATGGTGCAAAGTGGCTCCTGCAATCTGCCATCCAGAAGCGGGGCAGCTGATTTTTGTTTGCCAGAGAAAAATTCCGTGGATTGTTTTTGGGGGCATATTGCTGGGAGTGGCCGGCTGGCTCCTTAAAATGCTCGATACGCATGATGGTTCCCAGGCCCAAGGTGTCACCACTACCAAGTCGGCCTGCGGTTTTAGTATCAAGTTCATCCTGCAATTTGCCATCCAGAAGAGGGGCAGTTGAGTTTTGTTTGCCAGAGAAACGGGCCGAGGTTTCTGTTTGGGGACATATGGCTGAGAGTGGCCGGCTGGCCCCTGAATATCCACGATACACAGCATGGTTCCCAGATCCAAGGTGGCACCAGTGCCAAGTTGGGCTGGTTTGATAGTCCCAAGTGTCTCCTGCAATCTGCCATCCAGAAGCGGGGCAGCTTACTTTTGTTTGCCAGAGAAATAGGCCTAGGTTTTTGTCTGGGGGCCTGTGGCTAGGAGTGGCCGGCTGGCTCCTTAGAATCCACGATACGCAGGATGTTTCCCAGACCCAAGGTGGCACCAGTGCCAAGTCGGGCTGGTTTGATAGTACCAAGTGGCTCCTGCAAACTCCATCAAAATGTTGGCAGACGTGTTTTGTTTTCCAGGCAACAGCGCCGTTGATTTTGTTTGGGGACCTGTGGCTGGGAGTGGCCGGCTGGCTCCTTAGAATCCACGATACGCAGGATGGTTCCCAGACCCAAGGTGGCACCAGTGCCAAGTCGGGCTGGTTTGATTACACCAAGTGGCTCCTGCAATCTGCCATCCATAAGTGAGGCAGCTAAGTTTTGTTTGCCAGAAAAAAGGGCCGTGGTTTTTGTTGGGGGCCTGTGGCTGGGAGTAGCCGGCTGGCTCCTTAAAATCCACGATAGGCTGGATGGTTCCCAGACCCAAGGTGGCACCAGTGCCAAGTCGGGCTGGTTTGATAGCACCAAGTGGCTCCTGCAATCTGCCATCCAGAAGCGGTGCAGTTGAGTTTTGTTTGCCAGAGAAAAGGGCCGTGGGTTGTGTTTGGGGGCATATGGCTGGGAGTGGCCGGCTGTCTCATTAAAAAGATCGATACGCAGGATGGTTCCCAGACCCAAGGTGGCACCAGTGCCAAGTCGGGCTGTTTTTATAGTACCAAGTGCGTCCTGCAATTTGCCATCCAGAAGAGGGGCAGTGGAGTTTTGTTTGCCAGAGAATAGCGCCGTTGTTTGTGTTTGGGGGCTTGTGGCTGGGAGTGGCCAACTGGCGCCTTAGAATCTGTGTTACGCAGCATGGTTCCCAGACCAGAGGTGGCACCAGTGCCAAGTTGGGCTGGTTTGATAGTACCAAGTGGCTCCTGCAATCTGCCATCAAAAAGTTGGCAGGCGAGTTTTGTTTTCCAGGGAAAAGCGCCGTTGTTTGTATTTGGGGGCCTGTGGCTGGGAGTGGTCGGCTGGCTCCTTTGAACCCACGATACGCAGGATGGTTCCCAGACCCAAGGTGGCACCAGTGCCAAGTCGGGCTGGTTTGATACTACCAAGTGCGTCCTGCAATCTGCCATCCAGAAGCGGGGCAGCTTAATTTTGTTTGCCAGGGAAACGGGCCGTGGGTTTTGTTTGGGGGCCTATGGCTGAGAGTGGCCGGCTGGCTCCTGAAAATCCACGCTAGGCAGCATGGTTCCCAGATGCAAGGTGGCACCAGTGCCAAGTCGGGCTGGTTTGATGGTGCAAAGTGGCTCCTGCAATCTGCCATCCAGAAGCGGGGCAGCTGATTTTTGTTTGCCAGAGAAAAATTCCGTGGATTGTTTTTGGGGGCATATTGCTGGGAGTGGCCGGCTGGCTCCTTAAAATGCTCGATACGCATGATGGTTCCCAGGTCCAAGGTGTCACCACTACCAAGTCGGCCTGCGGTTTTAGTATCAAGTTCATCCTGCAATTTGCCATCCAGAAGAGGGGCAGTTGAGTTTTGTTTGCCAGAGAAACGGGCCGAGGTTTCTGTTTGGGGACATATGGCTGAGAGTGGCCGGCTGGCCCCTGAATATCCACGATACACAGCATGGTTCCCAGATCCAAGGTGGCACCAGTGCCAAGTTGGGCTGGTTTGATAGTACCAAGTGTCTCCTGCAATCTGCCATCCAGAAGCGGGGCAGCTTACTTTTGTTTGCCAGAGAAATAGGCCTTGGTTTTTGTCTGGGGGCCTGTGGCTAGGAGTGGCCGGCTGGCTCCTAAGAATCCACGATACGCAGGATGTTTCCCAGACCCAAGGTGGCACCAGTGCCAAGTCGGGCTGGTTTGATAGTACCAAGTGGCTCCTGCAAACTCCATCAAAAAGTTGGCAGGCGTGTTTTGTTTTCCAGGGAACAGCGCCGTTGATTTTGTTTGGGGGCCTGTGGCTGGGAGTGGCCGGCTGGCTCCTTAGAATCCACGATACGCAGGATGGTTCCCAGACCCAAGGTGGCACCAGTGCCAAGTCGGGCTGGTTTGATTACACCAAGTGGCTCCTGCAATCTGCCATCCAGAAGTGAGGCAGCTAAGTTTTGTTTGCCAGAAAAAAGGGCCGTGGTTTTTGTTGGGGGCCTGTGGCTGGGAGTGGCCGGCTGGCTCCTTAGAATCCACCATACGCAGGATGGTTCCCAGACCCAAGGTGGCACCAGTGCCAAGTCGGGCTGGTTTGATAGTACCAAGTGGCTCCTGCAATCTGCCATCCAGAAGCGGTGCAGTTGAGTTTTGTTTGCCAGAGAAAAGGGCCGTGGGTTGTGTTTGGGGGCATATGGCTGGGAGTGGCCGGCTGTCTCATTAAAAAGATCGATACGCAGGATGGTTCCCAGACCCAAGGTGGCACCAGTGCCAAGTCGGGCTGTTTTTATAGTACCAAGTGCGTCCTGCAATTTGCCATCCAGAAGAGGGGCAGTGGAGTTTTGTTTGCCAGAGAATAGCGCCGTTGTTTGTGTTTGGGAGCTTGTGGCTGGGAGTGGCCGACTGGCGCCGTAGAATCTGTGTTGCGCAGCATGGTTCCCAGACCAGAGGTGGCACCAGTGCCAAGTTGGGCTGGTTTGATAGTACCAAGTGGCTCCTGCAATCTGCCATCCAGAAGCGGGGCAGCTTACTTTTGTTTGCCAGGGAAACGGGCCGAGGTTTGTGACTGGGGACCTATGGCTGGGAGTGACCGGCTGGCTCCTGAAAAGCTACAATAGGCAGGATGGTGACCAGACCCATGGTGGCACCAGTGCCAAGTTGGGCTGGTTTGATAGTACCAAGTGGCTCCTGCAATCTGCCATCAAAAAGTTGTCAGGCGAGTTTTGTTTTCCAGGGAAAAGCGCCGTTGTTTGTATTTGGGGGCCTGTGGCTGGGAGTGGCCGGCTGGCTCCTTTGAACCCACAATACGCAGGATGGTTCCCAGACCCAAGGTGGCACCAGTGCCAAGTCGGGCTGGTTTGATACTACCAAGTGGTTCCTGCAATCTGCCATCCAGAAGCGGGGCAGCTTAATTTTGTTTGCCAGGGAAACGGGCCGTGGGTTTTGTTTGGGGGCCTATGGCTGAGAGTGGCCGGCTGGCTCCTGAAAATCCACGCTAGGCAGCATGGTTCCCAGATGCAAGGTGGCACCAGTGCCAAGTCGGGCTGGTTTGATGGTGCAAAGTGGCTCCTGCAATCTGCCATCCAGAAGCGGGGCAGTTGAGTTTTGTTTGCCAGAGAAACGGGCCGAGGTTTCTGTTTGGGGACATATGGCTGAGAGTGGCCGGCTGGCCCCTGAATATCCACGATACACAGCATGGTTCCCAGATCCAAGGTGGCACCAGTGCCAAGTTGGGCTGGTTTGATAGTGCCAAGTGTCTCCTGCAATCTGCCATCCAGAAGCGGGGCAGCTTACTTTTGTTTGCCAGAGAAATAGGCCTAGGTTTTTGTCTGGGGGCCTGTGGCTAGGAGTGGCCGGCTGGCTCCTAAGAATCCACGATACGCAGGATGTTTCCCAGACCCAAGGTGGCACCAGTGCCAAGTCGGGCTGGTTTGATAGTACCAAGTGGCTCCTGCAAACTCCATCAAAATGTTGGCAGGCGTGTTTTGTTTTCCAGGGAACAGCGCCGTTGATTTTGTTTGGGGGCCTGTGGCTGGGAGTGGCCGGCTGGCTCCTTAGAATCCACGATACGCAGGATGGTTCCCAGACCCAAGGTGGCACCAGTGCCAAGTCGGGCTGGTTTGATTACACCAAGTGGCTCCTGCAATCTGCCATCCAGAAGCGGGGCTGCTTACTTTTGTTTGCCAGGGAAACGGGCCGAGATATTTGTCTGGGGGCCTATGGCTGGGAGTGAGCGGCTGGCTCCTGAAAAGCTACGATAGGCAGGATGGTGACCAGACCCATGGTGGCACCAGTGCCAAGTTGGGCTGGTTTGATAGTACCAAGTGGCTCCTGCAATCTGCCATCAAAAAGCTGTCAGGCGACTTTTGTTTTCCAGGGAAAAGCGCCGTTGTTCTTGTTTAGAGGCATGTGGCTGGGAGTGGCCGGCTGCCTCCTTTGAACCCAGGATACGCAGGATGGTTCCCAGAGCCAAGGTGGCACCAGTGCCAAGTTGGGCTGGTTTGATAGTACCAAGTGGCTCCTGCAATCTGCCATCCAGAAGCGGGTCAGCTTACTTTTGTTTCCCAGGGAAACGGGCCGAGGTTTGTGTCTGGGGGCCTATGGCTGGGAGTGACCGGCTGGCTACTGAAAAGCTACGATAGGCAGGATGGTTACCAGACTCAGGGTGGCACCAGTGCCAAGTCGGGCTGGTTTGATAATACTAAATAGCTCCTGAAATCTGCCATTCAGACGCGGGGCAGCGGATTTTTGTTTGCTGGAGAAAAGTTCCGTGGTTTTTTTTTGGGGGTATATGGCTGGACGTGGCCGGCTGGCTCCTTAAAAAGATCGATACGCAGGATTGTTCCCTGACCCAAGGTGGCATCACTGCCAAGTCGGGCTGTTTTCGTAGTACCAAGTGCGTCCTGCAATTTGCCATCCAGAAGAGGGGCAGTTGAGTTTTGTTTGCCAGAGCAAAGGGCCGTGGTATGTGTTTGGGGGCATATGGCTGAGAGTGGCCGGCTGGCCCCTGAAAATCCACGATAGGCAGGATGGTTCCCAGAGCCAAGGTGGCACCAGTGCCAAGTTGGGCTGGTTTGATAGTGCCAAGTGTCTCCTGCAATCTGCCATCCAGAAGCGGGGCAGCTTACTTTTGTTTGCCAGGGAAACGGGCCGAGATATTTGTCTGGGGGCCTATGGCTGGGAGTGACCGGCTGGCTCCTGAAAAGCTACGATAGGCAGGATGGTGACCAGACCCATGGTGGCACCAGTACCAAGTTGGGCTGGTTTGATAGTACCAAGTGGCTCCTGCAATCTGCCATCAAAAATTTGGCAGGCGAGTTTTGTTTTCCAGGGAAAAGCGCCGTTGTTTGTGTTTGGGCGCCTGTGGCTCAGAGTGGCCGGGTGGCTGCTTAGAATCCACGATACGCAGGATGGTTCCCAGACCCAAGGTGGCACCAGTGCCAAGTCGGTCTGGTTTGACACTACCAAGTGGTTCCTGCAATCTGCCATCCAGAATTGGGGCAGCTTAATTTTGTTTGCCAGGGAAACGGTCCGAGGTTTGTGTCTGGGGGCCTATGGCTGGGAGTGACCGGCTGGCTCCTGAAATGCTACAATAGGCAGGATGGTTCCCAGACCCATAGTGGCACCAGTGCCAAGTTGGGATGATTTGATAGTACCAAGTGGCTCCTGCAATCTGCCATCAAAAAGCTGGCAGGCGAGTTTTGTTTTCCAGGGAAAAGCGCCGTTGTTTGTGTTTGGGGGCCTGTGGCTGGGAGTGGCCGGCTGGCTCCTTAGAATCCACGATATGCAGGATTGTTCCCAGACCCAAGGTGGCACCAGTGCCAAGTCGGGCCGGTTTGATGTTGCAAAGTGGCTCCTGCAATCTGCCATCCAGACGCGGGGCAGCGGATTTTTGTTTCCATGAGAAATGGTCCGTGGTTTGTTTTTGGGGGTATATGGCTGGGCGTGGCCGGCTGGCTCCTTAAAAAGCTCGATATGCAGGATGGTTCCCTGACACAAGGTGGCACCAGTGCCACGTCGGGCGGTTTTCGTAGTACAAAGTGCGTCCTAAAATTTGCCATCCAGAAGAGGGGCAGTTGAGTTTTGTTTGCCAGAGAAAAGGGCCGTGGTTTGTTTTTGGGGGCATATGGCTGAGAGTGGCCGGCTGGCCCCTGAAAATCCACGATAGGCAGGATGGTTCCCAGACCAGAGGTGTCACCAGTGCCAAGTCGGGCTGGTTTGATAGTACTAAATAGCTCCTGCAATCTGCCATGCCGAAGCGGGGCAGCTTACTTTTGTTTGCCAGGGAAACGGGCCGAGGTTTGTGTCTGGGGGCCTATGGCTGGGAGTGACCGGCTGGCTCCTGAAAAGCTACGATAGGCAGGATGGTGACCAGACCCATGGTGGCACCAGTGCCAAGTTGGGCTGGTTTGATAGTACCAAGTGGCTCCGGCAATCTGCCATCAAAAAGTTGGCAGGCGAGTTTTGTTTTCCAGGGAAAAGCGCCGTTGTTTGTGTTTGGGGGCCTGTGGCTGGGAGTGGCCAGCTGGCTCCTTAGAACCCACGATACGCAGGATGGTTCCCAGACCAGAGGTGGCACCAGTGCCAAGTTGGGCTGGTTTGATGGTGCAAAGTGGCTCCTGCAATCTGCCATCCAGAAGCGGGGTAGCTTACTTTTGTTTGCCAGGGAAACGGGCCGAAATATTTGTCTAGGGGCCTCTGGCTGGGGGTGGCTGGCTGGCACCTGAAAAGCTACGATAGGCAGGATGGTGACCAGACCCATGGTGGCACCAGTGCCAAGTTGGGCTGGTTTGATAGTACCAAGTGGCTCCTGCAATCTGCCATCAAATGTTTGGCAGGCGAGTTTTGTTTTCCAGGGAAAAGCACCGTTGTTTGTGTTTTGGGGCCTGTGGCTGGGAGTGGCCAGCTGGCTCCTTAGAATCCACGATACGCAGGATGGTTCCCAGACCCAAGGTGGCACCAGTGCCAAGTCGGGCTGGTTTGTTAGTACCAAGTGGTTCCTGCAATCTGCCATCCAGAAGCGGGGCAGCTGAATTTTGTTTGCCAGAGAAAAAGGCTGTTGTTTGTGTTTCGGGGCCTGTGGCTGGCAGTGGACGGCTGGCTCCTGAAAATCCATGATACGCAGCATGGTTCCCAGACCCAAGGTGGCACCAGTGCCAAGTCGGGCTGGTTTGATACTACCAAGTGCGTCCTGCAATCTGCCATCCAGAAGCGGGGCAGCTTAATTTTGTTTGCCAGGGAAACGGGCCGTGGGTTTTGTATGGGGGCCTATGGCTGAGAGTGGCCGGCTGGCTCCTGAAAATCCACGCTAGGCAGCATGGTTCCCAGATGCAAGGTGGCACCAGTGCCAAGTCGGGCTGGTTTGATGGTGCAAAGTGGCTCCTGCAATCTGCCATCCAGAAGCGGGGCAGCTGATTTTTGTTTGCCAGAGAAAAATTCCGTGGATTGTTTTTGGGGGCATATTGCTGGGAGTGGCCGGCTGGCTCCTTAAAATGCTCGATACGCATGATGGTTCCCAGGCCCAAGGTGTCACCACTACCAAGTCGGCCTGCGGTTTTAGTATCAAGTTCATCCTGCAATTTGCCATCCAGAAGAGGGGCAGTTGAGTTTTGTTTGCCAGAGAAACGGGCCGAGGTTTCTGTTTGGGGACATATGGCTGAGAGTGGCCGGCTGGCCCCTGAATATCCACGATACACAGCATGGTTCCCAGATCCAAGGTGGCACCAGTGCCAAGTTGGGCTGGTTTGATAGTCCCAAGTGTCTCCTGCAATCTGCCATCCAGAAGCGGGGCAGCTTACTTTTGTTTGCCAGAGAAATAGGCCTAGGTTTTTGTCTGGGGGCCTGTGGCTAGGAGTGGCCGGCTGGCTCCTTAGAATCCACGATACGCAGGATGTTTCCCAGACCCAAGGTGGCACCAGTGCCAAGTCGGGCTGGTTTGATAGTACCAAGTGGCTCCTGCAAACTCCATCAAAATGTTGGCAGACGTGTTTTGTTTTCCAGGGAACAGCGCCGCTGATTTTGTTTGGGGACCTGTGGCTGGGAGTGGCCGGCTGGCTCCTTAGAATCCACGATACGCAGGATGGTTCCCAGACCCAAGGTGGCACCAGTGCCAAGTCGGGCTGGTTTGATTACACCAAGTGGCTCCTGCAATCTGCCATCCATAAGTGAGGCAGCTAAGTTTTGTTTGCCAGAAAAAAGGGCCGTGGTTTTTGTTGGGGGCCTGTGGCTGGGAGTAGCCGGCTGGCTCCTTAAAATCCACGATAGGCTGGATGGTTCCCAGACCCAAGGTGGCACCAGTGCCAAGTCGGGCTGGTTTGATAGCACCAAGTGGCTCCTGCAATCTGCCATCCAGAAGCGGTGCAGTTGAGTTTTGTTTGCCAGAGAAAAGGGCCGTGGGTTGTGTTTGGGGGCATATGGCTGGGAGTGGCCGGCTGTCTCATTAAAAAGATCGATACGCAGGATGGTTCCCAGACCCAAGGTGGCACCAGTGCCAAGTCGGGCTGTTTTTATAGTACCAAGTGCGTCCTGCAATTTGCCATCCAGAAGAGGGGCAGTGGAGTTTTGTTTGCCAGAGAATAGCGCCGTTGTTTGTGTTTGGGGGCTTGTGGCTGGGAGTGGCCAACTGGCGCCTTAGAATCTGTGTTACGCAGCATGGTTCCCAGACCAGAGGTGGCACCAGTGCCAAGTTGGGCTGGTTTGATAGTACCAAGTGGCTCCTGCAATCTGCCATCAAAAAGTTGGCAGGCGAGTTTTGTTTTCCAGGGAAAAGCGCCGTTGTTTGTATTTGGGGGCCTGTGGCTGGGAGTGGTCGGCTGGCTCCTTTGAACCCACGATACGCAGGATGGTTCCCAGACCCAAGGTGGCACCAGTGCCAAGTCGGGCTGGTTTGATACTACCAAGTGCGTCCTGCAATCTGCCATCCAGAAGCGGGGCAGCTTAATTTTGTTTGCCAGGGAAACGGGCCGTGGGTTTTGTTTGGGGGCCTATGGCTGAGAGTGGCCGGCTGGCTCCTGAAAATCCACGCTAGGCAGCATGGTTCCCAGATGCAAGGTGGCACCAGTGCCAAGTCGGGCTGGTTTGATGGTGCAAAGTGGCTCCTGCAATCTGCCATCCAGAAGCGGGGCAGCTGATTTTTGTTTGCCAGAGAAAAATTCCGTGGATTGTTTTTGGGGGCATATTGCTGGGAGTGGCCGGCTGGCTCCTTAAAATGCTCGATACGCATGATGGTTCCCAGGTCCAAGGTGTCACCACTACCAAGTCGGCCTGCGGTTTTAGTATCAAGTTCATCCTGCAATTTGCCATCCAGAAGAGGGGCAGTTGAGTTTTGTTTGCCAGAGAAACGGGCCGAGGTTTCTGTTTGGGGACATATGGCTGAGAGTGGCCGGCTGGCCCCTGAATATCCACGATACACAGCATGGTTCCCAGATCCAAGGTGGCACCAGTGCCAAGTTGGGCTGGTTTGATAGTACCAAGTGTCTCCTGCAATCTGCCATCCAGAAGCGGGGCAGCTTACTTTTGTTTGCCAGAGAAATAGGCCTTGGTTTTTGTCTGGGGGCCTGTGGCTAGGAGTGGCCGGCTGGCTCCTAAGAATCCACGATACGCAGGATGTTTCCCAGACCCAAGGTGGCACCAGTGCCAAGTCGGGCTGGTTTGATAGTACCAAGTGGCTCCTGCAAACTCCATCAAAAAGTTGGCAGGCGTGTTTTGTTTTCCAGGGAACAGCGCCGTTGATTTTGTTTGGGGGCCTGTGGCTGGGAGTGGCCGGCTGGCTCCTTAGAATCCACGATACGCAGGATGGTTCCCAGACCCAAGGTGGCACCAGTGCCAAGTCGGGCTGGTTTGATTACACCAAGTGGCTCCTGCAATCTGCCATCCAGAAGTGAGGCAGCTAAGTTTTGTTTGCCAGAAAAAAGGGCCGTGGTTTTTGTTGGGGGCCTGTGGCTGGGAGTGGCCGGCTGGCTCCTTAGAATCCACCATACGCAGGATGGTTCCCAGACCCAAGGTGGCACCAGTGCCAAGTCGGGCTGGTTTGATAGTACCAAGTGGCTCCTGCAATCTGCCATCCAGAAGCGGTGCAGTTGAGTTTTGTTTGCCAGAGAAAAGGGCCGTGGGTTGTGTTTGGGGGCATATGGCTGGGAGTGGCCGGCTGTCTCATTAAAAAGATCGATACGCAGGATGGTTCCCAGACCCAAGGTGGCACCAGTGCCAAGTCGGGCTGTTTTTATAGTACCAAGTGCGTCCTGCAATTTGCCATCCAGAAGAGGGGCAGTGGAGTTTTGTTTGCCAGAGAATAGCGCCGTTGTTTGTGTTTGGGAGCTTGTGGCTGGGAGTGGCCGACTGGCGCCGTAGAATCTGTGTTGCGCAGCATGGTTCCCAGACCAGAGGTGGCACCAGTGCCAAGTTGGGCTGGTTTGATAGTACCAAGTGGCTCCTGCAATCTGCCATCCAGAAGCGGGGCAGCTTACTTTTGTTTGCCAGGGAAACGGGCCGAGGTTTGTGACTGGGGACCTATGGCTGGGAGTGACCGGCTGGCTCCTGAAAAGCTACAATAGGCAGGATGGTGACCAGACCCATGGTGGCACCAGTGCCAAGTTGGGCTGGTTTGATAGTACCAAGTGGCTCCTGCAATCTGCCATCAAAAAGTTGTCAGGCGAGTTTTGTTTTCCAGGGAAAAGCGCCGTTGTTTGTATTTGGGGGCCTGTGGCTGGGAGTGGCCGGCTGGCTCCTTTGAACCCACAATACGCAGGATGGTTCCCAGACCCAAGGTGGCACCAGTGCCAAGTCGGGCTGGTTTGATACTACCAAGTGGTTCCTGCAATCTGCCATCCAGAAGCGGGGCAGCTTAATTTTGTTTGCCAGGGAAACGGGCCGTGGGTTTTGTTTGGGGGCCTATGGCTGAGAGTGGCCGGCTGGCTCCTGAAAATCCACGCTAGGCAGCATGGTTCCCAGATGCAAGGTGGCACCAGTGCCAAGTCGGGCTGGTTTGATGGTGCAAAGTGGCTCCTGCAATCTGCCATCCAGAAGCGGGGCAGTTGAGTTTTGTTTGCCAGAGAAACGGGCCGAGGTTTCTGTTTGGGGACATATGGCTGAGAGTGGCCGGCTGGCCCCTGAATATCCACGATACACAGCATGGTTCCCAGATCCAAGGTGGCACCAGTGCCAAGTTGGGCTGGTTTGATAGTGCCAAGTGTCTCCTGCAATCTGCCATCCAGAAGCGGGGCAGCTTACTTTTGTTTGCCAGAGAAATAGGCCTAGGTTTTTGTCTGGGGGCCTGTGGCTAGGAGTGGCCGGCTGGCTCCTAAGAATCCACGATACGCAGGATGTTTCCCAGACCCAAGGTGGCACCAGTGCCAAGTCGGGCTGGTTTGATTACACCAAGTGGCTCCTGCAAACTCCATCAAAATGTTGGCAGGCGTGTTTTGTTTTCCAGGGAACAGCGCCGTTGATTTTGTTTGGGGGCCTGTGGCTGGGAGTGGCCGGCTGGCTCCTTAGAATCCACGATACGCAGGATGGTTCCCAGACCCAAGGTGGCACCAGTGCCAAGTTGGGCTGGTTTGATAGTACCAAGTGGCTCCTGCAATCTGCCATCAAAAAGTTGTCAGGCGAGTTTTGTTTTCCAGGGAAAAGCGCCGTTGTTTGTATTTGGGGGCCTGTGGCTGGGAGTGGCCGGCTGGCTCCTTTGAACCCACAATACGCAGGATGGTTCCCAGACCCAAGGTGGCACCAGAGCCAAGTCGGGCTGGTTTGATTACACCAAGTGGCTCCTGCAATCTGCCATCCAGAAGTGAGGCAGCTAAGTTTTGTTTGCCAGAAAAAAGGGCCGTGGTTTTTGTTGGGGGCCTGTGGCTGGGAGTGGCCGGCTGGCTCCTTAGAATCCACCATACGCAGGATGGTTCCCAGACCCAAGGTGGCACCAGTGCCAAGTCGGGCTGTTTTTATAGTACCAAGTGCGTCCTGCAATTTGCCATCCAGAAGAGGGGCAGTGGAGTTTTGTTTGCCAGAGAATAGCGCCGTTGTTTGTGTTTGGGAGCTTGTGGCTGGGAGTGGCCGACTGGCGCCGTAGAATCTGTGTTGCGCAGCATGGTTCCCAGACCAGAGGTGGCACCAGTGCCAAGTTGGGCTGGTTTGATAGTACCAAGTGGCTCCTGCAATCTGCCATCCAGAAGCGGGGCAGCTTACTTTTGTTTGCCAGGGAAACGGGCCGAGGTTTGTGACTGGGGACCTATGGCTGGGAGTGACCGGCTGGCTCCTGAAAAGCTACAATAGGCAGGATGGTGACCAGACCCATGGTGGCACCAGTGCCAAGTTGGGCTGGTTTGATAGTACCAAGTGGCTCCTGCAATCTGCCATCAAAAAGTTGTCAGGCGAGTTTTGTTTTCCAGGGAAAAGCGCCGTTGTTTGTATTTGGGGGCCTGTGGCTGGGAGTGGCCGGCTGGCTCCTTTGAACCCACAATACGCAGGATGGTTCCCAGACCCAAGGTGGCACCAGTGCCAAGTCGGGCTGGTTTGATACTACCAAGTGGTTCCTGCAATCTGCCATCCAGAAGCGGGGCAGCTTAATTTTGTTTGCCAGGGAAACGGGCCGTGGGTTTTGTTTGGGGGCCTATGGCTGAGAGTGGCCGGCTGGCTCCTGAAAATCCACGCTAGGCAGCATGGTTCCCAGATGCAAGGTGGCACCAGTGCCAAGTCGGGCTGGTTTGATGGTGCAAAGTGGCTCCTGCAATCTGCCATCCAGAAGCGGGGCAGTTGAGTTTTGTTTGCCAGAGAAACGGGCCGAGGTTTCTGTTTGGGGACATATGGCTGAGAGTGGCCGGCTGGCCCCTGAATATCCACGCTAGGCAGCATGGCTCCCAGACCCAAGGTGGCACCAGTGCCAAGTTGGGCTGGTTTGATAGTACCAAGTGGCTCCTGCAATCTTCCATGATCACGTGGAGAAATACTTTCTGGTTTCAGCCTCATGCTCTTTCTTCTCTCCCTCAACTTCTCTATCACCTCTCATCTGGTTCACATGCGCTGTCTTCAAGGTCCACAGGCTACTTTTCACAGAATCTTCTGGCCTGATGAAGTAAGAATGATGAATAGAACAGAGCTGGGATCTATTTTCCAGTTTGGATAAAATGCATTCTGCACACAAATCCAAGGAGAACGGGCTGCCCCGATGCCCAGAAAATCTTTCACTCCTGCTAGTGTTCTACGTCAACCGCAACTTAGTCTGAAAGAAAAGCTTTTTCTCTGAGAGCATCTGAGAGGTTTGCATGAAGCACTGATATCTGACATATGCAATTTTGAATAGGAGAGGAAAAAGAAAATGGCAAGGAGTTTTTAATTTTAGTGGTTTCAATTTTAATTTCCGTGCACTTTTTCAAAACTTGTCAGCTCAAATGCCCATCAACATCTTTTAGTCATCTGTAAGTCAGTATTCATATAAAATGTGCTTCAAATCCAAAGAATTTCAAATTTGCACTCCAAGCTTCTATGCCTAGATTTATGATTTCCTACACATATTAGATGAAAGGAAGGCCTTTTTTACTGTGGGAGTGCTGGAACACTGGAACAGGTTGCCCAGAGAAGTTGTGGGTGTCCCATCCCTGAAAGTATTCAAGGTCACCTTGGACGGGGCTTGGAGCAGCAACAAAGGAGAAGCTTGATGGTAGAGAAACAAAGTTGGACTATAGAAGAAACTCGGATTGAAGTATAGGATCAAGTTTTCTCTCAGCTCTTGGGGTAAATTCAAAGTTGTACAAAATGACATTTATCTGTGCTATTCACTACTGTAACAGAAAGTTTCATGAAAACTGTACAGAAGATAGTAAATTTTAAAAGAGATAAGAATTACAGCATAAAATCCATGGGATAGGTTACAACATGAGACACTCTCTAAGAGAAAATCTCTTTGTTTCAGCACTTCATCGGGGTAAGATTTCATGAAGTGCCAAAGAAGGCGGCAAAATATCATTCGGGACATTATTTACTGGAATTCAGCCTGGCCATTAGTAGGAACTGCCTTTGAACATATCATGTAGATATACCACACACACTTTCCCTTCACTGAAAAATTACTGTTTACAACAAATAAGCAATTGACGATCAAAATTGATTGAAAGCATCTTAAACATGTCAAGTATTTCATTGTAGATGATCTGTGATCCAAATGCTTCTTCCACCTTCGAGAGGGACAGAAGAATTCTTCCATATCATGATGGTTTAAAATTGTATCAACCAATGTTTTCTGCTGAAAAGATATCATCTATTTTTTTCTATTTTTGGAAGAAAATATTCCTAGACATACAACAGGTGAGAACTAAGTAATTTTAAAGAAACAAATGAAATGAAAATATTCTGTAAATAGAATGAAATGAAAAGCTGTGTTTTAAATAGGAGCTAAATATTAAACAGAATTTTTGTACCAGGCATTTGAATTACTGCACCAGCTCTTTTGCCCATCAAGAGAGGCATTTAGCATTTCAGTCTTTTCCAAGGTGTTCATGATCTGCTATGCTGATCTCTGTGTGTGCCTAGGTGTGTGTGGAGGGGGGGGCATATGAAGGGGAGTGTGTATGTTTGCTTTACAATTGTTGTGGCAGATTCATGCCTCAGCTCCACATTTTGTTTTAAAAAGGTCACACCGAGTGGATATGAAGTTTACTATCAACAAGAGATCGATTCCCAAATCATCCATTTGACTCTCCCTTATAAATCATGTGCTTTGTTGCATATTTTATCAAATATACTTTCAAGCCAGATGGAGGAAGGAGGATGTGGGAATCCCTCCACCATCTTGCAACTTTTATGTAAGTAGGTTTTCAAGAAAATCATCATTTCTCTTTTAAATATGTCTGGAACAGGCATGATGGTAGTGTCAACCTGTTGGAGTTTTTGTTGCTGGAAGAAGTTGTACAAAAGGATTGGTTTTTACATTGACCAGTTACTGAATCAAGCGCAGGAATACATTGGAAATTTAGCTGGGGGTTCCTTTTCCCAGCAGACTACTTCTAGAACGAGCTTGTACACTGAAGCTGACTCTTTTGCTCTCTTTTTGTTTCTTTCCTATTTTCTTGGCTTCTTTGCCACTATCTAGACAATTTTGGAACTTTGTTCCCAACTAAAATGGTTTCAATAGTCTGATTGTGATCATACATTTTTACAAGGAATTTTTAAAATCTTTCCTCGAGTCCAGAAAGTCAAGGACTTAGATCTTTTTCTTCCCTTATCAATATTGCCATGAAATTGATAAATAAAGACCAACTCTTTATTTTTGTTTTTAACCCACGTAGATAATTCCCATCCATTAATCCATTTTGTGGACCAATAGCTGCCATTCTGATGGAAGCTGTCACTTCTTAACAATAGGCATTCTGTGACTATGTTGACTGCACTTTGGGTGAAGATCCTAACTGGTCTTAGATATACATAGGGAGAAATTTGCTCAGCCAGTGTCAGTCTTAAGCATGCGTATCAGAAGATCTTTCTAGAGCTGGGAATTTTCCCATGAAAGGGATTCAGTTAGGGAAGAGACACTTGTGCCAGAGTTTTACATTCTTCTTGAACACTGCTTAAGGAACTTAGATGCCATGTCCATTTGGATCTCTGTCTGCACAGAACTTTGTCATGCCAGCGCTTTGAAATGCATCTTGAAGAGAATTCACTAGCACAGAATGAAAGAGAGTGGAAGGGGTTGGTGGGGCTAACCAGGCCCAACCCCCCTGCCTAAACCAGGATACCTAGAGCCTCTTGCCCAGGATTCTATCTGGGTGTACTTTTAATGTCTTCAAAGATCCAGGCTCCACAATCTTTCTGGGCAGTCTGTGCCGTGGTTCAGTCACCCTGACAGTAAAGAAACATTTACTGATGTTCAAAGGCAATCTCCTGTATTTCAGTGTGTGCCCACTGCCTCTTGTCTTTTCCCTCAGCATCACTGAAAAGACACTGATTCCCTCCCCTTTGCACTATTGCTTCCATATGTATGTGTGATGCCATGTAGAGGTATGTCAAAAACCTCCCTGAAGCCCAGGCAGAAAATATTCCCTTCATCTACCAGTCAAGTTGATTCATCAGAGGAGTTTAAAGTGATGTTCAGCATGAAATTCCCCTGAAAAATCATGCTAACTACATTATTTGGTCATCTGTCATGTGCCTGGCAAGGATTTCCAGGAAGAGCTGCTTCATCAACTTCCTGGGGATAAAAAAGAGGCTGGCTGGTTTGTACTATGGCGAGTCCTCTTAATTGCCTTTTTTGAAGATGGGTGTCATTTGCTAACATCCACTCTTTAGCTCCTCTTCTAATCTACACCTCGGCAAAACGCTTTTCCACTATGTCTGGCTAGGAAAAACTGTGCCAGCACAGAAAACATCTCCCATCGTGTTCTAGAAGTTGCACGGATGTCTGCCAAGTGTTTGGCAGGAAGAAAAGAAAAGTTGTCCAAAACAGCTTCCAATCGAATGTTCCTGTGATTGGAAAAGTCAGGAGAGTGCAAAGGTACTGTTTTCTATCAGTTGGCAAGGTGCGCACACAATCCCAGTGTTGTACAGCTTGCTTCTTCACCTTCCCGAAGCTGCCGCTCTCGCCGGCTGCCGGAGCCCAAGAAGCGGCTTCTTCGCGCAAAGACGATTGTGCCGCTCACAGTGCTCTCCTTAGCGCGGCTTCTGCCGAAAGACGCCCGGCAGCGGCTCTTACCTCCGGAGAGCATCCTACCTTCGTCTTTAGCTCCTCTTCTCATCTACACCTCGGCAAAACGCTTTTCCACTATGTCTGGCTAGGAAAAACTGTGCCAGCACAGAAAACATCTCCCATCGTGTTCTAGAAGTTGCACGGATGTCTGCCAAGTGTTTGGCAGGAAGAAAAGAAAAGTTGTCCAAAACAGCTTCCAATCGAATGTTCATGTGATTGGAAAAGTCAGGAGAGTGCAAAGGTACTGTTTTCTATCAGTTGGCAAAGTGCGCACACAATCCCAGTGTTGTACAGCTTGCTTCTTCACCTTCCCGAAGCTGCCGCTCTCGCCGGCTCCCGGAACCGAAGAAGCGGCTTCTTCGCGCAAAGACGATTGTGCCGCTCACAGTGCTCTCCTTAGCGCGGCTTCTGCCGAAAGACGCCCGGCAGCGGCTCTTACCTCCGGAGAGCATCCTACCTTCGTCTTTCGCGTCTTTTGTAGTCTACATCTTAGCAAAACGCTTCTCCACTATGTCTGGCTAGGAAAAACTGTGCCAGCACAGAAAACATCTCCCATCGTGTTCTAGAAGTTGCACGGATGTCTGCCAAGTGTTTGGCAGGAAGAAAAGAAAAGTTGTCCAAAACAGCTTCCAATCGAATGTTCCTGTGATTGGAAAAGTCAGGAGAGTGCAAAGGTACTGTTTTCTATCAGTTGGCAAGGTGCGCACACAATCCCAGTGTTGTACAGCTTGCTTCTTCACCTTCCCGAAGCTGCCGCTCTCGCCGGCTGCCGGAACCGAAGAAGCGGCTTCTTCGCGCAAAGACGATTGTGCCGCTCACAGGGCTCTCCTTAGCGCGGCTTCTGCCGAAAGACGCCCGGCAGCGGCTCTTACCTCCGGAGAGCATCCTACCTTCGTCTTTCGCGTCTTTTGTAGTCTACATCTTAGCAAAACGCTTTTCCACTATGTCTGGCTAGGAAAAACTGTGCCAGCACAGAAAACATCTCCCATCGTGTTCTAGAAGTTGCACGGATGTCTGCCAAGTGTTTGGCAGGAAGAAAAGAAAAGTTGTCCAAAACAGCTTCCAATCGAATGTTCCTGTGATTGGAAAAGTCAGGAGAGTGCAAAGGTACTGTTTTCTATCAGTTGGCAAGGTGCGCACACAATCCCAGTGTTGTACAGCTTGCTTCTTCACCTTCCCGAAGCTGCCGCTCTCGCCGGCTGCCGGAGCCCAAGAAGCGGCTTCTTCGCGCAAAGACGATTGTGCCGCTCACAGTGCTCTCCTTAGCGCGGCTTCTGCCGAAAGACGCCCGGCAGCGGCTCTTACCTCCGGAGAGCATCCTACCTTCGTCTTTCGCGTCTTATGTAGTCTACACCTCGGCAACAAGCTTTTCCACTATGTCTGGCTAGGAAAAACTGTGCCAGCACAGAAAACATCTCCCATCGTGTTCTAGAAGTTGCACGGATGTCTGCCAAGTGTTTGGCAGGAAGAAAAGAAAAGTTGTCCAAAACAGCTTCCAATCGAATGTTCCTGTGATTGGAAAAGTCAGGAGAGTGCAAAGGTACTGTTTTCTATCAGTTGGCAAGGTGCGCACACAATCCCAGTGTTGTACAGCTTGCTTCTTCACCTTCCCGAAGCTGCCGCTCTCGCCGGCTGCCGGAGCCCAAGAAGCGGCTTCTTCGCGCAAAGACGATTGTGCCGCTCACAGGGCTCTCCTTAGCGCGGCTTCTGCCGAAAGACGCCCGGCAGCGGCTCTTACCTCCGGAGAGCATCCTACCTTCGTCTTTCGCGTCTTATGTAGTCTACACCTCGGCAAAAAGCTTTTCCACTATGTCTGGCTAGGAAAAACTGTGCCAGCACAGAAAACATCTCCCATCGTGTTCTAGAAGTTGCACGGATGTCTGCCAAGTGTTTGGCAGGAAGAAAAGAAAAGTTGTCCAAAACAGCTTCCAATCGAATGTTCCTGTGATTGGAAAAGTCAGGAGAGTGCAAAGGTACTGTTTTCTATCAGTTGGCAAGGTGCGCACACAATCCCAGTGTTGTACAGCTTGCTTCTTCACCTTCCCGAAGCTGCCGCTCTCGCCGGCTCCCGGAACCGAAGAAGCGGCTTCTTCGCGCAAAGACGATTGTGCCGCTCACAGTGCTCTCCTTAGCGCGGCTTCTGCCGAAAGACGCCCGGCAGCGGCTCTTACCTCCGGAGAGCATCCTACCTTCGTCTTTCGCGTCTTTTGTAGTCTACATCTTAGCAAAACGCTTTTCCACTATGTCTGGCTAGGAAAAACTGTGCCAGCACAGAAAACATCTCCCATCGTGTTCTAGAAGTTGCACGGATGTCTGCCAAGTGTTTGGCAGGAAGAAAAGAAAAGTTGTCCAAAACAGCTTCCAATCGAATGTTCCTGTGATTGGAAAAGTCAGGAGAGTGCAAAGGTACTGTTTTCTATCAGTTGGCAAGGTGCGCACACAATCCCAGTGTTGTACAGCTTGCTTCTTCACCTTCCCGAAGCTGCCGCTCTCGCCGGCTGCCGGAGCCCAAGAAGCGGCTTCTTCGCGCAAAGACGATTGTGCCGCTCACAGTGCTCTCCTTAGCGCGGCTTCTGCCGAAAGACGCCCGGCAGCGGCTCTTACCTCCGGAGAGCATCCTACCTTCGTCTTTCGCGTCTTTTGTAGTCTACATCTTAGCAAAACGCTTTTCCACTATGTCTGGCTAGGAAAAACTGTGCCAGCACAGAAAACATCTCCCATCGTGTTCTAGAAGTTGCACGGATGTCTGCCAAGTGTTTGGCAGGAAGAAAAGAAAAGTTGTCCAAAACAGCTTCCAATCGAATGTTCCTGTGATTGGAAAAGTCAGGAGAGTGCAAAGGTACTGTTTTCTATCAGTTGGCAAGGTGCGCACACAATCCCAGTGTTGTACAGCTTGCTTCTTCACCTTCCCGAAGCTGCCGCTCTCGCCGGCTGCCGGAGCCCAAGAAGCGGCTTCTTCGCGCAAAGACGATTGTGCCGCTCACAGTGCCCTCCTTAGCGCGGCTTCTGCCGAAAGACGCCCGGCAGCGGCTCTTACCTCCGGAGAGCATCCTACCTTCGTCTTTCGCGTCTTATGTAGTCTACACCTCGGCAACAAGCTTTTCCACTATGTCTGGCTAGGAAAAACTGTGCCAGCACAGAAAACATCTCCCATCGTGTTCTAGAAGTTGCACGGATGTCTGCCAAGTGTTTGGCAGGAAGAAAAGAAAAGTTGTCCAAAACAGCTTCCAATCGAATGTTCCTGTGATTGGAAAAGTCAGGAGAGTGCAAAGGTACTGTTTTCTATCAGTTGGCAAGGTGCGCACACAATCCCAGTGTTGTACAGCTTGCTTCTTCACCTTCCCGAAGCTGCCGCTCTCGCCGGCTGCCGGAGCCCAAGAAGCGGCTTCTTCGCGCAAAGACGATTGTGCCGCTCACAGGGCTCCCCTTAGCGCGGCTTCTGCCGAAAGACGCCCGGCAGCGGCTCTTACCTCCTGAGAGTGGCAGCTTCGGGAAGGTGAAGAAGCAAGCTGTACAACACTGGGATTGTGTGCGCACCTTGCCAACTGATAGAAAACAGTACCTTTGCACTCTCCTGACTTTTCCAATCACAGGAACATTCGATTGGAAGCTGTTTTGGACAACTTTTCTTTTCTTCCTGCCAAACACTTGGCAGACATCCGTGCAACTTCTAGAACACGATGGGAGATGTTTTCTGTGCTGGCACAGTTTTTCCTAGCCAGACATAGTGGAAAAGCGTTTTGCTAAGATGTAGACTACAAAAGACGCGAAAGACGAAGGTAGGATGCTCTCCGGAGGTAAGAGCCGCTGCCGGGCGTCTTTCGGCAGAAGCCGCGCTAAGGAGAGCACTGTGAGCGGCACAATCGTCTTTGCGCGAAGAAGCCGCTTCTTGGGCTCCGGCAGCCGGCGAGAGCGGCAGCTTCGGGAAGGTGAAGAAGCAAGCTGTACAACACTGGGATTGTGTGCGCACCTTGCCAACTGATAGAAAACAGTACCTTTGCACTCTCCTGACTTTTCCAATCACAGGAACATTCGATTGGAAGCTGTTTTGGACAACTTTTCTTTTCTTCCTGCCAAACACTTGGCAGACATCCGTGCAACTTCTAGAACACGATGGGAGATGTTTTCTGTGCTGGCACAGTTTTTCCTAGCCAGACATAGTGGAAAAGCGTTTTGCTAAGATGTAGACTACAAAAGACGCGAAAGACGAAGGTAGGATGCTCTCCGGAGGTAAGAGCCGCTGCCGGGCGTCTTTCGGCAGAAGCCGCGCTAAGGAGAGCACTGTGAGCGGCACAATCGTCTTTGCGCGAAGAAGCCGCTTCTTCGGTTCCGGGAGCCGGCGAGAGCGGCAGCTTCGGGAAGGTGAAGAAGCAAGCTGTACAACACTGGGATTGTGTGCGCACCTTGCCAACTGATAGAAAACAGTACCTTTGCACTCTCCTGACTTTTCCAATCACAGGAACATTCGATTGGAAGCTGTTTTGGACAACTTTTCTTTTCTTCCTGCCAAACACTTGGCAGACATCCGTGCAACTTCTAGAACACGATGGGAGATGTTTTCTGTGCTGGCACAGTTTTTCCTAGCCAGACATAGTGGAAAAGCGTTTTGCTAAGATGTAGACTACAAAAGACGCGAAAGACGAAGGTAGGATGCTCTCCGGAGGTAAGAGCCGCTGCCGGGCGTCTTTCGGCAGAAGCCGCGCTAAGGAGAGCACTGTGAGCGGCACAATCGTCTTTGCGCGAAGAAGCCGCTTCTTGGGCTCCGGCAGCCGGCGAGAGCGGCAGCTTCGGGAAGGTGAAGAAGCAAGCTGTACAACACTGGGATTGTGTGCGCACCTTGCCAACTGATAGAAAACAGTACCTTTGCACTCTCCTGACTTTTCCAATCACAGGAACATTCGATTGGAAGCTGTTTTGGACAACTTTTCTTTTCTTCCTGCCAAACACTTGGCAGACATCCGTGCAACTTCTAGAACACGATGGGAGATGTTTTCTGTGCTGGCACAGTTTTTCCTAGCCAGACATAGTGGAAAAGCGTTTTGCCGAGGTGTAGATGAGAAGAGGAGCTAAAGACGAAGGTAGGATGCTCTCCGGAGGTAAGAGCCGCTGCCGGGCGTCTTTCGGCAGAAGCCGCGCTAAGGAGAGCCCTGTGAGCGGCACAATCGTCTTTGCGCGAAGAAGCCGCTTCTTGGGCTCCGGCAGCCGGCGAGAGCGGCAGCTTCGGGAAGGTGAAGAAGCAAGCTGTACAACACTGGGATTGTGTGCGCACCTTGCCAACTGATAGAAAACAGTACCTTTGCACTCTCCTGACTTTTCCAATCACAGGAACATTCGATTGGAAGCTGTTTTGGACAACTTTTCTTTTCTTCCTGCCAAACACTTGGCAGACATCCGTGCAACTTCTAGAACAAGATGGGAGATGTTTTCTGTGCTGGCACAGTTTTTCCTAGCCAGACATAGTGGAAAAGCGTTTTGCTAAGATGTAGACGGCAACAGAGGCTAAAGAGTGGATGTTAGCAAATGACATCCATCTTCAAAAAAGGCAATTAAGAGGACTCGCCATAGTACAAACCAGCCAGCCTCTTTTTTATCCCCAGGAAGTTGATGAAGCAGCTCTTCCTGGAAATCCTTGCCAGGCACATGACAGATGACCAAATAATGTAGTTAGCATGATTTTTCAGGGGAATTTCATGCTGAACATCACTTTAAACTCCTCTGATGAATCAACTTGACTGGTAGATGAAGGGAATATTATCTGCCTGGGCTTCAGGGAGGTTTTTGACATACCTCTACATGGCATCACACATACATATGGAAGCAATAGTGCAAAGGGGAGGGAATCAGTGTCTTTTCAGTGATGCTGAGGGAAAAGACAAGAGGCAGTGGGCACACACTGAAATACAGGAGATTGCCTTTGAACATCAGTAAATGTTTCTTTACTGTCAGGGTGACTGAACCACGGCACAGACTGCCCAGAAAGATTGTGGAGCCTGGATCTTTGAAGACATTAAAAGTACACCCAGATAGAATCCTGGGCAAGAGGCTCTAGGTATCCTGGTTTAGGCAGGGGGGTTGGGCCTGGTTAGCCCCACCAACCCCTTCCACTCTCTTTCATTCTGTGCTAGTGAATTCTCTTCAAGATGCATTTCAAAGCGCTGGCATGACAAAGTTCTGTGCAGACAGAGATCCAAATGGACATGGCATCTAAGTTCCTTAAGCAGTGTTCAAGAAGAATGTAAAACTCTGGCACAAGTGTCTCTTCCCTAACTGAATCCCTTTCATGGGAAAATTCCCAGCTCTAGAAAGATCTTCTGATACGCATGCTTAAGACTGACACTGGCTGAGCAAATTTCTCCCTATGTATATCTAAGACCAGTTAGGATCTTCACCCAAAGTGCAGTCAACATAGTCACAGAATGCCTATTGTTAAGAAGTGACAGCTTCCATCAGAATGGCAGCTATTGGTCCACAAAATGGATTAATGGATGGGAATTATCTACGTGGGTTAAAAACAAAAATAAAGAGTTGGTCTTTATTTATCAATTTCATGGCAATATTGATAAGGGAAGAAAAAGATCTAAGTCCTTGACTTTCTGGACTCGAGGAAAGATTTTAAAAATTCCTTGTAAAAATGTATGATCACAATCAGACTATTGAAACCATTTTAGTTGGGAACAAAGTTCCAAAATTGTCTAGATAGTGGCAAAGAAGCCAAGAAAATAGGAAAGAAACAAAAAGAGAGCAAAAGAGTCAGCTTCAGTGTACAAGCTCGTTCTAGAAGTAGTCTGCTGGGAAAAGGAACCCCCAGCTAAATTTCCAATGTATTCCTGCGCTTGATTCAGTAACTGGTCAATGTAAAAACCAATCCTTTTGTACAACTTCTTCCAGCAACAAAAACTCCAACAGGTTGACACTACCATCATGCCTGTTCCAGACATATTTAAAAGAGAAATGATGATTTTCTTGAAAACCTACTTACATAAAAGTTGCAAGATGGTGGAGGGATTCCCACATCCTCCTTCCTCCATCTGGCTTGAAAGTATATTTGATAAAATATGCAACAAAGCACATGATTTATAAGGGAGAGTCAAATGGATGATTTGGGAATCGATCTCTTGTTGATAGTAAACTTCATATCCACTCGGTGTGACCTTTTTAAAACAAAATGTGGAGCTGAGGCATGAATCTGCCACAACAATTGTAAAGCAAACATACACACTCCCCTTCATATGCCCCCCCCTCCACACACACCTAGGCACACACAGAGATCAGCATAGCAGATCATGAACACCTTGGAAAAGACTGAAATGCTAAATGCCTCTCTTGATGGGCAAAAGAGCTGGTGCAGTAATTCAAATGCCTGGTACAAAAATTCTGTTTAATATTTAGCTCCTATTTAAAACACAGCTTTTCATTTCATTCTATTTACAGAATATTTTCATTTCATTTGTTTCTTTAAAATTACTTAGTTCTCACCTGTTGTATGTCTAGGAATATTTTCTTCCAAAAATAGAAAAAAATAGATGATATCTTTTCAGCAGAAAACATTGGTTGATACAATTTTAAACCATCATGATATGGAAGAATTCTTCTGTCCCTCTCGAAGGTGGAAGAAGCATTTGGATCACAGATCATCTACAATGAAATACTTGACATGTTTAAGATGCTTTCAATCAATTTTGATCGTCAATTGCTTATTTGTTGTAAACAGTAATTTTTCAGTGAAGGGAAAGCGTGTGTGGTATATCTACATGATATGTTCAAAGGCAGTTCCTACTAATGGCCAGGCTGAATTCCAGTAAATAATGTCCCGAATGATATTTTGCCGCCTTCTTTGGCACTTCATGAAATCTTACCCCGATGAAGTGCTGAAACAAAGAGATTTTCTCTTAGAGAGTGTCTCATGTTGTAACCTATCCCATGGATTTTATGCTGTAATTCTTATCTCTTTTAAAATTTACTATCTTCTGTACAGTTTTCATGAAACTTTCTGTTACAGTAGTGAATAGCACAGATAAATGTCATTTTGTACAACTTTGAATTTACCCCAAGAGCTGAGAGAAAACTTGATCCTATACTTCAATCCGAGTTTCTTCTATAGTCCAACTTTGTTTCTCTACCATCAAGCTTCTCCTTTGTTGCTGCTCCAAGCCCCGTCCAAGGTGACCTTGAATACTTTCAGGGATGGGACACCCACAACTTCTCTGGGCAACCTGTTCCAGTGTTCCAGCACTCCCACAGTAAAAAAGGCCTTCCTTTCATCTAATATGTGTAGGAAATCATAAATCTAGGCATAGAAGCTTGGAGTGCAAATTTGAAATTCTTTGGATTTGAAGCACATTTTATATGAATACTGACTTACAGATGACTAAAAGATGTTGATGGGCATTTGAGCTGACAAGTTTTGAAAAAGTGCACGGAAATTAAAATTGAAACCACTAAAATTAAAAACTCCTTGCCATTTTCTTTTTCCTCTCCTATTCAAAATTGCATATGTCAGATATCAGTGCTTCATGCAAACCTCTCAGATGCTCTCAGAGAAAAAGCTTTTCTTTCAGACTAAGTTGCGGTTGACGTAGAACACTAGCAGGAGTGAAAGATTTTCTGGGCATCGGGGCAGCACGTTCTCCTTGGATTTGTGTGCAGAATGCATTTTATCCAAACTGGAAAATAGATCCCAGCTCTGTTCTATTCATCATTCTTACTTCATCAGGCCAGAAGATTCTGTGAAAAGTAGCCTGTGGACCTTGAAGACAGCGCATGTGAACCAGATGAGAGGTGATAGAGAAGTTGAGGGAGAGAAGAAAGAGCATATGGCTGAAACCAGAAAGTATTTCTCCACGTGATCATGGAAGATTGCAGGAGCCACTTGGTACTATCAAACCAGCCCAACTTGGCACTGGTGCCACCTTGGGTCTGGGAGCCATGTTGCATATCGTGCATTTTAAGGAGCCAGCTGGCCACACCCAGCCATATGCCCCCAAACACAAACCAAGGCCCTTTTCTCTGGCAAACAAAACTCAGCTGCCCTGCTTCTGGATGGCAGATTGCAGGAACCACTTGGTACTATCAAACCAGCCCAACTTGGCACTGGTGCCACCATGGGTCTGGTCACCATCCTGCCTATTGTAGCTTTTCAGGAGCCAGCCGGTCACTCTGAGCCATAGGCCCCCAAACACAAACCTCGGCCCGTTTCCCTGGCAAACAAAAGTAAGCTGCCCCGCTTCTGGATGGCAGATTGCAGGAGCTACTTAGTACTATCAAATCAGCCCGACTTGGCACAGGTGCCACCTTGGATCTGGGAACCATCCTGTGTATCGTGGATTTTCAGGGGCCACCCAGCCACTCTCAGCCATATGCCCCCAAAAACAAACCACGGACCTTTTCTCTGGCAAACAAAACTCAACTGCCCCTCTTCTGGATGGCAAATTTTAGGACGCACTTTGTACTACGAAAACCGCCCGACGTGGCACTGGTGCCACCTTGTGTCAGGGAACCATCCTGCATATCGAGCTTTTTAAGGAGCCAGCCGGCCAGGCCCAGCCATATACCCCCAAAAACAAACCACGGACCATTTCTCATGGAAAAAAAAATCCGCTGCCCCGCGTCTGGATGGCAGATTGCAGGAGCCACTTTGCACCATCAAACCAGCCCGACTTGGCACTGGTGCCACCTTGGGTCTGGGAACAATCCTGCGTATCGTACATATTCAGGAACCAGCCGAACACTCCCAGCCACAGGCCCCCAAACACAAACAACGGCCCATTTCCCTGGCAAACAAAACTCAGCTGCCCCGCTTCTGGATGGCAGTTTGCAGGAGCCACTTGGGACTATCAAACCAGCCCGACTTGGCACTGGTGCCACCTTGGGTCTGGGAACCATCCTGCGTATGGTGGATTCTAAGGAGCCAGCCGGCCACTCCCAGCCACAGGCCCCCAACAAAAACCACGGCCCTTTTTTCTGGCAAACAAAACTTAGCTGCCTCACTTCTGGATGGCAGATTGCAGGAGCCACTTGGTGTAATCAAACCAGCCCGACTTGGCACTGGTGCCACCTTGGGTCTGGGAACCATCCTGCGTATCGTGGATTCTAAGGAGCCAGCCGGCCACTCCCAGCCACAGGCCCCCAAACAAAATCAACGGCGCTGTTCCCTGGAAAACAAAACACGCCTGCCAACTTTTTGATGGAGTTTGCAGGAGCCACTTGGTACTATCAAACCAGCCCGACTTGGCACTGGTGTCACCTTGGGTCTGGGAAACATCCTGCGTATCGTGGATTCTTAGGAGCCAGCCGGCCACTCCTAGCCACAGGCCCCCAGACAAAAACCTAGGCCTATTTCTCTGGCAAACAAAAGTAAGCTGCCCCGCTTCTGGATGGCAGATTGCAGGAGCCACTTGGTACTATCAAACCAGCCCAACTTGGCACTGGTGCCACCTTGGCTCTGGGAACCATCCTGCCTATTGTAGCTTTTCAGGAGCCAGCCGGTCACTCCCAGCCATAGGCCCCCAAACAGAAACCTCGGCCCGTTTCCCTGGCAAACAAAAGTAAGCTGCCCCGCTTCTGGATGGCAGATTGCAGGAGCTACTTAGTACTATCAAATCAGCCCGACTTGGCACAGGTGCCACCTTGGATCTGGGAACCATCCTGTGTATCGTGGATTTTCAGGGGCCAGCCGGCCACTCTCAGCCATATGCCCCCAAACACAAACCACGGACCTTTTCTCTGGCAAACAAAAATCAGCTGCCCCACTTCTGGATGGCAGATTGCAGGAGCCACTTGGGACTATCACACCAGCACAACATGGCACTGCTGCCACCTTGGATCTGGGAACAATCCTGCGTATCGTACATATTCAGGAACCAGCCGAACACTCCCAGCCACAGGCCCCCAAACACAAACAACGGCCCATTTCCCTGGCAAACAAAACTCAGCTGCCCCGCTTCTGGTGTGGCAGTTTGCAGGAGCCACTTGGGACTATCAAAGCAGCCCGACTTGGTAATGGTACCATCTTGGATCTGGGAACCATCCGGCGTATCGTGGATTTTCAGGGGCCAGCCGGTCATTCCCAGCCATATGCTCCCAAACACAAACCTCGGCCCTTTTCTCTGGCAAACAAAACTCAACTGCCCCTCTTCTGGATGGCAAATTGCAGGACGCACTTGGTACTACAAAAAGAGCCCGACTTGGCAGTGGTGCCACCTTGGCTCTGGGAACCATCCTGCGTATCGAGCATTTTAAGGAGCCAGCCGGCAATTCCCAGCCGTATGCCCCAAAAAGAAACCACGGACCTTTTCTCTGGCAAAAAAAACTCAGCTGTCCCGCTTCTGGATGGCAGATTGCAGGAGTCACTTTGAACCATACAACCAGCCTTACTTGGCACTGGTGCCACCTTGGATCTGGGAACCATCCTGCCTATCGTTGATTTTCAGGGGCCAGCCTACCACTCTCGGCCATAGGCCCCCAAACACAAACCACAGCCCTTTTCTCTAGCAAACAAAATTTAGCTGCCCCGCTTCTGGATGGCAAATTGCAGGAGCCACTGGGTACTACAAAAACAGCCCGACTTGGCACTGGTGCCACCTTGCGTCTGGTTACCATGCGGCGTATCGTGCATTTTAAGGAGCCAGGTGGCCACTCCCAGCCATATGCCCCCAAACACAACCCACGGCCCTTTTCTCTGGCAAACAAAACTCAGCTGCCCCGCTTCTGGATGGCAGATTGCAGGAACCACTTGGTACTATCAAACCAGCCCGACTTGGCACTGGTGCCACCTTTGGTCTGGGAACCATGCTGCGTATTGTGGATTGTCAGGAGACAGCCGACCACTCTCGGCCACAGACCCCAATCAAAAACAAAGGTCCGTTTCCCTGGCAAAAAAAACTCAGCTGTCCCGCTTCTGGATGGGAGATTGCAGGAGGCACTTGACACTGTCAAACGAGCCCCACTTTGTACTGGTGCCACCTTGGGTCTGGGAACCATGCTGCGTATCGTGGATTTTCAGGAGCCAGCCGGCCACTGCCAGACACAGGCCCCCAAACAAAAACCACAGCCTTTTTCTCTGGCAATAAAAACTCAGCTGCCCCGCTTCTGGATGGCAGATTGCAGGAGCCACTTGGTACTATCAAACCAGCCCGACTTGGCACTGGTGCCACCTTGGGTCTGGGAACCATCCTGCCTATCGTGGATTTTAAGGAGCCAGCCGGCTACTCCCAGCCACAGGCCCCCAACAAAAACCACGGCCCTTTTTTCTCGCAAACAAAACTTAGCTGCCTCACTTCTGGATGGCAGATTGCAGGAGTCACTTGGTGTAATCAAACCAGCCCGACTTGGCACTGGTGCCACCTTGGGTCTGGGAACCATCCTGCGTATCGTGGATTCTAAGGAGCCAGCCGGCCACTCCCAGCCACAGGCCCCCAAACAAAATCAACGGCGCTTTTCCCTGGAAAACAAAACACGCCTGCCAACTTTTTGATGGAGTTTGCAGGAGCCACTTGGTACTATCAAACCAGCCCAACTTGGCACTGGTGCCACCATGGGTCTGGTAAACATCCTGCGTATCGTGGATTCTTAGGAGCCAGCCGGCCACTCCTAGCCACAGGCCCCCAAACAAAAACCTAGGCCTATTTCTCTGGCAAACAAAAGTAAGCTGCCCCGCTTCTGGATGGCAGATTGCAGGAGACACTTGGGACTATCAAACCAGCCCAACTTGGCACTGGTGCCACCTTGGATCTGGGAACCATGCTGTGTATCGTGGATTTTCAGGGGCCAGCCGGCCACTCTCAGCCATATGCCCCCAAACAGAAACCTCGGCCCGTTTCTCTGGCAAACAAAACTCAACTGCCCCTCTTCTGGATGGCAAATTGCAAGATGAACTTGATACTAAAACCGCAGGCCGACTTGGTAGTGGTGACACCTTGGGCCTGGGAACCATCATGCGTATCGAGCATTTTAAGGAGCCAGCCGGCCACTCCCAGCAATATGCCCCCAAAAACAATCCACGGAATTTTTCTCTGGCAAACAAAAATCAGCTGCCCCGCTTCTGGATGGCAGATTGCAGGAGCCACTTTGACCCATCAAACCAGCCCGACTTGGCACTGGTGCCACCTTGCATCCTGGAACCATGCTGCCTAGCGTGGATTTTCAGGGGCCAGCCGGCCACTCTCAGCTATATGCCCCCAAACAAAACCCACGGCCCGTTTCCCTGGCAAACAAAAGTAAGCTGCCCCGCTTCTGGATGGCAGATTGCAGGAACCACTTGGTAGTATCAAACCAGCCCGACTTGGCACTGGTGCCACCTTGGGTCTGGGAACCATCCTGCGTATCGTGGATTCTAAGGAGCCAGCCGGCCACTCCCAGCCACAGGCCCCCAAATACAAACAACGGCGCTTTTCCCTGGAAAACAAAACTCGCCTGCCAACTTTTTGATGGCAGATTGCAGGAGCAACTTGGTACTATCAAACCAGCCCAACTTGGCACTGGTGCCACCATGGGTCTGGTAACCATCCTGCCTATTGTAGCTTTCCAGGAGCCAGCCGGTCACTCCCAGCCATAGGCCCCCAGTCACAAACCTCGGCCCGTTTCCCTGGCAAACAAAAGTAAGCTGCCCCGCTTCTGGATGGCAGATTGCAGGAGCCACTTGGTACTATCAAACCAGCCCAACTTGGCACTGGTGCCACCTTGGGTCTGGGAACCATGCTGCGTATCGCAGATTCTAAGGCGCCAGTCGGCCACTCCCAGCCACAAGACCCCAAACACAAACAACGGCGCTTTTCTCTGGCAAACAAAACTCAACTGCCCCTCTTCTGGATGGCAAATTGCAGGTCGCACTTGGTACTATCAAACCAGCACGACTTGGCACTGGTGCCACCTTGGGTCTGGGAACCATCCTGCGTATTGTGGATTGTCAGGAGGCAGCTGGACACTCTCGGCCACAGACCCCAATCAAAAACAACGGCCCGTTTCACAGGCAAACAAAACTCAGCTGCCCCGCTTCTGGATGGGAGATTGCAGGAGGCACTTGACACTGTGAAACCAGCCCCACTTGGCACTGGTGCCACCTTGGGTCTGGGAACCATGCTGCGTATCATGGATTTTCAGGAGCCAGCCGGCCACTCCCAGCCATAGGCCCCCAAACAAAAACCACAGCCTTTTTCTCTGGCAAACAAAATTCAACTGCCCCGCTTCTGGATGGCAGATTGCAGGAGCCACTTGGGACTATCACACCAGCACAACATGGCACTGGTGCCACCTTGGATCTGGGAATCATCCTTCCTATCGTGGATTTTCAGGGGCCAGCCGGTCACTCTCAGCCATAGGCCCCAAACACAAACAACGGCCCTTTTCTCTGGAAAACAAAACTCAACTGCCCCTCTTCTGGATGGCAGATTGCAGGAGCCACTGGGTACTATGAAACCAGCCCTACTTGGCACTGGTGCCACCTTGGGTCTGGGAACCATGCTGCGTATCATGGATTTTCAGGAGCCAGCCGTCCACTGCCAGCCACAGGCCCCGAAACACAAACAACAGCCTTTTTCTCTGGCAAACAAAATTCAGCTGCCCCGCTTCTGGATGGCAGATTGCAGGAACCACTTGGTACTAACAAACCAGCCCGACTTGGCACTGGTGCCACCTTGGGTCTGGGAACCATCCTGCGTATCGTGGATTCTAAGGAGCCAGCTGGCCACTCCCAGCCACAGGCCCCAAAACACACACAACGGCGCTTTTCCCTGGAAAACAAAACTCGCCTGCCAACTTTTTGATGGCAGATTGCAGGAGCCACTTGGTACTATCAAACCAGCCCAACTTGGCACTGGTGCCACCATGGGTCTGGTCACCATCCTGCCTATCGTAGCTTTTCAGGAGCCAGCCGGTCACTCCCTGCCATAGGCCCCGAGACACAAAGCTCGGCCCGTTTCCCTGGCAAACAAAAGTAAGCTGCCCCGCTTCTGGATGGCAGATTGCAGGAGCCACTTGGTACTATCAAACCAGCCCGACTTGGCACTGGTACCACCTTGGGTCTGGGAACCATCCTGCCTATCGTGGATTTTAAGGAGCCAGCCGGCTACTCCCCGCCACAGGCCCCCAACAAAAACCACGGCCCTTTTTTCTCGCAAACAAAACTTAGCTGCCTCACTTCTGGATGGCAGATTGCAGGAGTCACTTGGTGTAATCAAACCAGCCCGACTTGGCACTGGTGCCACCTTGGGTCTGGGAACCATCCTGCGTATCGTGGATTCTAAGGAGCCAGCCGGCCACTCCCAGCCACAGGCCCCCAAACAAAATCAACGGCGCTGTTCCCTGGAAAACAAAACACGCCTGCCAACTTTTTGATGGAGTTTGCAGGAGCCACTTGGTACTATCAAACCAGCCCAACTTGGCACTGGTGCCACCATGGGTCTGGGAAACATCCTGCGTATCGTGGATTCTTAGGAGCCAGCCGGCCACTCCTAGCCACAGGCCCCCAAACAAAAACCTAGGCCTATTTCTCTGGCAAACAAAAGTAAGCTGCCCCGCTTCTGGATGGCAGATTGCAGGAGACACTTGGGACTATCAAACCAGCCCAACTTGGCACTGGTGCCACCTTGGATCTGGGAACCATGCTGTGTATCGTGGATTTTCAGGGGCCAGCCGGCCACTCTCAGCCATATGCCCCCAAACAGAAACCTCGGCCCGTTTCTCTGGCAAACAAAACTCAACTGCCCCTCTTCTGGATGGCAAATTGCAAGATGAACTTGATACTAAAACCGCAGGCCGACTTGGTAGTGGTGACACCTTGGGCCTGGGAACCATCATGCGTATCGAGCATTTTAAGGAGCCAGCCGGCCACTCCCAGCAATATGCCCCCAAAAACAATCCACGGAATTTTTCTCTGGCAAACAAAAATCAGCTGCCCCGCTTCTGGATGGCAGATTGCAGGAGCCACTTTGACCCATCAAACCAGCCCGACTTGGCACTGGTGCCACCTTGCATCCTGGAACCATGCTGCCTAGCGTGGATTTTCAGGGGCCAGCCGGCCACTCTCAGCTATATGCCCCCAAACAAAACCCACGGCCCGTTTCCCTGGCAAACAAAAGTAAGCTGCCCCGCTTCTGGATGGCAGATTGCAGGAACCACTTGGTAGTATCAAACCAGCCCGACTTGGCACTGGTGCCACCTTGGGTCTGGGAACCATCCTGCGTATCGTGGATTCTAAGGAGCCAGCCGGCCACTCCCAGCCACAGGCCCCCAAATACAAACAACGGCGCTTTTCCCTGGAAAACAAAACTCGCCTGCCAACTTTTTGATGGCAGATTGCAGGAGCAACTTGGTACTATCAAACCAGCCCAACTTGGCACTGGTGCCACCATGGGTCTGGTAACCATCCTGCCTATTGTAGCTTTCCAGGAGCCAGCCGGTCACTCCCAGCCATAGGCCCCCAGTCACAATCCTCGGCCCGTTTCCCTGGCAAACAAAAGTAAGCTGCCCCGCTTCTGGATGGCAGATTGCAGGAGCCACTTGGTACTATCAAACCAGCCCAACTTGGCACTGGTGCCACCTTGGGTCTGGGAACCATGCTGCGTATCGCAGATTCTAAGGCGCCAGTCGGCCACTCCCAGCCACAAGACCCCAAACACAAACAACGGCGCTTTTCTCTGGCAAACAAAACTCAACTGCCCCTCTTCTGGATGGCAAATTGCAGGTCGCACTTGGTACTATCAAACCAGCACGACTTGGCACTGGTGCCACCTTGGGTCTGGGAACCATCCTGCGTATTGTGGATTGTCAGGAGGCAGCTGGACACTCTCGGCCACAGACCCCAATCAAAAACAACGGCCCGTTTCACAGGCAAACAAAACTCAGCTGCCCCGCTTCTGGATGGGAGATTGCAGGAGGCACTTGACACTGTGAAACCAGCCCCACTTGGCACTGGTGCCACCTTGGGTCTGGGAACCATGCTGCGTATCATGGATTTTCAGGAGCCAGCCGGCCACTCCCAGCCATAGGCCCCCAAACAAAAACCACAGCCTTTTTCTCTGGCAAACAAAATTCAACTGCCCCGCTTCTGGATGGCAGATTGCAGGAGCCACTTGGGACTATCACACCAGCACAACATGGCACTGCTGCCACCTTGGATCTGGGAATCATCCTTCCTATCGTGGATTTTCAGGGGCCAGCCGGTCACTCTCAGCCATAGGCCCCAAACACAAACAACGGCCCTTTTCTCTGGAAAACAAAACTCAACTGCCCCTCTTCTGGATGGCAGATTGCAGGAGCCACTGGGTACTATGAAACCAGCCCTACTTGGCACTGGTGCCACCTTGGGTCTGGGAACCATGCTGCGTATCATGGATTTTCAGGAGCCAGCCGTCCACTGCCAGCCACAGGCCCCGAAACACAAACAACAGCCTTTTTCTCTGGCAAACAAAATTCAGCTGCCCCGCTTCTGGATGGCAGATTGCAGGAACCACTTGGTACTAACAAACCAGCCCGACTTGGCACTGGTGCCACCTTGGGTCTGGGAACCATCCTGCGTATCGTGGATTCTAAGGAGCCAGCTGGCCACTCCCAGCCACAGGCCCCAAAACACACACAACGGCGCTTTTCCCTGGAAAACAAAACTCGCCTGCCAACTTTTTGATGGCAGATTGCAGGAGCCACTTGGTACTATCAAACCAGCCCAACTTGGCACTGGTGCCACCATGGGTCTGGTCACCATCCTGCCTATCGTAGCTTTTCAGGAGCCAGCCGGTCACTCCCTGCCATAGGCCCCGAGACACAAAGCTCGGCCCGTTTCCCTGGCAAACAAAAGTAAGCTGCCCCGCTTCTGGATGGCAGATTGCAGGAGCCACTTGGTACTATCAAACCAGCCCGACTTGGCACTGGTACCACCTTGGGTCTGGGAACCATCCTGCCTATCGTGGATTTTAAGGAGCCAGCCGGCTACTCCCCGCCACAGGCCCCCAACAAAAACCACGGCCCTTTTTTCTCGCAAACAAAACTTAGCTGCCTCACTTCTGGATGGCAGATTGCAGGAGTCACTTGGTGTAATCAAACCAGCCCGACTTGGCACTGGTGCCACCTTGGGTCTGGGAACCATCCTGCGTATCGTGGATTCTAAGGAGCCAGCCGGCCACTCCCAGCCACAGGCCCCCAAACAAAATCAACGGCGCTGTTCCCTGGAAAACAAAACACGCCTGCCAACTTTTTGATGGAGTTTGCAGGAGCCACTTGGTACTATCAAACCAGCCCAACTTGGCACTGGTGCCACCATGGGTCTGGGAAACATCCTGCGTATCGTGGATTCTTAGGAGCCAGCCGGCCACTCCTAGCCACAGGCCCCCAAACAAAAACCTAGGCCTATTTCTCTGGCAAACAAAAGTAAGCTGCCCCGCTTCTGGATGGCAGATTGCAGGAGACACTTGGGACTATCAAACCAGCCCAACTTGGCACTGGTGCCACCTTGGATCTGGGAACCATGCTGTGTATCGTGGATTTTCAGGGGCCAGCCGGCCACTCTCAGCCATATGCCCCCAAACAGAAACCTCGGCCCGTTTCTCTGGCAAACAAAACTCAACTGCCCCTCTTCTGGATGGCAAATTGCAAGATGAACTTGATACTAAAACCGCAGGCCGACTTGGTAGTGGTGACACCTTGGGCCTGGGAACCATCATGCGTATCGAGCATTTTAAGGAGCCAGCCGGCCACTCCCAGCAATATGCCCCCAAAAACAATCCACGGAATTTTTCTCTGGCAAACAAAAATCAGCTGCCCCGCTTCTGGATGGCAGATTGCAGGAGCCACTTTGACCCATCAAACCAGCCCGACTTGGCACTGGTGCCACCTTGCATCCTGGAACCATGCTGCCTAGCGTGGATTTTCAGGGGCCAGCCGGCCACTCTCAGCTATATGCCCCCAAACAAAACCCACGGCCCGTTTCCCTGGCAAACAAAAGTAAGCTGCCCCGCTTCTGGATGGCAGATTGCAGGAACCACTTGGTAGTATCAAACCAGCCCGACTTGGCACTGGTGCCACCTTGGGTCTGGGAACCATCCTGCGTATCGTGGATTCTAAGGAGCCAGCCGGCCACTCCCAGCCACAGGCCCCCAAATACAAACAACGGCGCTTTTCCCTGGAAAACAAAACTCGCCTGCCAACTTTTTGATGGCAGATTGCAGGAGCAACTTGGTACTATCAAACCAGCCCAACTTGGCACTGGTGCCACCATGGGTCTGGTAACCATCCTGCCTATTGTAGCTTTCCAGGAGCCAGCCGGTCACTCCCAGCCATAGGCCCCCAGTCACAATCCTCGGCCCGTTTCCCTGGCAAACAAAAGTAAGCTGCCCCGCTTCTGGATGGCAGATTGCAGGAGCCACTTGGTACTATCAAACCAGCCCAACTTGGCACTGGTGCCACCTTGGGTCTGGGAACCATGCTGCGTATCGCAGATTCTAAGGCGCCAGTCGGCCACTCCCAGCCACAAGACCCCAAACACAAACAACGGCGCTTTTCTCTGGCAAACAAAACTCAACTGCCCCTCTTCTGGATGGCAAATTGCAGGTCGCACTTGGTACTATCAAACCAGCACGACTTGGCACTGGTGCCACCTTGGGTCTGGGAACCATCCTGCGTATTGTGGATTGTCAGGAGGCAGCTGGACACTCTCGGCCACAGACCCCAATCAAAAACAACGGCCCGTTTCACAGGCAAACAAAACTCAGCTGCCCCGCTTCTGGATGGGAGATTGCAGGAGGCACTTGACACTGTGAAACCAGCCCCACTTGGCACTGGTGCCACCTTGGGTCTGGGAACCATGCTGCGTATCATGGATTTTCAGGAGCCAGCCGGCCACTCCCAGCCATAGGCCCCCAAACAAAAACCACAGCCTTTTTCTCTGGCAAACAAAATTCAGCTGCCCCGCTTCTGGATGGCAGATTGCAGGAGCCACTTGGGACTATCACACCAGCACAACATGGCACTGGTGCCACCTTGGATCTGGGAATCATCCTTCCTATCGTGGATTTTCAGGGGCCAGCCGGTCACTCTCAGCCATAGGCCCCAAACACAAACCACGGCCCTTTTCTCTGGAAAACAAAACTCAACTGCCCCTCTTCTGGATGGCAGATTGCAGGAGCCACTGGGTACTATGAAACCAGCCCTACTTGGCACTGGTGCCACCTTGGGTCTGGGAACCATGCTGCGTATCATGGATTTTCAGGAGCCAGCCGTCCACTGCCAGCCACAGGCCCCGAAACACAAACAACAGCCTTTTTCTCTGGCAAACAAAATTCAGCTGCCCCGCTTCTGGATGGCAGATTGCAGGAACCACTTGGTACTAACAAACCAGCCCGACTTGGCACTGGTGCCACCTTGGGTCTGGGAACCATCCTGCGTATCGTGGATTCTAAGGAGCCAGCTGGCCACTCCCAGCCACAGGCCCCAAAACACACACAACGGCGCTTTTCCCTGGAAAACAAAACTCGCCTGCCAACATTTTGATGGCAGATTGCAGGAGCCACTTGGTACTATCAAACCAGCCCAACTTGCCACTGGTGCCACCATGGGTCTGGTCACCATCCTGCCTATCGTAGCTTTTCAGGAGCCAGCCGGTCACTCCCTGCCATAGGCCCCGAGACACAAAGCTCGGCCCGTTTCCCTGGCAAACAAAAGTAAGCTGCCCCGCTTCTGGATGGCAGATTGCAGGAGCCACTTGGTACTATCAAACCAGCCCGACTTGGCACTGGTACCACCTTGGGTCTGGGAACCATCCTGCCTATCGTGGATTTTAAGGAGCCAGCCGGCTACTCCCCGCCACAGGCCCCCAACAAAAACCACGGCCCTTTTTTCTGGCAAACAAAACTTAGCTGCCTCACTTATGGATGGCAGATTGCAGGAGCCACTTGGTGTAATCAAACCAGCCCGACTTGGCACTGGTGTCACCTTGGGTCTGGGAACCATCCTGCGTATCGTGGATTCTAAGGAGCCAGCCGGCCACTCCCAGCCACAGGCCCCCAAACAAAATCAACGGCGCTGTTCCCTGGAAAACAAAACACGCCTGCCAACTTTTTGATGGAGTTTGCAGGAGCCACTTGGTACTATCAAACCAGCCCAACTTGGCACTGGTGCCACCATGGGTCTGGTAAACATCCTGCGTATCGTGGATTCTTAGGAGCCAGCAGGCCACTCCTAGCCACAGGCCCCCAAACAAAAACCTAGGCCTATTTCTCTGGCAAACAAAAGTAAGCTGCCCCGCTTCTGGATGGCAGATTGCAGGAGACACTTGGGACTATCAAACCAGCCCAACTTGGCACTGGTGCCACCTTGGATCTGGGAACCATGTTGTGTATCGTTGATTTTCAGAGGCCAGCCGGCCACTCTCAGCCATATGTCCCCAAACAGAAACCTCGGCCCGTTTCTCTGGCAAACAAAACTCAACTGCCCCTCTTCTGGATGGCAAATTGCAGGATGAACTTGATACTAAAACCGCAGGCCGACTTGGTAGTGGTGACACCTTGGGCCTGGGAACCATCATGCGTATCGAGCATTTTAAGGAGCCAGCCGGCCACTCCCAGCAATATGCCCCCAAAAACAATCCACGGAATTTTTCTCTGGCAAACAAAAATCAGCTGCCCCGCTTCTGGATGGCAGATTGCAGGAGCCACTTTGCACCATCAAACCAGCCCGACTTGGCACTGGTGCCACCTTGCATCTGGGAACCATGCTGCCTAGCGTGGATTTTCAGGGGCCAGCGGGCCACTCTCAGCTATATGCCCCCAAACAAAACCCACGGCCCGTTTCCCTGGCAAACAAAAGTAAGCTGCCCTGCTTCTGGATGGCAGATTGCAGGAACCACTTGGTAGTATCAAACGAGCCCGACTTGGCACTGGTGCCACCTTGGGTCTGGGAACCATCCTGCGTATCGTGGATTCTAAGGAGCCAGCCGGCCACTCCCAGCCACAGGCCCCCAAACACAAACAACGGCGCTTTTCCCTGGAAAACAAAACTCGCCTGCCAACTTTTTGATGGCAGATTGCAGGAGCAACTTGGTACTATCAAACCAGCCCAACTTGGCACTGGTGCCACCATGGGTCTGGTCACCATCCTGCCTATTGTAGCTTTCCAGGAGCCAGCCGGTCACTCCCAGCCATAGGCCCCGAGACACAAACCTCGGCCCGTTTCCCTGGCAAACAAAAGTAAGCTGCCCCGCTTCTGGATGGCAGATTGCAGGAGCCACTTGGTACTATCAAACCAGCCCAACTTGGAACTGGTGCCACCTTGGGTCTGGGAACCATGCTGCGTATCGCAGATTCTAAGGCGCCAGTCGGCCACTCCCAGCCACAAGCCCCCAAACACAAACAACGGCGCTTTTCTCTGGCAAACAAAACTCAACTGCCCCTCTTCTGGATGGCAAATTGCAGGACGCACTTGGTACTATCAAAACAGCCCGACTTGGCACTGGTGCCACCTTGGGTCTGGGAACCATCCTGCGTATCCATCTTTTTAATGAGACAGCCGGCCACTCCCAGCCATATGCCCCCAAACACAACCCACGGCCCTTTCCTCTGGCAAACAAAACTCAGCTGCACCGCTTCTGGATGGCAGATTGCAGGAGCCACTTGGTACTATCAAACCAGCAAGACTTGGCACTGGTGCCACCTTGGGTCTGGGAACCATCCTGCGTATTGTGGATTGTCAGGAGCCAGCTGAACATTCTCGGCCACAGACCCCAATCAAAAACAACGGCCCGTTTCACAGGCAAACAAAACTCAGCTGCCCCGCTTCTGGATGGGAGATTGCAGGAGGCACTTGACACTGTGAAACCAGCCCCACTTGGCACTGGTGCCACCTTGGGTCTGGGAACCATGCTGCGTATCATGGATTTTCAGGAGCCAGCCGGCCACTCCCAGCCATAGGCCCCCAAACAAAAACCACAGCCTTTTTCTCTGGCAAACAAAATTCAGCTGCCCCACTTCTGGATGGCAGATTGCAGGAGCCACTTGGGACTATCACACCAGCACAACATGGCACTGCTGCCACCTTGGATCTGGGAACCATCCTTCCTATCGTGGATTTTCAGGGGCCAGCCGGTCACTCTCAGGCATAGGCCCCAAACACAAACCACGGCCCTTTTCTCTGGAAAACAAAACTCAACTGCCCCTCTTCTGGATGGCAGATTGCAGGAGCCACTGGGTACTATGAAACTAGCCCTACTTGGCACTGGTGCCACCTTGGGTCTGGGAACCATGCTGCGTATCATGGATTTTCAGGAGCCAGCCGTCCACTGCCAGCCACAGGCCCCGAAACACAAACAACAGCCTTTTTCTCTGGCAAACAAAATTCAGCTGCCCCGCTTCTGGATGGCAGATTGCAGGAACCACTTGGTACTAACAAACCAGCCCGACTTGGCACTGGTGCCACCTTGGGTCTGGGAACCATCCTGCGTATCGTGGATTTTCAGGGGCCAGCCGGCCACTCTCAGCCATATGCCCCCAAACAGAAACCTCGGCCCGTTTCTCTGGCAAACAAAACTCAGCTGCCCCTCTTCTGGATGGCAAATTGCAAGATGAACTTGATACTAAAACCGCAGGCCGACTTGGTAGTGGTGACACCTTGGGCCTGGGAACCATCATGCGTATCGAGCATTTTAAGGAGCCAGCCGGCCACTCCCAGCAATATGCCCCCAAAAACAATCCACGGAATTTTTCTCTGGCAAACAAAAATCAGCTGCCCCGCTTCTGGATGGCAGATTGCAGGAGCCACTTTGACCCATCAAACCAGCCCGACTTGGCACTGGTGCCACCTTGCATCCTGGAACCATGCTGCCTAGCGTGGATTTTCAGGGGCCAGCCGGCCACTCTCAGCTATATGCCCCCAAACAAAACCCACGGCCCGTTTCCCTGGCAAACAAAAGTAAGCTGCCCCGCTTCTGGATGGCAGATTGCAGGAACCACTTGGTAGTATCAAACCAGCCCGACTTGGCACTGGTGCCACCTTGGGTCTGGGAACCATCCTGCGTATCGTGGATTCTAAGGAGCCAGCCGGCCACTCCCAGCCACAGGCCCCCAAATACAAACAACGGCGCTTTTCCCTGGAAAACAAAACTCGCCTGCCAACTTTTTGATGGCAGATTGCAGGAGCAACTTGGTACTATCAAACCAGCCCAACTTGGCACTGGTGCCGCCATGGGTCTGGTAACCATCCTGCCTATTGTAGCTTTCCAGGAGCCAGCCGGTCACTCCCAGCCATAGTCCCCCAGTCACAAACCTCGGCCCGTTTCCCTGGCAAACAAAAGTAAGCTGCCCCGCTTCTGGATGGCAGATTGCAGGAGCCACTTGGTACTATCAAACCAGCCCAACTTGGCACTGGTGCCACCTTGGGTCTGGGAACCATGCTGCGTATCGCAGATTCTAAGGCGCCAGTCGGCCACTCCCAGCCACAAGACCCCAAACACAAACAACGGCGCTTTTCTCTGGCAAACAAAACTCAACTGCCCCTCTTCTGGATGGCAAATTGCAGGTCGCACTTGGTACTATCAAACCAGCACGACTTGGCACTGGTGCCACCTTGGGTCTGGGAACCATCCTGCGTATTGTGGATTGTCAGGAGGCAGCTGGACACTCTCGGCCACAGACCCCAATCAAAAACAACGGCCCGTTTCACTGGCAAACAAAACTCAGCTGCCCCGCTTCTGGATGGGAGATTGCAGGAGGCACTTGACACTGTGAAACCAGCCCCACTTGGCACTGGTGCCACCTTGGGTCTGGGAACCATGCTGCGTATCATGGATTTTCAGGAGCCAGCCGGCCACTCCCAGCCATAGGCCCCCAAACAAAAACCACAGCCTTTTTCTCTGGCAAACAAAATTCAGCTTCCCCGCTTCTGGATGGCAGATTGCAGGAGCCACTTGGGACTATCACACCAGCACAACATGGCACTGCTGCCACCTTGGATCTGGGAACCATCCTTCCTATCGTGGATTTTCAGGGGCCAGCCGGTCACTCTCAGGCATAGGCCCCAAACACAAACCACGGCCCTTTTCTCTGGAAAACAAAACTCAACTGCCCCTCTTCTGGATGGCAGATTGCAGGAGCCACTGGGTACTATGAAACTAGCCCTACTTGGCACTGGTGCCACCTTGGGTCTGGGAACCATGCTGCGTATCATGGATTTTCAGGAGCCAGCCGTCCACTGCCAGCCACAGGCCCCGAAACACAAACAACAGCCTTTTTCTCTGGCAAACAAAATTCAGCTGCCCCGCTTCTGGATGGCAGATTGCAGGAACCACTTGGTACTAACAAACCAGCCCGACTTGGCACTGGTGCCACCTTGGGTCTGGGAACCATCCTGCGTATCGTGGATTTTCAGGGGCCAGCCGGCCACTCTCAGCCATATGCCCCCAAACAGAAACCTCGGCCCGTTTCTCTGGCAAACAAAACTCAGCTGCCCCTCTTCTGGATGGCAAATTGCAAGATGAACTTGATACTAAAACCGCAGGCCGACTTGGTAGTGGTGACACCTTGGGCCTGGGAACCATCATGCGTATCGAGCATTTTAAGGAGCCAGCCGGCCACTCCCAGCAATATGCCCCCAAAAACAATCCACGGAATTTTTCTCTGGCAAACAAAAATCAGCTGCCCCGCTTCTGGATGGCAGATTGCAGGAGCCACTTTGACCCATCAAACCAGCCCGACTTGGCACTGGTGCCACCTTGCATCCTGGAACCATGCTGCCTAGCGTGGATTTTCAGGGGCCAGCCGGCCACTCTCAGCTATATGCCCCCAAACAAAACCCACGGCCCGTTTCCCTGGCAAACAAAAGTAAGCTGCCCCGCTTCTGGATGGCAGATTGCAGGAACCACTTGGTAGTATCAAACCAGCCCGACTTGGCACTGGTGCCACCTTGGGTCTGGGAACCATCCTGCGTATCGTGGATTCTAAGGAGCCAGCCGGCCACTCCCAGCCACAGGCCCCCAAATACAAACAACGGCGCTTTTCCCTGGAAAACAAAACTCGCCTGCCAACTTTTTGATGGCAGATTGCAGGAGCAACTTGGTACTATCAAACCAGCCCAACTTGGCACTGGTGCCGCCATGGGTCTGGTAACCATCCTGCCTATTGTAGCTTTCCAGGAGCCAGCCGGTCACTCCCAGCCATAGTCCCCCAGTCACAAACCTCGGCCCGTTTCCCTGGCAAACAAAAGTAAGCTGCCCCGCTTCTGGATGGCAGATTGCAGGAGCCACTTGGTACTATCAAACCAGCCCAACTTGGCACTGGTGCCACCTTGGGTCTGGGAACCATGCTGCGTATCGCAGATTCTAAGGCGCCAGTCGGCCACTCCCAGCCACAAGACCCCAAACACAAACAACGGCGCTTTTCTCTGGCAAACAAAACTCAACTGCCCCTCTTCTGGATGGCAAATTGCAGGTCGCACTTGGTACTATCAAACCAGCACGACTTGGCACTGGTGCCACCTTGGGTCTGGGAACCATCCTGCGTATTGTGGATTGTCAGGAGGCAGCTGGACACTCTCGGCCACAGACCCCAATCAAAAACAACGGCCCGTTTCACTGGCAAACAAAACTCAGCTGCCCCGCTTCTGGATGGGAGATTGCAGGAGGCACTTGACACTGTGAAACCAGCCCCACTTGGCACTGGTGCCACCTTGGGTCTGGGAACCATGCTGCGTATCATGGATTTTCAGGAGCCAGCCGGCCACTCCCAGCCATAGGCCCCCAAACAAAAACCACAGCCTTTTTCTCTGGCAAACAAAATTCAGCTTCCCCGCTTCTGGATGGCAGATTGCAGGAGCCACTTGGGACTATCACACCAGCACAACATGGCACTGGTGCCACCTTGGATCTGGGAATCATCCTTCCTATCGTGGATTTTCAGGGGCCAGCCGGTCACTCTCAGCCATAGGCCCCAAACACAAACCACGGCCCTTTTCTCTGGAAAACAAAACTCAACTGCCCCTCTTCTGGATGGCAGATTGCAGGAGCCACTGGGTACTATGAAACCAGCCCTACTTGGCACTGGTGCCACCTTGGGTCTGGGAACCATGCTGCGTATCATGGATTTTCAGGAGCCAGCCGTCCACTGCCAGCCACAGGCCCCGAAACACAAACAACAGCCTTTTTCTCTGGCAAACAAAATTCAGCTGCCCCGCTTCTGGATGGCAGATTGCAGGAACCACTTGGTACTAACAAACCAGCCCGACTTGGCACTGGTGCCACCTTGGGTCTGGGAACCATCCTGCGTATCGTGGATTCTAAGGAGCCAGCTGGCCACTCCCAGCCACAGGCCCCAAAACACACACAACGGCGCTTTTCCCTGGAAAACAAAACTCGCCTGCCAACTTTTTGATGGCAGATTGCAGGAGCCACTTGGTACTATCAAACCAGCCCAACTTGCCACTGGTGCCACCATGGGTCTGGTCACCATCCTGCCTATCGTAGCTTTTCAGGAGCCAGCCGGTCACTCCCTGCCATAGGCCCCGAAACACAAAGCTCGGCCCGTTTCCCTGGCAAACAAAAGTAAGCTGCCCCGCTTCTGGATGGCAGATTGCAGGAGCCACTTGGTACTATCAAACCAGCCCGACTTGGCACTGGTACCACCTTGGGTCTGGGAACCATCCTGCCTATCGTGGATTTTAAGGAGCCAGCCGGCTACTCCCCGCCACAGGCCCCCAACAAAAACCACGGCCCTTTTTTCTGGCAAACAAAACTTAGCTGCCTCACTTATGGATGGCAGATTGCAGGAGCCACTTGGTGTAATCAAACCAGCCCGACTTGGCACTGGTGTCACCTTGGGTCTGGGAACCATCCTGCGTATCGTGGATTCTAAGGAGCCAGCCGGCCACTCCCAGCCACAGGCCCCCAAACAAAATCAACGGCGCTGTTCCCTGGAAAACAAAACACGCCTGCCAACTTTTTGATGGAGTTTGCAGGAGCCACTTGGTACTATCAAACCAGCCCAACTTGGCACTGGTGCCACCATGGGTCTGGTAAACATCCTGCGTATCGTGGATTCTTAGGAGCCAGCAGGCCACTCCTAGCCACAGGCCCCCAAACAAAAACCTAGGCCTATTTCTCTGGCAAACAAAAGTAAGCTGCCCCGCTTCTGGATGGCAGATTGCAGGAGACACTTGGGACTATCAAACCAGCCCAACTTGGCACTGGTGCCACCTTGGATCTGGGAACCATGTTGTGTATCGTGGATTTTCAGAGGCCAGCCGGCCACTCTCAGCCATATGTCCCCAAACAGAAACCTCGGCCCGTTTCTCTGGCAAACAAAACTCAACTGCCCCTCTTCTGGATGGCAAATTGCAGGATGAACTTGATACTAAAACCGCAGGCCGACTTGGTAGTGGTGACACCTTGGGCCTGGGAACCATCATGCGTATCGAGCATTTTAAGGAGCCAGCCGGCCACTCCCAGCAATATGCCCCCAAAAACAATCCACGGAATTTTTCTCTGGCAAACAAAAATCAGCTGCCCCGCTTCTGGATGGCAGATTGCAGGAGCCACTTTGCACCATCAAACCAGCCCGACTTGGCACTGGTGCCACCTTGCATCTGGGAACCATGCTGCCTAGCGTGGATTTTCAGGGGCCAGCGGGCCACTCTCAGCTATATGCCCCCAAACAAAACCCACGGCCCGTTTCCCTGGCAAACAAAAGTAAGCTGCCCTGCTTCTGGATGGCAGATTGCAGGAACCACTTGGTAGTATCAAACCAGCCCACCTTGGAACTGGTGCCACCTTGGGTCTGGGAACCATGCTGCGTATCGCAGATTCTAAGGCGCCAGTCGGCCACTCCCAGCCACAAGCCCCCAAACACAAACAACGGCGCTTTTCTCTGGCAAACAAAACTCAACTGCCCCTCTTCTGGATGGCAAATTGCAGGACGCACTTGGTACTATAAAAACAGCCCGACTTGGCACTGGTGCCACCTTGGGTCTGGGAACCATCCTGCGTATCGATCTTTTTAATGAGACAGCCGGCCACTCCCAGCCATATGCCCCCAAACACAACCCACGGCCCTTTCCTCTGGCAAACAAAACTCAGCTGCACCGCTTCTGGATGGCAGATTGCAGGAGCCACTTGGTACTATCAAACCAGCAAGACTTGGCACTGGTGCCACCTTGGGTCTTATAACCATCCTGCATATTGTGGATTGTCAGGAGCCAGCTGAACATTCTCGGCCACAGACCCCAATCAAAAACAACGGCCCGTTTCACAGGCAAACAAAACTCAGCTGCCCCGCTTCTGGATGGGAGATTGCAGGAGGCACTTGACACTGTGAAACCAGCCCCACTTGGCACTGGTGCCACCTTGGGTCTGGGAACCATGCTGCGTATCATGGATTTTCAGGAGCCAGCCGGCCACTCCCAGCCATAGGCCCCCAAACAAAAACCACAGCCTTTTTCTCTGGCAAACAAAATTCAGCTGCCCCACTTCTGGATGGCAGATTGCAGGAGCCACTTGGGACTATCACACCAGCACAACATGGCACTGCTGCCACCTTGGATCTGGGAACCATCCTTCCTATCGTGGATTTTCAGGGGCCAGCCGGTCACTCTCAGCCATAGGCCCCAAACACAAACCACGGCCCTTTTCTCTGGAAAACAAAACTCAACTGCCCCTCTTCTGGATGGCAGATTGCAGGAGCCACTGGGTACTATGAAACTAGCCCTACTTGGCACTGGTGCCACCTTGGGTCTGGGAACCATGCTGCGTATCATGGATTTTCAGGAGCCAGCCGTCCACTGCCAGCCACAGGCCCCGAAACACAAACAACAGCCTTTTTCTCTGGCAAACAAAATTCAGCTGCCCCGCTTCTGGATGGCAGATTGCAGGAACCACTTGGTACTAACAAACCAGCCCGACTTGGCACTGGTGCCACCTTGAGTCTGGGAACCATCCTGCGTATCGTGGATTCTAAGGAGCCAGCTGGCCACTCCCAGCCACAGGCCCCAAAATACACACAACGGCACTTTTCCCTGGAAAACAAAACTCGCCTGCCAACTTTTTGATGGCAGATTGCAGGAGCCACTTGGTACTATCAAACCAGCCCAACTTGCCACTGGTGCCACCATGGGTCTGGTCACCATCCTGCCTATCGTAGCTTTTCAGGAGCCAGCCGGTCACTCCCAGCCATAGGCCCCCAGAAAAAAACCTCGGTCCGTTTCCCTGGAAAACAAAAGTAAGCTGCCCCGCTTCTGCATGGCAGATTGCAGGAGCCACTTGGTGCTATCAAACCAGCCCGACTTGGCACTGGTGCCACCTTGGGTCTGGGAACCATCCTGCGTATCCTGTGTTCTAAGGAGCCAGCCGGCCACTCCCAGCCACAGTCCCCCAAACAGAAACAACGGCGCTTTTCCCTGGAAAACAAAACTGACCTGCCAACTTTTTGATGGCAGATTGCAGGAGACACTTGGTACTATCAAACCAGCCCAACTTGGCACTGGTGCCACCATGGGTCTGGTCACCATCCTGCCTATCGTAGCTTTTCAGGAGCCAGCCGGTCACTCCCAGCCATAGGTCCCCAGACAAATACCTCGGCCCGTTTCCCTGGCAAACAAAAGTAAGCTGCCCCGCTTCTGGATGGCAGATTGCAGGAGCCACTTGGTACTATCAAACCAGCCCAACTTGACACTGGTGCCACCTTGGCTCTGGGAACCATGCTGCGTAACCCGGATTGTAAGACGACAGGCAGCCACTGCCAGCCACAGGCCTCCAAACAAAATCAACGGCGCTTTTCCCTGGAAAACAAAACTCGCCTGACAACTTTTAGATGGCAGATTGCAGGAGCCAGTTGGTACCATCAAACCAGCCCAACTTGGCACTGGTGCCACCTTGGGTCTGGGAACCATCCTGCCTATTGTTGCTTTTCAGGAGCCAGCCGGTCACTTCTAGCCCTAGGCCCCCAGTCATAAACCTCGGCCCGTTTCCCTGGCACACAAATGTAAGCTACCCCGCTTCAGGATGGCAGATTGCAGGAGCCACTTTTCACCATCAAACCAGCCCGACGTGGCACTGGTGCCACCTTGGGTCTGGGAACCATCCTGCGTATCGTGTGTTCTAAGGAGCCAGCCGGCCACTCCCACCAACAGTCCCCCAAACACAAACAACGGCGCTTTTCCCTGGAAAACAAAACTGGCCTGCCAACTTTTTGATGGCAGATTGCAGGAGCCACTTGGTACTATCAAACCAGCCCAACTTGGCACTGGTGCCACCATGGGTCTGGTCACCATCCTGCCTATCGTAGCTTTTCAGGAGCCAGGCGGTCACTCCCAGCCATAGGCCCCCAGACACAAACCTCGGCCCGTTTCCCTGGCAAACAAAAGTAAGCTGCCCCGCTTCTGCATGGCAGATTGCAGGTGCTATTTAGTACTATCAAACCAGCCCAACTTGGCACTGGTGCCACCTCTGGTCTGGGAACCATCCTGCCTATCGTGGATTTTCAGGGGCCAGACGGCCACTATCAGCCATATGCCCCCAAAAACAAACCACGGCCCTTTTCTCTGGAAAACAAAACTCAACTGCCCCTCTTCTGGATGGCAAATTTTAGGACGCACTTTGTACTACGAAAACCGCCCGACTTGGCACTGGTGCCACCTTGGGTCAGGGAACCATCCTGCCTATCGTAGCTTTTCAGGAGCCAGCCGGTCACTCCCAGCCATAGGTCCCCAGACAAATACCTCGGCCCGTTTCCCTGGCAAACAAAAGTAAGCTGCCCCGCTTCTGGATGGCAGATTGCAGGAGCCACTTGGTACTATCAAACCAGCCCAACTTGACACTGGTGCCACCTTGGCTCTGGGAACCATGCTGCGTAACCCGGATTGTAAGACTACAGGCAGCCACTGCCAGCCACAGGCCTCCAAACAAAATCAACGGCGCTTTTCCCTGGAAAACAAAACTCGCCTGACAACTTTTAGATGGCAGATTGCAGGAGCCAGTTGGTACCATCAAACCAGCCCAACTTGGCACTGGTGCCACCTTGGGTCTGGGAACCATCCTGCCTATTGTTGCTTTTCAGGAGCCAGCCGGTCACTTCTAGCCCTAGGCCCCCAGTCATAAACCTCGGCCCGTTTCCCTGGCACACAAATGTAAGCTACCCCGCTTCAGGATGGCAGATTGCAGGAGCCACTTTTCACCATCAAACCAGCCCGACGTGGCACTGGTGCCACCTTGGGTCTGGGAACCATCCTGCGTATCGTGTGTTCTAAGGAGCCAGCCGGTCACTCCCAGCCACAGTCCCCCAAACACAAACAACGGCGCTTTTCCCTGGAAAACAAAACTCGCCTGACAACTTTTTGATGGCAGATTGCAGGAGCCACTTTGCACCATCAAACCACCCCGACTTGGCACTGGTGCCACCATGGGTCTGGTAACCATCCTGCCTATCGTAGCTTTTCAGGAGCCAGGCGGTCACTTCCCAGCCATAGGCCCCCAGACACAAACCTCGGCCCGTTTCCCTGGCAAACAAAAGTAAGCTGCCCCGCTTCTGCATGGCAGATTGCAGGTGCTATTTAGTACTATCAAACCAGCCCGACTTGGCACTGGTGCCACCTCTGGTCTGGGAACCATCCTGCCTATCGTGGATTTTCAGGCGCCAGACGGCCACTATCAGCCATATGCCCCCAAAAACAAACCACGGCCCTTTTCTCTGGTAAACAAAACTCAACTGCCCCTCTTCTGGATGGCAAATTTTAGGACGCACTTTGTACTACGAAAACCGCCCGACTTGGCACTGGTGCCACCTTGGGTCAGGGAACCATCCTGCCTATCGTAGCTTTATAAGGAGCCAGCAGGCCACGCCCAGCCATATAGCCCCAAAAACAAACCACGGACCATTTCTCTTGGAAACAAAAATCCGCTGCCCCGCGTCTGGATGGCAGATTGCAGGAGCCACTTTGCACCATCAAACCACCCCGACTTGGCACTGGTGCCATCTTGGATCTGGGAACCATCCTGCCTATCGTAGCTTTTCAGGAGCCAGCCGGTTACTCCCAACCATAGGCCCCCAGACAGAAAGCTCTGCCCGTTTCCCTGGCAAACAAAAGTAAGCTACCCCGCTTCTGGATGGCAGATTGCAGGAGCCACTTGGTACTATCAAACCAGCCCAACTTGGCACTGGTGCCACCATGGGTCTGGTCACCATCCTGCCTATCGTAGCTTTTCAGGAGCCAGGCGGTCACTCCCAGCCATAGGCCCCCAGACAAATACCTCGGCCCGTTTCCCTGGCAAACAAATGTAAGCTGCCCCGCTTCTGGATGGCAGATTGCAGGAGCCACATGGTACTATCAAACCAGGCCAACATGGCACTGGTGCCACCTTGGCTCTGGGAACCATCCTGCCTATCGTGGATTTTCAGGCGCCAGCCGGCCACTCTCAGCCATATGCCCCAAAACACAAACCACGGCCCTTTTCTCTGGTAAACAAAACTCAACTGCCCCTCTTCTGGATGGCAAATTGCAGGACGCACTTGGTACTACGAAAACAGCCCGACTTGGCAGTGATGCCACCTTGGGTACAGGGAACCATCCTGCGTATCGATGTTTTTAAGGAGTCAGCCGGCAACGTCCAGCCATATACCCCCAAAAAAAACCCACGGAACTTTTCTCCAGCAAGCAAAAATCCGCTGCCCCGCGTCTGGATGGCAGATTGCAGGAGCTATTTAGTATTATCAAACCAGCCCGACTTGGCACTGGTGCCACCATCGGTCTGGTCACCATCCTGCCTATCGTAGCTTTTCAGGAGCCAGCCGGTCACTCTCAGCCATAGGCCCCAAACACAAACCACGGCCCTTTTCTCTGGAAAACAAAACTCAACTGCCCCTCTTCTGGATGGCAGATTGCAGGAGCCACTAGGTACTATGAAACCAGCCCTACTTGGCACTGGTGCCACCTTGGGTCTGGGAACCATGCTGCGTATCATGGATTTTCAGGAGCCAGCCGTCCACTGCCAGCCACAGGCCCCGAAACACAAACAACAGCCTTTTTCTCTGGCAAACAAAATTCAGCTGCCCCGCTTCTGGATGGCAGATTGCAGGAACCACTTGGTACTAACAAACCAGCCCGACTTGGCACTGGTGCCACCTTGGGTCTGGGAACCATCCTGCGTATCGTGGATTCTAAGGAGCCAGCTGGCCACTCCCAGCCACAGGCCCCAAAACACACACAACGGCGCTTTTCCCTGGAAAACAAAACTCGCCTGCCAACTTTTTGATGGCAGATTGCAGGAGCCACTTGGTACTATCAAACCAGCCCAACTTGGCACTGGTGCCACCATGGGTCTGGTCACCATCCTGCCTATCGTAGCTTTTCAGGAGCCAGCCGGTCACTCCCAGCCATAGGCCCCCAGACAGAAACCTCGGCCTGTTTCCCTGGCACACAAAAGTAAGCTACCGCACTTCTGGATGGCAGATTGCAGGAGCCACTTTGCACCATCAAACCAGCCCAACTTGGCACTGGTGCCACCTTGGCTCTGGGAACCATTCTGCGTAACCCGGATTCTAAGACGACAGGCAGCCACTGCCAGCCACAGGCCTCCAAACAAAATCAACGGCGCTTTTCCCTGGAAAAGAAAACTCGCCTGCCAGCTTTTTGATGGCAGATTGCAGGAGCCACTTGGTACTATCAAATCATCCAAACTTGGCACTGGTGCCATTATGGGTCTGGGAACCATCCTGCCAATTGTACCATTTCAGGAGCCAGCCGGTCACTCCCAGCCATAGGCCCCCATCACAAACCTCGGACCGTTTCCCTGGCAAACAAAATTAAGCTGCCCCGATTCTGGATGGCAGATTGCAGTAGCCACTTGGTAGTGTCAAAACAGCCCGACTTGGCACTGGTGCCACCTTGGGTCTGGGAACCATCCTGCGTATCGTGGATTCTAAGCAGCCACCCGGCCACTCCGTGCCACAGGCGCCCAAACACAAACAACGGCGCTTTTCCCTTGAAAACAAAACTCGCCTGCCAACATTTTGATGGCAGATTGCAGGAGCCACTTGGTACTATCAAACCAGCCCATCTTGGCACTGGTGCCACCATGGGTCTGGTCACCATCCTGCCTATCGTAGCTTTTCAGGAGCCAGCCGGTCACTCCCAGCCATAAACCCCCAGACACAAACCTCGGCCCGTTTCCCTGGAAAACAAAAGGAAGCACCCCCGATTCTGGATGGCAGATTGCAGGAGCCACTTGGTAGTATCAAATTAGCCCAACTTGGCACTGGTGCCATCATGGGTCTGGTAAACATCCTGCCTATCTTAGCTTTTCAGGAGCCGGCCTGTCACTCCCTGCCATAGGCCCCCAGAGAAATACCTCGGCCCGTTTCCCTGGCAAACAAAAGTAAGCTGCCCCTCTTCTGGATGGCAGATTGCAGGAACCACTTGCTACTATCAAACCAGCCCAACTTGGCACTGGTGCCACCTTGGCTCTGGGAACCATGCTGCGTAACGTAGATTCTAAGAGGACAGGCGGACACTCCCAGCCACAGGCCTCTAAACAAAAACAACGGCGCGTTACCCTGGAAAACAAAACTCGCCTGCCAACTTTTTGATGGCAGATTGCAGGAGCCACTTGGTACTATCAAACCAGCCCAACTTGGCACTGGTGCCACCATGGGTCTGGTCACCATCCTGCCTATCGTAGCTTTTCAGGAGCCAGCCGGTCACTCCCAGCCATAGGCCCCCAGACAAATACCTCGGCCCGTTTCCCTGGCAAACAAAAGTAAGCTGCCCCGCTTCTGGATGGCAGATTGCAGGAGCCACATGGTACTATCAAACCAGGCCAACATGGCACTGGTGCCACCTTGGCTCTGGGAACCATCCTGCCTATCGTGGATTTTCAGGCGCCAGCCGGCCACTCTCAGCCATATGCCCCAAAACACAAACCACGGCCCTTTTCTCTGGTAAACAAAACTCAACTTCCCCTCTTCTGGATGGCAAATTGCAGGAGCCACTTGGTACTACGAAAACAGCCCGACTTGGCAGTGATGCCACCTTGGGTCAGGGAACCATCCTGCGTATCGATGTTTTTAAGGAGTCAGCCGGCAACGTCCAGCCATATACCCCCAAAAACACCCACGGAACTTTTCTCCAGCAAGCAAAAATCCGCTGCCCCGCGTCTGGATGGCAGATTGCAGGAGCTATTTAGTATTATCAAACCAGCCCGACTTGGCACTGGTGCCACCATCGGTCTGGTCACCATCCTGCCTATCGTAGCTTTTCAGGAGCCAGCCGGTCACTCTCAGCCATAGGCCCCAAACACAAACCACGGCCCTTTTCTCTGGAAAACAAAATTCAACTGCCCCTCTTCTGGATGGCAGATTGCAGGAGCTACTGGGTACTATGAAACCAGCCCGACTTGGCACTGGTGCCACCTTGGGTCTGGGAACCATGCTGCGTATCATGGATTTTCAGGAGCCAGCCGTCCACTGCCAGCCACAGGCCCCGAAACACAAACAACAGCCTTTTTCTCTGGCAAACAAAATTCAGCTGCCCCGCTTCTGGATGGCAGATTGCAGGAACCACTTGGTACTAACAAACCAGCCCGACTTGGCACTGGTGCCACCTTGGGTCTGGGAACCATCCTGCGTATCGTGGATTCTAAGGAGCCAGCTGGCCACTCCCAGCCACAGGCCCCAAAACACACACAACGGCGCTTTTCACTGGAAAACAAAACTCGCCTGCCAACTTTTTGATGGCAGATTGCAGGAGCCACTTGGTACTATCAAACCAGCCCAACTTGGCACTGGTGCCACCATGGGTCTGGTCACCATCCTGCCTATCGTAGCTTTTCAGGAGCCAGCCGGTCACTCCCAGCCATAGGCCCCCAGACACAAAGCTCGGACCGTTTCCCTGGCAAACAAAAGTAAGCTGCCCTGCTTCTGGATGGCAGATTGCAGGATCCACTTGTTATTATCAAACCAGCCCGACTTGGTACTGGTGCCACCTCTGGTCTGGGTACCATCCTGGGTATCGTGGATCCTAAGGAGCCAGCCGGCCACTCCCAGCCACAGGCCCCCAAACAAAAACAACGGCGATTTTCCCTGGAAAACAAAACTCGCCTGACAACTTTTTGATGGCAGATTGCAGGAACCACTTGGTACTATTAAACCAGCCCAACTTGGCACTGGTGCCACCTTGGGTCTGGGAACCATGCTGCGTATTGTGGATTCTAAGGAGCCAGCCGGCCACTCCAGCCACAGGCCCGCAGACACAAACAACGGCGCTTTTCCCTGGAAAACAAAACTCGCCTGCCAACATTTTGATGGCAGATTGCAGGAGCCACTTGGTACTATGAAATCAGCCGAACATGGCACTGGTGCCACCATGGGTCTGGTCACCATCCTGCCTATCGTAGCTTTTCAGGAGCCAGCCGGTCACTCCCAGCCATAGGCCCCCAGACACAAAGCTCGGCCCGTTTCCCTGGCAAACAGAAGTAAGCTGCCCCGCTTCTGGATGGTAGATTGCAGGAACCATTTGCTACAATCAAACCAGCCCAACTTGGCACTGGTGCCACCTCAGGTCTGGGAACCATCCTGCGTATTTTGGATTCTAAGGAGCCAGCCGGCCACTCCCAGCCACAGGCCCCCAAACACAAACAACGGCGCTTTTCCCTGGAAAACAAAACTCGCCTGCCAACATTTTGATGGCAGATTGCAGGAGCCACTTGGTACTATCAAACCAGCCCAACTTGGCACTGGTGCCACCATGGGTCTGGTCACCATCCTGCCTATCGTAGTTTCTCAGGAGCCAGCCGGTCACTCCCTGCCATAGGCCCCCAGACAAAACCTCGGCCCGTTTCCCTGGCAAACAAAAGTAAGCTGCCCCGCTTCTGGATGGCAGATTGCAGGATGCACTTGGTAGTATCAAACCAGCCCAACTTGGCACTGGTGCCACCTCAGGTCTGGGAACCATGCTGCGTATCGTGGATTCTAATTAGCCATCCGGCCACTCCCAGCCACAGGCCCCCAAACAAAAACAACGGCGCTTTTCCCTGGATAACAAACTCGCCTGCCAACTTTTTGATGGCAGATTGCAGGAGCAACTTGGTACTATCAAACCAGCCCAACTTGGCACTGGTGCCACCATGGGTCTGGTCACCATCCTGCCTATCGTAGCTTTTCAGGAGCCAGCCGGTCACTCCCAGCCATAGGCCCCCAGACAAAAACCTCGGCCCTTTTCCCTGGCAAACAAAAGTAAGTTAACCCGCTTCTGGATGGCAGATTGCAGGAGCCACTTTTCACCATCAAACTAGCCCGACTTGGCACTGGTGTCACCTCTGGTCTGGGAACCATCCTGCCTGTCGTGGATTCTAATTAGCCAGCCGGCCACTCCCAGCCACAGGCCCCCAAACAAAAACAACGTCGCTTTTCCCTGGGAAACAAAACTCGCCTGCCAAGTTTTTGATGGCAGATTGCAGGAGCCACTTGGTACTATCAAACCAGCCCAACTTGACACTGGTGCCACCATGGGTCTGGTCACAATCCTGCCTATCGTAGCCTTTCAGGAGCCAGCCGGTCACTCCCAGCCATAGGCCCCCAGACACAAACCTCGGCCCGTTTCCCTGGCAAACAAAAGTAAGCTGCCCCGCTTCTGGATGGCAGATTGCAGGAAACACTTGGTACTATCAAACCAGCCCAACTTGGGACTGGTGCCACCTTGGGTCTGGGAACCATCCTGCGTATCGTGGATTCTAAGGAGCCAGCCGGCCACTCCCAGCCACAGGCCCCCAAACACAAACAACGACGCTTTTCCCTGGAAAACAAAACTCGCCTGCCAACTTTTTGATGGCAGATTGCAGGAACCACTTGGTACTATCAAACCAGCCCAACTTGGCACTGGTGCCACCTTGGGTCTGGGAACCATGCTGCGTATCGTGGATTCTAAGGAGCCAGCCAGCCACTCCAGCCACAGGCCCGCAGACAAAAACAACGGCGCTTTTCCCTGGAAAACAAAACTCGCCTGCCGACTATTTGATGGCAGATTGCAGGAGCCACTTGGTACTATGAAATCAGCCCAACATGGCACTGGTGCCACCATGGGTCTGGTCACCATCCTGCCTATCGTAGCTTTTCAGGAGCCAGCCGGTCACTCCCAGCCATAGGCCCCCTGACACAAAGCTCGGCCCGTTTCCCTGGCAAACAAAAGTAAGCTGCCCCGCTTCTGGATGGCAGATTGCAGGACGCACTTGGTACTATAAAACCAGCCCGACTTGGCACTGGTGCCACCTCAGGTCTGGGAACCATCCTGCGTATCGTGGATTCTAAGGAGCCAGCCGGCCACTCCCAGCCACAGGCCCCCAAACACAAACAACGGCGCTTTTCCCTGGAAAACAAAACTCGCCTGCCAACTTTTTGATGGCAGATTGCAGGAGCCACTTGGTACTATCAAACCAGCCCAACTTGCCACTGGTGCCACCATGGGTCTGGTCACCATCCTGCCTATCGTAGCTTTTCAGGAGCCAGCCGGTCACTCCCAGCCATAGGCCCCCAGACACAAAGCTCGGACCGTTTCCCTGGCAAACAAAAGTAAGTTATTCCGCTTCTGGATGGCAGATTGCAGGAGCCACTTTGCACCATCAAACTAGCCCGACTTGGCACTGGTGCCACCTTGGGTCTGGGAACCATCCTGCGTATCGTGGATTCTAAGCAGCCAGCCGGCCACTCCCAACCACAGGCCCCCAAACACAAACAACGGCGCTTTTCCCTGGAAAATAAAAACTCGCCTGCCAAATTTTGACGGCAGATTGCAGGAGCCACTTGGTACTATCAAATCAGCCCAACTTGGGACTGGTGCCACCATGGGTCTGGTCACCATCCTGCCTATCTTAGCTTTTCAGGAGCCAGCCGGTCACTCCCAGCCATAGGCCCCCAGACAAAAACCTCGGCCCGTTTCCCTGGCAAACAAAAGTAAGCTGCCCTGCTTCTGGATGGCAGATTGCAGGAACCACTTGGTACTATCAAACCAGCAAAACTTGGCACTGGTGCCACCTTGGGTCTGGATACCATGCTGCGTATCGTGGATTCTAAGGAGCCAGCCGGCCACTCCCAGCCACAGGCCCCCAAACACAAACAACGGCGCTTTTCCCTGGAAAACAAAACTCTCCTGCCAACTTTTTGATGGCAGATTGCAGGAGCCACTTGGTTTTATCAAATCAGCCCAACTTGGCACTGGTGCCACCATGGGTCTGGTCACCATCCTGCCTATCTTAGCTTTTCAGGAGCCAGCCGGTCACTCCCCGCCATAGGCCCCCAGACAAAAAGCTCGGCCCGTTTCCCTGGCAAACAAAAGTAAGCTACCCCGCTTCTGGATGGCAGATTGCAGGAGCCACTTTGCACCATCAAACTAGCCCGTCTTGGCACTGGTGCCACCTCTGGTCTGGGAACCATCCTGCGTATCGTGGATTCTATTTAGCCAGCCGGCCACTCCCTACCACAGGCCCCCAAACACAAACAACGGCGCTTTTCCCTGGAAAACAAAACTCGCCTACCAACTATTTGATGGCAGATTACAGGAGCCACTTGGTACTATCAAACCAGCCCAACTTGGCACTGGTGCCACCATGGGTCTGGTCACAATCCCGCCTATCGTAACTTTTCAGGAGCCAGCCGGTCACTCCCAGCCATAGGTCCCCAGTCCCAAACCTCGGCCCGTTTCCCTGGCAAACAAAAGTAAGCTGCCCCGCTTCTGGATGGCAGATTGCAGGAGCCACTTGGTACTATCAAACCAGCCCGACTTGGCACTGGTGCCACCTCTGGTCTGGGACCCATCCTGCGTATCGTGGATTCTAAGGAGCCAGTCGGCCACTCCCAGCCACAGGCCCCCAAACACAAACAACGGCCCGTTTCCGTGGCAAACAAAAGTAAGCTGCCCCGTTTCTGGATGGCAGATTGCAGGAACCACTTGGCAGTATCAAACCAGCACAACTTGGCACTGGTGGCACCTCTTGTCTGGTAACCATGCTGCGTATCGTGGTTTCTAAGGAGCCAGCCGGGCACTCCCAACCACAGGTCCCCAAACACAAACAATGGCGCTTTTCCCTGGAAAACAAAACTCGCCTGCCAACTTTTTGATGGCAGATTGCAGGAGCCACTTGGTACTATCAAACCAGCCCAACTTGGCACTGGTGCCACCATGGGTCTGGTCACCATCCTGCCTATCGTAGCTTTTCAGGAGCCAGCCGGTCACTCCCAGCCATAGGCCCCCAGACACAAAGCTCGGCCCGTTTCCCTGGCAAACAGAAGTAAGCTGCCCCGCTTCTGGATGGTAGATTTCAGGAACCATTTGCTACAATCAAACCAGCCCAACTTGGCACTGGTGCCACCTCAGGTCTGGGAACCATCCTGCGTATTTTGGATTCTAAGGAGCCAGCCGGCCACTCCCAGCCACAGGCCCCCAAACACAAACAACGGCGCTTTTCCCTGGAAAACAAAACTCGCCTGCCAACATTTTGATGGCAGATTGCAGGAGCCACTTGGTACTATCAAACCAGCCCAACTTGGCACTGGTGCCACCATGGGTCTGGTCACCATCCTGCCTATCGTAGTTTCTCAGGAGCCAGCCGGTCACTCCCTGCCATAGGCCCCCAGACAAAACCTCGGCCCGTTTCCCTGGCAAACAAAAGTAAGCTGCCCCGCTTCTGGATGGCAGATTGCAGGACGCACTTGGTAGTATCAAACCAGCCCAACTTGGCACTGGTGCCACCTCAGGTCTGGGAACCATGCTGCGTATCGTGGATTCTAATTAGCCATCCGGCCACTCCCAGCCACAGGCCCCCAAACAAAAACAACGGCGCTTTTCCCTGGATAACAAACTCGCCTGCCAACTTTTTGATGGCAGATTGCAGGAGCCACTTGGTACTATCAAACCAGCCCAACTTGGCACTGGTGCCACCATGGGTCTGGTCACCATCCTGCCTATCGTAGCTTTTCAGGAGCCAGCCGGTCACTCCCAGCCATAGGCCCCCAGACAAAAACCTCGGCCCTTTTCCCTGGCAAACAAAAGTAAGTTAACCCGCTTCTGGATGGCAGATTGCAGGAGCCACTTTTCACCATCAAACTAGCCCGACATGGCACTGGTGTCACCTCTGGTCTGGGAACCATCCTGCCTGTCGTGGATTCTAATTAGCCAGCCGGCCACTCCCAGCCACAGGCCCCCAAACACAAACAACGTCGCTTTTCCCTGGGAAACAAAACTCGCCTGCCAAGTTTTTGATGGCAGATTGCAGGAGCCACTTGGTACTATCAAACCAGCCCAACTTGACACTGGTGCCACCATGGGTCTGGCCACAATCCTGCCTATCGTAGCCTTTCAGGAGCCAGCCGGTCACTCCCAGCCATAGGCCCCCAGACACAAACCTCGGCCCGTTTCCCTGGCAAACAAAAGTAAGCTGCCCCGCTTCTGGATGGCAGATTGCAGGAAACACTTGGTACTATCAAACCAGCCCAACTTGGGACTGGTGCCACCTTGGGTCTGGGAACCATCCTGCGTATCGTGGATTCTAAGGAGCCAGCCGGCCACTCCCAGCCACAGGCCCCCAAACAAAAACAACGACGCTTTTCCCTGGAAAACAAAACTCGCCTGCCACCTTTTTGATGGCAGATTGCAGGAGCCACTTGGTACTATCAAACCAGCCCAACTTGGCACTGGTGCCACCATGGGTCTGGTCACCATCCTGCCTATCGTAGTTTCTCAGGATCCAGCCGGTCACTCCCTGCCATAGGCCCCCAGACAAAACCTCGGCCCGTTTCCCTGGCAAACAAAAGTAAGCTGCCCCGCTTCTGGATGGCAGATTGCAGGACGCACTTGGTAGTATCAAACCAGCCCAACTTGGCACTGGTGCCACCTCAGGTCTGGGAACCATGCTGCGTATCGTGGATTCTAATTAGCCATCCGGCCACTCCCAGCCACAGGCCCCCAAACAAAAACAACGGCGCTTTTCCCTGGAAAACAAAACTCGCCTGCCAACTTTTTGATGGCAGATTGCAGGAGCCACTTGGTACTATCAAACCAGCCCAACTTGGCACTGGTGCCACCATGGGTCTGGTCACCATCCTGCCTATCGTAGCTTTTCAGGAGCCAGCCGGTCACTCCCAGCCATAGGCCCCCAGACAAAAACCTCGGCCCTTTTCCCTGGCAAACAAAAGTAAGTTAACCCGCTTCTGGATGGCAGATTGCAGGAGCCACTTTTCACCATCAAACTAGCCCGACTTGGCACTGGTGTCACCTCTGGTCTGGGAACCATCCTGCCTGTCGTGGATTCTAATTAGCCAGCCGGCCACTCCCAGCCACAGGCCCCCAAACACAAACAACGTCGCTTTTCCCTGGGAAACAAAACTCGCCTGCCAAGTTTTTGATGGCAGATTGCAGGAGCCACTTGGTACTATCAAACCAGCCCAACTTGACACTGGTGCCACCATGGGTCTGGTCACAATCCTGCCTATCGTAGCCTTTCAGGAGCCAGCCGGTCACTCCCAGCCATAGGCCCCCAGACACAAACCTCGGCCCGTTTCCCTGGCAAACAAAAGTAAGCTGCCCCGCTTCTGGATGGCAGATTGCAGGAAACACTTGGTACTATCAAACCAGCCCAACTTGGGACTGGTGCCACCTTGGGTCTGGGAACCATCCTGCGTATCGTGGATTCTAAGGAGCCAGCCGGCCACTCCCAGCCACAGGCCCCCAAACACAAACAACGACGCTTTTCCCTGGAAAACAAAACTCGCCTGCCAACTTTTTGATGGCAGATTGCAGGAACCACTTGGTACTATCAAACCAGCCCAACTTGGCACTGGTGCCACCTTGGGTCTGGGAACCATGCTGCGTATCGTGGATTCTAAGGAGCCAGCCGGCCACTCCAGCCACAGGCCCGCAGACAAAAACAACGGCGCTTTTCCCTGGAAAACAAAACTCGCCTGCCGACTATTTGATGGCAGATTGCAGGAGCCACTTGGTACTATGAAATCAGCCGAACATGGCACTGGTGCCACCATGGGTCTGGTCACCATCCTGCCTATCGTAGCTTTTCAGGAGCCAGCCGGTCACTCCCAGCCATAGGCCCCCTGACACAAAGCTCGGCCCGTTTCCCTGGCAAACAAAAGTAAGCTGCCCCGCTTCTGGATGGCAGATTGCAGGACGCACTTGGTACTATAAAACCAGCCCGACTTGGCACTGGTGCCACCTCAGGTCTGGGAACCATCCTGCGTATCGTGGATTCTAAGGAGCCAGCCGGCCACTCCCAGCCACAGGCCCCCAAACACAAACAACGGCGCTTTTCCCTGGAAAACAAAACTCGCCTGCCGACATTTTGATGGCAGATTGCAGGAGCCACTTGGTACTATCAAACCAGCCCAACTTGCCACTGGTGCCACCATGGGTCTGGTCACCATCCTGCCTATCGTAGCTTTTCAGGAGCCAGCCGGTCACTCCCAGCCATAGGCCCCCAGACACAAAGCTCGGACCGTTTCCCTGGCAAACAAAAGTAAGTTATCCCGCTTCTGGATGGCAGATTGCAGGAGCCACTTTGCACCATCAAACTAGCCCGACTTGGCACTGGTGCCACCTTGGGTCTGGGAACCATCCTGCGTATCGTGGATTCTAAGCAGCCAGCCGGTCACTCCCAGCCATAGGTCCCCAGACAAAAACCTCGGCCCGTTTCCCTGGCAAACAAAAGTAAGCTGCCCTGCTTCTGGATGGCAGATTGCAGGAACCACTTGGTACTATCAAACCAGCAAAACTTGGCACTGGTGCCACCTTGGGTCTGGATACCATGCTGCGTATCGTGGATTCTAAGGAGCCAGCCGGCCACTCCCAGCCACAGGCCCCCAAACACAAACAACGGCGCTTTTCCCTGGAAAACAAAACTCTCCTGCCAACTTTTTGATGGCAGATTGCAGGAGCCACTTGGTTTTATCAAATCAGCCCAACTTGGCACTGGTGCCACCATGGGTCTGGTCACCATCCTGCCTATCTTAGCTTTTCAGGAGCCAGCCGGTCACTCCCCGCCATAGGCCCCCAGACAAAAAGCTCGGCCCGTTTCCCTGGCAAACAAAAGTAAGCTACCCCGCTTCTGGATGGCAGATTGCAGGAGCCACTTTGCACCATCAAACTAGCCCGTCTTGGCACTGGTGCCACCTCTGGTCTGGGAACCATCCTGCGTATCGTGGATTCTATTTAGCCAGCCGGCCACTCCCTACCACAGGCCCCCAAACACAAACAACGGCGCTTTTCCCTGGAAAACAAAACTCGCCTACCAACTATTTGATGGCAGATTACAGGAGCCACTTGGTACTATCAAACCAGCCCAACTTGGCACTGGTGCCACCATGGGTCTGGTCACAATCCCGCCTATCGTAACTTTTCAGGAGCCAGCCGGTCACTCCCAGCCATAGGTCCCCAGTCACAAACCTCGGCCCGTTTCCCTGGCAAACAAAAGTAAGCTGCCCCGCTTCTGGATGGCAGATTGCAGGAGCCACTTGGTACTATCAAACCAGCCCGACTTGGCACTGGTGCCACCTCTGGTCTGGGACCCATCCTGCGTATCGTGGATTCTAAGGAGCCAGTCGGCCACTCCCAGCCACAGGCCCCCAAACACAAACAACGGCCCGTTTCCGTGGCAAACAAAAGTAAGCTGCCCCGTTTCTGGATGGCAGATTGCAGGAACCACTTGGCAGTATCAAACCAGCACAACTTGGCACTGGTGGCACCTCTTGTCTGGTAACCATGCTGCGTATCGTGGTTTCTAAGGAGCCAGCCGGGCACTCCCAACCACAGGTCCCCAAACACAAACAATGGCGCTTTTCCCTGGAAAACAAAACTCGCCTGCCAACTTTTTGATGGCAGATTGCAGGAGCCACTTGGTACTATCAAACCAGCCCAACTTGGCACTGGTGCCACCATGGGTCTGGTCACCATCCTGCCTATCGTAGCTTTTCAGGAGCCAGCCGGTCACTCCCAGCCATAGGCCCCGAGACAGAAAGCCCGGCCCGTTTCCCTGGCAAACAAAAGTAAGCTGCCCCGCTTCTGGATGGCAGATTGCAGGAGCCACTTTGTACTATCAAACCAGCCCGACTTGGCACTGGTGCCACCTCTGGTCTGGGAACCATGCTGCGTATCGTGGATTTTAAGGAGCCAGTCGGCCACTCCCAGCCATACGCCTCCAAACACAAACAACGGTCCATTTCCCTGGCAAAAAAAAGTAAGCTGCCCCGCTTCTGGATGTCAGATTGCAGGAACCACTTGTTGCCAAGTTGGGGTGGTTTGATAGTACCAAGTGGCTCCTGCAATCTGCCATCAAAAAGTTGGCAAGCGAGTTTTGTTTTCCAGGGAAAAGCGCCGTTGTTTGTGTTTGGGGGCCTGTGGCTGGGAGTGGCCAGCTGTCTCCTTAGAATCCACGATACGCAGGATGGGTCCCAGACCAGAGGTGGCACCAGTGCCAAGTCGGGCTGGTTTGATGGTGCAAAGTGACTCCTGCAATCTGCCATCCAGAAGCGGGGTAGCTTACTTTTGTTTGCCAGGGAAACGGGTAGAGCTTTGTGTCTGGGGGCCTATGGCTGGGAGTGACCGGCTGGCTCCTTAAAAAGATCGATACGCAGGATTGTTCCCTGACCCAAGGTGGCATCACTGCCAAGTCGGGCTGTTTTCGTAGTACCAAGTGCGTCCTGCAATTTGCCATCCAGAAGAGGGGCAGTTGAGTTTTGTTTGCCAGAGCAAAGGGCCGTGGTATGTGTTTGGGGGCATATGGCTGAGAGTGGCCGGCTGGCCCCTGAAAATCCACGATAGGCAGGATGGTTCCCAGAGCCAAGGTGGCACCAGTGCCATGTTGGCCTGGTTTGATAGTACCATGTGGCTGCTGTAATCTGCCATCCAGAAGCGGGGCAGCTTACTTTTGTTTGCCAGGGAAACGGGCCGAGATATTTGTCTGGGGGCCTATGGCTGGGAGTGACCGGCTGGCTCCTGAAAAGCTACGATAGGCAGGATGGTGACCAGACCCATGGTGGCACCAGTACCAAGTTGGGCTGGTTTGATAGTACCAAGTGGCTCCTGCAATCTGCCATCAAAAATTTGGCAGGCGAGTTTTGTTTTCCAGGGAAAAGCGCCGTTGTTTGTGTTTGGGGGACTGTGGCTCAGAGTGGCCGGGTGGCTGCTTAGAATCCACGATACGCAGGATGGTTCCCAGACCCAAGGTGGCACCAGTGCCAAGTCGGGCTGGTTTGATAGCACCAAGTGGCTCCTGCAATCTGCCATCCAGAATCGGGGCAGCTTAATTTTGTTTGCCAGGGAAACGGTCCGAGGTTTGTGTCTGGGGGCCTATGGCTGGGAGTGACCGGCTGGCTCCTGAAATGCTACAATAGGCAGGATGGTTCCCAGACCCATAGTGGCACCAGTGCCAAGTTGGGATGATTTGATAGTACCAAGTGGCTCCTGCAATCTGCCATCAAAAAGCTGGCAGGCGAGTTTTGTTTTCCAGGGAAAAGCGCCGTTGTTTGTGTTTGGGGGCCTGTGGCTGGGAGTGGCCGGCTGGCTCCTTAGAATCCACGATATGCAGGATTGTTCCCAGACCCAAGGTGGCACCAGTGCCAAGTCGGGCTGGTTTGATGGTGCAAAGTGGCTCCTGCAATCTGCCATCCAGACGCGGGACAGCGGATTTTTGTTTCCATGAGAAATGGTCCGTGGTTTGTTTTTGGGGGTATATGGCTGGGCGTGGCCGGCTGGCTCCTTAAAAAGCTCGATATGCAGGATGGTTCCCTGACACAAGGTGGCACCAGTGCCACGTCGGGCGGTTTTCGTAGTACAAAGTGCGTCCTAAAATTTGCCATCCAGAAGAGGGGCAGTTGAGTTTTGTTTGCCAGAGAAAAGGGCCGTGGTTTGTTTTTGGGGGCATATGGCTGAGAGTGGCCGGCTGGCCCCTGAAAATCCACGATAGGCAGGATGGTTCCCAGACCAGAGGTGTCACCAGTGCCAAGTCGGGCTGGTTTGATAGTACTAAATAGCTCCTGCAATCTGCCATGCCGAAGCGGGGCAGCTTACTTTTGTTTGCCAGGGAAACGGGCCGAGGTTTGTGTCTGGGGGCCTATGGCTGGGAGTGACCGGCTGGCTCCTGAAAAGCTACGATAGGCAGGATGGTGACCAGACCCATGGTGGCACCAGTGCCAAGTTGGGCTGGTTTGATAGTACCAAGTGGCTCCGGCAATCTGCCATCAAAAAGTTGGCAGGCGAGTTTTGTTTTCCAGGGAAAAGCGCCGTTGTTTGTGTTTGGGGGCCTGTGGCTGGGAGTGGCGAGCTGGCTCCTTAGAACCCACGATACGCAGGATGGTTCCCAGACCAGAGGTGGCACCAGTGCCAAGTTGGGCTGGTTTGATGGTGCAAAGTGGCTCCTGCAATCTGCCATCCAGAAGCGGGGTAGCTTACTTTTGTTTCCCAGGGAAACGGGCCGAAATATTTGTCTAGGGGCCTCTGGCTGGGGGTGGCTGGCTGGCACCTGAAAAGCTACGATAGGCAGGATGGTGACCAGACCCATGGTGGCACCAGTGCCAAGTTGGGCTGGTTTGATAGTACCAAGTGGCTCCTGCAATCTGCCATCAAATGTTTGGCAGGCGAGTTTTGTTTTCCAGGGAAAAGCACCGTTGTGTGTGTTTTGGGGCCTGTGGCTGGGAGTGGCCAGCTGGCTCCTTAGAATCCACGATACGCAGGATGGTTCCCAGACCCAAGGTGGCACCAGTGCCAAGTCGGGCTGGGTTGTTAGTACCAAGTGGTTCCTGCAATCTGCCATCCAGAAGCGGGGCAGCTGAATTTTGTTTGCCAGAGAAAAAGGCTGTTGTTTGTGTTTCGGGGCCTGTGGCTGGCAGTGGACGGCTGGCTCCTGAAAATCCATGATACGCAGCATGGTTCCCAGACCCAAGGTGGCACCAGTGCCAAGTCGGGCTGGTTTGATACTACCATGTGCGTCCTGCAATCTGCCATCCAGAAGCGAGGCAGCTTAATTTTGTTTGCCAGGGAAACGGGCCGTGGGTTTTGTATGGGGGCCTATGGCTGAGAGTGGCCGGCTGGCTCCTGAAAATCCACGCTAGGCAGCATGGTTCCCAGATGCAAGGTGGCACCAGTGCCAAGTCGGGCTGGTTTGATGGTGCAAAGTGGCTCCTGCAATCTGCCATCCAGAAGCGGGGCAGCTGATTTTTGTTTGCCAGAGAAAAATTCCGTGGATTGTTTTTGGGGGCATATTGCTGGGAGTGGCCGGCTGGCTCCTTAAAATGCTCGATACGCATGATGGTTCCCAGGCCCAAGGTGTCACCACTACCAAGTCGGCCTGCGGTTTTAGTATCAAGTTCATCCTGCAATTTGCCATCCAGAAGAGGGGCAGTTGAGTTTTGTTTGCCAGAGAAACGGGCCGAGGTTTCTGTTTGGGGACATATGGCTGAGAGTGGCCGGGTGGCCCCTGAATATCCACGATACACAGCATGGTTCCCAGATCCAAGGTGGCACCAGTGCCAAGTTGGGCTGGTTTGATAGTCCCAAGTGTCTCCTGCAATCTGCCATCCAGAAGCGGGGCAGCTTACTTTTGTTTGCCAGAGAAATAGGCCTAGGTTTTTGTCTGGGGGCCTGTGGCTAGGAGTGGCCGGCTGGCTCCTTAGAATCCACGATACGCAGGATGTTTCCCAGACCCAAGGTGGCACCAGTGCCAAGTCGGGCTGGTTTGATAGTACCAAGTGGCTCCTGCAAACTCCATCAAAATGTTGGCAGACGTGTTTTGTTTTCCAGGGAACAGCGCCGTTGATTTTGTTTGGGGACCTGTGGCTGGGAGTGGCCGGCTGGCTCCTTAGAATCCACGATACGCAGGATGGTTCCCAGACCCAAGGTGGCACCAGTGCCAAGTCGGGCTGGTTTGATTACACCAAGTGGCTCCTGCAATCTGCCATCCAGAAGTGAGGCAGCTAAGTTTTGTTTGCCAGAAAAAAGGGCCGTGGTTTTTGTTGGGGGCCTGTGGCTGGGAGTAGCCGGCTGGCTCCTTAAAATCCACGATAGGCTGGATGGTTCCCAGACCCAAGGTGGCACTAGTGCCAAGTCGGGCTGGTTTGATAGTACCAAGTGGCTCCTGCAATCTGCCATCCAGAAGCGGTGCAGTTGAGTTTTGTTTGCCAGAGAAAAGGGCCGTGGGTTGTGTTTAGGGGCATATGGCTGGGAGTGGCCGGCTGTCTCATTAAAAAGATCGATACGCAGGATGGTTCCCAGACCCAAGGTGGCACCAGTGCCAAGTCGGGCTGTTTTTATAGTACCAAGTGCGTCCTGCAATTTGCCATCCAGAAGAGGGGCAGTGGAGTTTTGTTTGCCAGAGAATAGCGCCGTTGTTTGTGTTTGGGGGCTTGTGGCTGGGAGTGGCCGACTGGTGCCTTAGAATCTGTGTTACGCAGCATGGTTCCCAGACCAGAGGTGGCACCAGTGCCAAGTTGGGCTGGTTTGATAGTACCAAGTGGCTCCTGCAATCTGCCATCCAGAAGTGGGGCAGCTTACTTTTGTTTGCCAGGGAAACGGGCCGAGGTTTGTGACTGGGGACCTATGGCTGGGAGTGACCGGCTGGCTCCTGAAAAGCTACGATAGGCAGGAGGGTGACCAGACCCATGGTGGCACCAGTGCCAAGTTGGGCTGGTTTGATAGTACCAAGTGTCTCCTGCAATCTGCCATCAAATAGTTGTCAGGCGAGTTTTGTTTTCCAGGGAAAAGCGCCGTTGTTTGTATTTGGGGGCCTGTGGCTGGGAGTGGCCGGCTGGCTCCTTTGAACCCACGATACGCAGGATGGTTCCCAGACCCAAGGTGGCACCAGTGCCAAGTCGGGCTGGTTTGATACTACCAAGTGGTTCCTGCAATCTGCCATCCAGAAGCGGGGCAGCTTAATTTTGTTTGCCAGGGAAACGGGCCGTGGGTTTTGTTTGGGGGCCTATGGCTGAGAGTGGCCGGCTGGCTCCTGAAAATCCACGCTAGGCAGCATGGTTCCCAGATGCAAGGTGGCACCAGTGCCAAGTCGGGCTGGTTTGATGGTGCAAAGTGGCTCCTGCAATCTGCCATCCAGAAGCGGGGCAGCTGATTTTTGTTTGCCAGAGAAAAATTCCGTGGATTGTTTTTGGGGGCATATTGCTGGGAGTGGCCGGCTGGCTCCTTAAAATGCTCGATACGCATGATGGTTCCCAGGTCCAAGGTGTCACCACTACCAAGTCGGCGTGCGGTTTTAGTATCAAGTTCATCCTGCAATTTGCCATCCAGAAGAGGGGCAGTTGAGTTTTGTTTGCCAGAGAAACGGGCCGAGGTTTCTGTTTGGGGACATATGGCTGAGAGTGGCCGGCTGGCCCCTGAATATCCACGATACACAGCATGGTTCCCAGATCCAAGGTGGCACCAGTGCCAAGTTGGGCTGGTTTGATAGTACCAAGTGTCTCCTGCAATCTGCCATCCAGAAGCGGGGCAGCTTACTTTTGTTTGCCAGAGAAATAGGCCTAGGTTTTTGTTTGGGGGCCTGTGGCTAGGAGTGGCCGGCTGGCTCCTAAGAATCCACGATACGCAGGATGTTTCCCAGACCCAAGGTGGCACCAGTGCCAAGTCGGGCTGGTTTGATAGTACCAAGTGGCTCCTGCAAACTTCATCAAAATGTTGGCAGGCGTGTTTTGTTTTCCAGGGAACAGCGCCGTTGATTTTGTTTGGGGGCCTGTGGCTGGGAGTGGCCGGCTGGCTCCTTAGAATCCACGATACGCAGGATGGTTCCCAGACCCAAGGTGGCACCAGGGCCAAGTCGGGCTGGTTTGATTACACCAAGTGGCTCCTGCAATCTGCCATCCAGAAGTGAGGCAGCTAAGTTTTGTTTGCCAGAAAAAAGGGCCGTGGTTTTTGTTGGGGGCCTGTGGCTGGGAGTGGCCGGCTGGCTCCTTAGAATCCACCATACGCAGGATGGTTCCCAGACCCAAGGTGGCACCAGTGCCAAGTCGGGCTGGTTTGATAGTACCAAGTGGCTCCTGCAATCTGCCATCCAGAAGCGGTGCAGTTGAGTTTTGTTTGCCAGAGAAAAGGGCCGTGGGTTGTGTTTGGGGGCATATGGCTGGGAGTGGCCGGCTGTCTCATTAAAAAGATCGATACGCAGGATGGTTCCCAGACCCAAGGTGGCACCAGTGCCAAGTCGGGCTGTTTTTATAGTACCAAGTGCGTCCTGCAATTTGCCATCCAGAAGAGGGGCAGTGGAGTTTTGTTTGCCAGAGAATAGCGCCGTTGTTTGTGTTTGGGAGCTTGTGGCTGGGAGTGGCCGACTGGCGCCGTAGAATCTGTGTTACGCAGCATGGTTCCCAGACCAGAGGTGGCACCAGTGCCAAGTTGGGCTGGTTTGATAGTACCAAGTGGCTCCTGCAATCTGCCATCCAGAAGCGGGGCAGCTTACTTTTGTTTGCCAGGGAAACGGGCCGAGGTTTGTGACTGGGGACCTATGGCTGGGAGTGACCGGCTGGCTCCTGAAAAGCTACGATAGGCAGGATGGTGACCAGACCCATGGTGGCACCAGTGCCAAGTTGGGCTGGTTTGATAGTACCAAGTGGCTCTGGCAATCTGCCATCAAAAAGTTGTCAGGCGAGTTTTGTTTTCCGGGGAAAAGCGCCGTTGTTTGTATTTGGGGGCCTGTGGCTGGGAGTGGCCGGCTGGCTCCTTTGAACCCACAATACGCAGGATGGTTCCCAGACCCAAGGTGGCACCAGTGCCAAGTCGGGCTGGTTTGATACTACCAAGTGCGTCCTGCAATCTGCCATCCAGAAGCGGGGCAGCTTAATTTTGTTTGCCAGGGAAACGGGCCGTGGGTTTTGTTTGGGGGCCTATGGCTGAGAGTGGCCGGCTGGCTCCTGAAAATCCACGCTAGGCAGCATGGTTCCCAGATGCAAGGTGGCACCAGTGCCAAGTCGGGCTGGTTTGATGGTGCAAAGTGGCTCCTGCAATCTGCCATCCAGAAGCGGGGCAGCTGATTTTTGTTTGCCGGAGAAAAATTCCGTGGATTGTTTTTGGGGGCATATTGCTGGGAGTGGCCGGCTGGCTCCTTAAAATGCTCGATACGCATGATGGTTCCCAGGCCCAAGGTGTCACCACTACCAAGTCGGCCTGCGGTTTTAGTATCAAGTTCATCCTGCAATTTGCCATCCAGAAGAGGGGCAGTTGAGTTTTGTTTGCCAGAGAAACGGGCCGAGGTTTCTGTTTGGGGACATATGGCTGAGAGTGGCCGGCTGGCCCCTGAATATCCACGATACACAGCATGGTTCCCAGATCCAAGGTGGCACCAGTGCCAAGTTGGGCTGGTTTGATAGTCCCAAGTGTCTCCTGCAATCTGCCATCCAGAAGCGGGGCAGCTTACTTTTGTTTGCCAGAGAAATAGGCCTAGGTTTTTGTCTGGGGGCCTGTGGCTAGGAGTGGCCGGCTGGCTCCTAAGAATCCACGATACGCAGGATGTTTCCCAGACCCAAGGTGGCACCAGTGCCAAGTCGGGCTGGTTTGATAGTACCAAGTGGCTCCTGCAAACTCCATCAAAAAGTTGGCAGGCGTGTTTTGTTTTCCAGGGAACAGCGCCGTTGATTTTGTTTGGGGACCTGTGGCTGGGAGTGGCCGGCTGGCTCCTTAGAATCCACGATACGCAGGATGGTTCCCAGACCCAAGGTGGCACCAGTGCCAAGTCGGGCTGGTTTGATTACACCAAGTGGCTCCTGCAATCTGCCATCCAGAAGTGAGGCAGCTAAGTTTTGTTTGCCAGAAAAAAGGGCCGTGGTTTTTGTTGGGGGCCTGTGGCTGGGAGTGGCCGGCTGGCTCCTTAGAATCCACCATACGCAGGATGGTTCCCAGACCCAAGGTGGCACCAGTGCCAAGTCGGGCTGGTTTGATAGTCCCAAGTGGCTCCTGCAAACTGCCATCCAGAAGCGGGGCAGCTGAGTTTTGTTTGCCAGGGAAATGGGCCGTTGTTTGTGTTTGGGGGCCTGTGGCTGGGAGTGTTCGGCTGGTTCCTGAATATGTACGATACGCAGGATTGTTCCCAGACCCAAGGTGGCACCAGTGCCAAGTCGGGCTGGTTTGATGGTGCAAAGTGGCTCCTGCAATCTGCCATCCAGACGCGGGGCAGCGGATTTTTGTTTCCATGAGAAATGGTCCGTGGTTTGTTTTTGGGGGTATATGGCTGGGCCTGGCCGGCTGGCTCCTTAAAATGCTCGATATGCAGGATGGTTCCCTGACACAAGGTGGCACCAGTGCCACGTCGGGCGGTTTTCGTAGTACAAAGTGCGTCCTAAAATTTGCCATCCAGAAGAGGGGCAGTTGAGTTTTGTTTGCCAGAGAAAAGGTCCGTGGTTTGTTTTTGGGGGCATATGGCTGAGAGTGGCTGGGTGGCCCCTGAAAATCCACGATACACCGGATGGTTCCCAGATCCAAGGTGGCACCTGTGCCAAGTCGGGCTGATTTGATAGTACTAAGTAGCTCCTGCAATCTGCCATCCAGAAGCGGGGCAGCTTACTTTTGTTTGCCAGGGAAACGGGCCGAGGTTTCTGTTTGGGGGCCTATGGCTGAGAGTGACCGGCTGGCTCCTGAAAAGCTACAATAGGCAGGATGGTGACCAGACCCATGGTGGCACCAGTGCCAAGTTGGGCTGGTTTGATAGTACCAAGTGGTTCCTGCAATCTGCCATCCAGAAGCAGGGCAGCTGAGTTTTGTTTGCCAGAGAAAAGGGCCTTGGTTTGTGTTTGGGGGCATATGGCTGGGTGTGGCCAGCTGGCTCCTTAAAATGCACGATATGCAACATGGCTCCCAGACCCAAGGTGGCACCAGTGCCAAGTTGGGCTGGTTTGATAGTACCAAGTGGCTCCTGCAATCTTCCATGATCACGTGGAGAAATACTTTCTGGTTTCAGCCTCATGCTCTTTCTTCTCTCCCTCAACTTCTCTATCACCTCTCATCTGGTTCACATGCGCTGTCTTCAAGGTCCACAGGCTACTTTTCACAGAATCTTCTGGCCTGATGAAGTAAGAATGATGAATAGAACAGAGCTGGGATCTATTTTCCAGTTTGGATAAAATGCATTCTGCACACAAATCCAAGGAGAACGGGCTGCCCCGATGCCCAGAAAATCTTTCACTCCTGCTAGTGTTCTACGTCAACCGCAACTTAGTCTGAAAGAAAAGCTTTTTCTCTGAGAGCATCTGAGAGGTTTGCATGAAGCACTGATATCTGACATATGCAATTTTGAATAGGAGAGGAAAAAGAAAATGGCAAGGAGTTTTTAATTTTAGTGGTTTCAATTTTAATTTCCGTGCACTTTTTCAAAACTTGTCAGCTCAAATGCCCATCAACATCTTTTAGTCATCTGTAAGTCAGTATTCATATAAAATGTGCTTCAAATCCAAAGAATTTCAAATTTGCACTCCAAGCTTCTATGCCTAGATTTATGATTTCCTACACATATTAGATGAAAGGAAGGCCTTTTTTACTGTGGGAGTGCTGGAACACTGGAACAGGTTGCCCAGAGAAGTTGTGGGTGTCCCATCCCTGAAAGTATTCAAGGTCACCTTGGACGGGGCTTGGAGCAGCAACAAAGGAGAAGCTTGATGGTAGAGAAACAAAGTCGGACTATAGAAGAAACTCGGATTGAAGTATAGGATCAAGTTTTCTCTCAGCTCTTGGGGTAAATTCAAAGTTGTACAAAATGACATTTATCTGTGCTATTCACTACTGTAACAGAAAGTTTCATGAAAACTGTACAGAAGATAGTAAATTTTAAAAGAGATAAGAATTACAGCATAAAATCCATGGGATAGGTTACAACATGAGACACTCTCTAAGAGAAAATCTCTTTGTTTCAGCACTTCATCGGGGTAAGATTTCATGAAGTGCCAAAGAAGGCGGCAAAATATCATTCGGGACATTATTTACTGGAATTCAGCCTGGCCATTAGTAGGAACTGCCTTTGAACATATCATGTAGATATACCACACACACTTTCCCTTCACTGAAAAATTACTGTTTACAACAAATAAGCAATTGACGATCAAAATTGATTGAAAGCATCTTAAACATGTCAAGTATTTCATTGTAGATGATCTGTGATCCAAATGCTTCTTCCACCTTCGAGAGGGACAGAAGAATTCTTCCATATCATGATGGTTTAAAATTGTATCAACCAATGTTTTCTGCTGAAAAGATATCATCTATTTTTTTCTATTTTTGGAAGAAAATATTCCTAGACATACAACAGGTGAGAACTAAGTAATTTTAAAGAAACAAATGAAATGAAAATATTCTGTAAATAGAATGAAATGAAAAGCTGTGTTTTAAATAGGAGCTAAATATTAAACAGAATTTTTGTACCAGGCATTTGAATTACTGCACCAGCTCTTTTGCCCATCAAGAGAGGCATTTAGCATTTCAGTCTTTTCCAAGGTGTTCATGATCTGCTATGCTGATCTCTGTGTGTGCCTAGGTGTGTGTGGAGGGGGGGGCATATGAAGGGGAGTGTGTATGTTTGCTTTACAATTGTTGTGGCAGATTCATGCCTCAGCTCCACATTTTGTTTTAAAAAGGTCACACCGAGTGGATATGAAGTTTACTATCAACAAGAGATCGATTCCCAAATCATCCATTTGACTCTCCCTTATAAATCATGTGCTTTGTTGCATATTTTATCAAATATACTTTCAAGCCAGATGGAGGAAGGAGGATGTGGGAATCCCTCCACCATCTTGCAACTTTTATGTAAGTAGGTTTTCAAGAAAATCATCATTTCTCTTTTAAATATGTCTGGAACAGGCATGATGGTAGTGTCAACCTGTTGGAGTTTTTGTTGCTGGAAGAAGTTGTACAAAAGGATTGGTTTTTACATTGACCAGTTACTGAATCAAGCGCAGGAATACATTGGAAATTTAGCTGGGGGTTCCTTTTCCCAGCAGACTACTTCTAGAACGAGCTTGTACACTGAAGCTGACTCTTTTGCTCTCTTTTTGTTTCTTTCCTATTTTCTTGGCTTCTTTGCCACTATCTAGACAATTTTGGAACTTTGTTCCCAACTAAAATGGTTTCAATAGTCTGATTGTGATCATACATTTTTACAAGGAATTTTTAAAATCTTTCCTCGAGTCCAGAAAGTCAAGGACTTAGATCTTTTTCTTCCCTTATCAATATTGCCATGAAATTGATAAATAAAGACCAACTCTTTATTTTTGTTTTTAACCCACGTAGATAATTCCCATCCATTAATCCATTTTGTGGACCAATAGCTGCCATTCTGATGGAAGCTGTCACTTCTTAACAATAGGCATTCTGTGACTATGTTGACTGCACTTTGGGTGAAGATCCTAACTAGTCTTAGATATACATAGGGAGAAATTTGCTCAGCCAGTGTCAGTCTTAAGCATGCGTATCAGAAGATCTTTCTAGAGCTGGGAATTTTCCCATGAAAGGGATTCAGTTAGGGAAGAGACACTTGTGCCAGAGTTTTACATTCTTCTTGAACACTGCTTAAGGAACTTAGATGCCATGTCCATTTGGATCTCTGTCTGCACAGAACTTTGTCATGCCAGCGCTTTGAAATGCATCTTGAAGAGAATTCACTAGCACAGAATGAAAGAGAGTGGAAGGGGTTGGTGGGGCTAACCAGGCCCAACCCCCCTGCCTAAACCAGGATACCTAGAGCCTCTTGCCCAGGATTCTATCTGGGTGTACTTTTAATGTCTTCAAAGATCCAGGCTCCACAATCTTTCTGGGCAGTCTGTGCCGTGGTTCAGTCACCCTGACAGTAAAGAAACATTTACTGATGTTCAAAGGCAATCTCCTGTATTTCAGTGTGTGCCCACTGCCTCTTGTCTTTTCCCTCAGCATCACTGAAAAGACACTGATTCCCTCCCCTTTGCACTATTGCTTCCATATGTATGTGTGATGCCATGTAGAGGTATGTCAAAAACCTCCCTGAAGCCCAGGCAGAAAATATTCCCTTCATCTACCAGTCAAGTTGATTCATCAGAGGAGTTTAAAGTGATGTTCAGCATGAAATTCCCCTGAAAAATCATGCTAACTACATTATTTGGTCATCTGTCATGTGCCTGGCAAGGATTTCCAGGAAGAGCTGCTTCATCAACTTCCTGGGGATAAAAAAGAGGCTGGCTGGTTTGTACTATGGCGAGTCCTCTTAATTGCCTTTTTTGAAGATGGGTGTCATTTGCTAACATCCACTCTTTAGCTCCTCTTCTCATCTACACCTCGGCAAAACGCTTTTCCACTATGTCTGGCTAGGAAAAACTGTGCCAGCACAGAAAACATCTCCCATCGTGTTCTAGAAGTTGCACGGATGTCTGCCAAGTGTTTGGCAGGAAGAAAAGAAAAGTTGTCCAAAACAGCTTCCAATCGAATGTTCCTGTGATTGGAAAAGTCAGGAGAGTGCAAAGGTACTGTTTTCTATCAGTTGGCAAGGTGCGCACACAATCCCAGTGTTGTACAGCTTGCTTCTTCACCTTCCCGAAGCTGCCGCTCTCGCCGGCTGCCGGAGCCCAAGAAGCGGCTTCTTCGCGCAAAGACGATTGTGCCGCTCACAGTGCTCTCCTTAGCGCGGCTTCTGCCGAAAGACGCCCGGCAGCGGCTCTTACCTCCGGAGAGCATCCTACCTTCGTCTTTAGCTCCTCTTCTCATCTACACCTCGGCAAAACGCTTTTCCACTATGTCTGGCTAGGAAAAACTGTGCCAGCACAGAAAACATCTCCCATCGTGTTCTAGAAGTTGCACGGATGTCTGCCAAGTGTTTGGCAGGAAGAAAAGAAAAGTTGTCCAAAACAGCTTCCAATCGAATGTTCCTGTGATTGGAAAAGTCAGGAGAGTGCAAAGGTACTGTTTTCTATCAGTTGGCAAGGTGCGCACACAATCCCAGTGTTGTACAGCTTGCTTCTTCACCTTCCCGAAGCTGCCGCTCTCGCCGGCTGCCGGAGCCCAAGAAGCGGCTTCTTCGCGCAAAGACGATTGTGCCGCTCACAGTGCTCTCCTTAGCGCGGCTTCTGCCGAAAGACGCCCGGCAGCGGCTCTTACCTCCGGAGAGCATCCTACCTTCGTCTTTCGCGTCTTTTGTAGTCTACATCTTAGCAAAACGCTTTTCCACTATGTCTGGCTAGGAAAAACTGTGCCAGCACAGAAAACATCTCCCATCGTGTTCTAGAAGTTGCACGGATGTCTGCCAAGTGTTTGGCAGGAAGAAAAGAAAAGTTGTCCAAAACAGCTTCCAATCGAATGTTCCTGTGATTGGAAAAGTCAGGAGAGTGCAAAGGTACTGTTTTCTATCAGTTGGCAAGGTGCGCACACAATCCCAGTGTTGTACAGCTTGCTTCTTCACCTTCCCGAAGCTGCCGCTCTCGCCGGCTCCCGGAACCGAAGAATCGGCTTCTTCGCGCAGAGACGATTGTGCCGCTCACAGGGCTCTCCTTAGCGCGGCTTCTGCCGAAAGACGCCCGGCAGCGGCTCTTACCTCCGGAGAGCATCCTACCTTCGTCTTTCGCGTCTTATGTAGTCTACACCTCGGCAAAAAGCTTTTCCACTATGTCTGGCTAGGAAAAACTGTGCCAGCACAGAAAACATCTCCCATCGTGTTCTAGAAGTTGCACGGATGTCTGCCAAGTGTTTGGCAGGAAGAAAAGAAAAGTTGTCCAAAACAGCTTCCAATCGAATGTTCCTGTGATTGGAAAAGTCAGGAGAGTGCAAAGGTACTGTTTTCTATCAGTTGGCAAGGTGCGCACACAATCCCAGTGTTGTACAGCTTGCTTCTTCACCTTCCCGAAGCTGCCGCTCTCGCCGGCTGCCGGAGCCCAAGAAGCGGCTTCTTCGCGCAAAGACGATTGTGCCGCTCACAGGGCTCTCCTTAGCGCGGCTTCTGCCGAAAGACGCCCGGCAGCGGCTCTTACCTCCGGAGAGCATCCTACCTTCGTCTTTCGCGTCTTTTGTAGTCTACATCTTAGCAAAACGCTTTTCCACTATGTCTGGCTAGGAAAAACTGTGCCAGCACAGAAAACATCTCCCATCGTGTTCTAGAAGTTGCACGGATGTCTGCCAAGTGTTTGGCAGGAAGAAAAGAAAAGTTGTCCAAAACAGCTTCCAATCGAATGTTCCTGTGATTGGAAAAGTCAGGAGAGTGCAAAGGTACTGTTTTCTATCAGTTGGCAAGGTGCGCACACAATCCCAGTGTTGTACAGCTTGCTTCTTCACCTTCCCGAAGCTGCCGCTCTCGCCGGCTGCCGGAGCCCAAGAAGCGGCTTCTTCGCGCAAAGACGATTGTGCCGCTCACAGTGCTCTCCTTAGCGCGGCTTCTGCTGAAAGACGCCCGGCAGCGGCTCTTACCTCCGGAGAGCATCCTACCTTCGTCTTTCGCGTCTTTTGTAGTCTACATCTTAGCAAAACGCTTTTCCACTATGTCTGGCTAGGAAAAACTGTGCCAGCACAGAAAACATCTCCCATCGTGTTCTAGAAGTTGCACGGATGTCTGCCAAGTGTTTGGCAGGAAGAAAAGAAAAGTTGTCCAAAACAGCTTCCAATCGAATGTTCCTGTGATTGGAAAAGTCAGGAGAGTGCAAAGGTACTGTTTTCTATCAGTTGGCAAGGTGCGCACACAATCCCAGTGTTGTACAGCTTGCTTCTTCACCTTCCCGAAGCTGCCGCTCTCGCCGGCTCCCGGAGCCCAAGAAGCGGCTTCTTCGCGCAAAGACGATTGTGCCGCTCACAGTGCTCCCCTTAGCGCGGCTTCTGCCGAAAGAAGGCAGCGGCTCTTACCTCCTGAGAGTGGCAGCTTCGGGAAAGTGAAGAAGCAAGCTGTACAACACTGGGATTGTGTGCGCACCTTGCCAACTGATAGAAAACAGTACCTTTGCACTCTCCTGACTCTTCCAATCACGGGAACATTCGATTGGAAGCTGTTTTGGACAACTTTTCTTTTCTTCCTGCCAAACACTTGGCAGACATATCTGCAACTTCTAGAAAACGATGGGAGATGTTTTCTGGGCTGGCACGGTTTTTCCTAGCCAGACATAGTGGAAAAGCGTTTTGCTAAGATGTAGACTACATAAGACGCGAAAGACGAAGGTAGGATGCTCTCCGGAGTTAAGAGCCGCTGCCGGGCGTCTTTCGGCAGAAGCCGCGCTAAGGAGAGCCCTGTGAGCGGCACAATCGTCTTTGCGCGAAGAAGCCGCTTCTTGGGCTCCGGCAGCCGGCGAGAGCGGCAGCTTCGGGAAGGTGAAGAAGCAAGCTGTACAACACTGGGATTGTGTGCGCACCTTGCCAACTGATAGAAAACAGTACCTTTGCACTCTCCTGACTTTTCCAATCACAGGAACATTCGATTGGAAGCTGTTTTGGACAACTTTTCTTTTCTTCCTGCCAAACACTTGGCAGACATCCGTGCAACTTCTAGAACACGATGGGAGATGTTTTCTGTGCTGGCACAGTTTTTCCTAGCCAGACATAGTGGAAAAGCGTTTTGCTAAGATGTAGACTACAAAAGACGCGAAAGACGAAGGTAGGATGCTCTCCGGAGGTAAGAGCCGCTGCCGGGCGTCTTTCGGCAGAAGCCGCGCTAAGGAGAGCACTGTGAGCGGCACAATCGTCTTTGCGCGAAGAAGCCGCTTCTTGGGCTCCGGCAGCCGGCGAGAGCGGCAGCTTCGGGAAGGTGAAGAAGCAAGCTGTACAACACTGGGATTGTGTGCGCACCTTGCCAACTGATAGAAAACAGTACCTTTGCACTCTCCTGACTTTTCCAATCACAGGAACATTCGATTGGAAGCTGTTTTGGACAACTTTTCTTTTCTTCCTGCCAAACACTTGGCAGACATCCGTGCAACTTCTAGAACACGATGGGAGATGTTTTCTGTGCTGGCACAGTTTTTCCTAGCCAGACATAGTGGAAAAGCGTTTTGCTAAGATGTAGACTACAAAAGACGCGAAAGACGAAGGTAGGATGCTCTCCGGAGGTAAGAGCCGCTGCCGGGCGTCTTTCGGCAGAAGCCGCGCTAAGGAGAGCACTGTGAGCGGCACAATCGTCTTTGCGCGAAGAAGCCGCTTCTTCGGTTCCGGGAGCCGGCGAGAGCGGCAGCTTCGGGAAGGTGAAGAAGCAAGCTGTACAACACTGGGATTGTGTGCGCACCTTGCCAACTGATAGAAAACAGTACCTTTGCACTCTCCTGACTTTTCCAATCACAGGAACATTCGATTGGAAGCTGTTTTGGACAACTTTTCTTTTCTTCCTGCCAAACACTTGGCAGACATCCGTGCAACTTCTAGAACACGATGGGAGATGTTTTCTGTGCTGGCACAGTTTTTCCTAGCCAGACATAGTGGAAAAGCTTTTTGCCGAGGTGTAGACTACATAAGACGCGAAAGACGAAGGTAGGATGCTCTCCGGAGGTAAGAGCCGCTGCCGGGCGTCTTTCGGCAGAAGCCGCGCTAAGGAGAGCACTGTGAGCGGCACAATCGTCTTTGCGCGAAGAAGCCGCTTCTTGGGCTCCGGCAGCCGGCGAGAGCGGCAGCTTCGGGAAGGTGAAGAAGCAAGCTGTACAACACTGGGATTGTGTGCGCACCTTGCCAACTGATAGAAAACAGTACCTTTGCACTCTCCTGACTTTTCCAATCACAGGAACATTCGATTGGAAGCTGTTTTGGACAACTTTTCTTTTCTTCCTGCCAAACACTTGGCAGACATCCGTGCAACTTCTAGAACACGATGGGAGATGTTTTCTGTGCTGGCACAGTTTTTCCTAGCCAGACATAGTGGAAAAGCGTTTTGCTAAGATGTAGACTACAAAAGACGCGAAAGACGAAGGTAGGATGCTCTCCGGAGGTAAGAGCCGCTGCCGGGCGTCTTTCGGCAGAAGCCGCGCTAAGGAGAGCACTGTGAGCGGCACAATCGTCTTTGCGCGAAGAAGCCGCTTCTTGGGCTCCGGCAGCCGGCGAGAGCGGCAGCTTCGGGAAGGTGAAGAAGCAAGCTGTACAACACTGGGATTGTGTGCGCACCTTGCCAACTGATAGAAAACAGTACCTTTGCACTCTCCTGACTTTTCCAATCACAGGAACATTCGATTGGAAGCTGTTTTGGACAACTTTTCTTTTCTTCCTGCCAAACACTTGGCAGACATCCGTGCAACTTCTAGAACACGATGGGAGATGTTTTCTGTGCTGGCACAGTTTTTCCTAGCCAGACATAGTGGAAAAGCGTTTTGCTAAGATGTAGACTACAAAAGACGCGAAAGACGAAGGTAGGATGCTCTCCGGAGGTAAGAGCCGCTGCCGGGCGTCTTTCGGCAGAAGCCGCGCTAAGGAGAGCACTGTGAGCGGCACAATCGTCTTTGCGCGAAGAAGCCGCTTCTTGGGCTCCGGCAGCCGGCGAGAGCGGCAGCTTCGGGAAGGTGAAGAAGCAAGCTGTACAACACTGGGATTGTGTGCGCACCTTGCCAACTGATAGAAAACAGTACCTTTGCACTCTCCTGACTTTTCCAATCACAGGAACATTCGATTGGAAGCTGTTTTGGACAACTTTTCTTTTCTTCCTGCCAAACACTTGGCAGACATCCGTGCAACTTCTAGAACACGATGGGAGATGTTTTCTGTGCTGGCACAGTTTTTCCTAGCCAGACATAGTGGAAAAGCGTTTTGCTAAGATGTAGACTACAAAAGACGCGAAAGACGAAGGTAGGATGCTCTCCGGAGGTAAGAGCCGCTGCCGGGCGTCTTTCGGCAGAAGCCGCGCTAAGGAGAGCACTGTGAGCGGCACAATCGTCTTTGCGCGAAGAAGCCGCTTCTTGGGCTCCGGCAGCCGGCGAGAGCGGCAGCTTCGGGAAGGTGAAGAAGCAAGCTGTACAACACTGGGATTGTGTGCGCACCTTGCCAACTGATAGAAAACAGTACCTTTGCACTCTCCTGACTTTTCCAATCACAGGAACATTCGATTGGAAGCTGTTTTGGACAACTTTTCTTTTCTTCCTGCCAAACACTTGGCAGACATCCGTGCAACTTCTAGAACACGATGGGAGATGTTTTCTGTGCTGGCACAGTTTTTCCTAGCCAGACATAGTGGAGAAGCGTTTTGCTAAGATGTAGACTACAAAAGACGCGAAAGACGAAGGTAGGATGCTCTCCGGAGGTAAGAGCCGCTGCCGGGCGTCTTTCGGCAGAAGCCGCGCTAAGGAGAGCACTGTGAGCGGCACAATCGTCTTTGCGCGAAGAAGCTGCTTCTTGGGCTCCGGCAGCCGGCGAGAGCGGCAGCTTCGGGAAGGTGAAGAAGCAAGCTGTACAACACTGGGATTGTGTGCGCACCTTGCCAACTGATAGAAAACAGTACCTTTGCACTCTCCTGACTTTTCCAATCACAGGAACATTCGATTGGAAGCTGTTTTGGACAACTTTTCTTTTCTTCCTGCCAAACACTTGGCAGACATCCGTGCAACTTCGAGAACACGATGGGAGATGTTTTCTGTGCTGGCACAGTTTTTCCTAGCCAGACATAGTGGAAAAGCGTTTTGCCGAGGTGTAGATGAGAAGAGGAGCTAAAGACGAAGGTAGGATGCTCTCCGGAGGTAAGAGCCGCTGCCGGGCGTCTTTCGGCAGAAGCCGCGCTAAGGAGAGCACTGTGAGCGGCACAATCGTCTTTGCGCGAAGAAGCCGCTTCTTGGGCTCCGGCAGCCGGCGAGAGCGGCAGCTTCGGGAAGGTGAAGAAGCAAGCTGTACAACACTGGGATTGTGTGCGCACTTTGCCAACTGATAGAAAACAGTACCTTTGCACTCTCCTGACTTTTCCAATCACAGGAACATTCGATTGGAAGCTGTTTTGGACAACTTTTCTTTTCTTCCTGCCAAACACTTGGCAGACATCCGTGCAACTTCTAGAACACGATGGGAGATGTTTTCTGTGCTGGCACAGTTTTTCCTAGCCAGACATAGTGGAAAAGCTTTTTGCCGAGGTGTAGATGAGAAGAGGAGCTAAAGAGTGGATGTTAGCAAATGACACCCATCTTCAAAAAAGGCAATTAAGAGGACTCGCCATAGTACAAACCAGCCAGCCTCTTTTTTATCCCCAGGAAGTTGATGAAGCAGCTCTTCCTGGAAATCCTTGCCAGGCACATGACAGATGACCAAATAATGTAGTTAGCATGATTTTTCAGGGGAATTTCATGCTGAACATCACTTTAAACTCCTCTGATGAATCAACTTGACTGGTAGATGAAGGGAATATTATCTGCCTGGGCTTCAGGGAGGTTTTTGACATACCTCTACATGGCATCACACATACATATGGAAGCAATAGTGCAAAGGGGAGGGAATCAGTGTCTTTTCAGTGATGCTGAGGGAAAAGACAAGAGGCAGTGGGCACACACTGAAATACAGGAGATTGCCTTTGAACATCAGTAAATGTTTCTTTACTGTCAGGGTGACTGAACCACGGCACAGACTGCCCAGAAAGATTGTGGAGCCTGGATCTTTGAAGACATTAAAAGTACACCCAGATAGAATCCTGGGCAAGAGGCTCTAGGTATCCTGGTTTAGGCAGGGGGGTTGGGCCTGGTTAGCCCCACCAACCCCTTCCACTCTCTTTCATTCTGTGCTAGTGAATTCTCTTCAAGATGCATTTCAAAGCGCTGGCATGACAAAGTTCTGTGCAGACAGAGATCCAAATGGACATGGCATCTAAGTTCCTTAAGCAGTGTTCAAGAAGAATGTAAAACTCTGGCACAAGTGTCTCTTCCCTAACTGAATCCCTTTCATGGGAAAATTCCCAGCTCTAGAAAGATCTTCTGATACGCATGCTTAAGACTGACACTGGCTGAGCAAATTTCTCCCTATGTATATCTAAGACCAGTTAGGATCTTCACCCAAAGTGCAGTCAACATAGTCACAGAATGCCTATTGTTAAGAAGTGACAGCTTCCATCAGAATGGCAGCTATTGGTCCACAAAATGGATTAATGGATGGGAATTATCTACGTGGGTTAAAAACAAAAATAAAGAGTTGGTCTTTATTTATCAATTTCATGGCAATATTGATAAGGGAAGAAAAAGATCTAAGTCCTTGACTTTCTGGACTCGAGGAAAGATTTTAAAAATTCCTTGTAAAAATGTATGATCACAATCAGACTATTGAAACCATTTTAGTTGGGAACAAAGTTCCAAAATTGTCTAGATAGTGGCAAAGAAGCCAAGAAAATAGGAAAGAAACAAAAAGAGAGCAAAAGAGTCAGCTTCAGTGTACAAGCTCGTTCTAGAAGTAGTCTGCTGGGAAAAGGAACCCCCAGCTAAATTTCCAATGTATTCCTGCGCTTGATTCAGTAACTGGTCAATGTAAAAACCAATCCTTTTGTACAACTTCTTCCAGCAACAAAAACTCCAACAGGTTGACACTACCATCATGCCTGTTCCAGACATATTTAAAAGAGAAATGATGATTTTCTTGAAAACCTACTTACATAAAAGTTGCAAGATGGTGGAGGGATTCCCACATCCTCCTTCCTCCATCTGGCTTGAAAGTATATTTGATAAAATATGCAACAAAGCACATGATTTATAAGGGAGAGTCAAATGGATGATTTGGGAATCGATCTCTTGTTGATAGTAAACTTCATATCCACTCGGTGTGACCTTTTTAAAACAAAATGTGGAGCTGAGGCATGAATCTGCCACAACAATTGTAAAGCAAACATACACACTCCCCTTCATATGCCCCCCCCTCCACACACACCTAGGCACACACAGAGATCAGCATAGCAGATCATGAACACCTTGGAAAAGACTGAAATGCTAAATGCCTCTCTTGATGGGCAAAAGAGCTGGTGCAGTAATTCAAATGCCTGGTACAAAAATTCTGTTTAATATTTAGCTCCTATTTAAAACACAGCTTTTCATTTCATTCTATTTACAGAATATTTTCATTTCATTTGTTTCTTTAAAATTACTTAGTTCTCACCTGTTGTATGTCTAGGAATATTTTCTTCCAAAAATAGAAAAAAATAGATGATATCTTTTCAGCAGAAAACATTGGTTGATACAATTTTAAACCATCATGATATGGAAGAATTCTTCTGTCCCTCTCGAAGGTGGAAGAAGCATTTGGATCACAGATCATCTACAATGAAATACTTGACATGTTTAAGATGCTTTCAATCAATTTTGATCGTCAATTGCTTATTTGTTGTAAACAGTAATTTTTCAGTGAAGGGAAAGTGTGTGTGGTATATCTACATGATATGTTCAAAGGCAGTTCCTACTAATGGCCAGGCTGAATTCCAGTAAATAATGTCCCGAATGATATTTTGCCGCCTTCTTTGGCACTTCATGAAATCTTACCCCGATGAAGTGCTGAAACAAAGAGATTTTCTCTTAGAGAGTGTCTCATGTTGTAACCTATCCCATGGATTTTATGCTGTAATTCTTATCTCTTTTAAAATTTACTATCTTCTGTACAGTTTTCATGAAACTTTCTGTTACAGTAGTGAATAGCACAGATAAATGTCATTTTGTACAACTTTGAATTTACCCCAAGAGCTGAGAGAAAACTTGATCCTATACTTCAATCCGAGTTTCTTCTATAGTCCGACTTTGTTTCTCTACCATCAAGCTTCTCCTTTGTTGCTGCTCCAAGCCCCGTCCAAGGTGACCTTGAATACTTTCAGGGATGGGACACCCACAACTTCTCTGGGCAACCTGTTCCAGTGTTCCAGCACTCCCACAGTAAAAAAGGCCTTCCTTTCATCTAATATGTGTAGGAAATCATAAATCTAGGCATAGAAGCTTGGAGTGCAAATTTGAAATTCTTTGGATTTGAAGCACATTTTATATGAATACTGACTTACAGATGACTAAAAGATGTTGATGGGCATTTGAGCTGACAAGTTTTGAAAAAGTGCACGGAAATTAAAATTGAAACCACTAAAATTAAAAACTCCTTGCCATTTTCTTTTTCCTCTCCTATTCAAAATTGCATATGTCAGATATCAGTGCTTCATGCAAACCTCTCAGATGCTCTCAGAGAAAAAGCTTTTCTTTCAGACTAAGTTGCGGTTGACGTAGAACACTAGCAGGAGTGAAAGATTTTCTGGGCATCGGGGCAGCACGTTCTCCTTGGATTTGTGTGCAGAATGCATTTTATCCAAACTGGAAAATAGATCCCAGCTCTGTTCTATTCATCATTCTTACTTCATCAGGCCAGAAGATTCTGTGAAAAGTAGCCTGTGGACCTTGAAGACAGCGCATGTGAACCAGATGAGAGGTGATAGAGAAGTTGAGGGAGAGAAGAAAGAGCATGAGGCTGAAACCAGAAAGTATTTCTCCACGTGATCATGGAAGATTGCAGGAGCCACTTGGTACTATCAAACCAGCCCAACTTGGCACTGGTGCCACCTTGGGTCTGGGAGCCATGTTGCATATCGTGCATTTTAAGGAGCCAGCTGGCCACACCCAGCCATATGCCCCCAAACACAAACCAAGGCCCTTTTCTCTGGCAAACAAAACTCAGCTGCCCTGCTTCTGGATGGCAGATTGCAGGAACCACTTGGTACTATCAAACCAGCCCAACTTGGCACTGGTGCCACCATGGGTCTGGTCACCATCCTGCCTATTGTAGCTTTTCAGGAGCCAGCCGGTCACTCTCAGCCATAGGCCCGCAAACACAAACCTCGGCCCGTTTCCCTGGCAAACAAAAGTAAGCTGCCCCGCTTCTGGATGGCAGATTGCAGGAGCTACTTAGTACTATCAAATCAGCCCGACTTGGCACAGGTGCCACCTTGGATCTGGGAACCATCCTGTGTATCGTGGATTTTCAGGGGCCAGCCAGCCACTCTCAGCCATATGCCCCCAAAAACAAACCACGGCCCTTTTCTCTGGCAAACAAAACTCAACTGCCCCTCTTCTGGATGGCAAATTTTAGGACGCACTTTGTACTACGAAAACCGCCCGACGTGGCACTGGTGCCACCTTGTGTCAGGGAACCATCCTGCATATCGAGCTTTTTAAGGAGCCAGCCGGCCAGGCCCAGCCATATACCCCCAAAAACAAACCACGGACCATTTCTCATGGAAACAAAAATCCGCTGCCCCGCGTCTGGAGGGCAGATTGCAGGAGCCACTTTGCACCATCAAACCAGCCCGACTTGGCACTGGTGTCACCTTGGGTCTGGGAACCATCCTGCGTATCGTACATATTCAGGAACCAGCCGAACACTCCCAGCCACAGGCCCCCAAACACAAACAACGGCCCATTTCCCTGGCAAACAAAACTCAGCTGCCCCGCTTCTGGATGGCAGTTTGCAGGAGCCACTTGGGACTATCAAACCAGCCCGACTTGGCACTGGTGCCACCTTGGGTCTGGGAACCATCCTGCGTATGGTGGATTCTAAGGAGCCAGCCGGCCACTCCCAGCCACAGGCCCCCAACAAAAACCACGGCCCTTTTTTCTGGCAAACAAAACTTAGCTGCCTCACTTCTGGATGGCAGATTGCAGGAGCCACTTGGTGTAATCAAACCAGCCCGACTTGGCACTGGTGCCACCTTGGGTCTGGGAACCATCCTGCGTATCGTGGATTCTAAGGAGCCAGCCGGCCACTCCCAGCCACAGGTCCCCAAACAAAATCAACGGCGCTGTTCCCTGGAAAACAAAACACGCCTGCCAACTTTTTGATGGAGTTTGCAGGAGCCACTTGGTACTATCAAACCAGCCCGACTTGGCACTGGTGCCACCTTGGGTCTGGGAAACATCCTGCGTATCGTGGATTCTTAGGAGCCAGCCGGCCACTCCTAGCCACAGGCCCCCAGACAAAAACCTAGGCCTATTTCTCTGGCAAACAAAAGTAAGCTGCCCCGCTTCTGGATGGCAGATTGCAGGAGACACTTGGTACTATCAAACCAGCCCAACTTGGCACTGGTGCCACCTTGGATCTGGGAACCATGCTGTGTATCGTGGATATTCAGGGGCCAGCCGGCCACTCTCAGCCATATGTCCCCAAACAGAAACCTCGGCCCGTTTCTCTGGCAAACAAAACTCAACTGCCCCTCTTCTGGATGGCAAATTGCAGGATGAACTTGATACTAAAACCGCAGGCCGACTTGGTAGTGGTGACACCTTGGGCCTGGGAACCATCATGCGTATCGAGCATTTTAAGGAGCCAGCCGGCCACTCCCAGCAATATGCCCCCAAAAACAATCCACGGAATTTTTCTCTGGCAAACAAAAATCTGCTGCCCCGCTTCTGGATGGCAGATTGCAGGAGCCACTTTGCACCATCAAACCAGCCCGACTTGGCACTGGTGCCACCTTGCATCTGGGAACCATGCTGCCTAGCGTGGATTTTCAGGAGCCAGCCGGCCACTCTCAGCCATAGGCCCCCAAACAAAACCCACGGCCCGTTTCCCTGGCAAACAAAATTAAGCTGCCCCGCTTCTGGATGGCAGATTGCAGGACGCACTTGGTAGTATCAAACCAGCCCGACTTGGCACTGGTGCCACCTTGGGTCTGGGAACCATCCTGCGTATTGTGGGTTCAAAGGAGCCAGCCGGCCACTCCCAGCCACAGGCCCCAAATACAAACAACGGCGCTTTTCCCTGGAAAACAAAACTCGCCTGACAACTATTTGATGGCAGATTGCCAGAGCCACTTGGTACTATCAAACCAGCCCAACTTGGCACTGGTGCCACCATGGGTCTGGTCACCATCCTGCCTATCGTAGCTTTTCAGGAGCCAGCCGGTCACTCCCAGCCATAGGTCCCCAGTCACAAACCTCGGCCCGTTTCCCTGGCAAACAAAAGTAAGCTGCCCCGCTTCTGGATGGCAGATTGCAGGAGACACTTGGTACTATCAAACCAGCCCAACTTGGCACTGGTGCCACCTCTGGTCTGGGAACCATGCTGCGTAACACAGATTCTACGGCGCCAGTCGGCCACTCCCAGCCACAAGCTCCCAAACACAAACAACGGCGCTATTCTCTGGCAAACAAAACTCCACTGCCCCTCTTCTGGATGGCAAATTGCAGGACGCACTTGGTACTATAAAAACAGCCCGACTTGGCACTGGTGCCACCTTGGGTCTGGGAACCATCCTGCGTATCGGTCTTTTTAATGAGACAGCCGGCCACTCCCAGCCATATGCCCCCAAACACAACCCACGGCCCTTTTCTCTGGCAAACAAAACTCAACTGCACCGCTTCTGGATGGCAGATTGCAGGAGCCACTTGGTACTATCAAACCAGCCCGACTTGGCACTGGTGCCACCTTGGGTCTGGGAACCATCCTGCGTATCGTGGATTCTAAGGAGCCAGCCGGCCACTCCCAGCCACAGGCCCCCAACAAAAACCACGGCCCTTTTTTCTGGCAAACAAAACTTAGCTGCCTCACTTCTGGATGGCAGATTGCAGGAGCCACTTGGTGTAATCAAACCAGCCCGACTTGGCACTGGTGCCACCTTGGGTCTGGGAACCATCCTGCGTATCGTGGATTCTAAGAAGCCAGCCGGCCACTCCCAGCCACAGGCCCCCAAACAAAATCAACGGCGCTGTTCCCTGGAAAACAAAACACGCCTGCCAACTTTTTGATGGAGTTTGCAGGAGCCACTTGGTACTATCAAACCAGCCCGACTTGGCACTGGTGCCACCTTGGGTCTGGGAAACATCCTGCGTATCGTGGATTCTTAGGAGCCAGCCGGCCACTCCTAGCCACAGGCCCCCAGACAAAAACCTAGGCCTATTTCTCTGGCAAACAAAAGTAAGCTGCCCCGCTTCTGGATGGCAGATTGCAGGAGACACTTGGTACTATCAAACCAGCCCAACTTGGCACTGGTGCCACCTTGGATCTGGGAACCATGCTGTGTATCGTGGATATTCAGGGGCCAGCCGGCCACTCTCAGCCATATGTCCCCAAACAGAAACCTCGGCCCGTTTCTCTGGCAAACAAAACTCAACTGCCCCTCTTCTGGATGGCAAATTGCAGGATGAACTTGATACTAAAACCGCAGGCCGACTTGGTAGTGGTGACACCTTGGACCTGGGAACCATCATGCGTATCGAGCATTTTAAGGAGCCAGCCGGCCACTCCCAGCAATATGCCCCCAAAAACAATCCACGGAATTTTTCTCTGGCAAACAAAAATCAGCTGCCCCGCTTCTGGATGGCAGATTGCAGGAGCCACTTTGCACCATCAAACCAGCCAGACTTGGCACTGGTGCCACCTTGCATCTGGGAACCATGCTGCCTAGCGTGGATTTTCAGGAGCCAGCCGGCCACTCTCAGCCATAGGCCCCCAAACAAAACCCACGGCCCGTTTCCCTGGCAAACAAAATTAAGCTGCCCCGCTTCTGGATGGCAGATTGCAGGACGCACTTGGTAGTATCAAACCAGCCCGACTTGGCACTGGTGCCACCTTGGGTCTGGGAACCATCCTGCGTATCGTGGGTTCAAAGGAGCCAGCCGGCCACTCCCAGCCACAGGCCCCCAAATACAAACAACGGCGCTTTTCCCTGGAAAACAAAACTCGCCTGACAACTTTTTGATGGCAGATTGCAGGAGACACTTGGTACTATCAAACCAGCCCAACTTGGCACTGGTGCCACCATGGGTCTGGTCACCATCCTGCCTATCGTAGCTTTTCAGGAGCCAGCCGGTCACTCCCAGCCATAGGTCCCCAGTCACAAACCTCGGCCCGTTTCCCTGGCAAACAAAAGTAAGCTGCCCCACTTCTGGATGGCAGATTGCAGGAGCCACTTGGTACTATCAAACCAGCCCAACTTGGCACTGGTGCCACCTCTGGTCTGGGAACCATGCTGCGTAACACAGATTCTAAGGCGCCAGTCGGCCACTCCCAGCCACAAGCCCCCAAACACAAACAACGGCGCTATTCTCTGGCAAACAAAACTCCACTGCCCCTCTTCTGGATGGCAAATTGCAGGACGCACTTGGTACTATAAAAACAGCCCGACTTGGCACTGGTGCCACCTTGGGTCTGGGAACCATCCTGCGTATTGATCTTTTTAATGAGACAGCCGGCCACTCCCAGCCATATGCCCCCAAACACAACCCACGGCCCTTTTCTCTGGCAAACAAAACTCAACTGCACCGCTTCTGGATGGCAGATTGCAGGAGCCACTTGGTACTATCAAACCAGCCCGACTTGGCACTAGTGCCACCTTGGGTCTGGGAACCATCCAGCCTATCGTGGATTTTAAGGAGCCAGCCGGCTACTCCCAGCCACAGGCCCCCAACAAAAACCACGGCCCTTTTTTCTGGCAAACAAAACTTAGCTGCCTCACTTCTGGATGGCAGATTGCAGGAGCCACTTGGTGTAATCAAACCAGCCCGACTTGGCACTGGTGCCACCTTGGGTCTGGGAACCATCCTGCGTATCGTGGATTCTAAGGAGCCAGCCGGCCACTCCCAGCCACAGGTCCCCAAACAAAATCAACGGCGCTGTTGCCTGGAAAACAAAACACGTCTGCCAACATTTTGATGGAGTTTGCAGGAGCCACTTGGTACTATCAAACCAGCCCGACTTGGCACTGGTGCCACCTTGGGTCTGGGAAACATCCTGCGTATCGTGGATTCTAAGGAGCCAGCCGGCCACTCCTAGCCACAGGCCCCCAGACAAAAACCTAGGCCTATTTCTCTGGCAAACAAAAGTAAGCTGCCCCGCTTCTGGATGGCAGATTGCAGGAGACACTTGGGACTATCAAACCAGCCCAACTTGGCACTGGTGCCACCTTGGATCTGGGAACCATGCTGTGTATCGTGGATATTCAGGGGCCAGCCGGCCACTCTCAGCCATATGTCCCCAAACAGAAACCTCGGCCCGTTTCTCTGGCAAACAAAACTCAACTGCCCCTCTTCTGGATGGCAAATTGCAGGATGAACTTGATACTAAAACCGCAGGCCGACTTGGTAGTGGTGACACCTTGGGCCTGGGAACCATCATGCGTATCGAGCATTTTAAGGAGCCAGCCGGCCACTCCCAGCAATATGCCCCCAAAAACAATCCACGGAATTTTTCTCTGGCAAACAAAAATCAGCTGCCCCGCTTCTGGATGGCAGATTGCAGGAGCCACTTTGCACCATCAAACCAGCCCGACTTGGCACTGGTGCCACCTTGCATCTGGGAACCATGCTGCCTAGCGTGGATTTTCAGGAGCCAGCCGGCCACTCTCAGCCATAGGCCCCCATACAAAACCCACGGCCCGTTTCCCTGGCAAACAAAATTAAGCTGCCTCGCTTCTGGATGGCAGATTGCAGGACGCACTTGGTAGTATCAAACCAGCCCGACTTGGCACTGGTGCCACCTTGGGTCTGGGAACCATCCTGCGTATCGTGGGTTCAAAGGAGCCAGCCGGCCACTCCCAGCCACAGGCCCCCAAATACAAACAACGGCGCTTTTCCCTGGAAAACAAAACTCGCCTGACAACTTTTTGATGGCAGATTGCAGGAGACACTTGGTACTATCAAACCAGCCCAACTTGGCACTGGTGCCACCATGGGTCTGGTCACCATCCTGCCTATCGTAGCTTTTCAGGAGCCAGCCGGTCACTCCCAGCCATAGGTCCCCAGTCACAAACCTCGGCCCGTTTCCCTGGCAAACAAAAGTAAGCTGCCCCACTTCTGGATGGCAGATTGCAGGAGCCACTTGGTACTATCAAACCAGCCCAACTTGGCACTGGTGCCACCTCTGGTCTGGGAACCATGCTGCGTAACACAGATTCTAAGGCGCCAGTCGGCCACTCCCAGCCACAAGCCCCCAAACACAAACAACGGCGCTATTCTCTGGCAAACAAAACTCCACTGCCCCTCTTCTGGATGGCAAATTGCAGGACGCACTTGGTACTATAAAAACAGCCCGACTTGGCACTGGTGCCACCTTGGGTCTGGGAACCATCCTGCGTATTGATCTTTTTAATGAGACAGCCGGCCACTCCCAGCCATATGCCCCCAAACACAACCCACGGCCCTTTTCTCTGGCAAACAAAACTCAACTGCACCGCTTCTGGATGGCAGATTGCAGGAGCCACTTGGTACTATCAAACCAGCCCGACTTGGCACTAGTGCCACCTTGGGTCTGGGAACCATCCAGCCTATCGTGGATTTTAAGGAGCCAGCCGGCTACTCCCAGCCACAGGCCCCCAACAAAAACCACGGCCCTTTTTTCTGGCAAACAAAACTTAGCTGCCTCACTTCTGGATGGCAGATTGCAGGAGCCACTTGGTGTAATCAAACCAGCCCGACTTGGCACTGGTGCCACCTTGGGTCTGGGAACCATCCTGCGTATCGTGGATTCTAAGGAGCCAGCCGGCCACTCCCAGCCACAGGTCCCCAAACAAAATCAACGGCGCTGTTGCCTGGAAAACAAAACACGTCTGCCAACATTTTGATGGAGTTTGCAGGAGCCACTTGGTACTATCAAACCAGCCCGACTTGGCACTGGTGCCACCTTGGGTCTGGGAAACATCCTGCGTATCGTGGATTCTAAGGAGCCAGCCGGCCACTCCTAGCCACAGGCCCCCAGACAAAAACCTAGGCCTATTTCTCTGGCAAACAAAAGTAAGCTGCCCCGCTTCTGGATGGCAGATTGCAGGAGACACTTGGGACTATCAAACCAGCCCAACTTGGCACTGGTGCCACCTTGGATCTGGGAACCATGCTGTGTATCGTGGATATTCAGGGGCCAGCCGGCCACTCTCAGCCATATGTCCCCAAACAGAAACCTCGGCCCGTTTCTCTGGCAAACAAAACTCAACTGCCCCTCTTCTGGATGGCAAATTGCAGGATGAACTTGATACTAAAACCGCAGGCCGACTTGGTAGTGGTGACACCTTGGGCCTGGGAACCATCATGCGTATCGAGCATTTTAAGGAGCCAGCCGGCCACTCCCAGCAATATGCCCCCAAAAACAATCCACGGAATTTTTCTCTGGCAAACAAAAATCAGCTGCCCCGCTTCTGGATGGCAGATTGCAGGAGCCACTTTGCACCATCAAACCAGCCCGACTTGGCACTGGTGCCACCTTGCATCTGGGAACCATGCTGCCTAGCGTGGATTTTCAGGAGCCAGCCGGCCACTCTCAGCCATAGGCCCCCATACAAAACCCACGGCCCGTTTCCCTGGCAAACAAAATTAAGCTGCCTCGCTTCTGGATGGCAGATTGCAGGACGCACTTGGTAGTATCAAACCAGCCCGACTTGGCACTGGTGCCACCTTGGGTCTGGGAACCATGCTGCGTATCATGGATTTTCAGGAGCCAGCCGTCCACTGCCAGCCACAGGCCCCGAAACACAAACAACAGCCTTTTTCTCTGGCAAACAAAATTCAGCTGCCCCGCTTCTGGATGGCAGATTGCAGGAACCACTTGGTACTAACAACCCAGCCCGACTTGGCACTGGTGCCACCTTGGGTCTGGGAACCATCCTGCGTATCGTGGATTCTAAGGAGCCAGCTGGCCACTCCCAGCCACAGGCCCCAAAACACACACAACGGTGCTTTTCCCTGGAAAACAAAACTCGCCTGCCAAACATTTGATGGCAGATTGCAGGAGCCACTTGGTACTATCAAACCAGCCCAACTTGGCACTGGTGCCACTATGGGTCTGGGAACCATCCTGCCTATTGTAGCATTTCAGGAGCCAGCCGGTCACTCCCAGCCATAGGCCCCCAGACAAATATTTCGGCCCGTTTCCCTGGCAAACAAAAGTAAGCTACCCCGATTCTGGATGGCAGATTGCAGGAGCCACTTGGTAGTGTCAAACCAGCCCGACTTGGCACTGGTGCCACCTTGGGTCTGGGAACCATGCTGCGTATCGTGGATTCTAAGCAGCCACCCGGCCACTCTGAGCCACAGGCCCCCAAACACAAACAACGGCGCTTTTCCCTGGAAAACAAAACTCGCCTGCCAAATTTTTGATGGCAGATTGCAGGAGCCACTTGGTACTATCAAACCAGCCCAACTTGGTACTGGTGCCACCATGGGTCTGGTCACCATCCTGCCTATCGTAGCTTTTCAGGAGCCAGCCAGTCACTCCCAGCCATAGGCCCCCAGACAAATATCTCGGCCCGTTTCCCTGGCAAACAAAAGTAAGCTGTCCCGCTTCTGGATGGCAGATTACAGCAGCCACATGGTACTATCAAACCAGGCCAACATGGCACTGGTGCCACCTTGGCTCTGGGAACCATCCTGCCTATCGTGGATTTTCAGGGGCCAGCCGGCCACTCTCAGCCATATGCCCCCAAACACATACCACGGCCCTTTGCTCTGGCAAACAAAACTCAACTGCCCCTCTTCTGGATGGCAAATTGCAGGACGCACTTGGTACTACGAAAACAGCCCGACTTGGCAGTGATGCCACCTTGGGTCAGGGAACAATCCTGCGTATCGATCTTTTTAAGGAGCCAGCCGGTCACTCCCAGCCATAGGCCCCCAGACACAAAGCTCTACCCGTTTCCCTGGCACACAAAAGTAAGCTACCCCGCTTCTGGATGGCAGATTGCAGGAGTCACTTTGCACCATCAAACCAGCCCGACTTGGCACTGGTGCCACCTCTGGTCTGGGACCCATCCTGCGTATCGTGGATTCTAAGGAGACAGCTGGCCACTCCCAGCCACAGGCCCCCAAACACAAACAACGGCGCTTTTCCCTGGAAAACAAAACTCGCTTGCCAACTTTTTGATGGCAGATTGCAGGAGCCACTTGGTACTATCAAACCACCCCAACTTGGCAACAAGTGGTTCCTGCAATCTGACATCCAGAAGCGGGGCAGCTTACTTTTTTTTGCCAGGGAAATGGACCGTTGTTTGTGTTTGGAGGCGTATGGCTGGGAGTGGCCGACTGGCTCCTTAAAATCCACGATACGCAGCATGGTTCCCAGACCAGAGGTGGCACCAGTGCCAAGTCGGGCTGGTTTGATAGTACAAAGTGGCTCCTGCAATCTGCCATCCAGAAGCGGGGCAGCTTACTTTTGTTTGCCAGGGAAACGGGCCGGGCTTTCTGTCTCGGGGCCTATGGCTGGGAGTGACCGGCTGGCTCCTGAAAAGCTACGATAGGCAGGATGGTGACCAGACCCATGGTGGCACCAGTGCCAAGTTGGGCTGGTTTGATAGTACCAAGTGGCTCCTGCAATCTGCCATCAAAAAGTTGGCAGGCGAGTTTTGTTTTCCAGGGAAAAGCGCCATTGTTTGTGTTTGGGGACCTGTGGTTGGGAGTGCCCGGTTGGCTCCTTAGAAACCACGATACGCAGCATGGTTACCAGACAAGAGGTGCCACCAGTGCCAAGTTGTGCTGGTTTGATACTGCCAAGTGGTTCCTGCAATCTGCCATCCAGAAACGGGGCAGCTTACTTTTGTTTGCCACGGAAACGGGCCGTTGTTTGTGTTTGGGGGCCTGTGGCTGGGAGTGGCCGACTGGCTCCTTAGAATCCACGATACGCAGGATGGGTCCCAGACCAGAGGTGGCACCAGTGCCAAGTCGGGCTGGTTTGATAGTACCAAGTGGCTCCTGCAATCTGCCATCCAGAAGCGGGGCAGCTTACTTTTGTTTGCCAGGGAAAGGGGCCGAGGTTTGTGACTGGGGACCTATGGCTGGGAGTGACCGGCTGGCTCCTGAAAAGTTACGATAGGCAGGATGGTGACCAGACCCATGGTGGCACCAGTGCCAAGTTGGGCTGGTTTGATAGTACCAAGTGGCTCCTGTAATCTGCCATCAAATAGTTGGTAGGCGAGTTTTGTTTTCCAGGGAAAAGCGCCGTTGTTTGTGTTTGGGGGCCTGTGGTAGGGAGTGGCCGGCTGGCTAATTAGAATCCACGATACGCAGGATGGTTCCCAGACCAGAGGTGGCACCAGTGCCAAGACGGGCTAGTTTGATGGTGCAAAGTGGCTCCTGCAATCTGCCATCCAGAAGCGGGGTAGCTTACTTTTGTTTGCCAGGGAAACGGGCCGAGCTTTTTGTCTGGGGGCCTATGGCGGGGAGTGATCGGCTGGCTCCTGAAAAGCTAAGATAGGCAGGATGGTGACCAGACCCATGGTGGCACCAGTGCCAAGTTGGGCTGATTTGATAAAACCAAGTGGCTCCTGCAATCTGCCATCAAAAAGTTGGCAGGAGAGTTTTGTTTTCCAGGGAAAAGCGCCGTTGTTTGTGTTTGGGGGCCTGTGGCTGGGAGTGGCCGGCTGGCTCCTTAGAATCCACGATACGCAGCATGGTATCCAGACCCAAGGTGGCACCAGTGCCAAGTTTTGCTGGTTTGATAGTACCAAGTGGTTCCTGCAATCTGCCATCCAGAAGCAGGGCAGCTTACTTTTGTTTGCCAGGGAAACGGGCCGAGGTTTTTGTCTGGGGGCCTATGGCTGGGAGTGACCGGCTGGCTCCTGAAAAGCTACGATAGGCAGGATGGTGACCAGACCCATGGTGGCACCAGTCCCAAGTTGGGCTGGTTTGATAGTACCAAGTGGCTCCTGCAATCTGCCGTCAAAATTTGGCAGGCGAGTTTTTATTTTCCAGGGAAAAGCGCCGTTGTTTGTGTTTGGGGGCCTGTGGCTGGGAGTGGCCGGCTGGCTGCTTAGAATCCACGATACGCAGGATGGTTCCCAGACCCAAGGTGGCACCAGTGCCAAGTCGGGCTAGTATGATGGTGCAAAGTGGCTCCTGCAATCTGCCATCCAGAAGCGGGATAACTTACTTTTGTTTGCCAGGGAAACGGTCCGAGCTTTGTGTCTCGGGGCCTATGGCTGGGAGTGACCGGCTGGCTCCTGAAAAGCTACGATAGGCAGGATGGTGACCAGACCCATGGTGGCACCAGTGCCAAGTTGGGCTGGTTTGATAGTACCAAGTGGCTCCTGCAATCTGCCATCAAAATGTCGGCAGGCGAGTTTTGTTTTCCAGGGAAAAGCGCCGTTGTTTGTGTTTGGGGGCCTGTGGCTGGGAGTGGCCGGCTGGCTCCTTAGAATCCACGATACGCAGGATGGTTCCCAGACCTGAGGTGGCACCAGTGCCAAGTCGGGCTGGTTTTATAGTACCAAGTGCGTCCTGCAATCTGCCATCCAGAAGCGGGGCAGCTTACTTTTGTTTGCCAGGGAAACGGGCCGAGCTTTGTGTCAGGGGGCCTATGGCTGGGAGTGACCGGCTGGCTCCTGAAAAGCTAAGATAGGCAGGATGGTGACCAGACCCATGGTGGCACCAGTGCCATGTTCGGCTGATTTCATAGTACCAAGTGGCTCCTGCAATCTGCCATCAAAAAGTCGGCAGGCGAGTTTTGTTTTCCAGGGAAAAGCGCCGTTGTTTTTGTCTGCGGGCCTGTGGCTGGAGTGGCCGGCTGGCTCCTTAGAATCCACGATACGCAGCATGGTTCCCAGACCCAAGGTGGCACCAGTGCCAAGTTGGGCTGGTTTGATAGTACCAAGTGGTTCCTGCAATCTGCCATCAAAAAGTTGGCAGGCGAGTTTTGTTTTCCAGGGAAAAGCGTCGTTGTTTGTGTTTGGGGGCCTGTGGCTGGGAGTGGCCGGCTGGCTCCTTAGAATCCACGATACGCAGGATGGTTCCCAGACCCAAGGTGGCACCAGTCCCAAGTTGGGCTGGTTTGATAGTACCAAGTGTTTCCTGCAATCTGCCATCCAGAAGCGGGGCAGCTTACTTTTGTTTGCCAGGGAAACGGGCCGAGGTTTGTGTCTGGGGGCCTATGGCTGGGAGTGACCGGCTGGCTCCTGAAAGGCTACGATAGGCAGGATTGTGACCAGACCCATGGTGGCACCAGTGTCAAGTTTGGCTGGTTTGATAGTACCAAGTGGCTCCTGCAATCTGCCATCAAAAACTTGGCAGGCGAGTTTTGTTTCCCAGGGAAAAGCGACGTTGTTTGTGTTTGGGGGCCTGTGGCTGGGAGTGGCCGGCTGGCTAATTAGAATCCACGACAGGCAGGATGGTTCCCAGACCAGAGGTGACACCAGTGGCAAGTCGGGCTAGTTTGATGGTGAAAAGTGGCTCCTGCAATCTGCCATCCAGAAGCGGGTTAACTTACTTTTGTTTGCCAGGGAAAAGGGCCGAGGTTTTTGTCTGGGGGCCTATGGCTGGGAGTGACCGGCTGTCTCCTGAAAAGCTACGATAGGCAGGATGGTGACCAGACCCATGGTGGCACCAGTGCCAAGTTGGGCTGGTTTGATAGTACCAAGTGGCTCCTGCAATCTGCCATCAAAAAGTTGGCAGGCGAGTTTGTTATCCAGGGAAAAGCGCCGTTGTTTTTGTTTGGGGGCCTCTGGCTGGGAGTGGCCGGATGGCTAATTAGAATCTACGATACGCAGCATGGTTCCCAGACCTGAGGTGGCACCAGTGCCAAGTTGGGCTGGTTGGATACTACCAAGTGCGTCCTGCAATCTGCCATCCAGAAGCGGGGCAGCTTACTTTTGTTTGCCAGGGAAACGGGCCGAGGTTTTGTCTGGGGGCCTATGGCAGGGAGTGACCGGCTGGCTCCTGAGAAACTACGATAGGCAGGATGGTGACCAGACCCATGGTGGCACCAGTGCCAAGTTGGGCTGGTTTGATAGTACCAAGTGGCTCCTGCAATCTGCCATCAAAAAGCTGGCAGGCGAGTTTTGTTTTCCAGGGAAAAGCGCCGTTGTTTGTGTTTGGGGGCCTGTGGCTGGGAGTGGCCGGCTGGCTCCTTAGAATCCAAAATACGCAGGATGGTTCCCAGACCTGAGGTGGCACCAGTGCCAAGTTGGGCTGGTTTGATTGTAGCAAATGGTTCCTGCAATCTACCATCCAGAAGCGGGGCAGCTTACTTCTGTTTGCCAGGGAAACGGGCCGAGCTTTGTGTCTGGGGGCCTATGGCTGGGAGTGACCGGCTGGCTCCTGAAAAGCTACGATAGGCAGGATGGTGACCAGACCCATGGTGGCACCAGTGCCATGTTCGGCTGATTTCATAGTACCAAGTGGCTCCTGCAATCTGCCATCAAAATGTTGGCAGGCGAGTTTTGTTTTCCAGGGAAAAGCGCCGTTGTTTGTGTCTGCGGGCCTGTGGCTGGAGTGGCCGGCTGGCTCCTTAGAATCCACAATACGCAGCATGGTTCCCAGACCCAAGGTGGCACCAGTGCCAAGTTGGGCTGGTTTAATAGTACCAAGTGGTTCCTGCAATCTGCCATCAAAAAGTTGTCAGGCGAGTTTTGTTTTCCAGGGAAAATCGCCGTTGTTTTTGTTTGGGGGCCTGTGGCTGGGAGTGGCCGGCTGGCTCCTTAGGATCCACGATACCCAGGATGGTACCCAGACCAGAGGTGGCACCAGTACCAAGTCGGGCTGGTTTGATAATAACAAGTGGATCCTGCAATCTGCCATCCAGAAGCGGGGCAGCTTACTTTTGTTTGCCAGGGAAACGGTCCGAGCTTTGTGTCTGGGGGCCTATGGCTGGGAGTGACCGGCTGGCTCCTGAAAAGCTACGATAGGCAGGATGGTGACCAGACCCATGGTGGCACCAGTGCCAAGTTGGGCTGGTTTGATAGTACCAAGTGGCTCCTGCAATCTGCCATCAAAAAGTTGGCAGGCGAGTTTTGTTTTCCAGTGAAAAGCGCCGTTGTGTGTGTTTTGGGGCCTGTGGCTGGGAGTGGCCAGCTGGCTCCTTAGAATCCACGATACGCAGGATGGTTCCCAGACCCAAGGTGGCACCAGTGCCAAGTCGGGCTGGTTTGTTAGTACCAAGTGGTTCCTGCAATCTGCCATCCAGAAGCGGGGCAGCTGAATTTTGTTTGCCAGAGAAAAAGGCTGTTGTTTGTGTTTCGGGGCCTGTGGCTGGCAGTGGACGGCTGGCTCCTGAAAATCCATGATACGCAGCATGGTTCCCAGACCCAAGGTGGCACCAGTGCCAAGTCGGGCTGGTTTCATAGTACCCAGTAGCTCATGCAATCTGCCATCCAGAAGAGGGGCAGTTGAATTTTGTTTTCCAGAGAAAAGGGCCGTGGTTTGTGTTTGGGGCCTATGGCTGAGAGTGACCGGCTGGCTCCTGAAAAGCTACGATAGGCAGGATGGTGACCAGACCGATGGTGGCACCAGTGCCAAGTCGGGCTGGTTTGATAATACTAAATAGCTCCTGCAATCTGCCATCCAGACGCGGGGCAGCGGATTTTTGCTTGCTGGAGAAAAGTTCCGTGGGTGTTTTTGGGGGTATATGGCTGGACGTTGCCGGCTGACTCCTTAAAAACATCGATACGCAGGATGGTTCCCTGACCCAAGGTGGCATCACTGCCAAGTCGGGCTGTTTTCGTAGTACCAAGTGGCTCCTGCAATTTGCCATCCAGAAGAGGGGCAGTTGAGTTTTGTTTACCAGAGAAAAGGGCCGTGGTTTGTGTTTTGGGGCATATGGCTGAGAGTGGCCGGCTGGCGCCTGAAAATCCACGATAGGCAGGATGGTTCCCAGAGCCAAGGTGGCACCAGTGCCATGTTGGCCTGGTTTGATAGTACCATGTGGCTCCTGCAATCTGCCATCCAGAAGCGGGGCAGCTTACTTTTGTTTGCCAGGGAAACGGGCCGAGGTTTGTGTCTGGGGGCCTATGGCTGGGAGTGACCGGCTGGCTCCTGAAAAGCTACGATAGGCAGGATGGTGACCAGACCCATGGTGGCACCAGTGCCAAGTTGGGCTGGTTTGATAGTACCAAGTGGCTCCTGCAATCTGCCATCAAAAAGTTGGCAGGCGAGTTTTGTTTTCCAGGGTAACGCGCCGTTGTTTTTGTTTAGAGGCCTGTGGCTGGGAGTGTCCGCCTGTCCTCTTAGAATCTACGTTACGCAGCATGGTTCCCAGAGCCAAGGTGGCACCAGTGCCAAGTTGGGCTGGTTTGATAGTAGCAAGTGGTTCCTGCAATCTGCCATCCAGAAGAGGGGCAGCTTACTTTTGTTTGCCAGGGAAACGGGCCGAGGTATTTCTCTGGGGGCCTATGGCAGGGAGTGACAGGCCGGCTCCTGAAAAGCTAAGATAGGCAGGATGTTTACCAGACCCATGATGGCACCAGTGCCAAGTTGGGCTAATTTGATACTACCAAGTGGCTCCTGCAATCTGCCATCCAGAATCGGGGGTGCTTACTTTTGTTTTCCAGGGAAACGGGCCGAGGTTTGTGTCTGGGGGTTTATGGCTGGGAGTGACCGGCTGGCTCCTGAAAAGCTACGATAGGCAGGATGGTGACCAGACCCATGGTGGCACCAGTGCCAAGATGGGCTGGTTTGATAGTACCAAGTGGCTCCTGCAATCTGCCATCAAAATGTTGGCAGGCGAGTTTTGTTTTCAAGGGAAAAGCGCCGTTGTTTGTGTTTGGGCGCCTGTGGCACGGAGTGGCCGGGTGGCTGCTTAGAATCCACGATACGCAGGATGGTTCCCAGACCCAAGGTGGCACCAGTGCCAAGTCGGGCTGTTTTGACACTACCAAGTGGCTCCTGCAATCTGCCATCCAGAATCGGGGCAGCTTAATTTTGTTTGCCAGGGAAACGGTCCGAGGTTTGTGATGGGGGCCTATGGCTGGGAGTGACCGGCTGCCTCCTGAAATGGTACAATTGGCAGGATGGTTCCCAGACCCATAATGGCACCAGTGCCCAGTTGGGATGATTTGATAGTACCAAGTGGCTCCTGCAATCTGCCATCAAAAAGCTGGCAGGCGAGTTTTCTTTTCCAGGGAAAAGCGCCGTTGATTTTGTTTGGAGGCCTGTGGCTGGCAGTGGCTGCCTGTCGTCTTAGAATCCGGGTTACGCAGAATGGTTCCCAGAGCCAAGGTGGCACCAGTGCCAAGTTGGGCTGGTTTGATGGTGCAAAGTGGCTCCTGCAATCTGCCATCCAGAAGTGCGGTAGCTTACTTTTGTGTGCCAGGGAAACAGGCCGAGGTTTGTGTCTGGGGGCCTATGGCTGGGAGTGACCGGCTGGCTCCTGAAAAGCTACGATAGGCAGGATGGTGACCAGACCCATGGTGGCACCAGTGCCAAGTTGGGCTGGTTTGATAGTACCAAGTGGCTCCTGCAATCTGCCATCAAAAAGTTGGCAGGCGAGTTTTGTTTTCCAGGGAAAAGCGCCGTTGTGTGTGTTTTGGGGCCTGTGGCTGGGAGTGGCCAGCTGGCTCCTTAGAATCCACGATACGCAGGATGGTTCCCAGACCCAAGGTGGCACCAGTGCCAAGTCGGGCTGGTTTGTTAGTACCAAGTGGTTCCTGCAATCTGCCATCCAGAAGCGGGGCAGCTGAATTTTTTTTGCCAGAGAAAAAGGCTGTTGTTTGTGTTTCGGGGCCTGTGGCTGGCAGTGGACGGCTGGCTCCTGAAAATCCATGATACGCAGCATGGTTCCCAGACCCAAGGTGGCACCAGTGCCAAGTAGGGCTGGTTTCATAGTACCTAGTGGCTCCTGCAATCTGCCATCCAGAAGAGGGGCAGTTGAGTTTTGTTTTCCAGAGAAAAGGGCCGAGGTTTGTGTTTGGGGCCTATGGCTGAGAGTGACCGGCTGGCTCCTGAAAAGCTACGATAGGCAGGATGGTGACCAGACCCATGGTGGCACCAGTGCCAAGTCGGGCTGGTTTGATAATACTAAATAGCTCCTGCAATCTGCCATCCAGACGCGGGGCAGCGGATTTTTTCTTGCTGGAGAAAAGTTCCGTGGGTTTTTTTGGGGGTATATGGCTGGACGTTGCCGGCTGACTCCTTAAAAACATCGATACGCAGGATGGTTCCCTGACCCAAGGTGGCATCACTGCCAAGTCGGGCTGTTTTCGTAGTACCAAGTGCGTCCTGCAATTTGCCATCCAGAAGAGGGGCAGTTGAGTTTTGTTTACCAGAGAAAAGGGCCGTGGTTTGTGTTTGGGGGCATATGGCTGAGAGTGGCCGGCTGGCGCCTGAAAATCCACGATAGGCAGGATGGTTCCCAGAGCCAAGGTGGCACCAGTGCCATGTTGGCCTGGTTTGATAGTACCATGTGGCTCCTGCAATCTGCCATCCAGAAGCGGGGCAGCTTACATTTGTTTGCCAGGGAAACGGGCCGAGGTATTTGTCTGGGGGCCTATGGCTGGGAGTGACCGCCTGGCTCCTGAAAAGCTACGATAGGCAGGATGGTGACCAGACCCATGGTGGCACCAGTGCCAAGTTGGGCTGGTTTGATAGTACCAAGTGGCTCCTGCAATCTGCCATCCAGAAGCGGGGTAGCTTACTTTTGTTTGCCAGGGAAACGGGCAGAGCTTTCTGTCTGGGGGCCTATGGTTGGGAGTAACCGGCTGGCTCCTGAAAAGCTACGATAGGCAGGATGGTTCCCAGATCCAAGATGGCACCAGTGCCAAGTCGGGGTGGTTTGATGGTGCAAAGTGGCTCCTGCAATCTGCCATCCTGACGCGGGGCAGCGGATTTTTGTTTCCAAGAGAAATGGTCCGTGGTTTGTTTTTGGGGCTATATGGCTGGGCGTGGCCTGCTGGCTCCTTAAAAAGCTACGATAGGCAGGATGGTTCCCTGACCCAAGGTGGCACCAGTGCCAAGTCGGGCGGTATTCGTAGTACAAAGTGCGTCCTAAAATTTGCCATCCAGAAGAGGGGCAGTTGAGTTTTGTTTACCAGAGAAAAGGGCCGTGGTTTGTTTTTGGGGGCATATGGCTGATAGTGGCCGTCTGGCCCCTGAAAATCCACGATAGGCAGGATGGTTCCCAGACCAGAGGTGGCACCAGTGCCAAGTCGGGCTGGTTTGATAGCACCAAGTGGCTCCTGCAATCTGCCATCCAGAAGCGGGGCAGCTTACTTTTGTTTGCCAGGGAAACGGGCCGAGGTTTGTGTCTGGGGGCCTATGGCTGGGAGTGACCGGCTGGCTCCTGAAAAGCTACGATAGGCAGGATGGTTACCAGACCCATGGTGGCACCAGTGCCAAGTTGGGCTGGTTTGATAGTACCAAGTGGCTCCTGCAATCTGCCATCAAAAAGTTGGCAGGCCAGTTTTGTTTTCCAGGGAAAAGCGCCGTTGTTTGTGTTTGGGGACTGTGGCTGGGAGTGACCGGCTGGCTCCTTAGAACACACGATACGCAGGATGGTTCCCAGACCCAAGGTGGCACCAGTGCCACGTCGGGCTGGTTTGATGGTGAAAAGTGGCTCCTGCAATCTGCTATCCTGAAGCGAGGTAGCTTACATTTGTGTGCCAGGGAAACGGGCCGAGGTTTATGACTGGGGGCCTAGGGCTAGAAGTGACCGGCTGGCTCCTGAAAAGCAACAATAGGCAGGATGGTTCCCAGACCCAAGGTGGCACCAGTGCCAAGTTGGGCTGGTTTGATGGTACCAACTGGCTCCTGCAATCTGCCATCTAAAAGTTGTCAGGCGAGTTTTGTTTTCCAGGGAAAAGCGCCGTTGATTTTGTTTGGAGGCCTGTGGCTGGCAGTGGCTGCCTGTCGTCTTACAATCCGGGTTACGCAGCATGGTTCCCAGAGCCAAGGTGGCACCAGTGTCAAGTTGGCCTGGTTTGATAGTACCAAGTGGCTCCTGCAATCTGCCATCCAGAAGCGGGGCAGCTTACTTTTGTTTGCCAGGGAAACGGGCCGAGGTATTTGTCTGGGGACCTATGGCTGGGCGTGGCCGGCTGGCTCCTGAAAAGCTACGATAGGCAGGATGGTTCCCTGACCCAAGGTGGCACCAGTGCCAAGTCGGGCGGTTTTCGTAGTACAAAGTGCGTCCTAAAATTTGCCATCCAGAAGAGGGGCAGTTGAGTTTTGTTTACCAGAGAAAAGGGCCGTGGTTTGTTTTTGGGGGCATATGGCTGATAGTGGCCGTCTGGCCCCTGAAAATCCACGATAGGCAGGATGGTTCCCAGACCAGAGGTGGCACCAGTGCCAAGTTGGGCTGGTTTGATAGTACTAAATAGCACCTGCAATCTGCCATGCAGAAGCGGGGCAGCTTACTTTTGTTTGCCAGGGAAACGGGCCGAGGTTTGTGTCTGGGGGCCTATGGCTGGGAGTGACCGCCTGGCTCCTGAAAAGCTACGATAGGCAGGATGGTGACCAGACCCATGGTGGCACCAGTGCCAAGTTGGGCTGGTTTGATAGTACCAAGTGTCTCCTGCAATCTGCCATCAAAAACTTGGCAGGTCAGTTTTGTTTTCCAGGGAAAAGCGCCGTTGTTTCTGTTTGGGGGACTGTGGCTGGGAGTGGCCGGCTGGCTCCTTAGAACACAGGATACGCAGGATGGTTCCCAGACCCAAGGTGGCACCAGTGCCAAGTCGGGCTGGTTTGATAGCACCAAGTGGCTCCTGCAATCTGCCATCCAGAAGCGGGGCAGCTTACTTTTGTTTTCCAGGGAAACGGACCGAGGTTTTTTTCTGGGGGCCTATGGCTGGGAGTGACCGGCTGGCTCCTGAAAAGCTACGATAGGCAGGATGGTGACCAGACCCATGGTGGCACCAGTGCCAAGTTGGGCTGGTTTGATAGTACCAAGTGGCTCCTGCAATCTGCCATCAAAAAGTTGGCAGGCGAGTTTTGTTTTCCAGGGAAAAGCGCCGTTGTGTGTATTTTGGGGCCTGTGGCTGGGAGTGGCCAGCTGGCTCCTTAGAATCCACGATGCGCAGGATGGTTCCCAGACTCAAGGTGGCACCAGTGCCAAGTAGGGCTGGTTTCATAGTACCCACTGGCTCCTGCAATCTGCCATCCAGAAGAGGGGCAGTTGAGTTTTGTTTTCCAGAGAAAAGGGCCGTGGTTTGTGTTTGGGGCCTATGGCTGAGAGTGACCGGCTGGCCCCTGAAAATCCACGATAGGAAGGATGGTTCCCAGATCCAAGGTGGCAGCAGTGCCATGTTGTGCTGGTGTGATAGTCCCAAGTGGCTCCTGCAATCTGCCATCCAGAAGTGGGGCAGCTGAATTTTGTTTGCCAGAGAAAAAGGCTGTGGTTTTTGTTTGGGGGCCTATGGCTGGGAGTGGCCGGCTGGCTCCTGAAAATCCATGATACGCAGCATGGTTCCCAGACCCAAGGTGGCACCAGTGCCAAGTGGGGCTGGTTTCACAGTGTCAAGTGCCTCCTGCAATCTCCCATCCAGAAGCGGGGCAGCTGAGTTTTGTTTGCCTGTGAAACGGGCCGTTGTTTTTGATTGGGGTCTGTGGCCGAGAATGTTCAGCTGGCTCCTGACAATCCACAATATGCAGGATGGTTCCCAGACCCAAGGTGGCACCAGTGCCAAGTCTTGCTGGTTTGATAGTACCAAGTGGCTCCTGCAATCTGCCATCCAGAAGCGGTGCAGCTGAGTTTTGTTTGCCAGAGGAAAGGGCCGTGGGTTGTGTTTGGGGGCATATGGCTGGGAGTGGCCGGCTGTCTCATTAAAAAGATCGATACGCAGGATGGTTCCCAGACCCAAGGTGGCACCAGTGCCAAGTCGGGCTGTTTTTATAGTACCAAGTGCGTCCTGCAATTTGCCATCCAGAAGAGGGGCAGTTGAGTTTTGTTTGCCAGAGAAAAGCGCCGTTGTTTGTGTTTGGGGGCTTGTGGCTGGGAGTGGCCGACTGGCGCCTTAGAATCTGCGATACGCAGCATGGTTCCCAGACCCAAGGTGGCACCAGTTCCAAGTTGGGCTGGTTTGATAGTACCAAGTGGCTCCTGCAATCTGCCATCCAGAAGCGGGGCAGCTTACTTTTGTTTGCCAGGGAAACGGGCCGAGGTTTGTGTTTGGGGGCCTATGGCTGGGAGTGACCGGCTGGCTCCTGGAAAGCTACAATAGGCAGGATGGTGACCAGACCCATGGTGGCACCAGTGCCAAGTTGGGCTGGTTTGATAGTACCAAGTTGCTCCTGCAATCTGCCATCAAAAAGTTGGCAGGCGAGTTTTGTTTTCCAGGGAAAAGCGCCGTTGTTTGTGTTTGGGGGCCTGTGGCTGGGAGTGGCCGGCTGGCTCCTTAGAATCCACGATACGCAGGATGGTTCCCAGACCCAAGGTGGCACCAGTGCCAAGTCGGGCTGGTTTGATACTACCAAGTGGTTCCTGCAATCTGCCATCCAGAAGCAGGGCAGCTTACTTTTGTTTGCCAGGGAAACGGGCCGTGGGCTTTTTTTTAGGGCATATAGCTGAGAGTGGCCCGCTGGCCCCTGAAAATCCACGCTAGGCAGCATGGTTCCCAGATGCAAGGTGGCACCAGTGCCAAGTCGGGCTGGTTTGATGGTGCAAAGTGGCTCCTGCAATCTGCCATCCAGAAGCGGGGCAGCTGATTTTTGTTTGCCAGAGAAAAATTCCGTGGATTGTTTTTGGGGGCATATTGCTGGGAGTGGCCGGCTGGCTCCTTAAAATGCTCGATACGCATGATGGTTCCCAGGCCCAAGGTGTCACCACTACCAAGTCGGCCTGCGGTTTTAGTATCAAGTTCATCCTGCAATTTGCCATCCAGAAGAGGGGCAGTTGAGTTTTGTTTGCCAGAGAAACGGGCCGAGGTTTCTGTTTGGGGACATATGGCTGAGAGTGGCCGGCTGGCCTCTGAAAATCCACGATACACAACATGGTTCCCAGATCCAAGGTGGCACCAGTGCCAAGTTGGGCTGGTTTGATAGTCCCAAGTGTCTCCTGCAATCTGCCATCCAGAAGCGGGGCAGCTTACTTTTGTTTGCCAGAGAAATAGGCCTAGGTTTTTGTTTGGGGGCCTGTGGCTAGGAGTGGCCTGCTGGCTCCTAAGAATCCACGATACGCAGGATGTTTACCAGACCCATGGTGGCACCAGTGCCAAGTTGGGCTGGTTTGATAGTACCAAGTGGCTCCTGCAAACTCCATCAAAAAGTTGGCAGGCGTGTTTTGTTTTCCAGGGAACAGCGCCGTTGATTTTGTTTGGGGGCCTGTGGCTGGGAGTGGCCGGCTGGCTCCTTAGAATCCACGATACGCAGGATGGTTCCCAGACCCAAGGTGACACCAGTGCCAAGTCGGGCTGGTTTGATTACACCAAGTGGCTCCTGCAATCTGCCATGCAGAAGCGGGGCAGCTAAGTTTTGTTTGCCAGAAAAAAGGGCCGTGGTTTTTGTTGGGGGCCTGTGGCGGGGAGTAGCCGGCTGGCTCCTTAAAATCCACGATAGGCAGGATGGTTCCCAGACCCAAGGTGGTACCAGTGCCAAGTCGGGCTGGTTTGATAGTACCAAGTGTCTCCTGCAATCTGCCATCAAAAACTTGGCAGGTCAGTTTTGTTTTCCAGGGAAAAGCGCCGTTGTTTCTGTTTGGGGGACTGTGGCTGGGAGTGGCCGGCTGGCTCCTTAGAACACAGGATACGCAGGATGGTTCCCAGACCCAAGGTGGCACCAGTGCCAAGTCGGGCTGGTTTGATAGCACCAAGTGGCTCCTGCAATCTGCCATCCAGAAGCGGGGCAGCTTACTTTTGTTTTCCAGGGAAACGGACCGAGGTTTTTTTCTGGGGGCCTATGGCTGGGAGTGACCGGCTGGCTCCTGAAAAGCTACGATAGGCAGGATGGTGACCAGACCCATGGTGGCACCAGTGCCAAGTTGGGCTGGTTTGATAGTACCAAGTGGCTCCTGCAATCTGCCATCAAAAAGTTGGCAGGCGAGTTTTGTTTTCCAGGGAAAAGCGCCGTTGTGTGTATTTTGGGGCCTGTGGCTGGGAGTGGCCAGCTGGCTCCTTAGAATCCACGATGCGCAGGATGGTTCCCAGACTCAAGGTGGCACCAGTGCCAAGTAGGGCTGGTTTCATAGTACCCACTGGCTCCTGCAATCTGCCATCCAGAAGAGGGGCAGTTGAGTTTTGTTTTCCAGAGAAAAGGGCCGTGGTTTGTGTTTGGGGCCTATGGCTGAGAGTGACCGGCTGGCCCCTGAAAATCCACGATAGGAAGGATGGTTCCCAGATCCAAGGTGGCAGCAGTGCCATGTTGTGCTGGTGTGATAGTCCCAAGTGGCTCCTGCAATCTGCCATCCAGAAGTGGGGCAGCTGAATTTTGTTTGCCAGAGAAAAAGGCTGTGGTTTTTGTTTGGGGGCCTATGGCTGGGAGTGGCCGGCTGGCTCCTGAAAATCCATGATACGCAGCATGGTTCCCAGACCCAAGGTGGCACCAGTGCCAAGTGGGGCTGGTTTCACAGTGTCAAGTGCCTCCTGCAATCTCCCATCCAGAAGCGGGGCAGCTGAGTTTTGTTTGCCTGTGAAACGGGCCGTTGTTTTTGATTGGGGTCTGTGGCCGAGAATGTTCAGCTGGCTCCTGACAATCCACAATATGCAGGATGGTTCCCAGACCCAAGGTGGCACCAGTGCCAAGTCTTGCTGGTTTGATAGTACCAAGTGGCTCCTGCAATCTGCCATCCAGAAGCGGTGCAGCTGAGTTTTGTTTGCCAGAGGAAAGGGCCGTGGGTTGTGTTTGGGGGCATATGGCTGGGAGTGGCCGGCTGTCTCATTAAAAAGATCGATACGCAGGATGGTTCCCAGACCCAAGGTGGCACCAGTGCCAAGTCGGGCTGTTTTTATAGTACCAAGTGCGTCCTGCAATTTGCCATCCAGAAGAGGGGCAGTTGAGTTTTGTTTGCCAGAGAAAAGCGCCGTTGTTTGTGTTTGGGGGCTTGTGGCTGGGAGTGGCCGACTGGCGCCTTAGAATCTGCGATACGCAGCATGGTTCCCAGACCCAAGGTGGCACCAGTTCCAAGTTGGGCTGGTTTGATAGTACCAAGTGGCTCCTGCAATCTGCCATCCAGAAGCGGGGCAGCTTACTTTTGTTTGCCAGGGAAACGGGCCGAGGTTTGTGACTGGGGACCTATGGCTGGGAGTGACCGGCTGGCTCCTGAAAAGCTACGATAGGCAGGATGGTGACCAGACCCATGGTGGCACCAGTGCCAAGTTGGGCTGGTTTGATAGTACCAAGTGGCTCTGGCAATCTGCCATCAAAAAGTTGTCAGGCGAGTTTTGTTTTCCAGGGAAAAGCGCCGTTGTGTGTATTTGGGGGCCTGTGGCTGGGAGTGGCCGGCTGGCTCCTTTGAACCCACAATACGCAGGATGGTTCCCAGACCCAAGGTGGCACCAGTGCCAAGTCGGGCTGGTTTGATACTACCAAGTGCGTCCTGCAATCTGCCATCCAGAAGCGGGGCAGCTTAATTTTGTTTGCCAGGGAAACGGGCCGTGGGTTTTGTTTGGGGGCCTATGGCTGAGAGTGGCCGGCTGGCTCCTGAAAATCCACGCTACGCAGCATGGTTCCCAGATGCAAGGTGGCACCAGTGCCAAGTCGGGCTGGTTTGATGGTGCAAAGTGGCTCCTGCAATCTGCCATCCAGAAGCGGGGCAGCTGATTTTTGTTTGCCAGAGAAAAATTCCGTGGATTGTTTTTGGGGGCATATTGCTGGGAGTGGCCGGCTGGCTCCTTAAAATGCTCGATACGCATGATGGTTCCCAGGCCCAAGGTGTCACCACTACCAAGTCGGCCTGCGGTTTTAGTATCAAGTTCATCCTGCAATTTGCCATCCAGAAGAGGGGCAGTTGAGTTTTGTTTGCCAGAGAAACGGGCCGAGGTTTCTGTTTGGGGACATATGGCTGAGAGTGGCCGGCTGGCCCCTGAATATCCACGATACACAGCATGGTTCCCAGATCCAAGGTGGCACCAGTGCCAAGTTGGGCTGGTTTGATAGTACCAAGTGTCTCCTGCAATCTGCCATCCAGAAGCGGGGCAGCTTACTTTTGTTTGCCAGAGAAATAGGCCTAGGTTTTTGTCTGGGGGCCTGTGGCTAGGAGTGGCCGGCTGGCTCCTAAGAATCCACGATACGCAGGATGTTTCCCAGACCCAAGGTGGCACCAGTGCCAAGTCGGGCTGGTTTGATAGTACCAAGTGGCTCCTGCAAACTCCATCAAAAAGTTGGCAGGCGTGTTTTGTTTTCCAGGGAACAGCGCCGTTGATTTTGTTTGGGGGCCTGTGGCTGGGAGTGGCCGGCTGGCTCCTTAGAATCCACGATACGCAGGATGGTTCCCAGACCCAAGGTGGCACCAGTGCCAAGTCGGGCTGGTTTGATTACACCAAGTGGCTCCTGCAATCTGCCATCCAGAAGTGAGGCAGCTAAGTTTTGTTTGCCAGAAAAAAGGGCCGTGGTTTTTGTTGGGGGCCTGTGGCTGGGAGTGGCCGGCTGGCTCCTTAGAATCCACCATACGCAGGATGGTTCCCAGACCCAAGGTGGCACCAGTGCCAAGTCGGGCTGGTTTGATAGTACCAAGTGGCTCCTGCAATCTGCCATCCAGAAGCGGTGCAGTTGAGTTTTGTTTGCCAGAGAAAAGGGCCGTGGGTTGTGTTTGGGGGCATATGGCTGGGAGTGGCCGGCTGTCTCATTAAAAAGATCGATACGCAGGATGGTTCCCAGACCCAAGGTGGCACCAGTGCCAAGTCGGGCTGTTTTTATAGTACCAAGTGCGTCCTGCAATTTGCCATCCAGAAGAGGGGCAGTGGAGTTTTGTTTGCCAGAGAATAGCGCCGTTGTTTGTGTTTGGGAGCTTGTGGCTGGGAGTGGCCGACTGGCGCCTTAGAATCTGTGTTACGCAGCATGGTTCCCAGACCAGAGGTGGCACCAGTGCCAAGTTGGGCTGGTTTGATAGTACCAAGTGGCTCCTGCAATCTGCCATCCAGAAGCGGGGCAGCTTACTTTTGTTTGCCAGGGAAACGGGCCGAGGTTTGTGACTGGGGACCTATGGCTGGGAGTGACCGGCTGGCTCCTGAAAAGCTACGATAGGCAGGATGGTGACCAGACCCATGGTGGCACCAGTGCCAAGTTGGGCTGGTTTGATAGTACCAAGTGGCTCTGGCAATCTGCCATCAAAAAGTTGTCAGGCGAGTTTTGTTTTCCAGGGAAAAGCGCCGTTGTTTGTATTTGGGGGCCTGTGGCTGGGAGTGGCCGGCTGGCTCCTTAGAATCCACGATACGCAGGATGGTTCCCAGACCCAAGGTGGCACCAGTGCCAAGTCGGGCTGGTTTGATTACACCAAGTGGCTCCTGCAATCTGCCATCCAGAAGTGAGGCAGCTAAGTTTTGTTTGCCAGAAAAAAGGGCCGTGGTTTTTGTTGGGGGCCTGTGGCTGGGAGTGGCCGGCTGGCTCCTTAGAATCCACCATACGCAGGATGGTTCCCAGACCCAAGGTGGCACCAGTGCCAAGTCGGGCTGGTTTGATAGTCCCAAGTGGCTCCTGCAAACTGCCATCCAGAAGCGGGGCAGCTGAGTTTTGTTTGCCAGGGAAATGGGCCGTTGTTTGTGTTTGGGGGCCTGTGGCTGGGAGTGTTCGGCTGGTTCCTGAATATGTACGATACGCAGGATTGTTCCCAGACCCAAGGTGGCACCAGTGCCACGTCGGGCGGTTTTCGTAGTACAAAGTGCGTCCTAAAATTTGCCATCCAGAAGAGGGGCAGTTGAGTTTTGTTTGCCAGAGAAAAGGGCCGTGGTTTGTTTTTGGGGGCATATGGCTGAGAGTGGCTGGCTGGCCCCTGAAAATCCACGATACACAGGATGGTTCCCAGATCCAAGGTGGCACCTGTGCCAAGTCGGGCTGATTTGATAGTACTAAGTAGCTCCTGCAATCTGCCATCCAGAAGCGGGGCAGCTTACTTTTGTTTGCCAGGGAAACGGGCCGAGGTTTGTGTTTGGGGGCCTATGGCTGAGAGTGACCGGCTGGCTCCTGAAAAGCTACAATAGGCAGGATGGTGACCAGACCCATGGTGGCACCAGTGCCAAGTTGGGCTGGTTTGATAGTACCAAGTGGTTCCTGCAATCTGCCATCCAGAAGCAGGGCAGCTGAGTTTTGTTTGCCAGAGAAAAGGGCCTTGGTTTGTGTTTGGGGGCATATGGCTGGGTGTGGCCAGCTGGCTCCTTAAAATGCACGATATGCAACATGGCTCCCAGACCCAAGGTGGCACCAGTGCCAAGTTGGGCTGGTTTGATAGTACCAAGTGGCTCCTGCAATCTTCCATGATCACGTGGAGAAATACTTTCTGGTTTCAGCCTCATGCTCTTTCTTCTCTCCCTCAACTTCTCTATCACCTCTCATCTGGTTCACATGCGCTGTCTTCAAGGTCCACAGGCTACTTTTCACAGAATCTTCTGGCCTGATGAAGTAAGAATGATGAATAGAACAGAGCTGGGATCTATTTTCCAGTTTGGATAAAATGCATTCTGCACACAAATCCAAGGAGAACGGGCTGCCCCGATGCCCAGAAAATCTTTCACTCCTGCTAGTGTTCTACGTCAACCGCAACTTAGTCTGAAAGAAAAGCTTTTTCTCTGAGAGCATCTGAGAGGTTTGCATGAAGCACTGATATCTGACATATGCAATTTTGAATAGGAGAGGAAAAAGAAAATGGCAAGGAGTTTTTAATTTTAGTGGTTTCAATTTTAATTTCCGTGCACTTTTTCAAAACTTGTCAGCTCAAATGCCCATCAACATCTTTTAGTCATCTGTAAGTCAGTATTCATATAAAATGTGCTTCAAATCCAAAGAATTTCAAATTTGCACTCCAAGCTTCTATGCCTAGATTTATGATTTCCTACACATATTAGATGAAAGGAAGGCCTTTTTTACTGTGGGAGTGCTGGAACACTGGAACAGGTTGCCCAGAGAAGTTGTGGGTGTCCCATCCCTGAAAGTATTCAAGGTCACCTTGGACGGGGCTTGGAGCAGCAACAAAGGAGAAGCTTGATGGTAGAGAAACAAAGTTGGACTATAGAAGAAACTCGGATTGAAGTATAGGATCAAGTTTTCTCTCAGCTCTTGGGGTAAATTCAAAGTTGTACAAAATGACATTTATCTGTGCTATTCACTACTGTAACAGAAAGTTTCATGAAAACTGTACAGAAGATAGTAAATTTTAAAAGAGATAAGAATTACAGCATAAAATCCATGGGATAGGTTACAACATGAGACACTCTCTAAGAGAAAATCTCTTTGTTTCAGCACTTCATCGGGGTAAGATTTCATGAAGTGCCAAAGAAGGCGGCAAAATATCATTCGGGACATTATTTACTGGAATTCAGCCTGGCCATTAGTAGAACTGCCTTTGAACATATCATGTAGATATACCACACACACTTTCCCTTCACTGAAAAATTACTGTTTACAACAAATAAGCAATTGACGATCAAAATTGATTGAAAGCATCTTAAACATGTCAAGTATTTCATTGTAGATGATCTGTGATCCAAATGCTTCTTCCACCTTCGAGAGGGACAGAAGAATTCTTCCATATCATGATGGTTTAAAATTGTATCAACCAATGTTTTCTGCTGAAAAGATATCATCTATTTTTTTCTATTTTTGGAAGAAAATATTCCTAGACATACAACAGGTGAGAACTAAGTAATTTTAAAGAAACAAATGAAATGAAAATATTCTGTAAATAGAATGAAATGAAAAGCTGTGTTTTAAATAGGAGCTAAATATTAAACAGAATTTTTGTACCAGGCATTTGAATTACTGCACCAGCTCTTTTGCCCATCAAGAGAGGCATTTAGCATTTCAGTCTTTTCCAAGGTGTTCATGATCTGCTATGCTGATCTCTGTGTGTGCCTAGGTGTGTGTGGAGGGGGGGGCATATGAAGGGGAGTGTGTATGTTTGCTTTACAATTGTTGTGGCAGATTCATGCCTCAGCTCCACATTTTGTTTTAAAAAGGTCACACCGAGTGGATATGAAGTTTACTATCAACAAGAGATCGATTCCCAAATCATCCATTTGACTCTCCCTTATAAATCATGTGCTTTGTTGCATATTTTATCAAATATACTTTCAAGCCAGATGGAGGAAGGAGGATGTGGGAATCCCTCCACCATCTTGCAACTTTTATGTAAGTAGGTTTTCAAGAAAATCATCATTTCTCTTTTAAATATGTCTGGAACAGGCATGATGGTAGTGTCAACCTGTTGGAGTTTTTGTTGCTGGAAGAAGTTGTACAAAAGGATTGGTTTTTACATTGACCAGTTACTGAATCAAGCGCAGGAATACATTGGAAATTTAGCTGGGGGTTCCTTTTCCCAGCAGACTACTTCTAGAACGAGCTTGTACACTGAAGCTGACTCTTTTGCTCTCTTTTTGTTTCTTTCCTATTTTCTTGGCTTCTTTGCCACTATCTAGACAATTTTGGAACTTTGTTCCCAACTAAAATGGTTTCAATAGTCTGATTGTGATCATACATTTTTACAAGGAATTTTTAAAATCTTTCCTCGAGTCCAGAAAGTCAAGGACTTAGATCTTTTTCTTCCCTTATCAATATTGCCATGAAATTGATAAATAAAGACCAACTCTTTATTTTTGTTTTTAACCCACGTAGATAATTCCCATCCATTAATCCATTTTGTGGACCAATAGCTGCCATTCTGATGGAAGCTGTCACTTCTTAACAATAGGCATTCTGTGACTATGTTGACTGCACTTTGGGTGAAGATCCTAACTGGTCTTAGATATACATAGGGAGAAATTTGCTCAGCCAGTGTCAGTCTTAAGCATGCGTATCAGAAGATCTTTCTAGAGCTGGGAATTTTCCCATGAAAGGGATTCAGTTAGGGAAGAGACACTTGTGCCAGAGTTTTACATTCTTCTTGAACACTGCTTAAGGAACTTAGATGCCATGTCCATTTGGATCTCTGTCTGCACAGAACTTTGTCATGCCAGCGCTTTGAAATGCATCTTGAAGAGAATTCACTAGCACAGAATGAAAGAGAGTGGAAGGGGTTGGTGGGGCTAACCAGGCCCAACCCCCCTGCCTAAACCAGGATACCTAGAGCCTCTTGCCCAGGATTCTATCTGGGTGTACTTTTAATGTCTTCAAAGATCCAGGCTCCACAATCTTTCTGGGCAGTCTGTGCCGTGGTTCAGTCACCCTGACAGTAAAGAAACATTTACTGATGTTCAAAGGCAATCTCCTGTATTTCAGTGTGTGCCCACTGCCTCTTGTCTTTTCCCTCAGCATCACTGAAAAGACACTGATTCCCTCCCCTTTGCACTATTGCTTCCATATGTATGTGTGATGCCATGTAGAGGTATGTCAAAAACCTCCCTGAAGCCCAGGCAGATAATATTCCCTTCATCTACCAGTCAAGTTGATTCATCAGAGGAGTTTAAAGTGATGTTCAGCATGAAATTCCCCTGAAAAATCATGCTAACTACATTATTTGGTCATCTGTCATGTGCCTGGCAAGGATTTCCAGGAAGAGCTGCTTCATCAACTTCCTGGGGATAAAAAAGAGGCTGGCTGGTTTGTACTATGGCGAGTCCTCTTAATTGCCTTTTTTGAAGATGGGTGTCATTTGCTAACATCCACTCTTTAGCTCCTCTTCTCATCTACACCTCGGCAAAAAGCTTTTCCACTATGTCTGGCTAGGAAAAACTGTGCCAGCACAGAAAACATCTCCCATCGTGTTCTAGAAGTTGCACGGATGTCTGCCAAGTGTTTGGCAGGAAGAAAAGAAAAGTTGTCCAAAACAGCTTCCAATCGAATGTTCCTGTGATTGGAAAAGTCAGGAGAGTGCAAAGGTACTGTTTTCTATCAGTTGGCAAGGTGCGCACACAATCCCAGTGTTGTACAGCTTGCTTCTTCACCTTCCCGAAGCTGCCGCTCTCGCCGGCTGCCGGAGCCCAAGAAGCGGCTTCTTCGCGCAAAGACGATTGTGCCGCTCACAGTGCTCTCCTTAGCGCGGCTTCTGCCGAAAGACGCCCGGCAGCGGCTCTTACCTCCGGAGAGCATCCTACCTTCGTCTTTCGCGTCTTTTGTAGTCTACATCTTAGCAAAACGCTTCTCCACTATGTCTGGCTAGGAAAAACTGTGCCAGCACAGAAAACATCTCCCATCGTGTTCTCGAAGTTGCACGGATGTCTGCCAAGTGTTTGGCAGGAAGAAAAGAAAAGTTGTCCAAAACAGCTTCCAATCGAATGTTCCTGTGATTGGAAAAGTCAGGAGAGTGCAAAGGTACTGTTTTCTATCAGTTGGCAAGGTGCGCACACAATCCCAGTGTTGTACAGCTTGCTTCTTCACCTTCCCGAAGCTGCCGCTCTCGCCGGCTCCCGGAACCGAAGAAGCGGCTTCTTCGCGCAAAGACGATTGTGCCGCTCACAGTGCTCTCCTTAGCGCGGCTTCTGCCGAAAGACGCCCGGCAGCGGCTCTTAGCTCCGGAGAGCATCCTACCTTCGTCTTTCGCGTCTTATGTAGTCTACACCTCGGCAAAAAGCTTTTCCACTATGTCTGGCTAGGAAAAACTGTGCCAGCACAGAAAACATCTCCCATCGTGTTCTAGAAGTTGCACGGATGTCTGCCAAGTGTTTGGCAGGAAGAAAAGAAAAGTTGTCCAAAACAGCTTCCAATCGAATGTTCCTGTGATTGGAAAAGTCAGGAGAGTGCAAAGGTACTGTTTTCTATCAGTTGGCAAGGTGCGCACACAATCCCAGTGTTGTACAGCTTGCTTCTTCACCTTCCCGAAGCTGCCGCTCTCGCCGGCTGCCGGAGCCCAAGAAGCGGCTTCTTCGCGCAAAGACGATTGTGCCGCTCACAGTGCTCTCCTTAGCGCGGCTTCTGCCGAAAGACGCCCGGCAGCGGCTCTTACCTCCGGAGAGCATCCTACCTTCGTCTTTCGCGTCTTTTGTAGTCTACATCTTAGCAAAACGCTTCTCCACTATGTCTGGCTAGGAAAAACTGTGCCAGCACAGAAAACATCTCCCATCGTGTTCTAGAAGTTGCACGGATGTCTGCCAAGTGTTTGGCAGGAAGAAAAGAAAAGTTGTCCAAAACAGCTTCCAATCGAATGTTCCTGTGATTGGAAAAGTCAGGAGAGTGCAAAGGTACTGTTTTCTATCAGTTGGCAAGGTGCGCACACAATCCCAGTGTTGTACAGCTTGCTTCTTCACCTTCCCGAAGCTGCCGCTCTCGCCGGCTCCCGGAACCGAAGAAGCGGCTTCTTCGCGCAAAGACGATTGTGCCGCTCACAGTGCTCTCCTTAGCGCGGCTTCTGCCGAAAGACGCCCGGCAGCGGCTCTTACCTCCGGAGAGCATCCTACCTTCGTCTTTCGCGTCTTTTGTAGTCTACATCTTAGCAAAACGCTTCTCCACTATGTCTGGCTAGGAAAAACTGTGCCAGCACAGAAAACATCTCCCATCGTGTTCTAGAAGTTGCACGGATGTCTGCCAAGTGTTTGGCAGGAAGAAAAGAAAAGTTGTCCAAAACAGCTTCCAATCGAATGTTCCTGTGATTGGAAAAGTCAGGAGAGTGCAAAGGTACTGTTTTCTATCAGTTGGCAAGGTGCGCACACAATCCCAGTGTTGTACAGCTTGCTTCTTCACCTTCCCGAAGCTGCCGCTCTCGCCGGCTCCCGGAACCGAAGAAGCGGCTTCTTCGCGCAAAGACGATTGTGCCGCTCACAGTGCTCTCCTTAGCGCGGCTTCTGCCGAAAGACGCCCGGCAGCGGCTCTTACCTCCGGAGAGCATCCTACCTTCGTCTTTCGCGTCTTTTGTAGTCTACATCTTAGCAAAACGCTTCTCCACTATGTCTGGCTAGGAAAAACTGTGCCAGCACAGAAAACATCTCCCATCGTGTTCTAGAAGTTGCACGGATGTCTGCCAAGTGTTTGGCAGGAAGAAAAGAAAAGTTGTCCAAAACAGCTTCCAATCGAATGTTCCTGTGATTGGAAAAGTCAGGAGAGTGCAAAGGTACTGTTTTCTATCAGTTGGCAAGGTGCGCACACAATCCCAGTGTTGTACAGCTTGCTTCTTCACCTTCCCGAAGCTGCCGCTCTCGCCGGCTCCCGGAACCGAAGAAGCGGCTTCTTCGCGCAAAGACGATTGTGCCGCTCACAGTGCTCTCCTTAGCGCGGCTTCTGCCGAAAGACGCCCGGCAGCGGCTCTTACCTCCGGAGAGCATCCTACCTTCGTCTTTCGCGTCTTATGTAGTCTACACCTCGGCAAAAAGCTTTTCCACTATGTCTGGCTAGGAAAAACTGTGCCAGCACAGAAAACATCTCCCATCGTGTTCTAGAAGTTGCACGGATGTCTGCCAAGTGTTTGGCAGGAAGAAAAGTTGTCCAAAACAGCTTCCAATCGAATGTTCCTGTGATTGGAAAAGTCAGGAGAGTGCAAAGGTACTGTTTTCTATCAGTTGGCAAGGTGCGCACACAATCCCAGTGTTGTACAGCTTGCTTCTTCACCTTCCCGAAGCTGCCGCTCTCGCCGGCTGCCGGAGCCCAAGAAGCGGCTTCTTCGCGCAAAGACGATTGTGCCGCTCACAGTGCTCTCCTTAGCGCGGCTTCTGCCGAAAGACGCCCGGCAGCGGCTCTTACCTCCGGAGAGCATCCTACCTTCGTCTTTCGCGTCTTTTGTAGTCTACATCTTAGCAAAACGCTTTTCCACTATGTCTGGCTAGGAAAAACTGTGCCAGCACAGAAAACATCTCCCATCGTGTTCTAGAAGTTGCACGGATGTCTGCCAAGTGTTTGGCAGGAAGAAAAGAAAAGTTGTCCAAAACAGCTTCCAATCGAATGTTCCTGTGATTGGAAAAGTCAGGAGAGTGCAAAGGTACTGTTTTCTATCAGTTGGCAAGGTGCGCACACAATCCCAGTGTTGTACAGCTTGCTTCTTCACCTTCCCGAAGCTGCCGCTCTCGCCGGCTGCCGGAGCCCAAGAAGCGGCTTCTTCGCGCAAAGACGATTGTGCCGCTCACAGGGCTCTCCTTAGCGCGGCTTCTGCCGAAAGACGCCCGGCAGCGGCTCTTACCTCCGGAGAGCATCCTACCTTCGTCTTTCGCGTCTTTTGTAGTCTACATCTTAGCAAAACGCTTTTCCACTATGTCTGGCTAGGAAAAACTGTGCCAGCACAGAAAACATCTCCCATCGTGTTCTAGAAGTTGCACGGATGTCTGCCAAGTGTTTGGCAGGAAGAAAAGAAAAGTTGTCCAAAACAGCTTCCAATCGAATGTTCCTGTGATTGGAAAAGTCAGGAGAGTGCAAAGGTACTGTTTTCTATCAGTTGGCAAGGTGCGCACACAATCCCAGTGTTGTACAGCTTGCTTCTTCACCTTCCCGAAGCTGCCGCTCTCGCCGGCTGCCGGAGCCCAAGAAGCGGCTTCTTCGCGCAAAGACGATTGTGCCGCTCACAGTGCTCTCCTTAGCGCGGCTTCTGCCGAAAGACGCCCGGCAGCGGCTCTTAACTCCGGAGAGCATCCTACCTTCGTCTTTCGCGTCTTTTGTAGTCTACATCTTAGCAAAACGCTTTTCCACTATGTCTGGCTAGGAAAAACCGTGCCAGCCCAGAAAACATCTCCCATCGTTTTCTAGAAGTTGCAGATATGTCTGCCAAGTGTTTGGCAGGAAGAAAAGAAAAGTTGTCCAAAACAGCTTCCAATCGAATGTTCCTGTGATTGGAAGAGTCAGGAGAGTGCAAAGGTACTGTTTTCTATCAGTTGGCAAGGTGCGCACACAATCCCAGTGTTGTACAGCTTGCTTCTTCACCTTCCCGAAGCTGCCACTCTCAGGAGGTAAGAGCCGCTGCCTTCTTTGGGCAGAAGCCGCGCTAAGGGGAGCACTGTGAGCGGCACAATCGTCTTTGCGCGAAGAAGCCGCTTCTTGGGCTCCGGGAGCCGGCGAGAGCGGCAGCTTCGGGAAGGTGAAGAAGCAAGCTGTACAACACTGGGATTGTGTGCGCACCTTGCCAACTGATAGAAAACAGTACCTTTGCACTCTCCTGACTTTTCCAATCACAGGAACATTCGATTGGAAGCTGTTTTGGACAACTTTTCTTTTCTTCCTGCCAAACACTTGGCAGACATCCGTGCAACTTCTAGAACACGATGGGAGATGTTTTCTGTGCTGGCACAGTTTTTCCTAGCCAGACATAGTGGAGAAGCGTTATGCTAAGATGTAGACTACAAAAGACGCGAAAGACGAAGGTAGGATGCTCTCCGGAGGTAAGAGCCGCTGCCGGGCGTCTTTCGGCAGAAGCCGCGCTAAGGAGAGCACTGTGAGCGGCACAATCGTCTTCGCGCGAAGAAGCCGCTTCTTGGGCTCCGGGAGCCGGCGAGAGCGGCAGCTTCGGGAAGGTGAAGAAGCAAGCTGTACAACACTGGGATTGTGTGCGCACCTTGCCAACTGATAGAAAACAGTACCTTTGCACTCTCCTGACTTTTCCAATCACAGGAACATTCGATTGGAAGCTGTTTTGGACAACTTTTCTTTTCTTCCTGCCAAACACTTGGCAGACATCCGTGCAACTTCTAGAACACGATGGGAGATGTTTTCTGTGCTGGCACAGTTTTTCCTAGCCAGACATAGTGGAAAAGCTTTTTGCCGAGGTGTAGACTACATAAGACGCGAAAGACGAAGGTAGGATGCTCTCCGGAGGTAAGAGCCGCTGCCGGGCGTCTTTCGGCAGAAGCCGCGCTAAGGAGAGCCCTGTGAGCGGCACAATCGTCTCTGCGCGAAGAAGCCGCTTCTTCGGTTCCGGGAGCCGGCGAGAGCGGCAGCTTCGGGAAGGTGAAGAAGCAAGCTGTACAACACTGGGATTGTGTGCGCACCTTGCCAACTGATAGAAAACAGTACCTTTGCACTCTCCTGACTTTTCCAATCACAGGAACATTCGATTGGAAGCTGTTTTGGACAACTTTTCTTTTCTTCCTGCCAAACACTTGGCAGACATCCGTGCAACTTCTAGAACACGATGGGAGATGTTTTCTGTGCTGGCACAGTTTTTCCTAGCCAGACATAGTGGAAAAGCGTTTTGCTAAGATGTAGACTACAAAAGACGCGAAAGACGAAGGTAGGATGCTCTCCGGAGGTAAGAGCCGCTGCCGGGCGTCTTTCGGCAGAAGCCGCGCTAAGGAGAGCACTGTGAGCGGCACAATCGTCTTTGCGCGAAGAAGCCGCTTCTTGGGCTCCGGGAGCCGGCGAGAGCGGCAGCTTCGGGAAGGTGAAGAAGCAAGCTGTACAACACTGGGATTGTGTGCGCACCTTGCCAACTGATAGAAAACAGTACCTTTGCACTCTCCTGACTTTTCCAATCACAGGAACATTCGATTGGAAGCTGTTTTGGACAACTTTTCTTTTCTTCCTGCCAAACACTTGGCAGACATCCGTGCAACTTCTAGAACACGATGGGAGATGTTTTCTGTGCTGGCACAGTTTTTCCTAGCCAGACATAGTGGAAAAGCGTTTTGCCGAGGTGTAGATGAGAAGAGGAGCTAAAGACGAAGGTAGGATGCTCTCCGGAGGTAAGAGCCGCTGCCGGGCGTCTTTCGGCAGAAGCCGCGCTAAGGAGAGCACTGTGAGCGGCACAATCGTCTTTGCGCGAAGAAGCCGCTTCTTGGGCTCCGGGAGCCGGCGAGAGCGGCAGCTTCGGGAAGGTGAAGAAGCAAGCTGTACAACACTGGGATTGTGTGCGCACCTTGCCAACTGATAGAAAACAGTACCTTTGCACTCTCCTGACTTTTCCAATCACAGGAACATTCGATTGGAAGCTGTTTTGGACAACTTTTCTTTTCTTCCTGCCAAACACTTGGCAGACATCCGTGCAACTTCTAGAACACGATGGGAGATGTTTTCTGTGCTGGCACAGTTTTTCCTAGCCAGACATAGTGGAAAAGCTTTTTGCCGAGGTGTAGATGAGAAGAGGAGCTAAAGAGTGGATGTTAGCAAATGACACCCATCTTCAAAAAAGGCAATTAAGAGGACTCGCCATAGTACAAACCAGCCAGCCTCTTTTTTATCCCCAGGAAGTTGATGAAGCAGCTCTTCCTGGAAATCCTTGCCAGGCACATGACAGATGACCAAATAATGTAGTTAGCATGATTTTTCAGGGGAATTTCATGCTGAACATCACTTTAAACTCCTCTGATGAATCAACTTGACTGGTAGATGAAGGGAATATTATCTGCCTGGGCTTCAGGGAGGTTTTTGACATACCTCTACATGGCATCACACATACATATGGAAGCAATAGTGCAAAGGGGAGGGAATCAGTGTCTTTTCAGTGATGCTGAGGGAAAAGACAAGAGGCAGTGGGCACACACTGAAATACAGGAGATTGCCTTTGAACATCAGTAAATGTTTCTTTACTGTCAGGGTGACTGAACCACGGCACAGACTGCCCAGAAAGATTGTGGAGCCTGGATCTTTGAAGACATTAAAAGTACACCCAGATAGAATCCTGGGCAAGAGGCTCTAGGTATCCTGGTTTAGGCAGGGGGGTTGGGCCTGGTTAGCCCCACCAACCCCTTCCACTCTCTTTCATTCTGTGCTAGTGAATTCTCTTCAAGATGCATTTCAAAGCGCTGGCATGACAAAGTTCTGTGCAGACAGAGATCCAAATGGACATGGCATCTAAGTTCCTTAAGCAGTGTTCAAGAAGAATGTAAAACTCTGGCACAAGTGTCTCTTCCCTAACTGAATCCCTTTCATGGGAAAATTCCCAGCTCTAGAAAGATCTTCTGATACGCATGCTTAAGACTGACACTGGCTGAGCAAATTTCTCCCTATGTATATCTAAGACCAGTTAGGATCTTCACCCAAAGTGCAGTCAACATAGTCACAGAATGCCTATTGTTAAGAAGTGACAGCTTCCATCAGAATGGCAGCTATTGGTCCACAAAATGGATTAATGGATGGGAATTATCTACGTGGGTTAAAAACAAAAATAAAGAGTTGGTCTTTATTTATCAATTTCATGGCAATATTGATAAGGGAAGAAAAAGATCTAAGTCCTTGACTTTCTGGACTCGAGGAAAGATTTTAAAAATTCCTTGTAAAAATGTATGATCACAATCAGACTATTGAAACCATTTTAGTTGGGAACAAAGTTCCAAAATTGTCTAGATAGTGGCAAAGAAGCCAAGAAAATAGGAAAGAAACAAAAAGAGAGCAAAAGAGTCAGCTTCAGTGTACAAGCTCGTTCTAGAAGTAGTCTGCTGGGAAAAGGAACCCCCAGCTAAATTTCCAATGTATTCCTGCGCTTGATTCAGTAACTGGTCAATGTAAAAACCAATCCTTTTGTACAACTTCTTCCAGCAACAAAAACTCCAACAGGTTGACACTACCATCATGCCTGTTCCAGACATATTTAAAAGAGAAATGATGATTTTCTTGAAAACCTACTTACATAAAAGTTGCAAGATGGTGGAGGGATTCCCACATCCTCCTTCCTCCATCTGGCTTGAAAGTATATTTGATAAAATATGCAACAAAGCACATGATTTATAAGGGAGAGTCAAATGGATGATTTGGGAATCGATCTCTTGTTGATAGTAAACTTCATATCCACTCGGTGTGACCTTTTTAAAACAAAATGTGGAGCTGAGGCATGAATCTGCCACAACAATTGTAAAGCAAACATACACACTCCCCTTCATATGCCCCCCCCTCCACACACACCTAGGCACACACAGAGATCAGCATAGCAGATCATGAACACCTTGGAAAAGACTGAAATGCTAAATGCCTCTCTTGATGGGCAAAAGAGCTGGTGCAGTAATTCAAATGCCTGGTACAAAAATTCTGTTTAATATTTAGCTCCTATTTAAAACACAGCTTTTCATTTCATTCTATTTACAGAATATTTTCATTTCATTTGTTTCTTTAAAATTACTTAGTTCTCACCTGTTGTATGTCTAGGAATATTTTCTTCCAAAAATAGAAAAAAATAGATGATATCTTTTCAGCAGAAAACATTGGTTGATACAATTTTAAACCATCATGATATGGAAGAATTCTTCTGTCCCTCTCGAAGGTGGAAGAAGCATTTGGATCACAGATCATCTACAATGAAATACTTGACATGTTTAAGATGCTTTCAATCAATTTTGATCGTCAATTGCTTATTTGTTGTAAACAGTAATTTTTCAGTGAAGGGAAAGTGTGTGTGGTATATCTACATGATATGTTCAAAGGCAGTTCCTACTAATGGCCAGGCTGAATTCCAGTAAATAATGTCCCGAATGATATTTTGCCGCCTTCTTTGGCACTTCATGAAATCTTACCCCGATGAAGTGCTGAAACAAAGAGATTTTCTCTTAGAGAGTGTCTCATGTTGTAACCTATCCCATGGATTTTATGCTGTAATTCTTATCTCTTTTAAAATTTACTATCTTCTGTACAGTTTTCATGAAACTTTCTGTTACAGTAGTGAATAGCACAGATAAATGTCATTTTGTACAACTTTGAATTTACCCCAAGAGCTGAGAGAAAACTTGATCCTATACTTCAATCCGAGTTTCTTCTATAGTCCAACTTTGTTTCTCTACCATCAAGCTTCTCCTTTGTTGCTGCTCCAAGCCCCGTCCAAGGTGACCTTGAATACTTTCAGGGATGGGACACCCACAACTTCTCTGGGCAACCTGTTCCAGTGTTCCAGCACTCCCACAGTAAAAAAGGCCTTCCTTTCATCTAATATGTGTAGGAAATCATAAATCTAGGCATAGAAGCTTGGAGTGCAAATTTGAAATTCTTTGGATTTGAAGCACATTTTATATGAATACTGACTTACAGATGACTAAAAGATGTTGATGGGCATTTGAGCTGACAAGTTTTGAAAAAGTGCACGGAAATTAAAATTGAAACCACTAAAATTAAAAACTCCTTGCCATTTTCTTTTTCCTCTCCTATTCAAAATTGCATATGTCAGATATCAGTGCTTCATGCAAACCTCTCAGATGCTCTCAGAGAAAAAGCTTTTCTTTCAGACTAAGTTGCGGTTGACGTAGAACACTAGCAGGAGTGAAAGATTTTCTGGGCATCGGGGCAGCACGTTCTCCTTGGATTTGTGTGCAGAATGCATTTTATCCAAACTGGAAAATAGATCCCAGCTCTGTTCTATTCATCATTCTTACTTCATCAGGCCAGAAGATTCTGTGAAAAGTAGCCTGTGGACCTTGAAGACAGCGCATGTGAACCAGATGAGAGGTGATAGAGAAGTTGAGGGAGAGAAGAAAGAGCATGAGGCTGAAACCAGAAAGTATTTCTCCACGTGATCATGGAAGATTGCAGGAGCCACTTGGTACTATCAAACCAGCCCAACTTGGCACTGGTGCCACCTTGGGTCTGGGAGCCATGTTGCATATCGTGCATTTTAAGGAGCCAGCTGGCCACACCCAGCCATATGCCCCCAAACACAAACCAAGGCCCTTTTCTCTGGCAAACAAAACTCAGCTGCCCTGCTTCTGGATGGCAGATTGCAGGAACCACTTGGTACTATCAAACCAGCCCAACTTGGCACTGGTGCCACCATGGGTCTGGTCACCATCCTGCCTATTGTAGCTTTTCAGGAGCCAGCCGGTCACTCTCAGCCATAGGCCCCCAAACACAAACCTCGGCCCGTTTCCCTGGCAAACAAAAGTAAGCTGCCCCGCTTCTGGATGGCAGATTGCAGGAGCTACTTAGTACTATCAAATCAGCCCGACTTGGCACAGGTGCCACCTTGGATCTGGGAACCATCCTGTGTATCGTGGATTTTCAGGGGCCAGCCAGCCACTCTCAGCCATATGCCCCCAAAAACAAACCACGGCCCTTTTCTCTGGCAAACAAAACTCAACTGCCCCTCTTCTGGATGGCAAATTTTAGGACGCACTTTGTACTACGAAAACCGCCCGACGTGGCACTGGTGCCACCTTGTGTCAGGGAACCATCCTGCATATCGAGCTTTTTAAGGAGCCAGCCGGCCAGGCCCAGCCATATACCCCCAAAAACAAACCACGGACCATTTCTCATGGAAACAAAAATCCGCTGCCCCGCGTCTGGATGGTAGATTGCAGGAGCCACTTTGCACCATCAAACCAGCCCGACTTGGCACTGGTGCCACCTTGGGTCTGGGAACAATCCTGCGTATCGTACATATTCAGGAACCAGCCGAACACTCCCAGCCACAGGCCCCCAAACACAAACAACGGCCCATTACCCTGGCAAACAAAACTCAGCTGCCCCGCTTCTGGATGGCAGTTTGCAGGAGCCACTTGGGACTATCAAACCAGCCCGACTTGGCACTGGTGCCACCTTGGGTCTGGGAACCATCCTGCGTATGGTGGATTCTAAGGAGCCAGCCGGCCACTCCCAGCCACAGGCCCCCAACAAAAACCACGGCCCTTTTTTCTGGCAAACAAAATTAAGCTGCCCCGATTCTGGATGGCAGATTGCAGGAGCCACTTGGTGTAATCAAACCAGCCCGACTTGGCACTGGTGCCACCTTGGGTCTGGGAACCATCCTGCGTATCGTGGATTCTAAGGAGCCAGCCGGCCACTCCCAGCCACAGGTCCCCAAACAAAATCAACGGCGCTGTTCCCTGGAAAACAAAACACGCCTGCCAACTTTTTGATGGAGTTTGCAGGAGCTACTTGGTACTATCAAACCAGCCCGACTTGGCACTGGTGCCACCTTGGGTCTGGGAAACATCCTGCGTATCGTGGATTCTTAGGAGCCAGCCGGCCACTCCTAGCCACAGGCCCCCAACAAAAACCTAGGCCTATTTCTCTGGCAAACAAAAGTAAGCTGCCCCGCTTCTGGATGGCAGATTGCAGGAGACACTTGGTACTATCAAACCAGCCCAACTTGGCACTGGTGCCACCTTGGATCTGGGAACCATGCTGTGTATCGTGGATATTCAGGGGCCAGCCGGCCACTCTCAGCCATATGTCCCCAAACAGAAACCTCGGCCCGTTTCTCTGGCAAACAAAACTCAACTGCCCCTCTTCTGGATGGCAAATTGCAGGATGAACTTGATACTAAAACCGCAGGCCGACTTGGTAGTGGTGACACCTTGGGCCTGGGAACCATCATGCGTATCGAGCATTTTAAGGAGCCAGCCGGCCACTCCCAGCAATATGCCCCCAAAAACAATCCACGGAATTTTTCTCTGGCAAACAAAAATCTGCTGCCCCGCTTCTGGATGGCAGATTGCAGGAGCCACTTTGCACCATCAAACCAGCCCGACTTGGCACTGGTGCCACCTTGCATCTGGGAACCATGCTGCCTAGCGTGGATTTTCAGGAGCCAGCCGGCCACTCTCAGCCATAGGCCCCCAAACAAAACCCACGGCCCGTTTCCCTGGCAAACAAAATTAAGCTGCCCCGCTTCTGGATGGCAGATTGCAGGACGCACTTGGTAGTATCAAACCAGCCCGACTTGGCACTGGTGCCACCTTGGGTCTGGGAACCATCCTGCGTATTGTGGGTTCAAAGGAGCCAGCCGGCCACTCCCAGCCACAGGCCCCCAAATACAAACAACGGCGCTTTTCCCTGGAAAACAAAACTCGCCTGACAACTTTTTGATGGCAAATTGCCAGAGCCACTTGGTACTATCAAACCAGCCCAACTTGGCACTGGTGCCACCATGGGTCTGGTCACCATCCTGCCTATCGTAGCTTTTCAGGAGCCAGCCGGTCACTCCCAGCCATAGGTCCCCAGTCACAAACCTCGGCCCGTTTCCCTGGCAAACAAAAGTAAGCTGCCCCGCTTCTGGATGGCAGATTGCAGGAGCCACTTGGTACTATCAAACCAGCCCAACTTGGCACTGGTGCCACCTCTGGTCTGGGAACCATGCTGCGTAACACAGATTCTACGGCGCCAGTCGGCCACTCCCAGCCACAATCTCCCAAACACAAACAACGGCGCTATTCTCTGGCAAACAAAACTCCACTGCCCCTCTTCTGGATGGCAAATTGCAGGACGCACTTGGTACTATAAAAACAGCCCGACTTGGCACTGGTGCCACCTTGGGTCTGGGAACCATCCTGCGTATCGATCTTTTTAATGAGACAGCCGGCCACTCCCAGCCATATGCCCCCAAACACAACCCACGGCCCTTTTCTCTGGCAAACAAAACTCAACTGCACCGCTTCTGGAAGGCAGATTGCAGGAGCCACTTGGTACTATCAAACCAGCCCGACTTGGCACTGGTGCCACCTTGGGTCTGGGAACCATCCTGCGTATGGTGGATTCTAAGGAGCCAGCCGGCCACTCCCAGCCACAGGCCCCCAACAAAAACCACGGCCCTTTTTTCTGGCAAACAAAACTTAGCTGCCTCACTTCTGGATGGCAGATTGCAGGAGCCACTTGGTGTAATCAAACCAGCCCGACTTGGCACTGGTGCCACCTTGGGTCTGGGAACCATCCTGCGTATCGTGGATTCTAAGGAGCCAGCCGGCCACTCCCAGCCACAGGCCCCCAAACAAAATCAACGGCGCTGTTCCCTGGAAAACAAAACACGCCTGCCAACTTTTTGATGGAGTTTGCAGGAGCCACTTGGTACTATCAAACCAGCCCGACTTGGCACTGGTGCCACCTTGGGTCTGGGAAACATCCTGCGTATCGTGGATTCTTAGGAGCCAGCCGGCCACTCCTAGCCACAGGCCCCCAAACAAAAACCTAGGCCTATTTCTCTGGCAAACAAAAGTAAGCTGCCCCGCTTCTGGATGGCAGATTGCAGGAGACACTTGGTACTATCAAACCAGCCCAACTTGGCACTGGTGCCACCTTGGATCTGGGAACCATGCTGTGTATCGTGGATATTCAGGGGCCAGCCGGCCACTCTCAGCCATATGTCCCCAAACAGAAACCTCGGCCCGTTTCTCTGGCAAACAAAACTCAACTGCCCCTCTTCTGGATGGCAAATTGCAGGATGAACTTGATACTAAAACCGCAGGCCGACTTGGTAGTGGTGACACCTTGGACCTGGGAACCATCATGCGTATCGAGCATTTTAAGGAGCCAGCCGGCCACTCCCAGCAATATGCCCCCAAAAACAATCCACGGAATTTTTCTCTGGCAAACAAAAATCAGCTGCCCCGCTTCTGGATGGCAGATTGCAGGAGCCACTTTGCACCATCAAACCAGCCCGACTTGGCACTGGTGCCACCTTGCATCTGGGAACCATGCTGCCTAGCGTGGATTTTCAGGAGCCAGCCGGCCACTCTCAGCCATAGGCCCCCAAACAAAACCCACGGCCCGTTTCCCTGGCAAACAAAATTAAGCTGCCCCGCTTCTGGATGGCAGATTGCAGGACGCACTTGGTAGTATCAAACCAGCCCGACTTGGCACTGGTGCCACCTTGGGTCTGGGAACCATCCTGCGTATCGTGGGTTCAAAGGAGCCAGCCGGCCACTCCCAGCCACAGGCCCCCAAATACAAACAACGGCGCTTTTCCCTGGAAAACAAAACTCGCCTGACAACTTTTTGATGGCAGATTGCAGGAGCCACTTGGTACTATCAAACCAGCCCAACTTGGCACTGGTGCCACCATGGGTCTGGTCACCATCCTGCCTATCGTAGCTTTTCAGGAGCCAGCCGGTCACTCCCAGCCATAGGTCCCCAGTCACAAACCTCGGCCCGTTTCCCTGGCAAACAAAAGTAAGCTGCCCCACTTCTGGATGGCAGATTGCAGGAGCCACTTGGTACTATCAAACCAGCCCAACTTGGCACTGGTGCCACCTCTGGTCTGGGAACCATGCTGCGTAACACAGATTCTAAGGCGCCAGTCGGCCACTCCCAGCCACAAGCCCCCAAACACAAACAACGGCGCTATTCTCTGGCAAACAAAACTCCACTGCCCCTCTTCTGGATGGCAAATTGCAGGACGCACTTGGTACTATAAAAACAGCCCGACTTGGCACTGGTGCCACCTTGGGTCTGGGAACCATCCTGCGTATCGATCTTTTTAATGAGACAGCCGGCCACTCCCAGCCATATGTCCCCAAACACAACCCACGGCCCTTTTCTCTGGCAAACAAAACTCAACTGCACCGCTTCTGGATGGCAGATTGCAGGAGCCACTTGGTACTATCAAACCAGCCCGACTTGGCACTAGTGCCACCTTGGGTCTGGGAACCATCCAGCCTATCGTGGATTTTAAGGAGCCAGCCGGCTACTCCCAGCCACAGGCCCCCAACAAAAACCACGGCCCTTTTTTCTGGCAAACAAAACTTAGCTGCCTCACTTCTGGATGGCAGATTGCAGGAGCCACTTGGTGTAATCAAACCAGCCCGACTTGGCACTGGTGCCACCTTGGGTCTGGGAACCATCCTGCGTATCGTGGATTCTAAGGAGCCAGCCGGCCACTCCCAGCCACAGGTCCCCAAACAAAATCAACGGCGCTGTTCCCTGGAAAACAAAACACGTCTGCCAACATTTTGATGGAGTTTGCAGGAGCCACTTTTCACCATCAAACCAGCCCGACTTGGCACTGGTGCCACCTTGGGTCTGGGAAACATCCTGCGTATCGTGGATTCTAAGGAGCCAGCCGGCCACTCCTAGCCACAGGCCCCCAGACAAAAACCTAGGCCTATTTCTCTGGCAAACAAAAGTAAGCTGCCCCGCTTCTGGATGGCAGATTGCAGGAGACACTTGGGACTATCAAACCAGCCCAACTTGGCACTGGTGCCACCTTGGATCTGGGAACCATGCTGTGTATCGTGGATATTCAGGGGCCAGCCGGCCACTCTCAGCCATATGTCCCCAAACAGAAACCTCGGCCCGTTTCTCTGGCAAACAAAACTCAACTGCCCCTCTTCTGGATGGCAAATTGCAGGACGAACTTGATACTAAAACCGCAGGCCGACTTGGTAGTGGTGACACCTTGGGCCTGGGAACCATCATGCGTATCGAGCATTTTAAGGAGCCAGCCGGCCACTCCCAGCAATATGCCCCCAAAAACAATCCACGGAATTTTTCTCTGGCAAACAAAAATCAGCTGCCCCGCTTCTGGATGGCAGATTGCAGGAGCCACTTTGCACCATCAAACCAGCCCGACTTGGCACTGGTGCCACCTTGCATCTGGGAACCATGCTGCCTAGCGTGGATTTTCAGGAGCCAGCCGGCCACTCTCAGCCATAGGCCCCCATACAAAACCCACGGCCCGTTTCCCTGGCAAACAAAATTAAGCTGCCTCGCTTCTGGATGGCAGATTGCAGGACGCACTTGGTAGTATCAAACCAGCCCGACTTGGCACTGGTGCCACCTTGGGTCTGGGAACCATGCTGCGTATCATGGATTTTCAGGAGCCAGCCGTCCACTGCCAGCCACAGGCCCCGAAACACAAACAACAGCCTTTTTCTCTGGCAAACAAAATTCAGCTGCCCCGCTTCTGGATGGCAGATTGCAGGAACCACTTGGTACTAACAACCCAGCCCGACTTGGCACTGGTGCCACCTTGGGTCTGGGAACCATCCTGCGTATCGTGGATTCTAAGGAGCCAGCTGGCCACTCCCAGCCACAGGCCCCAAAACACACACAACGGTGCTTTTCCCTGGAAAACAAAACTCGCCTGCCAAACATTTGATGGCAGATTGCAGGAGCCACTTGGTACTATCAAACCAGCCCAACTTGGCACTGGTGCCACCATGGGTCTGGTCACCATCCTGCCTATCGTAGCTTTTCAGGTGCCAGCCAGCCACCCCCAGCCAGAGGCCCCTAGACAAATATTTCGGCCCGTTTCCCTGGCAAACAAAAGTAAGCTACCCCGCTTCTGGATGGCAGATTGCAGGAGCCACTTTGCACCATCAAACCAGCCCAACTTGGCACTGGTGCCACCTCTGGTCTGGGAACCATCCTGCGTATCGTGGGTTCTAAGGAGCCAGCTCGCCACTCCCAGCCACAGGCCCCCAAACACAAACAACGGCGCTTTTCCCTGGAAAACAAAACTCGCCTGCCAACTTTTTGATGGCAGATTGCCGGAGCCACTTGGTACTATCAAACCAGCCCAACTTGGCACTGGTGCCACCATGGGTCTGGTCACCATCCTGCCTATCGTAGCTTTTCAGGAGCCAGCCGGTCACTCCCAGCCATAGGCCCCCAGACAAAAACCTCGGCCCGTTTCCCTGGCAAACAAAAGTAAGCTGCCCCGCTTCGGCATGGCAGATTGCAGGAGCTATTTAGTACTATCAAACCAGCCCGACTTGGCACTGGTGACACCTCTGGTCTGGGAACCATCCTGCCTATCGTGGATTTTCAGGGGCCAGCCGGCCACTCTCAGCCATATGCCCCCAAAAACAAACCACGGCCCTTTTCTCTGGCAAACAAAACTCAACTGCCCCTCTTCTGGATGGCAAATTTTAGGACGCACTTTGTACTACGAAAACCGCCCGACGTGGCACTGATGCCACCTTGTGTCAGGGAACCATCCTGCATATCGAGCTTTTTAAGGAGCCAGCCGGCCAGGCCCAGCCATATACCCCCAAAAACAAACCACGGACCATTTCTCATGGAAACAAAAATCCGCTGCCCCGCGTCTGGATGGCAGATTGCAGGAGCCACTTTGCACCATCAAACCAGCCCGACTTGGCACTGGTGCCACCTTGGGTCTGGGAACAATCCTGCATATCGTGGATTCTAAGGAGCCAGCCGGCCACTCCCAGCCACAGGCCCCCAAACACAAACAACGGCGCTTTTCCCTGGAAAACAAAACTCGCCTGCCAGCTTTTTGATGGCAGATTGCAGGAGCCACTTGGTACTATCAAATCATCCCAACTTGGCACTGGTGCCACTATGGGTCTGGGAACCATCCTGCCTATTGTAGCATTTCAGGAGCCAGCCGGTCACTCCCAGCCATAGGCCCCCAGACACAAACCTCGGACCGTTTCCCTGGCAAACAAAATTAAGCTGCCCCGATTCTGGATGGCAGATTGCAGGAGCCACTTGGTAGTGTCAAACCAGCCCGACTTGGCACTGGTGCCACCTTGGGTCTGGGAACCATCCTGCGTATCGTGGATTCTAAGCAGCCACCCGGCCACTCTGAGCCACAGGCCCCCAAACACAAACAACGGCGCTTTTCCCTGGAAAACAAAACTCGCCTGCCAAATTTTTGATGGCAGATTGCAGGAGCCACTTGGTACTATCAAACCAGCCCAACTTGGTACTGGTGCCACCATGGGTCTGGTCACCATCCTGCCTATCGTAGCTTTTCAGGAGCCAGCCGGTCACTCCCAGCCATAGGCCCCCAGACAAATATCTCGGCCCGTTTCCCTGGCAAACAAAAGTAAGCTGCCCCGCTTCTGGATGGCAGATTACAGCAGCCACATGGTACTATCAAACCAGGCCAACATGGCACTGGTGCCACCTTGGCTCTGGGAACCATCCTGCCTATCGTGGATTTTCAGGGGCCAGCCGGCCACTCTCAGCCATATGCCCCCAAACACATACCACGGCCCTTTGCTCTGGCAAACAAAACTCAACTGCCCCTCTTCTGGATGGCAAATTGCAGGACGCACTTGGTACTACGAAAACAGCCCGACTTGGCAGTGATGCCACCTTGGGTCAGGGAACAATCCTGCGTATCGATCTTTTTAAGGAGCCAGCCGGTCACTCCCAGCCATAGGCCCCCAGACACAAAGCTCTACCCGTTTCCCTGGCAAACAAAAGTAAGCTACCCCGCTTCTGGATGGCAGATTGCAGGAGTCACTTTGCACCATCAAACCAGCCCGACTTGGCAATGGTGCCACCTCTGGTCTGGGACCCATCCTGCGTATCGTGGATTCTAAGGAGACAGCTGGCCACTCCCAGCCACAGGCCCCCAAACACAAACAACGGCGCTTTTCCCTGGAAAACAAAACTCGCTTGCCAACTTTTTGATGGCAGATTGCAGGAGCCACTTGGTACTATCAAACCACCCCAACTTGGCAACAAGTGGTTCCTGCAATCTGACATCCAGAAGCGGGGCAGCTTACTTTTGTTTGCCCGGGAAATGGACCGTTGTTTGTGTTTGGAGGCGTATGGCTGGGAGTGGCCGACTGGCTCCTTAAAATCCACGATACGCAGCATGGTTCCCAGACCAGAGGTGGCACCAGTGCAAAGTCGGGCTGGTTTGATAGTACAAAGTGGCTCCTGCAATCTGCCATCCAGAAGCGGGGCAGCTTACTTTTGTTTGCCAGGGAAACGGGCCGGGCTTTCTGTCTCGGGGCCTATGGCTGGGAGTGACCGGCTGGCTCCTGAAAAGCTACGATAGGCAGGATGGTGACCAGACCCATGGTGGCACCAGTGCCAAGTTGGGCTGGTTTGATAGTACCAAGTGGCTCCTGCAATCTGCCATCAAAAAGTTGGCAGGCGAGTTTTGTTTTCCAGGGAAAAGCGCCATTGTTTGTGTTTGGGGACCTGTGGTTGGGAGTGCCCGGCTGGCTCCTTAGAAACCACGATACGCAGCATGGTTACCAGACAAGAGGTGCCACCAGTGCCAAGTTGTGCTGGTTTGATACTGCCAAGTGGTTCCTGCAATCTGCCATCCAGAAACGGGGCAGCTTACTTTTGTTTGCCACGGAAACGGGCCGTTGTTTGTGTTTGGGGGCCTGTGGCTGGGAGTGGCCGACTGGCTCCTTAGAATCCACGATACGCAGGATGGGTCCCAGACCAGAGGTGGCACCAGTGCCAAGTCGGGCTGGTTTGATAGTACCAAGTGGCTCCTGCAATCTGCCATCCAGAAGCGGGGCAGCTTACTTTTGTTTGCCAGGGAAACGGGCCGAGGTTTGTGTCTGGGGACCTATGGCTGGGAGTGACCGGCTGGCTCCTGAAAAGTTACGATAGGCAGGATTGTGACCAGACCCATGGTGGCACCAGTGCCAAGTTGGGCTGGTTTGATAGTACCAAGTGGCTCCTGTAATCTGCCATCAAATAGTTGGTAGGCGAGTTTTGTTTTCCAGGGAAAAGCGCCGTTGTTTGTGTTTGGGGGCCTGTGGTAGGGAGTGGCCGGCTGGCTAATTAGAATCCACGATACGCAGGATGGTTCCCAGACCAGAGGTGGCACCAGTGCCAAGACGGGCTAGTTTGATGGTGCAAAGTGGCTCCTGCAATCTGCCATCCAGAAGCGGGGTAGCTTACTTTTGTTTGCCAGGGAAACGGGCCGAGCTTTTTGTCTGGGGGCCTATGGCGGGGAGTGACCGGCTGGCTCCTGAAAAGCTAAGATAGGCAGGATGGTGACCAGACCCATGGTGGCACCAGTGCCAAGTTGGGCTGATTTGATAAAACCAAGTGGCTCCTGCAATCTGCCATCAAAAAGTTGGCAGGAGAGTTTTGTTTTCCAGGGAAAAGCGCCGTTGTTTGTGTTTGGGGGCCTGTGGCTGGCAGTGGACGGCTGGCTCCTTAGAATCCACGATACGCAGCATGGTATCCAGACCCAAGGTGGCACCAGTGCCAAGTTTTGCTGGTTTGATAGTACCAAGTGGTTCCTGCAATCTGCCAATCAGAAGCAGGGCAGCTTACTTTTGTTTGCCAGGGAAACGGGCCGAGGTTTGTGTCTGGGGGCCTATGGCTGGGAGTGACCGGCTGGCTCCTGAAAAGCTACGATAGGCAGGATGGTGACCAGACCCATGGTGGCACCAGTCCCAAGTTGGGCTGGTTTGATAGTACCAAGTGGCTCCTGCAATCTGCAGTCAAAATTTGGCAGGCGAGTTTTTATTTTCCAGGGAAAAGCGCCGTTGTTTGTGTTTGGGGGCCTGTGGCTGGGAGTGGCCGGCTGGCTGCTTAGAATCCACGATACGCAGGATGGTTCCCAGACCCAAGGTGGCACCAGTGCCAAGTCGGGCTAGTATGATGGTGCAAAGTGGCTCCTGCAATCTGCCATCCAGAAGCGGGATAACTTACTTTTGTTTGCCAGGGAAACGGTCCGAGCTTTGTGTCTCGGGGCCTATGGCTGGGAGTGACCGGCTGGCTCCTGAAAAGCTACGATAGGCAGGATGGTGACCAGACCCATGGTGGCACCAGTGCCAAGTTGGGCTGGTTTGATAGTACCAAGTGGCTCCTGCAATCTGCCATCAAAATGTCGGCAGGCGAGTTTTGATTTCCAGGGAAAAGCGCCGTTGTTTGTGTTTGGGGGCCTGTGGCTGGGAGTGGCCGGCTGGCTCCTTAGAATCCACGATACGCAGGATGGTTCCCAGACCTGAGGTGGCACCAGTGCCAAGTCGGGCTGGTTTTATAGTACCAAGTGCGTCCTGCAATCTGCCATCCAGAAGCGGGGCAGCTTACTTTTGTTTGCCAGGGAAACGGGCCGAGCTTTGTGTCAGGGGGCCTATGGCTGGGAGTGACCGGCTGGCTCCTGAAAAGCTACGATAGGCAGGATGGTGACCAGACCCATGGTGGCACCAGTGCCATGTTCGGCTGATTTCATAGTACCAAGTGGCTCCTGCAATCTGCCATCAAAACGTCGGCAGGCGAGTTTTGTTTTCCAGGGAAAAGCGCCGTTGTTTTTGTCTGCGGGCCTGTGGCTGGAGTGGCCGGCTGGCTCCTTAGAATCCACGATACGCAGCATGGTTCCCAGACCCAAGGTGGCACCAGTGCCAAGTTGGGCTGGTTTGATAGTACCAAGTGGTTCCTGCAATCTGCCATCAAAAAGTTGGCAGGCGCGTTTTGTTTTCCAGGGAAAAGCGTCGTTGTTTGTGTTTGGGGGCCTGTGGCTGGGAGTGGCCGGCTGGCTCCTTAGAATCCACGATACGCAGGATGGTTCCCAGACCCAAGGTGGCACCAGTCCCAAGTTGGGCTGGTTTGATAGTACCAAGTGTTTCCTGCAATCTGCCATCCAGAAGCGGGGCAGCTTACTTTTGTTTGCCAGGGAAACGGGCCGAGGTTTGTGTCTGGGGGCCTATGGCTGGGAGTGACCGGCTGGCTCCTGAAAGGCTACGATAGGCAGGATTGTGACCAGACCCATGGTGGCACCAGTGTCAAGTTGGGCTGGTTTGATAGTACCAAGTGGCTCCTGCAATCTGCCATCAAAAACTTGGCAGGCGAGTTTTGTTTCCCAGGGAAAAGCGACGTTGTTTGTGTTTGGGGGCCTGTGGCTGGGAGTGGCCGGCTGGCTAATTAGAATCCACGACAGGCAGGATGGTTCCCAGACCAGAGGTGACACCAGTGCCAAGTCGGGCTAGTTTGATGGTGAAAAGTGGCTCCTGCAATCTGCCATCCAGAAGCGGGTTAACTTACTTTTGTTTGCCAGGGAAAAGGGCCGAGGTTTTTGTCTGGGGGCCTATGGCTGGGAGTGACCGGCTGTCTCCTGAAAAGCTACGATAGGCAGGATGGTGACCAGACCCATGGTGGCACCAGTGCCAAGTTGGGCTGGTTTGATAGTACCAAGTGGCTCCTGAAATCTGCCATCAAAAAGTTGGCAGGCGAGTTTGTTATCCAGGGAAAAGCGCCGTTGTTTTTGTTTGGGGGCCTGTGGCTGGGAGTGGCCGGATGGCTAATTAGAATCCACGATACGCAGCATGGTTCCCAGACCTGAGGTGGCACCAGTGCCAAGTTGGGCTGGTTGGATACTACCAAGTGCGTCCTGCAATCTGCCATCCAGAAGCGGGGCAGCTTACTTTTGTTTGCCAGGGAAACGGGCCGAGGTTTTGTCTGGGGGCCTATGGCAGGGAGTGACCGGCTGGCTCCTGAGAAACTACGATAGGCAGGATGGTGACCAGACCCATGGTGGCACCAGTGCCAAGTTGGGCTGGTTTGATAGTACCAAGTGGCTCCTGCAATCTGCCATCAAAATGTTGGCAGGCGAGTTTTGTTTTCCAGGGAAAAGCGCCGTTGTTTGTGTTTGGGGGCCTGTGGCTGGGAGTGGCCGGCTGGCTCCTTAGAATCCAAAATACGCAGGATGGTTCCCAGACCTGAGGTGGCACCAGTGCCAAGTTGGGCTGGTTTTATTGTAGCAAATGGTTCCTGCAATCTACCATCCAGAAGCGGGGCAGCTTACTTCTGTTTGCCAGGGAAACGGGCCGAGCTTTGTGTCTGGGGGCCTATGGCTGGGAGTGACCGGCTGGCTCCTGAAAAGCTACGATAGGCAGGATGGTGACCAGACCCATGGTGGCACCAGTGCCATGTTCGGCTGATTTCATAGTACCAAGTGGCTCCTGCAATCTGCCATCAAAATGTTGGCAGGCGAGTTTTGTTTTCCAGGGAAAAGCGCCGTTGTTTGTGTCTGCGGGCCTGTGGCTGGAGTGGCCGGCTGGCTCCTTAGAATCCACGATACGCAGGATGGTTCCCAGACCCAAGGTGGCACCAGTGCCAAGTCGGGCTGGTTTGTTAATAACAAGTGGATCCTGCAATCTGCCATCCAGAAGCGGGGCAGCTTACTTTTGTTTGCCAGGGAAACGGGCCGAGCTTTGTGTCTCGGGGCCTATGGCTGGGAGTGACCGGCTGGCTCCTGAAAAGCTACGATAGGCAGGATGGTGACCAGACCCATGGTGGCACCAGTGCCAAGTTGGGCTGGTTTGATAGTACCAAGTGGCTCCTGCAATCTGCCATCAAAAAGTTGGCAGGCGAGTTTTGTTTTCCAGGGAAAAGCGCCGTTGTGTGTGTTTTGGGGCCTGTGGCTGGGAGTGGCCAGCTGGCTCCTTAGAATCCACGATACGCAGGATGGTTCCCAGACCCAAGGTGGCACCAGTGCCAAGTCGGGCTGGTTTGTTAGTACCAAGTGGTTCCTGCAATCTGCCATCCAGAAGCGGGGCAGCTGAATTTTGTTTGCCAGAGAAAAAGGCTGTTGTTTGTGTTTCGGGGCCTGTGGCTGGCAGTGGACGGCTGGCTCCTGAAAATCCATGATACGCAGCATGGTTCCCAGACCCAAGGTGGCACCAGTGCCAAGTCGGGCTGGTTTCATAGTACCCAGTAGCTCCTGCAATCTGCCATCCAGAAGAGGGGCAGTTGAATTTTGTTTTCCAGAGAAAAGGGCCGTGGTTTGTGTTTGGGGCCTATGGCTGAGAGTGACCGGCTGGCTCCTGAAAAGCTACGATAGGCAGGATGGTGACCAGACCGATGGTGGCACCAGTGCCAAGTCGGGCTGGTTTGATAATACTAAATAGCTCCTGCAATCTGCCATCCAGACGCGGGGCAGCGGATTTTTGCTTGCTGGAGAAAAGTTCCGTGGGTGTTTTTGGGGGTATATGGCTGGACGTTGCCGGCTGACTCCTTAAAAACATCGATACGCAGGATGGTTCCCTGACCCAAGGTGGCATCACTGCCAAGTCGGGCTGTTTTCGTAGTACCAAGTGGCTCCTGCAATTTGCCATCCAGAAGAGGGGCAGTTGAGTTTTGTTTACCAGAGAAAAGGGCCGTGGTTTGTGTTTTGGGGCATATGGCTGAGAGTGGCCGGCTGGCGCCTGAAAATCCACGATAGGCAGGATGGTTCCCAGATCCAAGGTGGCACCAGTGCCATGTTGGCCTGGTTTGATAGTACCATGTGGCTCCTGCAATCTGCCATCCAGAAGCGGGGCAGCTTACTTTTGTTTGCCAGGGAAACGGGCCGAGGTATTTGTCTGGGGGCCTATGGCTGGGAGTGACCGGCTGGCTCCTGAAAAGCTACGATAGGCAGGATGGTGACCAGACCCATGGTGGCACCAGTGCCAAGTTGGGCTGGTTTGATAGTACCAAGTGGCTCCTGCAATCTGCCATCAAAAAGTTGGCAGGCGAGTTTTGTTTTCCAGGGTAACGCGCCGTTGTTTTTGTTTAGAGGCCTGTGGCTGGGAGTGTCCGCCTGTCCTCTTAGAATCTACGTTACGCAGCATGGTTCCCAGAGCCAAGGTGGCACCAGTGCCAAGTTGGGCTGGTTTGATAGTAGCAAGTGGTTCCTGCAATCTGCCATCCAGAAGAGGGGCAGCTTACTTTTGTTTGCCAGGGAAACGGGCCGAGGTATTTCTCTGGGGGCCTATGGCAGGGAGTGACAGGCCGGCTCCTGAAAAGCTAAGATAGGCAGGATGTTTACCAGACCCATGATGGCACCAGTGCCAAGTTGGGCTAATTTGATACTACCAAGTGGCTCCTGCAATCTGCCATCCAGAATCGGGGGTGCTTACTTTTGTTTTCCAGGGAAACGGGCCGAGGTTTGTGTCTGGGGGTTTATGGCTGGGAGTGACCGGCTGGCTCCTGAAAAGCTACGATAGGCAGGATGGTGACCAGACCCATGGTGGCACCAGTGCCAAGATGGGCTGGTTTGATAGTACCAAGTGGCTCCTGCAATCTGCCATCAAAAAGTTGGCAGGCGAGTTTTGTTTTCAAGGGAAAAGCGCCGTTGTTTGTGTTTGGGCGCCTGTGGCACGGAGTGGCCGGGTGGCTGCTTAGAATCCACGATACGCAGGATGGTTCCCAGACCCAAGGTGGCACCAGTGCCAAGTCGGGCTGTTTTGACACTACCAAGTGGCTCCTGCAATCTGCCATCCAGAATCGGGGCAGCTTAATTTTGTTTGCCAGGGAAACGGTCCGAGGTTTGTGATGGGGGCCTATGGCTGGGAGTGACCGGCTGGCTCCTGAAATGGTACAATTGGCAGGATGGTTCCCAGACCCATAATGGCACCAGTGCCCAGTTGGGATGATTTGATATTACCAAGTGGCTCCTGCAATCTGCCATCAAAATGCTGGCAGGCGAGTTTTCTTTTCCAGGGAAAAGCGCCGTTGATTTTGTTTGGAGGCCTGTGGCTGGCAGTGGCTGCCTGTCGTCTTAGAATCCGGGTTACGCAGAATGGTTCCCAGAGCCAAGGTGGCACCAGTGCCAAGTTGGGCTGGTTTGATGGTGCAAAGTGGCTCCTGCAATCTGCCATCCAGAAGTGCGGTAGCTTACTTTTGTGTGCCAGGGAAACAGGCCGAGGTTTGTGTCTGGGGGCCTATGGCTGGGAGTGACCGGCTGGCTCCTGAAAAGCTACGATAGGCAGGATGGTGACCAGACCCATGGTGGCACCAGTGCCAAGTTGGGCTGGTTTGATAGTACCAAGTGGCGCCTGCAATCTGCCATCAAAAAGTTGGCAGGCGAGTTTTGTTTTCCAGGGAAAAGCGCCGTTGTGTGTGTTTTGGGGCCTGTGGCTGGGAGTGGCCAGCTGGCTCCTTAGAATCCACGATACGCAGGATGGTTCCCAGACCCAAGGTGGCACCAGTGCCAAGTCGGGCTGGTTTGTTAGTACCAAGTGGTTCCTGCAATCTGCCATCCAGAAGCGGGGCAGCTGAATTTTTTTTGCCAGAGAAAAAGGCTGTTGTTTGTGTTTCGGGGCCTGTGGCTGGCAGTGGACGGCTGGCTCCTGAAAATCCATGATACGCAGCATGGTTCCCAGACCCAAGGTGGCACCAGTGCCAAGTAGGGCTGGTTTCATAGTACCTAGTGGCTCCTGCAATCTGCCATCCAGAAGAGGGGCAGTTGAGTTTTGTTTTCCAGAGAAAAGGGCCGTGGTTTGTGTTTGGGGCCTATGGCTGAGAGTGACCGGCTGGCTCCTGAAAAGCTACGATAGGCAGGATGGTGACGAGACCCATGGTGGCACCAGTGCCAAGTCGGGCTGGTTTGATAATACTAAATAGCTCCTGCAATCTGCCATCCAGACGCGGGGCAGCGGATTTTTGCTTGCTGGAGAAAAGTTCCGTGGGTTTTTTTTGGGGGTATATGGCTGGACGTTGCCGGCTGACTCCTTAAAAACATCGATACGCAGGATGGTTCCCTGACCCAAGGTGGCATCACTGCCAAGTCGGGCTGTTTTCGTAGTACCAAGTGCGTCCTGCAATTTGCCATCCAGAAGAGGGGCAGTTGAGTTTTGTTTACCAGAGAAAAGGGCCGTGGTTTGTGTTTGGGGGCATATGGCTGAGAGTGGCCGGCTGGCGCCTGAAAATCCACGATAGGCAGGATGGTTCCCAGATCCAAGGTGGCACCAGTGCCATGTTGGCCTGGTTTGATAGTACCATGTGGCTCCTGCAATCTGCCATCCAGAAGCGGGGCAGCTTACATTTGTTTGCCAGGGAAACGGGCCGAGGTATTTGTCTGGGGGCCTATGGCTGGGAGTGACCGCCTGGCTCCTGAAAAGCTACGATAGGCAGGATGGTGACCAGACCCATGGTGGCACCAGTGCCAAGTTGGGCTGGTTTGATAGTACCAAGTGGCTCCTGCAATCTGCCATCCAGAAGCGGGGTAGCTTACTTTTGTTTGCCAGGGAAACGGGCAGAGCTTTCTGTCTGGGGGCCTATGGTTGGGAGTATCCGGCTGGCTCCTGAAAAGCTACGATAGGCAGGATGGTTCCCAGATCCAAGATGGCACCAGTGCCAAGTCGGGGTGGTTTGATGGTGCAAAGTGGCTCCTGCAATCTGCCATCCTGACGCGGGGCAGCGGATTTTTGTTTCCAAGAGAAATGGTCCGTGGTTTGTTTTTGGGGCTATATGGCTGGGCGTGGCCTGCTGGCTCCTTAAAAAGCTACGATAGGCAGGATGGTTCCCTGACCCAAGGTGGCACCAGTGCCAAGTCGGGCGGTATTCGTAGTACAAAGTGCGTCCTAAAATTTGCCATCCAGAAGAGGGGCAGTTGAGTTTTGTTTACCAGAGAAAAGGGCCGTGGTTTGTTTTTGGGGGCATATGGCTGATAGTGGCCGTCTGGCGCCTGAAAATCCACGATAGGCAGGATGGTTCCCAGACCAGAGGTGGCACCAGTGCCAAGTCGGGCTGGTTTGATAGTACTAAATAGCACCTGCAATCTGCCATGCAGAAGCGGGGCAGCTTACTTTTGTTTGCCAGGGAAACGGGCCGAGGTTTGTGTCTGGGGGCCTATGGCTGGGAGTGACCGCCTGGCTCCTGAAAAGCTACGATAGGCAGGATGGTGACCAGACCCATGGTGGCACCAGTGCCAAGTTGGGCTGGTTTGATAGTACCAAGTGGCTCCTGCAATCTGCCATCAAAAAGTTGGCAGGCCAGTTTTGTTTTCCAGGGAAAAGCGCCGTTGTTTGTGTTTGGGGGACTGTGGCTGGGAGTGACCGGCTGGCTCCTTAGAACACACGATACGCAGGATGGTTCCCAGACCCAAGGTGGCACCAGTGCCACGTCGGGCTGGTTTGATGGTGAAAAGTGGCTCCTGCAATCTGCTATCCTGAAGCGGGGTAGCTTACATTTGTGTGCCAGGGAAACGGGCCGAGGTTTATGACTGGGGGCCTAGGGCTAGAAGTGACCGGCTGGCTCCTGAAAAGCAACAATAGGCAGGATGGTTCCCAGACCCAAGGTGGCACCAGTGCCAAGTTGGGCTGGTTTGATGGTACCAACTGGCTCCTGCAATCTGCCATCTAAAAGTTGTCAGGCGAGTTTTGTTTTCCAGGGAAAAGCGCCGTTGATTTTGTTTGGAGGCCTGTGGCTGGCAGTGGCTGCCTGTCGTCTTACAATCAGGGTTACGCAGCATGGTTCCCAGAGCCAAGGTGGCACCAGTGTCAAGTTGGGCTGGTTTGATAGTACCAAGTGGCTCCTGCAATCTGCCATCCAGAAGCGGGGCAGCTTACTTTTGTTTGCCAGGGAAACGGGCCGAGGTATTTGTCTGGGGACCTATGGCTGGGAGTGACCGGCTGGCTCCTGAAAAGCTACGATAGGCAGGATGGTTCCCTGACCCAAGGTGGCACCAGTGCCAAGTCGGGCGGTTTTCGTAGTACAAAGTGCGTCCTAAAATTTGCCATCCAGAAGAGGGGCAGTTGAGTTTTGTTTACCAGAGAAAAGGGCCGTGGTTTGTTTTTGGGGGCATATGGCTGATAGTGGCCGTCTGGCCCCTGAAAATCCACGATAGGCAGGATGGTTCCCAGACCAGAGGTGGCACCAGTGCCAAGTTGGGCTGGTTTGATAGTACTAAATAGCACCTGCAATCTGCCATGCAGAAGCGGGGCAGCTTACTTTTGTTTGCCAGGGAAACGGGCCGAGGTTTGTGTCTGGGGGCCTATGGCTGGGAGTGACCGCCTGGCTCCTGAAAAGCTACGATAGGCAGGATGGTGACCAGACCCATGGTGGCACCAGTGCCAAGTTGGGCTGGTTTGATAGTACCAAGTGGCTCCTGCAATCTGCCATCAAAAAGTTGGCAGGCCAGTTTTGTTTTCCAGGGAAAAGCGCCGTTGTTTGTGTTTGGGGGACTGTTGGTGGGAGTGGCCGGCTGGCTCCTTAGAACACACGATACGCAGGATGGTTCCCAGACCCAAGGTGGCACCAGTGCCACGTCGGGCTGGTTTGATGGTGAAAAGTGGCTCCTGCAATCTGCCATCCTGAAGCGGGGTAGCTTACATTTGTGTGCCAGGGAAACGGGCCGAGGTTTATGACTGGGGGCCTAGGGCTAGAAGTGACCGGCTGGCTCCTGAAAAGCAACAATAGGCAGGATGGTTCCCAGACCCAAGGTGGCACCAGTGCCAAGTTGGGCTGGTTTGATGGTACCAACTGGCTCCTGCAATCTGCCATCTAAAAGTTGTCAGGCGAGTTTTGTTTTCCAGGGAAAAGCGCCGTTGATTTTGTTTGGAGGCCTGTGGCTGGCAGTGGCTGCCTGTCGTCTTACAATCCGGGTTACGCAGCATGGTTCCCAGAGCCAAGGTGGCACCAGTGTCAAGTTGGGCTGGTTTGATTGTACCAAGTGGCTCCTGCAATCTGCCATCCAGAAGCGGGGCAGCTTACTTTTGTTTGCCAGGGAAACGGGCCGAGCTTTTTGTCTGGGGACCTATGGCTGGGAGTGACCGGCTGGCTCCTGAAAAGCTACGATAGGCAGGATGGTGACCAGACCCATGGTGGCACCAGTGCCAAGTTGGGCTGGTTTGATAGTACCAAGTGTCTCCTGCAATCTGCCATCAAAAACTTGGCAGGTCAGTTTTGTTTTCCAGGGAAAAGCGCCGTTGTTTCTGTTTGGGGGACTGTGGCTGGGAGTGGCCGGCTGGCTCCTTAGAACACAGGATACGCAGGATGGTTCCCAGACCCAAGGTGGCACCAGTGCCAAGTCGGGCTGGTTTGATAGCACCAAGTGGCTCCTGCAATCTGCCATCCAGAAGCGGGGCAGCTTACTTTTGTTTTCCAGGGAAACGGACCGAGGTTTTTTTCTGGGGGCCTATGGCTGGGAGTGACCGGCTGGCTCCTGAAAAGCTACGATAGGCAGGATGGTGACCAGACCCATGGTGGCACCAGTGCCAAGTTGGGCTGGTTTGATAGTACCAAGTGGCTCCTGCAATCTGCCATCAAAAAGTTGGCAGGCGAGTTTTGTTTTCCAGGGAAAAGCGCCGTTGTGTGTATTTTGGGGCCTGTGGCTGGGAGTGGCCAGCTGGCTCCTTAGAATCCACGATACGCAGGATGGTTCCCAGACTCAAGGTGGCACCAGTGCCAAGTCGGGCTGGTTTGTTAGTACCAAGTGGTTCCTGCAATCTGCCATCCAGAAGCGGGGCAGCTGAATTTTGTTTGCCAGAGAAAAAGGCTGTTGTTTGTGTTTCGGGGCCTGTGGCTGGCAGTGGACGGCTGGCTCCTGAAAATCCATGATACGCAGCATGGTTCCCAGACCCAAGGTGGCACCAGTGCCAAGTAGGGCTAGTTTCATAGTACCCAGTGGCTCCTGCAATCTGCCATCCAGAAGAGGGGCAGTTGAGTTTTGTTTTCCAGAGAAAAGGGCCGTGGTTTGTGTTTGGGGCCTATGGCTGAGAGTGACCGGCTGGCCCCTGAAAATCCACGATAGGAAGGATGGTTCCCAGATCCAAGGTGGCAGCAGTGCCATGTTGTGCTGGTGTGATAGTCCCAAGTGGCTCCTGCAATCTGCCATCCAGAAGTGGGGCAGCTGAATTTTGTTTGCCAGAGAAAAAGGCTGTGGTTTTTGTTTGGGGGCCTATGTCTGGGAGTGGCCGGCTGGCTCCTGAAAATCCATGATACGCAGCATGGTTCCCAGACCCAAGGTGGCACCAGTGCCAAGTGGGGCTGGTTTCACAGTGTCAAGTGCCTCCTGCAATCTCCCATCCAGAAGCGGGGCAGCTGAGTTTTGTTTGCCTGTGAAACGGGCCGTTGTTTTTGATTGGGGTCTGTGGCCGAGAATGTTCAGCTGGCTCCTGACAATCCACAATATGCAGGATGGTTCCCAGACCCAAGGTGGCACCAGTGCCAAGTCTTGCTGGTTTGATAGTACCAAGTGGCTCCTGCAATCTGCCATCCAGAAGCGGTGCAGCTGAGTTTTGTTTGCCAGAGGAAAGGGCCGTGGGTTGTGTTTGGGGGCATATGGCTGGGAGTGGCCGGCTGTCTCATTAAAAAGATCGATACGCAGGATGGTTCCCAGACCCAAGGTGGCACCAGTGCCAAGTCGGGCTGTTTTGATAGTACCAAGTGCGTCCTGCAATTTGCCATCCAGAAGAGGGGCAGTTGAGTTTTGTTTGCCAGAGAAAAGCGCCGTTGTTTGTGTTTGGGGGCTTGTGGCTGGGAGTGGCCGACTGGCGCCTTAGAATCTGCGATACGCAGCATGGTTCCCAGACCCAAGGTGGCACCAGTTCCAAGTTGGGCTGGTTTGATAGTACCAAGTGGCTCCTGCAATCTGCCATCCAGAAGCGGGGCAGCTTACTTTTGTTTGCCAGGGAAACGGGCCGAGGTTTGTGTTTGGGGGCCTATGGCTGGGAGTGACCGGCTGGCTCCTGGAAAGCTACAATAGGCAGGATGGTGACCAGACCCATGGTGGCACCAGTGCCAAGTTGGGCTGGTTTGATAGTACCAAGTTGCTCCTGCAATCTGCCATCAAAAAGTTGGCAGGCGAGTTTTGTTTTCCAGGGAAAAGCGCCGTTGTTTGTGTTTGGGGGCCTGTGGCTGGGAGTGGCCGGCTGGCTCCTTAGAATCCACGATACGCAGGATGGTTCCCAGACCCAAGGTGGCACCAGTGCCAAGTCGGGCTGGTTTGATACTACCAAGTGGTTCCTGCAATCTGCCATCCAGAAGCAGGGCAGCTTACTTTTGTTTGCCAGGGAAACGGGCCGTGGGTTTTGTTTGGGGGCATATAGCTGAGAGTGGCCCGCTGGCCCCTGAAAATCCACGCTAGGCAGCATGGTTCCCAGATGCAAGGTGGCACCAGTGCCAAGTCGGGCTGGTTTGATGGTGCAAAGTGGCTCCTGCAATCTGCCATCCAGAAGCGGGGCAGCTGATTTTTGTTTGCCAGAGAAAAATTCCGTGGATTGTTTTTGGGGGCATATTGCTGGGAGTGGCCGGCTGGCTCCTTAAAATGCTCGATACGCATGATGGTTCCCAGGCCCAAGGTGTCACCACTACCAAGTCGGCCTGCGGTTTTAGTATCAAGTTCATCCTGCAATTTGCCATCCAGAAGAGGGGCAGTTGAGTTTTGTTTGCCAGAGAAACGGGCCGAGGTTTCTGTTTGGGGACATATGGCTGAGAGTGGCCGGCTGGCCTCTGAAAATCCACGATACACAACATGGTTCCCAGATCCAAGGTGGCACCAGTGCCAAGTTGGGCTGGTTTGATAGTCCCAAGTGTCTCCTGCAATCTGCCATCCAGAAGCGGGGCAGCTTACTTTTGTTTGCCAGAGAAATAGGCCTAGGTTTTTGTTTGGAGGCCTGTGGCTAGGAGTGGCCTGCTGGCTCCTAAGAATCCACGATACGCAGGATGTTTACCAGACCCATGGTGGCACCAGTGCCAAGTTGGGCTGGTTTGATAGTACCAAGTGGCTCCTGCAAACTCCATCAAAAAGTTGGCAGGCGTGTTTTGTTTTCCAGGGAACAGCGCCGTTGATTTTGTTTGGGGGCCTGTGGCTGGGAGTGGCCGGCTGGCTCCTTAGAATCCACGATACGCAGGATGGTTCCCAGACCCAAGGTGGCACCAGTGCCAAGTCGGGCTGGTTTGATTACACCAAGTGGCTCCTGCAATCTGCCATCCAGAAGTGAGGCAGCTAAGTTTTGTTTGCCAGAAATAGGGCCGTGGTTTTTGTTGGGGGCCTGTGGCTGGGAGTGGCCGGCTGGCTCCTTAGAATCCACCATACGCAGGATGGTTCCCAGACCCAAGGTGGTACCAGTGCCAAGTCGGGCTGGTTTGATAGTACCAAGTGGCTCCTGCAATGTGCCATCCAGAAGCGGGGCAGCTTACTTTTGTTTGCCAGGGAAACGGGCCGAGCTTTGTGTCTCGGGGCCTATGGCAGGGAGTGACCGGCTGGCTCCTGAAAAGCTACGATAGGCAGGATGGTGACCAGACCCATGGTGGCACCAGTGGCAAGTTGGGCTGGTTTGATAGTACCAAGTGGCTCCTGCAATCTGCCATCAAAAAGTTGGCAGGCGAGTTTTGTTTTCCAGGGAAAAGCGCCGTTGTGTGTGTTTTGGGGCCTGTGGCTGGGAGTGGCCAGCTGGCTCCTTAGAATCCACGATACGCAGGATGGTTCCCAGACCCAAGGTGGCACCAGTGCCAAGTCGGGCTGGTTTGTTAGTACCAAGTGGTTCCTGCAATCTGCCATCCAGAAGCGGGGCAGCTGAATTTTTTTTGCCAGAGAAAAAGGCTGTTGTTTGTGTTTCGGGGCCTGTGGCTGGCAGTGGACGGCTGGCTCCTGAAAATCCATGATACGCAGCATGGTTCCCAGACCCAAGGTGGCACCAGTGCCAAGTAGGGCTGGTTTCATAGTACCCAGTGGCTCCTGCAATCTGCCATCCAGAAGAGGGGCAGTTGAGTTTTGTTTTCCAGAGAAAAGGGCCGTGGTTTGTGTTTGGGGCCTATGGCTGAGAGTGACCGGCTGGCCCCTGAAAATCCACGATAGGAAGGATGATTCCCAGATCCAAGGTGGCACCAGTGCCATGTTGTGCTGGTGTGATAGTCCCAAGTGGCTCCTGCAATCTGCCATCCAGAAGCGGGGCAGCTGAATTTTGTTTGCCAGAGAAAAAGGCTGTGGTTTTTGTTTGGGGGCCTATGGCTGGGAGTGGCCGGCTGGCTCCTGAAAATCCATGATACGCAGCATGGTTCCCAGACCCAAGGTGGCACCAGTGCCAAGTGGGGCTGGTTTCACAGTGTCAAGTGCCTCCTGCAATCTCCCATCCAGAAGCGGGGCAGCTGAGTTTTGTTTGCCTGTGAAACGGGCCGTTGTTTTTGATTGGGGTCTGTGGCCGAGAGTGTCCAGCTGCCTCCTGACAATCCACAATACGCAGCATGGTTCCCAGACCCAAGGTGGCACCAGTGCCAAGTCGTGCTGGTTTGATAGTACCAAGTGCGACCTGCAATTTGCCATCCAGAAGAGGGGCAGTTGAGTTTTGTTTGCCAGAGAAAAGCGCCGTTGTTTGTGTTTGGGGTCTTGTGGCTGGGAGTGGCCGACTGGCGCCTTAGAATCTGCGATACGCAGCATGGTTCCCAGACCCAAGGTGGCACCAGTGCCAAGTTGGGCTGGTTTGATAGTACCAAGTGGCTCCTGCAATCTGCCATCCAGAAGCGGGGCAGCTTACTTTTGTTTGCCAGGGAAACGGGCCGAGGTTTGTGACTGGGGGCCTATGGCTGGGAGTGACCGGCTGGCTCCTGGAAAGCTACAATAGGCAGGATGGTTACCAGACCCATGGTGGCACCAGTGCCAAGTTGGGCTGGTTTGATAGTACCAAGTTGCTCCTGCAATCTGCCATCAAAAAGTTGGCAGGCGAGTTTTGTTTTCCAGGGAAAAGCGCCGTTGTTTGTATTTGGGGGCCTGTGGCTGGGAGTGGCCGGCTGGCTCCTTAGAATCCACGATACGCAGGATGGTTCCCAGACCCAAGGTGGCACCAGTGCCAAGTCGGGCTGGTTTGATACTACCAAGTGGTTCCTGCAATCTGCCATCCAGAAGCGGGGCAGCTTACTTTTGTTTGCCAGGGAAACGGGCCGTGGGTTTTGTTTGGGGGCATATAGCTGAGAGTGGCCGGCTGGCCCCTGAAAATCCACGCTAGGCAGCATGGTTCCAGGATGCAAGGTGGCACCAGTGCCAAGTCGGGCTGGTTTGATGGGTCAAAGTGGCTCCTGCAATCTGCCATCCAGAAGCGGGGCAGCTGATTTTTGTTTGCCAGAGAAAAATTCCGTGGATTGTTTTTGGGGGCATATTGCTGGGAGTGGCCGGCTGGCTCCTTAAAATGCTCGATACGCATGATGGTTCCCAGGCCCAAGGTGTCACCACTACCAAGTCGGCCTGCGGTTTTAGTATCAACTTCATCTTGCAATTTGCCATCCAGAAGAGGGGCAGTTGAGTTTTGTTTGCCAGAGAAACGGGCCGAGGTTTCTGTTTGGGGGCATATGGCTGAGAGTGGCCGGCTGGCCCCTGAAAATCCACGATAGGCAGGATGGTTCCCAGACCCAAGGTGGCACCAGTGCCAAGTCGGGCTGGTTTGTTAGTACCAAGTGGTTCCTGCAATCTGCCATCCAGAAGCGGGGCAGCTGAATTTTGTTTGCCAGAGAAAAAGGCTGTTGTTTGTGTTTCGGGGCCTGTGGCTGGCAGTGGACGGCTGGCTCCTGAAAATCCATGATACGCAGCATGGTTCCCAGACCCAAGGTGGCACCAGTGCCAAGTAGGGCTAGTTTCATAGTACCCAGTGGCTCCTGCAATCTGCCATCCAGAAGAGGGGCAGTTGAGTTTTGTTTTCCAGAGAAAAGGGCCGTGGTTTGTGTTTGGGGCCTATGGCTGAGAGTGACCGGCTGGCCCCTGAAAATCCACGATAGGAAGGATGGTTCCCAGATCCAAGGTGGCAGCAGTGCCATGTTGTGCTGGTGTGATAGTCCCAAGTGGCTCCTGCAATCTGCCATCCAGAAGTGGGGCAGCTGAATTTTGTTTGCCAGAGAAAAAGGCTGTGGTTTTTGTTTGGGGGCCTATGGCTGGGAGTGGCCGGCTGGCTCCTGAAAATCCATGATACGCAGCATGGTTCCCAGACCCAAGGTGGCACCAGTGCCAAGTGGGGCTGGTTTCACAGTGTCAAGTGCCTCCTGCAATCTCCCATCCAGAAGCGGGGCAGCTGAGTTTTGTTTGCCTGTGAAACGGGCCGTTGTTTTTGATTGGGGTCTGTGGCCGAGAATGTTCAGCTGGCTCCTGACAATCCACAATATGCAGGATGGTTCCCAGACCCAAGGTGGCACCAGTGCCAAGTCTTGCTGGTTTGATAGTACCAAGTGGCTCCTGCAATCTGCCATCCAGAAGCGGTGCAGCTGAGTTTTGTTTGCCAGAGGAAAGGGCCGTGGGTTGTGTTTGGGGGCATATGGCTGGGAGTGGCCGGCTGTCTCATTAAAAAGATCGATACGCAGGATGGTTCCCAGACCCAAGGTGGCACCAGTGCCAAGTCGGGCTGTTTTTATAGTACCAAGTGCGTCCTGCAATTTGCCATCCAGAAGAGGGGCAGTTGAGTTTTGTTTTCCAGGGAAAAGCGCCGTTGTTTGTGTTTGGGGGCCTGTGGCTGGGAGTGGCCGGCTGGCTCCTTAGAATCCACGATACGCAGGATGGTTCCCAGACCCAAGGTGGCACCAGTGCCAAGTCGGGCTGGTTTGATACTACCAAGTGGTTCCTGCAATCTGCCATCCAGAAGCAGGGCAGCTTACTTTTGTTTGCCAGGGAAACGGGCCGTGGGTTTTGTTTGGGGGCATATAGCTGAGAGTGGCCCGCTGGCCCCTGAAAATCCACGCTAGGCAGCATGGTTCCCAGATGCAAGGTGGCACCAGTGCCAAGTCGGGCTGGTTTGATGGTGCAAAGTGGCTCCTGCAATCTGCCATCCAGAAGCGGGGCAGCTGATTTTTGTTTGCCAGAGAAAAATTCCGTGGATTGTTTTTGGGGGCATATTGCTGGGAGTGGCCGGCTGGCTCCTTAAAATGCTCGATACGCATGATGGTTCCCAGGCCCAAGGTGTCACCACTACCAAGTCGGCCTGCGGTTTTAGTATCAAGTTCATCCTGCAATTTGCCATCCAGAAGAGGGGCAGTTGAGTTTTGTTTGCCAGAGAAACGGGCCGAGGTTTCTGTTTGGGGACATATGGCTGAGAGTGGCCGGCTGGCCTCTGAAAATCCACGATACACAACATGGTTCCCAGATCCAAGGTGGCACCAGTGCCAAGTTGGGCTGGTTTGATAGTCCCAAGTGTCTCCTGCAATCTGCCATCCAGAAGCGGGGCAGCTTACTTTTGTTTGCCAGAGAAATAGGCCTAGGTTTTTGTTTGGGGGCCTGTGGCTAGGAGTGGCCTGCTGGCTCCTAAGAATCCACGATACGCAGGATGTTTACCAGACCCATGGTGGCACCAGTGCCAAGTTGGGCTGGTTTGATAGTACCAAGTGGCTCCTGCAAACTCCATCAAAAAGTTGGCAGGCGTGTTTTGTTTTCCAGGGAACAGCGCCGTTGATTTTGTTTGGGGGCCTGTGGCTGGGAGTGGCCGGCTGGCTCCTTAGAATCCACGATACGCAGGATGGTTCCCAGACCCAAGGTGACACCAGTGCCAAGTCGGGCTGGTTTGATTACACCAAGTGGTTCCTGCAATCTGCCATCCAGAAGTGAGGCAGCTAAGTTTTGTTTGCCAGAAAAAAGGGCCGTGGTTTTTGTTGGGTGCCTGTGGCGGGGAGTAGCCGGCTGGCTCCTTAAAATCCACGATAGGCAGGATGGTTCCCAGACCCAAGGTGGTACCAGTGCCAAGTCGGGCTGGTTTGATAGTACCAAGTGGCTCCTGCAATCTGCCATCCAGAAGCGGGGCAGCTTACTTTTGTTTGCCAGGGAAACGGGCCGAGCTTTGTGTCTCGGGGCCTATGGCAGGGAGTGACCGGCTGGCTCCTGAAAAGCTACGATAGGCAGGATGGTGACCAGACCCATGGTGGCACCAGTGGCAAGTTGGGCTGGTTTGATAGTACCAAGTGGCTCCTGCAATCTTCCATCAAAAAGTTGGCAGGCGAGTTTTGTTTTCCAGGGAAAAGCGCCGTTGTGTGTGTTTTGGGGCCTGTGGCTGGGAGTGGCCAGCTGGCTCCTTAGAATCCACGATACGCAGGATGGTTCCCAGACCCAAGGTGGCACCAGTGCCAAGTCGGGCTGGTTTGTTAGTACCAAGTGGTTCCTGCAATCTGCCATCCAGAAGCGGGGCAGCTGAATTTTGTTTGCCAGAGAAAAAGGCTGTTGTTTGTGTTTCGGGGCCTGTGGCTGGCAGTGGACGGCTGGCTCCTGAAAATCCATGATACGCAGCATGGTTCCCAGACCCAAGGTGGCACCAGTGCCAAGTAGGGCTGGTTTCATAGTACCCAGTGGCTCCTGCAATCTGCCATCCAGAAGAGGGGCAGTTGAGTTTTGTTTTCCAGAGAAAAGGGCCGTGGTTTGTGTTTGGGGCCTATGGCTGAGAGTGACCGGCTGGCCCCTGAAAATCCACGATAGGAAGGATGATTCCCAGATCCAAGGTGGCACCAGTGCCATGTTGTGCTGGTGTGATAGTCCCAAGTGGCTCCTGCAATCTGCCATCCAGAAGCGGGGCAGCTGAATTTTGTTTGCCAGAGAAAAAGGCTGTGGTTTTTGTTTGGGGGCCTATGGCTGGGAGTGGCCGGCTGGCTCCTGAAAATCCATGATACGCAGCATGGTTCCCAGACCCAAGGTGGCACCAGTGCCAAGTGGGGCTGGTTTCACAGTGTCAAGTGCCTCCTGCAATCTCCCATCCAGAAGCGGGGCAGCTGAGTTTTGTTTGCCTGTGAAACGGGCCGTTGTTTTTGATTGGGGTCTGTGGCCGAGAGTGTCCAGCTGCCTCCTGACAATCCACAATACGCAGCATGGTTCCCAGACCCAAGGTGGCACCAGTGCCAAGTCGTGCTGGTTTGATAGTACCAAGTGCGACCTGCAATTTGCCATCCAGAAGAGGGGCAGTTGAGTTTTGTTTGCCAGAGAAAAGCGCCGTTGTTTGTGTTTGGGGTCTTGTGGCTGGGAGTGGCCGACTGGCGCCTTAGAATCTGCGATACGCAGCATGGTTCCCAGACCCAAGGTGGCACCAGTGCCAAGTTGGGCTGGTTTGATAGTACCAAGTGGCTCCTGCAATCTGCCATCCAGAAGCGGGGCAGCTTACTTTTGTTTGCCAGGGAAATGGGCCGAGGTTTGTGACTGGGGGCCTATGGCTGGGAGTGACCGGCTGGCTCCTGGAAAGCTACAATAGGCAGGATGGTTACCAGACCCATGGTGGCACCAGTGCCAAGTTGGGCTGGTTTGATAGTACCAAGTTGCTCCTGCAATCTGCCATCAAAAAGTTGGCAGGCGAGTTTTGTTTTCCAGGGAAAAGCGCCGTTGTTTGTATTTGGGGGCCTGTGGCTGGGAGTGGCCGGCTGGCTCCTTAGAATCCACGATACGCAGGATGGTTCCCAGACCCAAGGTGGCACCAGTGCCAAGTCGGGCTGGTTTGATACTACCAAGTGCGTCCTGCAATCTGCCATCCAGAAGCGGGGCAGCTTACTTTTGTTTGCCAGGGAAACGGGCCCTGGGTTTTGTTTGGGGGCATATAGCTGAGAGTGGCCGGCTGGCCCCTGAAAATCCACGCTAGGCAGCATGGTTCCAGGATGCAAGGTGGCACCAGTGCCAAGTCGGGCTGGTTTGATGGGTCAAAGTGGCTCCTGCAATCTGCCATCCAGAAGCGGGGCAGCTGATTTTTGTTTGCCAGAGAAAAATTCCGTGGATTGTTTTTGGGGGCATATTGCTGGGAGTGGCCGGCTGGCTCCTTAAAATGCTCGATACGCATGATGGTTCCCAGGCCCAAGGTGTCACCACTACCAAGTCGGCCTGCGGTTTTAGTATCAAGTTCATCTTGCAATTTGCCATCCAGAAGAGGGGCAGTTGAGTTTTGTTTGCCAGAGAAACGGGCCGAGGTTTCTGTTTGGGGGCATATGGCTGAGAGTGGCCGGCTGGCCCCTGAAAATCCACGATAGGCAGGATGGTTCCCAGACCCAAGGTGGCACCAGTGCCAAGTCGGGCTGGTTTGTTAGTACCAAGTGGTTCCTGCAATCTGCCATCCAGAAGCGGGGCAGCTGAATTTTGTTTGCCAGAGAAAAAGGCTGTTGTTTGTGTTTCGGGGCCTGTGGCTGGCAGTGGACGGCTGGCTCCTGAAAATCCATGATACGCAGCATGGTTCCCAGACCCAAGGTGGCACCAGTGCCAAGTAGGGCTAGTTTCATAGTACCCAGTGGCTCCTGCAATCTGCCATCCAGAAGAGGGGCAGTTGAGTTTTGTTTTCCAGAGAAAAGGGCCGTGGTTTGTGTTTGGGGCCTATGGCTGAGAGTGACCGGCTGGCCCCTGAAAATCCACGATAGGAAGGATGGTTCCCAGATCCAAGGTGGCAGCAGTGCCATGTTGTGCTGGTGTGATAGTCCCAAGTGGCTCCTGCAATCTGCCATCCAGAAGTGGGGCAGCTGAATTTTGTTTGCCAGAGAAAAAGGCTGTGGTTTTTGTTTGGGGGCCTATGGCTGGGAGTGGCCGGCTGGCTCCTGAAAATCCATGATACGCAGCATGGTTCCCAGACCCAAGGTGGCACCAGTGCCAAGTGGGGCTGGTTTCACAGTGTCAAGTGCCTCCTGCAATCTCCCATCCAGAAGCGGGGCAGCTGAGTTTTGTTTGCCTGTGAAACGGGCCGTTGTTTTTGATTGGGGTCTGTGGCCGAGAATGTTCAGCTGGCTCCTGACAATCCACAATATGCAGGATGGTTCCCAGACCCAAGGTGGCACCAGTGCCAAGTCTTGCTGGTTTGATAGTACCAAGTGGCTCCTGCAATCTGCCATCCAGAAGCGGTGCAGCTGAGTTTTGTTTGCCAGAGGAAAGGGCCGTGGGTTGTGTTTGGGGGCATATGGCTGGGAGTGGCCGGCTGTCTCATTAAAAAGATCGATACGCAGGATGGTTCCCAGACCCAAGGTGGCACCAGTGCCAAGTCGGGCTGTTTTTATAGTACCAAGTGCGTCCTGCAATTTGCCATCCAGAAGAGGGGCAGTTGAGTTTTGTTTGCCAGAGAAAAGCGCCGTTGTTTGTGTTTGGGGGCTTGTGGCTGGGAGTGGCCGACTGGCGCCTTAGAATCTGCGATACGCAGCATGGTTCCCAGACCCAAGGTGGCACCAGTTCCAAGTTGGGCTGGTTTGATAGTACCAAGTGGCTCCTGCAATCTGCCATCCAGAAGCGGGGCAGCTTACTTTTGTTTGCCAGGGAAACGGGCCGAGGTTTGTGTTTGGGGGCCTATGGCTGGGAGTGACCGGCTGGCTCCTGGAAAGCTACAATAGGCAGGATGGTGACCAGACCCATGGTGGCACCAGTGCCAAGTTGGGCTGGTTTGATAGTACCAAGTTGCTCCTGCAATCTGCCATCAAAAAGTTGGCAGGCGAGTTTTGTTTTCCAGGGAAAAGCGCCGTTGTTTGTGTTTGGGGGCCTGTGGCTGGGAGTGGCCGGCTGGCTCCTTAGAATCCACGATACGCAGGATGGTTCCCAGACCCAAGGTGGCACCAGTGCCAAGTCGGGCTGGTTTGATACTACCAAGTGGTTCCTGCAATCTGCCATCCAGAAGCAGGGCAGCTTACTTTTGTTTGCCAGGGAAACGGGCCGTGGGTTTTGTTTGGGGGCATATAGCTGAGAGTGGCCCGCTGGCCCCTGAAAATCCACGCTAGGCAGCATGGTTCCCAGATGCAAGGTGGCACCAGTGCCAAGTCGGGCTGGTTTGATGGTGCAAAGTGGCTCCTGCAATCTGCCATCCAGAAGCGGGGCAGCTGATTTTTGTTTGCCAGAGAAAAATTCCGTGGATTGTTTTTGGGGGCATATTGCTGGGAGTGGCCGGCTGGCTCCTTAAAATGCTCGATACGCATGATGGTTCCCAGGCCCAAGGTGTCACCACTACCAAGTCGGCCTGCGGTTTTAGTATCAAGTTCATCCTGCAATTTGCCATCCAGAAGAGGGGCAGTTGAGTTTTGTTTGCCAGAGAAACGGGCCGAGGTTTCTGTTTGGGGACATATGGCTGAGAGTGGCCGGCTGGCCTCTGAAAATCCACGATACACAACATGGTTCCCAGATCCAAGGTGGCACCAGTGCCAAGTTGGGCTGGTTTGATAGTCCCAAGTGGCTCCTGCAATCTGCCATCCAGAAGCGGGGCAGCTTACTTTTGTTTGCCAGAGAAATAGGCCTAGGTTTTTGTTTGGGGGCCTGTGGCTAGGAGTGGCCTGCTGGCTCCTAAGAATCCACGATACGCAGGATGTTTACCAGACCCATGGTGGCACCAGTGCCAAGTTGGGCTGGTTTGATAGTACCAAGTGGCTCCTGCAAACTCCATCAAAAAGTTGGCAGGCGTGTTTTGTTTTCCAGGGAACAGCGCCGTTGATTTTGTTTGGGGGCCTGTGGCTGGGAGTGGCCGGCTGGCTCCTTAGAATCCACGATACGCAGGATGGTTCCCAGACCCAAGGTGACACCAGTGCCAAGTCGGGCTGGTTTGATTACACCAAGTGGCTCCTGCAATCTGCCATCCATAAGTGAGGCAGCTAAGTTTTGTTTGCCAGAAAAAAGGGCCGTGGTTTTTGTTGGGGGCCTGTGGCGGGGAGTAGCCGGCTGGCTCCTTAAAATCCACGATAGGCAGGATGGTTCCCAGACCCAAGGTGGTACCAGTGCCAAGTCGGGCTGGTTTGATAGTACCAAGTGGCTCCTGCAATCTGCCATCCAGAAGCGGGGCAGCTTACTTTTGTTTGCCAGGGAAACGGGCCGAGCTTTGTGTCTCGGGGCCTATGGCAGGGAGTGACCGGCTGGCTCCTGAAAAGCTACGATAGGCAGGATGGTGACCAGACCCATGGTGGCACCAGTGGCAAGTTGGGCTGGTTTGATAGTACCAAGTGGCTCCGGCAATCTGCCATCAAAAAGTTGGCAGGCGAGTTTTGTTTTCCAGGGAAAAGCGCCGTTGTGTGTGTTTTGGGGCCTGTGGCTGGGAGTGGCCAGCTGGCTCCTTAGAATCCACGATACGCAGGATGGTTCCCAGACCCAAGGTGGCACCAGTGCCAAGTCGGGCTGGTTTGATACTACCAAGTGGTTCCTGCAATCTGCCATCCAGAAGCGGGGCAGCTGAATTTTGTTTGCCAGAGAAAAAGGCTGTTGTTTGTGTTTCGGGGCCTGTGGCTGGCAGTGGACGGCTGGCTCCTGAAAATCCATGATACGCAGCATGGTTCCCAGACCCAAGGTGGCGCCAGTGCCAAGTAGGGCTGGTTTCATAGTACCCAGTGGCTCCTGCAATCTGCCATCCAGAAGAGGGGCAGTTGAGTTTTGTTTTCCAGAGAAAAGGGCCGTGGTTTGTGTTTGGGGCCTATGGCTGAGAGTGACCGGCTGGCCCCTGAAAATCCACGATAGGAAGGATGATTCCCAGATCCAAGGTGGCACCAGTGCCATGTTGTGCTGGTGTGATAGTCCCAAGTGGCTCCTGCAATCTGCCATCCAGAAGCGGGGCAGCTGAATTTTGTTTGCCAGAGAAAAAGGCTGTGGTTTTTGTTTGGGGGCCTATGGCTGGGAGTGGCCGGCTGGCTCCTGAAAATCCATGATACGCAGCATGGTTCCCAGACCCAAGGTGGCACCAGTGCCAAGTGGGGCTGGTTTCACAGTGTCAAGTGCCTCCTGCAATCTCCCATCCAGAAGCGGGGTAGCTGAGTTTTGTTTGCCTGTGAAACGGGCCGTTGTTTTTGATTGGGGTCTGTGGCCGAGAGTGTCCAGCTGCCTCCTGACAATCCACAATACGCAGGATGGTTCCCAGACCCAAGGTGGCACCAGTGCCAAGTCGTGCTGGTTTGATAGTACCAAGTGCGACCTGCAATTTGCCATCCAGAAGAGGGGCAGTTGAGTTTTGTTTGCCAGAGAAAAGCGCCGTTGTTTGTGTTTGGGGTCTTGTGGCTGGGAGTGGCCGACTGGCGCCTTAGAATCTGCGATACGCAGCATGGTTCCCAGACCCAAGGTGGCACCAGTGCCAAGTTGGGCTGGTTTGATAGTACCAAGTGGCTCCTGCAATCTGCCATCCAGAAGCGGGGCAGCTTACTTTTGTTTGCCAGGGAAACGGGCCGAGGTTTGTGACTGGGGGCCTATGGCTGGGAGTGACCGGCTGGCTCCTGGAAAGCTACAATAGGCAGGATGGTTACCAGACCCATGGTGGCACCAGTGCCAAGTTGGGCTGGTTTGATAGTACCAAGTTGCTCCTGCAATCTGCCATCAAAAAGTTGGCAGGCGAGTTTTGTTTTCCAGGGAAAAGCGCCGTTGTTTGTATTTGGGGGCCTGTGGCTGGGAGTGGCCGGCTGGCTCCTTAGAATCCACGATACGCAGGATGGTTCCCAGACCCAAGGTGGCACCAGTGCCAAGTCGGGCTGGTTTGATACTACCAAGTGGTTCCTGCAATCTGCCATCCAGAAGCGGGGCAGCTTACTTTTGTTTGCCAGGGAAACGGGCCGTGGGTTTTGTTTGGGGGCATATAGCTGAGAGTGGCCGGCTGGCCCCTGAAAATCCACGCTAGGCAGCATGGTTCCAGGATGCAAGGTGGCACCAGTGCCAAGTCGGGCTGGTTTGATGGGTCAAAGTGGCTCCTGCAATCTGCCATCCAGAAGCGGGGCAGCTGATTTTTGTTTGCCAGAGAAAAATTCCGTGGATTGTTTTTGGGGGCATATTGCTGGGAGTGGCCGGCTGGCTCCTTAAAATGCTCGATACGCATGATGGTTCCCAGGCCCAAGGTGTCACCACTACCAAGTCGGCCTGCGGTTTTAGTATCAAGTTCATCTTGCAATTTGCCATCCAGAAGAGGGGCAGTTGAGTTTTGTTTGCCAGAGAAACGGGCCGAGGTTTCTGTTTGGGGGCATATGGCTGAGAGTGGCCGGCTGGCCCCTGAAAATCCACGATACACAGCATGGTTCCCAGATCCAAGGTGGCACCAGTGCCAAGTTGGGCTGGTTTGATAGTCCCAAGTGTCTCCTGCAATCTGCCATCCAGAAGCGGGGCAGCTTACTTTTGTTTGCCAGAGAAATAGGCCTAGGTTTTTGTCTGGGGGCCTGTGGCTAGGAGTGGCCGGCTGGCTCCTAAGAATCCACGATACGCAGGATGTTTACCAGACCCAAGGTGGCACCAGTGCCAAGTTGGGCTGGTTTGATAGTACCAAGTGGCTCCTGCAAACTCCATCAAAAAGTTGGCAAGCGAGTTTTGTTTTCCAGGGAACAGCGCCGTTGATTTTGTTTGGGGGCCTGTGGCTGGGAGTGGCCGGCTGGCTCCTTAGAATCCACGATACGCAGGATGGTTCCCAGACCCAAGGTGGCACCAGTGCCAAGTCGGGCTGGTTTGATTACACCAAGTGACTCCTGCAATCTGCCATCCAGAAGTGAGGCAGCTAAGTTTTGTTTGCGAGAAAAAAGGGCCGTGGTTTTTGTTGGGGGCCTGTGGCGGGGAGTAGCCGGCTGGCTCCTTAAAATCCACGATAGGCAGGATGGTTCCCAGACCCAAGGTGGTACCAGTGCCAAGTCGGGCTGGTTTGATAGTACCAAGTGGCTCCTGCAATCTGCCATCCAGAAGCGGGGCAGCTTACTTTTGTTTGCCAGGGAAACGGGCCGAGCTTTGTGTCTCGGGGCCTATGGCAGGGAGTGACCGGCTGGCTCCTTAGAATCCACGATACGCAGGATGGTGACCAGACCCATGGTGGCACCAGTGGCAAGTTGGGCTGGTTTGATAGTACCAAGTGGCTCCTGCAATCTGCCATCAAAAAGTTGGCAGGCGAGTTTTGTTTTCCAGGGAAAAGCGCCGTTGTGTGTGTTTTGGGGCCTGTGGCTGGGAGTGGCCAGCTGGCTCCTTAGAATCCACGATACGCAGGATGGTTCCCAGACCCAAGGTGGCACCAGTGCCAAGTCGGGCTGGTTTGTTAGTACCAAGTGGTTCCTGCAATCTGCCATCCAGAAGCGGGGCAGCTGAATTTTGTTTGCCAGAGAAAAAGGCTGTTGTTTGTGTTTCGGGGCCTGTGGCTGGCAGTGGACGGCTGGCTCCTGAAAATCCATGATACGCAGCATGGTTCCCAGACCCAAGGTGGCACCAGTGCCAAGTAGGGCTGGTTTCATAGTACCCAGTGGCTCCTGCAATCTGCCATCCAGAAGAGGGGCAGTTGAGTTTTGTTTTCCAGAGAAAAGGGCCGTGGTTTGTGTTTGGGGCCTATGGCTGAGAGTGACCGGCTGGCCCCTGAAAATCCACGATAGGAAGGATGATTCCCAGATCCAAGGTGGCACCAGTGCCATGTTGTGCTGGTGTGATAGTCCCAAGTGGCTCCTGCAATCTGCCATCCAGAAGCGGGGCAGCTGAATTTTGTTTGCCAGAGAAAAAGGCTGTGGTTTTTGTTTGGGGGCCTATGGCTGGGAGTGGCCGGCTGGCTCCTGAAAATCCATGATACGCAGCATGGTTCCCAGACCCAAGGTGGCACCAGTGCCAAGTGGGGCTGGTTTCACAGTGTCAAGTGCCTCCTGCAATCTCCCATCCAGAAGCGGGGCAGCTGAGTTTTGTTTGCCTGTGAAACGGGCCGTTGTTTTTGATTGGGGTCTGTGGCCGAGAGTGTCCAGCTGCCTCCTGACAATCCACAATACGCAGGATGGTTCCCAGACCCAAGGTGGCACCAGTGCCAAGTCGTGCTGGTTTGATAGTACCAAGTGCGACCTGCAATTTGCCATCCAGAAGAGGGGCAGTTGAGTTTTGTTTGCCAGAGAAAAGCGCCGTTGTTTGTGTTTGGGGGCTTGTGGCTGGGAGTGGCCGACTGGCGCCTTAGAATCTGCGATACGCAGCATGGTTCCCAGACCCAAGGTGGCACCAGTGCCAAGTTGGGCTGGTTTGATAGTACTAAATAGCTCCTGCAATCTGCCATCCAGAAGCGGGGCAGCTTACTTTTGTTTGCCAGGGAAACGGGCCGAGGTTTGTGACTGGGGGCCTATGGCTGGGAGTGACCGGCTGGCTCCTGGAAAGCTACAATAGGCAGGATGGTTACCAGACCCATGGTGGCACCAGTGCCAAGTTGGGCTGGTTTGATAGTACCAAGTTGCTCCTGCAATCTGCCATCAAAAAGTTGGCAGGCGAGTTTTGTTTTCCAGGGAAAAGCGCCGTTGTTTGTATTTGGGGGCCTGTGGCTGGGAGTGGCCGGCTGGCTCCTTAGAATCCACGATACGCAGGATGGTTCCCAGACCCAAGGTGGCACCAGTGCCAAGTCGGGCTGGTTTGATACTACCAAGTGGTTCCTGCAATCTGCCATCCAGAAGCGGGGCAGCTTACTTTTGTTTGCCAGGGAAACGGGCCGTGGGTTTTGTTTGGGGGCATATAGCTGAGAGTGGCCGGCTGGCCCCTGAAAATCCACGCTAGGCAGCATGGTTCCAGGATGCAAGGTGGCACCAGTGCCAAGTCGGGCTGGTTTGATGGGTCAAAGTGGCTCCTGCAATCTGCCATCCAGAAGCGGGGCAGCTGATTTTTGTTTGCCAGAGAAAAATTCCGTGGATTGTTTTTGGGGGCATATTGCTGGGAGTGGCCGGCTGGCTACTTAAAATGCTCGATACGCATGATGGTTCCCAGGCCCAAGGTGTCACCACTACCAAGTCGGCCTGCGGTTTTAGTATCAAGTTCATCTTGCAATTTGCCATCCAGAAGAGGGGCAGTTGAGTTTTGTTTGCCAGAGAAACGGGCCGAGGTTTCTGTTTGGGGGCATATGGCTGAGAGTGGCCGGCTGGCCCCTGAAAATCCACGATACACAGCATGGTTCCCAGATCCAAGGTGGCACCAGTGCCAAGTTGGGCTGGTTTGATAGTCCCAAGTGTCTCCTGCAATCTGCCATCCAGAAGCGGGGCAGCTTACTTTTGTTTGCCAGAGAAATAGGCCTAGGTTTTTGTTTGGGGGCCTGTGGCTAGGAGTGGCCGGCTGGCTCCTAAGAATCCACGATACGCAGGATGTTTACCAGACCCATGGTGGCACCAGTGCCAAGTTGGGCTGGTTTGATAGTACCAAGTGGCTCCTGCAAACTCCATCAAAAAGTTGGCAGGCGTGTTTTGTTTTCCAGGGAACAGCGCCGTTGATTTTGTTTGGGGGCCTGTGGCTGGGAGTGGCCGGCTGGCTCCTTAGAATCCACGATACGCAGGATGGTTCCCAGACCCAAGGTGGCACCAGTGCCAAGTCGGGCTGGTTTGATTACACCAAGTGACTCCTGCAATCTGCCATCCAGAAGTGAGGCAGCTAAGTTTTGTTTGCGAAAAAAAAGGGCCGTGGTTTTTGTTGGGGGCCTGTGGCTGGGAGTAGCCGGCTGGCTCCTTAAAATCCACGATAGGCAGGATGGTTCCCAGACCCAAGGTGGCACCAGTGTCAAGTTGGGCTGGTTTGATAGTACCAAGTGGCTCCTGCAATCTGCCATCCAGAAGCGGGGCAGCTTACTTTTGTTTGCCAGGGAAACGGGCCGAGGTATTTGTCTGGGGACCTATGGCTGGGAGTGACCGGCTGGCTCCTGAAAAGCTACGATAGGCAGGATGGTTCCCTGACCCAAGGTGGCACCAGTGCCAAGTCGGGCGGTTTTCGTAGTACAAAGTGCGTCCTAAAATTTGCCATCCAGAAGAGGGGCAGTTGAGTTTTGTTTACCAGAGAAAAGGGCCGTGGTTTGTTTTTGGGGGCATATGGCTGATAGTGGCCGTCTGGCCCCTGAAAATCCACGATAGGCAGGATGGTTCCCAGACCAGAGGTGGCACCAGTGCCAAGTTGGGCTGGTTTGATAGTACTAAATAGCACCTGCAATCTGCCATGCAGAAGCGGGGCAGCTTACTTTTGTTTGCCAGGGAAACTGGCCGAGGTTTGTGTCTGGGGGCCTATGGCTGGGAGTGACCGCCTGGCTCCTGAAAAGCTACGATAGGCAGGATGGTGACCAGACCCATGGTGGCACCAGTGCCAAGTTGGGCTGGTTTGATAGTACCAAGTGGCTCCTGCAATCTGCCATCAAAAAGTTGGCAGGCCAGTTTTGTTTTCCAGGGAAAAGCGCCGTTGTTTGTGTTTGGGGGACTGTTGGTGGGAGTGGCCGGCTGGCTCCTTAGAACACACGATACGCAGGATGGTTCCCAGACCCAAGGTGGCACCAGTGCCACGTCGGGCTGGTTTGATGGTGAAAAGTGGCTCCTGCAATCTGCTATCCTGAAGCGGGGTAGCTTACATTTGTGTGCCAGGGAAACGGGCCGAGGTTTATGACTGGGGGCCTAGGGCTAGAAGTGACCGGCTGGCTCCTGAAAAGCAACAATAGGCAGGATGGTTCCCAGACCCAAGGTGGCACCAGTGCCAAGTTGGGCTGGTTTGATGGTACCAACTGGCTCCTGCAATCTGCCATCTAAAAGTTGTCAGGCGAGTTTTGTTTTCCAGGGAAAAGCGCCGTTGATTTTGTTTGGAGGCCTGTGGCTGGCAGTGGCTGCCTGTCGTCTTACAATCCGGGTTACGCAGCATGGTTCCCAGAGCCAAGGTGGCACCAGTGTCAAGTTGGGCTGGTTTGATTGTACCAAGTGGCTCCTGCAATCTGCCATCCAGAAGCGGGGCAGCTTACTTTTGTTTGCCAGGGAAACGGGCCGAGCTTTTTGTCTGGGGACCTATGGCTGGGAGTGACCGGCTGGCTCCTGAAAAGCTACGATAGGCAGGATGGTGACCAGACCCATGGTGGCACCAGTGCCAAGTTGGGCTGGTTTGATAGTACCAAGTGTCTCCTGCAATCTGCCATCAAAAACTTGGCAGGTCAGTTTTGTTTTCCAGGGAAAAGCGCCGTTGTTTCTGTTTGGGGGCCTGTGGCTGGGAGTGGCCGGCTGGCTCCTTAGAACACAGGATACGCAGGATGGTTCCCAGACCCAAGGTGGCACCAGTGCCAAGTCGGGCTGGTTTGATAGCACCAAGTGGCTCCTGCAATCTGCCATCCAGAAGCGGGGCAGCTTACTTTTGTTTTCCAGGGAAACGGACCGAGGTTTTTTTCTGGGGGCCTATGGCTGGGAGTGACCGGCTGGCTCCTGAAAAGCTACGATAGGCAGGATGGTGACCAGACCCATGGTGGCACCAGTGCCAAGTTGGGCTGGTTTGATAGTACCAAGTGGCTCCTGCAATCTGCCATCAAAAAGTTGGCAGGCGAGTTTTGTTTTCCAGGGAAAAGCGCCGTTGTGTGTATTTTGGGGCCTGTGGCTGGGAGTGGCCAGCTGGCTCCTTAGAATCCACGATACGCAGGATGGTTCCCAGACTCAAGGTGGCACCAGTGCCAAGTCGGGCTGGTTTGTTAGTACCAAGTGGTTCCTGCAATCTGCCATCCAGAAGCGGGGCAGCTGAATTTTGTTTGCCAGAGAAAAAGGCTGTTGTTTGTGTTTCGGGGCCTGTGGCTGGCAGTGGACGGCTGGCTCCTGAAAATCCATGATACGCAGCATGGTTCCCAGACCCAAGGTGGCACCAGTGCCAAGTAGGGCTAGTTTCATAGTACCCAGTGGCTCCTGCAATCTGCCATCCAGAAGAGGGGCAGTTGAGTTTTGTTTTCCAGAGAAAAGGGCCGTGGTTTGTGTTTGGGGCCTATGGCTGAGAGTGACCGGCTGGCCCCTGAAAATCCACGATAGGAAGGATGGTTCCCAGATCCAAGGTGGCAGCAGTGCCATGTTGTGCTGGTGTGATAGTCCCAAGTGGCTCCTGCAATCTGCCATCCAGAAGTGGGGCAGCTGAATTTTGTTTGCCAGAGAAAAAGGCTGTGGTTTTTGTTTGGGGGCCTATGGCTGGGAGTGGCCGGCTGGCTCCTGAAAATCCATGATACGCAGCATGGTTCCCAGACCCAAGGTGGCACCAGTGCCAAGTGGGGCTGGTTTCACAGTGTCAAGTGCCTCCTGCAATCTCCCATCCAGAAGCGGGGCAGCTGAGTTTTGTTTGCCTGTGAAACGGGCCGTTGTTTTTGATTGGGGTCTGTGGCCGAGAATGTTCAGCTGGCTCCTGACAATCCACAATATGCAGGATGGTTCCCAGACCCAAGGTGGCACCAGTGCCAAGTCTTGCTGGTTTGATAGTACCAAGTGGCTCCTGCAATCTGCCATCCAGAAGCGGTGCAGCTGAGTTTTGTTTGCCAGAGGAAAGGGCCGTGGGTTGTGTTTGGGGGCATATGGCTGGGAGTGGCCGGCTGTCTCATTAAAAAGATCGATACGCAGGATGGTTCCCAGACCCAAGGTGGCACCAGTGCCAAGTCGGGCTGTTTTTATAGTACCAAGTGCGTCCTGCAATTTGCCATCCAGAAGAGGGGCAGTTGAGTTTTGTTTGCCAGAGAAAAGCGCCGTTGTTTGTGTTTGGGGGCTTGTGGCTGGGAGTGGCCGACTGGCGCCTTAGAATCTGCGATACGCAGCATGGTTCCCAGACCCAAGGTGGCACCAGTTCCAAGTTGGGCTGGTTTGATAGTACCAAGTGGCTCCTGCAATCTGCCATCCAGAAGCGGGGCAGCTTACTTTTGTTTGCCAGGGAAACGGGCCGAGGTTTGTGTTTGGGGGCCTATGGCTGGGAGTGACCGGCTGGCTCCTGGAAAGCTACAATAGGCAGGATGGTGACCAGACCCATGGTGGCACCAGTGCCAAGTTGGGCTGGTTTGATAGTACCAAGTTGCTCCTGCAATCTGCCATCAAAAAGTTGGCAGGCGAGTTTTGTTTTCCAGGGAAAAGCGCCGTTGTTTGTGTTTGGGGGCCTGTGGCTGGGAGTGGCCGGCTGGCTCCTTAGAATCCACGATACGCAGGATGGTTCCCAGACCCAAGGTGGCACCAGTGCCAAGTCGGGCTGGTTTGATACTACCAAGTGGTTCCTGCAATCTGCCATCCAGAAGCAGGGCAGCTTACTTTTGTTTGCCAGGGAAACGGGCCGTGGGTTTTGTTTGGGGGCATATAGCTGAGAGTGGCCCGCTGGCCCCTGAAAATCCACGCTAGGCAGCATGGTTCCCAGATGCAAGGTGGCACCAGTGCCAAGTTGGGCTGGTTTGATGGTGCAAAGTGGCTCCTGCAATCTGCCATCCAGAAGCGGGGCAGCTGATTTTTGTTTGCCAGAGAAAAATTCCGTGGATTGTTTTTGGGGGCATATTGCTGGGAGTGGCCGGCTGGCTCCTTAAAATGCTCGATACGCATGATGGTTCCCAGGCCCAAGGTGTCACCACTACCAAGTCGGCCTGCGGTTTTAGTATCAAGTTCATCCTGCAATTTGCCATCCAGAAGAGGGGCAGTTGAGTTTTGTTTGCCAGAGAAACGGGCCGAGGTTTCTGTTTGGGGACATATGGCTGAGAGTGGCCGGCTGGCCTCTGAAAATCCACGATACACAACATGGTTCCCAGATCCAAGGTGGCACCAGTGCCAAGTTGGGCTGGTTTGATAGTCCCAAGTGTCTCCTGCAATCTGCCATCCAGAAGCGGGGCAGCTTACTTTTGTTTGCCAGAGAAATAGGCCTAGGTTTTTGTTTGGGGGCCTGTGGCTAGGAGTGGCCTGCTGGCTCCTAAGAATCCACGATACGCAGGATGTTTACCAGACCCATGGTGGCACCAGTGCCAAGTTGGGCTGGTTTGATAGTACCAAGTGGCTCCTGCAAACTCCATCAAAAAGTTGGCAGGCGTGTTTTGTTTTCCAGGGAACAGCGCCGTTGATTTTGTTTGGGGGCCTGTGGCTGGGAGTGGCCGGCTGGCTCCTTAGAATCCACGATACGCAGGATGGTTCCCAGACCCAAGGTGACACCAGTGCCAAGTCGGGCTGGTTTGATTACACCAAGTGGCTCCTGCAATCTGCCATCCATAAGTGAGGCAGCTAAGTTTTGTTTGCCAGAAAAAAGGGCCGTGGTTTTTGTTGGGGGCCTGTGGCGGGGAGTAGCCGGCTGGCTCCTTAAAATCCACGATAGGCAGGATGGTTCCCAGACCCAAGGTGGTACCAGTGCCAAGTCGGGCTGGTTTGATAGTACCAAGTGGCTCCTGCAATCTGCCATCCAGAAGCGGGGCAGCTTACTTTTGTTTGCCAGGGAAACGGGCCGAGCTTTGTGTCTCGGGGCCTATGGCAGGGAGTGACCGGCTGGCTCCTGAAAAGCTACGATAGGCAGGATGGTGACCAGACCCATGGTGGCACCAGTGGCAAGTTGGGCTGGTTTGATAGTACCAAGTGGCTCCTGCAATCTGCCATCAAAAAGTTGGCAGGCGAGTTTTGTTTTCCAGGGAAAAGCGCCGTTGTGTGTGTTTTGGGGCCTGTGGCTGGGAGTGGCCAGCTGGCTCCTTAGAATCCACGATACGCAGGATGGTTCCCAGACCCAAGGTGGCACCAGTGCCAAGTCGGGCTGGTTTGTTAGTACCAAGTGGTTCCTGCAATCTGCCATCCAGAAGCGGGGCAGCTGAATTTTGTTTGCCAGAGAAAAAGGCTGTTGTTTGTGTTTCGGGGCCTGTGGCTGGCAGTGGACGGCTGGCTCCTGAAAATCCATGATACGCAGCATGGTTCCCAGACCCAAGGTGGCACCAGTGCCAAGTCGTGCTGGTTTGATAGTACCCAGTGGCTCCTGCAATCTGCCATCCAGAAGAGGGGCAGTTGAGTTTTGTTTGCCAGAGAAAAGCGCCGTTGTTTGTGTTTGGGGTCTTGTGGCTGGGAGTGGCCGACTGGCGCCTTAGAATCTGCGATACGCAGCATGGTTCCCAGACCCAAGGTGGCACCAGTGCCAAGTTGGGCTGGTTTGATAGTACCAAGTGGCTCCTGCAATCTGCCATCCAGAAGCGGGGCAGCTTACTTTTGTTTGCCAGGGAAACGGGCCGAGGTTTGTGACTGGGGGCCTATGGCTGGGAGTGACCGGCTGGCTCCTGGAAAGCTACAATAGGCAGGATGGTTACCAGACCCATGGTGGCACAAGTGCCAAGTTGGGCTGGTTTGATAGTACCAAGTTGCTCCTGCAATCTGCCATCAAAAAGTTGGCAGGCGAGTTTTGTTTTCCAGGGAAAAGCGCCGTTGTTTGTATTTGGGGGCCTGTGGCTGGGAGTGGCCGGCTGGCTCCTTAGAATCCACGATACGCAGGATGGTTCCCAGACCCAAGGTGGCACCAGTGCCAAGTCGGGCTGGTTTGATACTACCAAGTGGTTCCTGCAATCTGCCATCCAGAAGCGGGGCAGCTTACTTTTGTTTGCCAGGGAAACGGGCCCTGGGTTTTGTTTGGGGGCATATAGCTGAGAGTGGCCGGCTGGCCCCTGAAAATCCACGCTAGGCAGCATGGTTCCAGGATGCAAGGTGGCACCAGTGCCAAGTCGGGCTGGTTTGATGGGTCAAAGTGGCTCCTGCAATCTGCCATCCAGAAGCGGGGCAGCTGATTTTTGTTTGCCAGAGAAAAATTCCGTGGATTGTTTTTGGGGGCATATTGCTGGGAGTGGCCGGCTGGCTCCTTAAAATGCTCGATACGCATGATGGTTCCCAGGCCCAAGGTGTCACCACTACCAAGTCGGCCTGCGGTTTTAGTATCAAGTTCATCTTGCAATTTGCCATCCAGAAGAGGGGCAGTTGAGTTTTGTTTGCCAGAGAAACGGGCCGAGGTTTCTGTTTGGGGGCATATGGCTGAGAGTGGCCGGCTGGCCCCTGAAAATCCACGATACGCAGGATGGTTCCCAGACCCAAGGTGGCACCAGTGCCAAGTCGGGCTGGTTTGTTAGTACCAAGTGGTTCCTGCAATCTGCCATCCAGAAGCGGGGCAGCTGAATTTTGTTTGCCAGAGAAAAAGGCTGTTGTTTGTGTTTCGGGGCCTGTGGCTGGCAGTGGACGGCTGGCTCCTGAAAATCCATGATACGCAGCATGGTTCCCAGACCCAAGGTGGCACCAGTGCCAAGTAGGGCTAGTTTCATAGTACCCAGTGGCTCCTGCAATCTGCCATCCAGAAGAGGGGCAGTTGAGTTTTGTTTTCCAGAGAAAAGGGCCGTGGTTTGTGTTTGGGGCCTATGGCTGAGAGTGACCGGCTGGCCCCTGAAAATCCACGATAGGAAGGATGGTTCCCAGATCCAAGGTGGCAGCAGTGCCATGTTGTGCTGGTGTGATAGTCCCAAGTGGCTCCTGCAATCTGCCATCCAGAAGTGGGGCAGCTGAATTTTGTTTGCCAGAGAAAAAGGCTGTGGTTTTTGTTTGGGGGCCTATGGCTGGGAGTGGCCGGCTGGCTCCTGAAAATCCATGATACGCAGCATGGTTCCCAGACCCAAGGTGGCACCAGTGCCAAGTGGGGCTGGTTTCACAGTGTCAAGTGCCTCCTGCAATCTCCCATCCAGAAGCGGGGCAGCTGAGTTTTGTTTGCCTGTGAAACGGGCCGTTGTTTTTGATTGGGGTCTGTGGCCGAGAATGTTCAGCTGGCTCCTGACAATCCACAATATGCAGGATGGTTCCCAGACCCAAGGTGGCACCAGTGCCAAGTCTTGCTGGTTTGATAGTACCAAGTGGCTCCTGCAATCTGCCATCCAGAAGCGGTGCAGCTGAGTTTTGTTTGCCAGAGGAAAGGGCCGTGGGTTGTGTTTGGGGGCATATGGCTGGGAGTGGCCGGCTGTCTCATTAAAAAGATCGATACGCAGGATGGTTCCCAGACCCAAGGTGGCACCAGTGCCAAGTCGGGCTGTTTTTATAGTACCAAGTGCGTCCTGCAATTTGCCATCCAGAAGAGGGGCAGTTGAGTTTTGTTTGCCAGAGAAAAGCGCCGTTGTTTGTGTTTGGGGGCTTGTGGCTGGGAGTGGCCGACTGGCGCCTTAGAATCTGCGATACGCAGCATGGTTCCCAGACCCAAGGTGGCACCAGTTCCAAGTTGGGCTGGTTTGATAGTACCAAGTGGCTCCTGCAATCTGCCATCCAGAAGCGGGGCAGCTTACTTTTGTTTGCCAGGGAAACGGGCCGAGGTTTGTGTTTGGGGGCCTATGGCTGGGAGTGACCGGCTGGCTCCTGGAAAGCTACAATAGGCAGGATGGTGACCAGACCCATGGTGGCACCAGTGCCAAGTTGGGCTGGTTTGATAGTACCAAGTTGCTCCTGCAATCTGCCATCAAAAAGTTGGCAGGCGAGTTTTGTTTTCCAGGGAAAAGCGCCGTTGTTTGTGTTTGGGGGCCTGTGGCTGGGAGTGGCCGGCTGGCTCCTTAGAATCCACGATACGCAGGATGGTTCCCAGACCCAAGGTGGCACCAGTGCCAAGTCGGGCTGGTTTGATACTACCAAGTGGTTCCTGCAATCTGCCATCCAGAAGCAGGGCAGCTTACTTTTGTTTGCCAGGGAAACGGGCCGTGGGTTTTGTTTGGGGGCATATAGCTGAGAGCGGCCCGCTGGCCCCTGAAAATCCACGCTAGGCAGCATGGTTCCCAGATGCAAGGTGGCACCAGTGCCAAGTCGGGCTGGTTTGATGGTGCAAAGTGGCTCCTGCAATCTGCCATCCAGAAGCGGGGCAGCTGATTTTTGTTTGCCAGAGAAAAATTCCGTGGATTGTTTTTGGGGGCATATTGCTGGGAGTGGCCGGCTGGCTCCTTAAAATGCTCGATACGCATGATGGTTCCCAGGTCCAAGGTGTCACCACTACCAAGTCGGCCTGCGGTTTTAGTATCAAGTTCATCCTGCAATTTGCCATCCAGAAGAGGGGCAGTTGAGTTTTGTTTGCCAGAGAAACGGGCCGAGGTTTCTGTTTGGGGACATATGGCTGAGAGTGGCCGGCTGGCCTCTGAAAATCCACGATACACAACATGGTTCCCAGAACCAAGGTGGCACCAGTGCCAAGTTGGGCTGGTTTGATAGTCCCAAGTGGCTCCTGCAATCTGCCATCCAGAAGCGGGGCAGCTGAATTTTGTTTGCCAGAGAAATAGGCCTAGGTTTTTGTTTGGGGGCCTGTGGCTAGGAGTGGCCTGCTGGCTCCTAAGAATCCACGATACGCAGGATGTTTACCAGACCCATGGTGGCACCAGTGCCAAGTTGGGCTGGTTTGATAGTACCAAGTGGCTCCTGCAAACTCCATCAAAAAGTTGGCAGGCGTGTTTTGTTTTCCAGGGAACAGCGCCGTTGATTTTGTTTGGGGGCCTGTGGCTGGGAGTGGCCGGCTGGCTCCTTAGAATCCACGATACGCAGGATGGTTCCCAGACCCAAGGTGACACCAGTGCCAAGTCGGGCTGGTTTGATTACACCAAGTGGCTCCTGCAATCTGCCATCCATAAGTGAGGCAGCTAAGTTTTGTTTGCGAGAAAAAAGGGCCGTGGTTTTTGTTGGGGGCCTGTGGCGGGGAGTAGCCGGCTGGCTCCTTAAAATCCACGATAGGCAGGATGGTTCCCAGACCCAAGGTGGTACCAGTGCCAAGTCGGGCTGGTTTGATAGTACCAAGTGGCTCCTGCAATCTGCCATCCAGAAGCGGGGCAGCTTACTTTTGTTTGCCAGGGAAACGGGCCGAGCTTTGTGTCTCGGGGCATATGGCAGGGAGTGACCGGCTGGCTCCTGAAAAGCTACGATAGGCAGGATGGTGACCAGACCCATGGTGGCACCAGTGGCAAGTTGGGCTGGTTTGATAGTACCAAGTGGCTCCTGCAATCTGCCATCAAAAAGTTGGCAGGCGAGTTTTGTTTTCCAGGGAAAAGCGCCGTTGTGTGTGTTTTGGGGCCTGTGGCTGGGAGTGGCCAGCTGGCTCCTTAGAATCCACGATACGCAGGATGGTTCCCAGACCCAAGGTGGCACCAGTGCCAAGTCGGGCTGGTTTGTTAGTACCAAGTGGTTCCTGCAATCTGCCATCCAGAAGCGGGGCAGCTGAATTTTGTTTGCCAGAGAAAAAGGCTGTTGTTTGTGTTTCGGGGCCTGTGGCTGGCAGTGGACGGCTGGCTCCTGAAAATCCATGATACGCAGCATGGTTCCCAGACCCAAGGTGGCACCAGTGCCAAGTAGGGCTGGTTTCATAGTACCCAGTGGCTCCTGCAATCTGCCATCCAGAAGAGGGGCAGTTGAGTTTTGTTTTCCAGAGAAAAGGGCCGTGGTTTGTGTTTGGGGCCTATGGCTGAGAGTGACCGGCTGGCCCCTGAAAATCCACGATAGGAAGGATGATTCCCAGATCCAAGGTGGCACCAGTGCCATGTTGTGCTGGTGTGATAGTCCCAAGTGGCTCCTGCAATCTGCCATCCAGAAGCGGGGCAGCTGAATTTTGTTTGCCAGAGAAAAAGGCTGTGGTTTTTGTTTGGGGGCCTATGGCTGGGAGTGGCCGGCTGGCTCCTGAAAATCCATGATACGCAGCATGGTTCCCAGACCCAAGGTGGCACCAGTGCCAAGTGGGGCTGGTTTCACAGTGTCAAGTGCCTCCTGCAATCTGCCATCCAGAAGCGGGGCAGCTGAGTTTTGTTTGCCTGTGAAACGGGCCGTTGTTTTTGATTGGGGTCTGTGGCCGAGAGTGTCCAGCTGCCTCCTGACAATCCACAATACGCAGGATGGTTCCCAGACCCAAGGTGGCACCAGTGCCAAGTCGTGCTGGTTTGATAGTACCAAGTGCGACCTGCAATTTGCCATCCAGAAGAGGGGCAGTTGAGTTTTGTTTGCCAGAGAAAAGCGCCGTTGTTTGTGTTTGGGGGCTTGTGGCTGGGAGTGGCCGACTGGCGCCTTAGAATCTGCGATACGCAGCATGGTTCCCAGACCCAAGGTGGCACCAGTGCCAAGTTGGGCTGGTTTGATAGTACCAAGTGGCTCCTGCAATCTGCCATCCAGAAGCGGGGCAGCTTACTTTTGTTTGCCAGGGAAACGGGCCGAGGTTTGTGACTGGGGGCCTATGGCTGGGAGTGACCGGCTGGCTCCTGGAAAGCTACAATAGGCAGGATGGTTACCAGACCCATGGTGGCACCAGTGCCAAGTTGGGCTGGTTTGATAGTACCAAGTTGCTCCTGCAATCTGCCATCAAAAAGTTGGCAGGCGAGTTTTGTTTTCCAGGGAAAAGCGCCGTTGTTTGTATTTGGGGGCCTGTGGCTGGGAGTGGCCGGCTGGCTCCTTAGAATCCACGATACGCAGGATGGTTCCCAGACCCAAGGTGGCACCAGTGCCAAGTCGGGCTGGTTTGATACTACCAAGTGGTTCCTGCAATCTGCCATCCAGAAGCGGGGCAGCTTACTTTTGTTTGCCAGGGAAACGGGCCGTGGGTTTTGTTTGGGGGCATATAGCTGAGAGTGGCCGGCTGGCCCCTGAAAATCCACGCTAGGCAGCATGGTTCCAGGATGCAAGGTGGCACCAGTGCCAAGTCGGGCTGGTTTGATGGGTCAAAGTGGCTCCTGCAATCTGCCATCCAGAAGCGGGGCAGCTGATTTTTGTTTGCCAGAGAAAAATTCCGTGGATTGTTTTTGGGGGCATATTGCTGGGAGTGGCCGGCTGGCTCCTTAAAATGCTCGATACGCATGATGGTTCCCAGGCCCAAGGTGTCACCACTACCAAGTCGGCCTGCGGTTTTAGTATCAAGTTCATCTTGCAATTTGCCATCCAGAAGAGGGGCAGTTGAGTTTTGTTTGCCAGAGAAACGGGCCGAGGTTTCTGTTTGGGGGCATATGGCTGAGAGTGGCCGGCTGGCCCCTGAAAATCCACGATACACAGCATGGTTCCCAGATCCAAGGTGGCACCAGTGCCAAGTTGGGCTGGTTTGATAGTCCCAAGTGTCTCCTGCAATCTGCCATCCAGAAGCGGGGCAGCTTACTTTTGTTTGCCAGAGAAATAGGCCTAGGTTTTTGTTTGGGGGCCTGTGGCTAGGAGTGGCCGGCTGGCTCCTAAGAATCCACGATACGCAGGATGTTTACCAGACCCATGGTGGCACCAGTGCCAAGTTGGGCTGGTTTGATAGTACCAAGTGGCTCCTGCAAACTCCATCAAAAAGTTGGCAGGCGTGTTTTGTTTTCCAGGGAACAGCGCCGTTGATTTTGTTTGGGGGCCTGTGGCTGGGAGTGGCCGGCTGGCTCCTTAGAATCCACGATACGCAGGATGGTTCCCAGACCCAAGGTGGCACCAGTGCCAAGTCGGGCTGGTTTGATTACACCAAGTGACTCCTGCAATCTGCCATCCAGAAGTGAGGCAGCTAAGTTTTGTTTGCGAGAAAAAAGGGCCGTGGTTTTTGTTGGGGGCCTGTGGCTGGGAGTAGCCGGCTGGCTCCTTAAAATCCACGATAGGCAGGATGGTTCCCAGACCCAAGGTGGCACCAGTGCCAAGTCGGGCTGGTTTGATAGTACCAAGTGGCTCCTGCAATCTGCCATCCAGAAGCGGGGCAGCTGAGTTTTTATTGCCAGAGAAAAAGGCTGTGGTTTTTGTTTGGGGGCCTGTGGCTGGCAGTGGCCGGCTGGCTCCTGAAAATCCACGATACGCAGCATGGTTCCCAGACCCAAGGTGGCACCAGTACAAAGTGGGGCTCGTTTGACAGTGTCAAGTGCCTCCTGCAATCTCCCATCCAGAAGCGGGACAGCTGAGTTTTTTTTGCCAGGGAAACGGACCTTTGTTTTTGATTGGGGTCTGTGGCCGAGAGTGGTCGGCTGTCTCCTGACAATCCACAATACGCAGGATGGTTCCCAGACCAAAGGTGGCACCAGTGCCAAGTCGGGCTGGTTTGATAGTACCAAGTGGTTCCTGCAATCTGCCATCCAGAAGCGGGGCAGCTGAGTTTTGTTTGCCAGAGAAAAGGGCCGTTGGGTTGTGTTTGGGGGCATATGGCTGGGAGTGGCCACCTGGCTCCTTAAAATGCACGATACGCCGCATGGTAACCAGACGCAAGGTGGCACCAGTGCCAAGTCGGGCTGTTTTTGTAGTACCCAGTGGCTCCTGCAATTTGCCATCCAGAAGCGGGGCAGCTAAATTTTGTTTGCTAGAGAAAAGGGCTGTGGTTTGTGTTTGGGGGCCTATGGCCGAGAGTGGTAGGCTGGCCCCTGAAAATCAACGATAGGCAGGATGGTTCCCAGATACAAGGTGGCACCAGTGCCAAGTAAGGCTGGTTGTATGGTTCAAAGTGACTCCTGCAATCTGCCATCCAGAAGCGGGACAGCTGAGTGTTTTTTGCCAGAGAAAAGGTCCGTGGTTTCTTTTTGGGGCATACGGCTGGGAATTGCCGGCTGGCTCCTTAAAATGCTCGATACGCAGGATGGTTCCCAGAGCCAAGGTGGCACCACTGCCAAGTCGGGCTCTTTTTGTAGTACCAAGTGCGTCCTGCAATTTGCCATCCAGAAGAGGGGCAGTTGAGTTTTGTTTGCCAGAGAAAAGGGCCGAGGTTTGTGTTTGGGAGCATATGGCTGGGAATGACCGGCTGGCCCCTGAAAATCCACGATACGCCGGATGGTTCCCAGATCCAAGATGGTACCATTACCAAGTCGGGCTGCTTTGATAGTCCCAAGTGGCTCCTGCAAACTGCCACACCAGAAGCGGGGCAGCTGAGTTTTGTTTGCCAGGGAAATGGGCCGTTGTTTGTGTTTGGGGGCCTGTGGCTGGGAGTGTTCGGCTGGTTCCTGAATATGTACGATACGCAGGATTGTTCCCAGATCCAAGGTGGCAGCAGTGCCATGTTGTGCTGGTGTGATAGTCCCAAGTGGCTCCTGCAATCTGCCATCCAGAAGTGGGGCAGCTGATTTTTGTTTGCCAGAGAAAAGGTCCGTGGTTTGTGTTTGGGGGCATATGGCTGAGAGTGGCCGGCTGGCCCCTGAAAATCCACGATACACAGGATGGTTCCCAGATCCAAGGTGGCACCTGTGCCAAGTCGGGCTGATTTGATAGTACTAAGTAGCTCCTGCAATCTGCCATCCAGAAGCGGGGCAGCTTACTTTTGTTTGCCAGGGAAACGGGCCGAGGTTTCTGTTTGGGGGCCTATGGCTGGGAGTGACCGGCTGGCTCCTGAAAAGCTACACTAGGCAGGATGGTTCCCAGAGCCAAGGTGGCACCAGTGCCAAGTTGGGCTGGTTTGATAGTACCAAGTGGCTCCTGCAATCTGCCATCCAGAAGCGGGGCAGCTTACTTTTGTTTGCCAGAGAAATAGGCCTAGGTTTTTGTCTGGGGGCCTGTGGCTGGGAGTGGCCGGCTGGCTCCTTAGAATCCACGATACGCAGGATGTTTCCCAGACCCAAGGTGACACCAGTGCCAAGTCGGGCTGGTTTGATAGTACCAAGTGGCTCCTGCAAACTCCATCAAAAAGTTGGCAGGCGTGTTTTGTTTTCCAGGGAACAGCGCCGTTGATTTTGTTTGGGGGCCTGTGGCTGGGAGTGGCCGGCTGGCTCCTTAGAATCCACGATACGCAGGATGGTTCCCAGACCCAAGGTGGCACCAGTGCCAAGTCGGGCTGGTTTGATTACACCAAGTGGCTCCTGCAATCTGCCATCCAGAAGTGAGGCAGCTAAGTTTTGTTTGCCAGAAAAAAGGGCCGTGGTTTTTGTTGGGGGCCTGTGGCTGGGAGTGGCCGGCTGGCTCCTTAGAATCCACCATACGCAGGATGGTTCCCAGACCCAAGGTGGCACCAGTGCCAAGTCGGGCTGGTTTGATAGTCCCAAGTGGCTCCTGCAAACTGCCATCCAGAAGCGGGGCAGCTGAGTTTTGTTTGCCAGGGAAATGGGCCGTTGTTTGTGTTTGGGGGCCTGTGGCTGGGAGTGTTCGGCTGGTTCCTGAATATGTACGATACGCAGGATTGTTCCCAGACCCAAGGTGGCACCAGTGCCAAGTCGGGCTGGTTTGATGGTGCAAAGTGGCTCCTGCAATCTGCCATCCAGACGCGGGGCAGCGGATTTTTTTTTCCATGAGAAATGGTCCGTGGTTTGTTTTTGGGGGTATATGGCTGGGCCTGGCCGGCTGGCTCCTTAAAAAGCTCGATATGCAGGATGGTTCCCTGACCCAAGGTGGCACCAGTGCCACGTCGGGCGGTTTTCGTAGTACAAAGTGCGTCCTAAAATTTGCCATCCAGAAGAGGGGCAGTTGAGTTTTGTTTGCCAGAGAAAAGGTCCGTGGTTTGTTTTTGGGGGCATATGGCTGAGAGTGGCTGGCTGGCCCCTGAAAATCCACGATACACAGGATGGTTCCCAGATCCAAGGTGGCACCTGTGCCAAGTCGGGCTGATTTGATAGTACTAAGTAGCTCCTGCAATCTGCCATCCAGAAGCGGGGCAGCTTACTTTTGTTTGCCAGGGAAACGGGCCGAGGTTTGTGTTTGGGGGCCTATGGCTGAGAGTGACCGGCTGGCTCCTGAAAAGCTACAATAGGCAGGATGGTGACCAGACCCATGGTGGCACCAGTGCCAAGTTGGGCTGGTTTGATAGTACCAAGTGGTTCCTGCAATCTGCCATCCAGAAGCAGGGCAGCTGAGTTTTGTTTGCCAGAGAAAAGGGCCTTGGTTTGTGTTTGGGGGCATATGGCTGGGTGTGGCCAGCTGGCTCCTTAAAATGCACGATATGCAACATGGCTCCCAGACCCAAGGTGGCACCAGTGCCAAGTTGGGCTGGTTTGATAGTACCAAGTGGCTCCTGCAATCTTCCATGATCACGTGGAGAAATACTTTCTGGTTTCAGCCTCATGCTCTTTCTTCTCTCCCTCAACTTCTCTATCACCTCTCATCTGGTTCACATGCGCTGTCTTCAAGGTCCACAGGCTACTTTTCACAGAATCTTCTGGCCTGATGAAGTAAGAATGATGAATAGAACAGAGCTGGGATCTATTTTCCAGTTTGGATAAAATGCATTCTGCACACAAATCCAAGGAGAACGTGCTGCCCCGATGCCCAGAAAATCTTTCACTCCTGCTAGTGTTCTACGTCAACCGCAACTTAGTCTGAAAGAAAAGCTTTTTCTCTGAGAGCATCTGAGAGGTTTGCATGAAGCACTGATATCTGACATATGCAATTTTGAATAGGAGAGGAAAAAGAAAATGGCAAGGAGTTTTTAATTTTAGTGGTTTCAATTTTAATTTCCGTGCACTTTTTCAAAACTTGTCAGCTCAAATGCCCATCAACATCTTTTAGTCATCTGTAAGTCAGTATTCATATAAAATGTGCTTCAAATCCAAAGAATTTCAAATTTGCACTCCAAGCTTCTATGCCTAGATTTATGATTTCCTACACATATTAGATGAAAGGAAGGCCTTTTTTACTGTGGGAGTGCTGGAACACTGGAACAGGTTGCCCAGAGAAGTTGTGGGTGTCCCATCCCTGAAAGTATTCAAGGTCACCTTGGACGGGGCTTGGAGCAGCAACAAAGGAGAAGCTTGATGGTAGAGAAACAAAGTTGGACTATAGAAGAAACTCGGATTGAAGTATAGGATCAAGTTTTCTCTCAGCTCTTGGGGTAAATTCAAAGTTGTACAAAATGACATTTATCTGTGCTATTCACTACTGTAACAGAAAGTTTCATGAAAACTGTACAGAAGATAGTAAATTTTAAAAGAGATAAGAATTACAGCATAAAATCCATGGGATAGGTTACAACATGAGACACTCTCTAAGAGAAAATCTCTTTGTTTCAGCACTTCATCGGGGTAAGATTTCATGAAGTGCCAAAGAAGGCGGCAAAATATCATTCGGGACATTATTTACTGGAATTCAGCCTGGCCATTAGTAGGAACTGCCTTTGAACATATCATGTAGATATACCACACACACTTTCCCTTCACTGAAAAATTACTGTTTACAACAAATAAGCAATTGACGATCAAAATTGATTGAAAGCATCTTAAACATGTCAAGTATTTCATTGTAGATGATCTGTGATCCAAATGCTTCTTCCACCTTCGAGAGGGACAGAAGAATTCTTCCATATCATGATGGTTTAAAATTGTATCAACCAATGTTTTCTGCTGAAAAGATATCATCTATTTTTTTCTATTTTTGGAAGAAAATATTCCTAGACATACAACAGGTGAGAACTAAGTAATTTTAAAGAAACAAATGAAATGAAAATATTCTGTAAATAGAATGAAATGAAAAGCTGTGTTTTAAATAGGAGCTAAATATTAAACAGAATTTTTGTACCAGGCATTTGAATTACTGCACCAGCTCTTTTGCCCATCAAGAGAGGCATTTAGCATTTCAGTCTTTTCCAAGGTGTTCATGATCTGCTATGCTGATCTCTGTGTGTGCCTAGGTGTGTGTGGAGGGGGGGGCATATGAAGGGGAGTGTGTATGTTTGCTTTACAATTGTTGTGGCAGATTCATGCCTCAGCTCCACATTTTGTTTTAAAAAGGTCACACCGAGTGGATATGAAGTTTACTATCAACAAGAGATCGATTCCCAAATCATCCATTTGACTCTCCCTTATAAATCATGTGCTTTGTTGCATATTTTATCAAATATACTTTCAAGCCAGATGGAGGAAGGAGGATGTGGGAATCCCTCCACCATCTTGCAACTTTTATGTAAGTAGGTTTTCAAGAAAATCATCATTTCTCTTTTAAATATGTCTGGAACAGGCATGATGGTAGTGTCAACCTGTTGGAGTTTTTGTTGCTGGAAGAAGTTGTACAAAAGGATTGGTTTTTACATTGACCAGTTACTGAATCAAGCGCAGGAATACATTGGAAATTTAGCTGGGGGTTCCTTTTCCCAGCAGACTACTTCTAGAACGAGCTTGTACACTGAAGCTGACTCTTTTGCTCTCTTTTTGTTTCTTTCCTATTTTCTTGGCTTCTTTGCCACTATCTAGACAATTTTGGAACTTTGTTCCCAACTAAAATGGTTTCAATAGTCTGATTGTGATCATACATTTTTACAAGGAATTTTTAAAATCTTTCCTCGAGTCCAGAAAGTCAAGGACTTAGATCTTTTTCTTCCCTTATCAATATTGCCATGAAATTGATAAATAAAGACCAACTCTTTATTTTTGTTTTTAACCCACGTAGATAATTCCCATCCATTAATCCATTTTGTGGACCAATAGCTGCCATTCTGATGGAAGCTGTCACTTCTTAACAATAGGCATTCTGTGACTATGTTGACTGCACTTTGGGTGAAGATCCTAACTGGTCTTAGATATACATAGGGAGAAATTTGCTCAGCCAGTGTCAGTCTTAAGCATGCGTATCAGAAGATCTTTCTAGAGCTGGGAATTTTCCCATGAAAGGGATTCAGTTAGGGAAGAGACACTTGTGCCAGAGTTTTACATTCTTCTTGAACACTGCTTAAGGAACTTAGATGCCATGTCCATTTGGATCTCTGTCTGCACAGAACTTTGTCATGCCAGCGCTTTGAAATGCATCTTGAAGAGAATTCACTAGCACAGAATGAAAGAGAGTGGAAGGGGTTGGTGGGGCTAACCAGGCCCAACCCCCCTGCCTAAACCAGGATACCTAGAGCCTCTTGCCCAGGATTCTATCTGGGTGTACTTTTAATGTCTTCAAAGATCCAGGCTCCACAATCTTTCTGGGCAGTCTGTGCCGTGGTTCAGTCACCCTGACAGTAAAGAAACATTTACTGATGTTCAAAGGCAATCTCCTGTATTTCAGTGTGTGCCCACTGCCTCTTGTCTTTTCCCTCAGCATCACTGAAAAGACACTGATTCCCTCCCCTTTGCACTATTGCTTCCATATGTATGTGTGATGCCATGTAGAGGTATGTCAAAAACCTCCCTGAAGCCCAGGCAGATAATATTCCCTTCATCTACCAGTCAAGTTGATTCATCAGAGGAGTTTAAAGTGATGTTCAGCATGAAATTCCCCTGAAAAATCATGCTAACTACATTATTTGGTCATCTGTCATGTGCCTGGCAAGGATTTCCAGGAAGAGCTGCTTCATCAACTTCCTGGGGATAAAAAAGAGGCTGGCTGGTTTGTACTATGGCGAGTCCTCTTAATTGCCTTTTTTGAAGATGGGTGTCATTTGCTAACATCCACTCTTTAGCCTCTGTTGCCGTCTACATCTTAGCAAAACGCTTTTCCACTATGTCTGGCTAGGAAAAACTGTGCCAGCACAGAAAACATCTCCCATCTTGTTCTAGAAGTTGCACGGATGTCTGCCAAGTGTTTGGCAGGAAGAAAAGAAAAGTTGTCCAAAACAGCTTCCAATCGAATGTTCCTGTGATTGGAAAAGTCAGGAGAGTGCAAAGGTACTGTTTTCTATCAGTTGGCAAGGTGCGCACACAATCCCAGTGTTGTACAGCTTGCTTCTTCACCTTCCCGAAGCTGCCGCTCTCGCCGGCTGCCGGAGCCCAAGAAGCGGCTTCTTCGCGCAAAGACGATTGTGCCGCTCACAGGGCTCTCCTTAGCGCGGCTTCTGCCGAAAGACGCCCGGCAGCGGCTCTTACCTCCGGAGAGCATCCTACCTTCGTCTTTAGCTCCTCTTCTCATCTACACCTCGGCAAAACGCTTTTCCACTATGTCTGGCTAGGAAAAACTGTGCCAGCACAGAAAACATCTCCCATCGTGTTCTAGAAGTTGCACGGGTGTCTGCCAAGTGTTTGGCAGGAAGAAAAGAAAAGTTGTCCAAAACAGCTTCCAATCGAATGTTCCTGTGATTGGAAAAGTCAGGAGAGTGCAAAGGTACTGTTTTCTATCAGTTGGCAAGGTGCGCACACAATCCCAGTGTTGTACAGCTTGCTTCTTCACCTTCCCGAAGCTGCCGCTCTCGCCGGCTGCCGGAGCCCAAGAAGCGGCTTCTTCGCGCAAAGACGATTGTGCCGCTCACAGTGCTCTCCTTAGCGCGGCTTCTGCCGAAAGACGCCCGGCAGCGGCTCTTACCTCCGGAGAGCATCCTACCTTCGTCTTTCGCGTCTTATGTAGTCTACATCTTAGCAAAACGCTTTTCCACTATGTCTGGCTAGGAAAAACTGTGCCAGCACAGAAAACATCTCCCATCGTGTTCTAGAAGTTGCACGGATGTCTGCCAAGTGTTTGGCAGGAAGAAAAGAAAAGTTGTCCAAAACAGCTTCCAATCGAATGTTCCTGTGATTGGAAAAGTCAGGAGAGTGCAAAGGTACTGTTTTCTATCAGTTGGCAAGGTGCGCACACAATCCCAGTGTTGTACAGCTTGCTTCTTCACCTTCCCGAAGCTGCCGCTCTCGCCGGCTGCCGGAGCCCAAGAAGCGGCTTCTTCGCGCAAAGACGATTGTGCCGCTCACAGTGCTCTCCTTAGCGCGGCTTCTGCCGAAAGACGCCCGGCAGCGGCTCTTACCTCCGGAGAGCATCCTACCTTCGTCTTTCGCGTCTTTTGTAGTCTACATCTTAGCAAAACGCTTTTCAACTATGTCTGGCTAGGAAAAACTGTGCCAGCACAGAAAACATCTCCCATCGTGTTCTAGAAGTTGCACGGATGTCTGCCAAGTGTTTGGCAGGAAGAAAAGAAAAGTTGTCCAAAACAGCTTCCAATCGAATGTTCCTGTGATTGGAAAAGTCAGGAGAGTGCAAAGGTACTGTTTTCTATCAGTTGGCAAGGTGCGCACACAATCCCAGTGTTGTACAGCTTGCTTCTTCACCTTCCCGAAGCTGCCGCTCTCGCCGGCTGCCGGAGCCCAAGAAGCGGCTTCTTCGCGCAAAGACGATTGTGCCGCTCACAGTGCTCTCCTTAGCGCGGCTTCTGCCGAAAGACGCCCGGCAGCGGCTCTTACCTCCGGAGAGCATCCTACCTTCGTCTTTCGCGTCTTTTGTAGTCTACATCTTAGCAAAACGCTTTTCCACTATGTCTGGCTAGGAAAAACTGTGCCAGCACAGAAAACATCTCCCATCGTGTTCTAGAAGTTGCACGGATGTCTGCCAAGTGTTTGGCAGGAAGAAAAGAAAAGTTGTCCAAAACAGCTTCCAATCGAATGTTCCTGTGATTGGAAAAGTCAGGAGAGTGCAAAGGTACTGTTTTCTATCAGTTGGCAAGGTGCGCACACAATCCCAGTGTTGTACAGCTTGCTTCTTCACCTTCCCGAAGCTGCCACTCTCAGGAGGTAAGAGCCGCTGCCGGGCGTCTTTCGGCAGAAGCCGCGCTAAGGGGAGCCCTGTGAGCGGCACAATCGTCTTTGCGCGAAGAAGCCGCTTCTTGGGCTCCGGCAGCCGGCGAGAGCGGCAGCTTCGGGAAGGTGAAGAAGCAAGCTGTACAACACTGGGATTGTGTGCGCACCTTGCCAACTGATAGAAAACAGTACCTTTGCACTCTCCTGACTTTTCCAATCACAGGAATATTCGATTGGAAGCTGTTTTGGACAACTTTTCTTTTCTTCCTGCCAAACACTTGGCAGACATCCGTGCAACTTCTAGAACACGATTGGAGATGTTTTCTGTGCTGGCACAGTTTTTCCTAGCCAGACATAGTGGAAAAGCTTTTTGCCGAGGTGTAGACTACAAAAGACGCGAAAGACGAAGGTAGGATGCTCTCCGGAGGTAAGAGCCGCTGCCGGGCGTCTTTCGGCAGAAGCCGCGCTAAGGAGGGCACTGTGAGCGGCACAATCGTCTTTGCGCGAAGAAGCCGCTTCTTGGGCTCCGGGAGCCGGCGAGAGCGGCAGCTTCGGGAAGGTGAAGAAGCAAGCTGTACAACACTGGGATTGTGTGCGCACCTTGCCAACTGATAGAAAACAGTACCTTTGCACTCTCCTGACTTTTCCAATCACAGGAACATTCGATTGGAAGCTGTTTTGGACAACTTTTCTTTTCTTCCTGCCAAACACTTGGCAGACATCCGTGCAACTTCTAGAACACGATGGGAGATGTTTTCTGTGCTGGCACAGTTTTTCCTAGCCAGACATAGTGGAAAAGCGTTTTGCTAAGATGTAGACTACAAAAGACGCGAAAGACGAAGGTAGGATGCTCTCCGGAGGTAAGAGCCGCTGCCGGGCGTCTTTCGGCAGAAGCCGCGCTAAGGAGAGCACTGTGAGCGGCACAATCGTCTTTGCGCGAAGAAGCCGCTTCTTGGGCTCCGGCAGCCGGCGAGAGCGGCAGCTTCGGGAAGGTGAAGAAGCAAGCTGTACAACACTGGGATTGTGTGCGCACCTTGCCAACTGATAGAAAACAGTACCTTTGCACTCTCCTGACTTTTCCAATCACAGGAACATTCGATTGGAAGCTGTTTTGGACAACTTTTCTTTTCTTCCTGCCAAACACTTGGCAGACATCCGTGCAACTTCTAGAACACGATGGGAGATGTTTTCTGTGCTGGCACAGTTTTTCCTAGCCAGACATAGTGGAAAAGCGTTTTGCTAAGATGTAGACTACAAAAGACGCGAAAGACGAAGGTAGGATGCTCTCCGGAGGTAAGAGCCGCTGCCGGGCGTCTTTCGGCAGAAGCCGCGCTAAGGAGAGCACTGTGAGCGGCACAATCGTCTTTGCGCGAAGAAGCCGCTTCTTCGGTTCCGGGAGCCGGCGAGAGCGGCAGCTTCGGGAAGGTGAAGAAGCAAGCTGTACAACACTGGGATTGTGTGCGCACCTTGCCAACTGATAGAAAACAGTACCTTTGCACTCTCCTGACTTTTCCAATCACAGGAACATTCGATTGGAAGCTGTTTTGGACAACTTTTCTTTTCTTCCTGCCAAACACTTGGCAGACATCCGTGCAACTTCTAGAACACGATGGGAGATGTTTTCTGTGCTGGCACAGTTTTTCCTAGCCAGACATAGTGGAAAAGCGTTTTGCCGAGGTGTAGATGAGAAGAGGAGCTAAAGAGTGGATGTTAGCAAATGACACCCATCTTCAAAAAAGGCAATTAAGAGGACTCGCCATAGTACAAACCAGCCAGCCTCTTTTTTATCCCCAGGAAGTTGATGAAGCAGCTCTTCCTGGAAATCCTTGCCAGGCACATGACAGATGACCAAATAATGTAGTTAGCATGATTTTTCAGGGGAATTTCATGCTGAACATCACTTTAAACTCCTCTGATGAATCAACTTGACTGGTAGATGAAGGGAATATTATCTGCCTGGGCTTCAGGGAGGTTTTTGACATACCTCTACATGGCATCACACATACATATGGAAGCAATAGTGCAAAGGGGAGGGAATCAGTGTCTTTTCAGTGATGCTGAGGGAAAAGACAAGAGGCAGTGGGCACACACTGAAATACAGGAGATTGCCTTTGAACATCAGTAAATGTTTCTTTACTGTCAGGGTGACTGAACCACGGCACAGACTGCCCAGAAAGATTGTGGAGCCTGGATCTTTGAAGACATTAAAAGTACACCCAGATAGAATCCTGGGCAAGAGGCTCTAGGTATCCTGGTTTAGGCAGGGGGGTTGGGCCTGGTTAGCCCCACCAACCCCTTCCACTCTCTTTCATTCTGTGCTAGTGAATTCTCTTCAAGATGCATTTCAAAGCGCTGGCATGACAAAGTTCTGTGCAGACAGAGATCCAAATGGACATGGCATCTAAGTTCCTTAAGCAGTGTTCAAGAAGAATGTAAAACTCTGGCACAAGTGTCTCTTCCCTAACTGAATCCCTTTCATGGGAAAATTCCCAGCTCTAGAAAGATCTTCTGATACGCATGCTTAAGACTGACACTGGCTGAGCAAATTTCTCCCTATGTATATCTAAGACCAGTTAGGATCTTCACCCAAAGTGCAGTCAACATAGTCACAGAATGCCTATTGTTAAGAAGTGACAGCTTCCATCAGAATGGCAGCTATTGGTCCACAAAATGGATTAATGGATGGGAATTATCTACGTGGGTTAAAAACAAAAATAAAGAGTTGGTCTTTATTTATCAATTTCATGGCAATATTGATAAGGGAAGAAAAAGATCTAAGTCCTTGACTTTCTGGACTCGAGGAAAGATTTTAAAAATTCCTTGTAAAAATGTATGATCACAATCAGACTATTGAAACCATTTTAGTTGGGAACAAAGTTCCAAAATTGTCTAGATAGTGGCAAAGAAGCCAAGAAAATAGGAAAGAAACAAAAAGAGAGCAAAAGAGTCAGCTTCAGTGTACAAGCTCGTTCTAGAAGTAGTCTGCTGGGAAAAGGAACCCCCAGCTAAATTTCCAATGTATTCCTGCGCTTGATTCAGTAACTGGTCAATGTAAAAACCAATCCTTTTGTACAACTTCTTCCAGCAACAAAAACTCCAACAGGTTGACACTACCATCATGCCTGTTCCAGACATATTTAAAAGAGAAATGATGATTTTCTTGAAAACCTACTTACATAAAAGTTGCAAGATGGTGGAGGGATTCCCACATCCTCCTTCCTCCATCTGGCTTGAAAGTATATTTGATAAAATATGCAACAAAGCACATGATTTATAAGGGAGAGTCAAATGGATGATTTGGGAATCGATCTCTTGTTGATAGTAAACTTCATATCCACTCGGTGTGACCTTTTTAAAACAAAATGTGGAGCTGAGGCATGAATCTGCCACAACAATTGTAAAGCAAACATACACACTCCCCTTCATATGCCCCCCCCTCCACACACACCTAGGCACACACAGAGATCAGCATAGCAGATCATGAACACCTTGGAAAAGACTGAAATGCTAAATGCCTCTCTTGATGGGCAAAAGAGCTGGTGCAGTAATTCAAATGCCTGGTACAAAAATTCTGTTTAATATTTAGCTCCTATTTAAAACACAGCTTTTCATTTCATTCTATTTACAGAATATTTTCATTTCATTTGTTTCTTTAAAATTACTTAGTTCTCACCTGTTGTATGTCTAGGAATATTTTCTTCCAAAAATAGAAAAAAATAGATGATATCTTTTCAGCAGAAAACATTGGTTGATACAATTTTAAACCATCATGATATGGAAGAATTCTTCTGTCCCTCTCGAAGGTGGAAGAAGCATTTGGATCACAGATCATCTACAATGAAATACTTGACATGTTTAAGATGCTTTCAATCAATTTTGATCGTCAATTGCTTATTTGTTGTAAACAGTAATTTTTCAGTGAAGGGAAAGTGTGTGTGGTATATCTACATGATATGTTCAAAGGCAGTTCCTACTAATGGCCAGGCTGAATTCCAGTAAATAATGTCCCGAATGATATTTTGCCGCCTTCTTTGGCACTTCATGAAATCTTACCCCGATGAAGTGCTGAAACAAAGAGATTTTCTCTTAGAGAGTGTCTCATGTTGTAACCTATCCCATGGATTTTATGCTGTAATTCTTATCTCTTTTAAAATTTACTATCTTCTGTACAGTTTTCATGAAACTTTCTGTTACAGTAGTGAATAGCACAGATAAATGTCATTTTGTACAACTTTGAATTTACCCCAAGAGCTGAGAGAAAACTTGATCCTATACTTCAATCCGAGTTTCTTCTATAGTCCGACTTTGTTTCTCTACCATCAAGCTTCTCCTTTGTTGCTGCTCCAAGCCCCGTCCAAGGTGACCTTGAATACTTTCAGGGATGGGACACCCACAACTTCTCTGGGCAACCTGTTCCAGTGTTCCAGCACTCCCACAGTAAAAAAGGCCTTCCTTTCATCTAATATGTGTAGGAAATCATAAATCTAGGCATAGAAGCTTGGAGTGCAAATTTGAAATTCTTTGGATTTGAAGCACATTTTATATGAATACTGACTTACAGATGACTAAAAGATGTTGATGGGCATTTGAGCTGACAAGTTTTGAAAAAGTGCACGGAAATTAAAATTGAAACCACTAAAATTAAAAACTCCTTGCCATTTTCTTTTTCCTCTCCTATTCAAAATTGCATATGTCAGATATCAGTGCTTCATGCAAACCTCTCAGATGCTCTCAGAGAAAAAGCTTTTCTTTCAGACTAAGTTGCGGTTGACGTAGAACACTAGCAGGAGTGAAAGATTTTCTGGGCATTGGGGCAGCACGTTCTCCTTGGATTTGTGTGCAGAATGCATTTTATCCAAACTGGAAAATAGATCCCAGCTCTGTTCTATTCATCATTCTTACTTCATCAGGCCAGAAGATTCTGTGAAAAGTAGCCTGTGGACCTTGAAGACAGCGCATGTGAACCAGATGAGAGGTGATAGAGAAGTTGAGGGAGAGAAGAAAGAGCATATGGCTGAAACCAGAAAGTATTTCTCCACGTGATCATGGAAGATTGCAGGAGCCACTTGGTACTATCAAACCAGCCCGACTTGGCACTGGTGCCACTATGGGTCTGGGAGCCATGTTGCATATCGTGCATTTTAAGGAGCCAGCTGGCCACACACAGCCATATGCCCCCAAACACAAACCAAGCCCTTTTCTCTGGCAAACAAAACTCAGCTGCCCTGCTTCTGGATGGCAGATTGCAGGAGCCACTTGGTACTATCAAACCAGCCCAACTTGGCACTGGTGCCACCTTGGCTCTGGGAACCATCCTGCCTATTGTAGCTTTTCAGGAGCCAGCCGGTCACTCCCAGCCATAGGCCCCCAAACAGAAACCTCGGCCCGTTTCCCTGGCAAAGAAAAGTAAGCTGCCCCGCTTCTGGATGGCAGATTGCAGGAGCTACTTAGTACTATCAAATCAGCCCGACTTGGCACAGGTGCCACCTTGGATCTGGGAACCATCCTGTGTATCGTGGATTTTCAGGGGCCAGCCGGCCACTCTCAGCCATATGCCCCCAAACACAAACCACGGACCTTTTCTCTGGCAAACAAAAATCAGCTGCCCCACTTCTGGATGGCAGATTGCAGGAGCCACTTGGGACTATCACACCAGCACAACATGGCACTGCTGCCACCTTGGATCTGGGAACAATCCTGCGTATCGTACATATTCAGGAACCAGCCGAACACTCCCAGCCACAGGCCCCCAAACACAAACAACGGCCCATTTCCCTGGCAAACAAAACTCAGCTGCCCCGCTTCTGGTGTGGCAGTTTGCAGGAGCCACTTGGGACTATCAAAGCAGCCCGACTTGGTAATGGTACCATCTTGGATCTGGGAACCATCCGGCGTATCGTGGATTTTCAGGGGCCAGCCGGTCATTCCCAGCCATATGCTCCCAAACACAAACCTCGGCCCTTTTCTCTGGCAAACAAAACTCAACTGCCCCTCTTCTGGATGGCAAATTGCAGGACGCACTTGGTACTACAAAAAGAGCCCGACTTGGCAGTGGTGCCACCTTGGCTCTGGGAACCATCCTGCGTATCGAGCATTTTAAGGAGCCAGCCGGCAATTCCCAGCCGTATGCCCCAAAAAGAAACCACGGACCTTTTCTCTGGCAAAAAAAACTCAGCTGTCCCGCTTCTGGATGGCAGATTGCAGGAGTCACTTTGAACCATACAACCAGCCTTACTTGGCACTGGTGCCACCTTGTATCTGGGAACCATCCTGCCTATCGTTGATTTTCAGGGGCCAGCCTACCACTCTCGGCCATAGGCCCCCAAACACAAACCACAGCCCTTTTCTCTAGCAAACAAAATTTAGCTGCCCCGCTTCTGGATGGCAAATTGCAGGAGCCACTGGGTACTACAAAAACAGCCCGACTTGGCACAGGTGCCACCTTGCGTCTGGTTACCATGCGGCGTATCGTGCATTTTAAGGAGCCAGGTGGCCACTCCCAGCCATATGCCCCCAAACACAACCCACGGCCCTTTTCTCTGGCAAACAAAACTCAGCTGCCCCGCTTCTGGATGGCAGAGTGCAGGAGACACTTGGTACTATCAAACCAGCCCGACTTGTCACTGGTGCCACCTTTGGTCTGGGAACCATCCTGCGTATTGTGGATTGTCAGGAGACAGCCGACCACTCTCGGCCACAGACCCCAATCAAAAACAAAGGTCCGTTTCCCTGGCAAAAAAAACTCAGCTGCCCCGCTTCTTGATGGGAGATTGCAGGAGGCACTTGACACTGTCAAAAGAGCCCCACTTTGTACTGGTGCCACCTTGGGTCTGGGAACCATGCTGCGTATCGTGGATTTTCAGGAGCCAGCCGGCCACTGCCAGCCACAGGCCCCCAAACAAAAACCACAGCCTTTTTCTCTGGCAAACAAAACTCAGCTGCCCTGCTTCTGGATGGCAGATTGCAGGAGCCACTTGGTACTATCAAACCAGCCCGACTTGGCACTGGTGCCACCTTGGGTCTGGGAACCATCCTGCCTATCGTGGATTTTAAGGAGCCAGCCGGCTACTCCCAGCCACAGGCCCCCAACAAAAACCACGGCCCTTTATTCTCGCAAACAAAACTTAGCTGCCTCACTTCTGGATGGCAGATTGCAGGAGTCACTTGGTGTAATCAAACCAGCCCGACTTGGCACTGGTGCCACCTTGGGTCTGGGAACCATCCTGCGTATCGTGGATTCTAAGGAGCCAGCCGGCCACTCCCAGCCACAGGCCCCCAAACAAAATCAACGGCGCTGTTCCCTGGAAAACAAAACACGCCTGCCAACTTTTTGATGGAGTTTGCAGGAGCCACTTGGTACTATCAAACCAGCCCAACTTGGCACTGGTGCCACCATGGGTCTGGTAAACATCCTGCGTATCGTGGATTCTTAGGAGCCAGCAGGCCACTCCTAGCCACAGGCCCCCAAACAAAAACCTAGGCCTATTTCTCTGGCAAACAAAAGTAAGCTGCCCCGCTTCTGGATGGCAGATTGCAGGAGACACTTGGGACTATCAAACCAGCCCAACTTGGCACTGGTGCCACCTTGGATCTGGGAACCATGCTGTGTATCGTGGATTTTCAGGGGCCAGCCGGCCACTCTCAGCCATATGCCCCCAAACAGAAACCTCGGCCCGTTTCTCTGGCAAACAAAACTCAACTGCCCCTCTTCTGGATGGCAAATTGCAAGATGAACTTGATACTAAAACCGCAGGCCGACTTGGTAGTGGTGACACCTTGGGCCTGGGAACCATCATGCGTATCGAGCATTTTAAGGAGCCAGCCGGCCACTCCCAGCAATATGCCCCCAAAAACAATCCACGGAATTTTTCTCTGGCAAACAAAAGTAAGCTGCCCCGCTTCTGGATGGCAGATTGCAGGAACCACTTGGTAGTATCAAACCAGCCCGACTTGGCACTGGTGCCACCTTGGGTCTGGGAACCATCCTGCGTATCGTGGATTCTAAGGAGCCAGCCGGCCACTCCCAGCCACAGGCCCCCAAATACAAACAACGGCGCTTTTCCCTGGAAAACAAAACTCGCCTGCCAACTTTTTGATGGCAGATTGCAGGAGCAACTTGGTACTATCAAACCAGCCCAACTTGGCACTGGTGCCACCATGGGTCTGGTAAGCATCCTGCCTATTGTAGCTTTCCAGGAGCCAGCCGGTCACTCCCAGCCATAGGCCCCCAAACACAAACCTCGGCCCGTTTCCCTGGCAAACAAAAGTAAGCTGCCCCGCTTCTGGATGGCAGATTGCAGGAGCCACTTGGTACTATCAAACCAGCCCGACTTGGCACTGGTGCCACCTTGGGTCTGGGAACCATGCTGCGTATCGCAGATTCTAAGGCGCCAGTCGGCCACTCCCAGCCACAAGACCCCAAACACAAACAACGGCGCTTTTCTCTGGCAAACAAAACTCAACTGCCCCTCTTCTGGATGGCAAATTGCAGGACGCACTTGGTACTATCAAACCAGCACGACTTGGCACGGGTGCCACCTTGGGTCTGGGAACCATCCTGCCTATCGTGGATTGTCAGGAGCCAGCTGGACACTCTCGGCCACAGACCCCAATCAAAAACAACGGCCCGTTTCACAGGCAAACAAAACTCAGCTGCCCCGCTTCTGGATGGGAGATTGCAGGAGGCACTTGACACTGTGAAACCAGCCCCACTTGGCACTGGTGCCACCTTGGGTCTGGGAACCATGCTGCGTATCATGGATTTTCAGGAGCCAGCCGGCCACTCCCAGCCATAGGCCCCCAAACAAAAACCACAGCCTTTTTCTCTGGCAAACAAAATTCAGCTGCCCCGCTTCTGGATGGCAGATTGCAGGAGCCACTTGGGACTATCACACCAGCACAACATGGCACTGGTGCCACCTTGGATCTGGGAATCATCCTTCCTATCGTGGATTTTCAGGGGCCAGCCGGTCACTCTCAGCCATAGGCCCCAAACACAAACCACGGCCCTTTTCTCTGGAAAACAAAACTCAACTGCCCCTCTTCTGGATGGCAGATTGCAGGAGCCACTGGGTACTATGAAACCAGCCCTACTTGGCACTGGTGCCACCTTGGGTCTGGGAACCATGCTGCGTATCATGGATTTTCAGGAGCCAGCCGTCCACTGCCAGCCACAGGCCCCGAAACACAAACAACAGCCTTTTTCTCTGGCAAACAAAATTCAGCTGCCCCGCTTCTGGATGGCAGATTGCAGGAACCACTTGGTACTAACAAACCAGCCCGACTTGGCACTGGTGCCACCTTGGGTCTGGGAACCATCCTGCGTATCGTGGATTCTAAGGAGCCAGCTGGCCACTCCCAGCCACAGGCCCCAAAATACACACAACGGCGCTTTTCCCTGGAAAACAAAACTCGCCTGCCAACTTTTTGATGGCAGATTGCAGGAGCCACTTGGTACTATCAAACCAGCCCAACTTGGCACTGGTGCCACCATGGGTCTGGTCACCATCCTGCCTATCGTAGCTTTTCAGGAGCCAGCCGGTCACTCCCAGCCATAGGCCCCCAGAAAAAAACCTCGGTCCGTTTCCCTGGAAAACAAAAGTAAGCTGCCCCGCTTCTGGATGGCAGATTGCAGGAGCCACTTGGTGCTATCAAACCAGCCTGACTTGGCACTGGTGCCACCTTGGGTCTGGGAACCATCCTGCGTATCGTGGATTCTAAGGAGCCAGCTGGCCACTCCCAGCCACAGGCCCCAAAACACACACAACGGCGCTTTTCCCTGGAAAACAACCTCGCCTGCCAACTTTTTGATGGCAGATTGCAGGAGCCACTTGGTACTATCAAACCAGCCCAACTTGCCACTGGTGCCACCATGGGTCTGGTCACCATCCTGCCTATCGTAGCTTTTCAGGAGCCAGCCGGTCACTCCCTGCCATAGGCCCCGAGACACAAACCGCGGCCCGTTTCCCTGGCAAACAAAAGTAAGCTGCCCCGCTTCTGGATGGCAGATTGCAGGAGCCACTTGGTACTATCAAACCAGCCCGACTTGGCACTGGTGCCACCTTGGGTCTGGGAACCATCCAGCCTATCGTGGATTTTAAGGAGCCAGCCGGCTACTCCCAGCCACAGGCCCCCAACAAAAACCACGGCCCTTTTTTCTGGCAAACAAAACTTAGCTGCCTCACTTCTGGATGGCAGATTGCAGGAGCCACTTGGTGTAATCAAACCAGCCCGACTTGGCACTGGTGTCCCCTTGGGTCTGGGAACCATCCTGCGTATCGTGGATTCTAAGGAGCCAGCCGGCCACTCCCAGCCACAGGCCCCCAAACAAAATCAACGGCGCTGTTCCCTGGAAAACAAAACACGCCTGCCAACTTTTTGATGGAGTTTGCAGGAGCCACTTGGTACTATCAAACCAGCCCAACTTGGCACTGGTGCCACCATGGGTCTGGTAAACATCCTGCGTATCGTGGATTCTTAGGAGCCAGCAGGCCACTCCTAGCCACAGGCCCCCAAACAAAAACCTAGGCCTATTTCTCTGGCAAACAAAAGTAAGCTGCCCCGCTTCTGGATGGCAGATTGCAGGAGACACTTGGGACTATCAAACCAGCCCAACTTGGCACTGGTGCCACCTTGGATCTGGGAACCATGTTGTGTATCGTGGATTTTCAGGGGCCAGCCGGCCACTCTCAGCCATATGTCCCCAAACAGAAACCTCGGCCCGTTTCTCTGGCAAACAAAACTCAACTGCCCCTCTTCTGGATGGCAAATTGCAGGATGATCTTGATACTAAAACCGCAGGCCGACTTGGTAGTGGTGACACCTTGGGCCTGGGAACCATCATGCGTATCGAGCATTTTAAGGAGCCAGCCGGCCACTCCCAGCAATATGCCCCCAAAAACAATCCACGGAATTTTTCTCTGGCAAACAAAAATCAGCTGCCCCGCTTCTGGATGGCAGATTGCAGGAGCCACTTTGCACCATCAAACCAGCCCGACTTGGCACTGGTGCCACCTTGCATCTGGGAACCATGCTGCCTAGCGTGGATTTTCAGGGGCCAGCGGGCCACTCTCAGCTATATGCCCCCAAACAAAACCCACGGCCCGTTTCCCTGGCAAACAAAAGTAAGCTGCCCTGCTTCTGGATGGCAGATTGCAGGAACCACTTGGTAGTATCAAACCAGCCCGACTTGGCACTGGTGCCACCTTGGGTCTGGGAACCATCCTGCGTATCGTGGATTCTAAGGAGCCAGCCGGCCACTCCCAGCCACAGGCCCCCAAACACAAACAACGGCGCTTTTCCCTGGAAAACAAAACTCGCCTGCCAACTTTTTGATGGCAGATTGCAGGAGCAACTTGGTACTATCAAACCAGCCCAACTTGGCACTGGTGCCACCATGGGTCTGGTCACCATCCTGCCTATTGTAGCTTTCCAGGAGCCAGCCGGTCACTCCCAGCCATAGGCCCCCAAACACAAACCTCGGCCCGTTTCCCTGGCAAACAAAAGTAAGCTGCCCCGCTTCTGGATGGCAGATTGCAGGAGCCACTTGGTACTATCAAACCAGCCCAACTTGGCACTGGTGCCACCTTGGGTCTGGGAACCATGCTGCGTATCGCAGATTCTAAGGCGCCAGTCGGCCACTCCCAGCCACAAGCCCCCAAACACAAACAACGGCGCTTTTCTCTGGCAAACAAAACTCAACTGCCCCTCTTCTGGATGGCAAATTGCAGGACGCACTTGGTACTATAAAAACAGCCCGACTTGGCACTGGTGCCACCTTGGGTCTGGGAACCATCCTGCGTATCGATCTTTTTAATGAGACAGCCGGCCACTCCCAGCCATATGCCCCCAAACACAACCCACGGCCCTTTCCTCTGGCAAACAAAACTCAGCTGCACCGCTTCTGGATGGCAGATTGCAGGAGCCACTTGGTACTATCAAACCAGCAAGACTTGGCACTGGTGCCACCTTGGGTCTGGGAACCATCCTGCGTATTGTGGATTGTCAGGAGCCAGCTGAACATTCTCGGCCACAGACCCCAATCAAAAACAACGGCCCGTTTCACAGGCAAACAAAACTCAGCTGCCCCGCTTCTGGATGGGAGATTGCAGGAGGCACTTGACACTGTGAAACCAGCCCCACTTGGCACTGGTGCCACCTTGGGTCTGGGAACCATGCTGCGTATCATGGATTTTCAGGAGCCAGCCGGCCACTCCCAGCCATAGGCCCCCAAACAAAAACCACAGCCTTTTTCTCTGGCAAACAAAATTCAGCTGCCCCACTTCTGGATGGCAGATTGCAGGAGCCACTTGGGACTATCACACCAGCACAACATGGCACTGCTGCCACCTTGGATCTGGGAACCATCCTTCCTATCGTGGATTTTCAGGGGCCAGCCGGTCACTCTCAGCCATAGGCCCCAAACACAAACCACGGCCCTTTTCTCTGGAAAACAAAACTCAACTGCCCCTCTTCTGGATGGCAGATTGCAGGAGCCACTGGGTACTATGAAACTAGCCCTACTTGGCACTGGTGCCACCTTGGGTCTGGGAACCATGCTGCGTATCATGGATTTTCAGGAGCCAGCTGGCCACTCCCAGCCACAGGCCCCAAAATACACACAACGGCGCTTTTCCCTGGAAAACAAAACTCGCCTGCCAACTTTTTGATGGCAGATTGCAGGAGCCACTTGGTACTATCAAACCAGCCCAACTTGGCACTGGTGCCACCATGGGTCTGGTCACCATCCTGCCTATCGTAGCTTTTCAGGAGCCAGCCGGTCACTCCCAGCCATAGGCCCCCAGAAAAAAACCTCGGTCCGTTTCCCTGGAAAACAAAAGTAAGCTGCCCCGCTTCTGGATGGCAGATTGCAGGAGCCACTTGGTGCTATCAAACCAGCCCGACTTGGCACTGGTGCCACCTTGGGTCTGGGAACCATCCTGCGTATCCTGTGTTCTAAGGAGCCAGCCGGCCACTCCCAGCCACAGTCCCCCAAACACAAACAACGGCGCTTTTCCCTGGAAAACAAAACTGACCTGCCAACTTTTTGATGGCAGATTGCAGGAGCCACTTGGTACTATCAAACCAGCCCAACTTGGCACTGGTGCCACCATGGGTCTGGTCACCATCCTGCCTATCGTAGCTTTTCAGGAGCCAGCCGGTCACTCCCAGCCATAGGTCCCCAGACAAATACCTCGGCCCGTTTCCCTGGCAAACAAAAGTAAGCTGCCCCGCTTCTGGATGGCAGATTGCAGGAGCCACTTGGTACTATCAAACCAGCCCAACTTGACACTGGTGCCACCTTGGCTCTGGGAACCATGCTGCGTAACCCGGATTCTAAGACAACAGGCAGCCACTGCCAGCCACAGGCCTCCAAACAAAATCAACGGCGCTTTTCCCTGGAAAACAAAACTCGCCTGACAACTTTTAGATGGCAGATTGCAGGAGCCAGTTGGTACCATCAAACCAGCCCAACTTGGCACTGGTGCCACCTTGGGTCTGGGAACCATCCTGCCTATTGTTGCTTTTCAGGAGCCAGCCGGTCACTTCTAGCCCTAGGCCCCCAGTCATAAACCTCGGCCCGTTTCCCTGGCACACAAATGTAAGCTACCCCGCTTCAGGATGGCAGATTGCAGGAGCCACTTTTCACCATCAAACCAGCCCGACTTGGCACTGGTGCCACCTTGGGTCTGGGAACCATCCTGCGTATCGTGTGTTCTAAGGAGCCAGCCGGCCACTCCCAGCCACAGTCCCCCAAACACAAACAACGGCGCTTTTCCCTGGAAAACAAAACTGGCCTGCCAACTTTTTGATGGCAGATTGCAGGAGCCACTTGGTACTATCAAACCAGCCCAACTTGGCACTGGTGCCACCATGGGTCTGGTCACCATCCTGCCTATCGTAGCTTTTCAGGAGCCAGCCGGTCACTCCCAGCCATAGGCCCCCAGACACAAACCTCGGCCCGTTTCCCTGGCAAATAAAAGTAAGCTGCCCCGCTTCTGCATGGCAGATTGCAGGTGCTATTTAGTACTATCAAACCAGCCCGACTTGGCACTGGTGCCACCTCTGGTCTGGGAACCATCCTGCCTATCGTGGATTTTCAGGGGCCAGACGGCCACTATCAGCCATATGCCCCCAAAAACAAACCACGGGCTTTTCTCTGGTAAACAAAACTCAACTGCCCCTCTTCTGGATGGCAAATTTTAGGACGCACTTTGTACTACGAAAACCGCCCGACTTGGCACTGGTGCCACCTTGGGTCAGGGAACCATCCTGCCTATCGTAGCTTTTCAGGAGCCAGCCGGTCACTCCCAGCCATAGGTCCCCAGACAAATACCTCGGCCCGTTTCCCTGTCAAACAAAAGTAATCTGCCCCGCTTCTGGATGGCAGATTGCAGGAGCCACTTGGTACTATCAAACCAGCCCAACTTGACACTGGTGCCACCTTGGCTCTGGGAACCATGCTGCGTAACCCGGATTCTAAGACGACAGGCAGCCACTGCCAGCCACAGGCCTCCAAACAAAATCAACGGCGCTTTTCCCTGGAAAACAAAACTCGCCTGACAACTTTTAGATGGCAGATTGCAGGAGCCAGTTGGTACCATCAAACCAGCCCAACTTGGCACTGGTGCCACCTTGGGTCTGGGAACCATCCTGCCTATTGTTGCTTTTCAGGAGCCAGCCGGTCACTTCTAGCCCTAGGCCCCCAGTCATAAACCTCGGCCCGTTTCCCTGGCACACAAATGTAAGCTACCCCGCTTCAGGATGGCAGATTGCAGGAGCCACTTTTCACCATCAAACCAGCCCGACTTGGCACTGGTGCCACCTTGGGTCTGGGAACCATCCTGCGTATCGTGTGTTCTAAGGAGCCAGCCGGCCACTCCCAGCCACTGTCCTCCAAACACAAACAACGGCGCTTTTCCCTGGAAAACAAAACTGGCCTGCCAACTTTTTGATGGCAGATTGCAGGAGCCACTTGGTACTATCAAACCAGCCCAACTTGGCACTGGTGCCACCATGGGTCTGGTCACCATCCTGCCTATCGTAGCTTTTCAGGAGCCAGGCGGTCACTCCCAGCCATAGGCCCCCAGACACAAACCTCGGCCCGTTTCCCTGGCAAACAAAAGTAAGCTGCCCCGCTTCTGCATGGCAGATTGCAGGTGCTATTTAGTACTATCAAACCAGCCCGACTTGGCACTGGTGCCACCTCTGGTCTGGGAACCATCCTGCCTATCGTGGATTTTCAGGCGCCAGACGGCCACTATCAGCCATATGCCCCCAAAAACAAACCACGGGCTTTTCTCTGGTAAACAAAACTCAACTGCCCCTCTTCTGGATGGCAAATTTTAGGACGCACTTTGTACTACGAAAACCGCCCGACTTGGCACTGGTGCCACCTTGGGTCAGGGAACCATCCTGCCTATCGTAGCTTTTCAGGAGCCAGCCGGTCACTCCCAGCCATAGGTCCCCAGACAAATACCTCGGCCCGTTTCCCTGGCAAACAAAAGTAAGCTGCCCCGCTTCTGGATGGCAGATTGCAGGAGCCACTTGGTACTATCAAACCAGCCCAACTTGACACTGGTGCCACCTTGGCTCTGGGAACCATGCTGCGTAACCCGGATTCTAAGACGACAGGCAGCCACTGCCAGCCACAGGCCTCCAAACAAAATCAACGGCGCTTTTCCCTGGAAAACAAAACTCGCCTGACAACTTTTAGATGGCAGATTGCAGGAGCCAGTTGGTACCATCAAACCAGCCCAACTTGGCACTGGTGCCACCTTGGGTCTGGGAACCATCCTGCCTATTGTTGCTTTTCAGGAGCCAGCCGGTCACTTCTAGCCCTAGGCCCCCAGTCATAAACCTCGGCCCGTTTCCCTGGCACACAAATGTAAGCTACCCCGCTTCAGGATGGCAGATTGCAGGAGCCACTTTTCACCATCAAACCAGCCCGACGTGGCACTGGTGCCACCTTGGGTCTGGGAACCATCCTGCGTATCGTGTGTTCTAAGGAGCCAGCCGGCCACTCCCAGCCACAGTCCCCCAAACACAAACAACGGCGCTTTTCCCTGGAAAACAAAACTGGCCTGCCAACTTTTTGATGGCAGATTGCAGGAGCCACTTGGTACTATCAAACCAGCCCAACTTGGCACTGGTGCCACCATGGGTCTGGTAACCATCCTGCCTATCGTAGCTTTTCAGGAGCCAGCCGGTCACTCCCAGCCATAGGCCCCCAGACACAAACCTCGGCCCGTTTCCCTGGCAAACAAAAGTAAGCTGCCCCGCTTCTGCATGGCAGATTGCAGGTGCTATTTAGTACTATCAAACCAGACCGACTTGGCACTGGTGACACCTCTGGTCTGGGAACCATCCTGCCTATCGTGGATTTTCAGGGGCCAGACGGCCACTATCAGCCATATGCCCCCAAAAACAAACCACGGACCTTTTCTCTGGTAAACAAAACTTAACTGCCCCTCTTCTGGATGGCAAATTTTAGGACGCACTTTGTACTACGAATACCGCCCGACTTGGCACTGGTGCCACCTTGGGTCAGGGAACCATCCTGCCTATCGTAGCTTTTTAAGGAGCCAGCAGGCCACGCCCAGCCATATAGCCCCAAAAACAAACCACGGACCATTTCTCTTGGAAACAAAAATCCGCTGCCCCGCGTCAGGATGGCAGATTGCAGGAGCCACTTTGCACCATCAAACCACCCCGACTTGGCACTGGTGCCATCTTGGATCTGGGAACCATCCTGCCTATCGTAGCTTTTCAGGAGCCAGCCGGTTACTCCCAACCATAGCCCCCAGACAGAAAGCTCTGCCCGTTTCCCTGGCAAACAAAAGTAAGCTACCCCGCTTCTGGATGGCAGATTGCAGGAGCCACTTGGTACTATCAAACCAGCCCAACTTGGCACTGGTGCCACCATGGGTCTGGTCACCATCCTGCCTATCGTAGCTTTTCAGGAGCCAGGCGGTCACACCCTGCCATAGGCCCCCAGACAAATACCTCGGCCCGTTTCCCTGGCAAACAAATGTAAGCTGCCCCGCTTCTGGATGGCAGATTGCAGGAGCCACATGGTACTATCAAACCAGGCCAACATGGCACTGGTGCCACCTTGGCTCTGGGAACCATCCTGCCTATCGTGGATTTTCAGGCGCCAGCCGGCCACTCTCAGCCATATGCCCCCAAACACAAACCACGGCCCTTTTCTCTGGTAAACAAAACTCAACTGCCCCTCTTCTGGATGGCAAATTGCAGGACGCACTTGGTACTACGAAAACAGCCCGACTTGGCAGTGATGCCACCTTGGGTCAGGGAACCATCCTGCGTATCGATGTTTTTAAGGAGTCAGCCGGCAACGTCCAGCCATATACCCCCAAAAAAAACCCACGGAACTTTTCTCCAGCAAGCAAAAATCCGCTGCCCCGCGTCTGGATGGCAGATTGCAGGAGCTATTTAGTATTATCAAACCAGCCCGACTTGGCACTGGTGCCACCATGGGTCTGGTCACCATCCTGCCTATCGTAGCTTTTCAGGAGCCAGCCGGTCACTCTCAGCCATAGGCCCCAAACACAAACCACGGCCCTTTTCTCTGGAAAACAAAACTCAACTGCCCCTCTTCTGGATGGCAGATTGCAGGAGCCACTGGGTACTATGAAACCAGCCCTACTTGGCACTGGTGCCACCTTGGGTCTGGGAACCATGCTGCGTATCATGGATTTTCAGGAGCCAGCCGTCCACTGCCAGCCACAGGCCCCGAAACACAAACAACAGCCTTTTTCTCTGGCAAACAAAATTCAGCTGCCCCGCTTCTGGATGGCAGATTGCAGGAACCACTTGGTACTAACAAACCAGCCCGACTTGGCACTGGTGCCACCTTGGGTCTGGGAACCATCCTGCGTATCGTGGATTCTAAGGAGCCAGCTGGCCACTCCCAGCCACAGGCCCCAAAACACACACAACGGCGCTTTTCCCTGGAAAACAAAACTCGCCTGCCAACTTTTTGATGGCAGATTGCAGGAGCCACTTGGTACTATCAAACCAGCCCAACTTGGCACTGGTGCCACCATGGGTCTGGTCACCATCCTGCCTATCGTAGCTTTTCAGGAGCCAGCCGGTCACTCCCAGCCATAGGCCCCCAGACACAAAGCTCGGCCTGTTTCCCTGGCACACAAAAGTAAGCTACCGCACTTCTGGATGGCAGATTGCAGGAGCCACTTTGCACCATCAAATCAGCCCAACTTGGCACTGGTGCCACCTTGGCTCTGGGAACCATGCTGCGTAACCCGGATTGTAAGACGACAGGCAGCCACTGCCAGCCACAGGCCTCCAAACAAAATCAACGGCGCTTTTCCCTGGAAAACAAAACTCGCCTGACAACTTTTAGATGGCAGATTGCAGGAGCCAGTTGGTACCATCAAACCAGCCCAACTTGGCACTGGTGCCACCTTGGGTCTGGGAACCATCCTGCCTATTGTTGCTTTTCAGGAGCCAGCCGGTCACTCCTAGCCCTAGGCCCCCAGTCATAAACCTCGGCCCGTTTCCCTGGCACACAAAAGTAAGCTACCCCGCTTCAGGATGGCAGATTGCAGGAGCCACTTTTCACCATCAAACCAGCCCGACGTGGCACTGGTGCCACCTTGGGTCTGGGAACCATCCTGCGTATCGTGTGTTCTAAGGAGCCAGCCGGCCACTCCCACCAACAGTCCCCCAAACACAAACAACGGCGCTTTTCCCTGGAAAACAAAACTCGCCTGACAACTTTTTGATGGCAGATTGCAGGAGCCACTTGGTACTATCAAACCAGCCCAACTTGGCACTGGTGCCACCATGGGTCTGGTAACCATCCTGCCTATCGTAGCTTTTCAGGAGCCAGGCGGTCACTCCCAGCCATAGGCCCCCAGACACAAACCTCGGCCCGTTTCCCTGGCAAACAAAAGTAAGCTGCCCCGCTTCTGCATGGCAGATTGCAGGTGCTATTTAGTACTATCAAACCAGCCCGACTTGGCACTGGTGCCACCTCTGGTCTGGTCACCATCCTGCCTATCGTGGATTTTCAGGCGCCAGACGGCCACTATCAGCCATATGCCCCCAAAAACAAACCACGGCCCTTTTCTCTGGTAAACAAAACTCAACTGCCCCTCTTCTGGATGGCAAATTTTAGGACGCACTTTGTACTACGAAAACCGCCCGACTTGGCACTGGTGCCACCTTGGGTCAGGGAACCATCCTGCCTATCGTAGCTTTTTAAGGAGCCAGCAGGCCACGCCCAGCCATATAGCCCCAAAAACAAACCACGGACCATTTCTCTTGGAAACAAAAATCCGCTGCCCCGCGTCAGGATGGCAGATTGCAGGAGCCACGTTGCACCATCAAACCACCCCGACTTGGCACTGGTGCCATCTTGGATCTGGGAACCATCCTGCCTATCGTAGCTTTTCAGGAGCCAGCCGGTTACTCCCAACCATAGGCCCCCAGACAGAAAGCTCTGCCCGTTTCCCTGGCAAACAAAAGTAAGCTACCCCGCTTCTGGATGGCAGATTGCAGGAGCCACTTGGTACTATCAAACCAGCCCAACTTGACACTGGTGCCACTTTGGGTCTGGGAACCATGCTGCGTAACGTAGATTCTAAGGCGCCAGGCGGCCACTCCCAGCCACAGGCCCCCAAATACAAACAACGGCGCTTTTCCCTGGAAAACAAAACTCGCCTGCCAGCTTTTTGATGGCAGATTGCAGGAGCCACTTGGTACTATCAAATCATCCCAACTTGGCACTGGTGCCACTATGGGTCTGGGAACCATCCTGCCAAATGTACCATTTCAGGAGCCAGCCGGTCACTCCCAGCCATAGGCCCCCATCACAAACCTCGGACCGTTTCCCTGGCAAACAAAATTAAGCTGCCCCGATTCTGGATGGCAGATTGCAGGAGCCACTTGGTAGTGTCAAAACAGCCCGACTTGGCACTGGTGCCACCTTGGGTCTGGGAACCATCCTGCGTATCGTGGATTCTAAGCAGCCACCCGGCCACTCCGTGCCACAGGCGCCCAAACACAAACAACGGCGCTTTTCCCTGGAAAACAAAACTCGCCTGCCAACATTTTGATGGCAGATTGCAGGAGCCACTTGGTACTATCAAACCAGCCCAACTTGGCACTGGTGCCACCATGGGTCTGGTCACCATCCTGCCTATCGTAGCTTTTCAGGAGCCAGCCGGTCACTCCCAGCCATAAACCCCCAGACACAAACCTCGGCCCGTTTCCCTGGAAAACAAAAGTAAGCACCCCCGATTCTGGATGGCAGATTGCAGGAGCCACTTGGTAGTATCAAATTAGCCCAACTTGGCACTGGTGCCATCATGGGTCTGGTAAACATCCTGCCTATCTTAGCTTTTCAGGAGCCGGCCGGTCACTCCCTGCCATAGGCCCCCAGAGAAATACCTCGGCCCGTTTCCCTGGCAAACAAAAGTAAGCTGCCCCTCTTCTGGATGGCAGATTGCAGGAACCACTTGCTACTATCAAACCAGCCCAACTTGGCACTGGTGCCACCTTGGCTCTGGGAACCATGCTGCGTAACGTAGATTCTAAGAGGACAGGCGGACACTCCCAGCCACAGGCCTCTAAACAAAAACAACGGCGCGTTACCCTGGAAAACAAAACTCGCCTGCCAACTTTTTGATGGCAGATTGCAGGAGCCACTTGGTACTATCAAACCAGCCCAACTTGGCACTGGTGCCACCATGGGTCTGGTCACCATCCTGCCTATCGTAGCTTTTCAGGAGCCAGCCGGTCACTCCCAGCCATAGGCCCCCAGACAAATACCTCGGCCCGTTTCCCTGGCAAACAAAAGTAAGCTGCCCCGCTTCTGGATGGCAGATTGCAGGAGCCACATGGTACTATCAAACCAGGCCAACATGGCACTGGTGCCACCTTGGCTCTGGGAACCATCCTGCCTATCGTGGATTTTCAGGCGCCAGCCGGCCACTCTCAGCCATATGCCCCAAAACACAAACCACGGCCCTTTTCTCTGGTAAACAAAACTCAACTGCCCCTCTTCTGGATGGCAAATTGCAGGAGCCACTTGGTACTACGAAAACAGCCCGACTTGGCAGTGATGCCACCTTGGGTCAGGGAACCATCCTGCGTATCGATGTTTTTAAGGAGTCAGCCGGCAACGTCCAGCCATATACCCCCAAAAAAAACCCACGGAACTTTTCTCCAGCAAGCAAAAATCCGCTGCCCCGCGTCTGGATGGCAGATTGCAGGAGCTATTTAGTATTATCAAACCAGCCCAACTTGGCACTGGTGCCACCATCGGTCTGGTCACCATCCTGCCTATCGTAGCTTTTCAGGAGCCAGCCGGTCACTCTCAGCCATAGGCCCCAAACACAAACCACGGCCCTTTTCTCTGGAAAAAAAAATTCAACTGCCCCTCTTCTGGATGGCAGATTGCAGGAGCCACTGGGTACTATGAAACCAGCCCGACTTGGCACTGGTGCCACCTTGGGTCTGGGAACCATGCTGCATATCATGGATTTTCAGGAGCCAGCCATCCACTGCCAGCCACAGGCCCCGAAACACAAACAACAGCCTTTTTCTCTGGCAAACAAAATTCAGCTGCCCCGCTTCTGGATGGCAGATTGCAGGAACCACTTGGTACTAACAAACCAGCCCGACTTGGCACTGGTGCCACCTTGGGTCTGGGAACCATCCTGCGTATCGTGGATTCTAAGGAGCCAGCTGGCCACTCCCAGCCACAGGCCCCAAAACACACACAACGGCGCTTTTCCCTGGAAAACAAAACTCGCCTGCCAACTTTTTGATGGCAGATTTCAGGAGCCACTTGGTACTATCAAACCAGCCCAACTTGGCACTGGTGCCACCATGGGTCTGGTCACCATCCTGCCTATCGTAGCTTTTCAGGAGCCAGCCGGTCACTCCCAGCCATAGGCCCCCAGACACAAAGCTCGGCCCGTTTCCCTGGCAAACAAAAGTAAGCTGCCCCGCTTCTGGATGGCAGATTGCAGGATCCACTTGTTATTATCAAACCAGCCCGACTTGGTACTGGTGCCACCTTGGGTCTGGGAACCATCCTGCGTATCGTGTGTTCTAAGGAGCCAGCCGGCCACTCCCAGCCACAGGCCCCCAAACAAAAACAACGGTGATTTTCCCTGGAAAACAAAACTCGCCTGACAACTTTTTGATGGCAGATTGCAGGAACCACTTGGTACTATCAAACCAGCCCAACTTGGCACTGGTGCCACCTTGGGTCTGGGAACCATGCTGCGTATTGTGGATTCTAAGGAGCCAGCCGGCCACTCCAGCCACAGGCCCGCAGACACAAACAACGGCGCTTTTCCCTGGAAAACAAAACTCGCCTGCCAACATTTTGATGGCAGATTGCAGGAGCCACTTGGTACTATGAAATCAGCCGAACATGGCACTGGTGCCACCATGGGTCTGGTCACCATCCTGCCTATCGTAGCTTTTCAGGAGCCAGCCGGTCACTCCCAGCCATAGGCCCCCAGACACAAAGCTCGGCCCGTTTCCCTGGCAAACAAAAGTAAGCTGCCCCGCTTCTGGATGGTAGATTGCAGGAACCATTTGCTACAATCAAACCAGCCCAACTTGGCACTGGTGCCACCTCAGGTCTGGGAACCATCCTGCGTATTTTGGATTCTAAGGAGCCAGCCGGCCACTCCCAGCCACAGGCCCCCAAACACAAACAACGGCGCTTTTCCATAGAAAACAAAACTCGCCTGCCAACATTTTGATGGCAGATTGCAGGAGCCACTTGGTACTATCAAACCAGCCCAACTTGGCACTGGTGCCACCATGGGTCTGGTCACCATCCTGCCTATCGTAGTTTTTCAGGAGCCAGCCGGTCACTCCCTGCCATAGGCCCCCAGACAAAACCTCGGCCCGTTTCCCTGGCAAACAAAAGTAAGCTGCCCCGCTTCTGGATGGCAGATTGCAGGACGCACTTGGTAGTATCAAACCAGCCCAACTTGGCACTGGTGCCACCTCAGGTCTGGGAACCATGCTGCGTATCGTGGATTCTAATTAGCCATCCGTCCACTCCCAGCCACAGGCCCCCAAACAAAAACAACGGCGCTTTTCCCTGGATAACAAACTCGCCTGCCAACTTTTTGATGGCAGATTGCAGGAGCCACTTGGTACTATGAAACCAGCCCAACTTGGCACTGGTGCCACCATGGGTCTGGTCACAATCCTGCCTATCGTAGCTTTTCAGGAGACAGCCGGTCACTCCCAGCCATAGGCCCCCAGACAAAAACCTCGGCCCTTTTCCCTGGCAAACAAAAGTAAGTTAACCCGCTTCTGGATGGCAGATTGCAGGAGCCACTTTTCACCATCAAACTAGCCCGACTTGGCACTGGTGTCACCTCTGGTCTGGGAACCATCCTGCCTGTCGTGGATTCTAATTAGCCAGCCGGCCACTCCCAGCCACAGGCCCCCAAACACAAACAACGGCGCTTTTCCCTGGGAAACAAAACTCGCCTGCCAAGTTTTTGATGGCAGATTGCAGGAGCCACTTGGTACTATCAAACCAGCCCAACTTGGCACTGGTGCCACCATGGGTCTGGTCACAATCCTGCCTATCGTAGCTTTTCAGGAGACAGCCGGTCACTCCCAGCCATAGGCCCCCAGACAAAAACCTCGGCCCTTTTCCCTGGCAAACAAAAGTAAGCTGCCCCGCTTCTGGATGGCAGATTGCAGGAACCACTTGGTACTATCAAACCAGCCCAACTTGGGACTGGTGCCACCTTGGGTCTGGGAACCATCCTGCGTATCGTGGATTCTAAGGAGCCAGCCGGCCACTCCCAGCCACAGGCCCCCAAACACAAACAACGACGCTTTTCCCTGGAAAACAAAACTCGCCTGCCAACTTTTTGATGGCATATTGCAGGAACCACTTGGTACTATCAAACCAGCCCGACTTGGCACTGGTGCCACCTTGGGTCTGGGAACCATGCTGCGTATCGTGGATTCTAAGGAGCCAGCCGGTCACTCCAGCCACAGGCCCGCAGACACAAACAACGGCGCTTTTCCCTGGAAAACAAAACTCGCCTGCCGACTTTTTGATGGCAGATTGCAGGAGCCACTTGGTACTATGAAATCAGCCGAACATGGCACTGGTGCCACCATGGGTCTGGTCACCATCCTGCCTATCGTAGCTTTTCAGGAGCCAGCCGGTCACTCCCAGCCATAGGTCCCCAGTCACAAACCTCGGCCCGTTTCCCTGGCAAACAAAAGTAAGCTGCCCCGCTTCTGGATGGCAGATTGCAGGACGCACTTGGTACTATAAAACCAGCCCGACTTGGCATTGGTGCCACCTCAGGTCTGGGAACCATCCTGCATATCGTGGATTCTAAGGAGCCAGCCGGCCACTCCCAGCCACAGGCCCCCAAACAAAAACAACGGCGCTTTTCCCTGGAAAACAAAACTCGCCTGCCAACTTTTTGATGGCAGATTGCAGGAGCCACTTGGTACTATCAAACCAGCCCAACTTGGCACTGGTGCCACCATGGGTCTGGTCACCATCCTGCCTATCGTAGCTTTTCAGGAGCCAGCCGGTCACTCCCAGCCATAGGCCCCGAGACACAAAGCTCGGACCGTTTCCCTGGCAAACAAAAGTAAGCTGCCCCGCTTCTGGATGGCAGATTGCAGGAGCCACTTTGCACCATCATACTAGCCCGACTTGGCACTGGTGCCACCTTGGGTCTGGGAACCATCCTGCGTATCGTGGATTCTAAGCAGCCAGCCGGCCACTCCCAGCCACAGTCCCCCAAACACAAACAACGGCGCTTTTCCCTGGAAAATAAAAACTCGCCTGCCAAATTTTGACGGCACATTGCAGGAGCCACTTGGTACTATCAAATCAGCCCAACTTGGGACTGGTGCCACCATGGGTCTGGTCACCATCCTGCCTATCGTAGCTTTTCAGGAGCCAGCCGCTCACTCCCAGCCATAGGCCCCCAGACAAAAACCTCGGCCCGTTTCCCTGGCAAACAAAAGTAAGCTGCCCTGCTTCTGGATGGCAGATTGCAGGAACCACTTGGTACTATCAAACCAGCAAAACTTGGCACTGGTGCCACCTTGGGTCTGGATACCATGCTGCGTATCGTGGATTCTAAGGAGCCAGCCGGCCACTCCCAGCCACAGGACCCCAAACACAAACAACGGCGCTTTTCCCTGGAAAACAAAACTCTCCTGCCAACTTTTTGATGGCAGATTGCAGGAGCCACTTGGTTTTATCAAATCAGCCCAACTTGGCACTGGTGCCACCATGGGTCTGGTCACCATCCTGCCTATCTTATCTTTTCAGGAGCCAGCCGGTCACTCCCCGCCATAGGCCCCCAGAGAAAAACCTCGGCCCGTTTCCCTGGCAAACAAAAGTAAGCTACCCCGCTTCTGGATGGCAGATTGCAGGAGCCACTTTGCACCATCAAACTAGCCCGTCTTGGCACTGGTGCCACCTCTGGTCTGGGAACCATCCTGCGTATCGTGGATTCTAATTAGCCAGCCGGCCACTCCCTACCACAGGCCCCCAAACACAAACAACGGCGCTTTTCCCTGGAAAACAAAACTCGCCTACCAACTATTTGATGGCAGATTACAGGAGCCACTTGGTACTATCAAACCAGCCCAACTTGGCACTGGTGCCACCATGGGTCTGGTCACAATCCTGCCTATCGTAACTTTTCAGGAGCCAGCCGGTCACTCCCAGCCATAGGTCCCCAGTCACAAACCTCGGCCCGTTTCCCTGGCAAACAAAAGTAAGCTGCCCCGCTTCTGGATGGCAGATTGCAGGAACCACTTGGTAGTATCAAACCAGCACAACTTGGCACTGGTGGCACCTCTTGTCTGGTAACCATGCTGCGTATCGTGGTTTCTAAGGAGCCAGCCGGGCACTCCCAACCACAGGTCCCCAAACACAAACAATGGCGCTTTTCCCTGGAAAACAAAACTCGCCTGCCAACTTTTTGATGGCAGATTGCAGGAGCCACATGGTACTATCAAACCAGGCCAACTTGGCACTGGTGCCACCATGGGTCTGGTCACCATCCTGCCTATCGTAGCTTTTCAGGAGCCAGCCGGTCACTCCCTGCCATAGGCCCCGAGACAGAAAGCCCGGCCCGTTTCCCTGGCAAACAAAAGTAAGCTGCCCCGCTTCTGGATGGCAGATTGCAGGAGCCACTTTGTACTATCAAACCAGCCCGACTTGGCACTGGTGCCACCTCTGGTCTGGGAACCATGCTGCGTATCGTGGATTTTAAGGAGCCAGTCGGCCACTCCCAGCCATACGCCTCCAAACACAAACAACGGTCCATTTCCCTGGCAAACAAAAGTAAGCTGCCCCGCTTCTGGATGTCAGATTGCAGGAACCACTTGTTGCCAAGTTGGGGTGGTTTGATAGTACCAAGTGGCTCCTGCAATCTGCCATCAAAAAGTTGGCAAGCGAGTTTTGTTTTCCAGGGAAAAGCGCCGTTGTTTGTGTTTGGGGGCCTGTGGCTGGGAGTGGCCAGCTGTCTCCTTAGAATCCACGATACGCAGGATGGGTCCCAGACCAGAGGTGGCACCAGTGCCAAGTCGGGCTGGTTTGATGGTGCAAAGTGACTCCTGCAATCTGCCATCCAGAAGCGGGGTAGCTTACTTTTGTTTGCCAGGGAAACGGGTAGAGCTTTGTGTCTGGGGGCCTATGGCTGGGAGTGACCGGCTGGCTCCTGAAAAGCTACGATAGGCAGGATGGTGACCAGACCCATGGTGGCACCAGTGCCAAGTTGGGCTGGTTTGATAGTACCAAGTGGCTCCTGCAATCTGCCATCAAAAAGTTGGCAGGTGAGTTTTGTTTTCCAGGGAAAAGCACCGTTGTTTGTGTTTGGGGGCCTGTGGCTGGGAGTGGCCAGCTGGCTCCTTAGAATCCACGATACGCAGGATGGTTCCCAGACCAGAGGTGGCACCAGTGCCATGTTGGCCTGGTTTGATAGTACCATGTGGCTCCTGCAATCTGCCATCCAGAAGCGGGGCAGCTTACTTTTGTTTGCCAGGGAAACGGGCCGAGATATTTGTCTGGGGGCCTATGGCTGGGAGTGAGCGGCTGGCTCCTGAAAAGCTACGATAGGCAGGATGGTGACCAGACCCATGGTGGCACCAGTGCCAAGTTGGGCTGGTTTGATAGTACCAAGTGGCTCCTGCAATCTGCCATCAAAAAGTTGTCAGGCGACTTTTGTTTTCCAGGGAAAAGCGCCGTTGTTCTTGTTTAGAGGCCTGTGGCTGGGAGTGGCCGGCTGCCTCCTTTGAACCCAGGATACGCAGGATGGTTCCCAGAGCCAAGGTGGCACCAGTGCCAAGTTGGGCTGGTTTGATAGTACCAAGTGGCTCCTGCAATCTGCCATCCAGAAGCGGGTCAGCTTACTTTTGTTTCCCAGGGAAACGGGCCGAGGTTTGTGTCTGGGGGCCTATGGCTGGGAGTGACCGGCTGGCTACTGAAAAGCTACGATAGGCAGGATGGTTACCAGACTCATGGTGGCACCAGTGCCAAGTCGGGCTGGTTTGATAATACTAAATAGCTCCTGAAATCTGCCATTCAGACGCGGGGCAGCGGATTTTTGTTTGCTGGAGAAAAGTTCCGTGGTTTGTTTTTGGGGGTATATGGCTGGACGTGGCCGGCTGGCTCCTTAAAAAGATCGATACGCAGGATTGTTCCCTGACCCAAGGTGGCGTCACTGCCAAGTCGGGCTGTTTTCGTAGTACCAAGTGCGTCCTGCAATTTGCCATCCAGAAGAGGGGCAGTTGAGTTTTGTTTGCCAGAGCAAAGGGCCGTGGTATGTGTTTGGGGGCATATGGCTGAGAGTGGCCGGCTGGCCCCTGAAAATCCACGATAGGCAGGATGGTTCCCAGAGCCAAGGTGGCACCAGTGCCATGTTGGCCTGATTTGATAGTACCATGTGGCTGCTGTAATCTGCCATCCAGAAGCGGGGCAGCTTACTTTTGTTTGCCAGGGAAACGGGCCGAGATATTTGTCTGGGGGCCTATGGGTGGGAGTGACCGGCTGGCTCCTGGAAAGCTACGATAGGCAGGATGGTTACCAGACCCATGGTGGCACCAGTACCAAGTTGGGCTGGTTTGATAGTACCAAGTGGCTCCTGCAATCTGCCATCAAAAATTTGGCAGGCGAGTTTTGTTTTCCAGGGAAAAGCGCCGTTGTTTTTGTTTAGAGGCCTGTGGCTGGGAATGGCCGCCTGTCCTCGTAGAATCTACGTTACGCAGCATGGTTCCCAGAGCCAAGGTTGCACGAGGGCCAAGTCGGGCAGGTTTGATAGTACCAAATGCATCCTGCAATCTGCCATCCAAAAGCGGGGCAGTTTACTTTTGTTTGCCAGGGAAACGGGCCGAGGTTTGTGTCTGGGGGCCTATGGCAGGGAGTGACCGGCTGGCTCCTGAAAAGCTGCGATAGGCAGGATGTTTACCAGACCCATGGTGGCACCAGTGCCAAGTTGGGCTGATTTGATAGTACCAAGTGGCTCCTGCAATCTGCCATCCAGAATCGGGGCAGATTACTTTTGTTTTCCAGGGAAACGGGCCGAGGTTTGTGTCTGGGGGTCTATGGCTGGGAGTGACCGGCTGGCTCCTGAAAAGCTACGATAGGCAGGATGGTGACCAGACCCATGGTGGCACCAGTGCCAAGTTGGGCTGGTTTGATAGCACCAAGTGGCTCCTGCAATCTGCCATCAAAATGTTGGCAAGCGAGTTTTGTTTTCCAGGGAAAAGCGCCGTTGTTTGTGTTTGGGCGCCTGTGGCTCAGAGTGGCCGGGTGGCTGCTTAGAATCCACGATACGCAGGATGGTTCCCAGACCCAAGGTGGCACCAGTGCCAAGTCGGGCTGGTTTGACACTACCATGTGGCTCCTGCAATCTGCCATCCAGAATCGGGGCAGCCAAATTTTGTTTGCCAGGGAAACGGTCCGAGGTTTGTGTCTGGGGGACTATGGCTGTGAGTGACCGGCTGGCTCCTGAAATGCTACAATAGGCAGGATGGTTCCCAGACCCATAGTGGCACCAGTGCCAAATTGGGATGATTTGATAGTACCAAGTGGCTCCTGCAATCTGCCATCAAAAAGCTGGCAGGCGAGTTTTGTTTTCCAGGGAAAAGCGCCGTTGTTTGTGTTTGGGGGCCTGTGGCTGGGAGTGGCCGGCTGGCTCCTTAGAATCCACGATATGCAGGATTGTTCCCAGACCCAAGGTGGCACCAGTGCCAAGTCGGGCTGGTTTGATGGTGCAAAGTGGCTCCTGCAATCTGCCATCCAGACGCGGGGCAGCGGATTTTTGTTTCCATGAGAAATGGTCCGTGGTTTGTTTTTGGGGGTATATGGCTGGGCGTGGCCGGCTGGCCCCTTAAAAAGCTCGATATGCAGGATGGTTCCCTGACACAAGGTGGCACCAGTGCCACGTCGGGCGGTTTTCGTAGTACAAAGTGCGTCCTAAAATTTGCCATCCAGAAGAGGGGCAGTTGAGTTTTGTTTGCCAGAGAAAAGGTCCGTGGTTTGTTTTTGGGGGCATATGGCTGAGAGTGGCTGGGTGGCCCCTGAAAATCCACGATACACAGGATGGTTCCCAGATCCAAGGTGGCACCTGTGCCAAGTCGGGCTGATTTGATAGTACTAAGTAGCTCCTGCAATCTGCCATCCAGAAGCGGGGCAGCTTACTTTTGTTTGCCAGGGAAACGGGCCGAGATTTGTGTCTGGGGGCCTATGGCTGGGAGTGACCGACTGGCTCCTGAAAAGCTACGATAGGCAGGATGGTGACCAGACCCATGGTGGCACCAGTGCCAAGTTGGGCTGGTTTGATAGTACCAAGTGGCTCCGGCAATCTGCCATCAAAAAGTTGGCAGGCGAGTTTTGTTTTCCAGGGAAAAGCGCCGTTGTTTGTGTTTGGGGGCCTGTGGCTGGGAGTGGCCAGCTGGCTCCTTAGAACCCACGATACGCAGGATGGTTCCCAGACCAGAGGTGGCACCAGTGCCAAGTTGGGCTGGTTTGATGGTGCAAAGTGGCTCCTGCAATCTGCCATCCAGAAGCGGGGTAGCTTACTTTTGTTTGCCAGGGAAACGGGCCGAAATATTTGTCTAGGGGCCTCTGGCTGGGGGTGGCTGGCTGGCACCTGAAAAGCTACGATAGGCAGGATGGTGACCAGACCCATGGTGGCACCAGTGCCAAGTTGGGCTGGTTTGATAGTACCAAGTGGCTCCTGCAATCTGCCATCAAATGTTTGGCAGGCGAGTTTTGTTTTCCAGGGAAAAGCACCGTTGTGTGTGTTTTGGGGCCTGTGGCTGGGAGTGGCCAGCTGGCTCCTTAGAATCCACGATACGCAGGATGGTTCCCAGACCCAAGGTGGCACCAGTGCCAAGTCGGGCTGGGTTGTTAGTACCAAGTGGTTCCTGCAATCTGCCATCCAGAAGCGGGGCAGCTGAATTTTGTTTGCCAGAGAAAAAGGCTGTTGTTTGTGTTTCGGGGCCTGTGGCTGGCAGTGGACGGCTGGCTCCTGAAAATCCATGATACGCAGCATGGTTCCCAGACCCAAGGTGGCACCAGTGCCAAGTCGGGCTGGTTTGATACTACCAAGTGCGTCCTGCAATCTGCCATCCAGAAGCGGGGCAGCTTAATTTTGTTTGCCAGGGAAACGGGCCGTGGGTTTTGTATGGGGGCCTATGGCTGAGAGTGGCCGGCTGGCTCCTGAAAATCCACGCTAGGCAGCATGGTTCCCAGATGCAAGGTGGCACCAGTGCCAAGTCGGGCTGGTTTGATGGTGCAAAGTGGCTCCTGCAATCTGCCATCCAGAAGCGGGGCAGCAGATTTTTGTTTGCCAGAGAAAAATTCCGTGGATTGTTTTTGGGGGCATATTGCTGGGAGTGGCCGGCTGGCTCCTTAAAATGCTCGATACGCATGATGGTTCCCAGGCCCAAGGTGTCACCACTACCAAGTCGGCCTGCGGTTTTAGTATCAAGTTCATCCTGCAATTTGCCATCCAGAAGAGGGGCAGTTGAGTTTTGTTTGCCAGAGAAACGGGCCGAGGTTTCTGTTTGGGGACATATGGCTGAGAGTGGCCGGCTGGCCCCTGAATATCCACGATACACAGCATGGTTCCCAGATCCAAGGTGGCACCAGTGCCAAGTTGGGCTGGTTTGATAGTCCCAAGTGTCTCCTGCAATCTGCCATCCAGAAGCGGGGCAGCTTACTTTTGTTTGCCAGAGAAATAGGCCTAGGTTTTTGTCTGGGGGCCTGTGGCTAGGAGTGGCCGGCTGGCTCCTTAGAATCCACGATACGCAGGATGTTTCCCAGACCCAAGGTGGCACCAGTGCCAAGTCGGGCTGGTTTGATTACACCAAGTGGCTCCTGCAATCTGCCATCCAGAAGTGAGGCAGCTAAGTTTTGTTTGCCAGAAAAAAGGGCCGTGGTTTTTGTTGGGGGCCTGTGGCTGGGAGTAGCCGGCTGGCTCCTTAAAATCCACGATAGGCTGGATGGTTCCCAGACCCAAGGTGGCACCAGTGCCAAGTCGGGCTGGTTTGATAGTACCAAGTGGCTCCTGCAATCTGCCATCCAGAAGCGGTGCAGTTGAGTTTTGTTTGCCAGAGAAAAGGGCCGTGGGTTGTGTTTGGGGGCATATGGCTGGGAGTGGCCGGCTGTCTCATTAAAAAGATCGATACGCAGGATGGTTCCCAGACCCAAGGTGGCACCAGTGCCAAGTCGGGCTGTTTTTATAGTACCAAGTGCGTCCTGCAATTTGCCATCCAGAAGAGGGGCAGTGGAGTTTTGTTTGCCAGAGAATAGCGCCGTTGTTTGTGTTTGGGGGCTTGTGGCTGGGAGTGGCCGACTGGCGCCTTAGAATCTGTGTTACGCAGCATGGTTCCCAGACCAGAGGTGGCACCAGTGCCAAGTTGGGCTGGTTTGATAGTACCAAGTGGCTCCTGCAATCTGCCATCCAGAAGTGGGGCAGCTTACTTTTGTTTGCCAGGGAAACGGGCCGAGGTTTGTGACTGGGGACCTATGGCTGGGAGTGACCGGCTGGCTCCTGAAAAGCTACGATAGGCAGGATGGTGACCAGACCCATGGTGGCACCAGTGCCAAGTTGGGCTGGTTTGATAGTACCAAGTGGCTCCTGCAATCTGCCATCAAAAAGTTGTCAGGCGAGTTTTGTTTTCCAGGGAAAAGCGCCGTTGTTTGTATTTGGGGGCCTGTGGCTGGGAGTGGCCGGCTGGCTCCTTTGAACCCACAATACGCAGGATGGTTCCCAGACCCAAGGTGGCACCAGTGCCAAGTCGGGCTGGTTTGATACTACCAAGTGCGTCCTGCAATCTGCCATCCAGAAGCGGGGCAGCTTAATTTTGTTTGCCAGGGAAACGGGCCGTGGGTTTTGTTTGGGGGCCTATGGCTGAGAGTGGCCGGCTGGCTCCTGAAAATCCACGCTAGGCAGCATGGTTCCCAGATGCAAGGTGGCACCAGTGCCAAGTCGGGCTGGTTTGATGGTGCAAAGTGGCTCCTGCAATCTGCCATCCAGAAGCGGGGCAGCTGATTTTTGTTTGCCAGAGAAAAATTCCGTGGATTGTTTTTGGGGGCATATTGCTGGGAGTGGCCGGCTGGCTCCTTAAAATGCTCGATACGCATGATGGTTCCCAGGCCCAAGGTGTCACCACTACCAAGTCGGCCTGCGGTTTTAGTATCAAGTTCATCCTGCAATTTGCCATCCAGAAGAGGGGCAGTTGAGTTTTGTTTGCCAGAGAAACGGGCCGAGGTTTCTGTTTGGGGACATATGGCTGAGAGTGGCCGGCTGGCCCCTGAATATCCACGATACACAGCATGGTTCCCAGATCCAAGGTGGCACCAGTGCCAAGTTGGGCTGGTTTGATAGTCCCAAGTGTCTCCTGCAATCTGCCATCCAGAAGCGGGGCAGCTTACTTTTGTTTGCCAGAGAAATAGGCCTAGGTTTTTGTCTGGGGGCCTGTGGCTAGGAGTGGCCGGCTGGCTCCTTAGAATCCACGATACGCAGGATGTTTCCCAGACCCAAGGTGGCACCAGTGCCAAGTCGGGCTGGTTTGATAGTACCAAGTGGCTCCTGCAAACTCCATCAAAATGTTGGCAGACGTGTTTTGTTTTCCAGGGAACAGCGCCGTTGATTTTGTTTGGGGACCTGTGGCTGGGAGTGGCCGGCTGGCTCCTTAGAATCCACGATACGCAGGATGGTTCCCAGACCCAAGGTGGCACCAGTGCCAAGTCGGGCTGGTTTGATTACACCAAGTGGCTCCTGCAATCTGCCATCCAGAAGTGAGGCAGCTAAGTTTTGTTTGCCAGAAAAAAGGGCCGTGGTTTTTGTTGGGGGCCTGTGGCTGGGAGTAGCCGGCTGGCTCCTTAAAATCCACGATAGGCTGGATGGTTCCCAGACCCAAGGTGGCACCAGTGCCAAGTCGGGCTGGTTTGATAGTACCAAGTGGCTCCTGCAATCTGCCATCCAGAAGCGGTGCAGTTGAGTTTTGTTTGCCAGAGAAAAGGGCCGTGGGTTGTGTTTGGGGGCATATGGCTGGGAGTGGCCGGCTGTCTCATTAAAAAGATCGATACGCAGGATGGTTCCCAGACCCAAGGTGGCACCAGTGCCAAGTCGGGCTGTTTTTATAGTACCAAGTGCGTCCTGCAATTTGCCATCCAGAAGAGGGGCAGTGGAGTTTTGTTTGCCAGAGAATAGCGCCGTTGTTTGTGTTTGGGGGCTTGTGGCTGGGAGTGGCCGACTGGCGCCTTAGAATCTGTGTTACGCAGCATGGTTCCCAGACCAGAGGTGGCACCAGTGCCAAGTTGGGCTGGTTTGATAGTACCAAGTGGCTCCTGCAATCTGCCATCCAGAAGTGGGGCAGCTTACTTTTGTTTGCCAGGGAAACGGGCCGAGGTTTGTGACTGGGGACCTATGGCTGGGAGTGACCGGCTGGCTCCTGAAAAGCTACGATAGGCAGGATGGTGACCAGACCCATGGTGGCACCAGTGCCAAGTTGGGCTGGTTTGATAGTACCAAGTGGCTCCTGCAATCTGCCATCAAAAAGTTGTCAGGCGAGTTTTGTTTTCCAGGGAAAAGCGCCGTTGTTTGTATTTGGGGGCCTGTGGCTGGGAGTGGCCGGCTGGCTCCTTTGAACCCACAATACGCAGGATGGTTCCCAGACCCAAGGTGGCACCAGTGCCAAGTCGGGCTGGTTTGATACTACCAAGTGCGTCCTGCAATCTGCCATCCAGAAGCGGGGCAGCTTAATTTTGTTTGCCAGGGAAACGGGCCGTGGGTTTTGTTTGGGGGCCTATGGCTGAGAGTGGCCGGCTGGCTCCTGAAAATCCACGCTAGGCAGCATGGTTCCCAGATGCAAGGTGGCACCAGTGCCAAGTCGGGCTGGTTTGATGGTGCAAAGTGGCTCCTGCAATCTGCCATCCAGAAGCGGGGCAGCTGATTTTTGTTTGCCAGAGAAAAATTCCGTGGATTGTTTTTGGGGGCATATTGCTGGGAGTGGCCGGCTGGCTCCTTAAAATGCTCGATACGCATGATGGTTCCCAGGTCCAAGGTGTCACCACTACCAAGTCGGCCTGCGGTTTTAGTATCAAGTTCATCCTGCAATTTGCCATCCAGAAGAGGGGCAGTTGAGTTTTGTTTGCCAGAGAAACGGGCCGAGGTTTCTGTTTGGGGGCATATGGCTGAGAGTGGCCGGCTGGCCCCTGAATATCCACGATACACAGCATGGTTCCCAGATCCAAGGTGGCACCAGTGCCAAGTTGGGCTGGTTTGATAGTACCAAGTGTCTCCTGCAATCTGCCATCCAGAAGCGGGGCAGCTTACTTTTGTTTGCCAGAGAAATAGGCCTAGGTTTTTGTCTGGGGGCCTGTGGCTAGGAGTGGCCGGCTGGCTCCTAAGAATCCACGATACGCAGGATGTTTCCCAGACCCAAGGTGGCACCAGTGCCAAGTCGGGCTGGTTTGATAGTACCAAGTGGCTCCTGCAAACTCCATCAAAAAGTTGGCAGGCGTGTTTTGTTTTCCAGGGAAAAGCGCCGTTTTTTGTGTTTGGGGGCCTGTGGCTGGGAGTGGCCGGCTGGCTCCTTAGAATCCACGATACGCAGGATGGTTCCCAGACCCAAGGTGGCACCAGTGCCAAGTCGGGCTGGTTTGATTACACCAAGTGGCTCCTGCAATCTGCCATCCAGAAGTGAGGCAGCTAAGTTTTGTTTGCCAGAAAAAAGGGCCGTGGTTTTTGTTGGGGGCCTGTGGCTGGGAGTGGCCGGCTGGCTCCTTAGAATCCACCATACGCAGGATGGTTCCCAGACCCAAGGTGGCACCAGTGCCAAGTCGGGCTGGTTTGATAGTACCAAGTGGCTCCTGCAATCTGCCATCCAGAAGCGGTGCAGTTGAGTTTTGTTTGCCAGAGAAAAGGGCCGTGGGTTGTGTTTGGGGGCATATGGCTGGGAGTGGCCGGCTGTCTCATTAAAAAGATCGATACGCAGGATGGTTCCCAGACCCAAGGTGGCACCAGTGCCAAGTCGGGCTGTTTTTATAGTACCAAGTGCGTCCTGCAATTTGCCATCCAGAAGAGGGGCAGTGGAGTTTTGTTTGCCAGAGAATAGCGCCGTTGTTTGTGTTTGGGAGCTTGTGGCTGGGAGTGGCCGACTGGCGCCGTAGAATCTGTGTTACGCAGCATGGTTCCCAGACCAGAGGTGGCACCAGTGCCAAGTTGGGCTGGTTTGATAGTACCAAGTGGCTCCTGCAATCTGCCATCCAGAAGCGGGGCAGCTTACTTTTGTTTGCCAGGGAAACGGGCCGAGGTCTGTGACTGGGGACCTATGGCTGGGAGTGACCGGCTGGCTCCTGAAAAGCTACGATAGGCAGGATGGTGACCAGACCCATGGTGGCACCAGTGCCAAATTGGGCTGGTTTGATAGTACCAAGTGGCTCCTGCAATCTGCCATCAAAAAGTTGTCAGGCGAGTTTTGTTTTCCAGGGAAAAGCGCCGTTGTTTGTATTTGGGGGCCTGTGGCTGGGAGTGGCCGGCTGGCTCCTTTGAACCCACAATACGCAGGATGGTTCCCAGACCCAAGGTGGCACCAGTGCCAAGTCGGGCTGGTTTGATACTACCAAGTGCGTCCTGCAATCTGCCATCCAGAAGCGGGGCAGCTTAATTTTGTTTGCCAGGGAAACGGGCCGTGGGTTTTTTTTGGGGGCCTATGGCTGAGAGTGGCCGGCTGGCTCCTGAAAATCCACGCTAGGCAGCATGGTTCCCAGATGCAAGGTGGCACCAGTGCCAAGTCGGGCTGGTTTGATGGTGCAAAGTGGCTCCTGCAATCTGCCATCCAGAAGCGGGGCAGCTGATTTTTGTTTGCCAGAGAAAAATTCCGTGGATTGTTTTTGGGGGCATATTGCTGGGAGTGGCCGGCTGGCTCCTTAAAATGCTCGATACGCATGATGGTTCCCAGGTCCAAGGTGTCACCACTACCAAGTCGGCCTGCGGTTTTAGTATCAAGTTCATCCTGCAATTTGCCATCCAGAAGAGGGGCAGTTGAGTTTTGTTTGCCAGAGAAACGGGCCGAGGTTTCTGTTTGGGGACATATGGCTGAGAGTGGCCGGCTGGCCCCTGAATATCCACGATACACAGCATGGTTCCCAGATCCAAGGTGGCACCAGTGCCAAGTTGGGCTGGTTTGATAGTACCAAGTGTCTCCTGCCATCTGCCATCCAGAAGCGGGGCAGCTTACTTTTGTTTGCCAGAGAAATAGGCCTAGGTTTTTGTCTGGGGGCCTGTGGCTAGGAGTGGCCGGCTGGCTCCTAAGAATCCACGATACGCAGGATGTTTCCCAGACCCAAGGTGGCACCAGTGCCAAGTCGGGCTGGTTTGATTACACCAAGTGGCTCCTGCAATCTGCCATCCATAAGTGAGGCAGCTAAGTTTTGTTTGCCAGAAAAAAGGGCCGTGGTTTTTGTTGGGGGCCTGTGGCTGGGAGTGGCCGGCTGGCTCCTTAGAATCCACCATACGCAGGATGGTTCCCAGACCCAAGGTGGCACCAGTGCCAAGTCGGGCTGGTTTGATAGTCCCAAGTGGCTCCTGCAAACTGCCATCCAGAAGCGGGGCAGCTGAGTTTTGTTTGCCAGGGAAATGGGCCGTTGTTTGTGTTTGGGGGCCTGTGGCTGGGAGTGGTCGGCTGGTTCCTGAATATGTACGATACGCAGGATTGTTCCCAGACCCAAGGTGGCACCAGTGCCAAGTCGGGCTGGTTTGATGGTGCAAAGTGGCTCCTGCAATCTGCCATCCAGACGCGGGGCAGCGGATTTTTGTTTCCATGAGAAATGGTCCGTGGTTTGTTTTTGGGGGTATATGGGTGGGCCTGGCCGGCTGGCTCCTTAAAAAGCTCGATATGCAGGATGGTTCCCTGACACAAGGTGGCACCAGTGCCACGTCGGGCGGTTTTCGTAGTACAAAGTGCGTCCTAAAATTTGCCATCCAGAAGAGGGGCAGTTGAGTTTTGTTTGCCAGAGAATAGCGCCGTTGTTTGTTTTTGGGGGCATATGGCTGAGAGTGGCTGGCTGGCCCCTGAAAATCCACGATACACAGGATGGTTCCCAGATCCAAGGTGGCACCTGTGCCAAGTCGGGCTGATTTGATAGTACTAAGTAGCTCCTGCAATCTGCCATCCAGAAGCGGGGCAGCTTACTTTTGTTTGCCAGGGAAACGGGCCGAGGTTTGTGTTTGGGGGCCTATGGCTGAGAGTGACCGGCTGGCTCCTGAAAAGCTACAATAGGCAGGATGGTGACCAGACCCATGGTGGCACCAGTGCCAAGTTGGGCTGGTTTGATAGTACCAAGTGGTTCCTGCAATCTGCCATCCAGAAGCAGGGCAGCTGAGTTTTGTTTGCCAGAGAAAAGGGCCTTGGTTTGTGTTTGGGGGCATATGGCTGGGTGTGGCCAGCTGGCTCCTTAAAATGCACGATATGCAACATGGCTCCCAGACCCAAGGTGGCACCAGTGCCAAGTTGGGCTGGTTTGATAGTACCAAGTGGCTCCTGCAATCTTCCATGATCACGTGGAGAAATACTTTCTGGTTTCAGCCTCATGCTCTTTCTTCTCTCCCTCAACTTCTCTATCACCTCTCATCTGGTTCACATGCGCTGTCTTCAAGGTCCACAGGCTACTTTTCACAGAATCTTCTGGCCTGATGAAGTAAGAATGATGAATAGAACAGAGCTGGGATCTATTTTCCAGTTTGGATAAAATGCATTCTGCACACAAATCCAAGGAGAACGGGCTGCCCCGATGCCCAGAAAATCTTTCACTCCTGCTAGTGTTCTACGTCAACCGCAACTTAGTCTGAAAGAAAAGCTTTTTCTCTGAGAGCATCTGAGAGGTTTGCATGAAGCACTGATATCTGACATATGCAATTTTGAATAGGAGAGGAAAAAGAAAATGGCAAGGAGTTTTTAATTTTAGTGGTTTCAATTTTAATTTCCGTGCACTTTTTCAAAACTTGTCAGCTCAAATGCCCATCAACATCTTTTAGTCATCTGTAAGTCAGTATTCATATAAAATGTGCTTCAAATCCAAAGAATTTCAAATTTGCACTCCAAGCTTCTATGCCTAGATTTATGATTTCCTACACATATTAGATGAAAGGAAGGCCTTTTTTACTGTGGGAGTGCTGGAACACTGGAACAGGTTGCCCAGAGAAGTTGTGGGTGTCCCATCCCTGAAAGTATTCAAGGTCACCTTGGACGGGGCTTGGAGCAGCAACAAAGGAGAAGCTTGATGGTAGAGAAACAAAGTCGGACTATAGAAGAAACTCGGATTGAAGTATAGGATCAAGTTTTCTCTCAGCTCTTGGGGTAAATTCAAAGTTGTACAAAATGACATTTATCTGTGCTATTCACTACTGTAACAGAAAGTTTCATGAAAACTGTACAGAAGATAGTAAATTTTAAAAGAGATAAGAATTACAGCATAAAATCCATGGGATAGGTTACAACATGAGACACTCTCTAAGAGAAAATCTCTTTGTTTCAGCACTTCATCGGGGTAAGATTTCATGAAGTGCCAAAGAAGGCGGCAAAATATCATTCGGGACATTATTTACTGGAATTCAGCCTGGCCATTAGTAGGAACTGCCTTTGAACATATCATGTAGATATACCACACACACTTTCCCTTCACTGAAAAATTACTGTTTACAACAAATAAGCAATTGACGATCAAAATTGATTGAAAGCATCTTAAACATGTCAAGTATTTCATTGTAGATGATCTGTGATCCAAATGCTTCTTCCACCTTCGAGAGGGACAGAAGAATTCTTCCATATCATGATGGTTTAAAATTGTATCAACCAATGTTTTCTGCTGAAAAGATATCATCTATTTTTTTCTATTTTTGGAAGAAAATATTCCTAGACATACAACAGGTGAGAACTAAGTAATTTTAAAGAAACAAATGAAATGAAAATATTCTGTAAATAGAATGAAATGAAAAGCTGTGTTTTAAATAGGAGCTAAATATTAAACAGAATTTTTGTACCAGGCATTTGAATTACTGCACCAGCTCTTTTGCCCATCAAGAGAGGCATTTAGCATTTCAGTCTTTTCCAAGGTGTTCATGATCTGCTATGCTGATCTCTGTGTGTGCCTAGGTGTGTGTGGAGGGGGGGGCATATGAAGGGGAGTGTGTATGTTTGCTTTACAATTGTTGTGGCAGATTCATGCCTCAGCTCCACATTTTGTTTTAAAAAGGTCACACCGAGTGGATATGAAGTTTACTATCAACAAGAGATCGATTCCCAAATCATCCATTTGACTCTCCCTTATAAATCATGTGCTTTGTTGCATATTTTATCAAATATACTTTCAAGCCAGATGGAGGAAGGAGGATGTGGGAATCCCTCCACCATCTTGCAACTTTTATGTAAGTAGGTTTTCAAGAAAATCATCATTTCTCTTTTAAATATGTCTGGAACAGGCATGATGGTAGTGTCAACCTGTTGGAGTTTTTGTTGCTGGAAGAAGTTGTACAAAAGGATTGGTTTTTACATTGACCAGTTACTGAATCAAGCGCAGGAATACATTGGAAATTTAGCTGGGGGTTCCTTTTCCCAGCAGACTACTTCTAGAACGAGCTTGTACACTGAAGCTGACTCTTTTGCTCTCTTTTTGTTTCTTTCCTATTTTCTTGGCTTCTTTGCCACTATCTAGACAATTTTGGAACTTTGTTCCCAACTAAAATGGTTTCAATAGTCTGATTGTGATCATACATTTTTACAAGGAATTTTTAAAATCTTTCCTCGAGTCCAGAAAGTCAAGGACTTAGATCTTTTTCTTCCCTTATCAATATTGCCATGAAATTGATAAATAAAGACCAACTCTTTATTTTTGTTTTTAACCCACGTAGATAATTCCCATCCATTAATCCATTTTGTGGACCAATAGCTGCCATTCTGATGGAAGCTGTCACTTCTTAACAATAGGCATTCTGTGACTATGTTGACTGCACTTTGGGTGAAGATCCTAACTGGTCTTAGATATACATAGGGAGAAATTTGCTCAGCCAGTGTCAGTCTTAAGCATGCGTATCAGAAGATCTTTCTAGAGCTGGGAATTTTCCCATGAAAGGGATTCAGTTAGGGAAGAGACACTTGTGCCAGAGTTTTACATTCTTCTTGAACACTGCTTAAGGAACTTAGATGCCATGTCCATTTGGATCTCTGTCTGCACAGAACTTTGTCATGCCAGCGCTTTGAAATGCATCTTGAAGAGAATTCACTAGCACAGAATGAAAGAGAGTGGAAGGGGTTGGTGGGGCTAACCAGGCCCAACCCCCCTGCCTAAACCAGGATACCTAGAGCCTCTTGCCCAGGATTCTATCTGGGTGTACTTTTAATGTCTTCAAAGATCCAGGCTCCACAATCTTTCTGGGCAGTCTGTGCCGTGGTTCAGTCACCCTGACAGTAAAGAAACATTTACTGATGTTCAAAGGCAATCTCCTGTATTTCAGTGTGTGCCCACTGCCTCTTGTCTTTTCCCTCAGCATCACTGAAAAGACACTGATTCCCTCCCCTTTGCACTATTGCTTCCATATGTATGTGTGATGCCATGTAGAGGTATGTCAAAAACCTCCCTGAAGCCCAGGCAGATAATATTCCCTTCATCTACCAGTCAAGTTGATTCATCAGAGGAGTTTAAAGTGATGTTCAGCATGAAATTCCCCTGAAAAATCATGCTAACTACATTATTTGTTCATCTGTCATGTGCCTGGCAAGGATTTCCAGGAAGAGCTGCTTCATCAACTTCCTGGGGATAAAAAAGAGGCTGGCTGGTTTGTACTATGGCGAGTCCTCTTAATTGCCTTTTTTGAAGATGGGTGTCATTTGCTAACATCCACTCTTTAGCTCCTCTTCTCATCTACACCTCGGCAACAAGCTTTTCCACTATGTCTGGCTAGGAAAAACTGTGCCAGCACAGAAAACATCTCCCATCGTGTTCTAGAAGTTGCACGGATGTCTGCCAAGTGTTTGGCAGGAAGAAAAGAAAAGTTGTCCAAAACAGCTTCCAATCGAATGTTCCTGTGATTGGAAAAGTCAGGAGAGTGCAAAGGTACTGTTTTCTATCAGTTGGCAAGGTGCGCACACAATCCCAGTGTTGTACAGCTTGCTTCTTCACCTTCCCGAAGCTGCCGCTCTCGCCGGCTGCCGGAGCCCAAGAAGCGGCTTCTTCGCGCAAAGACGATTGTGCCGCTCACAGTGCTCTCCTTAGCGCGGCTTCTGCCGAAAGACGCCCGGCAGCGGCTCTTACCTCCGGAGAGCATCCTACCTTCGTCTTTAGCTCCTCTTCTCATCTACACCTCGGCAAAACGCTTTTCCACTATGTCTGGCTAGGAAAAACTGTGCCAGCACAGAAAACATCTCCCATCGTGTTCTCGAAGTTGCACGGATGTCTGCCAAGTGTTTGGCAGGAAGAAAAGAAAAGTTGTCCAAAACAGCTTCCAATCGAATGTTCATGTGATTGGAAAAGTCAGGAGAGTGCAAAGGTACTGTTTTCTATCAGTTGGCAAAGTGCGCACACAATCCCAGTGTTGTACAGCTTGCTTCTTCACCTTCCCGAAGCTGCCGCTCTCGCCGGCTGCCGGAGCCCAAGAAGCGGCTTCTTCGCGCAAAGACGATTGTGCCGCTCACAGGGCTCTCCTTAGCGCGGCTTCTGCCGAAAGACGCCCGGCAGCGGCTCTTACCTCCGGAGAGCATCCTACCTTCGTCTTTCGCGTCTTTTGTAGTCTACATCTTAGCAAAACGCTTTTCCACTATGTCTGGCTAGGAAAAACTGTGCCAGCACAGAAAACATCTCCCATCGTGTTCTAGAAGTTGCACGGATGTCTGCCAAGTGTTTGGCAGGAAGAAAAGAAAAGTTGTCCAAAACAGCTTCCAATCGAATGTTCCTGTGATTGGAAAAGTCAGGAGAGTGCAAAGGTACTGTTTTCTATCAGTTGGCAAGGTGCGCACACAATCCCAGTGTTGTACAGCTTGCTTCTTCACCTTCCCGAAGCTGCCGCTCTCGCCGGCTCCCGGAACCGAAGAAGCGGCTTCTTCGCGCAAAGACGATTGTGCCGCTCACAGTGCTCTCCTTAGCGCGGCTTCTGCCGAAAGACGCCCGGCAGCGGCTCTTACCTCCGGAGAGCATCCTACCTTCGTCTTTCGCGTCTTATGTAGTCTACACCTCGGCAAAAAGCTTTTCCACTATGTCTGGCTAGGAAAAACTGTGCCAGCACAGAAAACATCTCCCATCGTGTTCTAGAAGTTGCACGGATGTCTGCCAAGTGTTTGGCAGGAAGAAAAGAAAAGTTGTCCAAAACAGCTTCCAATCGAATGTTCCTGTGATTGGAAAAGTCAGGAGAGTGCAAAGGTACTGTTTTCTATCAGTTGGCAAGGTGCGCACACAATCCCAGTGTTGTACAGCTTGCTTCTTCACCTTCCCGAAGCTGCCGCTCTCGCCGGCTGCCGGAGCCCAAGAAGCGGCTTCTTCGCGCAAAGACGATTGTGCCGCTCACAGTGCTCTCCTTAGCGCGGCTTCTGCCGAAAGACGCCCGGCAGCGGCTCTTACCTCCGGAGAGCATCCTACCTTCGTCTTTCGCGTCTTATGTAGTCTACATCTTAGCAAAACGCTTTTCCACTATGTCTGGCTAGGAAAAACTGTGCCAGCACAGAAAACATCTCCCATCGTGTTCTAGAAGTTGCACGGATGTCTGCCAAGTGTTTGGCAGGAAGAAAAGAAAAGTTGTCCAAAACAGCTTCCAATCGAATGTTCCTGTGATTGGAAAAGTCAGGAGAGTGCAAAGGTACTGTTTTCTATCAGTTGGCAAGGTGCGCACACAATCCCAGTGTTGTACAGCTTGCTTCTTCACCTTCCCGAAGCTGCCGCTCTCGCCGGCTGCCGGAGCCCAAGAAGCGGCTTCTTCGCGCAAAGACGATTGTGCCGCTCACAGTGCTCTCCTTAGCGCGGCTTCTGCCGAAAGACGCCCGGCAGCGGCTCTTACCTCCGGAGAGCATCCTACCTTCGTCTTTCGCGTCTTTTGTAGTCTACATCTTAGCAAAACGCTTTTCCACTATGTCTGGCTAGGAAAAACTGTGCCAGCACAGAAAACATCTCCCATCGTGTTCTAGAAGTTGCACGGATGTCTGCCAAGTGTTTGGCAGGAAGAAAAGAAAAGTTGTCCAAAACAGCTTCCAATCGAATGTTCCTGTGATTGGAAAAGTCAGGAGAGTGCAAAGGTACTGTTTTCTATCAGTTGGCAAGGTGCGCACACAATCCCAGTGTTGTACAGCTTGCTTCTTCACCTTCCCGAAGCTGCCGCTCTCGCCGGCTGCCGGAGCCCAAGAAGCGGCTTCTTCGCGCAAAGACGATTGTGCCGCTCACAGGGCTCTCCTTAGCGCGGCTTCTGCCGAAAGACGCCCGGCAGCGGCTCTTACCTCCGGAGAGCATCCTACCTTCGTCTTTCGCGTCTTTTGTAGTCTACATCTTAGCAAAACGCTTTTCCACTATGTCTGGCTAGGAAAAACTGTGCCAGCACAGAAAACATCTCCCATCGTGTTCTAGAAGTTGCACGGATGTCTGCCAAGTGTTTGGCAGGAAGAAAAGAAAAGTTGTCCAAAACAGCTTCCAATCGAATGTTCCTGTGATTGGAAAAGTCAGGAGAGTGCAAAGGTACTGTTTTCTATCAGTTGGCAAGGTGCGCACACAATCCCAGTGTTGTACAGCTTGCTTCTTCACCTTCCCGAAGCTGCCGCTCTCGCCGGCTCCCGGAACCGAAGAAGCGGCTTCTTCGCGCAAAGACGATTGTGCCGCTCACAGTGCTCTCCTTAGCGCGGCTTCTGCCGAAAGACGCCCGGCAGCGGCTCTTACCTCCGGAGAGCATCCTACCTTCGTCTTTCGCGTCTTATGTAGTCTACACCTCGGCAAAACGCTTTTCCACTATGTCTGGCTAGGAAAAACTGTGCCAGCACAGAAAACATCTCCCATCGTGTTCTAGAAGTTGCACGGATGTCTGCCAAGTGTTTGGCAGGAAGAAAAGAAAAGTTGTCCAAAACAGCTTCCAATCGAATGTTCCTGTGATTGGAAAAGTCAGGAGAGTGCAAAGGTACTGTTTTCTATCAGTTGGCAAGGTGCGCACACAATCCCAGTGTTGTACAGCTTGCTTCTTCACCTTCCCGAAGCTGCCGCTCTCGCCGGCTGCCGGAGCCCAAGAAGCGGCTTCTTCGCGCAAAGACGATTGTGCCGCTCACAGGGCTCTCCTTAGCGCGGCTTCTGCCGAAAGACGCCTGGCAGCGGCTCTTACCTCCGGAGAGCATCCTACCTTCGTCTTTCGCGTCTTATGTAGTCTACACCTCGGCAAAAAGCTTTTCCACTATGTCTGGCTAGGAAAAACTGTGCCAGCACAGAAAACATCTCCCATCGTGTTCTAGAAGTTGCACGGATGTCTGCCAAGTGTTTGGCAGGAAGAAAAGAAAAGTTGTCCAAAACAGCTTCCAATCGAATGTTCCTGTGATTGGAAAAGTCAGGAGAGTGCAAAGGTACTGTTTTCTATCAGTTGGCAAGGTGCGCACACAATCCCAGTGTTGTACAGCTTGCTTCTTCACCTTCCCGAAGCTGCCGCTCTCGCCGGCTGCCGGAGCCCAAGAAGCGGCTTCTTCGCGCAAAGACGATTGTGCCGCTCACAGTGCTCTCCTTAGCGCGGCTTCTGCCGAAAGACGCCCGGCAGCGGCTCTTACCTCCGGAGAGCATCCTACCTTCGTCTTTCGCGTCTTTTGTAGTCTACATCTTAGCAAAACGCTTTTCCACTATGTCTGGCTAGGAAAAACTGTGCCAGCACAGAAAACATCTCCCATCGTGTTCTAGAAGTTGCACGGATGTCTGCCAAGTGTTTGGCAGGAAGAAAAGAAAAGCTGTCCAAAACAGCTTCCAATCGAATGTTCCTGTGATTGGAAAAGTCAGGAGAGTGCAAAGGTACTGTTTTCTATCAGTTGGCAAGGTGCGCACACAATCCCAGTGTTGTACAGCTTGCTTCTTCACCTTCCCGAAGCTGCCGCTCTCGCCGGCTGCCGGAGCCCAAGAAGCGGCTTCTTCGCGCAAAGACGATTGTGCCGCTCACAGTGCTCTCCTTAGCGCGGCTTCTGCCGAAAGACGCCCGGCAGCGGCTCTTACCTCCGGAGAGCATCCTACCTTCGTCTTTCGCGTCTTTTGTAGTCTACATCTTAGCAAAACGCTTCTCCACTATGTCTGGCTAGGAAAAACTGTGCCAGCACAGAAAACATCTCCCATCGTGTTCTAGAAGTTGCACGGATGTCTGCCAAGTGTTTGGCAGGAAGAAAAGAAAAGTTGTCCAAAACAGCTTCCAATCGAATGTTCCTGTGATTGGAAAAGTCAGGAGAGTGCAAAGGTACTGTTTTCTATCAGTTGGCAAGGTGCGCACACAATCCCAGTGTTGTACAGCTTGCTTCTTCACCTTCCCGAAGCTGCCGCTCTCGCCGGCTGCCGGAGCCCAAGAAGCGGCTTCTTCGCGCAAAGACGATTGTGCCGCTCACAGTGCTCTCCTTAGCGCGGCTTCTGCCGAAAGACGCCCGGCAGCGGCTCTTACCTCCGGAGAGCATCCTACCTTCGTCTTTCGCGTCTTTTGTAGTCTACATCTTAGCAAAACGCTTTTCCACTATGTCTGGCTAGGAAAAACTGTGCCAGCACAGAAAACATCTCCCATCGTGTTCTAGAAGTTGCACGGATGTCTGCCAAGTGTTTGGCAGGAAGAAAAGAAAAGTTGTCCAAAACAGCTTCCAATCGAATGTTCCTGTGATTGGAAAAGTCAGGAGAGTGCAAAGGTACTGTTTTCTATCAGTTGGCAAGGTGCGCACACAATCCCAGTGTTGTACAGCTTGCTTCTTCACCTTCCCGAAGCTGCCGCTCTCGCCGGCTGCCGGAGCCCAAGAAGCGGCTTCTTCGCGCAAAGACGATTGTGCCGCTCACAGGGCTCTCCTTAGCGCGGCTTCTGCCGAAAGACGCCCGGCAGCGGCTCTTACCTCCGGAGAGCATCCTACCTTCGTCTTTCGCGTCTTTTGTAGTCTACACCTCAGCAAAACGCTTTTCCACTATGTCTGGCTAGGAAAAACTGTGCCAGCACAGAAAACATCTCCCATCGTGTTCTAGAAGTTGCACGGATGTCTGCCAAGTGTTTGGCAGGAAGAAAAGAAAAGTTGTCCAAAACAGCTTCCAATCGAATGTTCCTGTGATTGGAAAAGTCAGGAGAGTGCAAAGGTACTGTTTTCTATCAGTTGGCAAGGTGCGCACACAATCCCAGTGTTGTACAGCTTGCTTCTTCACCTTCCCGAAGCTGCCGCTCTCGCCGGCTGCCGGAGCCCAAGAAGCGGCTTCTTCGCGCAAAGACGATTGTGCCGCTCACAGTGCTCCCCTTAGCGCGGCTTCTGCCGAAAGACGCCCGGCAGCGGCTCTTACCTCCTGAGAGTGGCAGCTTCGGGAAGGTGAAGAAGCAAGCTGTACAACACTGGGATTGTGTGCGCACCTTGCCAACTGATAGAAAACAGTACCTTTGCACTCCCCTGACTCTTCCAATCACAGGAACATTCGATTGGAAGCTGTTTTGGACAACTTTTCTTTTCTTCCTGCCAAACACTTGGCAGACATATCTGCAACTTCTAGAAAACGATGGGAGATGTTTTCTGGGCTGGCACGGTTTTTCCTAGCCAGACATAGTGGAAAAGCGTTTTGCTAAGATGTAGACTACATAAGACGCGAAAGACGAAGGTAGGATGCTCTCCGGAGTTAAGAGCCGCTGCCGGGCGTCTTTCGGCAGAAGCCGCGCTAAGGAGAGCCCTGTGAGCGGCACAATCGTCTTTGCGCGAAGAAGCCGATTCTTGGGCTCCGGGAGCCGGCGAGAGCGGCAGCTTCGGGAAGGTGAAGAAGCAAGCTGTACAACACTGGGATTGTGTGCGCACCTTGCCAACTGATAGAAAACAGTACCTTTGCACTCTCCTGACTTTTCCAATCACAGGAACATTCGATTGGAAGCTGTTTTGGACAACTTTTCTTTTCTTCCTGCCAAACACTTGGCAGACATCCGTGCAACTTCTAGAACACGATGGGAGATGTTTTCTGTGCTGGCACAGTTTTTCCTAGCCAGACATAGTGGAAAAGCGTTTTGCTAAGATGTAGACTACAAAAGACGCGAAAGACGAAGGTAGGATGCTCTCCGGAGGTAAGAGCCGCTGCCGGGCGTCTTTCGGCAGAAGCCGCGCTAAGGAGAGCACTGTGAGCGGCACAATCGTCTTTGCGCGAAGAAGCCGCTTCTTGGGCTCCGGCAGCCGGCGAGAGCGGCAGCTTCGGGAAGGTGAAGAAGCAAGCTGTACAACACTGGGATTGTGTGCGCACCTTGCCAACTGATAGAAAACAGTACCTTTGCACTCTCCTGACTTTTCCAATCACAGGAACATTCGATTGGAAGCTGTTTTGGACAACTTTTCTTTTCTTCCTGCCAAACACTTGGCAGACATCCGTGCAACTTCTAGAACACGATGGGAGATGTTTTCTGTGCTGGCACAGTTTTTCCTAGCCAGACATAGTGGAAAAGCGTTTTGCTAAGATGTAGACTACAAAAGACGCGAAAGACGAAGGTAGGATGCTCTCCGGAGGTAAGAGCCGCTGCCGGGCGTCTTTCGGCAGAAGCCGCGCTAAGGAGAGCCCTGTGAGCGGCACAATCGTCTTTGCGCGAAGAAGCCGCTTCTTGGGCTCCGGCAGCCGGCGAGAGCGGCAGCTTCGGGAAGGTGAAGAAGCAAGCTGTACAACACTGGGATTGTGTGCGCACCTTGCCAACTGATAGAAAACAGTACCTTTGCACTCTCCTGACTTTTCCAATCACAGGAACATTCGATTGGAAGCTGTTTTGGACAACTTTTCTTTTCTTCCTGCCAAACACTTGGCAGACATCCGTGCAACTTCTAGAACACGATGGGAGATGTTTTCTGTGCTGGCACAGTTTTTCCTAGCCAGACATAGTGGAAAAGCGTTTTGCTAAGATGTAGACTACAAAAGACGCGAAAGACGAAGGTAGGATGCTCTCCGGAGGTAAGAGCCGCTGCCGGGCGTCTTTCGGCAGAAGCCGCGCTAAGGAGAGCACTGTGAGCGGCACAATCGTCTTTGCGCGAAGAAGCCGCTTCTTGGGCTCCGGCAGCCGGCGAGAGCGGCAGCTTCGGGAAGGTGAAGAAGCAAGCTGTACAACACTGGGATTGTGTGCGCACCTTGCCAACTGATAGAAAACAGTACCTTTGCACTCTCCTGACTTTTCCAATCACAGGAACATTCGATTGGAAGCTGTTTTGGACAACTTTTCTTTTCTTCCTGCCAAACACTTGGCAGACATCCGTGCAACTTCTAGAACACGATGGGAGATGTTTTCTGTGCTGGCACAGTTTTTCCTAGCCAGACATAGTGGAAAAGCTTTTTGCCGAGGTGTAGACTACATAAGACGCGAAAGACGAAGGTAGGATGCTCTCCGGAGGTAAGAGCCGCTGCCGGGCGTCTTTCGGCAGAAGCCGCGCTAAGGAGAGCCCTGTGAGCGGCACAATCGTCTTTGCGCGAAGAAGCCGCTTCTTGGGCTCCGGCAGCCGGCGAGAGCGGCAGCTTCGGGAAGGTGAAGAAGCAAGCTGTACAACACTGGGATTGTGTGCGCACCTTGCCAACTGATAGAAAACAGTACCTTTGCACTCTCCTGACTTTTCCAATCACAGGAACATTCGATTGGAAGCTGTTTTGGACAACTTCTCTTTTCTTCCTGCCAAACACTTGGCAGACATCCGTGCAACTTCTAGAACACGATGGGAGATGTTTTCTGTGCTGGCACAGTTTTTCCTAGCCAGACATAGTGGAAAAGCGTTTTGCTAAGATGTAGACTACAAAAGACGCGAAAGACGAAGGTAGGATGCTCTCCGGAGGTAAGAGCCGCTGCCGGGCGTCTTTCGGCAGAAGCCGCGCTAAGGAGAGCACTGTGAGCGGCACAATCGTCTTTGCGCGAAGAAGCCGCTTCTTCGGTTCCGGGAGCCGGCGAGAGCGGCAGCTTCGGGAAGGTGAAGAAGCAAGCTGTACAACACTGGGATTGTGTGCGCACCTTGCCAACTGATAGAAAACAGTACCTTTGCACTCTCCTGACTTTTCCAATCACAGGAACATTCGGTTGGAAGCTGTTTTGGACAACTTTTCTTTTCTTCCTGCCAAACACTTGGCAGACATCCGTGCAACTTCTAGAACACGATGGGAGATGTTTTCTGTGCTGGCACAGTTTTTCCTAGCCAGACATAGTGGAAAAGCGTTTTGCTAAGATGTAGACTACAAAAGACGCGAAAGACGAAGGTAGGATGCTCTCCGGAGGTAAGAGCCGCTGCCGGGCGTCTTTCGGCAGAAGCCGCGCTAAGGAGAGCCCTGTGAGCGGCACAATCGTCTTTGCGCGAAGAAGCCGCTTCTTGGGCTCCGGCAGCCGGCGAGAGCGGCAGCTTCGGGAAGGTGAAGAAGCAAGCTGTACAACACTGGGATTGTGTGCGCACTTTGCCAACTGATAGAAAACAGTACCTTTGCACTCTCCTGACTTTTCCAATCACATGAACATTCGATTGGAAGCTGTTTTGGACAACTTTTCTTTTCTTCCTGCCAAACACTTGGCAGACATCCGTGCAACTTCGAGAACACGATGGGAGATGTTTTCTGTGCTGGCACAGTTTTTCCTAGCCAGACATAGTGGAAAAGCTTTTTGCCGAGGTGTAGATTAGAAGAGGAGCTAAAGAGTGGATGTTGGCAAATGACACCCATCTTCAAAAAAGGCAATTAAGAGGACTCGCCATAGTACAAACCAGCCAGCCTCTTTTTTATCCCCAGGAAGTTGATGAAGCAGCTCTTCCTGGAAATCCTTGCCAGGCACATGACAGATGACCAAATAATGTAGTTAGCATGATTTTTCAGGGGAATTTCATGCTGAACATCACTTTAAACTCCTCTGATGAATCAACTTGACTGGTAGATGAAGGGAATATTATCTGCCTGGGCTTCAGGGAGGTTTTTGACATACCTCTACATGGCATCACACATACATATGGAAGCAATAGTGCAAAGGGGAGGGAATCAGTGTCTTTTCAGTGATGCTGAGGGAAAAGACAAGAGGCAGTGGGCACACACTGAAATACAGGAGATTGCCTTTGAACATCAGTAAATGTTTCTTTACTGTCAGGGTGACTGAACCACGGCACAGACTGCCCAGAAAGATTGTGGAGCCTGGATCTTTGAAGACATTAAAAGTACACCCAGATAGAATCCTGGGCAAGAGGCTCTAGGTATCCTGGTTTAGGCAGGGGGGTTGGGCCTGGTTAGCCCCACCAACCCCTTCCACTCTCTTTCATTCTGTGCTAGTGAATTCTCTTCAAGATGCATTTCAAAGCGCTGGCATGACAAAGTTCTGTGCAGACAGAGATCCAAATGGACATGGCATCTAAGTTCCTTAAGCAGTGTTCAAGAAGAATGTAAAACTCTGGCACAAGTGTCTCTTCCCTAACTGAATCCCTTTCATGGGAAAATTCCCAGCTCTAGAAAGATCTTCTGATACGCATGCTTAAGACTGACACTGGCTGAGCAAATTTCTCCCTATGTATATCTAAGACCAGTTAGGATCTTCACCCAAAGTGCAGTCAACATAGTCACAGAATGCCTATTGTTAAGAAGTGACAGCTTCCATCAGAATGGCAGCTATTGGTCCACAAAATGGATTAATGGATGGGAATTATCTACGTGGGTTAAAAACAAAAATAAAGAGTTGGTCTTTATTTATCAATTTCATGGCAATATTGATAAGGGAAGAAAAAGATCTAAGTCCTTGACTTTCTGGACTCGAGGAAAGATTTTAAAAATTCCTTGTAAAAATGTATGATCACAATCAGACTATTGAAACCATTTTAGTTGGGAACAAAGTTCCAAAATTGTCTAGATAGTGGCAAAGAAGCCAAGAAAATAGGAAAGAAACAAAAAGAGAGCAAAAGAGTCAGCTTCAGTGTACAAGCTCGTTCTAGAAGTAGTCTGCTGGGAAAAGGAACCCCCAGCTAAATTTCCAATGTATTCCTGCGCTTGATTCAGTAACTGGTCAATGTAAAAACCAATCCTTTTGTACAACTTCTTCCAGCAACAAAAACTCCAACAGGTTGACACTACCATCATGCCTGTTCCAGACATATTTAAAAGAGAAATGATGATTTTCTTGAAAACCTACTTACATAAAAGTTGCAAGATGGTGGAGGGATTCCCACATCCTCCTTCCTCCATCTGGCTTGAAAGTATATTTGATAAAATATGCAACAAAGCACATGATTTATAAGGGAGAGTCAAATGGATGATTTGGGAATCGATCTCTTGTTGATAGTAAACTTCATATCCACTCGGTGTGACCTTTTTAAAACAAAATGTGGAGCTGAGGCATGAATCTGCCACAACAATTGTAAAGCAAACATACACACTCCCCTTCATATGCCCCCCCCTCCACACACACCTAGGCACACACAGAGATCAGCATAGCAGATCATGAACACCTTGGAAAAGACTGAAATGCTAAATGCCTCTCTTGATGGGCAAAAGAGCTGGTGCAGTAATTCAAATGCCTGGTACAAAAATTCTGTTTAATATTTAGCTCCTATTTAAAACACAGCTTTTCATTTCATTCTATTTACAGAATATTTTCATTTCATTTGTTTCTTTAAAATTACTTAGTTCTCACCTGTTGTATGTCTAGGAATATTTTCTTCCAAAAATAGAAAAAAATAGATGATATCTTTTCAGCAGAAAACATTGGTTGATACAATTTTAAACCATCATGATATGGAAGAATTCTTCTGTCCCTCTCGAAGGTGGAAGAAGCATTTGGATCACAGATCATCTACAATGAAATACTTGACATGTTTAAGATGCTTTCAATCAATTTTGATCGTCAATTGCTTATTTGTTGTAAACAGTAATTTTTCAGTGAAGGGAAAGTGTGTGTGGTATATCTACATGATATGTTCAAAGGCAGTTCCTACTAATGGCCAGGCTGAATTCCAGTAAATAATGTCCCGAATGATATTTTGCCGCCTTCTTTGGCACTTCATGAAATCTTACCCCGATGAAGTGCTGAAACAAAGAGATTTTCTCTTAGAGAGTGTCTCATGTTGTAACCTATCCCATGGATTTTATGCTGTAATTCTTATCTCTTTTAAAATTTACTATCTTCTGTACAGTTTTCATGAAACTTTCTGTTACAGTAGTGAATAGCACAGATAAATGTCATTTTGTACAACTTTGAATTTACCCCAAGAGCTGAGAGAAAACTTGATCCTATACTTCAATCCGAGTTTCTTCTATAGTCCGACTTTGTTTCTCTACCATCAAGCTTCTCCTTTGTTGCTGCTCCAAGCCCCGTCCAAGGTGACCTTGAATACTTTCAGGGATGGGACACCCACAACTTCTCTGGGCAACCTGTTCCAGTGTTCCAGCACTCCCACAGTAAAAAAGGCCTTCCTTTCATCTAATATGTGTAGGAAATCATAAATCTAGGCATAGAAGCTTGGAGTGCAAATTTGAAATTCTTTGGATTTGAAGCACATTTTATATGAATACTGACTTACAGATGACTAAAAGATGTTGATGGGCATTTGAGCTGACAAGTTTTGAAAAAGTGCACGGAAATTAAAATTGAAACCACTAAAATTAAAAACTCCTTGCCATTTTCTTTTTCCTCTCCTATTCAAAATTGCATATGTCAGATATCAGTGCTTCATGCAAACCTCTCAGATGCTCTCAGAGAAAAAGCTTTTCTTTCAGACTAAGTTGCGGTTGACGTAGAACACTAGCAGGAGTGAAAGATTTTCTGGGCATCGGGGCAGCCCGTTCTCCTTGGATTTGTGTGCAGAATGCATTTTATCCAAACTGGAAAATAGATCCCAGCTCTGTTCTATTCATCATTCTTACTTCATCAGGCCAGAAGATTCTGTGAAAAGTAGCCTGTGGACCTTGAAGACAGCGCATGTGAACCAGATGAGAGGTGATAGAGAAGTTGAGGGAGAGAAGAAAGAGCATGAGGCTGAAACCAGAAAGTATTTCTCCACGTGATCATGGAAGATTGCAGGAGCCACTTGGTACTATCAAACCAGCCCAACTTGGCACTGGTGCCACCTTGGGTCTGGGAGCCATGTTGCATATCGTGCATTTTAAGGAGCCAGCTGGCCACACCCAGCCATATGCCCCCAAACACAAACCAAGGCCCTTTTCTCTGGCAAACAAAACTCAGCTGCCCTGCTTCTGGATGGCAGATTGCAGGAACCACTTGGTACTATCAAACCAGCCCAACTTGGCACTGGTGCCACCATGGGTCTGGTCACCATCCTGCCTATTGTAGCTTTTCAGGAGCCAGCCGGTCACTCTCAGCCATAGGCCCCCAAACAGAAACCTCGGCCCGTTTCCCTGGCAAACAAAAGTAAGCTGCCCCGCTTCTGGATGGCAGATTGCAGGAGCTACTTAGTACTATCAAATCAGCCCGACTTGGCACAGGTGCCACCTTGGATCTGGGAACCATCCTGTGTATCGTGGATTTTCAGGGGCCACCCAGCCACTCTCAGCCATATGCCCCCAAAAACAAACCACGGACCTTTTCTCTGGCAAACAAAACTCAACTGCCCCTCTTCTGGATGGCAAATTTTAGGACGCACTTTGTACTACGAAAACCGCCCGACGTGGCACTGGTGCCACCTTGTGTCAGGGAACCATCCTGCATATCGATCTTTTTAAGGAGCCAGCCGGCCAGGCCCAGCCATATACCCCCAAAAACAAACCACGGACCATTTCTCATGGAAACAAAAATCCGCTGCCCCGCGTCTGGATGGCAGATTGCAGGAGCCACTTTGCACCATCAAACCAGCCCGACTTGGCACTGGTGCCACCTTGGGTCTGGGAACAATCCTGCGTATCGTACATATTCAGGAACCAGCCGAACACTCCCAGCCACAGGCCCCCAAACACAAACAACGGCCCATTTCCCTGGCAAACAAAACTCAGCTGCCCCGCTTCTGGATGGCAGATTGCAGGAGCCACTTGGGACTATCAAACCAGCCCGACTTGGCACTGGTGCCACCTTGGGTCTGGGAACCATCCTGCGTATGGTGGATTCTAAGGAGCCAGCCGGCCACTCCCAGCCACAGGCCCCCAGCAAAAACCACGGCCCTTTTTTCTGGCAAACAAAACTTAGCTGCCTCACTTCTGGATGGCAGATTGCAGGAGCCACTTGGTGTAATCAAACCAGCCCGACTTGGCACTGGTGCCACCTTGGGTCTGGGAACCATCCTGCGTATCGTGGATTCTAAGGAGCCAGCCGGCCACTCCCAGCCACAGGCCCCCAAACAAAATCAACGGCGCTGTTCCCTGGAAAACAAAACACGCCTGCCAACATTTTGATGGAGTTTGCAGGAGCCACTTGGTACTATCAAACCAGCCCGACTTGGCACTGGTGCCACCTTGGGTCTGGGAAACATCCTGCGTATCGTGGATTCTTAGGAGCCAGCCGGCCACTCCTAGCCACAGGCCCCCAGACAAAAACCTAGGCCTATTTCTCTGGCAAACAAAAGTAAGCTGCCCCGCTTCTGGATGGCAGATTGCAGGAGACACTTGGTACTATCAAACCAGCCCAACTTGGCCCTGGTGCCACCTTGGATCTGGGAACCATGCTGTGTATCGTGGATATTCAGGGGCCAGCCGGCCACTCTCAGCCATATGTCCCCAAACAGAAACCTCGGCCCGTTTCTCTGGCAAACAAAACTCAACTGCCCCTCTTCTGGATGGCAAATTGCAGGATGAACTTGATACTAAAACCGCAGGCCGACTTGGTAGTGGTGACACCTTGGACCTGGGAACCATCATGCGTATCGAGCATTTTAAGGAGCCAGCCGGCCACTCCCAGCAATATGCCCCCAAAAACAATCCACGGAATTTTTCTCTGGCAAACAAAAATCAGCTGCCCCGCTTCTGGATGGCAGATTGCAGGAGCCACTTTGCACCAACAAACCAGCCCGACTTGGCACTGGTGCCACCTTGCATCTGGGAACCATGCTGCCTAGCGTGGATTTTCAGGAGCCAGCCGGCCACTCTCAGCCATAGGCCCCCAAACAAAACCCACGGCCCGTTTCCCTGGCAAACAAAATTAAGCTGCCCCGCTTCTGGATGGCAGATTGCAGGAACCACTTGGTAGTATCAAACCAGCCCGACTTGGCACTGGTGCCACCTTGGGTCTGGGAACCATCCTGCGTATTGTGGGTTCAAAGGAGCCAGCCGGCCACTCCCAGCCACAGGCCCCCAAACACAAACAACGGCGCTTTTCCCTGGAAAACAAAACTCGCCTGACAACTTTTTGATGGCAGATTGCAGGAGCCACTTGGTACTATCAAACCAGCCCAACTTGGCACTGGTGCCACCATGGGTCTGGTCACCATCCTGCCTATCGTAGCTTTTCAGGAGCCAGCCGGTCACTCCCAGCCATAGGTCCCCAGTCACAAACCTCGGCCCGTTTCCCTGGCAAACAAAAGTAAGCTGCCCCGCTTCTGGATGGCAGATTGCAGGAGCCACTTGGTACTATCAAACCAGCCCAACTTGGCACTGGTGCCACCTCTGGTCTGGGAACCATGCTGCGTAACACAGATTCTACGGCGCCAGTCGGCCACTCCCAGCCACAAGCTCCCAAACACAAACAACGGCGCTATTCTCTGGCAAACAAAACTCCACTGCCCCTCTTCTGGATGGCAAATTGCAGGACGCACTTGGTACTATAAAAACAGCCCGACTTGGCACTGGTGCCACCTTGGGTCTGGGAACCATCCTGCGTATCGATCTTTTTAATGAGACAGCCGGCCACTCCCAGCCATATGCCCCCAAACACAACCCACGGCCCTTTTCTCTGGCAAACAAAACTCAACTGCCCCTCTTCTGGATGGCAGATTGCAGGAGCCACTTGGTACTATCAAACCAGCCCGACTTGGCACTGGTGCCACCTTGGGTCTGGGAACCATCCTGCGTATGGTGGATTCTAAGGAGCCAGCCGGCCACTCCCAGCCACAGGCCCCCAACAAAAACCACGGCCCTTTTTTCTGGCAAACAAAACTTAGCTGCCTCACTTCTGGATGGCAGATTGCAGGAGCCACTTGGTGTAATCAAACCAGCCCGACTTGGCACTGGTGCCACCTTGGGTCTGGGAACCATCCTGCGTATCGTGGATTCTAAGGAGCCAGCCGGCCACTCCCAGCCACAGGCCCCCAAACAAAATCAACGGCGCTGTTCCCTGGAAAACAAAACACGCCTGCCAACTTTTTGATGGAGTTTGCAGGAGCCACTTGGTACTATCAAACCAGCCCGACTTGGCACTGGTGCCACCTTGGGTCTGGGAAACATCCTGCGTATCGTGGATTCTTAGGAGCCAGCCGGCCACTCCTAGCCACAGGCCCCCAGACAAAAACCTAGGCCTATTTCTCTGGCAAACAAAAGTAAGCTGCCCCGCTTCTGGATGGCAGATTGCAGGAGACACTTGGTACTATCAAACCAGCCCAACTTGGCACTGGTGCCACCTTGGATCTGGGAACCATGCTGTGTATCGTGGATATTCAGGGGCCAGCCGGCCACTCTCAGCCATATGTCCCCAAACAGAAACCTCGGCCCGTTTCTCTGGCAAACAAAACTCAACTGCCCCTCTTCTGGATGGCAAATTGCAGGATGAACTTGATACTAAAACCGCAGGCCGACTTGGTAGTGGTGACACCTTGGACCTGGGAACCATCATGCGTATCGAGCATTTTAAGGAGCCAGCCGGCCACTCCCAGCAATATGCCCCCAAAAACAATCCACGGAATTTTTCTCTGGCAAACAAAAATCAGCTGCCCCGCTTCTGGATGGCAGATTGCAGGAGCCACTTTGCACCATCAAACCAGCCCGACTTGGCACTGGTGCCACCTTGCATCTGGGAACCATGCTGCCTAGCGTGGATTTTCAGGAGCCAGCCGGCCACTCTCAGCCATAGGCCCCCAAACAAAACCCACGGCCCGTTTCCCTGGCAAACAAAATTAAGCTGCCCCGCTTCTGGATGGCAGATTGCAGGACGCACTTGGTAGTATCAAACCAGCCCGACTTGGCACTGGTGCCACCTTGGGTCTGGGAACCATCCTGCGTATCGTGGGTTCAAAGGAGCCAGCCGACCACTCCCAGCCACAGGCCCCCAAATACAAACAACGGCGCTTTTCCCTGGAAAACAAAACTCGCCTGCCAACTTTTTGATGGCAGATTGCAGGAGCCACTTGGTACTATCAAACCAGCCCAACTTGGCACTGGTGCCACCTCTGGTCTGGGAACCATGCTGCGTAACACAGATTCTAAGGCGCCAGTCGGCCACTCCCAGCCACAAGCCCCCAAACACAAACAACGGCGCTATTCTCTGGCAAACAAAACTCCACTGCCCCTCTTCTGGATGGCAAATTGCAGGACGCACTTGGTACTATAAAAACAGCCCGACTTGGCACTGGTGCCACCTTGGGTCTGGGAACCATCCTGCGTATCGATCTTTTTAATGAGACAGCCGGCCACTCCCAGCCATATGCCCCCAAACACAACCCACGGCCCTTTTCTCTGGCAAACAAAACTCAACTGCACCGCTTCTGGATGGCAGATTGCAGGAGCCACTTGGTGCTATCAAACCAGCCCGACTTGGCACTGGTGCCACCTTGGGTCTGGGAACCATCCAGCCTATCGTGGATTTTAAGGAGCCAGCCGGCTACTCCCAGCCACAGGCCCCCAACAAAAACCACGGCCCTTTTTTCTGGCAAACAAAACTTAGCTGCCTCACTTCTGGATGGCAGATTGCAGGAGCCACTTGGTGTAATCAAACCAGCCCGACTTGGCACTGGTGCCACCTTGGGTCTGGGAACCATCCTGCGTATCGTGGATTCTAAGGAGCCAGCCGGCCACTCCAAGCCACAGGTCCCCAAACAAAATCAACGGCGCTGTTCCCTGGAAAACAAAACACGTCTGCCAACATTTTGATGGAGTTTGCAGGAGCCACTTGGTACTATCAAACCAGCCCGACTTGGCACTGGTGCCACCTTGGGTCTGGGAAACATCCTGCGTATCGTGGATTCTAAGGAGCCAGCCGGCCACTCCTAGCCACAGGCCCCCAGACAAAAACCTAGGCCTATTTCTCTGGCAAACAAAAGTAAGCTGCCCCGCTTCTGGATGGCAGATTGCAGGAGACACTTGGGACTATCAAACCAGCCCAACTTGGCCCTGGTGCCACCTTGGATCTGGGAACCATGCTGTGTATCGTGGATATTCAGGGGCCAGCCGGCCACTCTCAGCCATATGTCCCCAAACAGAAACCTCGGCCCGTTTCTCTGGCAAACAAAACTCAACTGCCCCTCTTCTGGATGGCAAATTGCAGGATGAACTTGATACTAAAACCGCAGGCCGACTTGGTAGTGGTGACACCTTGGACCTGGGAACCATCATGCGTATCGAGCATTTTAAGGAGCCAGCCGGCCACTCCCAGCAATATGCCCCCAAAAACAATCCACGGAATTTTTCTCTGGCAAACAAAAATCAGCTGCCCCGCTTCTGGATGGCAGATTGCAGGAGCCACTTTGCACCATCAAACCAGCCCGACTTGGCACTGGTGCCACCTTGCATCTGGGAACCATGCTGCCTAGCGTGGATTTTCAGGAGCCAGCCGTCCACTGCCAGCCACAGGCCCCGAAACACAAACAACAGCCTTTTTCTCTGGCAAACAAAATTCAGCTGCCCCGCTTCTGGATGGCAGATTGCAGGAACCACTTGGTACTAACAAACCAGCCCGACTTGGCACTGGTGCCACCTTGGGTCTGGGAACCATCCTGCGTATCGTGGATTCTAAGGAGCCAGCTGGCCACTCCCAGCCACAGGCCCCAAAACACACACAACGGTGCTTTTCCCTGGAAAACAAAACTCGCCTGCCAAACATTTGATGGCAGATTGCAGGAGCCACTTGGTACTATCAAACCAGCCCAACTTGGCACTGGTGCCACCATGGGTCTGGTCACCATCCTGCCTATCGTAGCTTTTCAGGTGCCAGCCAGCCACCCCCAGCCAGAGGCCCCTAGACAAATATTTCGGCCCGTTTCCCTGGCAAACAAAAGTAAGCTACCCCGCTTCTGGATGGCAGATTGCAGGAGCCACTTTGCACCATCAAACCAGCCCAACTTGGCACTGGTGCCACCTCTGGTCTGGGAACCATCCTGCGTATCGTGGGTTCTAAGGAGCCAGCTGGCCACTCCCAGCCACAGGCCCCCAAACACAAACAACGGCGCTTTTCCCTGGAAAACAAAACTCGCCTGCCAACTTTTTGATGGCAGATTGCCGGAGCCACTTGGTACTATCAAACCAGCCCAACTTGGCACTGGTGCCACCATGGGTCTGGTCACCATCCTGCCTATCGTAGCTTTTCAGGAGCCAGCCGGTCACTCCCAGCCATAGGCCCCCAGACACAAACCTCGGCCCGTTTCCCTGGCAAACAAAAGTAAGCTGCCCCGCTTCGGCATGGCAGATTGCAGGAGCTATTTAGTACTATCAAACCAGCCCGACTTGGCACTGGTGACACCTCTGGTCTGGGAACCATCCTGCCTATCGTGGATTTTCAGGGGCCAGCCGGCCACTCTCAGCCATATGCCCCCAAAAACAAACCACGGCCCTTTTCTCTGGCAAACAAAACTCAACTGCCCCTCTTCTGGATGGCAAATTTTAGGACGCACTTTGTACTACGAAAACCGCCCGACGTGGCACTGGTGCCACCTTGTGTCAGGGAACCATCCTGCATATCGAGCTTCTTAAGGAGCCAGCCGGCCACGCCCAACCATATACCCCCAAAAACAAACCACGGACCATTTCTCATGGAAACAAAAATCCGCTGCCCCGCGTCTGGATGGCAGATTGCAGGAGCCACTTTGCACCATCAAACCGGCCCGACTTGGCACTGGTGCCACCTTGGGTCTGGGAACAATCCTGCATATCGTGGATTCTAAGGAGCCAGCCGGCCACTCCCAGCCACAGGCCCCCAAACACAAACAACGGCGCTTTTCCCTGGAAAACAAAACTCGCCTGCCAGCTTTTTGATGGTAGATTGCAGGAGCCACTTGGTACTATCAAATCATCCCAACTTGGCACTGGTGCCACTATGGGTCTGGGAACCATCCTGCCTATTGTAGCATTTCAGGAGCCAGCCGGTCACTCCCAGCCATAGGCCCCCAGACACAAACCTCGGACCGTTTCCCTGGCAAACAAAATTAAGCTGCCCCAATTCTGGATGGCAGATTGCAGGAACCACTTGGTAGTGTCAAACCAGGCCAACATGGCACTGGTGCCACCTTGGCTCTGGGAACCATCCTGCCTATCGTGGATTTTCAGGGGCCAGCCGGCCACTCTCAGCCATATGCCCCCAAACACATACCACGGCCCTTTGCTCTGGCAAACAAAACTCAACTGCCCCTCTTCTGGATGGCAAATTGCAGGAGCCACTTGGTACTACGAAAACAGCCCGACTTGGCAGTGATGCCACCTTGGGTCAGGGAACAATCCTGCGTATCGATCATTTTAAGGAGTCAGCCGGCCACGTCCAGCCATATACCCCCAAAAAAAAACCACGGAACTTTTCTCCAGCAAACAAAAATCCGCTGCCCCGCGTCTGAATGGCAGATTTCAGGAGCTATTTAGTATTATCAAACCAGCCCGACTTGGCACTGGTGCCACCATGAGTCTGGTAACCATCCTGCCTATCGTAGCTTTTCAGTAGCCAGCCGGTCACTCCCAGCCATAGGCCCCCAGACACAAACCTCGGCCCGTTTCCCTGGGAAACAAAAGTAAGCTGACCCGCTTCTGGATGGCAGATTGCAGGAGCCACTTGGTACTATCAAACCAGCCCAACTTGGCACTGGTGCCACCTTGGCTCTGGGAACCATCCTGCGTATCCTGGGTTCAAAGGAGGCAGCCGGCCACTCCCAGCCACATGCCTCTAAACAAGAACAACGGCGCTTTTCCCTGGAAAACAAAAGTCGCCTGACAACTTTTTGATGGCAGATTGCAGGAGCCACTTGGTACTATCAAACCAGCCCAACTTGGCACTGGTGCCACCATGGGTCTGGTCACCATCCTGCCTATCGTAGCTTTTCAGGAGCCAGCCGCTCACTCCCAGCCATAGGCCCCCAGACAAATATCTCGGCCCGTTTCCCTGGCAAACAAAAGTAAGCAGCCCCGCTTCTGGATGGCAGATTGCAGGAGCCACATGGTACTATCAAACCAGGCCAACATGGCACTGGTGCCACCTCTGGTCTGGGACCCATCCTGCGTATCGTGGATTCTAAGGAGACAGCTGGCCACTCCCAGCCACAGGCCCCCAAACACAAACAACGGTGCTTTTCCCTGGAAAACAAAACTCACCTGCCAACTTTTTGATGGCAGATTGCAGGAGCCACTTGGTACTATCAAACCACCCCAACTTGGCAACAAGTGGTTCCTGCAATCTGACATCCAGAAGCGGGGCAGCTTACTTTTGTTTGCCAGGGAAATGGACCGTTGTTTGTGTTTGGAGGCGTATGGCTGGGAGTGGCCGACTGGCTCCTTAAAATCCACGATACGCAGCATGGTTCCCAGACCAGAGGTGGCACCAGTGCCAAGTCGGGCTGGTTTGATAGTACAAAGTGGCTCCTGCAATCTGCCATCCAGAAGCGGGGCAGCTTACTTTTGTTTGCCAGGGAAACGGGCCGGGCTTTCTGTCTCGGGGCCTATGGCTGGGAGTGACCGGCTGGCTCCTGAAAAGCTACGATAGGCAGGATGGTGACCAGACCCATGGTGGCACCAGTGCCAAGTTGGGCTGGTTTGATAGTACCAAGTGGCTCCTGCAATCTGCCATCAAAAAGTTGGCAGGCGAGTTTTGTTTTCCAGGGAAAAGCGCCATTGTTTGTGTTTGGGGACCTGTGGTTGGGAGTGCCCGGCTGGCTCCTTAGAAACCACGATACGCAGCATGGTTCCCAGACAAGAGGTGCCACCAGTGCCAAGTTGTGCTGGTTTGATACTGCCAAGTGGTTCCTGCAATCTGCCATCCAGAAACGGGGCAGCTTACTTTTGTTTGCCACGGAAACGGGCCGTTGTTTGTGTTTGGGGGCCTGTGGCTGGGAGTGGCCGACTGGCTCCTTAGAATCCACGATACGCAGGATGGGTCCCAGACCAGAGGTGGCACCAGTGCCAAGTTGGGCTGGTTTGATAGTACCAAGTGGCTCCTGCAATCTGCCATCCAGAAGCGGGTCAGCTTACTTTTGTTTCCCAGGGAAACGGGCCGAGGTTTGTGTCTGGGGGCCTATGGCTGGGAGTGACCGGCTGGCTCCTGAAAAGTTACGATAGGCAGGATTGTGACCAGACCCATGGTGGCACCAGTGCCAAGTTGGGCTGGTTTGATAGTACCAAGTGGCTCCTGTAATCTGCCATCAAATAGTTGGTAGGCGAGTTTTGTTTTCCAGGGAAAAGCGCCGTTGTTTGTGTTTGGGGGCCTGTGGTAGGGAGTGGCCGGCTGGCTAATTAGAATCCACGATACGCAGGATGGTTCCCAGACCAGAGGTGGCACCAGCGCCAAGTTGGGCTGGTTTGATAGTACCAAGTGGTTCCTGCAATCTGCCATCAAAAAGTTGGCAGGCGAGTTTTGTTTTCCAGGTAAAAGCGTCGTTGTTTGTGTTTGGGGGCCTGTGGCTGGGAGTGGCCGGCTGGCTCCTTAGAATCCACGATACGCAGGATGGTTCCCAGACCCAAGGTGGCACCAGTCCCAAGTTGGGCTGGTTTGATAGTACCAAGTGTTTCCTGCAATCTGCCATCCAGAAGCAGGGCAGCTTACTTTTGTTTGCCAGGGAAACGGGCCGAGGTATTTGTCTGGGGGCCTATGGCTGGGAGTGACCGGCTGGCTCCTGAAAGGCTACGATAGGCAGGATTGTGACCAGACCCATGGTGGCACCAGTGCCAAGTTGGGCTGGTTTGATAGTACCAAGTGGCTCCTGCAATCTGCCATCAAAAACTTGGCAGGCGAGTTTTGTTTCCCAGGGAAAAGCGCCGTTGTTTGTGTTTGGGGGCCTGTGGCTGGGAGTGGCCGGCTGGCTAATTAGAATCCACGACAGGCAGGATGGTTCCCAGACCAGAGGTGACACCAGTGCCAAGTCGGGCTAGTTTGATGGTGAAAAGTGGCTCCTGCAATCTGCCATCCAGAAGCGGGTTAACTTACTTTTGTTTGCCAGGGAAAATGGCCGAGGTTTTTGTCTGGGGGCCTATGGCTGGGAGTGACCTGCTGGCTCCTGAAAAGCTACGATAGGCAGGATGGTGACCAGACCCATGGTGGCACCAGTGCCAAGTTGGGCTGGTTTGATAGTACCAAGTGGCTCCTGCAATCTGCCATCAAAAAGTTGGCAGGCGAGTTTGTTATCCAGGGAAAAGCGCCGTTGTTATTGTTTGGGGGCCTGTGGCTGGGAGTGGCCGGATGGCTAATTAGAATCCACGATACGCAGCATGGTTCCCAGACCTGAGGTGGCACCAGTGCCAAGTTGGGCTGGTTTGATACTACCAAGTGCGTCCTGCAATCTGCCATCCAGAAGCGGGGCAGCTTACTTTTGTTTGCCAGGGAAACGGGCCGAGGTTTTGTCTGGGGGCCTATGGCAGGGAGTGACCGGCTGGCTCCTGAGAAACTACGATAGGCAGGATGGTGACCAGACCCATGGTGGCACCAGTGCCAAGTTAGGCTGGTTTGATAGTACCAAGTGGCTCCTGCAATCTGCCATCAAAATGTTGGCAGGCGAGTTTTGTTTTCCAGGGAAAAGCGCCGTTGTTTGTGTTTGGGGGCCTGTGGCTGGGAGTGGCCGGCTGGCTCCTTAGAATCCAAAATACGCAGGATGGTTCCCAGACCTGAGGTGGCACCAGTGCCAAGTTGGGCTGGTTTGATTGTAGCAAATGGTTCCTGCAATCTACCATCCAGAAGCGGGGCAGCTTACTTTTGTTTGCCAGGGAAACGGGCCGAGCTTTGTGTCTGGGGGCCTATGGCTGGGAGTGACCGGCTGGCTCCTGAAAAGCTACGATAGGCAGGATGGTGACCAGACCCATGGTGGCACCAGTGCCATGTTCGGCTGATTTCATAGTACCAAGTGGCTCCTGCAATCTGCCATCAAAAAGTTGGCAGGCGAGTTTTGTTTTCCAGGGAATAGCGCCATTGTTTGTGTCTGCGGGCCTGTGGCTGGAGTGGCCGGCTGGCTCCTTAGAATCCAAAATACGCAGCATGGTTCCCAGACCCAAGGTGGCACCAGTGCCAAGTTGGGCTGGTTTGATAGTACCAAGTGGTTCCTGCAATCTGCCATCAAAAAGTTGTCAGGCGAGTTTTGTTTTCCAGGGAAAATCGCCGTTGTTTTTGTTTGGGGGCCTGTGGCTGGGAGTGGCCGGCTGGCTCCTTAGGATCCACGATACCCAGGATGGTACCCAGACCAGAGGTGGCACCAGTACCAAGTCGGGCTGGTTTGATAATAACAAGTGGATCCTGCAATCTGCCATCCAGAAGCGGGGCAGCTTACTTTTGTTTGCCAGGGAAACGGTCCGAGCTTTGTGTCTGGGGGCCTATGGCTGGGAGTGACCGGCTGGCTCCTGAAAAGCTACGATAGGCAGGATGGTGACCAGACCCATGGTGGCACCAGTGCCAAGTTGGGCTGGTTTGATAGTACCAAGTGGCTCCTGCAATCTGCCATCAAAAAGTTGGCAGGCGAGTTTTGTTTTCCAGTGAAAAGCGCCGTTGTGTGTGTTTTGGGGCCTGTGGCTGGGAGTGGCCAGCTGGCTCCTTAGAATCCACGATACGCAGGATGGTTCCCAGACCCAAGGTGGCACCAGTGCCAAGTCGGGCTGGTTTGTTAGTACCAAGTGGTTCCTGCAATCTGCCATCCAGAAGCGGGGCAGCTGAATTTTGTTTGCCAGAGAAAAAGGCTGTTGTTTGTGTTTCGGGGCCTGTGGCTGGCAGTGGACGGCTGGCTCCTGAAAATCCATGATACGCAGCATGGTTCCCAGACCCAAGGTGGCACCAGTGCCAAGTAGGGCTGGTTTCATAGTACCCAGTGGCTCCTGCAATCTGCCATCCAGAAGAGGGGCAGTTGAATTTTGTTTTCCAGAGAAAAGGGCCGTGGTTTGTGTTTGGGGCCTATGGCTGAGAGTGACCGGCTGGCTCCTGAAAAGCTGCGATAGGCAGGATGGTGACCAGACCGATGGTGGCACCAGTGCCAATTCGGGCTGGTTTGATAATACTAAATAGCTCCTGCAATCTGCCATCCAGACGCGGGGCAGCGGATTTTTGCTTGCTGGAGAAAAGTTCCGTGGGTTTTTTTTGGGGGTATATGGCTGGACGTTGCCGGCTGACTCCTTAAAAACATCGATACGCAGGATGGTTCCCTGACCCAAGGTGGCATCAGTGCCAAGTCGGGCTGTTTTCGTAGTACCAAGTGCGTCCTGCAATTTGCCATCCAGAAGAGGGGCAGTTGAGTTTTGTTTACCAGAGAAAAGGGCCGTGGTTTGTGTTTGGGGGCATATGGCTGAGAGTGGCCGGCTGGCGCCTGAAAATCCACGATAGGCAGGATGGTTCCCAGAGCCAAGGTGGCACCAGTGCCATGTTGGCCTGGTTTGATAGTACCATGTGGCTCCTGCAATCTGCCATCCAGAAGCGGGGCAGCTTACTTTTGTTTGCCAGGGAAACGGGCCGAGGTATTTGTCTGGGGGCCTATGGCTGGGAGTGACCGGCTGGCTCCTGAAAAGCTACGATAGGCAGGATGGTGACCAGACCCATGGTGGCACCAGTGCCAAGTTGGGCTGGTTTGATAGTACCAAGTGGCTCCTGCAATCTGCCATCAAAATGTTGGCAGGCGAGTTTTGTTTTCCAGGGTAACGCGCCGTTGTTTTTGTTTAGAGGCCTGTGGCTGGGAGTGTCCGCCTGTCCTCTTAGAATCTACGTTACGCAGCATGGTTCCCAGAGCCAAGGTGGCACCAGTGCCAAGTTGGGCTGGTTTGATAGTAGCAAGTGGTTCCTGCAATCTGCCATCCAGAAGAGGGGCAGCTTACTTTTGTTTGCCAGGGAAACGGGCCGAGGTATTTCTCTGGGGGCCTATGGCAGGGAGTGACCGGCCGGCTCCTGAAAAGCTAAGATAGGCAGGATGGTTACCAGACCCATGATGGCACCAGTGCCAAGTTGGGCTAATTTGATACTACCAAGTGGCTCCTGCAATCTGCCATCCAGAAGCGGGGCAGCTTACTTTTGTTTTCCAGGGAAACGGGCCGAGGTTTGTGACTGGGGGTTTATGGCTGGGAGTGACCGGCTGGCTCCTGAAAAGCTACGATAGGCAGGATGGTGACCAGACCCATGGTGGCACCAGTGCCAAGTTGGGCTGGTTTGATAGTACCAAGTGGCTCCTGCAATCTGCCATCAAAATGTTGGCAGGCGAGTTTTGTTTTCCAGGGAAAAGCGCCGTTGTTTGTGTTTGGGCGCCTGTGGCACGGAGTGGCCGGGTGGCTGCTTAGAATCCACGATACGCAGGATGGTTCCCAGACCCAAGGTGGCACCAGTGCCAAGTCGGGCTGTTTTGACACTACCAAGTGGCTCCTGCAATCTGCCATCCAGAATCGGGGCAGCTTAATTTTGTTTGCCAGGGAAACGGGCCGAGGTTTGTGATGGGGGCCTATGGCTGGGAGTGACCGGCTGGCTCCTGAAATGGTACAATTGGCAGGATGGTTCCCAGACCCATAGTGGCACCAGTGCCAAGTTGGGATGATTTGATAGTACCAAGTGGCTCCTGCAATCTGCCATCAAAAAGCTGGCAGGCGAGTTTTGTTTTCCAGGGAAAAGCGCCGTTGTTTGTATTTGGGGGCCTGTGGCTGGGAGTGGCCGCCTGGCGCCTTAGAATCTACGTTACGCAGCATGGTTCCCAGACCCAAAGTGGCACCAGTGTCAAGTTGGGCTGGTTTGATAGTACCAAGTGGCTCCTGCAATCTGCCATCCAGAAGCGGGGTAGCTTACTTTTGTTTGCCAGGGAAACGGGCAGAGCTTTCTGTCTGGGGGCCTATGGTTGGGAGTAACCGGCTGGCTCCTGAAAAGCTACGATAGGCAGGATGGTTCCCAGATCCAAGATGGCACCAGTGCCAAGTCGGGGTGGTTTGATGGTGCAACGTGGCTCCTGCAATCTGCCATCCTGACGCGGGGCAGCGGATTTTTGTTTCCAAGAGAAATGGTCCGTGGTTTGTTTTTGGGGCTATATGGCTGGGCGTGGCCTGCTGGCTCCTTAAAAAGCTACGATAGGCAGGATGGTTCCCTGACCCAAGGTGGCACCAGTGCCAAGTCGGGCGGTTTACGTAGTACAAAGTGCGTCCTAAAATTTGCCATCCAGAAGAGGGGCAGTTGAGTTTTGTTTACCAGAGAAAAGGGCCGTGGTTTGTTTTTGGGGGCATATGGCTGATAGTGGCCGTCTGGCGCCTGAAAATCCACGATAGGCAGGATGGTTCCCAGACCAGAGGTGGCACCAGTGCCAAGTCGGGCTGGTTTGATAGTACTAAATAGCACCTGCAATCTGCCATGCAGAAGCGGGGCAGCTTACTTTTGTTTGCCAGGGAAACGGGCCGAGGTTTGTGTCTGGGGGCCTATGGCTGGGAGTGACCGGCTGGCTCCTGAAAAGCTGCGATAGGCAGGATGGTGACCAGACCCATGGTGGCACCAGTGCCAAGTTGGGCTGGTTTGATAGTACCAAGTGGCTCCTGCAATCTGCCATCAAAAAGTTGGCAGGCCAGTTTTGTTTTCCAGGGAAAAGCGCCGTTGTTTGTGTTTGGGGGACTGTTGGTGGGAGTGGCCGGCTGGCTCCTTAGAACACACGATACGCAGGATGGTTCCCAGACCCAAGGTGGCACCAGTGCCACGTCGGGCTGGTTTGATGGTGAAAAGTGGCTCCTGCAATCTGCCATCCTGAAGCGGGGTAGCTTACTTTTGTGTGCCAGGGAAACGGGCCGAGGTTTATGACTGGGGGCCTAGGGCTAGGAGTGACCGGCTGGCTCCTGAAAAGCAACAATAGGCAGGATGGTTCCCAGACCCAAGGTGGCACCAGTGCCAAGTTGGGCTGGTTTGATGGTACCAACTGGCTCCTGCAATCTGCCATCTAAAAGTTGTCAGGCGAGTTTTGTTTTCCAGGGAAAAGCGCCGTTGATTTTGTTTGGAGGCCTGTGGCTGGCAGTGGCTGCCTGTCGTCTTAGAATCCGGGTTACGCAGCATGGTTCCCAGAGCCAAGGTGGCACCAGTGCCAAGTTGGGCTGGTTTGATGGTGCAAAGTGGCTCCTGCAATCTGCCATCCAGAAGTGCGGTAGCTTACTTTTGTGTGCCAGGGAAACAGGCCGAGGTTTGTGTCTGGGGGCCTATGGCTGGGAGTGACCGGCTGGCTCCTGAAAAGCTACGATAGGCAGGATGGTGACCAGACCCATGGTGGCACCAGTGCCAAGTTGGGCTGGTTTGATAGTACCAAGTGGCTCCTGCAATCTGCCATCAAAAAGTTGGCAGGCGAGTTTTGTTTTCCAGGGAAAAGCGCCGTTGTGTGTGTTTTGGGGCCTGTGGCTGGGAGTGGCCAGCTGGCTCCTTAGAATCCACGATACGCAGGATGGTTCCCAGACCCAAGGTGGCACCAGTGCCAAGTCGGGCTGGTTTGTTAGTACCAAGTGGTTCCTGCAATCTGCCATCCAGAAGCGGGGCAGCTGAATTTTGTTTGCCAGAGAAAAAGGCTGTTGTTTGTGTTTCGGGGCCTGTGGCTGGCAGTGGACGGCTGGCTCCTGAAAATCCATGATACGCAGCATGGTTCCCAGACCCAAGGTGGCACCAGTGCCAAGTTGGGCTGGTTTGATAGTACCAAGTGGCTCCTGCAATCTGCCATCAAAATGTTGGCAGGCGAGTTTTGTTTTCCAGGGAAAAGCGCCGTTGTTTGTGTTTGGGCGCCTGTGGCACGGAGTGGCCGGGTGGCTGCTTAGAATCCACGATACGCAGGATGGTTCCCAGACCCAAGGTGGCACCAGTGCCAAGTCGGGCTGTTTTGACACTACCAAGTGGCTCCTGCAATCTGCCATCCAGAATCGGGGCAGCTTAATTTTGTTTGCCAGGGAAACGGGCCGAGGTTTGTGATGGGGGCCTATGGCTGGGAGTGACCGGCTGGCTCCTGAAATGGTACAATTGGCAGGATGGTTCCCAGACCCATAGTGGCACCAGTGCCAAGTTGGGATGATTTGATAGTACCAAGTGGCTCCTGCAATCTGCCATCAAAAAGCTGGCAGGCGAGTTTTGTTTTCCAGGGAAAAGCGCCGTTGTTTGTATTTGGGGGCCTGTGGCTGGGAGTGGCCGCCTGGCGCCTTAGAATCTACGTTACGCAGCATGGTTCCCAGACCCAAAGTGGCACCAGTGTCAAGTTGGGCTGGTTTGATAGTACCAAGTGGCTCCTGCAATCTGCCATCCAGAAGCGGGGTAGCTTACTTTTGTTTACCAGGGAAACGGGCAGAGCTTTCTGTCTGGGGGCCTATGGTTGGGAGTAACCGGCTGGCTCCTGAAAAGCTACGATAGGCAGGATGGTTCCCAGATCCAAGATGGCACCAGTGCCAAGTCGGGGTGGTTTGATGGTGCAACGTGGCTCCTGCAATCTGCCATCCTGACGCGGGGCAGCGGATTTTTGTTTCCAAGAGAAATGGTCCGTGGTTTGTTTTTGGGGCTATATGGCTGGGCGTGGCCTGCTGGCTCCTTAAAAAGCTACGATAGGCAGGATGGTTCCCTGACCCAAGGTGGCACCAGTGCCAAGTCGGGCGGTTTACGTAGTACAAAGTGCGTCCTAAAATTTGCCATCCAGAAGAGGGGCAGTTGAGTTTTGTTTACCAGAGAAAAGGGCCGTGGTTTGTTTTTGGGGGCATATGGCTGATAGTGGCCGTCTGGCGCCTGAAAATCCACGATAGGCAGGATGGTTCCCAGACCAGAGGTGGCACCAGTGCCAAGTCGGGCTGGTTTGATAGTACTAAATAGCACCTGCAATCTGCCATGCAGAAGCGGGGCAGCTTACTTTTGTTTGCCAGGGAAACGGGCCGAGGTTTGTGTCTGGGGGCCTATGGCTGGGAGTGACCGGCTGGCTCCTGAAAAGCTACGATAGGCAGGATGGTTACCAGACCCATGGTGGCACCAGTGCCAAGTTGGGCTGGTTTGATAGTACCAAGTGGCTCCTGCAATCTGCCATCAAAAAGTTGTCAGGCGAGTTTTGTTTTCCAGGGAAAAGCGCCGTTGTTTGTGTTTGGGGGACTGTTGGTGGGAGTGGCCGGCTGGCTCCTTAGAACACACGATACGCAGGATGGTTCCCAGACCCAAGGTGGCACCAGTGCCACGTCGGGCTGGTTTGATGGTGAAAAGTGGCTCCTGCAATCTGCCATCCTGAAGCGGGGTAGCTTACTTTTGTGTGCCAGGGAAACGGGCCGAGGTTTATGACTGGGGGCCTAGGGCTAGGAGTGACCGGCTGGCTCCTGAAAAGCAACAATAGGCAGGATGGTTCCCAGACCCAAGGTGGCACCAGTGCCAAGTTGGGCTGGTTTGATGGTACCAACTGGCTCCTGCAATCTGCCATCTAAAAGTTGTCAGGCGAGTTTTGTTTTCCAGGGAAAAGCGCCGTTGATTTTGTTTGGAGGCCTGTGGCTGGCAGTGGCTGCCTGTCGTCTTAGAATCCGGGTTACGCAGCATGGTTCCCAGAGCCAAGGTGGCACCAGTGCCAAGTTGGGCTGGTTTGATGGTGCAAAGTGGCTCCTGCAATCTGCCATCCAGAAGTGCGGTAGCTTACTTTTGTGTGCCAGGGAAACAGGCCGAGGTTTGTGTCTGGGGGCCTATGGCTGGGAGTGACCGGCTGGCTCCTGAAAAGCTACGATAGGCAGGATGGTGACCAGACCCATGGTGGCACCAGTGCCAAGTTGGGCTGGTTTGATAGTACCAAGTGGCTCCTGCAATCTGCCATCAAAAAGTTGGCAGGCGAGTTTTGTTTTCCAGGGAAAAGCGCCGTTGTGTGTGTTTTGGGGCCTGTGGCTGGGAGTGGCCAGCTGGCTCCTTAGAATCCACGATACGCAGGATGGTTCCCAGACCCAAGGTGGCACCAGTGCCAAGTCGGGCTGGTTTGTTAGTACCAAGTGGTTCCTGCAATCTGCCATCCAGAAGCGGGGCAGCTGAATTTTGTTTGCCAGAGAAAAAGGCTGTTGTTTGTGTTTCGGGGCCTGTGGCTGGCAGTGGACGGCTGGCTCCTGAAAATCCATGATACGCAGCATGGTTCCCAGACCCAAGGTGGCACCAGTGCCAAGTTGGGCTGGTTTGATAGTACCAAGTGGCTCCTGCAATCTGCCATCAAAATGTTGGCAGGCGAGTTTTGTTTTCCAGGGAAAAGCGCCGTTGTTTGTGTTTGGGCGCCTGTGGCACGGAGTGGCCGGGTGGCTGCTTAGAATCCACGATACGCAGGATGGTTCCCAGACCCAAGGTGGCACCAGTGCCAAGTCGGGCTGTTTTGACACTACCAAGTGGCTCCTGCAATCTGCCATCCAGAATCGGGGCAGCTTAATTTTGTTTGCCAGGGAAACGGGCCGAGGTTTGTGATGGGGGCCTATGGCTGGGAGTGACCGGCTGGCTCCTGAAATGGTACAATTGGCAGGATGGTTCCCAGACCCATAGTGGCACCAGTGCCAAGTTGGGATGATTTGATAGTACCAAGTGGCTCCTGCAATCTGCCATCAAAAAGCTGGCAGGCGAGTTTTGTTTTCCAGGGAAAAGCGCCGTTGTTTGTATTTGGGGGCCTGTGGCTGGGAGTGGCCGCCTGGCGCCTTAGAATCTACGTTACGCAGCATGGTTCCCAGACCCAAAGTGGCACCAGTGTCAAGTTGGGCTGGTTTGATAGTACCAAGTGGCTCCTGCAATCTGCCATCCAGAAGCGGGGTAGCTTACTTTTGTTTGCCAGGGAAACGGGCAGAGCTTTCTGTCTGGGGGCCTATGGTTGGGAGTAACCGGCTGGCTCCTGAAAAGCTACGATAGGCAGGATGGTTCCCAGATCCAAGATGGCACCAGTGCCAAGTCGGGGTGGTTTGATGGTGCAACGTGGCTCCTGCAATCTGCCATCCTGACGCGGGGCAGCGGATTTTTGTTTCCAAGAGAAATGGTCCGTGGTTTGTTTTTGGGGCTATATGGCTGGGCGTGGCCTGCTGGCTCCTTAAAAAGCTACGATAGGCAGGATGGTTCCCTGACCCAAGGTGGCACCAGTGCCAAGTCGGGCGGTTTTCGTAGTACAAAGTGCGTCCTAAAATTTGCCATCCAGAAGAGGGGCAGTTGAGTTTTGTTTACCAGAGAAAAGGGCCGTGGTTTGTTTTTGGGGGCATATGGCGGATAGTGGCCGTCTGGCGCCTGAAAATCCACGATAGGCAGGATGGTTCCCAGACCAGAGGTGGCACCAGTGCCAAGTCGGGCTGGTTTGATAGTACTAAATAGCACCTGCAATCTGCCATGCAGAAGCGGGGCAGCTTACTTTTGTTTGCCAGGGAAACGGGCCGAGGTTTGTGTCTGGGGGCCTATGGCTGGGAGTGACCGGCTGGCTCCTGAAAAGCTACGATAGGCAGGATGGTTACCAGACCCATGGTGGCACCAGTGCCAAGTTGGGCTGGTTTGATAGTACCAAGTGGCTCCTGCAATCTGCCATCAAAAAGTTGTCAGGCGAGTTTTGTTTTCCAGGGAAAAGCGCCGTTGTTTGTGTTTGGGGGACTGTTGGTGGGAGTGGCCGGCTGGCTCCTTAGAACACACGATACGCAGGATGGTTCCCAGACCCAAGGTGGCACCAGTGCCACGTCGGGCTGGTTTGATGGTGAAAAGTGGCTCCTGCAATCTGCCATCCTGAAGCGGGGTAGCTTACTTTTGTGTGCCAGGGAAACGGGCCGAGGTTTATGACTGGGGGCCTAGGGCTAGGAGTGACCGGCTGGCTCCTGAAAAGCAACAATAGGCAGGATGGTTCCCAGACCCAAGGTGGCACCAGTGCCAAGTTGGGCTGGTTTGATGGTACCAACTGGCTCCTGCAATCTGCCATCTAAAAGTTGTCAGGCGAGTTTTGTTTTCCAGGGAAAAGCGCCGTTGATTTTGTTTGGAGGCCTGTGGCTGGCAGTGGCTGCCTGTCGTCTTAGAATCCGGGTTACGCAGCATGGTTCCCAGAGCCAAGGTGGCACCAGTGCCAAGTTGGGCTGGTTTGATGGTGCAAAGTGGCTCCTGCAATCTGCCATCCAGAAGTGCGGTAGCTTACTTTTGTGTGCCAGGGAAACAGGCCGAGGTTTGTGTCTGGGGGCCTATGGCTGGGAGTGACCGGCTGGCTCCTGAAAAGCTACGATAGGCAGGATGGTGACCAGACCCATGGTGGCACCAGTGCCAAGTTGGGCTGGTTTGATAGTACCAAGTGGCTCCTGCAATCTGCCATCAAAAAGTTGGCAGGTGAGTTTTGTTTTCCAGGGAAAAGTGCCGTTGTGTGTGTTTTGGGGCCTGTGGCTGGGAGTGGCCAGCTGGCTCCTTAGAATCCACGATACGCAGGATGGTTCCCAGACCCAAGGTGGCACCAGTGCCAAGTCGGGCTGGTTTGTTAGTACCAAGTGGTTCCTGCAATCTGCCATCCAGAAGCGGGGCAGCTGAATTTTGTTTGCCAGAGAAAAAGGCTGTTGTTTGTGTTTCGGGGCCTGTGGCTGGCAGTGGACGGCTGGCTCCTGAAAATCCATGATACGCAGCATGGTTCCCAGACCCAAGGTGGCACCAGTGCCAAGTAGGGCTGGTTTCATAGTACCCAGTGGCTCCTGCAATCTGCCATCCAGAAGCGGGGCAGCTGAATTTTGTTTGCCAGAGAAAAAGGCTGTGGTTTTTGTTTGGGGCCCTATGGCTGGGAGTGGCCGGCTGGCTCCTGAAAATCCATGATACGCAGCATGGTTCCCAGACCCAAGGTGGCACCAGTGCCAAGTGGGGCTGGTTTCACAGTGTCAAGTGCCTCCTGCAATCTCCCATCCAGAAGCGGGGCAGCTGAGTTTTGTTTGCCTGTGAAACGGGCCGTTGTTTTTGATTGGGGTCTGTGGCCGAGAGTGTCCAGCTGGCTCCTGACAATCCACAATACGCAAGATGGTTCCCAGACCCAAGGTGGCACCAGTGCCAAGTCGGGCTGGTTTGATAATACTAAATAGCTCCTGCAATCTGCCATCCAGACGCGGGGCAGCGGATTTTTGCTTGCTGGAGAAAAGTTCCGTGGGTTTTTTTTGGGGGTATATGGCTGGACGTTGCCGGCTGACTCCTTAAAAACATCGATACGCAGGATGGTTCCCTGACCCAAGGTGGCATCAGTGCCAAGTCGGGCTGTTTTCGTAGTACCAAGTGCGTCCTGCAATTTGCCATCCAGAAGAGGGGCAGTTGAGTTTTGTTTACCAGAGAAAAGGGCCGTGGTTTGTGTTTGGGGGCATATGGCTGAGAGTGGCCGGCTGGCGCCTGAAAATCCACGATAGGCAGGATGGTTCCCAGAGCCAAGGTGGCACCAGTGCCATGTTGGCCTGGTTTGATAGTACCATGTGGCTCCTGCAATCTGCCATCCAGAAGCGGGGCAGCTTACTTTTGTTTGCCAGGGAAACGGGCCGAGGTATTTGTCTGGGGGCCTATGGCTGGGAGTGACCGCCTGGCTCCTGAAAAGCTACGATAGGCAGGATGGTGACCAGACCCATGGTGGCACCAGTGCCAAGTTGGGCTGGTTTGATAGTACCAAGTGGCTCCTGCAATCTGCCATCCAGAAGCGGGGTAGCTTACTTTTGTTTGCCAGGGAAACGGGCAGAGCTTTCTGTCTGGGGGCCTATGGTTGGGAGTAACCGGCTGGCTCCTGAAAAGCTACGATAGGCAGGATGGTTCCCAGATCCAAGATGGCACCAGTGCCAAGTCGGGGTGGTTTGATGGTGCAAAGTGGCTCCTGCAATCTGCCATCCTGACGCGGGGCAGCGGATTTTTGTTTCCAAGAGAAATGGTCCGTGGTTTGTTTTTGGGGCTATATGGCTGGGCGTGGCCTGCTGGCTCCTTAAAAAGCTACGATAGGCAGGATGGTTCCCTGACCCAAGGTGGCACCAGTGCCAAGTCGGGCGGTATTCGTAGTACAAAGTGCGTCCTAAAATTTGCCATCCAGAAGAGGGGCAGTTGAGTTTTGTTTACCAGAGAAAAGGGCCGTGGTTTGTTTTTGGGGGCATATGGCTGATAGTGGCCGTCTGGCGCCTGAAAATCCACGATAGGCAGGATGGTTCCCAGACCAGAGGTGGCACCAGTGCCAAGTCGGGCTGGTTTGATAGTACTAAATAGCACCTGCAATCTGCCATGCAGAAGCGGGGCAGCTTACTTTTGTTTGCCAGGGAAACGGGCCGAGGTTTGTGTCTGGGGGCCTATGGCTGGGAGTGACCGCCTGGCTCCTGAAAAGCTACGATAGGCAGGATGGTTACCAGACCCATGGTGGCACCAGTGCCAAGTTGGGCTGGTTTGATAGTACCAAGTGGCTCCTGCAATCTGCCATCAAAAAGTTGGCAGGCCAGTTTTGTTTTCCAGGGAAAAGCGCCGTTGTTTGTGTTTGGGGGACTGTGGCTGGCAGTGGACGGCTGGCTCCTTAGAACACACGATACGCAGGATGGTTCCCAGACCCAAGGTGGCACCAGTGCCACGTCGGGCTGGTTTGATGGTGAAAAGTGGCTCCTGCAATCTGCCATCCTGAAGCGGGGTAGCTTACATTTGTGTGCCAGGGAAACGGGCCGAGGTTTATGACTGGGGGCCTAGGGCTAGAAGTGACCGGCTGGCTCCTGAAGAGCAACAATAGGCAGGATGGTTCCCAGACCCAAGGTGGCACCAGTGCCAAGTTGGGCTGGTTTGATGGTACCAACTGGCTCCTGCAATCTGCCATCTAAAAGTTGTCAGGCGAGTTTTGTTTTCCAGGGAAAAGCGCCGTTGATTTTGTTTGGAGGCCTGTGGCTGGCAGTGGCTGCCTGTCGTCTTAGAATCCGGGTTACGCAGCATGGTTCCCAGACCCAAGGTGGCACCAGTGTCAAGTTGGGCTGGTTTGATAGTACCAAGTGGCTCCTGCAATCTGCCATCCAGAAGCGGGGCAGCTTACTTTTGTTTGCCAGGGAAACGGGCCGAGGTATTTTTCTGGGGACCTATGGCTGGGAATGACCGGCTGGCTCCTGAAAAGCTACGATAGGCAGGATGGTGACCAGACCCATGGTGGCACCAGTGCCAAGTTGGGCTGGTTTGATAGTACCAAGTGGCTCCTGCAATCTGCCATCAAAAAGTTGGCAGGTCAGTTTTGTTTTCCAGGGAAAAGCGCCGTTGTTTGTGTTTGGGGGACTGTGGCTGGGAGTGGCCGGCTGGCTCCTTAGAACACAGGATACGCAGGATGGTTCCCAGACCCAAGGTGGCACCAGTGCCAAGTCGGGCTGGTTTGATAGCACCAAGTGGCTCCTGCAATCTGCCATCCAGAAGCGGGGCAGCTTACTTTTGTTTTCCAGGGAAACGGACCGAGGTTTTTTTCTGGGGGCCTATGGCTGGGAGTGACCGGCTGGCTCCTGAAAAGCTACGATAGGCAGGATGGTGACCAGACCCATGGTGGCACCAGTGCCAAGTTGGGCTGGTTTGATAGTACCAAGTGGCTCCTGCAATCTGCCATCAAAAAGTTGGCAGGCGAGTTTTGTTTTCCAGGGAAAAGCGCCGTTGTGTGTATTTTGGGGCCTGTGGCTGGGAGTGGCCAGCTGGCTCCTTAGAATCCACGATACGCAGGATGGTTCCCAGACCCAAGGTGGCACCAGTGCCAAGTCGGGCTGGTTTGTTAGTACCAAGTGGTTCCTGCAATCTGCCATCCAGAAGCGGGGCAGCTGAATTTTGTTTGCCAGAGAAAAAGGCTGTTGTTTGTGTTTCGGGGCCTGTGGCTGGCAGTGGACGGCTGGCTCCTGAAAATCCATGATACGCAGCATGGTTCCCAGACCCAAGGTGGCACCAGTGCCAAGTAGGGCTAGTTTCATAGTACCCAGTGGCTCCTGCAATCTGCCATCCAGAAGAGGGGCAGTTGAGTTTTGTTTTCCAGAGAAAAGGGCCGTGGTTTGTGTTTGGGGCCTATGGCTGAGAGTGACCGGCTGGCCCCTGAAAATCCACGATAGGAAGGATGGTTCCCAGATCCAAGGTGGCACCAGTGCCAAGTTGTGCTGGTGTGATAGTCCCAAGTGGCTCCTGCAATCTGCCATCCAGAAGTGGGGCAGCTGAATTTTGTTTGCCAGAGAAAAAGGCTGTGGTTTTTGTTTGGGGGCCTATGGCTGGGAGTGGCCGGCTGGCTCCTGAAAATCCATGATACGCAGCATGGTTCCCAGACCCAAGGTGGCACCAGTGCCAAGTGGGGCTGGTTTCACAGTGTCAAGTGCCTCCTGCAATCTCCCATCCAGAAGCGGGGCAGCTGAGTTTTGTTTGCCTGTGAAACGGGCCGTTGTTTTTGATTGGGGTCTGTGGCCGAGAATGTTCAGCTGGCTCCTGACAATCCACAATATGCAGGATGGTTCCCAGACCCAAGGTGGCACCAGTGCCAAGTCTTGCTGGTTTGATAGTACCAAGTGGCTCCTGCAATCTGCCATCCAGAAGTGGTGCAGCTGAGTTTTGTTTGCCAGAGGAAAGGGCCGTGGGTTGTGTTTGGGGGCATATGGCTGGGAGTGGCCGGCTGTCTCATTAAAAAGATCGATACGCAGGATGGTTCCCAGACCCAAGGTGGCACCAGTGCCAAGTCGGGCTGTTTTTATAGTACCAAGTGCGTCCTGCAATTTGCCATCCAGAAGAGGGGCAGTTGAGTTTTGTTTGCCAGAGAAAGCGCCGTTGTTTGTGTTTGGGGGCTTGTGGCTGTGAGTGGCCGACTGGCGCCTTAGAATCTGCGATACGCAGCATGGTTCCCAGACCCAAGGTGGCACCATTTCCAAGTTGGGCTGGTTTGATAGTACCAAGTGGCTCCTGCAATCTGCCATCCAGAAGCGGGGCAGCTTACTTTTGTTTGCCAGGGAAACGGGCCGAGGTTTGTGTTTGGGGGCCTATGGCTGGGAGTGACCGGCTGGCTCCTGGAAAGCTACAATAGGCAGGATGGTGACCAGACCCATGGTGGCACCAGTGCCAAGTTGGGCTGGTTTGATAGTACCAAGTTGCTCCTGCAATCTGCCATCAAAAAGTTGGCAGGCGAGTTTTGTTTTCCAGGGAAAAGCGCCGTTGTTTGTGTTTGGGGGCCTGTGGCTGGGAGTGGCCGGCTGGCTCCTTAGAATCCACGATACGCAGGATGGTTCCCAGACCCAAGGTGGCACCAGTGCCAAGTTTTGCTGGTTTGATACTACCAAGTGGTTCCTGCAATCTGCCATCCAGAAGCAGGGCAGCTTACTTTTGTTTGCCAGGGAAACGGGCCGTGGGTTTTGTTTGGGGGCATATAGCTGAGAGTGGCCCGCTGGCCCCTGAAAATCCACGCTAGGCAGCATGGTTCCCAGATGCAAGGTGGCACCAGTGCCAAGTCGGGCTGGTTTGATGGTGCAAAGTGGCTCCTGCAATCTGCCATCCAGAAGCGGGGCAGCTGATTTTTGTTTGCCAGAGAAAAATTCCGTGGATTGTTTTTGGGGGCATATTGCTGGGAGTGGCCGGCTGGCTCCTTAAAATGCTCGATACGCATGATGGTTCCCAGGCCCAAGGTGTCACCACTACCAAGTCGGCCTGCGGTTTTAGTATCAAGTTCATCCTGCAATTTGCCATCCAGACGAGGGGCGGTTGAATTTTGTTTGCCAGAGAAACGGGCCGAGGTTTCTGTTTGGGGACATATGGCTGAGAGTGGCCGGCTGGCCCCTGAAAATCCACGATACACAACATGGTACCCAGATCCAAGGTGGCACCAGTGCCAAGTTGGGCTGGTTTGATAGTCCCAAGTGTCTCCTGCAATCTGCCATCCAGAAGCGGGGCAGCTTACTTTTGTTTGCCAGAGAAATAGGCCTAGGTTTTTGTTTGGGGGCCTGTGGCTAGGAGTGGCCTGCTGGCGCCTAAGAATCCACGATACGCAGGATGTTTACCAGACCCATGGTGGCACCAGTGCCAAGTTGGGCTGGTTTGATAGTACCAAGTGGCTCCTGCAAACTCCATCAAAAAGTTGGCAGGCGTGTTTTGTTTTCCAGGGAACAGCGCCGTTGATTTTGTTTGGGGGCCTGTGGCTGGGAGTGGCCGGCTGGCTCCTTAGAATCCACGATACGCAGGATGGTTCCCAGACCCAAGGTGACACCAGTGCCAAGTCGGGCTGGTTTGATTACACCAAGTGGCTCCTGCAATCTGCCATCCATAAGTGAGGCAGCTAAGTTTTGTTTGCCAGAAAAAAGGGCCGTGGTTTTTGTTGGGGGCCTGTGGCTGGGAGTAGCCGGCTGGCTCCTTAAAATCCACGATAGGCAGGATGGTTCCCAGACCCAAGGTGGTACCAGTGCCAAGTCGGGCTGGTTTGATAGTACCAAGTGGCTCCTGCAATCTGCCATCCAGAAGCGGGGCAGCTTACTTTTGTTTGCCAGGGAAACGGGCCGAGCTTTGTGTCTCGGGGCCTATGGCAGGGAGTGACCGGCTGGCTCCTGAAAAGCTACGATAGGCAGGATGGTGACCAGACCCATGGTGGCACCAGTGGCAAGTTGGGCTGGTTTGATAGTACCAAGTGGCTCCTGCAATCTGCCATCAAAAAGTTGGCAGGCGAGTTTTGTTTTCCAGGGAAAAGCGCCGTTGTGTGTGTTTGGGGGCCTGTGGCTGGGAGTGGCCAGCTGGCTCCTTAGAATCCACGATACGCAGGATGGTTCCCAGACCCAAGGTGGCACCAGTGCCAAGTCGGGCTGGTTTGTTAGTACCAAGTGGTTCCTGCAATCTGCCATCCAGAAGCGGGGCAGCTGAATTTTGTTTGCCAGAGAAAAAGGCTGTTGTTTGTGTTTCGGGGCCTGTGGCTGGCAGTGGACGGCTGGCTCCTGAAAATCCATGATACGCAGCATGGTTCCCAGACCCAAGGTGGCACCAGTGCCAAGTAGGGCTGGTTTCATAGTACCCAGTGGCTCCTGCAATCTGCCATCCAGAAGAGGGGCAGTTGAGTTTTGTTTTCCAGAGAAAAGGGCCGTGGTTTGTGTTTGGGGCCTATGGCTGAGAGTGACCGGCTGGCCCCTGAAAATCCACGATAGGAAGGATGATTCCCAGATCCAAGGTGGCACCAGTGCCATGTTGTGCTGGTGTGATAGTCCCAAGTGGCTCCTGCAATCTGCCATCCAGAAGCGGGGCAGCTGAATTTTGTTTGCCAGAGAAAAAGGCTGTGGTTTTTGTTTGGGGGCCTATGGCTGGGAGTGGCCGGCTGGCTCCTGAAAATCCATGATACGCAGCATGGTTCCCAGACCCAAGGTGGCACCAGTGCCAAGTGGGGCTGGTTTCACAGTGTCAAGTGCCTCCTGCAATCTCCCATCCAGAAGCGGGGCAGCTGAGTTTTGTTTGCCTGTGAAACGGGCCGTTGTTTTTGATTGGGGTCTGTGGCCGAGAGTGTCCAGCTGGCTCCTGACAATCCACAATACGCAAGATGGTTCCCAGACCCAAGGTGGCACCAGTGCCAAGTCGTGCTGGTTTGATAGTACCAAGTGCGTCCTGCAATTTGCCATCCAGAAGAGGGGCAGTTGAGTTTTGTTTGCCAGAGAAAAGCGCCGTTGTTTGTGTTTGTGGTCTTGTGGCTGGGAGTGGCCGACTGGCGCCTTAGAATCTGCGATACGCAGCATGGTTCCCAGACCCAAGGTGGTACCAGTGCCAAGTCGGGCTGGTTTGATAGTACCAAGTGGCTCCTGCAATCTGCCATCCAGAAGCGGGGCAGCTTACTTTTGTTTGCCAGGGAAACGGGCCGAGGTTTGTGACTGGGGGCCTATGGCTGGGAGTGACCGGCTGGCTCCTGAAAAGCTACGATAGGCAGGATGGTGACCAGACCCATGGTGGCACCAGTGCCAAGTTGGGCTGGTTTGATAGTACCAAGTTGCTCCTGCAATCTGCCATCAAAAAGTTGGCAGGCGAGTTTTGTTTTCCAGGGAAAAGCGCCGTTGTTTGTATTTGGGGGCCTGTGGCTGGGAGTGGCCGGCTGGCTCCTTAGAATCCACGATACGCAGGATGGTTCCCAGACCCAAGGTGGCACCAGTGCCAAGTCGGGCTGGTTTGATACTACCAAGTGGTTCCTGCAATCTGCCATCCAGAAGCGGGGCAGCTTACTTTTGTTTGCCAGGGAAACGGGCCGTGGGTTTTGTTTGGGGGCATATAGCTGAGAGTGGCCGGCTGGCCCCTGAAAATCCACGCTAGGCAGCATGGTTCCAGGATGCAAGGTGGCACCAGTGCCAAGTCGGGCTGGTTTGATGGGTCAAAGTGGCTCCTGCAATCTGCCATCCAGAAGCGGGGCAGCTGATTTTTGTTTGCCAGAGAAAAATTCCGTGGATTGTTTTTGGGGGCATATTGCTGGGAGTGGCCGGCTGGCTCCTTAAAATGCTCGATACGCATGATGGTTCCCAGGCCCAAGGTGTCACCACTACCAAGTCGGCCTGCGGTTTTAGTATCAAGTTCATCTTGCAATTTGCCATCCAGAAGAGGGGCAGTTGAGTTTTGTTTGCCAGAGAAACGGGCCGAGGTTTCTGTTTGGGGGCATATGGCTGAGAGTGGCCGGCTGGCCCCTGAAAATCCACGATACACAGCATGGTTCCCAGATCCAAGGTGGCACCAGAGCCAAGTTGGGCTGGTTTGATAGTCCCAAGTGTCTCCTGCAATCTGCCATCCAGAAGCGGGGCAGCTTACTTTTGTTTGCCAGAGAAATAGGCCTAGGTTTTTGTTTGGGGGCCTGTGGCTAGGAGTGGCCGGCTGGCTCCTAAGAATCCACGATACGCAGGATGTTTACCAGACCCATGGTGGCACCAGTGCCAAGTTGGGCTGGTTTGATAGTACCAAGTGGCTCCTGCAAACTCCATCAAAAAGTTGGCAGGCGTGTTTTGTTTTCCAGGGAACAGCGCCGTTGATTTTGTTTGGGGGCCTGTGGCTGGGAGTGGCCGGCTGGCTCCTTAGAATCCACGATACGCAGGATGGTTCCCAGACCCAAGGTGGCACCAGTGCCAAGTCGGGCTGGTTTGATTACACCAAGTGACTCCTGCAATCTGCCATCCAGAAGTGAGGCAGCTAAGTTTTGTTTGCGAGAAAAAAGGGCCGTGGTTTTTGTTGGGGGCCTGTGGCTGGGAGTAGCCGGCTGGCTCCTTAAAATCCACGATAGGCAGGATGGTTCCCAGACCCAAGGTGGCACCAGTACAAAGTGGGGCTCGTTTGACAGTGTCAAGTGCCTCCTGCAATCTCCCATCCAGAAGCGGGGCAGCTGAGTTTTTTTTGCCAGGGAAACGGACCTTTGTTTTTGATTGGGGTCTGTGGCCGAGAGTGGTCGGCTGTCTCCTGACAATCCACAATACGCAGGATGGTTCCCAGACCAAAGGTGGCACCAGTGCCAAGTTGGGCTGGTTTGATAGTACCAAGTGTCTCCTGCACTCTGCCATCCAGAAGCGGGGCAGCTGAGTTTTGTTTGCCAGAGAAAAGGGCCGTGGGTTGTGTTTGGGGGCATATGGCTGGGAGTGGCCACCTGGCTCCTTAAAATGCACGATACGCCGCATGGTAACCAGACGCAAGGTGGCACCAGTGCCAAGTCGGGCTGTTTTTGTAGTACCCAGTGGCTCCTGCAATTTGCCCTCCAGAAGCGGGGCAGCTAAATTTTGTTTGCTAGAGAAAAGGGCTGTGGTTTGTGTTTGGGGGCCTATGGCCGAGAGTGGTAGGCTGGCCCCTGAAAATCAACGATAGGCAGGATGGTTCCCAGATCCAAGGTGGCACCAGTGCCAAGTAAGGCTGGTTGTATGGTTCAAAGTGACTCCTGCAATCTGCCATCCAGAAGCGGGACAGCTGAGTTTTTTTTGCCAGAGAAAAGGTCCGTGGTTTCTTTTTGGGGCATACGACTGGGAATTGCCGGCTGGCTCCTTAAAATGTTCGATACGCAGGATGGTTCCCAGAGCCAAGGTGGCACCACTGCCAAGTCGGGCTCTTTTTGTAGTACCAAGTGCGTCCTGCAATTTGCCATCCAGAAGAGGGGCAGTTGAGTTTTGTTTGCCAGAGAAAAGGGCCGAGGTTTGTGTTTGGGAGCATACGGCTGGGAATGACCGGCTGGCCCCTGAAAATCCACGATACGCCGGATGGTTCCCAGATCCAAGATGGTACCATTACCAAGTCGGGCTGCTTTGATAGTCCCAAGTGGCTCCTGCAAACTGCCACACCAGAAGCGGGGCAGCTGAGTTTTGTTTGCCAGGGAAATGGGCCGTTGTTTGTGTTTGGGGGCCTGTGGCTGGGAGTGTTCGGCTGGTTCCTGAATATGTACGATACGCAGGATTGTTCCCAGATCCAAGGTGGCAGCAGTGCCATGTTGTGCTGGTGTGATAGTCCCAAGTGGCTCCTGCAATCTGCCATCCAGAAGTGGGGCAGCTGATTTTTGTTTGCCAGAGAAAAGGTCCGTGGTTTGTGTTTGGGGGCATATGGCTGAGAGTGGCCGGCTGGCCCCTGAAAATCCACGATACACAGGATGGTTCCCAGATCCAAGGTGGCACCTGTGCCAAGTCGGGCTGATTTGATAGTACTAAGTAGCTCCTGCAATCTGCCATCCAGAAGCGGGGCAGCTTACTTTTCTTTGCCAGGGAAACGGGCCGAGGTTTCTGTTTGGGGGCCTATGGCTGGGAGTGACCGGCTGGCTCCTGAAAAGCTACAATAGGCAGGATGGTTCCCAGAGCCAAGGTGGCACCAGTGCCAAGTTGGGCTGGTTTGATAGTACCAAGTGGCTCCTGCAATCTGCCATCCAGAAGCGGGGCAGCTTACTTTTGTTTGCCAGAGAAATAGGCCTAGGTTTTTGTCTGGGGGCCTGTGGCTAGGAGTGGCCGGCTGGCTCCTAAGAATCCACGATACGCAGGATGTTTCCCAGACCCAAGGTGACACCAGTGCCAAGTTGGGCTGGTTTGATAGTACCAAGTGGCTCCTGCAAACTCCATCAAAAAGTTGGCAGGCGTGTTTTGTTTTCCAGGGAACAGCGCCGTTGATTTTGTTTGGGGGCCTGTGGCTGGGAGTGGCCGGCTGGCTCCTTAGAATCCACGATACGCAGGATGGTTCCCAGACCCAAGGTGGCACCAGTGCCAAGTCGGGCTGGTTTGATTACACCAAGTGGCTCCTGCAATCTGCCATCCAGAAGTGAGGCAGCTAAGTTTTGTTTGCCAGAAAAAAGGGCCGTGGTTTTTGTTGGGGGCCTGTGGCTGGGAGTGGCCGGCTGGCTCCTTAGAATCCACCATACGCAGGATGGTTCCCAGACCCAAGGTGGCACCAGTGCCAAGTCGGGCTGGTTTGATAGTCCCAAGTGGCTCCTGCAAACTGCCATCCAGAAGCGGGGCAGCTGAGTTTTGTTTGCCAGGGAAATGGGCCGTTGTTTGTGTTTGGGGGCCTGTGGCTGGGAGTGGTCGGCTGGTTCCTGAATATGTACGATACGCAGGATTGTTCCCAGACCCAAGGTGGCACCAGTGCCAAGTCGGGCTGGTTTGATGGTGCAAAGTGGCTCCTGCAATCTGCCATCCAGACGCGGGGCAGCGGATTTTTGTTTCCATGAGAAATGGTCCGTGGTTTGTTTTTGGGGGTATATGGCTGGGCCTGGCCGGCTGGCTCCTTAAAAAGCTCGATATGCAGGATGGTTCCCTGACACAAGGTGGCACCAGTGCCACGTCGGGCGGTTTTCGTAGTACAAAGTGCGTCCTAAAATTTGCCATCCAGAAGAGGGGCAGTTGAGTTTTGTTTGCCAGAGAAAAGGTCCGTGGTTTGTTTTTGGGGGCATATGGCTGAGAGTGGCTGGCTGGCCCCTGAAAATCCACGATACACAGGATGGTTCCCAGATCCAAGGTGGCACCTGTGCCAAGTCGGGCTGATTTGATAGTACTAAGTAGCTCCTGCAATGTGCCATCCAGAAGCGGGGCAGCTTACTTTTGTTTGCCAGGGAAACGGGCCGAGGTTTGTGTTTGGGGGCCTATGGCTGAGAGTGACCGGCTGGCTCCTGAAAAGCTACAATAGGCAGGATGGTGACCAGACCCATGGTGGCACCAGTGCCAAGTTGGGCTGGTTTGATAGTACCAAGTGGTTCCTGCAATCTGCCATCCAGAAGCAGGGCAGCTGAGTTTTGTTTGCCAGAGAAAAGGGCCTTGGTTTGTGTTTGGGGGCATATGGCTGGGTGTGGCCAGCTGGCTCCTTAAAATGCACGATATGCAACATGGCTCCCAGACCCAAGGTGGCACCAGTGCCAAGTTGGGCTGGTTTGATAGTACCAAGTGGCTCCTGCAATCTTCCATGATCACGTGGAGAAATACTTTCTGGTTTCAGCCTCATGCTCTTTCTTCTCTCCCTCAACTTCTCTATCACCTCTCATCTGGTTCACATGCGCTGTCTTCAAGGTCCACAGGCTACTTTTCACAGAATCTTCTGGCCTGATGAAGTAAGAATGATGAATAGAACAGAGCTGGGATCTATTTTCCAGTTTGGATAAAATGCATTCTGCACACAAATCCAAGGAGAACGGGCTGCCCCGATGCCCAGAAAATCTTTCACTCCTGCTAGTGTTCTACGTCAACCGCAACTTAGTCTGAAAGAAAAGCTTTTTCTCTGAGAGCATCTGAGAGGTTTGCATGAAGCACTGATATCTGACATATGCAATTTTGAATAGGAGAGGAAAAAGAAAATGGCAAGGAGTTTTTAATTTTAGTGGTTTCAATTTTAATTTCCGTGCACTTTTTCAAAACTTGTCAGCTCAAATGCCCATCAACATCTTTTAGTCATCTGTAAGTCAGTATTCATATAAAATGTGCTTCAAATCCAAAGAATTTCAAATTTGCACTCCAAGCTTCTATGCCTAGATTTATGATTTCCTACACATATTAGATGAAAGGAAGGCCTTTTTTACTGTGGGAGTGCTGGAACACTGGAACAGGTTGCCCAGAGAAGTTGTGGGTGTCCCATCCCTGAAAGTATTCAAGGTCACCTTGGACGGGGCTTGGAGCAGCAACAAAGGAGAAGCTTGATGGTAGAGAAACAAAGTCGGACTATAGAAGAAACTCGGATTGAAGTATAGGATCAAGTTTTCTCTCAGCTCTTGGGGTAAATTCAAAGTTGTACAAAATGACATTTATCTGTGCTATTCACTACTGTAACAGAAAGTTTCATGAAAACTGTACAGAAGATAGTAAATTTTAAAAGAGATAAGAATTACAGCATAAAATCCATGGGATAGGTTACAACATGAGACACTCTCTAAGAGAAAATCTCTTTGTTTCAGCACTTCATCGGGGTAAGATTTCATGAAGTGCCAAAGAAGGCGGCAAAATATCATTCGGGACATTATTTACTGGAATTCAGCCTGGCCATTAGTAGGAACTGCCTTTGAACATATCATGTAGATATACCACACACACTTTCCCTTCACTGAAAAATTACTGTTTACAACAAATAAGCAATTGACGATCAAAATTGATTGAAAGCATCTTAAACATGTCAAGTATTTCATTGTAGATGATCTGTGATCCAAATGCTTCTTCCACCTTCGAGAGGGACAGAAGAATTCTTCCATATCATGATGGTTTAAAATTGTATCAACCAATGTTTTCTGCTGAAAAGATATCATCTATTTTTTTCTATTTTTGGAAGAAAATATTCCTAGACATACAACAGGTGAGAACTAAGTAATTTTAAAGAAACAAATGAAATGAAAATATTCTGTAAATAGAATGAAATGAAAAGCTGTGTTTTAAATAGGAGCTAAATATTAAACAGAATTTTTGTACCAGGCATTTGAATTACTGCACCAGCTCTTTTGCCCATCAAGAGAGGCATTTAGCATTTCAGTCTTTTCCAAGGTGTTCATGATCTGCTATGCTGATCTCTGTGTGTGCCTAGGTGTGTGTGGAGGGGGGGCATATGAAGGGGAGTGTGTATGTTTGCTTTACAATTGTTGTGGCAGATTCATGCCTCAGCTCCACATTTTGTTTTAAAAAGGTCACACCGAGTGGATATGAAGTTTACTATCAACAAGAGATCGATTCCCAAATCATCCATTTGACTCTCCCTTATAAATCATGTGCTTTGTTGCATATTTTATCAAATATACTTTCAAGCCAGATGGAGGAAGGAGGATGTGGGAATCCCTCCACCATCTTGCAACTTTTATGTAAGTAGGTTTTCAAGAAAATCATCATTTCTCTTTTAAATATGTCTGGAACAGGCATGATGGTAGTGTCAACCTGTTGGAGTTTTTGTTGCTGGAAGAAGTTGTACAAAAGGATTGGTTTTTACATTGACCAGTTACTGAATCAAGCGCAGGAATACATTGGAAATTTAGCTGGGGGTTCCTTTTCCCAGCAGACTACTTCTAGAACGAGCTTGTACACTGAAGCTGACTCTTTTGCTCTCTTTTTGTTTCTTTCCTATTTTCTTGGCTTCTTTGCCACTATCTAGACAATTTTGGAACTTTGTTCCCAACTAAAATGGTTTCAATAGTCTGATTGTGATCATACATTTTTACAAGGAATTTTTAAAATCTTTCCTCGAGTCCAGAAAGTCAAGGACTTAGATCTTTTTCTTCCCTTATCAATATTGCCATGAAATTGATAAATAAAGACCAACTCTTTATTTTTGTTTTTAACCCACGTAGATAATTCCCATCCATTAATCCATTTTGTGGACCAATAGCTGCCATTCTGATGGAAGCTGTCACTTCTTAACAATAGGCATTCTGTGACTATGTTGACTGCACTTTGGGTGAAGATCCTAACTGGTCTTAGATATACATAGGGAGAAATTTGCTCAGCCAGTGTCAGTCTTAAGCATGCGTATCAGAAGATCTTTCTAGAGCTGGGAATTTTCCCATGAAAGGGATTCAGTTAGGGAAGAGACACTTGTGCCAGAGTTTTACATTCTTCTTGAACACTGCTTAAGGAACTTAGATGCCATGTCCATTTGGATCTCTGTCTGCACAGAACTTTGTCATGCCAGCGCTTTGAAATGCATCTTGAAGAGAATTCACTAGCACAGAATGAAAGAGAGTGGAAGGGGTTGGTGGGGCTAACCAGGCCCAACCCCCCTGCCTAAACCAGGATACCTAGAGCCTCTTGCCCAGGATTCTATCTGGGTGTACTTTTAATGTCTTCGAAGATCCAGGCTCCACAATCTTTCTGGGCAGTCTGTGCCGTGGTTCAGTCACCCTGACAGTAAAGAAACATTTACTGATGTTCAAAGGCAATCTCCTGTATTTCAGTGTGTGCCCACTGCCTCTTGTCTTTTCCCTCAGCATCACTGAAAAGACACTGATTCCCTCCCCTTTGCACTATTGCTTCCATATGTATGTGTGATGCCATGTAGAGGTATGTCAAAAACCTCCCTGAAGCCCAGGCAGATAATATTCCCTTCATCTACCAGTCAAGTTGATTCATCAGAGGAGTTTAAAGTGATGTTCAGCATGAAATTCCCCTGAAAAATCATGCTAACTACATTATTTGGTCATCTGTCATGTGCCTGGCAAGGATTTCCAGGAAGAGCTGCTTCATCAACTTCCTGGGGATAAAAAAGAGGCTGGCTGGTTTGTACTATGGCGAGTCCTCTTAATTGCCTTTTTTGAAGATGGGTGTCATTTGCTAACATCCACTCTTTAGCCTCTGTTGTCGTCTACATCTTAGCAAAACGCTTTTCCACTATGTCTGGCTAGGAAAAACTGTGCCAGCACAGAAAACATCTCCCATCGTGTTCTAGAAGTTGCACGGATGTCTGCCAAGTGTTTGGCAGGAAGAAAAGAAAAGTTGTCCAAAACAGCTTCCAATCGAATGTTCCTGTGATTGGAAAAGTCAGGAGAGTGCAAAGGTACTGTTTTCTATCAGTTGGCAAGGTGCGCACACAATCCCAGTGTTGTACAGCTTGCTTCTTCACCTTCCCGAAGCTGCCGCTCTCGCCGGCTGCCGGAGCCCAAGAAGCGGCTTCTTCGCGCAAAGACGATTGTGCCGCTCACAGGGCTCTCCTTAGCGCGGCTTCTGCCGAAAGACGCCCGGCAGCGGCTCTTACCTCCGGAGAGCATCCTACCTTCGTCTTTAGCTCCTCTTCTCATCTACACCTCGGCAAAAAGCTTTTCCACTATGTCTGGCTAGGAAAAACTGTGCCAGCACAGAAAACATCTCCCATCGTGTTCTAGAAGTTGCACGGATGTCTGCCAAGTGTTTGGCAGGAAGAAAAGAAAAGTTGTCCAAAACAGCTTCCAATCGAATGTTCCTGTGATTGGAAAAGTCAGGAGAGTGCAAAGGTACTGTTTTCTATCAGTTGGCAAGGTGCGCACACAATCCCAGTGTTGTACAGCTTGCTTCTTCACCTTCCCGAAGCTGCCGCTCTCGCCGGCTCCCGGAGCCCAAGAAGCGGCTTCTTCGCGCAAAGACGATTGTGCCGCTCACAGTGCTCTCCTTAGCGCGGCTTCTGCCGAAAGACGCCCGGCAGCGGCTCTTACCTCCGGAGAGCATCCTACCTTCGTCTTTCGCGTCTTTTGTAGTCTACATCTTAGCAAAACGCTTTTCCACTATGTCTGGCTAGGAAAAACTGTGCCAGCACAGAAAACATCTCCCATCGTGTTCTAGAAGTTGCACGGATGTCTGCCAAGTGTTTGGCAGGAAGAAAAGAAAAGTTGTCCAAAACAGCTTCCAATCGAATGTTCCTGTGATTGGAAAAGTCAGGAGAGTGCAAAGGTACTGTTTTCTATCAGTTGGCAAGGTGCGCACACAATCCCAGTGTTGTACAGCTTGCTTCTTCACCTTCCCGAAGCTGCCGCTCTCGCCGGCTGCCGGAGCCCAAGAAGCGGCTTCTTCGCGCAAAGACGATTGTGCCGCTCACAGTGCTCTCCTTAGCGCGGCTTCTGCCGAAAGACGCCCGGCAGCGGCTCTTACCTCCGGAGAGCATCCTACCTTCGTCTTTCGCGTCTTTTGTAGTCTACATCTTAGCAAAACGCTTTTCCACTATGTCTGGCTAGGAAAAACTGTGCCAGCACAGAAAACATCTCCCATCGTGTTCTAGAAGTTGCACGGATGTCTGCCAAGTGTTTGGCAGGAAGAAAAGAAAAGTTGTCCAAAACAGCTTCCAATCGAATGTTCCTGTGATTGGAAAAGTCAGGAGAGTGCAAAGGTACTGTTTTCTATCAGTTGGCAAGGTGCGCACACAATCCCAGTGTTGTACAGCTTGCTTCTTCACCTTCCCGAAGCTGCCGCTCTCGCCGGCTGCCGGAGCCCAAGAAGCGGCTTCTTCGCGCAAAGACGATTGTGCCGCTCACAGTGCTCTCCTTAGCGCGGCTTCTGCCGAAAGACGCCCGGCAGCGGCTCTTACCTCCGGAGAGCATCCTACCTTCGTCTTTCGCGTCTTTTGTAGTCTACATCTTAGCAAAACGCTTTTCCACTATGTCTGGCTAGGAAAAACTGTGCCAGCACAGAAAACATCTCCCATCGTGTTCTAGAAGTTGCACGGATGTCTGCCAAGTGTTTGGCAGGAAGAAAAGTTGTCCAAAACAGCTTCCAATCGAATGTTCCTGTGATTGGAAAAGTCAGGAGAGTGCAAAGGTACTGTTTTCTATCAGTTGGCAAGGTGCGCACACAATCCCAGTGTTGTACAGCTTGCTTCTTCACCTTCCCGAAGCTGCCGCTCTCGCCGGCTGCCGGAGCCCAAGAAGCGGCTTCTTCGCGCAAAGACGATTGTGCCGCTCACAGGGCTCTCCTTAGCGCGGCTTCTGCCGAAAGACGCCCGGCAGCGGCTCTTACCTCCGGAGAGCATCCTACCTTCGTCTTTCGCGTCTTTTGTAGTCTACACCTCGGCAAAACGCTTTTCCACTATGTCTGGCTAGGAAAAACTGTGCCAGCACAGAAAACATCTCCCATCGTGTTCTAGAAGTTGCACGGATGTCTGCCAAGTGTTTGGCAGGAAGAAAAGAAAAGTTGTTCAAAACAGCTTCCAATCGAATGTTCATGTGATTGGAAAAGTCAGGAGAGTGCAAAGGTACTGTTTTCTATCAGTTGGCAAGGTGCGCACACAATCCCAGTGTTGTACAGCTTGCTTCTTCACCTTCCCGAAGCTGCCGCTCTCGCCGGCTGCCGGAGCCCAAGAAGCGGCTTCTTCGCGCAAAGACGATTGTGCCGCTCACAGTGCTCTCCTTAGCGCGGCTTCTGCCGAAAGACGCCCGGCAGCGGCTCTTACCTCCGGAGAGCATCCTACCTTCGTCTTTCGCGTCTTTTGTAGTCTACATCTTAGCAAAACGCTTTTCCACTATGTCTGGCTAGGAAAAACTGTGCCAGCACAGAAAACATCTCCCATCGTGTTCTAGAAGTTGCACGGATGTCTGCCAAGTGTTTGGCAGGAAGAAAAGAAAAGTTGTCCAAAACAGCTTCCAATCGAATGTTCCTGTGATTGGAAAAGTCAGGAGAGTGCAAAGGTACTGTTTTCTATCAGTTGGCAAAGTGCGCACACAATCCCAGTGTTGTACAGCTTGCTTCTTCACCTTCCCGAAGCTGCCGCTCTCGCTGGCTCCCGGAACCGAAGAATCGGCTTGTTCGCGCAAAGACGATTGTGCCGCTCACAGGGCTCTCCTTAGCGCGGCTTCTGCCGAAAGACGCCCGGCAGCGGCTCTTAACTCCGGAGAGCATCCTACCTTCGTCTTTCGCGTCTTATGTAGTCTACATCTTAGCAAAACGCTTTTCCACTATGTCTGGCTAGGAAAAACCGTGCCAGCCCAGAAAACATCTCCCATCGTTTTCTAGAAGTTGCAGATATGTCTGCCAAGTGTTTGGCAGGAAGAAAAGAAAAGTTGTCCAAAACAGCTTCCAATCGAATGTTCCTGTGATTGGAAAAGTCAGGAGAGTGCAAAGGTACTGTTTTCTATCAGTTGGCAAGGTGCGCACACAATCCCAGTGTTGTACAGCTTGCTTCTTCACCTTCCCGAAGCTGCCACTCTCAGGAGGTAAGAGCCGCTGCCGGGCGTCTTTCGGCAGAAGCCGCGCTAAGGGGAGCACTGTGAGCGGCACAATCGTCTTTGCGCGAAGAAGCCGCTTCTTGGGCTCCGGCAGCCGGCGAGAGCGGCAGCTTCGGGAAGGTGAAGAAGCAAGCTGTACAACACTGGGATTGTGTGCGCACCTTGCCAACTGATAGAAAACAGTACCTTTGCACTCTCCTGACTTTTCCAATCACAGGAACATTCGATTGGAAGCTGTTTTGGACAACTTTTCTTTTCTTCCTGCCAAACACTTGGCAGACATCCGTGCAACTTCTAGAACACGATGGGAGATGTTTTCTGTGCTGGCACAGTTTTTCCTAGCCAGACATAGTGGAAAAGCGTTTTGCTAAGATGTAGACTACAAAAGACGCGAAAGACGAAGGTAGGATGCTCTCCGGAGGTAAGAGCCGCTGCCGGGCGTCTTTCGGCAGAAGCCGCGCTAAGGAGAGCACTGTGAGCGGCACAATCGTCTTTGCGCGAAGAAGCCGCTTCTTGGGCTCCGGCAGCCGGCGAGAGCGGCAGCTTCGGGAAGGTGAAGAAGCAAGCTGTACAACACTGGGATTGTGTGCGCACCTTGCCAACTGATAGAAAACAGTACCTTTGCACTCTCCTGACTTTTCCAATCACAGGAACATTCGATTGGAAGCTGTTTTGGACAACTTTTCTTTTCTTCCTGCCAAACACTTGGCAGACATCCGTGCAACTTCGAGAACACGATGGGAGATGTTTTCTGTGCTGGCACAGTTTTTCCTAGCCAGACATAGTGGAAAACCGTTTTGCCGAGGTGTAGACTACATAAGACGCGAAAGACGAAGGTAGGATGCTCTCCGGAGGTAAGAGCCGCTGCCGGGCGTCTTTCGGCAGAAGCCGCGCTAAGGAGAGCACTGTGAGCGGCACAATCGTCTTTGCGCGAAGAAGCCGCTTCTTCGGTTCCGGGAGCCGGCGAGAGCGGCAGCTTCGGGAAGGTGAAGAAGCAAGCTGTACAACACTGGGATTGTGTGCGCACCTTGCCAACTGATAGAAAACAGTACCTTTGCACTCTCCTGACTTTTCCAATCACAGGAACATTCGATTGGAAGCTGTTTTGGACAACTTTTCTTTTCTTCCTGCCAAACACTTGGCAGACATCCGTGCAACTTCTAGAACACGATGGGAGATGTTTTCTGTGCTGGCACAGTTTTTCCTAGCCAGACATAGTGGAAAAGCTTTTTGCCGAGGTGTAGACTACATAAGACGCGAAAGACGAAGGTAGGATGCTCTCCGGAGGTAAGAGCCGCTGCCGGGCGTCTTTCGGCAGAAGCCGCGCTAAGGAGAGCACTGTGAGCGGCACAATCGTCTTTGCGCGAAGAAGCCGCTTCTTGGGCTCCGGCAGCCGGCGAGAGCGGCAGCTTCGGGAAGGTGAAGAAGCAAGCTGTACAACACTGGGATTGTGTGCGCACCTTGCCAACTGATAGAAAACAGTACCTTTGCACTCTCCTGACTTTTCCAATCACAGGAACATTCGATTGGAAGCTGTTTTGGACAACTTTTCTTTTCTTCCTGCCAAACACTTGGCAGACATCCGTGCAACTTCTAGAACACGATGGGAGATGTTTTCTGTGCTGGCACAGTTTTTCCTAGCCAGACATAGTGGAAAAGCTTTTTGCCGAGGTGTAGATGAGAAGAGGAGCTAAAGACGAAGGTAGGATGCTCTCCGGAGGTAAGAGCCGCTGCCGGGCGTCTTTCGGCAGAAGCCGCGCTAAGGAGAGCACTGTGAGCGGCACAATCGTCTTTGCGCGAAGAAGCCGCTTCTTGGGCTCCGGCAGCCGGCGAGAGCGGCAGCTTCGGGAAGGTGAAGAAGCAAGCTGTACAACACTGGGATTGTGTGCGCACCTTGCCAACTGATAGAAAACAGTACCTTTGCACTCTCCTGACTTTTCCAATCACAGGAACATTCGATTGGAAGCTGTTTTGGACAACTTTTCTTTTCTTCCTGCCAAACACTTGGCAGACATCCGTGCAACTTCTAGAACACGATGGGAGATGTTTTCTGTGCTGGCACAGTTTTTCCTAGCCAGACATAGTGGAAAAGCTTTTTGCCGAGGTGTAGATGAGAAGAGGAGCTAAAGAGTGGATGTTAGCAAATGACACCCATCTTCAAAAAAGGCAATTAAGAGGACTCGCCATAGTACAAACCAGCCAGCCTCTTTTTTATCCCCAGGAAGTTGATGAAGCAGCTCTTCCTGGAAATCCTTGCCAGGCACATGACAGATGACCAAATAATGTAGTTAGCATGATTTTTCAGGGGAATTTCATGCTGAACATCACTTTAAACTCCTCTGATGAATCAACTTGACTGGTAGATGAAGGGAATATTATCTGCCTGGGCTTCAGGGAGGTTTTTGACATACCTCTACATGGCATCACACATACATATGGAAGCAATAGTGCAAAGGGGAGGGAATCAGTGTCTTTTCAGTGATGCTGAGGGAAAAGACAAGAGGCAGTGGGCACACACTGAAATACAGGAGATTGCCTTTGAACATCAGTAAATGTTTCTTTACTGTCAGGGTGACTGAACCACGGCACAGACTGCCCAGAAAGATTGTGGAGCCTGGATCTTTGAAGACATTAAAAGTACACCCAGATAGAATCCTGGGCAAGAGGCTCTAGGTATCCTGGTTTAGGCAGGGGGGTTGGGCCTGGTTAGCCCCACCAACCCCTTCCACTCTCTTTCATTCTGTGCTAGTGAATTCTCTTCAAGATGCATTTCAAAGCGCTGGCATGACAAAGTTCTGTGCAGACAGAGATCCAAATGGACATGGCATCTAAGTTCCTTAAGCAGTGTTCAAGAAGAATGTAAAACTCTGGCACAAGTGTCTCTTCCCTAACTGAATCCCTTTCATGGGAAAATTCCCAGCTCTAGAAAGATCTTCTGATACGCATGCTTAAGACTGACACTGGCTGAGCAAATTTCTCCCTATGTATATCTAAGACCAGTTAGGATCTTCACCCAAAGTGCAGTCAACATAGTCACAGAATGCCTATTGTTAAGAAGTGACAGCTTCCATCAGAATGGCAGCTATTGGTCCACAAAATGGATTAATGGATGGGAATTATCTACGTGGGTTAAAAACAAAAATAAAGAGTTGGTCTTTATTTATCAATTTCATGGCAATATTGATAAGGGAAGAAAAAGATCTAAGTCCTTGACTTTCTGGACTCGAGGAAAGATTTTAAAAATTCCTTGTAAAAATGTATGATCACAATCAGACTATTGAAACCATTTTAGTTGGGAACAAAGTTCCAAAATTGTCTAGATAGTGGCAAAGAAGCCAAGAAAATAGGAAAGAAACAAAAAGAGAGCAAAAGAGTCAGCTTCAGTGTACAAGCTCGTTCTAGAAGTAGTCTGCTGGGAAAAGGAACCCCCAGCTAAATTTCCAATGTATTCCTGCGCTTGATTCAGTAACTGGTCAATGTAAAAACCAATCCTTTTGTACAACTTCTTCCAGCAACAAAAACTCCAACAGGTTGACACTACCATCATGCCTGTTCCAGACATATTTAAAAGAGAAATGATGATTTTCTTGAAAACCTACTTACATAAAAGTTGCAAGATGGTGGAGGGATTCCCACATCCTCCTTCCTCCATCTGGCTTGAAAGTATATTTGATAAAATATGCAACAAAGCACATGATTTATAAGGGAGAGTCAAATGGATGATTTGGGAATCGATCTCTTGTTGATAGTAAACTTCATATCCACTCGGTGTGACCTTTTTAAAACAAAATGTGGAGCTGAGGCATGAATCTGCCACAACAATTGTAAAGCAAACATACACACTCCCCTTCATATGCCCCCCCTCCACACACACCTAGGCACACACAGAGATCAGCATAGCAGATCATGAACACCTTGGAAAAGACTGAAATGCTAAATGCCTCTCTTGATGGGCAAAAGAGCTGGTGCAGTAATTCAAATGCCTGGTACAAAAATTCTGTTTAATATTTAGCTCCTATTTAAAACACAGCTTTTCATTTCATTCTATTTACAGAATATTTTCATTTCATTTGTTTCTTTAAAATTACTTAGTTCTCACCTGTTGTATGTCTAGGAATATTTTCTTCCAAAAATAGAAAAAAATAGATGATATCTTTTCAGCAGAAAACATTGGTTGATACAATTTTAAACCATCATGATATGGAAGAATTCTTCTGTCCCTCTCGAAGGTGGAAGAAGCATTTGGATCACAGATCATCTACAATGAAATACTTGACATGTTTAAGATGCTTTCAATCAATTTTGATCGTCAATTGCTTATTTGTTGTAAACAGTAATTTTTCAGTGAAGGGAAAGTGTGTGTGGTATATCTACATGATATGTTCAAAGGCAGTTCCTACTAATGGCCAGGCTGAATTCCAGTAAATAATGTCCCGAATGATATTTTGCCGCCTTCTTTGGCACTTCATGAAATCTTACCCCGATGAAGTGCTGAAACAAAGAGATTTTCTCTTAGAGAGTGTCTCATGTTGTAACCTATCCCATGGATTTTATGCTGTAATTCTTATCTCTTTTAAAATTTACTATCTTCTGTACAGTTTTCATGAAACTTTCTGTTACAGTAGTGAATAGCACAGATAAATGTCATTTTGTACAACTTTGAATTTACCCCAAGAGCTGAGAGAAAACTTGATCCTATACTTCAATCCGAGTTTCTTCTATAGTCCGACTTTGTTTCTCTACCATCAAGCTTCTCCTTTGTTGCTGCTCCAAGCCCCGTCCAAGGTGACCTTGAATACTTTCAGGGATGGGACACCCACAACTTCTCTGGGCAACCTGTTCCAGTGTTCCAGCACTCCCACAGTAAAAAAGGCCTTCCTTTCATCTAATATGTGTAGGAAATCATAAATCTAGGCATAGAAGCTTGGAGTGCAAATTTGAAATTCTTTGGATTTGAAGCACATTTTATATGAATACTGACTTACAGATGACTAAAAGATGTTGATGGGCATTTGAGCTGACAAGTTTTGAAAAAGTGCACGGAAATTAAAATTGAAACCACTAAAATTAAAAACTCCTTGCCATTTTCTTTTTCCTCTCCTATTCAAAATTGCATATGTCAGATATCAGTGCTTCATGCAAACCTCTCAGATGCTCTCAGAGAAAAAGCTTTTCTTTCAGACTAAGTTGCGGTTGACGTAGAACACTAGCAGGAGTGAAAGATTTTCTGGGCATCGGGGCAGCCCGTTCTCCTTGGATTTGTGTGCAGAATGCATTTTATCCAAACTGGAAAATAGATCCCAGCTCTGTTCTATTCATCATTCTTACTTCATCAGGCCAGAAGATTCTGTGAAAAGTAGCCTGTGGACCTTGAAGACAGCGCATGTGAACCAGATGAGAGGTGATAGAGAAGTTGAGGGAGAGAAGAAAGAGCATGAGGCTGAAACCAGAAAGTATTTCTCCACGTGATCATGGAAGATTGCAGGAGCCACTTGGTACTATCAAACCAGCCCAACTTGGCACTGGTGCCACCTTGGGTCTGGGAGCCATGTTGCATATCGTGCATTTTAAGGAGCCAGCTGGCCACACCCAGCCATATGCCCCCAAACACAAACCAAGGCCCTTTTCTCTGGCAAACAAAACTCAGCTGCCCTGCTTCTGGATGGCAGATTGCAGGAACCACTTGGTACTATCAAACCAGCCCAACTTGGCACTGGTGCCACCATGGGTCTGGTCACCATCCTGCCTATTGTAGCTTTTCAGGAGCCAGCCGGTCACTCTCAGCCATAGGCCCCCAGACACAAACCTCGGCCCGTTTCCCTGGCAAACAAAAGTAAGCTGCCCCGCTTCGGCATGGCAGATTGCAGGAGCTATTTAGTACTATCAAACCAGCCCGACTTGGCACTGGTGACACCTCTGGTCTGGGAACCATCCTGCCTATCGTGGATTTTCAGGGGCCAGCCGGCCACTCTCAGCCATATGCCCCCAAAAACAAACCACGGCCCTTTTCTCTGGCAAACAAAACTCAACTGCCCCTCTTCTGGATGGCAAATTTTAGGACGCACTTTGTACTACGAAAACCGCCCGACGTGGCACTGGTGCCACCTTGTGTCAGGGAACCATCCTGCATATCGAGCTTTTTAAGGAGCCAGCCGGCCACGCCCAGCCATATACCCCCAAAAACAAACCACGGACCATTTCTCATGGAAACAAAAATCCGCTGCCCCGCGTCTGGATGGCAGATTGCAGGAGCCACTTTGCACCATCAAACCAGCCCGACTTGGCACTGGTGCCACCTTGGGTCTGGGAACAATCCTGCATATCGTGGATTCTAAGGAGCCAGCCGGCCACTCCCAGCCACAGGCCCCCAAACACAAACAACGGCGCTTTTCCCTGGAAAACAAAACTCGCCTGCCAGCTTTTTGATGGCAGATTGCAGGAGCCACTTGGTACTATCAAATCATCCCAACTTGGCACTGGTGCCACTATGGGTCTGGGAACCATCCTGCCTATTGTAGCATTTCAGGAGCCAGCCGGTCACTCCCAGCCATAGGCCCCCAGACACAAACCTCGGACCGTTTCCCTGGCAAACAAAATTAAGCTGCCCCGATTCTGGATGGCAGATTGCAGGAGCCACTTGGTGCTATCAAACCAGCCCGACTTGGCACTGGTGCCACCTTGGGTCTGGGAACCATCCTGCGTATAGTGGATTCTAAGCAGCCAGCCGGCCACTCTGAGCCACAGGCCCCCAAACACAAACAACGGCGCTTTTCCCTGGAAAACAAAACTCGCCTGCCAAATTTTTGATGGCAGATTGCAGGAGCCACTTGGTACTATCAAACCAGCCCAACTTGGTACTGGTGCCACCATGGGTCTGGTCACCATCCTGCCTATCGTAGCTTTTCAGGAGCCAGCCGGTCACTCCCAGCCATAGGCCCCCAGACAAATACCTCGGCCCGTTTCCCTGGCAAACAAAAGTAAGCTGCCCCGCTTCTGGATGGCAGATTACAGCAGCCACATGGTACTATCAAACCAGGCCAACATGGCACTGGTGCCACCTTGGCTCTGGGAACCATCCTGCCTATCGTGGATTTTCAGGGGCCAGCCGGCCACTCTCAGCCATATGCCCCCAAACACATACCACGGCCCTTTGCTCTGGCAAACAAAACTCAACTGCCCCTCTTCTGGATGGCAAATTGCAGGACGCACTTGGTACTACGAAAACAGCCCGACTTGGCAGTGATGCCACCTTGGGTCAGGGAACAATCCTGCGTATCGATCTTTTTAAGGAGCCAGCCGGTCACTCCCAGCCATAGGCCCCCAGACACAAAGCTCTACCCTTTTCCCTGGCAAACAAAAGTAAGCTACCCCGCTTCTGGATGGCAGATTGCAGGAGTCACTTTGCACCATCAAACCAGCCCGACTTGGCACTGGTGCCACCTCTGGTCTGGGACCCATCCTGCGTATCGTGGATTCTAAGGAGACAGCTGGCCACTCCCAGCCACAGGCCCCCAAACACAAACAACGGCGCTTTTCCCTGGAAAACAAAACTCGCTTGCCAACTTTTTGATGGCAGATTGCAGGAGCCACTTGGTACTATCAAACCACCCCAACTTGGCAACAAGTGGCTTGAAAGTATATTTGATAAAATATGCAACAAAGCACATGATTTATAAGGGAGAGTCAAATGGATGATTTGGGAATCGATCTCTTGTTGATAGTAAACTTCATATCCACTCGGTGTGACCTTTTTAAAACAAAATGTGGAGCTGAGGCATGAATCTGCCACAACAATTGTAAAGCAAACATACACACTCCCCTTCATATGCCCCCCCCTCCACACACACCTAGGCCCAAGAAGCGGCTTCTTCGCGCAAAGACGATTGTGCCGCTCACAGGGCTCTCCTTAGCGCGGCTTCTGCCGAAAGACGCCCGGCAGCGGCTCTTACCTCCGGAGAGCATCCTACCTTCGTCTTTAGCTCCTCTTCTCATCTACACCTCGGCAAAACGCTTTTCCACTATGTCTGGCTAGGAAAAACTGTGCCAGCACAGAAAACATCTCCCATCGTGTTCTCGAAGTTGCACGGATGTCTGCCAAGTGTTTGGCAGGAAGAAAAGAAAAGTTGTCCAAAACAGCTTCCAATCGAATGTTCATGTGATTGGAAAAGTCAGGAGAGTGCAAAGGTACTGTTTACTATCAGTTGGCAAAGTGCGCACACAATCCCAGTGTTGTACAGCTTGCTTCTTCACCTTCCCGAAGCTGCCGCTCTCGCCGGCTGCCGGAGCCCAAGAAGCTGCTTCTTCGCGCAAAGACGATTGTGCCGCTCACAGGGCTCTCCTTAGCGCGGCTTCTGCCGAAAGACGCCCGGCAGCGGCTCTTACCTCCGGAGAGCATCCTACCTTCGTCTTTCGCGTCTTTTGTAGTCTACATCTTAGCAAAACGCTTCTCCACTATGTCTGGCTAGGAAAAACTGTGCCAGCACAGAAAACATCTCCCATCGTGTTCTAGAAGTTGCACGGATGTCTGCCAAGTGTTTGGCAGGAAGAAAAGAAAAGTTGTCCAAAACAGCTTCCAATCGAATGTTCCTGTGATTGGAAAAGTCAGGAGAGTGCAAAGGTACTGTTTTCTATCAGTTGGCAAGGTGCGCACACAATCCCAGTGTTGTACAGCTTGCTTCTTCACCTTCCCGAAGCTGCCGCTCTCGCCGGCTCCCGGAACCGAAGAAGCGGCTTCTTCGCGCAAAGACGATTGTGCCGCTCACAGGGCTCTCCTTAGCGCGGCTTCTGCCGAAAGACGCCCGGCAGCGGCTCTTACCTCCGGAGAGCATCCTACCTTCGTCTTTCGCGTCTTTTGTAGTCTACATCTTAGCAAAACGCTTTTCCACTATGTCTGGCTAGGAAAAACTGTGCCAGCACAGAAAACATCTCCCATCGTGTTCTAGAAGTTGCACGGATGTCTGCCAAGTGTTTGGCAGGAAGAAAAGAAAAGTTGTCCAAAACAGCTTCCAATCGAATGTTCCTGTGATTGGAAAAGTCAGGAGAGTGCAAAGGTACTGTTTTCTATCAGTTGGCAAGGTGCGCACACAATCCCAGTGTTGTACAGCTTGCTTCTTCACCTTCCCGAAGCTGCCGCTCTCGCCGGCTGCCGGAGCCCAAGAAGCGGCTTCTTCGCGCAAAGACGATTGTGCCGCTCACAGTGCTCTCCTTAGCGCGGCTTCTGCCGAAAGACGCCCGGCAGCGGCTCTTACCTCCGGAGAGCATCCTACCTTCGTCTTTCGCGTCTTATGTAGTCTACACCTCGGCAAAAAGCTTTTCCACTATGTCTGGCTAGGAAAAACTGTGCCAGCACAGAAAACATCTCCCATCGTGTTCTAGAAGTTGCACGGATGTCTGCCAAGTGTTTGGCAGGAAGAAAAGAAAAGTTGTCCAAAACAGCTTCCAATCGAATGTTCCTGTGATTGGAAAAGTCAGGAGAGTGCAAAGGTACTGTTTTCTATCAGTTGGCAAGGTGCGCACACAATCCCAGTGTTGTACAGCTTGCTTCTTCACCTTCCCGAAGCTGCCGCTCTCGCCGGCTCCCGGAACCGAAGAAGCGGCTTCTTCGCGCAAAGACGATTGTGCCGCTCACAGTGCTCTCCTTAGCGCGGCTTCTGCCGAAAGACGCCCGGCAGCGGCTCTTACCTCCGGAGAGCATCCTACCTTCGTCTTTCGCGTCTTTTGTAGTCTACATCTTAGCAAAACGCTTCTCCACTATGTCTGGCTAGGAAAAACTGTGCCAGCACAGAAAACATCTCCCATCGTGTTCTAGAAGTTGCACGGATGTCTGCCAAGTGTTTGGCAGGAAGAAAAGAAAAGTTGTCCAAAACAGCTTCCAATCGAATGTTCCTGTGATTGGAAAAGTCAGGAGAGTGCAAAGGTACTGTTTTCTATCAGTTGGCAAGGTGCGCACACAATCCCAGTGTTGTACAGCTTGCTTCTTCACCTTCCCGAAGCTGCCGCTCTCGCCGGCTGCCGGAGCCCAAGAAGCGGCTTCTTCGCGCAAAGACGATTGTGCCGCTCACAGTGCTCTCCTTAGCGCGGCTTCTGCCGAAAGACGCCCGGCAGCGGCTCTTACCTCCGGAGAGCATCCTACCTTCGTCTTTCGCGTCTTTTGTAGTCTACATCTTAGCAAAACGCTTTTCCACTATGTCTGGCTAGGAAAAACTGTGCCAGCACAGAAAACATCTCCCATCGTGTTCTAGAAGTTGCACGGATGTCTGCCAAGTGTTTGGCAGGAAGAAAAGAAAAGTTGTCCAAAACAGCTTCCAATCGAATGTTCCTGTGATTGGAAAAGTCAGGAGAGTGCAAAGGTACTGTTTTCTATCAGTTGGCAAGGTGCGCACACAATCCCAGTGTTGTACAGCTTGCTTCTTCACCTTCCCGAAGCTGCCGCTCTCGCCGGCTGCCGGAGCCCAAGAAGCGGCTTCTTCGCGCAAAGACGATTGTGCCGCTCACAGTGCTCTCCTTAGCGCGGCTTCTGCTGAAAGACGCCCGGCAGCGGCTCTTACCTCCGGAGAGCATCCTACCTTCGTCTTTCGCGTCTTATGTAGTCTACACCTCGGCAAAAAGCTTTTCCACTATGTCTGGCTAGGAAAAACTGTGCCAGCACAGAAAACATCTCCCATCGTGTTCTAGAAGTTGCACGGATGTCTGCCAAGTGTTTGGCAGGAAGAAAAGAAAAGTTGTCCAAAACAGCTTCCAATCGAATGTTCCTGTGATTGGAAAAGTCAGGAGAGTGCAAAGGTACTGTTTTCTATCAGTTGGCAAGGTGCGCACACAATCCCAGTGTTGTACAGCTTGCTTCTTCACCTTCCCGAAGCTGCCGCTCTCGCCGGCTGCCGGAGCCCAAGAAGCGGCTTCTTTCAGGATGGTTCCCAGACCAGAGGTGGCACCAGTGCCAAGTTGGGCTGGTTTGATGGTGCAAAGTGGCTCCTGCAATCTGCCATCCAGAAGCGGGGTAGCTTACTTTTGTTTGCCAGGGAAACGGGCCGAAATATTTGTCTAGGCGCCTCTGGCTGGGGGTGGCTGGCTGGCACCTGAAAAGCTACGATAGGCAGGATGGTGACCAGACCCATGGTGGCACCAGTGCCAAGTTGGGCTGGTTTGATAGTACCAAGTGGCTCCTGCAATCTGCCATCAAATGTTTGGCAGGCGAGTTTTGTTTTCCAGGGAAAAGCACCGTTGTTTGTGTTTGGGGGCCTGTGGCTGGGAGTGGCCAGCTGGCTCCTTAGAATCCACGATACGCAGGATGGTTCCCAGACCCAAGGTGGCACCAGTGCCAAGTCGGGCTGGTTTGTTAGTACCAAGTGGTTCCTGCAATCTGCCATCCAGAAGCGGGGCAGCTGAATTTTGTTTGCCAGAGAAAAAGGCTGTTGTTTGTGTTTCGGGGCCTGTGGCTGGCAGTGGACGGCTGGCTCCTGAAAATCCATGATACGCAGCATGGTTCCCAGACCCAAGGTGGCACCAGTGCCAAGTCGGGCTGGTTTGATACTACCAAGTGCGTCCTGCAATCTGCCATCCAGAAGCGGGGCAGCTTAATTTTGTTTGCCAGGGAAACGGGCCGTGGGTTTTGTATGGGGGCCTATGGCTGAGAGTGGCCGGCTGGCTCCTGAAAATCCACGCTAGGCAGCATGGTTCCCAGATGCAAGGTGGCACCAGTGCCAAGTCGGGCTGGTTTGATGGTGCAAAGTGGCTCCTGCAATCTGCCATCCAGAAGCGGGGCAGCTGATTTTTGTTTGCCAGAGAAAAATTCCGTGGATTGTTTTTGGGGGCATATTGCTGGGAGTGGCCGGCTGGCTCCTTAAAATGCTCGATACGCATGATGGTTCCCAGGCCCAAGGTGTCACCACTACCAAGTCGGCCTGCGGTTTTAGTATCAAGTTCATCCTGCAATTTGCCATCCAGAAGAGGGGCAGTTGAGTTTTGTTTGCCAGAGAAACGGGCCGAGGTTTCTGTTTGGGGACATATGGCTGAGAGTGGCCGGCTGGCCCCTGAATATCCACGATACACAGCATGGTTCCCAGATCCAAGGTGGCACCAGTGCCAAGTTGGGCTGGTTTGATAGTCCCAAGTGTCTCCTGCAATCTGCCATCCAGAAGCGGGGCAGCTTACTTTTGTTTGCCAGGGAAACGGGCCTAGGTTTTTGTCTGGGGGCCTGTGGCTAGGAGTGGCCGGCTGGCTCCTTAGAATCCACGATACGCAGGATGTTTCCCAGACCCAAGGTGGCACCAGTGCCAAGTCGGGCTGGTTTGATAGTACCAAGTGGCTCCTGCAAACTCCATCAAAATGTTGGCAGACGTGTTTTGTTTTCCAGGGAACAGCGCCGTTGATTTTGTTTGGGGACCTGTGGCTGGGAGTGGCCGGCTGGCTCCTTAGAATCCACGATACGCAGGATGGTTCCCAGACCCAAGGTGGCACCAGTGCCAAGTCGGGCTGGTTTGATTACACCAAGTGGCTCCTGCAATCTGCCATCCAGAAGTGAGGCAGCTAAGTTTTGTTTGCCAGAAAAAAGGGCCGTGGTTTTTGTTGGGGGCCTGTGGCTGGGAGTAGCCGGCTGGCTCCTTAAAATCCACGATAGGCTGGATGGTTCCCAGACCCAAGGTGGCACCAGTGCCAAGTCGGGCTGGTTTGATAGTACCAAGTGGCTCCTGCAATCTGCCATCCAGAAGCGGTGCAGTTGAGTTTTGTTTACCAGAGAAAAGGGCCGTGGGTTGTGTTTGGGGGCATATGGCTGGGAGTGGCCGGCTGTCTCATTAAAAAGATCGATACGCAGGATGGTTCCCAGACCCAAGGTGGCACCAGTGCCAAGTCGGGCTGGTTTGATAGTCCCAAGTGGCTCCTGCAAACTGCCATCCAGAAGCGGGGCAGCTGAGTTTTGTTTGCCAGGGAAATGGGCCGTTGTTTGTGTTTGGGGGCCTGTGGCTGGGAGTGTTCGGCTGGTTCCTGAATATGTACGATACGCAGGATTGTTCCCAGACCCAAGGTGGCACCAGTGCCAAGTCGGGCTGGTTTGATGGTGCAAAGTGGCTCCTGCAATCTGCCATCCAGACGCGGGGCAGCGGATTTTTGTTTCCATGAGAAATGGTCCGTGGTTTGTTTTTGGGGGTATATGGCTGGGCCTGGCCGGCTGGCTCCTTAAAAAGCTCGATATGCAGGATGGTTCCCTGACACAAGGTGGCACCAGTGCCACGTCGGGCGGTTTTCGTAGTACAAAGTGCGTCCTAAAATTTGCCATCCAGAAGAGGGGCAGTTGAGTTTTGTTTGCCAGAGAAAAGGTCCGTGGTTTGTTTTTGGGGGCATATGGCTGAGAGTGGCTGGGTGGCCCCTGAAAATCCACGATACACAGGATGGTTCCCAGATCCAAGGTGGCACCTGTGCCAAGTCGGGCTGATTTGATAGTACTAAGTAGCTCCTGCAATCTGCCATCCAGAAGCGGGGCAGCTTACTTTTGTTTGCCAGGGAAACGGGCCGAGGTTTGTGTTTGGGGGCCTATGGCTGAGAGTGACCGGCTGGCTCCTGAAAAGCTACAATAGGCAGGATGGTGACCAGACCCATGGTGGCACCAGTGCCAAGTTGGGCTGGTTTGATAGTACCAAGTGGTTCCTGCAATCTGCCATCCAGAAGCAGGGCAGCTGAGTTTTGTTTGCCAGAGAAAAGGGCCTTGGTTTGTGTTTGGGGGCATATGGCTGGGTGTGGCCAGCTGGCTCCTTAAAATGCACGATATGCAACATGGCTCCCAGACCCAAGGTGGCACCAGTGCCAAGTTGGGCTGGTTTGATAGTACCAAGTGGCTCCTGCAATCTTCCATGATCACGTGGAGAAATACTTTCTGGTTTCAGCCTCATGCTCTTTCTTCTCTCCCTCAACTTCTCTATCACCTCTCATCTGGTTCACATGCGCTGTCTTCAAGGTCCACAGGCTACTTTTCACAGAATCTTCTGGCCTGATGAAGTAAGAATGATGAATAGAACAGAGCTGGGATCTATTTTCCAGTTTGGATAAAATGCATTCTGCACACAAATCCAAGGAGAACGGGCTGCCCCGATGCCCAGAAAATCTTTCACTCCTGCTAGTGTTCTACGTCAACCGCAACTTAGTCTGAAAGAAAAGCTTTTTCTCTGAGAGCATCTGAGAGGTTTGCATGAAGCACTGATATCTGACATATGCAATTTTGAATAGGAGAGGAAAAAGAAAATGGCAAGGAGTTTTTAATTTTAGTGGTTTCAATTTTAATTTCCGTGCACTTTTTCAAAACTTGTCAGCTCAAATGCCCATCAACATCTTTTAGTCATCTGTAAGTCAGTATTCATATAAAATGTGCTTCAAATCCAAAGAATTTCAAATTTGCACTCCAAGCTTCTATGCCTAGATTTATGATTTCCTACACATATTAGATGAAAGGAAGGCCTTTTTTACTGTGGGAGTGCTGGAACACTGGAACAGGTTGCCCAGAGAAGTTGTGGGTGTCCCATCCCTGAAAGTATTCAAGGTCACCTTGGACGGGGCTTGGAGCAGCAACAAAGGAGAAGCTTGATGGTAGAGAAACAAAGTTGGACTATAGAAGAAACTCGGATTGAAGTATAGGATCAAGTTTTCTCTCAGCTCTTGGGGTAAATTCAAAGTTGTACAAAATGACATTTATCTGTGCTATTCACTACTGTAACAGAAAGTTTCATGAAAACTGTACAGAAGATAGTAAATTTTAAAAGAGATAAGAATTACAGCATAAAATCCATGGGATAGGTTACAACATGAGACACTCTCTAAGAGAAAATCTCTTTGTTTCAGCACTTCATCGGGGTAAGATTTCATGAAGTGCCAAAGAAGGCGGCAAAATATCATTCGGGACATTATTTACTGGAATTCAGCCTGGCCATTAGTAGGAACTGCCTTTGAACATATCATGTAGATATACCACACACACTTTCCCTTCACTGAAAAATTACTGTTTACAACAAATAAGCAATTGACGATCAAAATTGATTGAAAGCATCTTAAACATGTCAAGTATTTCATTGTAGATGATCTGTGATCCAAATGCTTCTTCCACCTTCGAGAGGGACAGAAGAATTCTTCCATATCATGATGGTTTAAAATTGTATCAACCAATGTTTTCTGCTGAAAAGATATCATCTATTTTTTTCTATTTTTGGAAGAAAATATTCCTAGACATACAACAGGTGAGAACTAAGTAATTTTAAAGAAACAAATGAAATGAAAATATTCTGTAAATAGAATGAAATGAAAAGCTGTGTTTTAAATAGGAGCTAAATATTAAACAGAATTTTTGTACCAGGCATTTGAATTACTGCACCAGCTCTTTTGCCCATCAAGAGAGGCATTTAGCATTTCAGTCTTTTCCAAGGTGTTCATGATCTGCTATGCTGATCTCTGTGTGTGCCTAGGTGTGTGTGGAGGGGGGGGCTTATGAAGGGGAGTGTGTATGTTTGCTTTACAATTGTTGTGGCAGATTCATGCCTCAGCTCCACATTTTGTTTTAAAAAGGTCACACCGAGTGGATATGAAGTTTACTATCAACAAGAGATCGATTCCCAAATCATCCATTTGACTCTCCCTTATAAATCATGTGCTTTGTTGCATATTTTATCAAATATACTTTCAAGCCAGATGGAGGAAGGAGGATGTGGGAATCCCTCCACCATCTTGCAACTTTTATGTAAGTAGGTTTTCAAGAAAATCATCATTTCTCTTTTAAATATGTCTGGAACAGGCATGATGGTAGTGTCAACCTGTTGGAGTTTTTGTTGCTGGAAGAAGTTGTACAAAAGGATTGGTTTTTACATTGACCAGTTACTGAATCAAGCGCAGGAATACATTGGAAATTTAGCTGGGGGTTCCTTTTCCCAGCAGACTACTTCTAGAACGAGCTTGTACACTGAAGCTGACTCTTTTGCTCTCTTTTTGTTTCTTTCCTATTTTCTTGGCTTCTTTGCCACTATCTAGACAATTTTGGAACTTTGTTCCCAACTAAAATGGTTTCAATAGTCTGATTGTGATCATACATTTTTACAAGGAATTTTTAAAATCTTTCCTCGAGTCCAGAAAGTCAAGGACTTAGATCTTTTTCTTCCCTTATCAATATTGCCATGAAATTGATAAATAAAGACCAACTCTTTATTTTTGTTTTTAACCCACGTAGATAATTCCCATCCATTAATCCATTTTGTGGACCAATAGCTGCCATTCTGATGGAAGCTGTCACTTCTTAACAATAGGCATTCTGTGACTATGTTGACTGCACTTTGGGTGAAGATCCTAACTGGTCTTAGATATACATAGGGAGAAATTTGCTCAGCCAGTGTCAGTCTTAAGCATGCGTATCAGAAGATCTTTCTAGAGCTGGGAATTTTCCCATGAAAGGGATTCAGTTAGGGAAGAGACACTTGTGCCAGAGTTTTACATTCTTCTTGAACACTGCTTAAGGAACTTAGATGCCATGTCCATTTGGATCTCTGTCTGCACAGAACTTTGTCATGCCAGCGCTTTGAAATGCATCTTGAAGAGAATTCACTAGCACAGAATGAAAGAGAGTGGAAGGGGTTGGTGGGGCTAACCAGGCCCAACCCCCCTGCCTAAACCAGGATACCTAGAGCCTCTTGCCCAGGATTCTATCTGGGTGTACTTTTAATGTCTTCAAAGATCCAGGCTCCACAATCTTTCTGGGCAGTCTGTGCCGTGGTTCAGTCACCCTGACAGTAAAGAAACATTTACTGATGTTCAAAGGCAATCTCCTGTATTTCAGTGTGTGCCCACTGCCTCTTGTCTTTTCCCTCAGCATCACTGAAAAGACACTGATTCCCTCCCCTTTGCACTATTGCTTCCATATGTATGTGTGATGCCATGTAGAGGTATGTCAAAAACCTCCCTGAAGCCCAGGCAGATAATATTCCCTTCATCTACCAGTCAAGTTGATTCATCAGAGGAGTTTAAAGTGATGTTCAGCATGAAATTCCCCTGAAAAATCATGCTAACTACATTATTTGGTCATCTGTCATGTGCCTGGCAAGGATTTCCAGGAAGAGCTGCTTCATCAACTTCCTGGGGATAAAAAAGAGGCTGGCTGGTTTGTACTATGGCGAGTCCTCTTAATTGCCTTTTTTGAAGATGGGTGTCATTTGCTAACATCCACTCTTTAGCTCCTCTTCTCATCTACACCTCGGCAAAAAGCTTTTCCACTATGTCTGGCTAGGAAAAACTGTGCCAGCACAGAAAACATCTCCCATCGTGTTCTAGAAGTTGCACGGATGTCTGCCAAGTGTTTGGCAGGAAGAAAAGAAAAGTTGTCCAAAACAGCTTCCAATCGAATGTTCCTGTGATTGGAAAAGTCAGGAGAGTGCAAAGGTACTGTTTTCTATCAGTTGGCAAGGTGCGCACACAATCCCAGTGTTGTACAGCTTGCTTCTTCACCTTCCCGAAGCTGCCGCTCTCGCCGGCTCCCGGAACCGAAGAAGCGGCTTCTTCGCGCAAAGACGATTGTGCCGCTCACAGGGCTCTCCTTAGCGCGGCTTCTGCCGAAAGACGCCCGGCAGCGGCTCTTACCTCCGGAGAGCATCCTACCTTCGTCTTTAGCTCCTCTTCTCATCTACACCTCGGCAAAACGCTTTTCCACTATGTCTGGCTAGGAAAAACTGTGCCAGCACAGAAAACATCTCCCATCGTGTTCTCGAAGTTGCACGGATGTCTGCCAAGTGTTTGGCAGGAAGAAAAGAAAAGTTGTCCAAAACAGCTTCCAATCGAATGTTCATGTGATTGGAAAAGTCAGGAGAGTGCAAAGGTACGGTTTACTATCAGTTGGCAAAGTGCGCACACAATCCCAGTGTTGTACAGCTTGCTTCTTCACCTTCCCGAAGCTGCCGCTCTCGCCGGCTGCCGGAGCCCAAGAAGCTGCTTCTTCGCGCAAAGACGATTGTGCCGCTCACAGGGCTCTCCTTAGCGCGGCTTCTGCCGAAAGACGCCCGGCAGCGGCTCTTACCTCCGGAGAGCATCCTACCTTCGTCTTTCGCGTCTTATGTAGTCTACACCTCGGCAAAAAGCTTTTCCACTATGTCTGGCTAGGAAAAACTGTGCCAGCACAGAAAACATCTCCCATCGTGTTCTAGAAGTTGCACGGATGTCTGCCAAGTGTTTGGCAGGAAGAAAAGAAAAGTTGTCCAAAACAGCTTCCAATCGAATGTTCCTGTGATTGGAAAAGTCAGGAGAGTGCAAAGGTACTGTTTTCTATCAGTTGGCAAGGTGCGCACACAATCCCAGTGTTGTACAGCTTGCTTCTTCACCTTCCCGAAGCTGCCGCTCTCGCCGGCTGCCGGAGCCCAAGAAGCGGCTTCTTCGCGCAAAGACGATTGTGCCGCTCACAGTGCTCTCCTTAGCGCGGCTTCTGCCGAAAGACGCCCGGCAGCGGCTCTTACCTCCGGAGAGCATCCTACCTTCGTCTTTCGCGTCTTTTGTAGTCTACATCTTAGCAAAACGCTTTTCCACTATGTCTGGCTAGGAAAAACTGTGCCAGCACAGAAAACATCTCCCATCGTGTTCTAGAAGTTGCACGGATGTCTGCCAAGTGTTTGGCAGGAAGAAAAGAAAAGTTGTCCAAAACAGCTTCCAATCGAATGTTCCTGTGATTGGAAAAGTCAGGAGAGTGCAAAGGTACTGTTTTCTATCAGTTGGCAAGGTGCGCACACAATCCCAGTGTTGTACAGCTTGCTTCTTCACCTTCCCGAAGCTGCCGCTCTCGCCGGCTGCCGGAGCCCAAGAAGCGGCTTCTTCGCGCAAAGACGATTGTGCCGCTCACAGTGCTCTCCTTAGCGCGGCTTCTGCCGAAAGACGCCCGGCAGCGGCTCTTACCTCCGGAGAGCATCCTACCTTCGTCTTTCGCGTCTTTTGTAGTCTACATCTTAGCAAAACGCTTTTCCACTATGTCTGGCTAGGAAAAACTGTGCCAGCACAGAAAACATCTCCCATCGTGTTCTCGAAGTTGCACGGATGTCTGCCAAGTGTTTGGCAGGAAGAAAAGAAAAGTTGTCCAAAACAGCTTCCAATCGAATGTTCCTGTGATTGGAAAAGTCAGGAGAGTGCAAAGGTACTGTTTTCTATCAGTTGGCAAGGTGCGCACACAATCCCAGTGTTGTACAGCTTGCTTCTTCACCTTCCCGAAGCTGCCGCTCTCGCCGGCTGCCGGAGCCCAAGAAGCGGCTTCTTCGCGCAAAGACGATTGTGCCGCTCACAGGGCTCTCCTTAGCGCGGCTTCTGCCGAAAGACGCCCGGCAGCGGCTCTTACCTCCTGAGAGTGGCAGCTTCGGGAAGGTGAAGAAGCAAGCTGTACAACACTGGGATTGTGTGCGCACCTTGCCAACTGATAGAAAACAGTACCTTTGCACTCTCCTGACTCTTCCAATCACAGGAACATTCGATTGGAAGCTGTTTTGGACAACTTTTCTTTTCTTCCTCCCAAACACTTGGCAGACATCCGTGCAACTTCTAGAAAACGATGGGAGATGTTTTCTGGGCTGGCACGGTTTTTCCTAGCCAGACATAGTGGAAAAGCGTTTTGCTAAGATGTAGACTACATAAGACGCGAAAGACGAAGGTAGGATGCTCTCCGGAGTTAAGAGCCGCTGCCGGGCGTCTTTCGGCAGAAGCCGCGCTAAGGAGAGCCCTGTGAGCGGCACAATCGTCTTTGCGCGAAGAAGCCGATTCTTCGGTTCCGGGAGCCGGCGAGAGCGGCAGCTTCGGGAAGGTGAAGAAGCAAGCTGTACAACACTGGGATTGTGTGCGCACCTTGCCAACTGATAGAAAACAGTACCTTTGCACTCTCCTGACTTTTCCAATCACAGGAACATTCGATTGGAAGCTGTTTTGGACAACTTTTCTTTTCTTCCTGCCAAACACTTGGCAGACATCCGTGCAACTTCTAGAACACGATGGGAGATGTTTTCTGTGCTGGCACAGTTTTTCCTAGCCAGACATAGTGGAAAAGCGTTTTGCTAAGATGTAGACTACAAAAGACGCGAAAGACGAAGGTAGGATGCTCTCCGGAGGTAAGAGCCGCTGCCGGGCGTCTTTCGGCAGAAGCCGCGCTAAGGAGAGCACTGTGAGCGGCACAATCGTCTTTGCGCGAAGAAGCCGCTTCTTGGGCTCCGGCAGCCGGCGAGAGCGGCAGCTTCGGGAAGGTGAAGAAGCAAGCTGTACAACACTGGGATTGTGTGCGCACCTTGCCAACTGATAGAAAACAGTACCTTTGCACTCTCCTGACTTTTCCAATCACAGGAACATTCGATTGGAAGCTGTTTTGGACAACTTTTCTTTTCTTCCTGCCAAACACTTGGCAGACATCCGTGCAACTTCTAGAACACGATGGGAGATGTTTTCTGTGCTGGCACAGTTTTTCCTAGCCAGACATAGTGGAAAAGCGTTTTGCTAAGATGTAGACTACAAAAGACGCGAAAGACGAAGGTAGGATGCTCTCCGGAGGTAAGAGCCGCTGCCGGGCGTCTTTCGGCAGAAGCCGCGCTAAGGAGAGCCCTGTGAGCGGCACAATCGTCTTTGCGCGAAGAAGCCGCTTCTTGGGCTCCGGCAGCCGGCGAGAGCGGCAGCTTCGGGAAGGTGAAGAAGCAAGCTGTACAACACTGGGATTGTGTGCGCACCTTGCCAACTGATAGAAAACAGTACCTTTGCACTCTCCTGACTTTTCCAATCACAGGAACATTCGATTGGAAGCTGTTTTGGACAACTTTTCTTTTCTTCCTGCCAAACACTTGGCAGACATCCGTGCAACTTCTAGAACACGATGGGAGATGTTTTCTGTGCTGGCACAGTTTTTCCTAGCCAGACATAGTGGAAAAGCTTTTTGCCGAGGTGTAGACTACATAAGACGCGAAAGACGAAGGTAGGATGCTCTCCGGAGGTAAGAGCCGCTGCCGGGCGTCTTTCGGCAGAAGCCGCGCTAAGGAGAGCACTGTGAGCGGCACAATCGTCTTTGCGCGAAGAAGCCGCTTCTTGGGCTCCGGCAGCCGGCGAGAGCGGCAGCTTCGGGAAGGTGAAGAAGCAAGCTGTACAACACTGGGATTGTGTGCGCACCTTGCCAACTGATAGAAAACAGTACCTTTGCACTCTCCTGACTTTTCCAATCACAGGAACATTCGATTGGAAGCTGTTTTGGACAACTTTTCTTTTCTTCCTGCCAAACACTTGGCAGACATCCGTGCAACTTCTAGAACACGATGGGAGATGTTTTCTGTGCTGGCACAGTTTTTCCTAGCCAGACATAGTGGAAAAGCGTTTTGCTAAGATGTAGACTACAAAAGACGCGAAAGACGAAGGTAGGATGCTCTCCGGAGGTAAGAGCCGCTGCCGGGCGTCTTTCGGCAGAAGCCGCGCTAAGGAGAGCCCTGTGAGCGGCACAATCGTCTTTGCGCGAAGAAGCCGCTTCTTCGGTTCCGGGAGCCGGCGAGAGCGGCAGCTTCGGGAAGGTGAAGAAGCAAGCTGTACAACACTGGGATTGTGTGCGCACCTTGCCAACTGATAGAAAACAGTACCTTTGCACTCTCCTGACTTTTCCAATCACAGGAACATTCGATTGGAAGCTGTTTTGGACAACTTTTCTTTTCTTCCTGCCAAACACTTGGCAGACATCCGTGCAACTTCTAGAACACGATGGGAGATGTTTTCTGTGCTGGCACAGTTTTTCCTAGCCAGACATAGTGGAAAAGCGTTTTGCTAAGATGTAGACTACAAAAGACGCGAAAGACGAAGGTAGGATGCTCTCCGGAGGTAAGAGCCGCTGCCGGGCGTCTTTCGGCAGAAGCCGCGCTAAGGAGAGCCCTGTGAGCGGCACAATCGTCTTTGCGCGAAGAAGCCGCTTCTTGGGCTCCGGCAGCCGGCGAGAGCGGCAGCTTCGGGAAGGTGAAGAAGCAAGCTGTACAACACTGGGATTGTGTGCGCACTTTGCCAACTGATAGAAAACAGTACCTTTGCACTCTCCTGACTTTTCCAATCACATGAACATTCGATTGGAAGCTGTTTTGGACAACTTTTCTTTTCTTCCTGCCAAACACTTGGCAGACATCCGTGCAACTTCGAGAACACGATGGGAGATGTTTTCTGTGCTGGCACAGTTTTTCCTAGCCAGACATAGTGGAAAAGCTTTTTGCCGAGGTGTAGATGAGAAGAGGAGCTAAAGAGTGGATGTTGGCAAATGACACCCATCTTCAAAAAAGGCAATTAAGAGGACTCGCCATAGTACAAACCAGCCAGCCTCTTTTTTATCCCCAGGAAGTTGATGAAGCAGCTCTTCCTGGAAATCCTTGCCAGGCACATGACAGATGACCAAATAATGTAGTTAGCATGATTTTTCAGGGGAATTTCATGCTGAACATCACTTTAAACTCCTCTGATGAATCAACTTGACTGGTAGATGAAGGGAATATTATCTGCCTGGGCTTCAGGGAGGTTTTTGACATACCTCTACATGGCATCACACATACATATGGAAGCAATAGTGCAAAGGGGAGGGAATCAGTGTCTTTTCAGTGATGCTGAGGGAAAAGACAAGAGGCAGTGGGCACACACTGAAATACAGGAGATTGCCTTTGAACATCAGTAAATGTTTCTTTACTGTCAGGGTGACTGAACCACGGCACAGACTGCCCAGAAAGATTGTGGAGCCTGGATCTTTGAAGACATTAAAAGTACACCCAGATAGAATCCTGGGCAAGAGGCTCTAGGTATCCTGGTTTAGGCAGGGGGGTTGGGCCTGGTTAGCCCCACCAACCCCTTCCACTCTCTTTCATTCTGTGCTAGTGAATTCTCTTCAAGATGCATTTCAAAGCGCTGGCATGACAAAGTTCTGTGCAGACAGAGATCCAAATGGACATGGCATCTAAGTTCCTTAAGCAGTGTTCAAGAAGAATGTAAAACTCTGGCACAAGTGTCTCTTCCCTAACTGAATCCCTTTCATGGGAAAATTCCCAGCTCTAGAAAGATCTTCTGATACGCATGCTTAAGACTGACACTGGCTGAGCAAATTTCTCCCTATGTATATCTAAGACCAGTTAGGATCTTCACCCAAAGTGCAGTCAACATAGTCACAGAATGCCTATTGTTAAGAAGTGACAGCTTCCATCAGAATGGCAGCTATTGGTCCACAAAATGGATTAATGGATGGGAATTATCTACGTGGGTTAAAAACAAAAATAAAGAGTTGGTCTTTATTTATCAATTTCATGGCAATATTGATAAGGGAAGAAAAAGATCTAAGTCCTTGACTTTCTGGACTCGAGGAAAGATTTTAAAAATTCCTTGTAAAAATGTATGATCACAATCAGACTATTGAAACCATTTTAGTTGGGAACAAAGTTCCAAAATTGTCTAGATAGTGGCAAAGAAGCCAAGAAAATAGGAAAGAAACAAAAAGAGAGCAAAAGAGTCAGCTTCAGTGTACAAGCTCGTTCTAGAAGTAGTCTGCTGGGAAAAGGAACCCCCAGCTAAATTTCCAATGTATTCCTGCGCTTGATTCAGTAACTGGTCAATGTAAAAACCAATCCTTTTGTACAACTTCTTCCAGCAACAAAAACTCCAACAGGTTGACACTACCATCATGCCTGTTCCAGACATATTTAAAAGAGAAATGATGATTTTCTTGAAAACCTACTTACATAAAAGTTGCAAGATGGTGGAGGGATTCCCACATCCTCCTTCCTCCATCTGGCTTGAAAGTATATTTGATAAAATATGCAACAAAGCACATGATTTATAAGGGAGAGTCAAATGGATGATTTGGGAATCGATCTCTTGTTGATAGTAAACTTCATATCCACTCGGTGTGACCTTTTTAAAACAAAATGTGGAGCTGAGGCATGAATCTGCCACAACAATTGTAAAGCAAACATACACACTCCCCTTCATATGCCCCCCCCTCCACACACACCTAGGCACACACAGAGATCAGCATAGCAGATCATGAACACCTTGGAAAAGACTGAAATGCTAAATGCCTCTCTTGATGGGCAAAAGAGCTGGTGCAGTAATTCAAATGCCTGGTACAAAAATTCTGTTTAATATTTAGCTCCTATTTAAAACACAGCTTTTCATTTCATTCTATTTACAGAATATTTTCATTTCATTTGTTTCTTTAAAATTACTTAGTTCTCACCTGTTGTATGTCTAGGAATATTTTCTTCCAAAAATAGAAAAAAATAGATGATATCTTTTCAGCAGAAAACATTGGTTGATACAATTTTAAACCATCATGATATGGAAGAATTCTTCTGTCCCTCTCGAAGGTGGAAGAAGCATTTGGATCACAGATCATCTACAATGAAATACTTGACATGTTTAAGATGCTTTCAATCAATTTTGATCGTCAATTGCTTATTTGTTGTAAACAGTAATTTTTCAGTGAAGGGAAAGTGTGTGTGGTATATCTACATGATATGTTCAAAGGCAGTTCCTACTAATGGCCAGGCTGAATTCCAGTAAATAATGTCCCGAATGATATTTTGCCGCCTTCTTTGGCACTTCATGAAATCTTACCCCGATGAAGTGCTGAAACAAAGAGATTTTCTCTTAGAGAGTGTCTCATGTTGTAACCTATCCCATGGATTTTATGCTGTAATTCTTATCTCTTTTAAAATTTACTATCTTCTGTACAGTTTTCATGAAACTTTCTGTTACAGTAGTGAATAGCACAGATAAATGTCATTTTGTACAACTTTGAATTTACCCCAAGAGCTGAGAGAAAACTTGATCCTATACTTCAATCCGAGTTTCTTCTATAGTCCGACTTTGTTTCTCTACCATCAAGCTTCTCCTTTGTTGCTGCTCCAAGCCCCGTCCAAGGTGACCTTGAATACTTTCAGGGATGGGACACCCACAACTTCTCTGGGCAACCTGTTCCAGTGTTCCAGCACTCCCACAGTAAAAAAGGCCTTCCTTTCATCTAATATGTGTAGGAAATCATAAATCTAGGCATAGAAGCTTGGAGTGCAAATTTGAAATTCTTTGGATTTGAAGCACATTTTATATGAATACTGACTTACAGATGACTAAAAGATGTTGATGGGCATTTGAGCTGACAAGTTTTGAAAAAGTGCACGGAAATTAAAATTGAAACCACTAAAATTAAAAACTCCTTGCCATTTTCTTTTTCCTCTCCTATTCAAAATTGCATATGTCAGATATCAGTGCTTCATGCAAACCTCTCAGATGCTCTCAGAGAAAAAGCTTTTCTTTCAGACTAAGTTGCGGTTGACGTAGAACACTAGCAGGAGTGAAAGATTTTCTGGGCATCGGGGCAGCCCGTTCTCCTTGGATTTGTGTGCAGAATGCATTTTATCCAAACTGGAAAATAGATCCCAGCTCTGTTCTATTCATCATTCTTACTTCATCAGGCCAGAAGATTCTGTGAAAAGTAGCCTGTGGACCTTGAAGACAGCGCATGTGAACCAGATGAGAGGTGATAGAGAAGTTGAGGGAGAGAAGAAAGAGCATGAGGCTGAAACCAGAAAGTATTTCTCCACGTGATCATGGAAGATTGCAGGAGCCACTTGGTACTATCAAACCAGCCCAACTTGGCACTGGTGCCACCTTGGGTCTGGGAGCCATGTTGCATATCGTGCATTTTAAGGAGCCAGCTGGCCACACCCAGCCATATGCCCCCAAACACAAACCAAGGCCCTTTTCTCTGGCAAACAAAACTCAGCTGCCCTGCTTCTGGATGGCAGATTGCAGGAACCACTTGGTACTATCAAACCAGCCCAACTTGGCACTGGTGCCACCATGGGTCTGGTCACCATCCTGCCTATTGTAGCTTTTCAGGAGCCAGCCGGTCACTCTCAGCCATAGGCCCCCAAACACAAACCTCGGCCCGTTTCCCTGGCAAACAAAAGTAAGCTGCCCCGCTTCTGGATGGCAGATTGCAGGAGCTACTTAGTACTATCAAATCAGCCCGACTTGGCACAGGTGCCACCTTGGATCTGGGAACCATCCTGTGTATCGTGGATTTTCAGGGGCCAGCCAGCCACTCTCAGCCATATGCCCCCAAAAACAAACCACAGACCTTTTCTCTGGCAAACAAAACTCAACTGCCCCTCTTCTGGATGGCAAATTTTAGGACGCACTTTGTACTACGAAAACCGCCCGACGTGGCACTGGTGCCACCTTGTGTCAGGGAACCATCCTGCATATCGAGCTTTTTAAGGAGCCAGCCGGCCAGGCCCAGCCATATACCCCCAAAAACAAACCACGGACCATTTCTCATGGAAACAAAAATCCGCTGCCCCGCGTCTGGATGGCAGATTGCAGGAGCCACTTTGCACCATCAAACCAGCCCGACTTGGCACTGGTGCCACCTTGGGTCTGGGAACAATCCTGCGTATGGTACATAATCAGGAACCAGCCGAACACTCCCAGCCACAGGCCCCCAAACACAAACAACGGCCCATTTCCCTGGCAAACAAAACTCAGCTGCCCCGCTTCTGAATGGCAGATTGCAGGAGCCACTTGGGACTATCAAACCAGCCCGACTTGGCACTGGTGCCACCTTGGGTCTGGGAACCATCCTGCGTATGGTGGATTCTAAGGAGCCAGCCGGCCACTCCCAGCCACAGGCCCCCAACAAAAACCACGGCCCTTTTTTCTGGCAAACAAAACTTAGCTGCCTCACTTCTGGATGGCAGATTGCAGGAGCCACTTGGTGTAATCAAACCAGCCCGACTTGGCACTGGTGCCACCTTGGGTCTGGGAACCATCCTGCGTATCGTGGATTCTAAGGAGCCAGCCGGCCACTCCCAGCCACAGGCCCCCAAACAAAATCAACGGCGCTGTTCCCTGGAAAACAAAACACGCCTGCCAACATTTTGATGGAGTTTGCAGGAGCCACTTGGTACTATCAAACCAGCCCGACTTGGCACTGGTGCCACCTTGGGTCTGGGAAACATCCTGCGTATCGTGGATTCTTAGGAGCCAGCCGGCCACTCCTAGCCACAGGCCCCCAGACAAAAACCTAGGCCTATTTCTCTGGCAAACAAAAGTAAGCTGCCCCGCTTCTGGATGGCAGATTGCAGGAGACACTTGGCACTATCAAACCAGCCCAACTTGGCACTGGTGCCACCTTGGATCTGGGAACCATGCTGTGTATCGTGGATATTCAGGGGCCAGCCGGCCACTCTCAGCCATATGTCCCCAAACAGAAACCTCGGCCCGTTTCTCTGGCAAACAAAACTCAACTGCCCCGCTTCTGGATGGCAGATTGCAGGAGCCACTTTGCACCATCAAACCAGCCCGACTTGGCACTGGTGCCACCTTGCATCTGGGAACCATGCTGCCTAGCGTGGATTTTCAGGAGCCAGCCGGCCACTCTCAGCCATAGGCCCCCAAACAAAACCCACGGCCCGTTTCCCTGGCAAACAAAATTAAGCTGCCCCGCTTCTGGATGGCAGATTGCAGGAGCCACTTGGGACTATCACACCAGCACAACATGGCACTGCTGCCACCTTGGATCTGGGAACAATCCTGCGTATCGTACATATTCAGGAACCAGCCGAACACTCCCAGCCACAGGCCCCCAAACACAAACAACGGCCCATTTCCCTGGCAAACAAAACTCAGCTGCCCCGCTTCTGGTGTGGCAGTTTGCAGGAGCCACTTGGGACTATCAAAGCAGCCCGACTTGGTAATGGTACCATCTTGGATCTGGGAACCATCCGGCGTATCGTGGATTTTCAGGGGCCAGCCGGTCATTCCCAGCCATATGCTCCCAAACACAAACCTCGGCCCTTTTCTCTGGCAAACAAAACTCAACTGCCCCTCTTCTGGATGGCAAATTGCAGGACGCACTTGGTACTACAAAAAGAGCCCGACTTGGCAGTGGTGCCACCTTGGCTCTGGGAACCATCCTGCGTATCGAGCATTTTAAGGAGCCAGCCGGCAATTCCCAGCCGTATGCCCCAAAAAGAAACCACGGACCTTTTCTCTGGCAAAAAAAACTCAGCTGTCCCGCTTCTGGATGGCAGATTGCAGGAGTCACTTTGAACCATACAACCAGCCTTACTTGGCACTGGTGCCACCTTGGATCTGGGAACCATCCTGCCTATCGTTGATTTTCAGGGGCCAGCCTACCACTCTCGGCCATAGGCCCCCAAACACAAACCACAGCCCTTTTCTCTAGCAAACAAAATTTAGCTGCCCCGCTTCTGGATGGCAAATTGCAGGAGCCACTGGGTACTACAAAAACAGCCCGACTTGGCACTGGTGCCACCTTGCGTCTGGTTACCATGCGGCGTATCGTGCATTTTAAGGAGCCAGGTGGCCACTCCCAGCCATATGCCCCCAAACACAACCCACGGCCCTTTTCTCTGGCAAACAAAACTCAGCTGCCCCGCTTCTGGATGGCAGATTGCAGGAACCACTTGGTACTATCAAACCAGCCCGACTTGGCACTGGTGCCACCTTTGGTCTGGGAACCATCCTGCGTATTGTGGATTGTCAGGAGACAGCCGACCACTCTCGGCCACAGACCCCAATCAAAAACAAAGGTCCGTTTCCCTGGCAAAAAAAACTCAGCTGTCCCGCTTCTGGATGGGAGATTGCAGGAGGCACTTGACACTGTCAAACGAGCCCCACTTTGTACTGGTGCCACCTTGGGTCTGGGAACCATGCTGCGTATCGTGGATTTTCAGGAGCCAGCCGGCCACTGCCAGACACAGGCCCCCAAACAAAAACCACAGCCTTTTTCTCTGGCAATAAAAACTCAGCTGCCCCGCTTCTGGATGGCAGATTGCAGGAGCCACTTGGTACTATCAAACCAGCCCGACTTGGCACTGGTGCCACCTTGGGTCTGGGAACCATCCTGCCTATCGTGGATTTTAAGGAGCCAGCCGGCTACTCCCAGCCACAGGCCCCCAACAAAAACCACGGCCCTTTTTTCTCGCAAACAAAACTTAGCTGCCTCACTTCTGGATGGCAGATTGCAGGAGTCACTTGGTGTAATCAAACCAGCCCGACTTGGCACTGGTGCCACCTTGGGTCTGGGAACCATCCTGCGTATCGTGGATTCTAAGGAGCCAGCCGGCCACTCCCAGCCACAGGCCCCCAAACAAAATCAACGGCGCTTTTCCCTGGAAAACAAAACACGCCTGCCAACTTTTTGATGGAGTTTGCAGGAGCCACTTGGTACTATCAAACCAGCCCAACTTGGCACTGGTGCCACCATGGGTCTGGTAAACATCCTGCGTATCGTGGATTCTTAGGAGCCAGCCGGCCACTCCTAGCCACAGGCCCCCAAACAAAAACCTAGGCCTATTTCTCTGGCAAACAAAAGTAAGCTGCCCCGCTTCTGGATGGCAGATTGCAGGAGACACTTGGGACTATCAAACCAGCCCAACTTGGCACTGGTGCCACCTTGGATCTGGGAACCATGCTGTGTATCGTGGATTTTCAGGGGCCAGCCGGCCACTCTCAGCCATATGCCCCCAAACAGAAACCTCGGCCCGTTTCTCTGGCAAACAAAACTCAACTGCCCCTCTTCTGGATGGCAAATTGCAAGATGAACTTGATACTAAAACCGCAGGCCGACTTGGTAGTGGTGACACCTTGGGCCTGGGAACCATCATGCGTATCGAGCATTTTAAGGAGCCAGCCGGCCACTCCCAGCAATATGCCCCCAAAAACAATCCACGGAATTTTTCTCTGGCAAACAAAAATCAGCTGCCCCGCTTCTGGATGGCAGATTGCAGGAGCCACTTTGACCCATCAAACCAGCCCGACTTGGCACTGGTGCCACCTTGCATCCTGGAACCATGCTGCCTAGCGTGGATTTTCAGGGGCCAGCCGGCCACTCTCAGCTATATGCCCCCAAACAAAACCCACGGCCCGTTTCCCTGGCAAACAAAAGTAAGCTGCCCCGCTTCTGGATGGCAGATTGCAGGAACCACTTGGTAGTATCAAACCAGCCCGACTTGGCACTGGTGCCACCTTGGGTCTGGGAACCATCCTGCGTATCGTGGATTCTAAGGAGCCAGCCGGCCACTCCCAGCCACAGGCCCCCAAATACAAACAACGGCGCTTTTCCCTGGAAAACAAAACTCGCCTGCCAACTTTTTGATGGCAGATTGCAGGAGCAACTTGGTACTATCAAACCAGCCCAACTTGGCACTGGTGCCACCATGGGTCTGGTAACCATCCTGCCTATTGTAGCTTTCCAGGAGCCAGCCGGTCACTCCCAGCCATAGGCCCCCAGTCACAAACCTCGGCCCGTTTCCCTGGCAAACAAAAGTAAGCTGCCCCGCTTCTGGATGGCAGATTGCAGGAGCCACTTGGTACTATCAAACCAGCCCAACTTGGCACTGGTGCCACCTTGGGTCTGGGAACCATGCTGCGTATCGCAGATTCTAAGGCGCCAGTCGGCCACTCCCAGCCACAAGACCCCAAACACAAACAACGGCGCTTTTCTCTGGCAAACAAAACTCAACTGCCCCTCTTCTGGATGGCAAATTGCAGGTCGCACTTGGTACTATCAAACCAGCACGACTTGGCACTGGTGCCACCTTGGGTCTGGGAACCATCCTGCGTATTGTGGATTGTCAGGAGGCAGCTGGACACTCTCGGCCACAGACCCCAATCAAAAACAACGGCCCGTTTCACAGGCAAACAAAACTCAGCTGCCCCGCTTCTGGATGGGAGATTGCAGGAGGCACTTGACACTGTGAAACCAGCCCCACTTGGCACTGGTGCCACCTTGGGTCTGGGAACCATGCTGCGTATCATGGATTTTCAGGAGCCAGCCGGCCACTCCCAGCCATAGGCCCCCAAACAAAAACCACAGCCTTTTTCTCTGGCAAACAAAATTCAACTGCCCCGCTTCTGGATGGCAGATTGCAGGAGCCACTTGGGACTATCACACCAGCACAACATGGCACTGGTGCCACCTTGGATCTGGGAATCATCCTTCCTATCGTGGATTTTCAGGGGCCAGCCGGTCACTCTCAGCCATAGGCCCCAAACACAAACAACGGCCCTTTTCTCTGGAAAACAAAACTCAACTGCCCCTCTTCTGGATGGCAGATTGCAGGAGCCACTGGGTACTATGAAACCAGCCCTACTTGGCACTGGTGCCACCTTGGGTCTGGGAACCATGCTGCGTATCATGGATTTTCAGGAGCCAGCCGTCCACTGCCAGCCACAGGCCCCGAAACACAAACAACAGCCTTTTTCTCTGGCAAACAAAATTCAGCTGCCCCGCTTCTGGATGGCAGATTGCAGGAACCACTTGGTACTAACAAACCAGCCCGACTTGGCACTGGTGCCACCTTGGGTCTGGGAACCATCCTGCGTATCGTGGATTCTAAGGAGCCAGCTGGCCACTCCCAGCCACAGGCCCCAAAACACACACAACGGCGCTTTTCCCTGGAAAACAAAACTCGCCTGCCAACTTTTTGATGGCAGATTGCAGGAGCCACTTGGTACTATCAAACCAGCCCAACTTGGCACTGGTGCCACCATGGGTCTGGTCACCATCCTGCCTATCGTAGCTTTTCAGGAGCCAGCCGGTCACTCCCTGCCATAGGCCCCGAGACACAAAGCTCGGCCCGTTTCCCTGGCAAACAAAAGTAAGCTGCCCCGCTTCTGGATGGCAGATTGCAGGAGCCACTTGGTACTATCAAACCAGCCCGACTTGGCACTGGTACCACCTTGGGTCTGGGAACCATCCTGCCTATCGTGGATTTTAAGGAGCCAGCCGGCTACTCCCCGCCACAGGCCCCCAACAAAAACCACGGCCCTTTTTTCTCGCAAACAAAACTTAGCTGCCTCACTTCTGGATGGCAGATTGCAGGAGTCACTTGGTGTAATCAAACCAGCCCGACTTGGCACTGGTGCCACCTTGGGTCTGGGAACCATCCTGCGTATCGTGGATTCTAAGGAGCCAGCCGGCCACTCCCAGCCACAGGCCCCCAAACAAAATCAACGGCGCTGTTCCCTGGAAAACAAAACACGCCTGCCAACTTTTTGATGGAGTTTGCAGGAGCCACTTGGTACTATCAAACCAGCCCAACTTGGCACTGGTGCCACCATGGGTCTGGGAAACATCCTGCGTATCGTGGATTCTTAGGAGCCAGCCGGCCACTCCTAGCCACAGGCCCCCAAACAAAAACCTAGGCCTATTTCTCTGGCAAACAAAAGTAAGCTGCCCCGCTTCTGGATGGCAGATTGCAGGAGACACTTGGGACTATCAAACCAGCCCAACTTGGCACTGGTGCCACCTTGGATCTGGGAACCATGCTGTGTATCGTGGATTTTCAGGGGCCAGCCGGCCACTCTCAGCCATATGCCCCCAAACAGAAACCTCGGCCCGTTTCTCTGGCAAACAAAACTCAACTGCCCCTCTTCTGGATGGCAAATTGCAAGATGAACTTGATACTAAAACCGCAGGCCGACTTGGTAGTGGTGACACCTTGGGCCTGGGAACCATCATGCGTATCGAGCATTTTAAGGAGCCAGCCGGCCACTCCCAGCAATATGCCCCCAAAAACAATCCACGGAATTTTTCTCTGGCAAACAAAAATCAGCTGCCCCGCTTCTGGATGGCAGATTGCAGGAGCCACTTTGACCCATCAAACCAGCCCGACTTGGCACTGGTGCCACCTTGCATCCTGGAACCATGCTGCCTAGCGTGGATTTTCAGGGGCCAGCCGGCCACTCTCAGCTATATGCCCCCAAACAAAACCCACGGCCCGTTTCCCTGGCAAACAAAAGTAAGCTGCCCCGCTTCTGGATGGCAGATTGCAGGAACCACTTGGTAGTATCAAACCAGCCCGACTTGGCACTGGTGCCACCTTGGGTCTGGGAACCATCCTGCGTATCGTGGATTCTAAGGAGCCAGCCGGCCACTCCCAGCCACAGGCCCCCAAATACAAACAACGGCGCTTTTCCCTGGAAAACAAAACTCGCCTGCCAACTTTTTGATGGCAGATTGCAGGAGCAACTTGGTACTATCAAACCAGCCCAACTTGGCACTGGTGCCACCATGGGTCTGGTAACCATCCTGCCTATTGTAGCTTTCCAGGAGCCAGCCGGTCACTCCCAGCCATAGGCCCCCAGTCACAATCCTCGGCCCGTTTCCCTGGCAAACAAAAGTAAGCTGCCCCGCTTCTGGATGGCAGATTGCAGGAGCCACTTGGTACTATCAAACCAGCCCAACTTGGCACTGGTGCCACCTTGGGTCTGGGAACCATGCTGCGTATCGCAGATTCTAAGGCGCCAGTCGGCCACTCCCAGCCACAAGACCCCAAACACAAACAACGGCGCTTTTCTCTGGCAAACAAAACTCAACTGCCCCTCTTCTGGATGGCAAATTGCAGGTCGCACTTGGTACTATCAAACCAGCACGACTTGGCACTGGTGCCACCTTGGGTCTGGGAACCATCCTGCGTATTGTGGATTGTCAGGAGGCAGCTGGACACTCTCGGCCACAGACCCCAATCAAAAACAACGGCCCGTTTCACAGGCAAACAAAACTCAGCTGCCCCGCTTCTGGATGGGAGATTGCAGGAGGCACTTGACACTGTGAAACCAGCCCCACTTGGCACTGGTGCCACCTTGGGTCTGGGAACCATGCTGCGTATCATGGATTTTCAGGAGCCAGCCGGCCACTCCCAGCCATAGGCCCCCAAACAAAAACCACAGCCTTTTTCTCTGGCAAACAAAATTCAGCTGCCCCGCTTCTGGATGGCAGATTGCAGGAGCCACTTGGGACTATCACACCAGCACAACATGGCACTGGTGCCACCTTGGATCTGGGAATCATCCTTCCTATCGTGGATTTTCAGGGGCCAGCCGGTCACTCTCAGCCATAGGCCCCAAACACAAACCACGGCCCTTTTCTCTGGAAAACAAAACTCAACTGCCCCTCTTCTGGATGGCAGATTGCAGGAGCCACTGGGTACTATGAAACCAGCCCTACTTGGCACTGGTGCCACCTTGGGTCTGGGAACCATGCTGCGTATCATGGATTTTCAGGAGCCAGCCGTCCACTGCCAGCCACAGGCCCCGAAACACAAACAACAGCCTTTTTCTCTGGCAAACAAAATTCAGCTGCCCCGCTTCTGGATGGCAGATTGCAGGAACCACTTGGTACTAACAAACCAGCCCGACTTGGCACTGGTGCCACCTTGGGTCTGGGAACCATCCTGCGTATCGTGGATTCTAAGGAGCCAGCCGGCCACTCCCAGCCACAGGCCCCAAAACACACACAACGGCGCTTTTCCCTGGAAAACAAAACTCGCCTGCCAACATTTTGATGGCAGATTGCAGGAGCCACTTGGTACTATCAAACCAGCCCAACTTGCCACTGGTGCCACCATGGGTCTGGTCACCATCCTGCCTATCGTAGCTTTTCAGGAGCCAGCCGGTCACTCCCTGCCATAGGCCCCGAGACACAAAGCTCGGCCCGTTTCCCTGGCAAACAAAAGTAAGCTGCCCCGCTTCTGGATGGCAGATTGCAGGAGCCACTTGGTACTATCAAACCAGCCCGACTTGGCACTGGTACCACCTTGGGTCTGGGAACCATCCTGCCTATCGTGGATTTTAAGGAGCCAGCCGGCTACTCCCCGCCACAGGCCCCCAACAAAACCCACGGCCCTTTTTTCTGGCAAACAAAACTTAGCTGCCTCACTTATGGATGGCAGATTGCAGGAGCCACTTGGTGTAATCAAACCAGCCCGACTTGGCACTGGTGTCACCTTGGGTCTGGGAACCATCCTGCGTATCGTGGATTCTAAGGAGCCAGCCGGCCACTCCCAGCCACAGGCCCCCAAACAAAATCAACGGCGCTGTTCCCTGGAAAACAAAACACGCCTGCCAACATTTTGATGGAGTTTGCAGGAGCCACTTGGTACTATCAAACCAGCCCAACTTGGCACTGGTGCCACCATGGGTCTGGGAAACATCCTGCGTATCGTGGATTCTTAGGAGCCAGCCGGCCACTCCTAGCCACAGGCCCCCAGACAAAAACCTAGGCCTATTTCTCTGGCAAACAAAAGTAAGCTGCCCCGCTTCTGGATGGCAGATTGCAGGAGACACTTGGGACTATCAAACCAGCCCAACTTGGCACTGGTGCCACCTTGGATCTGGGAACCATGCTGTGTATCGTGGATTTTCAGGGGCCAGCCGGCCACTCTCAGCCATATGCCCCCAAACAGAAACCTCGGCCCGTTCCTCTGGCAAACAAAACTCAACTGCCCCTCTTCTGGATGGCAAATTGCAAGATGAACTTGATACTAAAACCGCAGGCCGACTTGGTAGTGGTGACACCTTGGGCCTGGGAACCATCATGCGTATCGAGCATTTTAAGGAGCCAGCCGGCCACTCCCAGCAATTTGCCCCCAAAAACAATCCACGGAATTTTTCTCTGGCAAACAAAAATCAGCTGCCCCGCTTCTGGATGGCAGATTGCAGGAGCCACTTTGACCCATCAAACCAGCCCGACTTGGCACTGGTGCCACCTTGCATCCTGGAACCATGCTGCCTAGCGTGGATTTTCAGGGGCCAGCCGGCCACTCTCAGCTATATGCCCCCAAACAAAACCCACGGCCCGTTTCCCTGGCAAACAAAAGTAAGCTGCCCCGCTTCTGGATGGCAGATTGCAGGAACCACTTGGTAGTATCAAACCAGCCCGACTTGGCACTGGTGCCACCTTGGGTCTGGGAACCATCCTGCGTATCGTGGATTCTAAGGAGCCAGCCGGCCACTCCCAGCCACAGGCCCCCAAATACAAACAACGGCGCTTTTCCCTGGAAAACAAAACTCGCCTGCCAACTTTTTGATGGCAGATTGCAGGAGCAACTTGGTACTATCAAACCAGCCCAACTTGGCACTGGTGCCACCATGGGTCTGGTAACCATCCTGCCTATTGTAGCTTTCCAGGAGCCAGCCGGTCACTCCCAGCCATAGGTCCCCAGTCACAAACCTCGGCCCGTTTCCCTGGCAAACAAAAGTAAGCTGCCCCGCTTCTGGATGGCAGATTGCAGGAGCCACTTGGTACTATCAAACCAGCCCAACTTGGCACTGGTGCCACCTTGGGTCTGGGAACCATGCTGCGTATCGCAGATTCTAAGGCGCCAGTCGGCCACTCCCAGCCACAAGACCCCAAACACAAACAACGGCGCTTTTCTCTGGCAAACAAAACTCAACTGCCCCTCTTCTGGATGGCAAATTGCAGGTCGCACTTGGTACTATCAAACCAGCACGACTTGGCACTGGTGCCACCTTGGGTCTGGGAACCATCCTGCGTATTGTGGATTGTCAGGAGGCAGCTGGACACTCTCGGCCACAGACCCCAATCAAAAACAACGGCCCGTTTCACAGGCAAACAAAACTCAGCTGCCCCGCTTCTGGATGGGAGATTGCAGGAGGCACTTGACACTGTGAAACCAGCCCCACTTGGCACTGGTGCCACCTTGGGTCTGGGAACCATGCTGCGTATCATGGATTTTCAGGAGCCAGCCGGCCACTCCCAGGCCCCCAAACAAAAACCACAGCCTTTTTCTCTGGCAAACAAAATTCAGCTGCCCCGCTTCTGGATGGCAGATTGCAGGAGCCACTTGGGACTATCACACCAGCACAACATGGCACTGGTGCCACCTTGGATCTGGGAATCATCCTTCCTATCGTGGATTTTCAGGGGCCAGCCGGTCACTCTCAGCCATAGGCCCCAAACACAAACCACGGCCCTTTTCTCTGGAAAACAAAACTCAACTGCCCCTCTTCTGGATGGCAGATTGCAGGAGCCACTGGGTACTATGAAACCAGCCCTACTTGGCACTGGTGCCACCTTGGGTCTGGGAACCATGCTGCGTATCATGGATTTTCAGGAGCCAGCCGTCCACTGCCAGCCACAGGCCCTGAAACACAAACAACAGCCTTTTTCTCTGGCAAACAAAATTCAGCTGCCCCGCTTCTGGATGGCAGATTGCAGGAACCACTTGGTACTAACAAACCAGCCCGACTTGGCACTGGTGCCACCTTGGGTCTGGGAACCATCCTGCGTATCGTGGATTCTAAGGAGCCAGCTGGCCACTCCCAGCCACAGGCCCCAAAACACACACAACGGCGCTTTTCCCTGGAAAACAAAACTCGCCTGCCAACTTTTTGATGGCAGATTGCAGGAGCCACTTGGTACTATCAAACCAGCCCAACTTGCCACTGGTGCCACCATGGGTCTGGTCACCATCCTGCCTATCGTAGCTTTTCAGGAGCCAGCCGGTCACTCCCTGCCATAGGCCCCGAGACACAAAGCTCGGCCCGTTTCCCTGGCAAACAAAAGTAAGCTGCCCCGCTTCTGGATGGCAGATTGCAGGAGCCACTTGGTACTATCAAACCAGCCCGACTTGGCACTGGTACCACCTTGGGTCTGGGAACCATCCTGCCTATCGTGGATTTTAAGGAGCCAGCCGGCTACTCCCCGCCACAGGCCCCCAACAAAAACCACGGCCCTTTTTTCTGGCAAACAAAACTTAGCTGCCTCACTTATGGATGGCAGATTGCAGGAGCCACTTGGTGTAATCAAACCAGCCCGACTTGGCACTGGTGTCACCTTGGGTCTGGGAACCATCCTGCGTATCGTGGATTCTAAGGAGCCAGCCGGCCACTCCCAGCCACAGGCCCCCAAACAAAATCAACGGCGCTGTTCCCTGGAAAACAAAACACGCCTGCCAACTTTTTGATGGAGTTTGCAGGAGCCACTTGGTACTATCAAACCAGCCCAACTTGGCACTGGTGCCACCATGGGTCTGGTAAACATCCTGCGTATCGTGGATTCTTAGGAGCCAGCAGGCCACTCCTAGCCACAGGCCCCCAAACAAAAACCTAGGCCTATTTCTCTGGCAAACAAAAGTAAGCTGCCCCGCTTCTGGATGGCAGATTGCAGGAGACACTTGGGACTATCAAACCAGCCCAACTTGGCACTGGTGCCACCTTGGATCTGGGAACCATGTTGTGTATCGTTGATTTTCAGAGGCCAGCCGGCCACTCTCAGCCATATGTCCCCAAACAGAAACCTCGGCCCGTTTCTCTGGCAAACAAAACTCAACTGCCCCTCTTCTGGATGGCAAATTGCAGGATGAACTTGATACTAAAACCGCAGGCCGACTTGGTAGTGGTGACACCTTGGGCCTGGGAACCATCATGCGTATCGAGCATTTTAAGGAGCCAGCCGGCCACTCCCAGCAATATGCCCCCAAAAACAATCCACGGAATTTTTTTCTGGCAAACAAAAATCAGCTGCCCCGCTTCTGGATGGCAGATTGCAGGAGCCACTTTGCACCATCAAACCAGCCCGACTTGGCACTGGTGCCACCTTGCATCTGGGAACCATGCTGCCTAGCGTGGATTTTCAGGGGCCAGCGGGCCACTCTCAGCTATATGCCCCCAAACAAAACCCACGGCCCGTTTCCCTGGCAAACAAAAGTAAGCTGCCCTGCTTCTGGATGGCAGATTGCAGGAACCACTTGGTAGTATCAAACGAGCCCGACTTGGCACTGGTGCCACCTTGGGTCTGGGAACCATCCTGCGTATCGTGGATTCTAAGGAGCCAGCCGGCCACTCCCAGCCACAGGCCCCCAAACACAAACAACGGCGCTTTTCCCTGGAAAACAAAACTCGCCTGCCAACTTTTTGATGGCAGATTGCAGGAGCAACTTGGTACTATCAAACCAGCCCAACTTGGAACTGGTGCCACCATGGGTCTGGTCACCATCCTGCCTATTGTAGCTTTCCAGGAGCCAGCCGGTCACTCCCAGCCATAGGCCCCGAGACACAAACCTCGGCCCGTTTCCCTGGCAAACAAAAGTAAGCTGCCCCGCTTCTGGATGGCAGATTGCAGGAGCCACTTGGTACTATCAAACCAGCCCAACTTGGAACTGGTGCCACCTTGGGTCTGGGAACCATGCTGCGTATCGCAGATTCTAAGGCGCCAGTCGGCCACTCCCAGCCACAAGCCCCCAAACACAAACAACGGCGCTTTTCTCTGGCATACAAAACTCAACTGCCCCTCTTCTGCATGGCAAATTGCAGGACGCACTTGGTACTATCAAAACAGCCCGACTTGGCACTGGTGCCACCTTGGGTCTGGGAACCATCCTGCGTATCGATCTTTTTAATGAGACAGCCGGCCACTCCCAGCCATATGCCCCCAAACACAACCCACGGCCCTTTCCTCTGGCAAACAAAACTCAGCTGCACCGCTTCTGGATGGCAGATTGCAGGAGCCACTTGGTACTATCAAACCAGCAAGACTTGGCACTGGTGCCACCTTGGGTCTGGGAACCATCCTGCGTATTGTGGATTGTCAGGAGCCAGCTGAACATTCTCGGCCACAGACCCCAATCAAAAACAACGGCCCGTTTCACAGGCAAACAAAACTCAGCTGCCCCGCTTCTGGATGGGAGATTGCAGGAGGCACTTGACACTGTGAAACCAGCCCCACTTGGCACTGGTGCCACCTTGGGTCTGGGAACCATGCTGCGTATCATGGATTTTCAGGAGCCAGCCGGCCACTCCCAGCCATAGGCCCCCAAACAAAAACCACAGCCTTTTTCTCTGGCAAACAAAATTCAGCTGCCCCACTTCTGGATGGCAGATTGCAGGAGCCACTTGGGACTATCACACCAGCACAACATGGCACTGCTGCCACCTTGGATCTGGGAACCATCCTTCCTATCGTGGATTTTCAGGGGCCAGCCGGTCACTCTCAGGCATAGGCCCCAAACACAAACCACGGCCCTTTTCTCTGGAAAACAAAACTCAACTGCCCCTCTTCTGGATGGCAGATTGCAGGAGCCACTGGGTACTATGAAACTAGCCCTACTTGGCACTGGTGCCACCTTGGGTCTGGGAACCATGCTGCGTATCATGGATTTTCAGGAGCCAGCCGTCCACTGCCAGCCACAGGCCCCGAAACACAAACAACAGCCTTTTTCTCTGGCAAACAAAATTCAGCTGCCCCGCTTCTGGATGGCAGATTGCAGGAACCACTTGGTACTAACAAACCAGCCCGACTTGGCACTGGTGCCACCTTGGGTCTGGGAACCATCCTGCGTATCGTGGATTTTCAGGGGCCAGCCGGCCACTCTCAGCCATATGCCCCCAAACAGAAACCTCGGCCCGTTTCTCTGGCAAACAAAACTCAGCTGCCCCTCTTCTGGATGGCAAATTGCAAGATGAACTTGATACTAAAACCGCAGGCCGACTTGGTAGTGGTGACACCTTGGGCCTGGGAACCATCATGCGTATCGAGCATTTTAAGGAGCCAGCCGGCCACTCCCAGCAATATGCCCCCAAAAACAATCCACGGAATTTTTCTCTGGCAAACAAAAATCAGCTGCCCCGCTTCTGGATGGCAGATTGCAGGAGCCACTTTGACCCATCAAACCAGCCCGACTTGGCACTGGTGCCACCTTGCATCCTGGAACCATGCTGCCTAGCGTGGATTTTCAGGGGCCAGCCGGCCACTCTCAGCTATATGCCCCCAAACAAAACCCACGGCCCGTTTCCCTGGCAAACAAAAGTAAGCTGCCCCGCTTCTGGATGGCAGATTGCAGGAACCACTTGGTAGTATCAAACCAGCCCGACTTGGCACTGGTGCCACCTTGGGTCTGGGAACCATCCTGCGTATCGTGGATTCTAAGGAGCCAGCCGGCCACTCCCAGCCACAGGCCCCCAAATACAAACAACGGCGCTTTTCCCTGGAAAACAAAACTCGCCTGCCAACTTTTTGATGGCAGATTGCAGGAGCAACTTGGTACTATCAAACCAGCCCAACTTGGCACTGGTGCCGCCATGGGTCTGGTAACCATCCTGCCTATTGTAGCTTTCCAGGAGCCAGCCGGTCACTCCCAGCCATAGTCCCCCAGTCACAAACCTCGGCCCGTTTCCCTGGCAAACAAAAGTAAGCTGCCCCGCTTCTGGATGGCAGATTGCAGGAGCCACTTGGTACTATCAAACCAGCCCAACTTGGCACTGGTGCCACCTTGGGTCTGGGAACCATGCTGCGTATCGCAGATTCTAAGGCGCCAGTCGGCCACTCCCAGCCACAAGACCCCAAACACAAACAACGGCGCTTTTCTCTGGCAAACAAAACTCAACTGCCCCTCTTCTGGATGGCAAATTGCAGGTCGCACTTGGTACTATCAAACCAGCACGACTTGGCACTGGTGCCACCTTGGGTCTGGGAACCATCCTGCGTATTGTGGATTGTCAGAAGGCAGCTGGACACTCTCGGCCACAGACCCCAATCAAAAACAACGGCCCGTTTCACTGGCAAACAAAACTCAGCTGCCCCGCTTCTGGATGGGAGATTGCAGGAGGCACTTGACACTGTGAAACCAGCCCCACTTGGCACTGGTGCCACCTTGGGTCTGGGAACCATGCTGCGTATCATGGATTTTCAGGAGCCAGCCGGCCACTCCCAGCCATAGGCCCCCAAACAAAAACCACAGCCTTTTTCTCTGGCAAACAAAATTCAGCTTCCCCGCTTCTGGATGGCAGATTGCAGGAGCCACTTGGGACTATCACACCAGCACAACATGGCACTGGTGCCACCTTGGATCTGGGAATCATCCTTCCTATCGTGGATTTTCAGGGGCCAGCCGGTCACTCTCAGCCATAGGCCCCAAACACAAACCACGGCCCTTTTCTCTGGAAAACAAAACTCAACTGCCCCTCTTCTGGATGGCAGATTGCAGGAGCCACTGGGTACTATGAAACCAGCCCTACTTGGCACTGGTGCCACCTTGGGTCTGGGAACCATGCTGCGTATCATGGATTTTCAGGAGCCAGCCGTCCACTGCCAGCCACAGGCCCCGAAACACAAACAACAGCCTTTTTCTCTGGCAAACAAAATTCAGCTGCCCCGCTTCTGGATGGCAGATTGCAGGAACCACTTGGTACTAACAAACCAGCCCGACTTGGCACTGGTGCCACCTTGGGTCTGGGAACCATCCTGCGTATCGTGGATTCTAAGGAGCCAGCTGGCCACTCCCAGCCACAGGCCCCAAAACACACACAACGGCGCTTTTCCCTGGAAAACAAAACTCGCCTGCCAACTTTTTGATGGCAGATTGCAGGAGCCACTTGGTACTATCAAACCAGCCCAACTTGCCACTGGTGCCACCATGGGTCTGGTCACCATCCTGCCTATCGTAGCTTTTCAGGAGCCAGCCGGTCACTCCCTGCCATAGGCCCCGAGACACAAAGCTCGGCCCGTTTCCCTGGCAAACAAAAGTAAGCTGCCCCGCTTCTGGATGGCAGATTGCAGGAGCCACTTGGTACTATCAAACCAGCCCGACTTGGCACTGGTACCACCTTGGGTCTGGGAACCATCCTGCCTATCGTGGATTTTAAGGAGCCAGCCGGCTACTCCCCGCCACAGGCCCCCAACAAAAACCACGGCCCTTTTTTCTGGCAAACAAAACTTAGCTGCCTCACTTATGGATGGCAGATTGCAGGAGCCACTTGGTGTAATCAAACCAGCCCGACTTGGCACTGGTGTCACCTTGGGTCTGGGAACCATCCTGCGTATCGTGGATTCTAAGGAGCCAGCCGGCCACTCCCAGCCACAGGCCCCCAAACAAAATCAACGGCGCTGTTCCCTGGAAAACAAAACACGCCTGCCAACTTTTTGATGGAGTTTGCAGGAGCCACTTGGTACTATCAAACCAGCCCAACTTGGCACTGGTGCCACCATGGGTCTGGTAAACATCCTGCGTATCGTGGATTCTTAGGAGCCAGCAGGCCACTCCTAGCCACAGGCCCCCAAACAAAAACCTAGGCCTATTTCTCTGGCAAACAAAAGTAAGCTGCCCCGCTTCTGGATGGCAGATTGCAGGAGACACTTGGGACTATCAAACCAGCCCAACTTGGCACTGGTGCCACCTTGGATCTGGGAACCATGTTGTGTATCGTGGATTTTCAGAGGCCAGCCGGCCACTCTCAGCCATATGTCCCCAAACAGAAACCTCGGCCCGTTTCTCTGGCAAACAAAACTCAACTGCCCCTCTTCTGGATGGCAAATTGCAGGATGAACTTGATACTAAAACCGCAGGCCGACTTGGTAGTGGTGACACCTTGGGCCTGGGAACCATCATGCGTATCGAGCATTTTAAGGAGCCAGCCGGCCACTCCCAGCAATATGCCCCCAAAAACAATCCACGGAATTTTTCTCTGGCAAACAAAAATCAGCTGCCCCGCTTCTGGATGGCAGATTGCAGGAGCCACTTTGCACCATCAAACCAGCCCGACTTGGCACTGGTGCCACCTTGCATCTGGGAACCATGCTGCCTAGCGTGGATTTTCAGGGGCCAGCAGGCCACTCTCAGCTATATGCCCCCAAACAAAACCCACGGCCCGTTTCCCTGGCAAACAAAAGTAAGCTGCCCTGCTTCTGGATGGCAGATTGCAGGAACCACTTGGTAGTATCAAACCAGCCCACCTTGGAACTGGTGCCACCTTGGGTCTGGGAACCATGCTGCGTATCGCAGATTCTAAGGCGCCAGTCGGCCACTCCCAGCCACAAGCCCCCAAACACAAACAACGGCGCTTTTCTCTGGCAAACAAAACTCAACTGCCCCTCTTCTGGATGGCAAATTGCAGGACGCACTTGGTACTATAAAAACAGCCCGACTTGGCACTGGTGCCACCTTGGGTCTGGGAACCATCCTGCGTATCGATCTTTTTAATGAGACAGCCGGCCACTCCCAGCCATATGCCCCCAAACACAACCCACGGCCCTTTCCTCTGGCAAACAAAACTCAGCTGCACCGCTTCTGGATGGCAGATTGCAGGAGCCACTTGGTACTATCAAACCAGCAAGACTTGGCACTGGTGCCACCTTGGGTCTTATAACCATCCTGCATATTGTGGATTGTCAGGAGCCAGCTGAACATTCTCGGCCACAGACCCCAATCAAAAACAACGGCCCGTTTCACAGGCAAACAAAACTCAGCTGCCCCGCTTCTGGATGGGAGATTGCAGGAGGCACTTGACACTGTGAAACCAGCCCCACTTGGCACTGGTGCCACCTTGGGTCTGGGAACCATGCTGCGTATCATGGATTTTCAGGAGCCAGCCGGCCACTCCCAGCCATAGGCCCCCAAACAAAAACCACAGCCTTTTTCTCTGGCAAACAAAATTCAGCTGCCCCACTTCTGGATGGCAGATTGCAGGAGCCACTTGGGACTATCACACCAGCACAACATGGCACTGCTGCCACCTTGGATCTGGGAACCATCCTTCCTATCGTGGATTTTCAGGGGCCAGCCGGTCACTCTCAGCCATAGGCCCCAAACACAAACCACGGCCCTTTTCTCTGGAAAACAAAACTCAACTGCCCCTCTTCTGGATGGCAGATTGCAGGAGCCACTGGGTACTATGAAACTAGCCCTACTTGGCACTGGTGCCACCTTGGGTCTGGGAACCATGCTGCGTATCATGGATTTTCAGGAGCCAGCCGTCCACTGCCAGCCACAGGCCCCGAAACACAAACAACAGCCTTTTTCTCTGGCAAACAAAATTCAGCTGCCCCGCTTCTGGATGGCAGATTGCAGGAACCACTTGGTACTAACAAACCAGCCCGACTTGGCACTGGTGCCACCTTGAGTCTGGGAACCATCCTGCGTATCGTGGATTCTAAGGAGCCAGCTGGCCACTCCCAGCCACAGGCCCCAAAATACACACAACGGCACTTTTCCCTGGAAAACAAAACTCGCCTGCCAACTTTTTGATGGCAGATTGCAGGAGCCACTTGGTACTATCAAACCAGCCCAACTTGCCACTGGTGCCACCATGGGTCTGGTCACCATCCTGCCTATCGTAGCTTTTCAGGAGCCAGCCGGTCACTCCCAGCCATAGGCCCCCAGAAAAAAACCTCGGTCCGTTTCCCTGGAAAACAAAAGTAAGCTGCCCCGCTTCTGCATGGCAGATTGCAGGAGCCACTTGGTGCTATCAAACCAGCCCGACTTGGCACTGGTGCCACCTTGGGTCTGGGAACCATCCTGCGTATCCTGTGTTCTAAGGAGCCAGCCGGCCACTCCCAGCCACAGTCCCCCAAACAGAAACAACGGCGCTTTTCCCTGGAAAACAAAACTGACCTGCCAACTTTTTGATGGCAGATTGCAGGAGACACTTGGTACTATCAAACCAGCCCAACTTGGCACTGGTGCCACCATGGGTCTGGTCACCATCCTGCCTATCGTAGCTTTTCAGGAGCCAGCCGGTCACTCCCAGCCATAGGTCCCCAGACAAATACCTCGGCCCGTTTCCCTGGCAAACAAAAGTAAGCTGCCCCGCTTCTGGATGGCAGATTGCAGGAGCCACTTGCTACAATCAAACCAGCCCAACTTGACACTGGTGCCACCTTGGCTCTGGGAACCATGCTGCGTAACCCGGATTGTAAGACGACAGGCAGCCACTGCCAGCCACAGGCCTCCAAACAAAATCAACGGCGCTTTTCCCTGGAAAACAAAACTCGCCTGACAACTTTTAGATGGCAGATTGCAGGAGCCAGTTGGTACCATCAAACCAGCCCAACTTGGCACTGGTGCCACCTTGGGTCTGGGAACCATCCTGCCTATTGTTGCTTTTCAGGAGCCAGCCGGTCACTTCTAGCCCTAGGCCCCCAGTCATAAACCTCGGCCCGTTTCCCTGGCACACAAATGTAAGCTACCCCGCTTCAGGATGGCAGATTGCAGGAGCCACTTTTCACCATCAAACCAGCCCGACGTGGCACTGGTGCCACCTTGGGTCTGGGAACCATCCTGCGTATCGTGTGTTCTAAGGAGCCAGCCGGCCACTCCCACCAACAGTCCCCCAAACACAAACAACGGCGCTTTTCCCTGGAAAACAAAACTGGCCTGCCAACTTTTTGATGGCAGATTGCAGGAGCCACTTGGTACTATCAAACCAGCCCAACTTGGCACTGGTGCCACCATGGGTCTGGTCACCATCCTGCCTATCGTAGCTTTTCAGGAGCCAGGCGGTCACTCCCAGCCATAGGCCCCCAGACACAAACCTCGGCCCGTTTCCCTGGCAAACAAAAGTAAGCTGCCCCGCTTCTGCATGGCAGATTGCAGGTGCTATTTAGTACTATCAAACCAGCCCAACTTGGCACTGGTGCCACCTCTGGTCTGGGAACCATCCTGCCTATCGTGGATTTTCAGGGGCCAGACGGCCACTATCAGCCATATGCCCCCAAAAACAAACCACGGCCCTTTTCTCTGGTAAACAAAACTCAACTGCCCCTCTTCTGGATGGCAAATTTTAGGACGCACTTTGTACTACGAAAACCGCCCGACTTGGCACTGGTGCCACCTTGGGTCAGGGAACCATCCTGCCTATCGTAGCTTTTCAGGAGCCAGCCGGTCACTCCCAGCCATAGGTCCCCAGACAAATACCTCGGCCCGTTTCCCTGGCAAACAAAAGTAAGCTGCCCCGCTTCTGGATGGCAGATTGCAGGAGCCACTTGGTACTATCAAACCAGCCCAACTTGACACTGGTGCCACCTTGGCTCTGGGAACCATGCTGCGTAACCCGGATTGTAAGACTACAGGCAGCCACTGCCAGCCACAGGCCTCCAAACAAAATCAACGGCGCTTTTCCCTGGAAAACAAAACTCGCCTGACAACTTTTAGATGGCAGATTGCAGGAGCCAGTTGGTACCATCAAACCAGCCCAACTTGGCACTGGTGCCACCTTGGGTCTGGGAACCATCCTGCCTATTGTTGCTTTTCAGGAGCCAGCCGGTCACTTCTAGCCCTAGGCCCCCAGTCATAAACCTCGGCCCGTTTCCCTGGCACACAAATGTAAGCTACCCCGCTTCAGGATGGCAGATTGCAGGAGCCACTTTTCACCATCAAACCAGCCCGACGTGGCACTGGTGCCACCTTGGGTCTGGGAACCATCCTGCGTATCGTGTGTTCTAAGGAGCCAGCCGGTCACTCCCAGCCACAGTCCCCCAAACACAAACAACGGCGCTTTTCCCTGGAAAACAAAACTCGCCTGACAACTTTTTGATGGCAGATTGCAGGAGCCACTTTGCACCATCAAACCACCCCGACTTGGCACTGGTGCCACCATGGGTCTGGTAACCATCCTGCCTATCGTAGCTTTTCAGGAGCCAGGCGGTCACTTCCCAGCCATAGGCCCCCAGACACAAACCTCGGCCCGTTTCCCTGGCAAACAAAAGTAAGCTGCCCCGCTTCTGCATGGCAGATTGCAGGTGCTATTTAGTACTATCAAACCAGCCCGACTTGGCACTGGTGCCACCTCTGGTCTGGGAACCATCCTGCCTATCGTGGATTTTCAGGCGCCAGACGGCCACTATCAGCCATATGCCCCCAAAAACAAACCACGGCCCTTTTCTCTGGTAAACAAAACTCAACTGCCCCTCTTCTGGATGGCAAATTTTAGGACGCACTTTGTACTACGAAAACCGCCCGACTTGGCACTGGTGCCACCTTGGGTCAGGGAACCATCCTGCCTATCGTAGCTTTATAAGGAGCCAGCAGGCCACGCCCAGCCATATAGCCCCAAAAACAAACCACGGACCATTTCTCTTGGAAACAAAAATCCGCTGCCCCGCGTCTGGATGGCAGATTGCAGGAGCCACTTTGCACCATCAAACCACCCCGACTTGGCACTGGTGCCATCTTGGATCTGGGAACCATCCTGCCTATCGTAGCTTTTCAGGAGCCAGCCGGTTACTCCCAACCATAGGCCCCCAGACAGAAAGCTCTGCCCGTTTCCCTGGCAAACAAAAGTAAGCTACCCCGCTTCTGGATGGCAGATTGCAGGAGCCACTTGGTACTATCAAACCAGCCCAACTTGGCACTGGTGCCACCATGGGTCTGGTCACCATCCTGCCTATCGTAGCTTTTCAGGAGCCAGGCGGTCACTCCCAGCCATAGGCCCCCAGACAAATACCTCGGCCCGTTTCCCTGGCAAACAAATGTAAGCTGCCCCGCTTCTGGATGGCAGATTGCAGGAGCCACATGGTACTATCAAACCAGGCCAACATGGCACTGGTGCCACCTTGGCTCTGGGAACCATCCTGCCTATCGTGGATTTTCAGGCGCCAGCCGGCCACTCTCAGCCATATGCCCCAAAACACAAACCACGGCCCTTTTCTCTGGTAAACAAAACTCAACTGCCCCTCTTCTGGATGGCAAATTGCAGGACGCACTTGGTACTACGAAAACAGCCCGACTTGGCAGTGATGCCACCTTGGGTACAGGGAACCATCCTGCGTATCGATGTTTTTAAGGAGTCAGCCGGCAACGTCCAGCCATATACCCCCAAAAAAAACCCACGGAACTTTTCTCCAGCAAGCAAAAATCCGCTGCCCCGCGTCTGGATGGCAGATTGCAGGAGCTATTTAGTATTATCAAACCAGCCCGACTTGGCACTGGTGCCACCATGGGTCTGGTCACCATCCTGCCTATCGTAGCTTTTCAGGAGCCAGCCGGTCACTCTCAGCCATAGGCCCCAAACACAAACCACGGCCCTTTTCTCTGGAAAACAAAACTCAACTGCCCCTCTTCTGGATGGCAGATTGCAGGAGCCACTAGGTACTATGAAACCAGCCCTACTTGGCACTGGTGCCACCTTGGGTCTGGGAACCATGCTGCGTATCATGGATTTTCAGGAGCCAGCCGTCCACTGCCAGCCACAGGCCCCGAAACACAAACAACAGCCTTTTTCTCTGGCAAACAAAATTCAGCTGCCCCGCTTCTGGATGGCAGATTGCAGGAACCACTTGGTACTAACAAACCAGCCCGACTTGGCACTGGTGCCACCTTGGGTCTGGGAACCATCCTGCGTATCGTGGATTCTAAGGAGCCAGCTGGCCACTCCCAGCCACAGGCCCCAAAACACACACAACGGCGCTTTTCCCTGGAAAACAAAACTCGCCTGCCAACTTTTTGATGGCAGATTGCAGGAGCCACTTGGTACTATCAAACCAGCCCAACTTGGCACTGGTGCCACCATGGGTCTGGTCACCATCCTGCCTATCGTAGCTTTTCAGGAGCCAGCCGGTCACTCCCAGCCATAGGCCCCCAGACAGAAACCTCGGCCTGTTTCCCTGGCACACAAAAGTAAGCTACCGCACTTCTGGATGGCAGATTGCAGGAGCCACTTTGCACCATCAAACCAGCCCAGCTTGGCACTGGTGCCACCTTGGCTCTGGGAACCATTCTGCGTAACCCGGATTCTAAGACGACAGGCAGCCACTGCCAGCCACAGGCCTCCAAACAAAATCAACGGCGCTTTTCCCTGGAAAAGAAAACTCGCCTGCCAGCTTTTTGATGGCAGATTGCAGGAGCCACTTGGTACTATCAAATCATCCAAACTTGGCACTGGTGCCATTATGGGTCTGGGAACCATCCTGCCAATTGTACCATTTCAGGAGCCAGCCGGTCACTCCCAGCCATAGGCCCCCATCACAAACCTCGGACCGTTTCCCTGGCAAACAAAATTAAGCTGCCCCGATTCTGGATGGCAGATTGCAGTAGCCACTTGGTAGTGTCAAAACAGCCCGACTTGGCACTGGTGCCACCTTGGGTCTGGGAACCATCCTGCGTATCGTGGATTCTAAGCAGCCACCCGGCCACTCCGTGCCACAGGTGCCCAAACACAAACAACGGCGCTTTTCCCTTGAAAACAAAACTCGCCTGCCAACATTTTGATGGCAGATTGCAGGAGCCACTTGGTACTATCAAACCAGCCCATCTTGGCACTGGTGCCACCATGGGTCTGGTCACCATCCTGCCTATCGTAGCTTTTCAGGAGCCAGCCGGTCACTCCCAGCCATAAACCCCCAGACACAAACCTCGGCCCGTTTCCCTGGCAAACAAAAGTAAGCTGCCCCGCTTCTGGATGGCAGATTGCAGGAGCCACTTGGTAGTATCAAATTAGCCCAACTTGGCACTGGTGCCATCATGGGTCTGGTAAACATCCTGCCTATCTTAGCTTTTCAGGAGCCGGCCTGTCACTCCCTGCCATAGGCCCCCAGAGAAATACCTCGGCCCGTTTCCCTGGCAAACAAAAGTAAGCTGCCCCTCTTCTGGATGGCAGATTGCAGGAGCCACTTGCTACTATCAAACCAGCCCAAATTGGCACTGGTGCCACCTTGGCTCTGGGAACCATGCTGCGTAACGTAGATTCTAAGAGGACAGGCGGACACTCCCAGCCACAGGCCTCTAAACAAAAACAACGGCGCGTTACCCTGGAAAACAAAACTCGCCTGCCAACTTTTTGATGGCAGATTGCAGGAGCCACTTGGTACTATCAAACCAGCCCAACTTGGCACTGGTGCCACCATGGGTCTGGTCACCATCCTGCCTATCGTAGCTTTTCAGGAGCCAGCCGGTCACTCCCAGCCATAGGCCCCCAGACAAATACCTCGGCCCGTTTCCCTGGCAAACAAAAGTAAGCTGCCCCGCTTCTGGATGGCAGATTGCAGGAGCCACATGGTACTATCAAACCAGGCCAACATGGCACTGGTGCCACCTTGGCTCTGGGAACCATCCTGCCTATCGTGGATTTTCAGGCGCCAGCCGGCCACTCTCAGCCATATGCCCCAAAACACAAACCACGGCCCTTTTCTCTGGTAAACAAAACTCAACTTCCCCTCTTCTGGATGGCAAATTGCAGGAGCCACTTGGTACTACGAAAACAGCCCGACTTGGCAGTGATGCCACCTTGGGTCAGGGAACCATCCTGCGTATCGATGTTTTTAAGGAGTCAGCCGGCAACGTCCAGCCATATACCCCCAAAAACACCCACGGAACTTTTCTCCAGCAAGCAAAAATCCGCTGCCCCGCGTCTGGATGGCAGATTGCAGGAGCTATTTAGTATTATCAAACCAGCCCGACTTGGCACTGGTGCCACCATCGGTCTGGTCACCATCCTGCCTATCGTAGCTTTTCAGGAGCCAGCCGGTCACTCTCAGCCATAGGCCCCAAACACAAACCACGGCCCTTTTCTCTGGAAAACAAAATTCAACTGCCCCTCTTCTGGATGGCAGATTGCAGGAGCTACTGGGTACTATGAAACCAGCCCGACTTGGCACTGGTGCCACCTTGGGTCTGGGAACCATGCTGCGTATCATGGATTTTCAGGAGCCAGCCGTCCACTGCCAGCCACAGGCCCCGAAACACAAACAACAGCCTTTTTCTCTGGCAAACAAAATTCAGCTGCCCCGCTTCTGGATGGCAGATTGCAGGAACCACTTGGTACTAACAAACCAGCCCGACTTGGCACTGGTGCCACCTTGGGTCTGGGAACCATCCTGCGTATCGTGGATTCTAAGGAGCCAGCTGGCCACTCCCAGCCACAGGCCCCAAAACACACACAACGGCGCTTTTCACTGGAAAACAAAACTCGCCTGCCAACTTTTTGATGGCAGATTGCAGGAGCCACTTGGTACTATCAAACCAGCCCAACTTGGCACTGGTGCCACCATGGGTCTGGTCACCATCCTGCCTATCGTAGCTTTTCAGGAGCCAGCCGGTCACTCCCAGCCATAGGCCCCCAGACACAAAGCTCGGACCGTTTCCCTGGCAAACAAAAGTAAGCTGCCCTGCTTCTGGATGGCAGATTGCAGGATCCACTTGTTATTATCAAACCAGCCCGACTTGGTACTGGTGCCACCTCTGGTCTGGGTACCATCCTGGGTATCGTGGATCCTAAGGAGCCAGCCGGCCACTCCCAGCCACAGGCCCCCAAACAAAAACAACGGCGATTTTCCCTGGAAAACAAAACTCGCCTGACAACTTTTTGATGGCAGATTGCAGGAACCACTTGGTACTATTAAACCAGCCCAACTTGGCACTGGTGCCACCTTGGGTCTGGGAACCATGCTGCGTATTGTGGATTCTAAGGAGCCAGCCGGCCACTCCAGCCACAGGCCCGCAGACACAAACAACGGCGCTTTTCCCTGGAAAACAAAACTCGCCTGCCAACATTTTGATGGCAGATTGCAGGAGCCACTTGGTACTATGAAATCAGCCGAACATGGCACTGGTGCCACCATGGGTCTGGTCACCATCCTGCCTATCGTAGCTTTTCAGGAGCCAGCCGGTCACTCCCAGCCATAGGCCCCCAGACACAAAGCTCGGCCCGTTTCCCTGGCAAACAGAAGTAAGCTGCCCCGCTTCTGGATGGTAGATTGCAGGAACCATTTGCTACAATCAAACCAGCCCAACTTGGCACTGGTGCCACCTCAGGTCTGGGAACCATCCTGCGTATTTTGGATTCTAAGGAGCCAGCCGGCCACTCCCAGCCACAGGCCCCCAAACACAAACAACGGCGCTTTTCCCTGGAAAACAAAACTCGCCTGCCAACATTTTGATGGCAGATTGCAGGAGCCACTTGGTACTATCAAACCAGCCCAACTTGGCACTGGTGCCACCATGGGTCTGGTCACCATCCTGCCTATCGTAGTTTCTCAGGAGCCAGCCGGTCACTCCCTGCCATAGGCCCCCAGACAAAACCTCGGCCCGTTTCCCTGGCAAACAAAAGTAAGCTGCCCCGCTTCTGGATGGCAGATTGCAGGACGCACTTGGTAGTATCAAACCAGCCCAACTTGGCACTGGTGCCACCTCAGGTCTGGGAACCATGCTGCGTATCGTGGATTCTAATTAGCCATCCGGCCACTCCCAGCCACAGGCCCCCAAACAAAAACAACGGCGCTTTTCCCTGGATAACAAACTCGCCTGCCAACTTTTTGATGGCAGATTGCAGGAGCCACTTGGTACTATCAAACCAGCCCAACTTGGCACTGGTGCCACCATGGGTCTGGTCACCATCCTGCCTATCGTAGCTTTTCAGGAGCCAGCCGGTCACTCCCAGCCATAGGCCCCCAGACAAAAACCTCGGCCCTTTTCCCTGGCAAACAAAAGTAAGTTAACCCGCTTCTGGATGGCAGATTGCAGGAGCCACTTTTCACCATCAAACTAGCCCGACTTGGCACTGGTGTCACCTCTGGTCTGGGAACCATCCTGCCTGTCGTGGATTCTAATTAGCCAGCCGGCCACTCCCAGCCACAGGCCCCCAAACACAAATAACGTCGCTTTTCCCTGGAAAACAAAACTCGCCTGCCAAGTTTTTGATGGCAGATTGCAGGAGCCACTTGGTACTATCAAACCAGCCCAACTTGACACTGGTGCCACCATGGGTCTGGTCACAATCCTGCCTATCGTAGCCTTTCAGGAGCCAGCCGGTCACTCCCAGCCATAGGCCCCCAGACACAAACCTCGGCCCGTTTCCCTGGCAAACAAAAGTAAGCTGCCCCGCTTCTGGATGGCAGATTGCAGGAAACACTTGGTACTATCAAACCAGCCCAACTTGGGACTGGTGCCACCTTGGGTCTGGGAACCATCCTGCGTATCGTGGATTCTAAGGAGCCAGCCGGCCACTCCCAGCCACAGGCCCCCAAACACAAACAACGACGCTTTTCCCTGGAAAACAAAACTCGCCTGCCAACTTTTTGATGGCAGATTGCAGGAACCACTTGGTACTATCAAACCAGCCCAACTTGGCACTGGTGCCACCTTGGGTCTGGGAACCATGCTGCGTATCGTGGATTCTAAGGAGCCAGCCAGCCACTCCAGCCACAGGCCCGCAGACAAAAACAACGGCGCTTTTCCCTGGAAAACAAAACTCGCCTGCCGACTATTTGATGGCAGATTGCAGGAGCCACTTGGTACTATGAAATCAGCCGAACATGGCACTGGTGCCACCATGGGTCTGGTCACCATCCTGCCTATCGTAGCTTTTCAGGAGCCAGCCGGTCACTCCCAGCCATAGGCCCCCTGACACAAAGCTCGGCCCGTTTCCCTGGCAAACAAAAGTAAGCTGCCCCGCTTCTGGATGGCAGATTGCAGGACGCACTTGGTACTATAAAACCAGCCCGACTTGGCACTGGTGCCACCTCAGGTCTGGGAACCATCCTGCGTATCGTGGATTCTAAGGAGCCAGCCGGCCACTCCCAGCCACAGGCCCCCAAACACAAACAACGGCGCTTTTCCCTGGAAAACAAAACTCGCCTGCCAACTTTTTGATGGCAGATTGCAGGAGCCACTTGGTACTATCAAACCAGCCCAACTTGCCACTGGTGCCACCATGGGTCTGGTCACCATCCTGCCTATCGTAGCTTTTCAGGAGCCAGCCGGTCACTCCCAGCCATAGGCCCCCAGACACAAAGCTCGGACCGTTTCCCTGGCAAACAAAAGTAAGTTATCCCGCTTCTGGATGGCAGATTGCAGGAGCCACTTTGCACCATCAAACTAGCCCGACTTGGCACTGGTGCCACCTTGGGTCTGGGAACCATCCTGCGTATCGTGGATTCTAAGCAGCCAGCCGGCCACTCCCAACCACAGGCCCCCAAACACAAACAACGGCGCTTTTCCCTGGAAAATAAAAACTCGCCTGCCAAATTTTGACGGCAGATTGCAGGAGCCACTTGGTACTATCAAATCAGCCCAACTTGGGACTGGTGCCACCATGGGTCTGGTCACCATCCTGCCTATCTTAGCTTTTCAGGAGCCAGCCGGTCACTCCCAGCCATAGGCCCCCAGACAAAAACCTCGGCCCGTTTCCCTGGCAAACAAAAGTAAGCTGCCCTGCTTCTGGATGGCAGATTGCAGGAACCACTTGGTACTATCAAACCAGCAAAACTTGGCACTGGTGCCACCTTGGGTCTGGATACCATGCTGCGTATCGTGGATTCTAAGGAGCCAGCCGGCCACTCCCAGCCACAGGCCCCCAAACACAAACAACGGCGCTTTTCCCTGGAAAACAAAACTCTCCTGCCAACTTTTTGATTGCAGATTGCAGGAGCCACTTGGTTTTATCAAATCAGCCCAACTTGGCACTGGTGCCACCATGGGTCTGGTCACCATCCTGCCTATCTTAGCTTTTCAGGAGCCAGCCGGTCACTCCCCGCCATAGGCCCCCAGACAAAAAGCTCGGCCCGTTTCCCTGGCAAACAAAAGTAAGCTACCCCGCTTCTGGATGGCAGATTGCAGGAGCCACTTTGCACCATCAAACTAGCCCGTCTTGGCACTGGTGCCACCTCTGGTCTGGGAACCATCCTGCGTATCGTGGATTCTATTTAGCCAGCCGGCCACTCCCTACCACAGGCCCCCAAACACAAACAACGGCGCTTTTCCCTGGAAAACAAAACTCGCCTACCAACTATTTGATGGCAGATTACAGGAGCCACTTGGTACTATCAAACCAGCCCAACTTGGCACTGGTGCCACCATGGGTCTGGTCACAATCCCGCCTATCGTAACTTTTCAGGAGCCAGCCGGTCACTCCCAGCCATAGGTCCCCAGTCCCAAACCTCGGCCCGTTTCCCTGGCAAACAAAAGTAAGCTGCCCCGCTTCTGGATGGCAGATTGCAGGAGCCACTTGGTACTATCAAACCAGCCCGACTTGGCACTGGTGCCACCTCTGGTCTGGGACCCATCCTGCGTATCGTGGATTCTAAGGAGCCAGTCGGCCACTCCCAGCCACAGGCCCCCAAACACAAACAACGGCCCGTTTCCGTGGCAAACAAAAGTAAGCTGCCCCGTTTCTGGATGGCAGATTGCAGGAACCACTTGGCAGTATCAAACCAGCACAACTTGGCACTGGTGGCACCTCTTGTCTGGTAACCATGCTGCGTATCGTGGTTTCTAAGGAGCCAGCCGGGCACTCCCAACCACAGGTCCCCAAACACAAACAATGGCGCTTTTCCCTGGAAAACAAAACTCGCCTGCCAACTTTTTGATGGCAGATTGCAGGAGCCACTTGGTACTATCAAACCAGCCCAACTTGGCACTGGTGCCACCATGGGTCTGGTCACCATCCTGCCTATCGTAGCTTTTCAGGAGCCAGCCGGTCACTCCCAGCCATAGGCCCCCAGACACAAAGCTCGGCCCGTTTCCCTGGCAAACAGAAGTAAGCTGCCCCGCTTCTGGATGGTAGATTTCAGGAACCATTTGCTACAATCAAACCAGCCCAACTTGGCACTGGTGCCACCTCAGGTCTGGGAACCATCCTGCGTATTTTGGATTCTAAGGAGCCAGCCGGCCACTCCCAGCCACAGGCCCCCAAACACAAACAACGGCGCTTTTCCCTGGAAAACAAAACTCGCCTGCCAACATTTTGATGGCAGATTGCAGGAGCCACTTGGTACTATCAAACCAGCCCAACTTGGCACTGGTGCCACCATGGGTCTGGTCACCATCCTGCCTATCGTAGTTTCTCAGGAGCCAGCCGGTCACTCCCTGCCATAGGCCCCCAGACAAAACCTCGGCCCGTTTCCCTGGCAAACAAAAGTAAGCTGCCCCGCTTCTGGATGGCAGATTGCAGGACGCACTTGGTAGTATCAAACCAGCCCAACTTGGCACTGGTGCCACCTCAGGTCTGGGAACCATGCTGCGTATCGTGGATTCTAATTAGCCAACCGGCCACTCCCAGCCACAGGCCCCCAAACAAAAACAACGGCGCTTTTCCCTGGATAACAAACTCGCCTGCCAACTTTTTGATGGCAGATTGCAGGAGCCACTTGGTACTATCAAACCAGCCCAACTTGGCACTGGTGCCACCATGGGTCTGGTCACCATCCTGCCTATCGTAGCTTTTCAGGAGCCAGCCGGTCACTCCCAGCCATAGGCCCCCAGACAAAAACCTCGGCCCTTTTCCCTGGCAAACAAAAGTAAGTTAACCCGCTTCTGGATGGCAGATTGCAGGAGCCACTTTTCACCATCAAACTAGCCCGACATGGCACTGGTGTCACCTCTGGTCTGGGAACCATCCTGCCTGTCGTGGATTCTAATTAGCCAGCCGGCCACTCCCAGCCACAGGCCCCCAAACACAAACAACGTCGCTTTTCCCTGGGAAACAAAACTCGCCTGCCAAGTTTTTGATGGCAGATTGCAGGAGCCACTTGGTACTATCAAACCAGCCCAACTTGACACTGGTGCCACCATGGGTCTGGCCACAATCCTGCCTATCGTAGCCTTTCAGGAGCCAGCCGGTCACTCCCAGCCATAGGCCCCCAGACACAAACCTCGGCCCGTTTCCCTGGCAAACAAAAGTAAGCTGCCCCGCTTCTGGATGGCAGATTGCAGGAAACACTTGGTACTATCAAACCAGCCCAACTTGGGACTGGTGCCACCTTGGGTCTGGGAACCATCCTGCGTATCGTGGATTCTAAGGAGCCAGCCGGCCACTCCCAGCCACAGGCCCCCAAACAAAAACAACGACGCTTTTCCCTGGAAAACAAAACTCGCCTGCCACCTTTTTGATGGCAGATTGCAGGAGCCACTTGGTACTATCAAACCAGCCCAACTTGGCACTGGTGCCACCATGGGTCTGGTCACCATCCTGCCTATCGTAGTTTCTCAGGATCCAGCCGGTCACTCCCTGCCATAGGCCCCCAGACAAAACCTCGGCCCGTTTCCCTGGCAAACAAAAGTAAGCTGCCCCGCTTCTGGATGGCAGATTGCAGGACGCACTTGGTAGTATCAAACCAGCCCAACTTGGCACTGGTGCCACCTCAGGTCTGGGAAGCATGCTGCGTATCGTGGATTCTAATTAGCCATCCGGCCACTCCCAGCCACAGGCCCCCAAACAAAAACAACGGCGCTTTTCCCTGGAAAACAAAACTCGCCTGCCAACTTTTTGATGGCAGATTGCAGGAGCCACTTGGTACTATCAAACCAGCCCAACTTGGCACTGGTGCCACCATGGGTCTGGTCACCATCCTGCCTATCGTAGCTTTTCAGGAGACAGCCGGTCACTCCCAGCCATAGGCCCCCAGACAAAAACCTCGGCCCTTTTCCCTGGCAAACAAAAGTAAGTTAACCCGCTTCTGGATGGCAGATTGCAGGAGCCACTTTTCACCATCAAACTAGCCCGACTTGGCACTGGTGTCACCTCTGGTCTGGGAACCATCCTGCCTGTCGTGGATTCTAATTAGCCAGCCGGCCACTCCCAGCCACAGGCCCCCAAACACAAACAACGTCGCTTTTCCCTGGGAAACAAAACTCGCCTGCCAAGTTTTTGATGGCAGATTGCAGGAGCCACTTGGTACTATCAAACCAGCCCAACTTGACACTGGTGCCACCATGGGTCTGGTCACAATCCTGCCTATCGTAGCCTTTCAGGAGCCAGCCGGTCACTCCCAGCCATAGGCCCCCAGACACAAACCTCGGCCCGTTTCCCTGGCAAACAAAAGTAAGCTGCCCCGCTTCTGGATGGCAGATTGCAGGAAACACTTGGTACTATCAAACCAGCCCAACTTGGGACTGGTGCCACCTTGGGTCTGGGAACCATCCTGCGTATCGTGGATTCTAAGGAGCCAGCCGGCCACTCCCAGCCACAGGCCCCCAAACACAAACAACGACGCTTTTCCCTGGAAAACAAAACTCGCCTGCCAACTTTTTGATGGCAGATTGCAGGAACCACTTGGTACTATCAAACCAGCCCAACTTGGCACTGGTGCCACCTTGGGTCTGGGAACCATGCTGCGTATCGTGGATTCTAAGGAGCCAGCCGGCCACTCCAGCCACAGGCCCGCAGACAAAAACAACGGCGCTTTTCCCTGGAAAACAAAACTCGCCTGCCGACTATTTGATGGCAGATTGCAGGAGCCACTTGGTACTATGAAATCAGCCGAACATGGCACTGGTGCCACCATGGGTCTGGTCACCATCCTGCCTATCGTAGCTTTTCAGGAGCCAGCCGGTCACTCCCAGCCATAGGCCCCCTGACACAAAGCTCGGCCCGTTTCCCTGGCAAACAAAAGTAAGCTGCCCCGCTTCTGGATGGCAGATTGCAGGACGCACTTGGTACTATAAAACCAGCCCGACTTGGCACTGGTGCCACCTCAGGTCTGGGAACCATCCTGCGTATCGTGGATTCTAAGGAGCCAGCCGGCCACTCCCAGCCACAGGCCCCCAAACACAAACAACGGCGCTTTTCCCTGGAAAACAAAACTCGCCTGCCGACATTTTGATGGCAGATTGCAGGAGCCACTTGGTACTATCAAACCAGCCCAACTTGCCACTGGTGCCACCATGGGTCTGGTCACCATCCTGCCTATCGTAGCTTTTCAGGAGCCAGCCGGTCACTCCCAGCCATAGGCCCCCAGACACAAAGCTCGGACCGTTTCCCTGGCAAACAAAAGTAAGTTATCCCGCTTCTGGATGGCAGATTGCAGGAGCCACTTTGCACCATCAAACTAGCCCGACTTGGCACTGGTGCCACCTTGGGTCTGGGAACCATCCTGCGTATCGTGGATTCTAAGCAGCCAGCCGGCCACTCCCAGCCACAGGCCCCCAAACAAAAACAACGGCGCTTTTCCCTGGAAAATAAAAACTCGCCTGCCAAATTTTGACGGCAGATTGCAGGAGCCACTTGGTACTATCAAATCAGCCCAACTTGGGACTGGTGCCACCATGGGTCTGGTCACCATCCTGCCTATCGTAGCTTTTCAGGAGCCAGCCGGTCACTCCCAGCCATAGGTCCCCAGACAAAAACCTCGGCCCGTTTCCCTGGCAAACAAAAGTAAGCTGCCCTGCTTCTGGATGGCAGATTGCAGGAACCACTTGGTACTATCAAACCAGCAAAACTTGGCACTGGTGCCACCTTGGGTCTGGATACCATGCTGCGTATCGTGGATTCTAAGGAGCCAGCCGGCCACTCCCAGCCACAGGCCCCCAAACACAAACAACGGCGCTTTTCCCTGGAAAACAAAACTCTCCTGCCAACTTTTTGATGGCAGATTGCAGGAGCCACTTGGTTTTATCAAATCAGCCCAACTTGGCACTGGTGCCACCATGGGTCTGGTCACCATCCTGCCTATCTTAGCTTTTCAGGAGCCAGCCGGTCACTCCCCGCCATAGGCCCCCAGACAAAAAGCTCGGCCCGTTTCCCTGGCAAACAAAAGTAAGCTACCCCGCTTCTGGATGGCAGATTGCAGGAGCCACTTTGCACCATCAAACTAGCCCGTCTTGGCACTGGTGCCACCTCTGGTCTGGGAACCATCCTGCGTATCGTGGATTCTATTTAGCCAGCCGGCCACTCCCTACCACAGGCCCCCAAACACAAACAACGGCGCTTTTCCCTGGAAAACAAAACTCGCCTACCAACTATTTGATGGCAGATTACAGGAGCCACTTGGTACTATCAAACCAGCCCAACTTGGCACTGGTGCCACCATGGGTCTGGTCACAATCCCGCCTATCGTAACTTTTCAGGAGCCAGCCGGTCACTCCCAGCCATAGGTCCCCAGTCACAAACCTCGGCCCGTTTCCCTGGCAAACAAAAGTAAGCTGCCCCGCTTCTGGATGGCAGATTGCAGGAGCCACTTGGTACTATCAAACCAGCCCGACTTGGCACTGGTGCCACCTCTGGTCTGGGACCCATCCTGCGTATCGTGGATTCTAAGGAGCCAGTCGGCCACTCCCAGCCACAGGCCCCCAAACACAAACAACGGCCCGTTTCCGTGGCAAACAAAAGTAAGCTGCCCCGTTTCTGGATGGCAGATTGCAGGAACCACTTGGCAGTATCAAACCAGCACAACTTGGCACTGGTGGCACCTCTTGTCTGGTAACCATGCTGCGTATCGTGGTTTCTAAGGAGCCAGCCGGGCACTCCCAACCACAGGTCCCCAAACACAAACAATGGCGCTTTTCCCTGGAAAACAAAACTCGCCTGCCAACTTTTTGATGGCAGATTGCAGGAGCCACTTGGTACTATCAAACCAGCCCAACTTGGCACTGGTGCCACCATGGGTCTGGTCACCATCCTGCCTATCGTAGCTTTTCAGGAGCCAGCCGGTCACTCCCAGCCATAGGCCCCGAGACAGAAAGCCCGGCCCGTTTCCCTGGCAAACAAAAGTAAGCTGCCCCGCTTCTGGATGGCAGATTGCAGGAGCCACTTTGTACTATCAAACCAGCCCGACTTGGCACTGGTGCCACCTCTGGTCTGGGAACCATGCTGCGTATCGTGGATTTTAAGGAGCCAGTCGGCCACTCCCAGCCATACGCCTCCAAACACAAACAACGGTCCATTTCCCTGGCAAAAAAAAGTAAGCTGCCCCGCTTCTGGATGTCAGATTGCAGGAACCACTTGTTGCCAAGTTGGGGTGGTTTGATAGTACCAAGTGGCTCCTGCAATCTGCCATCAAAAAGTTGGCAAGCGAGTTTTGTTTTCCAGGGAAAAGCGCCGTTGTTTGTGTTTGGGGGCCTGTGGCTGGGAGTGGCCAGCTGTCTCCTTAGAATCCACGATACGCAGGATGGGTCCCAGACCAGAGGTGGCACCAGTGCCAAGTCGGGCTGGTTTGATGGTGCAAAGTGACTCCTGCAATCTGCCATCCAGAAGCGGGGTAGCTTACTTTTGTTTGCCAGGGAAACGGGTAGAGCTTTGTGTCTGGGGGCCTATGGCTGGGAGTGACCGGCTGGCTCCTTAAAAAGATCGATACGCAGGATTGTTCCCTGACCCAAGGTGGCATCACTGCCAAGTCGGGCTGTTTTCGTAGTACCAAGTGCGTCCTGCAATTTGCCATCCAGAAGAGGGGCAGTTGAGTTTTGTTTGCCAGAGCAAAGGGCCGTGGTATGTGTTTGGGGGCATATGGCTGAGAGTGGCCGGCTGGCCCCTGAAAATCCACGATAGGCAGGATGGTTCCCAGAGCCAAGGTGGCACCAGTGCCATGTTGGCCTGGTTTGATAGTACCATGTGGCTGCTGTAATCTGCCATCCAGAAGCGGGGCAGCTTACTTTTGTTTGCCAGGGAAACGGGCCGAGATATTTGTCTGGGGGCCTATGGCTGGGAGTGACCGGCTGGCTCCTGAAAAGCTACGATAGGCAGGATGGTGACCAGACCCATGGTGGCACCAGTACCAAGTTGGGCTGGTTTGATAGTACCAAGTGGCTCCTGCAATCTGCCATCAAAAATTTGGCAGGCGAGTTTTGTTTTCCAGGGAAAAGCGCCGTTGTTTGTGTTTGGGGGACTGTGGCTCAGAGTGGCCGGGTGGCTGCTTAGAATCCACGATACGCAGGATGGTTCCCAGACCCAAGGTGGCACCAGTGCCAAGTCGGGCTGGTTTGATAGCACCAAGTGGCTCCTGCAATCTGCCATCCAGAATCGGGGCAGCTTAATTTTGTTTGCCAGGGAAACGGTCCGAGGTTTGTGTCTGGGGGCCTATGGCTGGGAGTGACCGGCTGGCTCCTGAAATGCTACAATAGGCAGGATGGTTCCCAGACCCATAGTGGCACCAGTGCCAAGTTGGGATGATTTGATAGTACCAAGTGGCTCCTGCAATCTGCCATCAAAAAGCTGGCAGGCGAGTTTTGTTTTCCAGGGAAAAGCGCCGTTGTTTGTGTTTGGGGGCCTGTGGCTGGGAGTGGCCGGCTGGCTCCTTAGAATCCACGATATGCAGGATTGTTCCCAGACCCAAGGTGGCACCAGTGCCAAGTCGGGCTGGTTTGATGGTGCAAAGTGGCTCCTGCAATCTGCCATCCAGACGCGGGACAGCGGATTTTTGTTTCCATGAGAAATGGTCCGTGGTTTGTTTTTGGGGGTATATGGCTGGGCGTGGCCGGCTGGCTCCTTAAAAAGCTCGATATGCAGGATGGTTCCCTGACACAAGGTGGCACCAGTGCCACGTCGGGCGGTTTTCGTAGTACAAAGTGCGTCCTAAAATTTGCCATCCAGAAGAGGGGCAGTTGAGTTTTGTTTGCCAGAGAAAAGGGCCGTGGTTTGTTTTTGGGGGCATATGGCTGAGAGTGGCCGGCTGGCCCCTGAAAATCCACGATAGGCAGGATGGTTCCCAGACCAGAGGTGTCACCAGTGCCAAGTCGGGCTGGTTTGATAGTACTAAATAGCTCCTGCAATCTGCCATGCCGAAGCGGGGCAGCTTACTTTTGTTTGCCAGGGAAACGGGCCGAGGTTTGTGTCTGGGGGCCTATGGCTGGGAGTGACCGGCTGGCTCCTGAAAAGCTACGATAGGCAGGATGGTGACCAGACCCATGGTGGCACCAGTGCCAAGTTGGGCTGGTTTGATAGTACCAAGTGGCTCCGGCAATCTGCCATCAAAAAGTTGGCAGGCGAGTTTTGTTTTCCAGGGAAAAGCGCCGTTGTTTGTGTTTGGGGGCCTGTGGCTGGGAGTGGCGAGCTGGCTCCTTAGAACCCACGATACGCAGGATGGTTCCCAGACCAGAGGTGGCACCAGTGCCAAGTTGGGCTGGTTTGATGGTGCAAAGTGGCTCCTGCAATCTGCCATCCAGAAGCGGGGTAGCTTACTTTTGTTTCCCAGGGAAACGGGCCGAAATATTTGTCTAGGGGCCTCTGGCTGGGGGTGGCTGGCTGGCACCTGAAAAGCTACGATAGGCAGGATGGTGACCAGACCCATGGTGGCACCAGTGCCAAGTTGGGCTGGTTTGATAGTACCAAGTGGCTCCTGCAATCTGCCATCAAATGTTTGGCAGGCGAGTTTTGTTTTCCAGGGAAAAGCACCGTTGTGTGTGTTTTGGGGCCTGTGGCTGGGAGTGGCCAGCTGGCTCCTTAGAATCCACGATACGCAGGATGGTTCCCAGACCCAAGGTGGCACCAGTGCCAAGTCGGGCTGGGTTGTTAGTACCAAGTGGTTCCTGCAATCTGCCATCCAGAAGCGGGGCAGCTGAATTTTGTTTGCCAGAGAAAAAGGCTGTTGTTTGTGTTTCGGGGCCTGTGGCTGGCAGTGGACGGCTGGCTCCTGAAAATCCATGATACGCAGCATGGTTCCCAGACCCAAGGTGGCACCAGTGCCAAGTCGGGCTGGTTTGATACTACCAAGTGCGTCCTGCAATCTGCCATCCAGAAGCGAGGCCGCTTAATTTTGTTTGCCAGGGAAACGGGCCGTGGGTTTTGTATGGGGGCCTATGGCTGAGAGTGGCCGGCTGGCTCCTGAAAATCCACGCTAGGCAGCATGGTTCCCAGATGCAAGGTGGCACCAGTGCCAAGTCGGGCTGGTTTGATGGTGCAAAGTGGCTCCTGCAATCTGCCATCCAGAAGCGGGGCAGCTGATTTTTGTTTGCCAGAGAAAAATTCCGTGGATTGTTTTTGGGGGCATATTGCTGGGAGTGGCCGGCTGGCTCCTTAAAATGCTCGATACGCATGATGGTTCCCAGGCCCAAGGTGTCACCACTACCAAGTCGGCCTGCGGTTTTAGTATCAAGTTCATCCTGCAATTTGCCATCCAGAAGAGGGGCAGTTGAGTTTTGTTTGCCAGAGAAACGGGCCGAGGTTTCTGTTTGGGGACATATGGCTGAGAGTGGCCGGGTGGCCCCTGAATATCCACGATACACAGCATGGTTCCCAGATCCAAGGTGGCACCAGTGCCAAGTTGGGCTGGTTTGATAGTCCCAAGTGTCTCCTGCAATCTGCCATCCAGAAGCGGGGCAGCTTACTTTTGTTTGCCAGAGAAATAGGCCTAGGTTTTTGTCTGGGGGCCTGTGGCTAGGAGTGGCCGGCTGGCTCCTTAGAATCCACGATACGCAGGATGTTTCCCAGACCCAAGGTGGCACCAGTGCCAAGTCGGGCTGGTTTGATAGTACCAAGTGGCTCCTGCAAACTCCATCAAAATGTTGGCAGACGTGTTTTGTTTTCCAGGGAACAGCGCCGTTGATTTTGTTTGGGGACCTGTGGCTGGGAGTGGCCGGCTGGCTCCTTAGAATCCACGATACGCAGGATGGTTCCCAGACCCAAGGTGGCACCAGTGCCAAGTCGGGCTGGTTTGATTACACCAAGTGGCTCCTGCAATCTGCCATCCAGAAGTGAGGCAGCTAAGTTTTGTTTGCCAGAAAAAAGGGCCGTGGTTTTTGTTGGGGGCCTGTGGCTGGGAGTAGCCGGCTGGCTCCTTAAAATCCACGATAGGCTGGATGGTTCCCAGACCCAAGGTGGCACTAGTGCCAAGTCGGGCTGGTTTGATAGTACCAAGTGGCTCCTGCAATCTGCCATCCAGAAGCGGTGCAGTTGAGTTTTGTTTGCCAGAGAAAAGGGCCGTGGGTTGTGTTTAGGGGCATATGGCTGGGAGTGGCCGGCTGTCTCATTAAAAAGATCGATACGCAGGATGGTTCCCAGACCCAAGGTGGCACCAGTGCCAAGTCGGGCTGTTTTTATAGTACCAAGTGCGTCCTGCAATTTGCCATCCAGAAGAGGGGCAGTGGAGTTTTGTTTGCCAGAGAATAGCGCCGTTGTTTGTGTTTGGGGGCTTGTGGCTGGGAGTGGCCGACTGGCGCCTTAGAATCTGTGTTACGCAGCATGGTTCCCAGACCAGAGGTGGCACCAGTGCCAAGTTGGGCTGGTTTGATAGTACCAAGTGGCTCCTGCAATCTGCCATCCAGAAGTGGGGCAGCTTACTTTTGTTTGCCAGGGAAACGGGCCGAGGTTTGTGACTGGGGACCTATGGCTGGGAGTGACCGGCTGGCTCCTGAAAAGCTACAATAGGCAGGAGGGTGACCAGACCCATGGTGGCACCAGTGCCAAGTTGGGCTGGTTTGATAGTACCAAGTGTCTCCTGCAATCTGCCATCAAATAGTTGTCAGGCGAGTTTTGTTTTCCAGGGAAAAGCGCCGTTGTTTGTATTTGGGGGCCTGTGGCTGGGAGTGGCCGGCTGGCTCCTTTGAACCCACGATACGCAGGATGGTTCCCAGACCCAAGGTGGCACCAGTGCCAAGTCGGGCTGGTTTGATACTACCAAGTGCGTCCTGCAATCTGCCATCCAGAAGCGGGGCAGCTTAATTTTGTTTGCCAGGGAAACGGGCCGTGGGTTTTGTTTGGGGGCCTATGGCTGAGAGTGGCCGGCTGGCTCCTGAAAATCCACGCTAGGCAGCATGGTTCCCAGATGCAAGGTGGCACCAGTGCCAAGTCGGGCTGGTTTGATGGTGCAAAGTGGCTCCTGCAATCTGCCATCCAGAAGCGGGGCAGCTGATTTTTGTTTGCCAGAGAAAAATTCCGTGGATTGTTTTTGGGGGCATATTGCTGGGAGTGGCCGGCTGGCTCCTTAAAATGCTCGATACGCATGATGGTTCCCAGGTCCAAGGTGTCACCACTACCAAGTCGGCGTGCGGTTTTAGTATCAAGTTCATCCTGCAATTTGCCATCCAGAAGAGGGGCAGTTGAGTTTTGTTTGCCAGAGAAACGGGCCGAGGTTTCTGTTTGGGGACATATGGCTGAGAGTGGCCGGCTGGCCCCTGAATATCCACGATACACAGCATGGTTCCCAGATCCAAGGTGGCACCAGTGCCAAGTTGGGCTGGTTTGATAGTACCAAGTGTCTCCTGCAATCTGCCATCCAGAAGCGGGGCAGCTTACTTTTGTTTGCCAGAGAAATAGGCCTAGGTTTTTGTCTGGGGGCCTGTGGCTAGGAGTGGCCGGCTGGCTCCTAAGAATCCACGATACGCAGGATGTTTCCCAGACCCAAGGTGGCACCAGTGCCAAGTCGGGCTGGTTTGATAGTACCAAGTGGCTCCTGCAAACTTCATCAAAATGTTGGCAGGCGTGTTTTGTTTTCCAGGGAACAGCGCCGTTGATTTTGTTTGGGGGCCTGTGGCTGGGAGTGGCCGGCTGGCTCCTTAGAATCCACGATACGCAGGATGGTTCCCAGACCCAAGGTGGCACCAGGGCCAAGTCGGGCTGGTTTGATTACACCAAGTGGCTCCTGCAATCTGCCATCCAGAAGTGAGGCAGCTAAGTTTTGTTTGCCAGAAAAAAGGGCCGTGGTTTTTGTTGGGGGCCTGTGGCTGGGAGTGGCCGGCTGGCTCCTTAGAATCCACCATACGCAGGATGGTTCCCAGACCCAAGGTGGCACCAGTGCCAAGTCGGGCTGGTTTGATAGTACCAAGTGGCTCCTGCAATCTGCCATCCAGAAGCGGTGCAGTTGAGTTTTGTTTGCCAGAGAAAAGGGCCGTGGGTTGTGTTTGGGGGCATATGGCTGGGAGTGGCCGGCTGTCTCATTAAAAAGATCGATACGCAGGATGGTTCCCAGACCCAAGGTGGCACCAGTGCCAAGTCGGGCTGTTTTTATAGTACCAAGTGCGTCCTGCAATTTGCCATCCAGAAGAGGGGCAGTGGAGTTTTGTTTGCCAGAGAATAGCGCCGTTGTTTGTGTTTGGGAGCTTGTGGCTGGGAGTGGCCGACTGGCGCCGTAGAATCTGTGTTACGCAGCATGGTTCCCAGACCAGAGGTGGCACCAGTGCCAAGTTGGGCTGGTTTGATAGTACCAAGTGGCTCCTGCAATCTGCCATCCAGAAGCGGGGCAGCTTACTTTTGTTTGCCAGGGAAACGGGCCGAGGTTTGTGACTGGGGACCTATGGCTGGGAGTGACCGGCTGGCTCCTGAAAAGCTACGATAGGCAGGATGGTGACCAGACCCATGGTGGCACCAGTGCCAAGTTGGGCTGGTTTGATAGTACCAAGTGGCTCTGGCAATCTGCCATCAAAAAGTTGTCAGGCGAGTTTTGTTTTCCGGGGAAAAGCGCCGTTGTTTGTATTTGGGGGCCTGTGGCTGGGAGTGGCCGGCTGGCTCCTTTGAACCCACAATACGCAGGATGGTTCCCAGACCCAAGGTGGCACCAGTGCCAAGTCGGGCTGGTTTGATACTACCAAGTGCGTCCTGCAATCTGCCATCCAGAAGCGGGGCAGCTTAATTTTGTTTGCCAGGGAAACGGGCCGTGGGTTTTGTTTGGGGGCCTATGGCTGAGAGTGGCCGGCTGGCTCCTGAAAATCCACGCTAGGCAGCATGGTTCCCAGATGCAAGGTGGCACCAGTGCCAAGTCGGGCTGGTTTGATGGTGCAAAGTGGCTCCTGCAATCTGCCATCCAGAAGCGGGGCAGCTGATTTTTGTTTGCCAGAGAAAAATTCCGTGGATTGTTTTTGGGGGCATATTGCTGGGAGTGGCCGGCTGGCTCCTTAAAATGCTCGATACGCATGATGGTTCCCAGGCCCAAGGTGTCACCACTACCAAGTCGGCCTGCGGTTTTAGTATCAAGTTCATCCTGCAATTTGCCATCCAGAAGAGGGGCAGTTGAGTTTTGTTTGCCAGAGAAACGGGCCGAGGTTTCTGTTTGGGGACATATGGCTGAGAGTGGCCGGCTGGCCCCTGAATATCCACGATACACAGCATGGTTCCCAGATCCAAGGTGGCACCAGTGCCAAGTTGGGCTGGTTTGATAGTCCCAAGTGTCTCCTGCAATCTGCCATCCAGAAGCGGGGCAGCTTACTTTTGTTTGCCAGAGAAATAGGCCTAGGTTTTTGTCTGGGGGCCTGTGGCTAGGAGTGGCCGGCTGGCTCCTAAGAATCCACGATACGCAGGATGTTTCCCAGACCCAAGGTGGCACCAGTGCCAAGTCGGGCTGGTTTGATAGTACCAAGTGGCTCCTGCAAACTCCATCAAAAAGTTGGCAGGCGTGTTTTGTTTTCCAGGGAACAGCGCCGTTGATTTTGTTTGGGGACCTGTGGCTGGGAGTGGCCGGCTGGCTCCTTAGAATCCACGATACGCAGGATGGTTCCCAGACCCAAGGTGGCACCAGTGCCAAGTCGGGCTGGTTTGATTACACCAAGTGGCTCCTGCAATCTGCCATCCAGAAGTGAGGCAGCTAAGTTTTGTTTGCCAGAAAAAAGGGCCGTGGTTTTTGTTGGGGGCCTGTGGCTGGGAGTGGCCGGCTGGCTCCTTAGAATCCACCATACGCAGGATGGTTCCCAGACCCAAGGTGGCACCAGTGCCAAGTCGGGCTGGTTTGATAGTCCCAAGTGGCTCCTGCAAACTGCCATCCAGAAGCGGGGCAGCTGAGTTTTGTTTGCCAGGGAAATGGGCCGTTGTTTGTGTTTGGGGGCCTGTGGCTGGGAGTGTTCGGCTGGTTCCTGAATATGTACGATACGCAGGATTGTTCCCAGACCCAAGGTGGCACCAGTGCCAAGTCGGGCTGGTTTGATGGTGCAAAGTGGCTCCTGCAATCTGCCATCCAGACGCGGGGCAGCGGATTTTTGTTTCCATGAGAAATGGTCCGTGGTTTGTTTTTGGGGGTATATGGCTGGGCCTGGCCGGCTGGCTCCTTAAAATGCTCGATATGCAGGATGGTTCCCTGACACAAGGTGGCACCAGTGCCACGTCGGGCGGTTTTCGTAGTACAAAGTGCGTCCTAAAATTTGCCATCCAGAAGAGGGGCAGTTGAGTTTTGTTTGCCAGAGAAAAGGTCCGTGGTTTGTTTTTGGGGGCATATGGCTGAGAGTGGCTGGGTGGCCCCTGAAAATCCACGATACACCGGATGGTTCCCAGATCCAAGGTGGCACCTGTGCCAAGTCGGGCTGATTTGATAGTACTAAGTAGCTCCTGCAATCTGCCATCCAGAAGCGGGGCAGCTTACTTTTGTTTGCCAGGGAAACGGGCCGAGGTTTCTGTTTGGGGGCCTATGGCTGAGAGTGACCGGCTGGCTCCTGAAAAGCTACAATAGGCAGGATGGTGACCAGACCCATGGTGGCACCAGTGCCAAGTTGGGCTGGTTTGATAGTACCAAGTGGTTCCTGCAATCTGCCATCCAGAAGCAGGGCAGCTGAGTTTTGTTTGCCAGAGAAAAGGGCCTTGGTTTGTGTTTGGGGGCATATGGCTGGGTGTGGCCAGCTGGCTCCTTAAAATGCACGATATGCAACATGGCTCCCAGACCCAAGGTGGCACCAGTGCCAAGTTGGGCTGGTTTGATAGTACCAAGTGGCTCCTGCAATCTTCCATGATCACGTGGAGAAATACTTTCTGGTTTCAGCCTCATGCTCTTTCTTCTCTCCCTCAACTTCTCTATCACCTCTCATCTGGTTCACATGCGCTGTCTTCAAGGTCCACAGGCTACTTTTCACAGAATCTTCTGGCCTGATGAAGTAAGAATGATGAATAGAACAGAGCTGGGATCTATTTTCCAGTTTGGATAAAATGCATTCTGCACACAAATCCAAGGAGAACGGGCTGCCCCGATGCCCAGAAAATCTTTCACTCCTGCTAGTGTTCTACGTCAACCGCAACTTAGTCTGAAAGAAAAGCTTTTTCTCTGAGAGCATCTGAGAGGTTTGCATGAAGCACTGATATCTGACATATGCAATTTTGAATAGGAGAGGAAAAAGAAAATGGCAAGGAGTTTTTAATTTTAGTGGTTTCAATTTTAATTTCCGTGCACTTTTTCAAAACTTGTCAGCTCAAATGCCCATCAACATCTTTTAGTCATCTGTAAGTCAGTATTCATATAAAATGTGCTTCAAATCCAAAGAATTTCAAATTTGCACTCCAAGCTTCTATGCCTAGATTTATGATTTCCTACACATATTAGATGAAAGGAAGGCCTTTTTTACTGTGGGAGTGCTGGAACACTGGAACAGGTTGCCCAGAGAAGTTGTGGGTGTCCCATCCCTGAAAGTATTCAAGGTCACCTTGGACGGGGCTTGGAGCAGCAACAAAGGAGAAGCTTGATGGTAGAGAAACAAAGTCGGACTATAGAAGAAACTCGGATTGAAGTATAGGATCAAGTTTTCTCTCAGCTCTTGGGGTAAATTCAAAGTTGTACAAAATGACATTTATCTGTGCTATTCACTACTGTAACAGAAAGTTTCATGAAAACTGTACAGAAGATAGTAAATTTTAAAAGAGATAAGAATTACAGCATAAAATCCATGGGATAGGTTACAACATGAGACACTCTCTAAGAGAAAATCTCTTTGTTTCAGCACTTCATCGGGGTAAGATTTCATGAAGTGCCAAAGAAGGCGGCAAAATATCATTCGGGACATTATTTACTGGAATTCAGCCTGGCCATTAGTAGGAACTGCCTTTGAACATATCATGTAGATATACCACACACACTTTCCCTTCACTGAAAAATTACTGTTTACAACAAATAAGCAATTGACGATCAAAATTGATTGAAAGCATCTTAAACATGTCAAGTATTTCATTGTAGATGATCTGTGATCCAAATGCTTCTTCCACCTTCGAGAGGGACAGAAGAATTCTTCCATATCATGATGGTTTAAAATTGTATCAACCAATGTTTTCTGCTGAAAAGATATCATCTATTTTTTTCTATTTTTGGAAGAAAATATTCCTAGACATACAACAGGTGAGAACTAAGTAATTTTAAAGAAACAAATGAAATGAAAATATTCTGTAAATAGAATGAAATGAAAAGCTGTGTTTTAAATAGGAGCTAAATATTAAACAGAATTTTTGTACCAGGCATTTGAATTACTGCACCAGCTCTTTTGCCCATCAAGAGAGGCATTTAGCATTTCAGTCTTTTCCAAGGTGTTCATGATCTGCTATGCTGATCTCTGTGTGTGCCTAGGTGTGTGTGGAGGGGGGGGCATATGAAGGGGAGTGTGTATGTTTGCTTTACAATTGTTGTGGCAGATTCATGCCTCAGCTCCACATTTTGTTTTAAAAAGGTCACACCGAGTGGATATGAAGTTTACTATCAACAAGAGATCGATTCCCAAATCATCCATTTGACTCTCCCTTATAAATCATGTGCTTTGTTGCATATTTTATCAAATATACTTTCAAGCCAGATGGAGGAAGGAGGATGTGGGAATCCCTCCACCATCTTGCAACTTTTATGTAAGTAGGTTTTCAAGAAAATCATCATTTCTCTTTTAAATATGTCTGGAACAGGCATGATGGTAGTGTCAACCTGTTGGAGTTTTTGTTGCTGGAAGAAGTTGTACAAAAGGATTGGTTTTTACATTGACCAGTTACTGAATCAAGCGCAGGAATACATTGGAAATTTAGCTGGGGGTTCCTTTTCCCAGCAGACTACTTCTAGAACGAGCTTGTACACTGAAGCTGACTCTTTTGCTCTCTTTTTGTTTCTTTCCTATTTTCTTGGCTTCTTTGCCACTATCTAGACAATTTTGGAACTTTGTTCCCAACTAAAATGGTTTCAATAGTCTGATTGTGATCATACATTTTTACAAGGAATTTTTAAAATCTTTCCTCGAGTCCAGAAAGTCAAGGACTTAGATCTTTTTCTTCCCTTATCAATATTGCCATGAAATTGATAAATAAAGACCAACTCTTTATTTTTGTTTTTAACCCACGTAGATAATTCCCATCCATTAATCCATTTTGTGGACCAATAGCTGCCATTCTGATGGAAGCTGTCACTTCTTAACAATAGGCATTCTGTGACTATGTTGACTGCACTTTGGGTGAAGATCCTAACTAGTCTTAGATATACATAGGGAGAAATTTGCTCAGCCAGTGTCAGTCTTAAGCATGCGTATCAGAAGATCTTTCTAGAGCTGGGAATTTTCCCATGAAAGGGATTCAGTTAGGGAAGAGACACTTGTGCCAGAGTTTTACATTCTTCTTGAACACTGCTTAAGGAACTTAGATGCCATGTCCATTTGGATCTCTGTCTGCACAGAACTTTGTCATGCCAGCGCTTTGAAATGCATCTTGAAGAGAATTCACTAGCACAGAATGAAAGAGAGTGGAAGGGGTTGGTGGGGCTAACCAGGCCCAACCCCCCTGCCTAAACCAGGATACCTAGAGCCTCTTGCCCAGGATTCTATCTGGGTGTACTTTTAATGTCTTCAAAGATCCAGGCTCCACAATCTTTCTGGGCAGTCTGTGCCGTGGTTCAGTCACCCTGACAGTAAAGAAACATTTACTGATGTTCAAAGGCAATCTCCTGTATTTCAGTGTGTGCCCACTGCCTCTTGTCTTTTCCCTCAGCATCACTGAAAAGACACTGATTCCCTCCCCTTTGCACTATTGCTTCCATATGTATGTGTGATGCCATGTAGAGGTATGTCAAAAACCTCCCTGAAGCCCAGGCAGAAAATATTCCCTTCATCTACCAGTCAAGTTGATTCATCAGAGGAGTTTAAAGTGATGTTCAGCATGAAATTCCCCTGAAAAATCATGCTAACTACATTATTTGGTCATCTGTCATGTGCCTGGCAAGGATTTCCAGGAAGAGCTGCTTCATCAACTTCCTGGGGATAAAAAAGAGGCTGGCTGGTTTGTACTATGGCGAGTCCTCTTAATTGCCTTTTTTGAAGATGGGTGTCATTTGCTAACATCCACTCTTTAGCTCCTCTTCTCATCTACACCTCGGCAAAACGCTTTTCCACTATGTCTGGCTAGGAAAAACTGTGCCAGCACAGAAAACATCTCCCATCGTGTTCTAGAAGTTGCACGGATGTCTGCCAAGTGTTTGGCAGGAAGAAAAGAAAAGTTGTCCAAAACAGCTTCCAATCGAATGTTCCTGTGATTGGAAAAGTCAGGAGAGTGCAAAGGTACTGTTTTCTATCAGTTGGCAAGGTGCGCACACAATCCCAGTGTTGTACAGCTTGCTTCTTCACCTTCCCGAAGCTGCCGCTCTCGCCGGCTGCCGGAGCCCAAGAAGCGGCTTCTTCGCGCAAAGACGATTGTGCCGCTCACAGTGCTCTCCTTAGCGCGGCTTCTGCCGAAAGACGCCCGGCAGCGGCTCTTACCTCCGGAGAGCATCCTACCTTCGTCTTTAGCTCCTCTTCTCATCTACACCTCGGCAAAACGCTTTTCCACTATGTCTGGCTAGGAAAAACTGTGCCAGCACAGAAAACATCTCCCATCGTGTTCTAGAAGTTGCACGGATGTCTGCCAAGTGTTTGGCAGGAAGAAAAGAAAAGTTGTCCAAAACAGCTTCCAATCGAATGTTCCTGTGATTGGAAAAGTCAGGAGAGTGCAAAGGTACTGTTTTCTATCAGTTGGCAAGGTGCGCACACAATCCCAGTGTTGTACAGCTTGCTTCTTCACCTTCCCGAAGCTGCCGCTCTCGCCGGCTGCCGGAGCCCAAGAAGCGGCTTCTTCGCGCAAAGACGATTGTGCCGCTCACAGTGCTCTCCTTAGCGCGGCTTCTGCCGAAAGACGCCCGGCAGCGGCTCTTACCTCCGGAGAGCATCCTACCTTCGTCTTTCGCGTCTTTTGTAGTCTACATCTTAGCAAAACGCTTTTCCACTATGTCTGGCTAGGAAAAACTGTGCCAGCACAGAAAACATCTCCCATCGTGTTCTCGAAGTTGCACGGATGTCTGCCAAGTGTTTGGCAGGAAGAAAAGAAAAGTTGTCCAAAACAGCTTCCAATCGAATGTTCCTGTGATTGGAAAAGTCAGGAGAGTGCAAAGGTACTGTTTTCTATCAGTTGGCAAGGTGCGCACACAATCCCAGTGTTGTACAGCTTGCTTCTTCACCTTCCCGAAGCTGCCGCTCTCGCCGGCTCCCGGAACCGAAGAAGCGGCTTCTTCGCGCAGAGACGATTGTGCCGCTCACAGGGCTCTCCTTAGCGCGGCTTCTGCCGAAAGACGCCCGGCAGCGGCTCTTACCTCCGGAGAGCATCCTACCTTCGTCTTTCGCGTCTTATGTAGTCTACACCTCGGCAAAAAGCTTTTCCACTATGTCTGGCTAGGAAAAACTGTGCCAGCACAGAAAACATCTCCCATCGTGTTCTAGAAGTTGCACGGATGTCTGCCAAGTGTTTGGCAGGAAGAAAAGAAAAGTTGTCCAAAACAGCTTCCAATCGAATGTTCCTGTGATTGGAAAAGTCAGGAGAGTGCAAAGGTACTGTTTTCTATCAGTTGGCAAGGTGCGCACACAATCCCAGTGTTGTACAGCTTGCTTCTTCACCTTCCCGAAGCTGCCGCTCTCGCCGGCTGCCGGAGCCCAAGAAGCGGCTTCTTCGCGCAAAGACGATTGTGCCGCTCACAGGGCTCTCCTTAGCGCGGCTTCTGCCGAAAGACGCCCGGCAGCGGCTCTTACCTCCGGAGAGCATCCTACCTTCGTCTTTCGCGTCTTTTGTAGTCTACATCTTAGCAAAACGCTTTTCCACTATGTCTGGCTAGGAAAAACTGTGCCAGCACAGAAAACATCTCCCATCGTGTTCTAGAAGTTGCACGGATGTCTGCCAAGTGTTTGGCAGGAAGAAAAGAAAAGTTGTCCAAAACAGCTTCCAATCGAATGTTCCTGTGATTGGAAAAGTCAGGAGAGTGCAAAGGTACTGTTTTCTATCAGTTGGCAAGGTGCGCACACAATCCCAGTGTTGTACAGCTTGCTTCTTCACCTTCCCGAAGCTGCCGCTCTCGCCGGCTGCCGGAGCCCAAGAAGCGGCTTCTTCGCGCAAAGACGATTGTGCCGCTCACAGTGCTCTCCTTAGCGCGGCTTCTGCTGAAAGACGCCCGGCAGCGGCTCTTACCTCCGGAGAGCATCCTACCTTCGTCTTTCGCGTCTTTTGTAGTCTACATCTTAGCAAAACGCTTTTCCACTATGTCTGGCTAGGAAAAACTGTGCCAGCACAGAAAACATCTCCCATCGTGTTCTAGAAGTTGCACGGATGTCTGCCAAGTGTTTGGCAGGAAGAAAAGAAAAGTTGTCCAAAACAGCTTCCAATCGAATGTTCCTGTGATTGGAAAAGTCAGGAGAGTGCAAAGGTACTGTTTTCTATCAGTTGGCAAGGTGCGCACACAATCCCAGTGTTGTACAGCTTGCTTCTTCACCTTCCCGAAGCTGCCGCTCTCGCCGGCTCCCGGAGCCCAAGAAGCGGCTTCTTCGCGCAAAGACGATTGTGCCGCTCACAGTGCTCCCCTTAGCGCGGCTTCTGCCGAAAGAAGGCAGCGGCTCTTACCTCCTGAGAGTGGCAGCTTCGGGAAAGTGAAGAAGCAAGCTGTACAACACTGGGATTGTGTGCGCACCTTGCCAACTGATAGAAAACAGTACCTTTGCACTCTCCTGACTCTTCCAATCACAGGAACATTCGATTGGAAGCTGTTTTGGACAACTTTTCTTTTCTTCCTGCCAAACACTTGGCAGACATATCTGCAACTTCTAGAAAACGATGGGAGATGTTTTCTGGGCTGGCACGGTTTTTCCTAGCCAGACATAGTGGAAAAGCGTTTTGCTAAGATGTAGACTACATAAGACGCGAAAGACGAAGGTAGGATGCTCTCCGGAGTTAAGAGCCGCTGCCGGGCGTCTTTCGGCAGAAGCCGCGCTAAGGAGAGCCCTGTGAGCGGCACAATCGTCTTTGCGCGAAGAAGCCGCTTCTTGGGCTCCGGCAGCCGGCGAGAGCGGCAGCTTCGGGAAGGTGAAGAAGCAAGCTGTACAACACTGGGATTGTGTGCGCACCTTGCCAACTGATAGAAAACAGTACCTTTGCACTCTCCTGACTTTTCCAATCACAGGAACATTCGATTGGAAGCTGTTTTGGACAACTTTTCTTTTCTTCCTGCCAAACACTTGGCAGACATCCGTGCAACTTCTAGAACACGATGGGAGATGTTTTCTGTGCTGGCACAGTTTTTCCTAGCCAGACATAGTGGAAAAGCGTTTTGCTAAGATGTAGACTACAAAAGACGCGAAAGACGAAGGTAGGATGCTCTCCGGAGGTAAGAGCCGCTGCCGGGCGTCTTTCGGCAGAAGCCGCGCTAAGGAGAGCACTGTGAGCGGCACAATCGTCTTTGCGCGAAGAAGCCGCTTCTTGGGCTCCGGCAGCCGGCGAGAGCGGCAGCTTCGGGAAGGTGAAGAAGCAAGCTGTACAACACTGGGATTGTGTGCGCACCTTGCCAACTGATAGAAAACAGTACCTTTGCACTCTCCTGACTTTTCCAATCACAGGAACATTCGATTGGAAGCTGTTTTGGACAACTTTTCTTTTCTTCCTGCCAAACACTTGGCAGACATCCGTGCAACTTCTAGAACACGATGGGAGATGTTTTCTGTGCTGGCACAGTTTTTCCTAGCCAGACATAGTGGAAAAGCGTTTTGCTAAGATGTAGACTACAAAAGACGCGAAAGACGAAGGTAGGATGCTCTCCGGAGGTAAGAGCCGCTGCCGGGCGTCTTTCGGCAGAAGCCGCGCTAAGGAGAGCACTGTGAGCGGCACAATCGTCTTTGCGCGAAGAAGCCGCTTCTTGGGCTCCGGCAGCCGGCGAGAGCGGCAGCTTCGGGAAGGTGAAGAAGCAAGCTGTACAACACTGGGATTGTGTGCGCACCTTGCCAACTGATAGAAAACAGTACCTTTGCACTCTCCTGACTTTTCCAATCACAGGAACATTCGATTGGAAGCTGTTTTGGACAACTTTTCTTTTCTTCCTGCCAAACACTTGGCAGACATCCGTGCAACTTCTAGAACACGATGGGAGATGTTTTCTGTGCTGGCACAGTTTTTCCTAGCCAGACATAGTGGAAAAGCGTTTTGCTAAGATGTAGACTACAAAAGACGCGAAAGACGAAGGTAGGATGCTCTCCGGAGGTAAGAGCCGCTGCCGGGCGTCTTTCGGCAGAAGCCGCGCTAAGGAGAGCACTGTGAGCGGCACAATCGTCTTTGCGCGAAGAAGCCGCTTCTTGGGCTCCGGCAGCCGGCGAGAGCGGCAGCTTCGGGAAGGTGAAGAAGCAAGCTGTACAACACTGGGATTGTGTGCGCACCTTGCCAACTGATAGAAAACAGTACCTTTGCACTCTCCTGACTTTTCCAATCACAGGAACATTCGATTGGAAGCTGTTTTGGACAACTTTTCTTTTCTTCCTGCCAAACACTTGGCAGACATCCGTGCAACTTCTAGAACACGATGGGAGATGTTTTCTGTGCTGGCACAGTTTTTCCTAGCCAGACATAGTGGAAAAGCGTTTTGCTAAGATGTAGACTACAAAAGACGCGAAAGACGAAGGTAGGATGCTCTCCGGAGGTAAGAGCCGCTGCCGGGCGTCTTTCGGCAGAAGCCGCGCTAAGGAGAGCACTGTGAGCGGCACAATCGTCTTTGCGCGAAGAAGCCGCTTCTTGGGCTCCGGCAGCCGGCGAGAGCGGCAGCTTCGGGAAGGTGAAGAAGCAAGCTGTACAACACTGGGATTGTGTGCGCACCTTGCCAACTGATAGAAAACAGTACCTTTGCACTCTCCTGACTTTTCCAATCACAGGAACATTCGATTGGAAGCTGTTTTGGACAACTTTTCTTTTCTTCCTGCCAAACACTTGGCAGACATCCGTGCAACTTCTAGAACACGATGGGAGATGTTTTCTGTGCTGGCACAGTTTTTCCTAGCCAGACATAGTGGAAAAGCGTTTTGCTAAGATGTAGACTACAAAAGACGCGAAAGACGAAGGTAGGATGCTCTCCGGAGGTAAGAGCCGCTGCCGGGCGTCTTTCGGCAGAAGCCGCGCTAAGGAGAGCACTGTGAGCGGCACAATCGTCTTTGCGCGAAGAAGCCGCTTCTTGGGCTCCGGCAGCCGGCGAGAGCGGCAGCTTCGGGAAGGTGAAGAAGCAAGCTGTACAACACTGGGATTGTGTGCGCACCTTGCCAACTGATAGAAAACAGTACCTTTGCACTCTCCTGACTTTTCCAATCACAGGAACATTCGATTGGAAGCTGTTTTGGACAACTTTTCTTTTCTTCCTGCCAAACACTTGGCAGACATCCGTGCAACTTCTAGAACACGATGGGAGATGTTTTCTGTGCTGGCACAGTTTTTCCTAGCCAGACATAGTGGAAAAGCGTTTTGCTAAGATGTAGACTACAAAAGACGCGAAAGACGAAGGTAGGATGCTCTCCGGAGGTAAGAGCCGCTGCCGGGCGTCTTTCGGCAGAAGCCGCGCTAAGGAGAGCACTGTGAGCGGCACAATCGTCTTTGCGCGAAGAAGCCGCTTCTTGGGCTCCGGCAGCCGGCGAGAGCGGCAGCTTCGGGAAGGTGAAGAAGCAAGCTGTACAACACTGGGATTGTGTGCGCACCTTGCCAACTGATAGAAAACAGTACCTTTGCACTCTCCTGACTTTTCCAATCACAGGAACATTCGATTGGAAGCTGTTTTGGACAACTTTTCTTTTCTTCCTGCCAAACACTTGGCAGACATCCGTGCAACTTCTAGAACACGATGGGAGATGTTTTCTGTGCTGGCACAGTTTTTCCTAGCCAGACATAGTGGAGAAGCGTTTTGCTAAGATGTAGACTACAAAAGACGCGAAAGACGAAGGTAGGATGCTCTCCGGAGGTAAGAGCCGCTGCCGGGCGTCTTTCGGCAGAAGCCGCGCTAAGGAGAGCACTGTGAGCGGCACAATCGTCTTTGCGCGAAGAAGCTGCTTCTTGGGCTCCGGCAGCCGGCGAGAGCGGCAGCTTCGGGAAGGTGAAGAAGCAAGCTGTACAACACTGGGATTGTGTGCGCACCTTGCCAACTGATAGAAAACAGTACCTTTGCACTCTCCTGACTTTTCCAATCACAGGAACATTCGATTGGAAGCTGTTTTGGACAACTTTTCTTTTCTTCCTGCCAAACACTTGGCAGACATCCGTGCAACTTCGAGAACACGATGGGAGATGTTTTCTGTGCTGGCACAGTTTTTCCTAGCCAGACATAGTGGAAAAGCGTTTTGCCGAGGTGTAGATGAGAAGAGGAGCTAAAGACGAAGGTAGGATGCTCTCCGGAGGTAAGAGCCGCTGCCGGGCGTCTTTCGGCAGAAGCCGCGCTAAGGAGAGCACTGTGAGCGGCACAATCGTCTTTGCGCGAAGAAGCCGCTTCTTGGGCTCCGGCAGCCGGCGAGAGCGGCAGCTTCGGGAAGGTGAAGAAGCAAGCTGTACAACACTGGGATTGTGTGCGCACTTTGCCAACTGATAGAAAACAGTACCTTTGCACTCTCCTGACTTTTCCAATCACAGGAACATTCGATTGGAAGCTGTTTTGGACAACTTTTCTTTTCTTCCTGCCAAACACTTGGCAGACATCCGTGCAACTTCTAGAACACGATGGGAGATGTTTTCTGTGCTGGCACAGTTTTTCCTAGCCAGACATAGTGGAAAAGCTTTTTGCCGAGGTGTAGATGAGAAGAGGAGCTAAAGAGTGGATGTTAGCAAATGACACCCATCTTCAAAAAAGGCAATTAAGAGGACTCGCCATAGTACAAACCAGCCAGCCTCTTTTTTATCCCCAGGAAGTTGATGAAGCAGCTCTTCCTGGAAATCCTTGCCAGGCACATGACAGATGACCAAATAATGTAGTTAGCATGATTTTTCAGGGGAATTTCATGCTGAACATCACTTTAAACTCCTCTGATGAATCAACTTGACTGGTAGATGAAGGGAATATTATCTGCCTGGGCTTCAGGGAGGTTTTTGACATACCTCTACATGGCATCACACATACATATGGAAGCAATAGTGCAAAGGGGAGGGAATCAGTGTCTTTTCAGTGATGCTGAGGGAAAAGACAAGAGGCAGTGGGCACACACTGAAATACAGGAGATTGCCTTTGAACATCAGTAAATGTTTCTTTACTGTCAGGGTGACTGAACCACGGCACAGACTGCCCAGAAAGATTGTGGAGCCTGGATCTTTGAAGACATTAAAAGTACACCCAGATAGAATCCTGGGCAAGAGGCTCTAGGTATCCTGGTTTAGGCAGGGGGGTTGGGCCTGGTTAGCCCCACCAACCCCTTCCACTCTCTTTCATTCTGTGCTAGTGAATTCTCTTCAAGATGCATTTCAAAGCGCTGGCATGACAAAGTTCTGTGCAGACAGAGATCCAAATGGACATGGCATCTAAGTTCCTTAAGCAGTGTTCAAGAAGAATGTAAAACTCTGGCACAAGTGTCTCTTCCCTAACTGAATCCCTTTCATGGGAAAATTCCCAGCTCTAGAAAGATCTTCTGATACGCATGCTTAAGACTGACACTGGCTGAGCAAATTTCTCCCTATGTATATCTAAGACCAGTTAGGATCTTCACCCAAAGTGCAGTCAACATAGTCACAGAATGCCTATTGTTAAGAAGTGACAGCTTCCATCAGAATGGCAGCTATTGGTCCACAAAATGGATTAATGGATGGGAATTATCTACGTGGGTTAAAAACAAAAATAAAGAGTTGGTCTTTATTTATCAATTTCATGGCAATATTGATAAGGGAAGAAAAAGATCTAAGTCCTTGACTTTCTGGACTCGAGGAAAGATTTTAAAAATTCCTTGTAAAAATGTATGATCACAATCAGACTATTGAAACCATTTTAGTTGGGAACAAAGTTCCAAAATTGTCTAGATAGTGGCAAAGAAGCCAAGAAAATAGGAAAGAAACAAAAAGAGAGCAAAAGAGTCAGCTTCAGTGTACAAGCTCGTTCTAGAAGTAGTCTGCTGGGAAAAGGAACCCCCAGCTAAATTTCCAATGTATTCCTGCGCTTGATTCAGTAACTGGTCAATGTAAAAACCAATCCTTTTGTACAACTTCTTCCAGCAACAAAAACTCCAACAGGTTGACACTACCATCATGCCTGTTCCAGACATATTTAAAAGAGAAATGATGATTTTCTTGAAAACCTACTTACATAAAAGTTGCAAGATGGTGGAGGGATTCCCACATCCTCCTTCCTCCATCTGGCTTGAAAGTATATTTGATAAAATATGCAACAAAGCACATGATTTATAAGGGAGAGTCAAATGGATGATTTGGGAATCGATCTCTTGTTGATAGTAAACTTCATATCCACTCGGTGTGACCTTTTTAAAACAAAATGTGGAGCTGAGGCATGAATCTGCCACAACAATTGTAAAGCAAACATACACACTCCCCTTCATATGCCCCCCCCTCCACACACACCTAGGCACACACAGAGATCAGCATAGCAGATCATGAACACCTTGGAAAAGACTGAAATGCTAAATGCCTCTCTTGATGGGCAAAAGAGCTGGTGCAGTAATTCAAATGCCTGGTACAAAAATTCTGTTTAATATTTAGCTCCTATTTAAAACACAGCTTTTCATTTCATTCTATTTACAGAATATTTTCATTTCATTTGTTTCTTTAAAATTACTTAGTTCTCACCTGTTGTATGTCTAGGAATATTTTCTTCCAAAAATAGAAAAAAATAGATGATATCTTTTCAGCAGAAAACATTGGTTGATACAATTTTAAACCATCATGATATGGAAGAATTCTTCTGTCCCTCTCGAAGGTGGAAGAAGCATTTGGATCACAGATCATCTACAATGAAATACTTGACATGTTTAAGATGCTTTCAATCAATTTTGATCGTCAATTGCTTATTTGTTGTAAACAGTAATTTTTCAGTGAAGGGAAAGTGTGTGTGGTATATCTACATGATATGTTCAAAGGCAGTTCCTACTAATGGCCAGGCTGAATTCCAGTAAATAATGTCCCGAATGATATTTTGCCGCCTTCTTTGGCACTTCATGAAATCTTACCCCGATGAAGTGCTGAAACAAAGAGATTTTCTCTTAGAGAGTGTCTCATGTTGTAACCTATCCCATGGATTTTATGCTGTAATTCTTATCTCTTTTAAAATTTACTATCTTCTGTACAGTTTTCATGAAACTTTCTGTTACAGTAGTGAATAGCACAGATAAATGTCATTTTGTACAACTTTGAATTTACCCCAAGAGCTGAGAGAAAACTTGATCCTATACTTCAATCCGAGTTTCTTCTATAGTCCGACTTTGTTTCTCTACCATCAAGCTTCTCCTTTGTTGCTGCTCCAAGCCCCGTCCAAGGTGACCTTGAATACTTTCAGGGATGGGACACCCACAACTTCTCTGGGCAACCTGTTCCAGTGTTCCAGCACTCCCACAGTAAAAAAGGCCTTCCTTTCATCTAATATGTGTAGGAAATCATAAATCTAGGCATAGAAGCTTGGAGTGCAAATTTGAAATTCTTTGGATTTGAAGCACATTTTATATGAATACTGACTTACAGATGACTAAAAGATGTTGATGGGCATTTGAGCTGACAAGTTTTGAAAAAGTGCACGGAAATTAAAATTGAAACCACTAAAATTAAAAACTCCTTGCCATTTTCTTTTTCCTCTCCTATTCAAAATTGCATATGTCAGATATCAGTGCTTCATGCAAACCTCTCAGATGCTCTCAGAGAAAAAGCTTTTCTTTCAGACTAAGTTGCGGTTGACGTAGAACACTAGCAGGAGTGAAAGATTTTCTGGGCATCGGGGCAGCACGTTCTCCTTGGATTTGTGTGCAGAATGCATTTTATCCAAACTGGAAAATAGATCCCAGCTCTGTTCTATTCATCATTCTTACTTCATCAGGCCAGAAGATTCTGTGAAAAGTAGCCTGTGGACCTTGAAGACAGCGCATGTGAACCAGATGAGAGGTGATAGAGAAGTTGAGGGAGAGAAGAAAGAGCATGAGGCTGAAACCAGAAAGTATTTCTCCACGTGATCATGGAAGATTGCAGGAGCCACTTGGTACTATCAAACCAGCCCAACTTGGCACTGGTGCCACCTTGGGTCTGGGAGCCATGTTGCATATCGTGCATTTTAAGGAGCCAGCTGGCCACACCCAGCCATATGCCCCCAAACACAAACCAAGGCCCTTTTCTCTGGCAAACAAAACTCAGCTGCCCTGCTTCTGGATGGCAGATTGCAGGAACCACTTGGTACTATCAAACCAGCCCAACTTGGCACTGGTGCCACCATGGGTCTGGTCACCATCCTGCCTATTGTAGCTTTTCAGGAGCCAGCCGGTCACTCTCAGCCATAGGCCCGCAAACACAAACATCGGCCCGTTTCCCTGGCAAACAAAAGTAAGCTGCCCCGCTTCTGGATGGCAGATTGCAGGAGCTACTTAGTACTATCAAATCAGCCCGACTTGGCACAGGTGCCACCTTGGATCTGGGAACCATCCTGTGTATCGTGGATTTTCAGGGGCCAGCCAGCCACTCTCAGCCATATGCCCCAAAAACAAACCACGGCCCTTTTCTCTGGCAAACAAAACTCAACTGCCCCTCTTCTGGATGGCAAATTTTAGGACGCACTTTGTACTACGAAAACCGCCCGACGTGGCACTGGTGCCACCTTGTGTCAGGGAACCATCCTGCATATCGAGCTTTTTAAGGAGCCAGCCGGCCAGGCCCAGCCATATACCCCCAAAAACAAACCACGGACCATTTCTCATGGAAACAAAAATCCGCTGCCCCGCGTCTGGAGGGCAGATTGCAGGAGCCACTTTGCACCATCAAACCAGCCCGACTTGGCACTGGTGCCACCTTGGGTCTGGGAACAATCCTGCGTATCGTACATATTCAGGAACCAGCCGAACACTCCCAGCCACAGGCCCCCAAACACAAACAACGGCCCATTTCCCTGGCAAACAAAACTCAGCTGCCCCGCTTCTGGATGGCAGTTTGCAGGAGCCACTTGGGACTATCAAACCAGCCCGACTTGGCACTGGTGCCACCTTGGGTCTGGGAACCATCCTGCGTATGGTGGATTCTAAGGAGCCAGCCGGCCACTCCCAGCCACAGGCCCCCAACAAAAACCACGGCCCTTTTTTCTGGCAAACAAAACTTAGCTGCCTCACTTCTGGATGGCAGATTGCAGGAGCCACTTGGTGTAATCAAACCAGCCCGACTTGGCACTGGTGCCACCTTGGGTCTGGGAACCATCCTGCGTATCGTGGATTCTAAGGAGCCAGCCGGCCACTCCCAGCCACAGGTCCCCAAACAAAATCAACGGCGCTGTTCCCTGGAAAACAAAACACGCCTGCCAACTTTTTGATGGAGTTTGCAGGAGCCACTTGGTACTATCAAACCAGCCCGACTTGGCACTGGTGCCACCTTGGGTCTGGGAAACATCCTGCGTATGGTGGATTCTTAGGAGCCAGCCGGCCACTCCTAGCCACAGGCCCCCAGACAAAAACCTAGGCCTATTTCTCTGGCAAACAAAAGTAAGCTGCCCCGCTTCTGGATGGCAGATTGCAGGAGACACTTGGTACTATCAAACCAGCCCAACTTGGCACTGGTGCCACCTTGGATCTGGGAACCATGCTGTGTATCGTGGATATTCAGGGGCCAGCCGGCCACTCTCAGCCATATGTCCCCAAACAGAAACCTCGGCCCGTTTCTCTGGCAAACAAAACTCAACTGCCCCTCTTCTGGATGGCAAATTGCAGGATGAACTTGATACTAAAACCGCAGGCCGACTTGGTAGTGGTGACACCTTGGGCCTGGGAACCATCATGCGTATCGAGCATTTTAAGGAGCCAGCCGGCCACTCCCAGCAATATGCCCCCAAAAACAATCCACGGAATTTTTCTCTGGCAAACAAAAATCTGCTGCCCCGCTTCTGGATGGCAGATTGCAGGAGCCACTTTGCACCATCAAACCAGCCCGACTTGGCACTGGTGCCACCTTGCATCTGGGAACCATGCTGCCTAGCGTGGATTTTCAGGAGCCAGCCGGCCACTCTCAGCCATAGGCCCCCAAACAAAACCCACGGCCCGTTTCCCTGGCAAACAAAATTAAGCTGCCCCGCTTCTGGATGGCAGATTGCAGGACGCACTTGGTAGTATCAAACCAGCCCGACTTGGCACTGGTGCCACCTTGGGTCTGGGAACCATCCTGCGTATTGTGGGTTCAAAGGAGCCAGCCGGCCACTCCCAGCCACAGGCCCCAAATACAAACAACGGCGCTTTTCCCTGGAAAACAAAACTCGCCTGACAACTATTTGATGGCAGATTGCCAGAGCCACTTGGTACTATCAAACCAGCCCAACTTGGCACTGGTGCCACCATGGGTCTGGTCACCATCCTGCCTATCGTAGCTTTTCAGGAGCCAGCCGGTCACTCCCAGCCATAGGTCCCCAGTCACAAACCTCGGCCCGTTTCCCTGGCAAACAAAAGTAAGCTGCCCCGCTTCTGGATGGCAGATTGCAGGAGACACTTGGTACTATCAAACCAGCCCAACTTGGCACTGGTGCCACCTCTGGTCTGGGAACCATGCTGCGTAACACAGATTCTACGGCGCCAGTCGGCCACTCCCAGCCACAAGCTCCCAAACACAAACAACGGCGCTATTCTCTGGCAAACAAAACTCCACTGCCCCTCTTCTGGATGGCAAATTGCAGGACGCACTTGGTACTATAAAAACAGCCCGACTTGGCACTGGTGCCACCTTGGGTCTGGGAACCATCCTGCGTATCGGTCTTTTTAATGAGACAGCCGGCCACTCCCAGCCATATGCCCCCAAACACAACCCACGGCCCTTTTCTCTGGCAAACAAAACTCAACTGCACCGCTTCTGGATGGCAGATTGCAGGAGCCACTTGGTACTATCAAACCAGCCCGACTTGGCACTGGTGCCACCTTGGGTCTGGGAACCATCCTGCGTATGGTGGATTCTAAGGAGCCAGCCGGCCACTCCCAGCCACAGGCCCCCAACAAAAACCACGGCCCTTTTTTCTGGCAAACAAAACTTAGCTGCCTCACTTCTGGATGGCAGATTGCAGGAGCCACATGGTGTAATCAAACCAGCCCGACTTGGCACTGGTGCCACCTTGGGTCTGGGAACCATCCTGCGTATCGTGGATTCTAAGAAGCCAGCCGGCCACTCCCAGCCACAGGCCCCCAAACAAAATCAACGGCGCTGTTCCCTGGAAAACAAAACACGCCTGCCAACTTTTTGATGGAGTTTGCAGGAGCCACTTGGTACTATCAAACCAGCCCGACTTGGCACTGGTGCCACCTTGGGTCTGGGAAACATCCTGCGTATCGTGGATTCTTAGGAGCCAGCCGGCCACTCCTAGCCACAGGCCCCCAGACAAAAACCTAGGCCTATTTCTCTGGCAAACAAAAGTAAGCTGCCCCGCTTCTGGATGGCAGATTGCAGGAGACACTTGGTACTATCAAACCAGCCCAACTTGGCACTGGTGCCACCTTGGATCTGGGAACCATGCTGTGTATCGTGGATATTCAGGGGCCAGCCGGCCACTCTCAGCCATATGTCCCCAAACAGAAACCTCGGCCCGTTTCTCTGGCAAACAAAACTCAACTGCCCCTCTTCTGGATGGCAAATTGCAGGATGAACTTGATACTAAAACCGCAGGCCGACTTGGTAGTGGTGACACCTTGGACCTGGGAACCATCATGCGTATCGAGCATTTTAAGGAGCCAGCCGGCCACTCCCAGCAATATGCCCCCAAAAACAATCCACGGAATTTTTCTCTGGCAAACAAAAATCAGCTGCCCCGCTTCTGGATGGCAGATTGCAGGAGCCACTTTGCACCATCAAACCAGCCAGACTTGGCACTGGTGCCACCTTGCATCTGGGAACCATGCTGCCTAGCGTGGATTTTCAGGAGCCAGCCGGCCACTCTCAGCCATAGGCCCCCAAACAAAACCCACGGCCCGTTTCCCTGGCAAACAAAATTAAGCTGCCCCGCTTCTGGATGGCAGATTGCAGGACGCACTTGGTAGTATCAAACCAGCCCGACTTGGCACTGGTGCCACCTTGGGTCTGGGAACCATCCTGCGTATCGTGGGTTCAAAGGAGCCAGCCGGCCACTCCCAGCCACAGGCCCCCAAATACAAACAACGGCGCTTTTCCCTGGAAAACAAAACTCGCCTGACAACTTTTTGATGGCAGATTGCAGGAGACACTTGGTACTATCAAACCAGCCCAACTTGGCACTGGTGCCACCATGGGTCTGGTCACCATCCTGCCTATCGTAGCTTTTCAGGAGCCAGCCGGTCACTCCCAGCCATAGGTCCCCAGTCACAAACCTCGGCCCGTTTCCCTGGCAAACAAAAGTAAGCTGCCCCACTTCTGGATGGCAGATTGCAGGAGCCACTTGGTACTATCAAACCAGCCCAACTTGGCACTGGTGCCACCTCTGGTCTGGGAACCATGCTGCGTAACACAGATTCTAAGGCGCCAGTCGGCCACTCCCAGCCACAAGCCCCCAAACACAAACAACGGCGCTATTCTCTGGCAAACAAAACTCCACTGCCCCTCTTCTGGATGGCAAATTGCAGGACGCACTTGGTACTATAAAAACAGCCCGACTTGGCACTGGTGCCACCTTGGGTCTGGGAACCATCCTGCGTATCGATCTTTTTAATGAGACAGCCGGCCACTCCCAGCCATATGCCCCCAAACACAACCCACGGCCCTTTTCTCTGGCAAACAAAACTCAACTGCACCGCTTCTGGATGGCAGATTGCAGGAGCCACTTGGTACTATCAAACCAGCCCGACTTGGCACTAGTGCCACCTTGGGTCTGGGAACCATCCAGCCTATCGTGGATTTTAAGGAGCCAGCCGGCTACTCCCAGCCACAGGCCCCCAAAAAAAACCACGGCCCTTTTTTCTGGCAAACAAAACTTAGCTGCCTCACTTCTGGATGGCAGATTGCAGGAGCCACTTGGTGTAATCAAACCAGCCCGACTTGGCACTGGTGCCACCTTGGGTCTGGGAACCATCCTGCGTATCGTGGATTCTAAGGAGCCAGCCGGCCACTCCCAGCCACAGGTCCCCAAACAAAATCAACGGCGCTGTTGCCTGGAAAACAAAACACGTCTGCCAACATTTTGATGGAGTTTGCAGGAGCCACTTGGTACTATCAAACCAGCCCGACTTGGCACTGGTGCCACCTTGGGTCTGGGAAACATCCTGCGTATCGTGGATTCTAAGGAGCCAGCCGGCCACTCCTAGCCACAGGCCCCCAGACAAAAACCTAGGCCTATTTCTCTGGCAAACAAAAGTAAGCTGCCCCGCTTCTGGATGGCAGATTGCAGGAGACACTTGGGACTATCAAACCAGCCCAACTTGGCACTGGTGCCACCTTGGATCTGGGAACCATGCTGTGTATCGTGGATATTCAGGGGCCAGCCGGCCACTCTCAGCCATATGTCCCCAAACAGAAACCTCGGCCCGTTTCTCTGGCAAACAAAACTCAACTGCCCCTCTTCTGGATGGCAAATTGCAGGATGAACTTGATACTAAAACCGCAGGCCGACTTGGTAGTGGTGACACCTTGGGCCTGGGAACCATCATGCGTATCGAGCATTTTAAGGAGCCAGCCGGCCACTCCCAGCAATATGCCCCCAAAAACAATCCACGGAATTTTTCTCTGGCAAACAAAAATCAGCTGCCCCGCTTCTGGATGGCAGATTGCAGGAGCCACTTTGCACCATCAAACCAGCCCGACTTGGCACTGGTGCCACCTTGCATCTGGGAACCATGCTGCCTAGCGTGGATTTTCAGGAGCCAGCCGGCCACTCTAAGCCATAGGCCCCCATACAAAACCCACGGCCCGTTTCCCTGGCAAACAAAATTAAGCTGCCTCGCTTCTGGATGGCAGATTGCAGGACGCACTTGGTAGTATCAAACCAGCCCGACTTGGCACTGGTGCCACCTTGGGTCTGGGAACCATGCTGCGTATCATGGATTTTCAGGAGCCAGCCGTCCACTGCCAGCCACAGGCCCCGAAACACAAACAACAGCCTTTTTCTCTGGCAAACAAAATTCAGCTGCCCCGCTTCTGGATGGCAGATTGCAGGAACCACTTGGTACTAACAACCCAGCCCGACTTGGCACTGGTGCCACCTTGGGTCTGGGAACCATCCTGCGTATCGTGGATTCTAAGGAGCCAGCTGGCCACTCCCAGCCACAGGCCCCAAAACATACACAACGGTGCTTTTCCCTGGAAAACAAAACTCGCCTGCCAAACATTTGATGGCAGATTGCAGGAGCCACTTGGTACTATCAAACCAGCCCAACTTGGCACTGGTGCCACTATGGGTCTGGGAACCATCCTGCCTATTGTAGCATTTCAGGAGCCAGCCGGTCACTCCCAGCCATAGGCCCCCAGACAAATATTTCGGCCCGTTTCCCTGGCAAACAAAAGTAAGCTACCCCGATTCTGGATGGCAGATTGCAGGAGCCACTTGGTAGTGTCAAACCAGCCCGACTTGGCACTGGTGCCACCTTGGGTCTGGGAACCATGCTGCGTATCGTGGATTCTAAGCAGCCACCCGGCCACTCTGAGCCACAGGCCCCCAAACACAAACAACGGCGCTTTTCCCTGGAAAACAAAACTCGCCTGCCAAATTTTTGATGGCATATTGCAGGAGCCACTTGGTACTATCAAACCAGCCCAACTTGGTACTGGTGCCACCATGGGTCTGGTCACCATCCTGCCTATCGTAGCTTTTCAGGAGCCAGCCAGTCACTCCCAGCCATAGGCCCCCAGACAAATATCTCGGCCCGTTTCCCTGGCAAACAAAAGTAAGCTGTCCCGCTTCTGGATGGCAGATTACAGCAGCCACATGGTACTATCAAACCAGGCCAACATGGCACTGGTGCCACCTTGGCTCTGGGAACCATCCTGCCTATCGTGGATTTTCAGGGGCCAGCCGGCCACTCTCAGCCATATGCCCCCAAACACATACCACGGCCCTTTGCTCTGGCAAACAAAACTCAACTGCCCCTCTTCTGGATGGCAAATTGCAGGACGCACTTGGTACTACGAAAACAGCCCGACTTGGCAGTGATGCCACCTTGGGTCAGGGAACAATCCTGCGTATCGATCTTTTTAAGGAGCCAGCCGGTCACTCCCAGCCATAGGCCCCCAGACACAAAGCTCTACCCGTTTCCCTGGCACACAAAAGTAAGCTACCCCGCTTCTGGATGGCAGATTGCAGGAGTCACTTTGCACCATCAAACCAGCCCGACTTGGCACTGGTGCCACCTCTGGTCTGGGACCCATCCTGCGTATCGTGGATTCTAAGGAGACAGCTGGCCACTCCCAGCCACAGGCCCCCAAACACAAACAACGGCGCTTTTCCCTGGAAAACAAAACTCGCTTGCCAACTTTTTGATGGCAGATTGCAGGAGCCACTTGGTACTATCAAACCACCCCAACTTGGCAACAAGTGGTTCCTGCAATCTGACATCCAGAAGCGGGGCAGCTTACTTTTTTTTGCCAGGGAAATGGACCGTTGTTTGTGTTTGGAGGCGTATGGCTGGGAGTGGCCGACTGGCTCCTTAAAATCCACGATACGCAGCATGGTTCCCAGACCAGAGGTGGCACCAGTGCCAAGTCGGGCTGGTTTGATAGTACAAAGTGGCTCCTGCAATCTGCCATCCAGAAGCGGGGCAGCTTACTTTTGTTTGCCAGGGAAACGGGCCGGGCTTTCTGTCTCGGGGCCTATGGCTGGGAGTGACCGGCTGGCTCCTGAAAAGCTACGATAGGCAGGATGGTGACCAGACCCATGGTGGCACCAGTGCCAAGTTGGGCTGGTTTGATAGTACCAAGTGGCTCCTGCAATCTGCCATCAAAAAGTTGGCAGGCGAGTTTTGTTTTCCAGGGAAAAGCGCCATTGTTTGTGTTTGGGGACCTGTGGTTGGGAGTGCCCGGTTGGCTCCTTAGAAACCACGATACGCAGCATGGTTACCAGACAAGAGGTGCCACCAGTGCCAAGTTGTGCTGGTTTGATACTGCCAAGTGGTTCCTGCAATCTGCCATCCAGAAACGGGGCAGCTTACTTTTGTTTGCCACGGAAACGGGCCGTTGTTTGTGTTTGGGGGCCTGTGGCTGGGAGTGGCCGACTGGCTCCTTAGAATCCACGATACGCAGGATGGGTCCCAGACCAGAGGTGGCACCAGTGCCAAGTCGGGCTGGTTTGATAGTACCAAGTGGCTCCTGCAATCTGCCATCCAGAAGCGGGGCAGCTTACTTTTGTTTGCCAGGGAAAGGGGCCGAGGTTTGTGACTGGGGACCTATGGCTGGGAGTGACCGGCTGGCTCCTGAAAAGTTACGATAGGCAGGATGGTGACCAGACCCATGGTGGCACCAGTGCCAAGTTGGGCTGGTTTGATAGTACCAAGTGGCTCCTGTAATCTGCCATCAAATAGTTGGTAGGCGAGTTTTGTTTTCCAGGGAAAAGCGCCGTTGTTTGTGTTTGGGGGCCTGTGGTAGGGAGTGGCCGGCTGGCTAATTAGAATCCACGATACGCAGGATGGTTCCCAGACCAGAGGTGGCACCAGTGCCAAGACGGGCTAGTTTGATGGTGCAAAGTGGCTCCTGCAATCTGCCATCCAGAAGCGGGGTAGCTTACTTTTGTTTGCCAGGGAAACGGGCCGAGCTTTTTGTCTGGGGGCCTATGGCGGGGAGTGACCGGCTGGCTCCTGAAAAGCTAAGATAGGCAGGATGGTGACCAGACCCATGGTGGCACCAGTGCCAAGTTGGGCTGATTTGATAAAACCAAGTGGCTCCTGCAATCTGCCATCAAAAAGTTGGCAGGAGAGTTTTGTTTTCCAGGGAAAAGCGCCGTTGTTTGTGTTTGGGGGCCTGTGGCTGGGAGTGGCCGGCTGGCTCCTTAGAATCCACGATACGCAGCATGGTATCCAGACCCAAGGTGGCACCAGTGCCAAGTTTTGCTGGTTTGATAGTACCAAGTGGTTCCTGAAATCTGCCATCCAGAAGCAGGGCAGCTTACTTTTGTTTGCCAGGGAAACGGGCCGAGGTTTTTGTCTGGGGGCCTATGGCTGGGAGTGACCGGCTGGCTCCTGAAAAGCTACGATAGGCAGGATGGTGACCAGACCCATGGTGGCACCAGTCCCAAGTTGGGCTGGTTTGATAGTACCAAGTGGCTCCTGCAATCTGCCGTCAAAATTTGGCAGGCGAGTTTTTATTTTCCAGGGAAAAGCGCCGTTGTTTGTGTTTGGGGGCCTGTGGCTGGGAGTGGCCGGCTGGCTGCTTAGAATCCACGATACGCAGGATGGTTCCCAGACCCAAGGTGGCACCAGTGCCAAGTCGGGCTAGTATGATGGTGCAAAGTGGCTCCTGCAATCTGCCATCCAGAAGCGGGATAACTTACTTTTGTTTGCCAGGGAAACGGTCCGAGCTTTGTGTCTCGGGGCCTATGGCTGGGAGTGACCGGCTGGCTCCTGAAAAGCTACGATAGGCAGGATGGTGACCAGACCCATGGTGGCACCAGTGCCAAGTTGGGCTGGTTTGATAGTACCAAGTGGCTCCTGCAATCTGCCATCAAAATGTCGGCAGGCGAGTTTTGTTTTCCAGGGAAAAGCGCCGTTGTTTGTGTTTGGGGGCCTGTGGCTGGGAGTGGCCGGCTGGCTCCTTAGAATCCACGATACGCAGGATGGTTCCCAGACCTGAGGTGGCACCAGTGCCAAGTCGGGCTGGTTTTATAGTACCAAGTGCGTCCTGCAATCTGCCATCCAGAAGCGGGGCAGCTTACTTTTGTTTGCCAGGGAAACGGGCCGAGCTTTGTGTCAGGGGGCCTATGGCTGGGAGTGACCGGCTGGCTCCTGAAAAGCTACGATAGGCAGGATGGTGACCAGACCCATGGTGGCACCAGTGCCATGTTCGGCTGATTTCATAGTACCAAGTGGCTCCTGCAATCTGCCATCAAAAAGTCGGCAGGCGAGTTTTGTTTTCCAGGGAAAAGCGCCGTTGTTTTTGTCTGCGGGCCTGTGGCTGGAGTGGCCGGCTGGCTCCTTAGAATCCACGATACGCAGCATGGTTCCCAGACCCAAGGTGGCACCAGTGCCAAGTTGGGCTGGTTTGATAGTACCAAGTGGTTCCTGCAATCTGCCATCAAAAAGTTGGCAGGCGAGTTTTGTTTTCCAGGGAAAAGCGTCGTTGTTTGTGTTTGGGGGCCTGTGGCTGGGAGTGGCCGGCTGGCTCCTTAGAATCCACGATACGCAGGATGGTTCCCAGACCCAAGGTGGCACCAGTCCCAAGTTGGGCTGGTTTGATAGTACCAAGTGTTTCCTGCAATCTGCCATCCAGAAGCGGGGCAGCTTACTTTTGTTTGCCAGGGAAACGGGCCGAGGTTTGTGTCTGGGGGCCTATGGCTGGGAGTGACCGGCTGGCTCCTGAAAGGCTACGATAGGCAGGATTGTGACCAGACCCATGGTGGCACCAGTGTCAAGTTTGGCTGGTTTGATAGTACCAAGTGGCTCCTGCAATCTGCCATCAAAAACTTGGCAGGCGAGTTTTGTTTCCCAGGGAAAAGCGACGTTGTTTGTGTTTGGGGGCCTGTGGCTGGGAGTGGCCGGCTGGCTAATTAGAATCCACGACAGGCAGGATGGTTCCCAGACCAGAGGTGACACCAGTGGCAAGTCGGGCTAGTTTGATGGTGAAAAGTGGCTCCTGCAATCTGCCATCCAGAAGCGGGTTAACTTACTTTTGTTTGCCAGGGAAAAGGGCCGAGGTTTTTGTCTGGGGGCCTATGGCTGGGAGTGACCGGCTGTCTCCTGAAAAGCTACGATAGGCAGGATGGTGACCAGACCCATGGTGGCACCAGTGCCAAGTTGGGCTGGTTTGATAGTACCAAGTGGCTCCTGCAATCTGCCATCAAAAAGTTGGCAGGCGAGTTTGTTATCCAGGGAAAAGCGCCGTTGTTTTTGTTTGGGGGCCTCTGGCTGGGAGTGGCCGGATGGCTAATTAGAATCCACGATACGCAGCATGGTTCCCAGACCTGAGGTGGCACCAGTGCCAAGTTGGGCTGGTTTGATTGTAGCAAATGGTTCCTGCAATCTACCATCCAGAAGCGGGGCAGCTTACTTCTGTTTGCCAGGGAAACGGGCCGAGCTTTGTGTCTGGGGGCCTATGGCTGGGAGTGACCGGCTGGCTCCTGAAAAGCTACGATAGGCAGGATGGTGACCAGACCCATGGTGGCACCAGTGCCATGTTCGGCTGATTTCATAGTACCAAGTGGCTCCTGCAATCTGCCATCAAAATGTTGGCAGGCGAGTTTTGTTTTCCAGGGAAAAGCGCCGTTGTTTGTGTCTGCGGGCCTGTGGCTGGAGTGGCCGGCTGGCTCCTTAGAATCCACAATACGCAGCATGGTTCCCAGACCCAAGGTGGCACCAGTGCCAAGTTGGGCTGGTTTAATAGTACCAAGTGGTTCCTGCAATCTGCCATCAAAAAGTTGTCAGGCGAGTTTTGTTTTCCAGGGAAAATCGCCGTTGTTGTTGTTTGGGGGCCTGTGGCTGGGAGTGGCCGGCTGGCTCCTTAGGATCCACGATACCCAGGATGGTACCCAGACCAGAGGTGGCACCAGTACCAAGTCGGGCTGGTTTGATAATAACAAGTGGATCCTGCAATCTGCCATCCAGAAGCGGGGCAGCTTACTTTTGTTTGCCAGGGAAACGGTCCGAGCTTTGTGTCTGGGGGCCTATGGCTGGGAGTGACCGGCTGGCTCCTGAAAAGCTACGATAGGCAGGATGGTGACCAGACCCATGGTGGCACCAGTGCCAAGTTGGGCTGGTTTGATAGTACCAAGTGGCTCCTGCAATCTGCCATCAAAAAGTTGGCAGGCGAGTTTTGTTTTCCAGTGAAAAGCGCCGTTGTGTGTGTTTTGGGGCCTGTGGCTGGGAGTGGCCAGCTGGCTCCTTAGAATCCACGATACGCAGGATGGTTCCCAGACCCAAGGTGGCACCAGTGCCAAGTCGGGCTGGTTTGTTAGTACCAAGTGGTTCCTGCAATCTGCCATCCAGAAGCGGGGCAGCTGAATTTTGTTTGCCAGAGAAAAAGGCTGTTGTTTGTGTTTCGGGGCCTGTGGCTGGCAGTGGACGGCTGGCTCCTGAAAATCCATGATACGCAGCATGGTTCCCAGACCCAAGGTGGCACCAGTGCCAAGTCGGGCTGGTTTCATAGTACCCAGTAGCTCCTGCAATCTGCCATCCAGAAGAGGGTCAGTTGAATTTTGTTTTCCAGAGAAAAGGGCCGTGGTTTGTGTTTGGGGCCTATGGCTGAGAGTGACCGGCTGGCTCCTGAAAAGCTACGATAGGCAGGATGGTGACCAGACCGATGGTGGCACCAGTGCCAAGTCGGGCTGGTTTGATAATACTAAATAGCTCCTGCAATCTGCCATCCAGACGCGGGGCAGCGGATTTTTGCTTGCTGGAGAAAAGTTCCGTGGGTGTTTTTGGGGGTATATGGCTGGACGTTGCCGGCTGACTCCTTAAAAACATCGATACGCAGGATGGTTCCCTGACCCAAGGTGGCATCACTGCCAAGTCGGGCTGTTTTCGTAGTACCAAGTGGCTCCTGCAATTTGCCATCCAGAAGAGGGGCAGTTGAGTTTTGTTTACCAGAGAAAAGGGCCGTGGTTTGTGTTTTGGGGCATATGGCTGAGAGTGGCCGGCTGGCGCCTGAAAATCCACGATAGGCAGGATGGTTCCCAGAGCCAAGGTGGCACCAGTGCCATGTTGGCCTGGTTTGATAGTACCATGTGGCTCCTGCAATCTGCCATCCAGAAGCGGGGCAGCTTACTTTTGTTTGCCAGGGAAACGGGCCGAGGTATTTGTCTGGGGGCCTATGGCTGGGAGTGACCGGCTGGCTCCTGAAAAGCTACGATAGGCAGGATGGTGACCAGACCCATGGTGGCACCAGTGCCAAGTTGGGCTGGTTTGATAGTACCAAGTGGCTCCTGCAATCTGCCATCAAAAAGTTGGCAGGCGAGTTTTGTTTTCCAGGGTAACGCGCCGTTGTTTTTGTTTAGAGGCCTGTGGCTGGGAGTGTCCGCCTGTCCTCTTAGAATCTACGTTACGCAGCATGGTTCCCAGAGCCAAGGTGGCACCAGTGCCAAGTTGGGCTGGTTTGATAGTAGCAAGTGGTTCCTGCAATCTGCCATCCAGAAGAGGGGCAGCTTACTTTTGTTTGCCAGGGAAACGGGCCGAGGTATTTCTCTGGGGGCCTATGGCAGGGAGTGACAGGCCGGCTCCTGAAAAGCTAAGATAGGCAGGATGTTTACCAGACCCATGATGGCACCAGTGCCAAGTTGGGCTAATTTGATAGTACCAAGTGGCTCCTGCAATCTGCCATCCAGAATCGGGGGTGCTTACTTTTGTTTTCCAGGGAAACGGGCCGAGGTTTGTGTCTGGGGGTTTATGGCTGGGAGTGACCGGCTGGCTCCTGAAAAGCTACGATAGGCAGGATGGTGACCAGACCCATGGTGGCACCAGTGCCAAGATGGGCTGGTTTGATAGTACCAAGTGGCTCCTGCAATCTGCCATCAAAATGTTGGCAGGCGAGTTTTGTTTTCAAGGGAAAAGCGCCGTTGTTTGTGTTTGGGCGCCTGTGGCACGGAGTGGCCGGGTGGCTGCTTAGAATCCACGATACGCAGGATGGTTCCCAGACCCAAGGTGGCACCAGTGCCAAGTCGGGCTGTTTTGACACTACCAAGTGGCTCCTGCAATCTGCCATCCAGAATCGGGGCAGCTTAATTTTGTTTTCCAGGGAAACGGTCCGAGGTTTGTGATGGGGGCCTATGGCTGGGAGTGACCGGCTGCCTCCTGAAATGGTACAATTGGCAGGATGGTTCCCAGACCCATAATGGCACCAGTGCCCAGTTGGGATGATTTGATAGTACCAAGTGGCTCCTGCAATCTGCCATCAAAAAGCTGGCAGGCGAGTTTTCTTTTCCAGGGAAAAGCGCCGTTGATTTTGTTTGGAGGCCTGTGGCTGGCAGTGGCTGCCTGTCGTCTTAGAATCCGGGTTACGCAGAATGGTTCCCAGAGCCAAGGTGGCACCAGTGCCAAGTTGGGCTGGTTTGATGGTGCAAAGTGGCTCCTGCAATCTGCCATCCAGAAGTGCGGTAGCTTACTTTTGTGTGCCAGGGAAACAGGCCGAGGTTTGTGTCTGGGGGCCTATGGCTGGGAGTGACCGGCTGGCTCCTGAAAAGCTACGATAGGCAGGATGGTGACCAGACCCATGGTGGCACCAGTGCCAAGTTGGGCTGGTTTGATAGTACCAAGTGGCTCCTGCAATCTGCCATCAAAAAGTTGGCAGGCGAGTTTTGTTTTCCAGGGAAAAGCGCCGTTGTGTGTGTTTTGGGGCCTGTGGCTGGGAGTGGCCAGCTGGCTCCTTAGAATCCACGATACGCAGGATGGTTCCCAGACCCAAGGTGGCACCAGTGCCAAGTCGGGCTGGTTTGTTAGTACCAAGTGGTTCCTGCAATCTGCCATCCAGAAGCGGGGCAGCTGAATTTTTTTTGCCAGAGAAAAAGGCTGTTGTTTGTGTTTCGGGGCCTGTGGCTGGCAGTGGACGGCTGGCTCCTGAAAATCCATGATACGCAACATGGTTCCCAGACCCAAGGTGGCACCAGTGCCAAGTAGGGCTGGTTTCATAGTACCTAGTGGCTCCTGCAATCTGCCATCCAGAAGAGGGGCAGTTGAGTTTTGTTTTCCAGAGAAAAGGGCCGAGGTTTGTGTTTGGGGCCTATGGCTGAGAGTGACCGGCTGGCTCCTGAAAAGCTACGATAGGCAGGATGGTGACCAGACCCATGGTGGCACCAGTGCCAAGTCGGGCTGGTTTGATAATACTAAATAGCTCCTGCAATCTGCCATCCAGACGCGGGGCAGCGGATTTTTTCTTGCTGGAGAAAAGTTCCGTGGGTTTTTTTTGGGGGTATATGGCTGGACGTTGCCGGCTGACTCCTTAAAAACATCGATACGCAGGATGGTTCCCTGACCCAAGGTGGCATCACTGCCAAGTCGGGCTGTTTTCGTAGTACCAAGTGCGTCCTGCAATTTGCCATCCAGAAGAGGGGCAGTTGAGTTTTGTTTACCAGAGAAAAGGGCCGTGGTTTGTGTTTGGGGGCATATGGCTGAGAGTGGCCGGCTGGCGCCTGAAAATCCACGATAGGCAGGATGGTTCCCAGAGCCAAGGTGGCACCAGTGCCATGTTGGCCTGGTTTGATAGTACCATGTGGCTCCTGCAATCTGCCATCCAGAAGCGGGGCAGCTTACATTTGTTTGCCAGGGAAACGGGCCGAGGTATTTGTCTGGGGGCCTATGGCTGGGAGTGACCGCCTGGCTCCTGAAAAGCTACGATAGGCAGGATGGTGACCAGACCCATGGTGGCACCAGTGCCAAGTTGGGCTGGTTTGATAGTACCAAGTGGCTCCTGCAATCTGCCATCCAGAAGCGGGGTAGCTTACTTTTGTTTGCCAGGGAAACGGGCAGAGCTTTCTGTCTGGGGGCCTATGGTTGGGAGTAACCGGCTGGCTCCTGAAAAGCTACGATAGGCAGGATGGTTCCCAGATCCAAGATGGCACCAGTGCCAAGTCGGGGTGGTTTGATGGTGCAAAGTGGCTCCTGCAATCTGCCATCCTGACGCGGGGCAGCGGATTTTTGTTTCCAAGAGAAATGGTCCGTGGTTTGTTTTTGGGGCTATATGGCTGGGCGTGGCCTGCTGGCTCCTTAAAAAGCTACGATAGGCAGGATGGTTCCCTGACCCAAGGTGGCACCAGTGCCAAGTCGGGCGGTATTCGTAGTACAAAGTGCGTCCTAAAATTTGCCATCCAGAAGAGGGGCAGTTGAGTTTTGTTTACCAGAGAAAAGGGCCGTGGTTTGTTTTTGGGGGCATATGGCTGATAGTGGCCGTCTGGCCCCTGAAAATCCACGATAGGCAGGATGGTTCCCAGACCAGAGGTGGCACCAGTGCCAAGTCGGGCTGGTTTGATAGCACCAAGCGGCTCCTGCAATCTGCCATCCAGAAGCGGGGCAGCTTACTTTTGTTTGCCAGGGAAACGGGCCGAGGTTTGTGTCTGGGGGCCTATGGCTGGGAGTGACCGGCTGGCTCCTGAAAAGCTACGATAGGCAGGATGGTTACCAGACCCATGGTGGCACCAGTGCCAAGTTGGGCTGGTTTGATAGTACCAAGTGGCTCCTGCAATCTGCCATCAAAAAGTTGGCAGGCCAGTTTTGTTTTCCAGGGAAAAGCGCCGTTGTTTGTGTTTGGGGACTGTGGCTGGGAGTGACCGGCTGGCTCCTTAGAACACACGATACGCAGGATGGTTCCCAGACCCAAGGTGGCACCAGTGCCACGTCGGGCTGGTTTGATGGTGAAAAGTGGCTCCTGCAATCTGCTATCCTGAAGCGAGGTAGCTTACATTTGTGTGCCAGGGAAACGGGCCGAGGTTTATGACTGGGGGCCTAGGGCTAGAAGTGACCGGCTGGCTCCTGAAAAGCAACAATAGGCAGGATGGTTCCCAGACCCAAGGTGGCACCAGTGCCAAGTTGGGCTGGTTTGATGGTACCAACTGGCTCCTGCAATCTGCCATCTAAAAGTTGTCAGGCGAGTTTTGTTTTCCAGGGAAAAGCGCCGTTGATTTTGTTTGGAGGCCTGTGGCTGGCAGTGGCTGCCTGTCGTCTTACAATCCGGGTTACGCAGCATGGTTCCCAGAGCCAAGGTGGCACCAGTGTCAAGTTGGCCTGGTTTGATAGTACCAAGTGGCTCCTGCAATCTGCCATCCAGAAGCGGGGCAGCTTACTTTTGTTTGCCAGGGAAACGGGCCGAGGTATTTGTCTGGGGACCTATGGCTGGGCGTGGCCGGCTGGCTCCTGAAAAGCTACGATAGGCAGGATGGTTCCCTGACCCAAGGTGGCACCAGTGCCAAGTCGGGCGGTTTTCGTAGTACAAAGTGCGTCCTAAAATTTGCCATCCAGAAGAGGGGCAGTTGAGTTTTGTTTACCAGAGAAAAGGGCCGTGGTTTGTTTTTGGGGGCATATGGCTGATAGTGGCCGTCTGGCCCCTGAAAATCCACGATAGGCAGGATGGTTCCCAGACCAGAGGTGGCACCAGTGCCAAGTTGGGCTGGTTTGATAGTATTAAATAGCACCTGCAATCTGCCATGCAGAAGCGGGGCAGCTTACTTTTGTTTGCCAGGGAAACGGGCCGAGGTTTGTGTCTGGGGGCCTATGGCTGGGAGTGACCGCCTGGCTCCTGAAAAGCTACGATAGGCAGGATGGTGACCAGACCCATGGTGGCACCAGTGCCAAGTTGGGCTGGTTTGATAGTACCAAGTGTCTCCTGCAATCTGCCATCAAAAACTTGGCAGGTCAGTTTTGTTTTCCAGGGAAAAGCGCCGTTGTTTCTGTTTGGGGGACTGTGGCTGGGAGTGGCCGGCTGGCTCCTTAGAACACAGGATACGCAGGATGGTTCCCAGACCCAAGGTGGCACCAGTGCCAAGTCGGGCTGGTTTGATAGCACCAAGTGGCTCCTGCAATCTGCCATCCAGAAGCGGGGCAGCTTACTTTTGTTTTCCAGGGAAACGGACCGAGGTTTTTTCTGGGGGCCTATGGCTGGGAGTGACCGGCTGGCTCCTGAAAAGCTACGATAGGCAGGATGGTGACCAGACCCATGGTGGCACCAGTGCCAAGTTGGGCTGGTTTGATAGTACCAAGTGGCTCCTGCAATCTGCCATCAAAAAGTTGGCAGGCGAGTTTTGTTTTCCAGGGAAAAGCGCCGTTGTGTGTATTTTGGGGCCTGTGGCTGGGAGTGGCCAGCTGGCTCCTTAGAATCCACGATGCGCAGGATGGTTCCCAGACTCAAGGTGGCACCAGTGCCAAGTAGGGCTGGTTTCATAGTACCCACTGGCTCCTGCAATCTGCCATCCAGAAGAGGGGCAGTTGAGTTTTGTTTTCCAGAGAAAAGGGCCGTGGTTTGTGTTTGGGGCCTATGGCTGAGAGTGACCGGCTGGCCCCTGAAAATCCACGATAGGAAGGATGGTTCCCAGATCCAAGGTGGCAGCAGTGCCATGTTGTGCTGGTGTGATAGTCCCAAGTGGCTCCTGCAATCTGCCATCCAGAAGTGGGGCAGCTGAATTTTGTTTGCCAGAGAAAAAGGCTGTGGTTTTTGTTTGGGGGCCTATGGCTGGGAGTGGCCGGCTGGCTCCTGAAAATCCATGATACGCAGCATGGTTCCCAGACCCAAGGTGGCACCAGTGCCAAGTGGGGCTGGTTTCACAGTGTCAAGTGCCTCCTGCAATCTCCCATCCAGAAGCGGGGCAGCTGAGTTTTGTTTGCCTGTGAAACGGGCCGTTGTTTTTGATTGGGGTCTGTGGCCGAGAATGTTCAGCTGGCTCCTGACAATCCACAATATGCAGGATGGTTCCCAGACCCAAGGTGGCACCAGTGCCAAGTCTTGCTGGTTTGATAGTACCAAGTGGCTCCTGCAATCTGCCATCCAGAAGCGGTGCAGCTGAGTTTTGTTTGCCAGAGGAAAGGGCCGTGGGTTGTGTTTGGGGGCATATGGCTGGGAGTGGCCGGCTGTCTCATTAAAAAGATCGATACGCAGGATGGTTCCCAGACCCAAGGTGGCACCAGTGCCAAGTCGGGCTGTTTTTATAGTACCAAGTGCGTCCTGCAATTTGCCATCCAGAAGAGGGGCAGTTGAGTTTTGTTTGCCAGAGAAAAGCGCCGTTGTTTGTGTTTGGGGGCTTGTGGCTGGGAGTGGCCGACTGGCGCCTTAGAATCTGCGATACGCAGCATGGTTCCCAGACCCAAGGTGGCACCAGTTCCAAGTTGGGCTGGTTTGATAGTACCAAGTGGCTCCTGCAATCTGCCATCCAGAAGCGGGGCAGCTTACTTTTGTTTGCCAGGGAAACGGGCCGAGGTTTGTGTTTGGGGGCCTATGGCTGGGAGTGACCGGCTGGCTCCTGGAAAGCTACAATAGGCAGGATGGTGACCAGACCCATGGTGGCACCAGTGCCAAGTTGGGCTGGTTTGATAGTACCAAGTTGCTCCTGCAATCTGCCATCAAAAAGTTGGCAGGCGAGTTTTGTTTTCCAGGGAAAAGCGCCGTTGTTTGTGTTTGGGGGCCTGTGGCTGGGAGTGGCCGGCTGGCTCCTTAGAATCCACGATACGCAGGATGGTTCCCAGACCCAAGGTGGCACCAGTGCCAAGTCGGGCTGGTTTGATACTACCAAGTGGTTCCTGCAATCTGCCATCCAGAAGCAGGGCAGCTTACTTTTGTTTGCCAGGGAAACGGGCCGTGGGTTTTGTTTGGGGGCATATAGCTGAGAGTGGCCCGCTGGCCCCTGAAAATCCACGCTAGGCAGCATGGTTCCCAGATGCAAGGTGGCACCAGTGCCAAGTCGGGCTGGTTTGATGGTGCAAAGTGGCTCCTGCAATCTGCCATCCAGAAGCGGGGCAGCTGATTTTTGTTTGCCAGAGAAAAATTCCGTGGATTGTTTTTGGGGGCATATTGCTGGGAGTGGCCGGCTGGCTCCTTAAAATGCTCGATACGCATTATGGTTCCCAGGCCCAAGGTGTCACCACTACCAAGTCGGCCTGCGGTTTTAGTATCAAGTTCATCCTGCAATTTGCCATCCAGAAGAGGGGCAGTTGAGTTTTGTTTGCCAGAGAAACGGGCCGAGGTTTCTGTTTGGGGACATATGGCTGAGAGTGGCCGGCTGGCCTCTGAAAATCCACGATACACAACATGGTTCCCAGATCCAAGGTGGCACCAGTGCCAAGTTGGGCTGGTTTGATAGTCCCAAGTGTCTCCTGCAATCTGCCATCCAGAAGCGGGGCAGCTTACTTTTGTTTGCCAGAGAAATAGGCCTAGGTTTTTGTTTGGGGGCCTGTGGCTAGGAGTGGCCTGCTGGCTCCTAAGAATCCACGATACGCAGGATGTTTACCAGACCCATGGTGGCACCAGTGCCAAGTTGGGCTGGTTTGATAGTACCAAGTGGCTCCTGCAAACTCCATCAAAAAGTTGGCAGGCGTGTTTTGTTTTCCAGGGAACAGCGCCGTTGATTTTGTTTGGGGGCCTGTGGCTGGGAGTGGCCGGCTGGCTCCTTAGAATCCACGATACGCAGGATGGTTCCCAGACCCAAGGTGACACCAGTGCCAAGTCGGGCTGGTTTGATTACACCAAGTGGCTCCTGCAATCTGCCATGCAGAAGCGGGGCAGCTAAGTTTTGTTTGCCAGAAAAAAGGGCCGTGGTTTTTGTTGGGGGCCTGTGGCGGGGAGTAGCCGGCTGGCTCCTTAAAATCCACGATAGGCAGGATGGTTCCCAGACCCAAGGTGGTACCAGTGCCAAGTCGGGCTGGTTTGATAGTACCAAGTGTCTCCTGCAATCTGCCATCAAAAACTTGGCAGGTCAGTTTTGTTTTCCAGGGAAAAGCGCCGTTGTTTCTGTTTGGGGGACTGTGGCTGGGAGTGGCCGGCTGGCTCCTTAGAACACAGGATACGCAGGATGGTTCCCAGACCCAAGGTGGCACCAGTGCCAAGTCGGGCTGGTTTGATAGCACCAAGTGGCTCCTGCAATCTGCCATCCAGAAGCGGGGCAGCTTACTTTTGTTTTCCAGGGAAACGGACCGAGGTTTTTTTCTGGGGGCCTATGGCTGGGAGTGACCGGCTGGCTCCTGAAAAGCTACGATAGGCAGGATGGTGACCAGACCCATGGTGGCACCAGTGCCAAGTTGGGCTGGTTTGATAGTACCAAGTGGCTCCTGCAATCTGCCATCAAAAAGTTGGCAGGCGAGTTTTGTTTTCCAGGGAAAAGCGCCGTTGTGTGTATTTTGGGGCCTGTGGCTGGGAGTGGCCAGCTGGCTCCTTAGAATCCACGATGCGCAGGATGGTTCCCAGACTCAAGGTGGCACCAGTGCCAAGTAGGGCTGGTTTCATAGTACCCACTGGCTCCTGCAATCTGCCATCCAGAAGAGGGGCAGTTGAGTTTTGTTTTCCAGAGAAAAGGGCCGTGGTTTGTGTTTGGGGCCTATGGCTGAGAGTGACCGGCTGGCCCCTGAAAATCCACGATAGGAAGGATGGTTCCCAGATCCAAGGTGGCAGCAGTGCCATGTTGTGCTGGTGTGATAGTCCCAAGTGGCTCCTGCAATCTGCCATCCAGAAGTGGGGCAGCTGAATTTTGTTTGCCAGAGAAAAAGGCTGTGGTTTTTGTTTGGGGGCCTATGGCTGGGAGTGGCCGGCTGGCTCCTGAAAATCCATGATACGCAGCATGGTTCCCAGACCCAAGGTGGCACCAGTGCCAAGTGGGGCTGGTTTCACAGTGTCAAGTGCCTCCTGCAATCTCCCATCCAGAAGCGGGGCAGCTGAGTTTTGTTTGCCTGTGAAACGGGCCGTTGTTTTTGATTGGGGTCTGTGGCCGAGAATGTTCAGCTGGCTCCTGACAATCCACAATATGCAGGATGGTTCCCAGACCCAAGGTGGCACCAGTGCCAAGTCTTGCTGGTTTGATAGTACCAAGTGGCTCCTGCAATCTGCCATCCAGAAGCGGTGCAGCTGAGTTTTGTTTGCCAGAGGAAAGGGCCGTGGGTTGTGTTTGGGGGCATATGGCTGGGAGTGGCCGGCTGTCTCATTAAAAAGATCGATACGCAGGATGGTTCCCAGACCCAAGGTGGCACCAGTGCCAAGTCGGGCTGTTTTTATAGTACCAAGTGCGTCCTGCAATTTGCCATCCAGAAGAGGGGCAGTTGAGTTTTGTTTGCCAGAGAAAAGCGCCGTTGTTTGTGTTTGGGGGCTTGTGGCTGGGAGTGGCCGACTGGCGCCTTAGAATCTGCGATACGCAGCATGGTTCCCAGACCCAAGGTGGCACCAGTTCCAAGTTGGGCTGGTTTGATAGTACCAAGTGGCTCCTGCAATCTGCCATCCAGAAGCGGGGCAGCTTACTTTTGTTTGCCAGGGAAACGGGCCGAGGTTTGTGTTTGGGGGCCTATGGCTGGGAGTGACCGGCTGGCTCCTGGAAAGCTACAATAGGCAGGATGGTGACCAGACCCATGGTGGCACCAGTGCCAAGTTGGGCTGGTTTGATAGTACCAAGTTGCTCCTGCAATCTGCCATCAAAAAGTTGGCAGGCGAGTTTTGTTTTCCAGGGAAAAGCGCCGTTGTTTGTGTTTGGGGGCCTGTGGCTGGGAGTGGCCGGCTGGCTCCTTAGAATCCACGATACGCAGGATGGTTCCCAGACCCAAGGTGGCACCAGTGCCAAGTCGGGCTGGTTTGATACTACCAAGTGGTTCCTGCAATCTGCCATCCAGAAGCAGGGCAGCTTACTTTTGTTTGCCAGGGAAACGGGCCGTGGGTTTTGTTTGGGGGCATATAGCTGAGAGTGGCCCGCTGGCCCCTGAAAATCCACGCTAGGCAGCATGGTTCCCAGATGCAAGGTGGCACCAGTGCCAAGTCGGGCTGGTTTGATGGTGCAAAGTGGCTCCTGCAATCTGCCATCCAGAAGCGGGGCAGCTGATTTTTGTTTGCCAGAGAAAAATTCCGTGGATTGTTTTTGGGGGCATATTGCTGGGAGTGGCCGGCTGGCTCCTTAAAATGCTCGATACGCATTATGGTTCCCAGGCCCAAGGTGTCACCACTACCAAGTCGGCCTGCGGTTTTAGTATCAAGTTCATCCTGCAATTTGCCATCCAGAAGAGGGGCAGTTGAGTTTTGTTTGCCAGAGAAACGGGCCGAGGTTTCTGTTTGGGGACATATGGCTGAGAGTGGCCGGCTGGCCTCTGAAAATCCACGATACACAACATGGTTCCCAGATCCAAGGTGGCACCAGTGCCAAGTTGGGCTGGTTTGATAGTCCCAAGTGTCTCCTGCAATCTGCCATCCAGAAGCGGGGCAGCTTACTTTTGTTTGCCAGAGAAATAGGCCTAGGTTTTTGTTTGGGGGCCTGTGGCTAGGAGTGGCCTGCTGGCTCCTAAGAATCCACGATACGCAGGATGTTTACCAGACCCATGGTGGCACCAGTGCCAAGTTGGGCTGGTTTGATAGTACCAAGTGGCTCCTGCAAACTCCATCAAAAAGTTGGCAGGCGTGTTTTGTTTTCCAGGGAACAGCGCCGTTGATTTTGTTTGGGGGCCTGTGGCTGGGAGTGGCCGGCTGGCTCCTTAGAATCCATGATACGCAGGATGGTTCCCAGACCCAAGGTGACACCAGTGCCAAGTCGGGCTGGTTTGATTACACCAAGTGGCTCCTGCAATCTGCCATCCATAAGTGAGGCAGCTAAGTTTTGTTTGCCAGAAAAAAGGGCCGTGGTTTTTGTTGGGGGCCTGTGGCGGGGAGTAGCCGGCTGGCTCCTTAAAATCCACGATAGGCAGGATGGTTCCCAGACCCAAGGTGGTACCAGTGCCAAGTCGGGCTGGTTTGATAGTACCAAGTGGCTCCTGCAATCTGCCATCCAGAAGCGGGGCAGCTTACTTTTGTTTGCCAGGGAAACGGGCCGAGCTTTGTGTCTCGGGGCCTATGGCAGGGAGTGACCGGCTGGCTCCTGAAAAGCTACGATAGGCAGGATGGTGACCAGACCCATGGTGGCACCAGTGGCAAGTTGGGCTGGTTTGATAGTACCAAGTGGCTCCTGCAATCTGCCATCAAAAAGTTGGCAGGCGAGTTTTGTTTTCCAGGGAAAAGCGCCGTTGTGTGTGTTTTGGGGCCTGTGGCTGGGAGTGGCCAGCTGGCTCCTTAGAATCCACGATACGCAGGATGGTTCCCAGACCCAAGGTGGCACCAGTGCCAAGTCGGGCTGGTTTGTTAGTACCAAGTGGTTCCTGCAATCTGCCATCCAGAAGCGGGGCAGCTGAATTTTGTTTGCCAGAGAAAAAGGCTGTTGTTTGTGTTTCGGGGCCTGTGGCTGGCAGTGGACGGCTGGCTCCTGAAAATCCATGATACGCAGCATGGTTCCCAGACCCAAGGTGGCACCAGTGCCAAGTAGGGCTGGTTTCATAGTACCCAGTGGCTCCTGCAATCTGCCATCCAGAAGAGGGGCAGTTGAGTTTTGTTTTCCAGAGAAAAGGGCCGTGGTTTGTGTTTGGGGCCTATGGCTGAGAGTGACCGGCTGGCCCCTGAAAATCCACGATAGGAAGGATGATTCCCAGATCCAAGGTGGCACCCGTGCCATGTTGTGCTGGTGTGATAGTCCCAAGTGGCTCCTGCAATCTGCCATCCAGAAGCGGGGCAGCTGAATTTTGTTTGCCAGAGAAAAAGGCTGTGGTTTTTGTTTGGGGGCCTATGGCTGGGAGTGGCCGGCTGGCTCCTGAAAATCCATGATACGCAGCATGGTTCCCAGACCCAAGGTGGCACCAGTGCCAAGTGGGGCTGGTTTCACAGTGTCAAGTGCCTCCTGCAATCTCCCATCCAGAAGCGGGGCAGCTGAGTTTTGTTTGCCTGTGAAACGGGCCGTTGTTTTTGATTGGGGTCTGTGGCCGAGAGTGTCCAGCTGCCTCCTGACAATCCACAATACGCAGCATGGTTCCCAGACCCAAGGTGGCACCAGTGCCAAGCCGTGCTGGTTTGATAGTACCAAGTGCGACCTGCAATTTGCCATCCAGAAGAGGGGCAGTTGAGTTTTGTTTGCCAGAGAAAAGCGCCGTTGTTTGTGTTTGGGGTCTTGTGGCTGGGAGTGGCCGACTGGCGCCTTAGAATCTGCGATACGCAGCATGGTTCCCAGACCCAAGGTGGCACCAGTTCCAAGTTGGTCTGGTTTGATAGTACCAAGTGGCTCCTGCAATCTGCCATCCAGAAGCGGGGCAGCTTACTTTTGTTTGCCAGGGAAACGGGCCGAGGTTTGTGACTGGGGGCCTATGGCTGGGAGTGACCGGCTGGCTCCTGGAAAGCTACAATAGGCAGGATGGTTACCAGACCCATGGTGGCACCAGTGCCAAGTTGGGCTGGTTTGATAGTACCAAGTTGCTCCTGCAATCTGCCATCAAAAAGTTGGCAGGCGAGTTTTGTTTTCCAGGGAAAAGCGCCGTTGTTTGTATTTGGGGGCCTGTGGCTGGGAGTGGCCGGCTGGCTCCTTAGAATCCACGATACGCAGGATGGTTCCCAGACCCAAGGTGGCACCAGTGCCAAGTCGGGCTGGTTTGATACTACCAAGTGGTTCCTGCAATCTGCCATCCAGAAGCGGGGCAGCTTACTTTTGTTTGCCAGGGAAACGGGCCCTGGGTTTTGTTTGGGGGCATATAGCTGAGAGTGGCCGGCTGGCCCCTGAAAATCCACGCTAGGCAGCATGGTTCCAGGATGCAAGGAGGCACCAGTGCCAAGTCGGGCTGGTTTGATGGGTCAAAGTGGCTCCTGCAATCTGCCATCCAGAAGCGGGGCAGCTGATTTTTGTTTGCCAGAGAAAAATTCCGTGGATTGTTTTTGGGGGCATATTGCTGGGAGTGGCCGGCTGGCTCCTTAAAATGCTCGATACGCATGATGGTTCCCAGGCCCAAGGTGTCACCACTACCAAGTCGGCCTGCGGTTTTAGTATCAAGTTCATCTTGCAATTTGCCATCCAGAAGAGGGGCAGTTGAGTTTTGTTTGCCAGAGAAACAGGCGGAGGTTTCTGTTTGGGGGCATATGGCTGAGAGTGGCCGGCTGGCCCCTGAAAATCCACGATAGGCAGGATGGTTCCCAGACCCAAGGTGGCACCAGTGCCAAGTCGGGCTGGTTTGTTAGTACCAAGTGGTTCCTGCAATCTGCCATCCAGAAGCGGGGCAGCTGAATTTTGTTTGCCAGAGAAAAAGGCTGTTGTTTGTGTTTCGGGGCCTGTGGCTGGCAGTGGACGGCTGGCTCCTGAAAATCCATGATACGCAGCATGGTTCCCAGACCCAAGGTGGCACCAGTGCCAAGTAGGGCTAGTTTCATAGTACCCAGTGGCTCCTGCAATCTGCCATCCAGAAGAGGGGCAGTTGAGTTTTGTTTTCCAGAGAAAAGGGCCGTGGTTTGTGTTTGGGGCCTATGCCTGAGAGTGACCGGCTGGCCCCTGAAAATCCACGATAGGAAGGATGGTTCCCAGATCCAAGGTGGCAGCAGTGCCATGTTGTGCTGGTGTGATAGTCCCAAGTGGCTCCTGCAATCTGCCATCCAGAAGTGGGGCAGCTGAATTTTGTTTGCCAGAGAAAAAGGCTGTGGTTTTTGTTTGGGGGCCTATGGCTGGGAGTGGCCGGCTGGCTCCTGAAAATCCATGATACGCAGCATGGTTCCCAGACCCAAGGTGGCACCAGTGCCAAGTGGGGCTGGTTTCACAGTGTCAAGTGCCTCCTGCAATCTCCCATCCAGAAGCGGGGCAGCTGAGTTTTGTTTGCCTGTGAAACGGGCCGTTGTTTTTGATTGGGGTCTGTGGCCGAGAATGTTCAGCTGGCTCCTGACAATCCACAATATGCAGGATGGTTACCAGACCCAAGGTGGCACCAGTGCCAAGTCTTGCTGGTTTGATAGTACCAAGTGGCTCCTGCAATCTGCCATCCAGAAGCGGTGCAGCTGAGTTTTGTTTGCCAGAGGAAAGGGCCGTGGGTTGTGTTTGGGGGCATATGGCTGGGAGTGGCCGGCTGTCTCATTAAAAAGATCGATACGCAGGATGGTTCCCAGACCCAAGGTGGCACCAGTGCCAAGTCGGGCTGTTTTTATAGTACCAAGTGCGTCCTGCAATTTGCCATCCAGAAGAGGGGCAGTTGAGTTTTGTTTGCCAGAGAAAAGCGCCGTTGTTTGTGTTTGGGGGCTTGTGGCTGGGAGTGGCCGACTGGCGCCTTAGAATCTGCGATACGCAGCATGGTTCCCAGACCCAAGGTGGCACCAGTTCCAAGTTGGTCTGGTTTGATAGTACCAAGTGGCTCCTGCAATCTGCCATCCAGAAGCGGGGCAGCTTACTTTTGTTTGCCAGGGAAACGGGCCGAGGTTTGTGTTTGGGGGCCTATGGCTGGGAGTGACCGGCTGGCTCCTGGAAAGCTACAATAGGCAGGATGGTGACCAGACCCATGGTGGCACCAGTGCCAAGTTGGGCTGGTTTGATAGTACCAAGTTGCTCCTGCAATCTGCCATCAAAAAGTTGGCAGGCGAGTTTTGTTTTCCAGGGAAAAGCGCCGTTGTTTGTGTTTGGGGGCCTGTGGCTGGGAGTGGCCGGCTGGCTCCTTAGAATCCACGATACGCAGGATGGTTCCCAGACCCAAGGTGGCACCAGTGCCAAGTCGGGCTGGTTTGATACTACCAAGTGGTTCCTGCAATCTGCCATCCAGAAGCAGGGCAGCTTACTTTTGTTTGCCAGGGAAACGGGCCGTGGGTTTTGTTTGGGGGCATATAGCTGAGAGTGGCCCGCTGGCCCCTGAAAATCCACGCTAGGCAGCATGGTTCCCAGATGCAAGGTGGCACCAGTGCCAAGTCGGGCTGGTTTGATGGTGCAAAGTGGCTCCTGCAATCTGCCATCCAGAAGCGGGGCAGCTGATTTTTGTTTGCCAGAGAAAAATTCCGTGGATTGTTTTTGGGGGCATATTGCTGGGAGTGGCCGGCTGGCTCCTTAAAATGCTCGATACGCATGATGGTTCCCAGGCCCAAGGTGTCACCACTACCAAGTCGGCCTGCGGTTTTAGTATCAAGTTCATCCTGCAATTTGCCATCCAGAAGAGGGGCAGTTGAGTTTTGTTTGCCAGAGAAACGGGCCGAGGTTTCTGTTTGGGGACATATGGCTGAGAGTGGCCGGCTGGCCTCTGAAAATCCACGATACACAACATGGTTCCCAGATCCAAGGTGGCACCAGTGCCAAGTTGGGCTGGTTTGATAGTCCCAAGTGTCTCCTGCAATCTGCCATCCAGAAGCGGGGCAGCTTACTTTTGTTTGCCAGAGAAATAGGCCTAGGTTTTTGTTTGGGGGCCTGTGGCTAGGAGTGGCCTGCTGGCGCCTAAGAATCCACGATACGCAGGATGTTTACCAGACCCATGGTGGCACCAGTGCCAAGTTGGGCTGGTTTGATAGTACCAAGTGGCTCCTGCAAACTCCATCAAAAAGTTGGCAGGCGTGTTTTGTTTTCCAGGGAACAGCGCCGTTGATTTTGTTTGGGGGCCTGTGGCTGGGAGTGGCCGGCTGGCTCCTTAGAATCCACGATACGCAGGATGGTTCCCAGACCCAAGGTGACACCAGTGCCAAGTCGGGCTGGTTTGATTACACCAAGTGGCTCCTGCAATCTGCCATCCATAAGTGAGGCAGCTAAGTTTTGTTTGCCAGAAAAAAGGGCCGTGGTTTTTGTTGGGGGCCTGTGGCGGGGAGTAGCCGGCTGGCTCCTTAAAATCCACGATAGGCAGGATGGTTCCCAGACCCAAGGTGGTACCAGTGCCAAGTCGGGCTGGTTTGATAGTACCAAGTGGCTCCTGCAATCTGCCATCCAGAAGCGGGGCAGCTTACTTTTGTTTGCCAGGGAAACGGGCCGAGCTTTGTGTCTCGGGGCCTATGGCAGGGAGTGACCGGCTGGCTCCTGAAAAGCTACGATAGGCAGGATGGTGACCAGACCCATGGTGGCACCAGTGGCAAGTTGGGCTGGTTTGATAGTACCAAGTGGCTCCTGCAATCTGCCATCAAAAAGTTGGCAGGCGAGTTTTGTTTTCCAGGGAAAAGCGCCGTTGTGTGTGTTTTGGGGCCTGTGGCTGGGAGTGGCCAGCTGGCTCCTTAGAATCCACGATACGCAGGATGGTTCCCAGACCCAAGGTGGCACCAGTGCCAAGTCGGGCTGGTTTGTTAGTACCAAGTGGTTCCTGCAATCTGCCATCCAGAAGCGGGGCAGCTGAATTTTGTTTGCCAGAGAAAAAGGCTGTTGTTTGTGTTTCGGGGCCTGTGGCTGGCAGTGGACGGCTGGCTCCTGAAAATCCATGATACGCAGCATGGTTCCCAGACCCAAGGTGGCACCAGTGCCAAGTAGGGCTAGTTTCATAGTACCCAGTGGCTCCTGCAATCTGCCATCCAGAAGAGGGGCAGTTGAGTTTTGTTTTCCAGAGAAAAGGGCCGTGGTTTGTGTTTGGGGCCTATGGCTGAGAGTGATCGGCTGGCCCCTGAAAATCCACGATAGGAAGGATGATTCCCAGATCCAAGGTGGCACCAGTGCCATGTTGTGCTGGTGTGATAGTCCCAAGTGGCTCCTGCAATCTGCCATCCAGAAGCGGGGCAGCTGAATTTTGTTTGCCAGAGAAAAAGGCTGTGGTTTTTGTTTGGGGGCCTATGGCTGGGAGTGGCCGGCTGGCTCCTGAAAATCCATGATACGCAGCATGGTTCCCAGACCCAAGGTGGCACCAGTGCCAAGTGGGGCTGGTTTCACAGTGTCAAGGGCCTCCTGCAATCTCCCATCCAGAAGCGGGGCAGCTGAGTTTTGTTTGCCTGTGAAACGGGCCGTTGTTTTTGATTGGGGTCTGTGGCCGAGAGTGTCCAGCTGCCTCCTGACAATCCACAATACGCAGGATGGTTCCCAGACCCAAGGTGGCACCAGTGCCAAGTCGGGCTGGTTTGATACTACCAAGTGGTTCCTGCAATCTGCCATCCAGAAGCGGGGCAGCTTACTTTTGTTTGCCAGGGAAACGCGCCCTGGGTTTTGTTTGGGGGCATATAGCTGAGAGTGGCCGGCTGGCCCCTGAAAATCCACGCTAGGCAGCATGGTTCCAGGATGCAAGGAGGCACCAGTGCCAAGTCGGGCTGGTTTGATGGGTCAAAGTGGCTCCTGCAATCTGCCATCCAGAAGCGGGGCAGCTGATTTTTGTTTGCCAGAGAAAAATTCCGTGGATTGTTTTTGGGGGCATATTGCTGGGAGTGGCCGGCTGGCTCCTTAAAATGCTCGATACGCATGATGGTTCCCAGGCCCAAGGTGTCACCACTACCAAGTCGGCCTGCGGTTTTAGTATCAAGTTCATCTTGCAATTTGCCATCCAGAAGAGGGGCAGTTGAGTTTTGTTTGCCAGAGAAACGGGCCGAGGTTTCTGTTTGGGGGCATATGGCTGAGAGTGGCCGGCTGGCCCCTGAAAATCCACGATACGCAGGATGGTTCCCAGACCCAAGGTGGCACCAGTGCCAAGTCGGGCTGGTTTGTTAGTACCAAGTGGTTCCTGCAATCTGCCATCCAGAAGCGGGGCAGCTGAATTTTGTTTGCCAGAGAAAAAGGCTGTGGTTTTTGTTTGGGGGCCTATGGCTGGGAGTGGCCGGCTGGCTCCTGAAAATCCATGATACGCAGCATGGTTCCCAGACCCAAGGTGGCACCAGTGCCAAGTGGGGCTGGTTTCACAGTGTCAAGTGCCTCCTGCAATCTCCCATCCAGAAGCGGGGCAGCTGAGTTTTGTTTGCCTGTGAAACGGGCCGTTGTTTTTGATTGGGGTCTGTGGCCGAGAATGTTCAGCTGGCTCCTGACAATCCACAATATGCAGGATGGTTACCAGACCCAAGGTGGCACCAGTGCCAAGTCTTGCTGGTTTGATAGTACCAAGTGGCTCCTGCAATCTGCCATCCAGAAGCGGTGCAGCTGAGTTTTGTTTGCCAGAGGAAAGGGCCGTGGGTTGTGTTTGGGGGCATATGGCTGGGAGTGGCCGGCTGTCTCATTAAAAAGATCGATACGCAGGATGGTTCCCAGACCCAAGGTGGCACCAGTGCCAAGTCGGGCTGTTTTTATAGTACCAAGTGCGTCCTGCAATTTGCCATCCAGAAGAGGGGCAGTTGAGTTTTGTTTGCCAGAGAAAAGCGCCGTTGTTTGTGTTTGGGGGCTTGTGGCTGGGAGTGGCCGACTGGCGCCTTAGAATCTGCGATACGCAGCATGGTTCCCAGACCCAAGGTGGCACCAGTGCCAAGTTGGGCTGGTTTGATAGTACCAAGTGGCTCCTGCAATCTGCCATCCAGAAGCGGGGCAGCTTACTTTTGTTTGCCAGGGAAACGGGCCGAGGTTTGTGTTTGGGGGCCTATGGCTGGGAGTGACCGGCTGGCTCCTGGAAAGCTACAATAGGCAGGATGGTGACCAGACCCATGGTGGCACCAGTGCCAAGTTGGGCTGGTTTGATAGTACCAAGTTGCTCCTGCAATCTGCCATCAAAAAGTTGGCAGGCGAGTTTTGTTTTCCAGGGAAAAGCGCCGTTGTTTGTGTTTGGGGGCCTGTGGCTGGGAGTGGCCGGCTGGCTCCTTAGAATCCACGATACGCAGGATGGTTCCCAGACCCAAGGTGGCACCAGTGCCAAGTCGGGCTGGTTTGATACTACCAAGTGGTTCCTGCAATCTGCCATCCAGAAGCAGGGCAGCTTACTTTTGTTTGCCAGGGAAACGGGCCGTGGGTTTTGTTTGGGGGCATATAGCTGAGAGTGGCCCGCTGGCCCCTGAAAATCCACGCTAGGCAGCATGGTTCCCAGATGCAAGGTGGCACCAGTGCCAAGTCGGGCTGGTTTGATGGTGCAAAGTGGCTCCTGCAATCTGCCATCCAGAAGCGGGGCAGCTGATTTTTGTTTGCCAGAGAAAAATTCCGTGGATTGTTTTTGGGGGCATATTGCTGGGAGTGGCCGGCTGGCTCCTTAAAATGCTCGATACGCATGATGGTTCCCAGGCCCAAGGTGTCACCACTACCAAGTCGGCCTGCGGTTTTAGTATCAAGTTCATCCTGCAATTTGCCATCCAGAAGAGGGGCAGTTGAGTTTTGTTTGCCAGAGAAACGGGCCGAGGTTTCTGTTTGGGGACATATGGCTGAGAGTGGCCGGCTGGCCTCTGAAAATCCACGATACACAACATGGTTCCCAGATCCAAGGTGGCACCAGTGCCAAGTTGGGCTGGTTTGATAGTCCCAAGTGTCTCCTGCAATCTGCCATCCAGAAGCGGGGCAGCTTACTTTTGTTTGCCAGAGAAATAGGCCTAGGTTTTTGTTTGGGGGCCTGTGGCTAGGAGTGGCCTGCTGGCGCCTAAGAATCCACGATACGCAGGATGTTTACCAGACCCATGGTGGCACCAGTGCCAAGTTGGGCTGGTTTGATAGTACCAAGTGGCTCCTGCAAACTCCATCAAAAAGTTGGCAGGCGTGTTTTGTTTTCCAGGGAACAGCGCCGTTGATTTTGTTTGGGGGCCTGTGGCTGGGAGTGGCCGGCTGGCTCCTTAGAATCCACGATACGCAGGATGGTTCCCAGACCCAAGGTGACACCAGTGCCAAGTCGGGCTGGTTTGATTACACCAAGTGGCTCCTGCAATCTGCCATCCATAAGTGAGGCAGCTAAGTTTTGTTTGCCAGAAAAAAGGGCCGTGGTTTTTGTTGGGGGCCTGTGGCGGGGAGTAGCCGGCTGGCTCCTTAAAATCCACGATAGGCAGGATGGTTCCCAGACCCAAGGTGGTACCAGTGCCAAGTCGGGCTGGTTTGATAGTACCAAGTGGCTCCTGCAATCTGCCATCCAGAAGCGGGGCAGCTTACTTTTGTTTGCCAGGGAAACGGGCCGAGCTTTGTGTCTCGGGGCCTATGGCAGGGAGTGACCGGCTGGCTCCTGAAAAGCTACGATAGGCAGGATGGTGACCAGACCCATGGTGGCACCAGTGGCAAGTTGGGCTGGTTTGATAGTACCAAGTGGCTCCTGCAATCTGCCATCAAAAAGTTGGCAGGCGAGTTTTGTTTTCCAGGGAAAAGCGCCGTTGTGTGTGTTTTGGGGCCTGTGGCTGGGAGTGGCCAGCTGGCTCCTTAGAATCCACGATACGCAGGATGGTTCCCAGACCCAAGGTGGCACCAGTGCCAAGTCGGGCTGGTTTGTTAGTACCAAGTGGTTCCTGCAATCTGCCATCCAGAAGCGGGGCAGCTGAATTTTGTTTGCCAGAGAAAAAGGCTGTTGTTTGTGTTTCGGGGCCTGTGGCTGGCAGTGGACGGCTGGCTCCTGAAAATCCATGATACGCAGCATGGTTCCCAGACCCAAGGTGGCACCAGTGCCAAGTAGGGCTAGTTTCATAGTACCCAGTGGCTCCTGCAATCTGCCATCCAGAAGAGGGGCAGTTGAGTTTTGTTTTCCAGAGAAAAGGGCCGTGGTTTGTGTTTGGGGCCTATGGCTGAGAGTGACCGGCTGGCCCCTGAAAATCCACGATAGGAAGGATGATTCCCAGATCCAAGGTGGCACCAGTGCCATGTTGTGCTGGTGTGATAGTCCCAAGTGTCTCCTGCAATCTGCCATCCAGAAGCGGGGCAGCTGAATTTTGTTTGCCAGAGAAAAAGGCTGTGGTTTTTGTTTGGGGGCCTATGGCTGGGAGTGGCCGGCTGGCTCCTGAAAATCCATGATACGCAGCATGGTTCCCAGACCCAAGGTGGCACCAGTGCCAAGTGGGGCTGGTTTCACAGTGTCAAGTGCCTCCTGCAATCTCCCATCCAGAAGCGGGGCAGCTGAGTTTTGTTTGCCTGTGAAACGGGCCGTTGTTTTTGATTGGGGTCTGTGGCCGAGAGTGTCCAGCTGCCTCCTGACAATCCACAATACGCAGGATGGTTCCCAGACCCAAGGTGGCACCAGTGCCAAGTCGTGCTGGTTTGATAGTACCAAGTGCGACCTGCAATTTGCCATCCAGAAGAGGGGCAGTTGAGTTTTGTTTGCCAGAGAAAAGCGCCGTTGTTTGTGTTTGGGGTCTTGTGGCTGGGAGTGGCCGACTGGCGCCTTAGAATCTGCGATACGCAGCATGGTTCCCAGACCCAAGGTGGCACCAGTGCCAAGTTGGGCTGGTTTGATAGTACCAAGTGGCTCCTGCAATCTGCCATCCAGAAGCGGGGCAGCTTACTTTTGTTTGCCAGGGAAACGGGCCGAGGTTTGTGACTGGGGGCCTATGGCTGGGAGTGACCGGCTGGCTCCTGGAAAGCTACAATAGGCAGGATGGTTACCAGACCCATGGTGGCACCAGTGCCAAGTTGGGCTGGTTTGATAGTACCAAGTTGCTCCTGCAATCTGCCATCAAAAAGTTGGCAGGCGAGTTTTGTTTTCCAGGGAAAAGCGCCGTTGTTTGTATTTGGGGGCCTGTGGCTGGGAGTGGCCGGCTGGCTCCTTAGAATCCACGATACGCAGGATGGTTCCCAGACCCAAGGTGGCACCAGTGCCAAGTTGGGCTGGTTTGATACTACCAAGTGGTTCCTGCAATCTGCCATCCAGAAGCGGGGCAGCTTACTTTTGTTTGCCAGGGAAACGGGCCGTGGGTTTTGTTTGGGGGCATATAGCTGAGAGTGGCCGGCTGGCCCCTGAAAATCCACGCTAGGCAGCATGGTTCCAGGATGCAAGGTGGCACCAGTGCCAAGTCGGGCTGGTTTGATGGGTCAAAGTGGCTCCTGCAATCTGCCATCCAGAAGCGGGGCAGCTGATTTTTGTTTGCCAGAGAAAAATTCCGTGGATTGTTTTTGGGGGCATATTGCTGGGAGTGGCCGGCTGGCTCCTTAAAATGCTCGATACGCATGATGGTTCCCAGGCCCAAGGTGTCACCACTACCAAGTCGGCCTGCGGTTTTAGTATCAAGTTCATCTTGCAATTTGCCATCCAGAAGAGGGGCAGTTGAGTTTTGTTTGCCAGAGAAACGGGCCGAGGTTTCTGTTTGGGGGCATATGACTGAGAGTGGCCGGCTGGCCCCTGAAAATCCACGATACACAGCATGGTTCCCAGATCCAAGGTGGCACCAGTGCCAAGTTGGGCTGGTTTGATAGTCCCAAGTGTCTCCTGCAATCTGCCATCCAGAAGCGGGGCAGCTTACTTTTGTTTGCCAGAGAAATAGGCCTAGGTTTTTGTTTGGGGGCCTGTGGCTAGGAGTGGCCGGCTGGCTCCTAAGAATCCACGATACGCAGGATGTTTACCAGACCCATGGTGGCACCAGTGCCAAGTTGGGCTGGTTTGATAGTACCAAGTGGCTCCTGCAAACTCCATCAAAAAGTTGGCAGGCGTGTTTTGTTTTCCAGGGAACAGCGCCGTTGATTTTGTTTGGGGGCCTGTGGCTGGGAGTGGCCGGCTGGCTCCTTAGAATCCACGATACGCAGGATGGTTCCCAGACCCAAGGTGGCACCAGTGCCAAGTCGGGCTGGTTTGATTACACCAAGTGACTCCTGCAATCTGCCATCCAGAAGTGAGGCAGCTAAGTTTTGTTTGCGAGAAAAAAGGGCCGTGGTTTTTGTTGGGGGCCTGTGGCGGGGAGTAGCCGGCTGGCTCCTTAAAATCCACGATAGGCAGGATGGTTCCCAGACCCAAGGTGGTACCAGTGCCAAGTCGGGCTGGTTTGATAGTACCAAGTGGCTCCTGCAATCTGCCATCCAGAAGCGGGGCAGCTTACTTTTGTTTGCCAGGGAAACGGGCCGCGGTTTGTGTCTCGGGGCCTATGGCAGGGAGTGACCGGCTGGCTCCTTAGAATCCACGATACGCAGGATGGTGACCAGACCCATGGTGGCACCAGTGGCAAGTTGGGCTGGTTTGATAGTACCAAGTGGCTCCTGCAATCTGCCATCAAAAAGTTGGCAGGCGAGTTTTGTTTTCCAGGGAAAAGCGCCGTTGTGTGTGTTTTGGGGCCTGTGGCTGGGAGTGGCCAGCTGGCTCCTTAGAATCCACGATACGCAGGATGGTTCCCAGACCCAAGGTGGCACCAGTGCCAAGTCGGGCTGGTTTGTTAGTACCAAGTGGTTCCTGCAATCTGCCATCCAGAAGCGGGGCAGCTGAATTTTGTTTGCCAGAGAAAAAGGCTGTTGTTTGTGTTTCGGGGCCTGTGGCTGGCAGTGGACGGCTGGCTCCTGAAAATCCATGATACGCAGCATGGTTCCCAGACCCAAGGTGGCACCAGTGCCAAGTAGGGCTGGTTTCATAGTACCCAGTGGCTCCTGCAATCTGCCATCCAGAAGAGGGGCAGTTGAGTTTTGTTTTCCAGAGAAAAGGGCCGTGGTTTGTGTTTGGGGCCTATGGCTGAGAGTGACCGGCTGGCCCCTGAAAATCCACGATAGGAAGGATGATTCCCAGATCCAAGGTGGCACCAGTGCCATGTTGTGCTGGTGTGATAGTCCCAAGTGGCTCCTGCAATCTGCCATCCAGAAGCGGGGCAGCTGAATTTTGTTTGCCAGAGAAAAAGGCTGTGGTTTTTGTTTGGGGGCCTATGGCTGGGAGTGGCCGGCTGGCTCCTGAAAATCCATGATACGCAGCATGGTTCCCAGACCCAAGGTGGCACCAGTGCCAAGTGGGGCTGGTTTCACAGTGTCAAGTGCCTCCTGCAATCTCCCATCCAGAAGCGGGGCAGCTGAGTTTTGTTTGCCTGTGAAACGGGCCGTTGTTTTTGATTGGGGTCTGTGGCCGAGAGTGTCCAGCTGCCTCCTGACAATCCACAATACGCAGGATGGTTCCCAGACCCAAGGTGGCACCAGTGCCAAGTCGTGCTGGTTTGATAGTACCAAGTGCGACCTGCAATTTGCCATCCAGAAGAGGGGCAGTTGAGTTTTGTTTGCCAGAGAAAAGCGCCGTTGTTTGTGTTTGGGGTCTTGTGGCTGGGAGTGGCCGACTGGCGCCTTAGAATCTGCGATACGCAGCATGGTTCCCAGACCCAAGGTGGCACCAGTGCCAAGTTGGGCTGGTTTGATAGTACCAAGTGGCTCCTGCAATCTGCCATCCAGAAGCGGGGCAGCTTACTTTTGTTTGCCAGGGAAACGGGCCGAGGTTTGTGACTGGGGGCCTATGGCTGGGAGTGACCGGCTGGCTCCTGGAAAGCTACAATAGGCAGGATGGTTACCAGACCCATGGTGGCACCAGTGCCAAGTTGGGCTGGTTTGATAGTACCAAGTTGCTCCTGCAATCTGCCATCAAAATGTTGGCAGGCGAGTTTTGTTTTCCAGGGAAAAGCGCCGTTGTTTGTATTTGGGGGCCTGTGGCTGGGAGTGGCCGGCTGGCTCCTTAGAATCCACGATACGCAGGATGGTTCCCAGACCCAAGGTGGCACCAGTGCCAAGTCGGGCTGGTTTGATACTACCAAGTGGTTCCTGCAATCTGCCATCCAGAAGCGGGGCAGCTTACTTTTGTTTGCCAGGGAAACGGGCCGTGGGTTTTGTTTGGGGGCATATAGCTGAGAGTGGCCGGCTGGCCCCTGAAAATCCACGCTAGGCAGCATGGTTCCAGGATGCAAGGTGGCACCAGTGCCAAGTCGGGCTGGTTTGATGGGTCAAAGTGGCTCCTGCAATCTGCCATCCAGAAGCGGGGCAGCTGATTTTTGTTTGCCAGAGAAAAATTCCGTGGATTGTTTTTGGGGGCATATTGCTGGGAGTGGCCGGCTGGCTCCTTAAAATGCTCGATACGCATGATGGTTCCCAGGCCCAAGGTGTCACCACTACCAAGTCGGCCTGCGGTTTTAGTATCAAGTTCATCTTGCAATTTGCCATCCAGAAGAGGGGCAGTTGAGTTTTGTTTGCCAGAGAAACGGGCCGAGGTTTCTGTTTGGGGGCATATGGCTGAGAGTGGCCGGCTGGCCCCTGAAAATCCACGATACACAGCATGGTTCCCAGATCCAAGGTGGCACCAGTGCCAAGTTGGGCTGGTTTGATAGTCCCAAGTGTCTCCTGCAATCTGCCATCCAGAAGCGGGGCAGCTTACTTTTGTTTGCCAGAGAAATAGGCCTAGGTTTTTGTTTGGGGGCCTGTGGCTAGGAGTGGCCGGCTGGCTCCTAAGAATCCACGATACGCAGGATGTTTACCAGACCCATTGTGGCACCAGTGCCAAGTTGGGCTGGTTTGATAGTACCAAGTGGCTCCTGCAAACTCCATCAAAAAGTTGGCAGGCGTGTTTTGTTTTCCAGGGAACAGCGCCGTTGATTTTGTTTGGGGGCCTGTGGCTGGGAGTGGCCGCCTGGCTCCTTAGAATCCACGATACGCAGGATGGTTCCCAGACCCAAGGTGGCACCAGTGCCAAGTCGGGCTGGTTTGATTACACCAAGTGACTCCTGCAATCTGCCATCCAGAAGTGAGGCAGCTAAGTTTTGTTTGCGAGAAAAAAGGGCCGTGGTTTTTGTTGGGGGCCTGTGGCTGGGAGTAGCCGGCTGGCTCCTTAAAATCCACGATAGGCAGGATGGTTCCCAGACCCAAGGTGGCACCAGTGCCAAGTCGGGCTGGTTTGATAGTACCAAGTGGCTCCTGCAATCTGCCATCCAGAAGCGGGGCAGCTGAGTTTTTATTGCCAGGGAAACGGACCTTTGTTTTTGATTGGGGTCTGTGGCCGAGAGTGGTCGGCTGTCTCCTGACAATCCACAATACGCAGGATGGTTCCCAGACCAAAGGTGGCACCAGTGCCAAGTCGGGCTGGTTTGATAGTACCAAGTGGTTCCTGCAATCTGCCATCCAGAAGCGGGGCAGCTGAGTTTTGTTTGCCAGAGAAAATGGCCGTGGTTTGTGTTTGGGGGCATATGGCTGAGAGTGGCCGGCTGGCGCCTGAAAATCCACGATAGGCAGGATGGTTCCCAGAGCCAAGGTGGCACCAGTGCCATGTTGGCCTGGTTTGATAGTACCATGTGGCTCCTGCAATCTGCCATCCAGAAGCGGGGCAGCTTACATTTGTTTGCCAGGGAAACGGGCCGAGGTATTTGTCTGGGGGCCTATGGCTGGGAGTGACCGCCTGGCTCCTGAAAAGCTACGATAGGCAGGATGGTGACCAGACCCATGGTGGCACCAGTGCCAAGTTGGGCTGGTTTGATAGTACCAAGTGGCTCCTGCAATCTGCCATCCAGAAGCGGGGTAGCTTACTTTTGTTTGCCAGGGAAACGGGCAGAGCTTTCTGTCTGGGGGCCTATGGTTGGGAGTAACCGGCTGGCTCCTGAAAAGCTACGATAGGCAGGATGGTTCCCAGATCCAAGATGGCACCAGTGCCAAGTCGGGGTGGTTTGATGGTGCAAAGTGGCTCCTGCAATCTGCCATCCTGACGCGCGGCAGCGGATTTTTGTTTCCAAGAGAAATGGTCCGTGGTTTGTTTTTGGGGCTATATGGCTGGGCGTGGCCTGCTGGCTCCTTAAAAAGCTACGATAGGCAGGATGGTTCCCTGACCCAAGGTGGCACCAGTGCCAAGTCGGGCGGTATTCGTAGTACAAAGTGCGTCCTAAAATTTGCCATCCAGAAGAGGGGCAGTTGAGTTTTGTTTACCAGAGAAAAGGGCCGTGGTTTGTTTTTGGGGGCATATGGCTGATAGTGGCCGTCTGGCGCCTGAAAATCCACGATAGGCAGGATGGTTCCCAGACCAGAGGTGGCACCAGTGCCAAGTCGGGCTGGTTTGATAGTACTAAATAGCACCTGCAATCTGCCATGCAGAAGCGGGGCAGCTTACTTTTGTTTGCCAGGGAAACGGGCCGAGGTTTGTGTCTGGGGGCCTATGGCTGGGAGTGACCGCCTGGCTCCTGAAAAGCTACGATAGGCAGGATGGTTACCAGACCCATGGTGGCACCAGTGCCAAGTTGGGCTGGTTTGATAGTACCAAGTGGCTCCTGCAATCTGCCATCAAAAAGTTGGCAGGCCAGTTTTGTTTTCCAGGGAAAAGCGCCGTTGTTTGTGTTTGGGGGACTGTGGCTGGGAGTGACCGGCTGGCTCCTTAGAACACACGATACGCAGGATGGTTCCCAGACCCAAGGTGGCACCAGTGCCACGTCGGGCTGGTTTGATGGTGAAAAGTGGCTCCTGCAATCTGCTATCCTGAAGCGGGGTAGCTTACATTTGTGTGCCAGGGAAACGGGCCGAGGTTTATGACTGGGGGCCTAGGGCTAGAAGTGACCGGCTGGCTCCTGAAAAGCAACAATAGGCAGGATGGTTCCCAGACCCAAGGTGGCACCAGTGCCAAGTTGGGCTGGTTTGATGGTACCAACTGGCTCCTGCAATCTGCCATCTAAAAGTTGTCAGGCGAGTTTTGTTTTCCAGGGAAAAGCGCCGTTGATTTTGTTTGGAGGCCTGTGGCTGGCAGTGGCTGCCTGTCGTCTTAGAATCCGGGTTACGCAGCATGGTTCCCAGAGCCAAGGTGGCACCAGTGTCAAGTTGGGCTGGTTTGATAGTACCAAGTGGCTCCTGCAATCTGCCATCCAGAAGCGGGGCAGCTTACTTTTGTTTGCCAGGGAAACGGGCCGAGGTATTTGTCTGGGGACCTATGGCTGGGAGTGACCGGCTGGCTCCTGAAAAGCTACGATAGGCAGGATGGTTCCCTGACCCAAGGTGGCACCAGTGCCAAGTCGGGCGGTTTTCGTAGTACAAAGTGCGTCCTAAAATTTGCCATCCAGAAGAGGGGCAGTTGAGTTTTGTTTACCAGAGAAAAGGGCCGTGGTTTGTTTTTGGGGGCATATGGCTGATAGTGGCCGTCTGGCCCCTGAAAATCCACGATAGGCAGGATGGTTCCCAGACCAGAGGTGGCACCAGTGCCAAGTTGGGCTGGTTTGATAGTACTAAATAGCACCTGCAATCTGCCATGCAGAAGCGGGGCAGCTTACTTTTGTTTGCCAGGGAAACGGGCCGAGGTTTGTGTCTGGGGGCCTATGGCTGGGAGTGACCGCCTGGCTCCTGAAAAGCTACAATAGGCAGGATGGTGACCAGACCCATGGTGGCACCAGTGCCAAGTTGGGCTGGTTTGATAGTACCAAGTGGCTCCTGCAATCTGCCATCAAAAAGTTGGCAGGCCAGTTTTGTTTTCCAGGGAAAAGCGCCGTTGTTTGTGTTTGGGGGACTGTGGCTGGGAGTGGCCGGCTGGCTCCTTAGAACACACGATACGCAGGATGGTTCCCAGACCCAAGGTGGCACCAGTGCCACGTCGGGCTGGTTTGATGGTGAAAAGTGGCTCCTGCAATCTGCCATCCTGAAGCGGGGTAGCTTACATTTGTGTGCCAGGGAAACGGGCCGAGGTTTATGACTGGGGGCCTAGGGCTAGAAGTGACCGGCTGGCTCCTGAAAAGCAACAATAGGCAGGATGGTTCCCAGACCCAAGGTGGCACCAGTGCCAAGTTGGGCTGGTTTGATGGTACCAACTGGCTCCTGCAATCTGCCATCTAAAAGTTGTCAGGCGAGTTTTGTTTTCCAGGGAAAAGCGCCGTTGATTTTGTTTGGAGGCCTGTGGCTGGCAGTGGCTGCCTGTCGTCTTACAATCCGGGTTACGCAGCATGGTTCCCAGAGCCAAGGTGGCACCAGTGCCAAGTCGGGCTGGTTTGTTAGTACCAAGTGGTTCCTGCAATCTGCCATCCAGAAGCGGGGCAGCTGAATTTTGTTTGCCAGAGAAAAAGGCTGTTGTTTGTGTTTCGGGGCCTGTGGCTGGCAGTGGACGGCTGGCTCCTGAAAATCCATGATACGCAGCATGGTTCCCAGACCCAAGGTGGCACCAGTGCCAAGTAGGGCTAGTTTCATAGTACCCAGTGGCTCCTGCAATCTGCCATCCAGAAGAGGGGCAGTTGAGTTTTGTTTTCTAGAGAAAAGGGCCGTGGTTTGTGTTTGGGGCCTATGGCTGAGAGTGACCGGCTGGCCCCTGAAAATCCACGATAGGAAGGATGGTTCCCAGATCCAAGGTGGCAGCAGTGCCATGTTGTGCTGGTGTGATAGTCCCAAGTGGCTCCTGCAATCTGCCATCCAGAAGTGGGGCAGCTGAATTTTGTTTGCCAGAGAAAAAGGCTGTGGTTTTTGTTTGGGGGCCTATGGCTGGGAGTGGCCGGCTGGCTCCTGAAAATCCATGATACGCAGCATGGTTCCCAGACCCAAGGTGGCACCAGTGCCAAGTGGGGCTGGTTTCACAGTGTCAAGTGCCTCCTGCAATCTCCCATCCAGAAGCGGGGCAGCTGAGTTTTGTTTGCCTGTGAAACGGGCCGTTGTTTTTGATTGGGGTTATTGGCCGAGAATGTTCAGCTGGCTCCTGACAATCCACAATATGCAGGATGGTTCCCAGACCCAAGGTGGCACCAGTGCCAAGTCTTGCTGGTTTGATAGTACCAAGTGGCTCCTGCAATCTGCCATCCAGAAGCGGTGCAGCTGAGTTTTGTTTGCCAGAGGAAAGGGCCGTGGGTTGTGTTTGGGGGCATATGGCTGGGAGTGGCCGGCTGTCTCATTAAAAAGATCGATACGCAGGATGGTTCCCAGACCCAAGGTGGCACCAGTGCCAAGTCGGGCTGTTTTTATAGTACCAAGTGCGTCCTGCAATTTGCCATCCAGAAGAGGGGCAGTTGAGTTTTGTTTGCCAGAGAAAAGCGCCGTTGTTTGTGTTTGGGGGACTGTGGCTGGGAGTGGCCGACTGGCGCCTTAGAATCTGCGATACGCAGCATGGTTCCCAGACCCAAGGTGGCACCAGTTCCAAGTTGGGCTGGTTTGATAGTACCAAGTGGCTCCTGCAATCTGCCATCCAGAAGCGGGGCAGCTTACTTTTGTTTGCCAGGGAAACGGGCCGAGGTTTGTGTTTGGGGGGCCTATGGCTGGGAGTGACCGGCTGGCTCCTGGAAAGCTACAATAGGCAGGATGGTGACCAGACCCATGGTGGCACCAGTGCCAAGTTGGGCTGGTTTGATAGTACCAAGTTGCTCCTGCAATCTGCCATCAAAAAGTTGGCAGGCGAGTTTTGTTTTCCAGGGAAAAGCGCCGTTGTTTGTGTTTGGGGGCCTGTGGCTGGGAGTGGCCGGCTGGCTCCTTAGAATCCACGATACGCAGGATGGTTCCCAGACCCAAGGTGGCACCAGTGCCAAGTCGGGCTGGTTTGATACTACCAAGTGGTTCCTGCAATCTGCCATCCAGAAGCAGGGCAGCTTACTTTTGTTTGCCAGGGAAACGGGCCGTGGGTTTTGTTTGGGGGCATATAGCTGAGAGTGGCCCGCTGGCCCCTGAAAATCCACGCTAGGCAGCATGGTTCCCAGATGCAAGGTGGCACCAGTGCCAAGTCGGGCTGGTTTGATGGTGCAAAGTGGCTCCTGCAATCTGCCATCCAGAAGCGGGGCAGCTGATTTTTGTTTGCCAGAGAAAAATTCCGTGGATTGTTTTTGGGGGCATATTGCTGGGAGTGGCCGGCTGGCTCCTTAAAATGCTCGATACGCATGATGGTTCCCAGGCCCAAGGTGTCACCACTACCAAGTCGGCCTGCGGTTTTAGTATCAAGTTCATCCTGCAATTTGCCATCCAGAAGAGGGGCAGTTGAGTTTTGTTTGCCAGAGAAACGGGCCGAGGTTTCTGTTTGGGGACATATGGCTGAGAGTGGCCGGCTGGCCTCTGAAAATCCACGATACACAACATGGTTCCCAGATCCAAGGTGGCACCAGTGCCAAGTTGGGCTGGTTTGATAGTCCCAAGTGTCTCCTGCAATCTGCCATCCAGAAGCGGGGCAGCTTACTTTTGTTTGCCAGAGAAATAGGCCTAGGTTTTTGTTTGGGGGCCTGTGGCTAGGAGTGGCCTGCTGGCTCCTAAGAATCCACGATACGCAGGATGTTTACCAGACCCATGGTGGCACCAGTGCCAAGTTGGGCTGGTTTGATAGTACCAAGTGGCTCCTGCAAACTCCATCAAAAAGTTGGCAGGCGTGTTTTGTTTTCCAGGGAACAGCGCCGTTGATTTTGTTTGGGGGCCTGTGGCTGGGAGTGGCCGGCTGGCTCCTTAGAATCCACGATACGCAGGATGGTTCCCAGACCCAAGGTGACACCAGTGCCAAGTCGGGCTGGTTTGATTACACCAAGTGGCTCCTGCAATCTGCCATCCATAAGTGAGGCAGCTAAGTTTTGTTTGCCAGAAAAAAGGGCCGTGGTTTTTGTTGGGGGCCTGTGGCGGGGAGTAGCCGGCTGGCTCCTTAAAATCCACGATAGGCAGGATGGTTCCCAGACCCAAGGTGGTACCAGTGCCAAGTCGGGCTGGTTTGATAGTACCAAGTGGCTCCTGCAATCTGCCATCCAGAAGCGGGGCAGCTTACTTTTGTTTGCCAGGGAAACGGGCCGAGCTTTGTGTCTCGGGGCCTATGGCAGGGAGTGACCGGCTGGCTCCTGAAAAGCTACGATAGGCAGGATGGTGACCAGACCCATGGTGGCACCAGTGGCAAGTTGGGCTGGTTTGATAGTACCAAGTGGCTCCTGCAATCTGCCATCAAAAAGTTGGCAGGCGAGTTTTGTTTTCCAGGGAAAAGCGCCGTTGTGTGTGTTTTGGGGCCTGTGGCTGGGAGTGGCCAGCTGGCTCCTTAGAATCCACGATACGCAGGATGGTTCCCAGACCCAAGGTGGCACCAGTGCCAAGTCGGGCTGGTTTGTTAGTACCAAGTGGTTCCTGCAATCTGCCATCCAGAAGCGGGGCAGCTGAATTTTGTTTGCCAGAGAAAAAGGCTGTTGTTTGTGTTTCGGGGCCTGTGGCTGGCAGTGGACGGCTGGCTCCTGAAAATCCATGATACGCAGCATGGTTCCCAGACCCAAGGTGGCACCAGTGCCAAGTAGGGCTGGTTTCATAGTACCCAGTGGCTCCTGCAATCTGCCATCCAGAAGAGGGGCAGTTGAGTTTTGTTTTCCAGAGAAAAGGGCCGTGGTTTGTGTTTGGGGCCTATGGCTGAGAGTGACCGGCTGGCCCCTGAAAATCCACGATAGGAAGGATGATTCCCAGATCCAAGGTGGCACCAGTGCCATGTTGTGCTGGTGTGATAGTCCCAAGTGGCTCCTGCAATCTGCCATCCAGAAGCGGGGCAGCTGAATTTTGTTTGCCAGAGAAAAAGGCTGTGGTTTTTGTTTGGGGGCCTATGGCTGGGAGTGGCCGGCTGGCTCCTGAAAATCCATGATACGCAGCATGGTTCCCAGACCCAAGGTGGCACCAGTGCCAAGTGGGGCTGGTTTCACAGTGTCAAGTGCCTCCTGCAATCTCCCATCCAGAAGCGGGGCAGCTGAGTTTTGTTTGCCTGTGAAACGGGCCGTTGTTTTTGATTGGGGTCTGTGGCCGAGAGTGTCCAGCTGCCTCCTGACAATCCACAATACGCAGCATGGTTCCCAGACCCAAGGTGGCACCAGTGCCAAGTCGTGCTGGTTTGATAGTACCAAGTGCGACCTGCAATTTGCCATCCAGAAGAGGGGCAGTTGAGTTTTGTTTGCCAGAGAAAAGCGCCGTTGTTTGTGTTTGGGGTCTTGTGGCTGGGAGTGGCCGACTGGCGCCTTAGAATCTGCGATACGCAGCATGGTTCCCAGACCCAAGGTGGCACCAGTGCCAAGTTGGGCTGGTTTGATAGTACCAAGTGGCTCCTGCAATCTGCCATCCAGAAGCGGGGCAGCTTACTTTTGTTTGCCAGGGAAACGGGCCGAGGTTTGTGACTGGGGGCCTATGGCTGGGAGTGACCGGCTGGCTCCTGGAAAGCTACAATAGGCAGGATGGTTACCAGACCCATGGTGGCACCAGTGCCAAGTTGGGCTGGTTTGATAGTACCAAGTTGCTCCTGCAATCTGCCATCAAAAAGTTGGCAGGCGAGTTTTGTTTTCCAGGGAAAAGCGCCGTTGTTTGTATTTGGGGGCCTGTGGCTGGGAGTGGCCGGCTGGCTCCTTAGAATCCACGATACGCAGGATGGTTCCCAGACCCAAGGTGGCACCAGTGCCAAGTCGGGCTGGTTTGATACTACCAAGTGGTTCCTGCAATCTGCCATCCAGAAGCGGGGCAGCTTACTTTTGTTTGCCAGGGAAACGGGCCGTGGGTTTTGTTTGGGGGCATATAGCTGAGAGTGGCCGGCTGGCCCCTGAAAATCCACGCTAGGCAGCATGGTTCCAGGATGCAAGGTGGCACCAGTGCCAAGTCGGGCTGGTTTGATGGGTCAAAGTGGCTCCTGCAATCTGCCATCCAGAAGCGGGGCAGCTGATTTTTGTTTGCCAGAGAAAAATTCCGTGGATTGTTTTTGGGGGCATATTGCTGGGAGTGGCCGGCTGGCTCCTTAAAATGCTCGATACGCATGATGGTTCCCAGGCCCAAGGTGTCACCACTACCAAGTCGGCCTGCGGTTTTAGTATCAAGTTCATCTTGCAATTTGCCATCCAGAAGAGGGGCAGTTGAGTTTTGTTTGCCAGAGAAACGGGCCGAGGTTTCTGTTTGGGGGCATATGGCTGAGAGTGGCCGGCTGGCCCCTGAAAATCCACGATACGCAGGATGGTTCCCAGACCCAAGGTGGCACCAGTGCCAAGTCGGGCTGGTTTGTTAGTACCAAGTGGTTCCTGCAATCTGCCATCCAGAAGCGGGGCAGCTGAATTTTGTTTGCCAGAGAAAAAGGCTGTTGTTTGTGTTTCGGGGCCTGTGGCTGGCAGTGGACGGCTGGCTCCTGAAAATCCATGATACGCAGCATGGTTCCCAGACCCAAGGTGGCACCAGTGCCAAGTCGGGCTAGTTTCATAGTACCCAGTGGCTCCTGCAATCTGCCATCCAGAAGAGGGGCAGTTGAGTTTTGTTTTCCAGAGAAAAGGGCCGTGGTTTGTGTTTGGGGCCTATGGCTGAGAGTGACCGGCTGGCCCCTGAAAATCCACGATAGGAAGGATGGTTCCCAGATCCAAGGTGGCAGCAGTGCCATGTTGTGCTGGTGTGATAGTCCCAAGTGGCTCCTGCAATCTGCCATCCAGAAGTGGGGCAGCTGAATTTTGTTTGCCAGAGAAAAAGGCTGTGGTTTTTGTTTGGGGGCCTATGGCTGGGAGTGGCCGGCTGGCTCCTGAAAATCCATGATACGCAGCATGGTTCCCAGACCCAAGGTGGCACCAGTGCCAAGTGGGGCTGGTTTCACAGTGTCAAGTGCCTCCTGCAATCTCCCATCCAGAAGCGGGGCAGCTGAGTTTTGTTTGCCTGTGAAACGGGCCGTTGTTTTTGATTGGGGTCTGTGGCCGAGAATGTTCAGCTGGCTCCTGACAATCCACAATATGCAGGATGGTTCCCAGACCCAAGGTGGCACCAGTGCCAAGTCTTGCTGGTTTGATAGTACCAAGTGGCTCCTGCAATCTGCCATCCAGAAGCGGTGCAGCTGAGTTTTGTTTGCCAGAGGAAAGGGCCGTGGGTTGTGTTTGGGGGCATATGGCTGGGAGTGGCCGGCTGTCTCATTAAAAAGATCGATACGCAGGATGGTTCCCAGACCCAAGGTGGCACCAGTGCCAAGTCGGGCTGTTTTTATAGTACCAAGTGCGTCCTGCAATTTGCCATCCAGAAGAGGGGCAGTTGAGTTTTGTTTGCCAGAGAAAAGCGCCGTTGTTTGTGTTTGGGGGCTTGTGGCTGGGAGTGGCCGACTGGCGCCTTAGAATCTGCGATACGCAGCATGGTTCCCAGACCCAAGGTGGCACCAGTTCCAAGTTGGGCTGGTTTGATAGTACCAAGTGGCTCCTGCAATCTGCCATCCAGAAGCGGGGCAGCTTACTTTTGTTTGCCAGGGAAACGGGCCGAGGTTTGTGTTTGGGGGCCTATGGCTGGGAGTGACCGGCTGGCTCCTGGAAAGCTACAATAGGCAGGATGGTGACCAGACCCATGGTGGCACCAGTGCCAAGTTGGGCTGGTTTGATAGTACCAAGTTGCTCCTGCAATCTGCCATCAAAAAGTTGGCAGGCGAGTTTTGTTTTCCAGGGAAAAGCGCCGTTGTTTGTGTTTGGGGGCCTGTGGCTGGGAGTGGCCGGCTGGCTCCTTAGAATCCACGATACGCAGGATGGTTCCCAGACCCAAGGTGGCACCAGTGCCAAGTCGGGCTGGTTTGATACTACCAAGTGGTTCCTGCAATCTGCCATCCAGAAGCAGGGCAGCTTACTTTTGTTTGCCAGGGAAACGGGCCGTGGGTTTTGTTTGGGGGCATATAGCTGAGAGTGGCCCGCTGGCCCCTGAAAATCCACGCTAGGCAGCATGGTTCCCAGATGCAAGGTGGCACCAGTGCCAAGTCGGGCTGGTTTGATGGTGCAAAGTGGCTCCTGCAATCTGCCATCCAGAAGCGGGGCAGCTGATTTTTGTTTGCCAGAGAAAAATTCCGTGGATTGTTTTTGGGGGCATATTGCTGGGAGTGGCCGGCTGGCTCCTTAAAATGCTCGATACGCATGATGGTTCCCAGGCCCAAGGTGTCACCACTACCAAGTCGGCCTGCGGTTTTAGTATCAAGTTCATCCTGCAATTTGCCATCCAGAAGAGGGGCAGTTGAGTTTTGTTTGCCAGAGAAACGGGCCGAGGTTTCTGTTTGGGGACATATGGCTGAGAGTGGCCGGCTGGCCTCTGAAAATCCACGATACACAACATGGTTCCCAGATCCAAGGTGGCACCAGTGCCAAGTTGGGCTGGTTTGATAGTCCCAAGTGTCTCCTGCAATCTGCCATCCAGAAGCGGGGCAGCTTACTTTTGTTTGCAAGAGAAATAGGCCTAGGTTTTTGTTTGGGGGCCTGTGGCTAGGAGTGGCCTGCTGGCGCCTAAGAATCCACGATACGCAGGATGTTTACCAGACCCATGGTGGCACCAGTGCCAAGTTGGGCTGGTTTGATAGTACCAAGTGGCTCCTGCAAACTCCATCAAAAAGTTGGCAGGCGTGTTTTGTTTTCCAGGGAACAGCGCCGTTGATTTTGTTTGGGGGCCTGTGGCTGGGAGTGGCCGGCTGGCTCCTTAGAATCCACGATACGCAGGATGGTTCCCAGACCCAAGGTGACACCAGTGCCAAGTCGGGCTGGTTTGATTACACCAAGTGGCTCCTGCAATCTGCCATCCATAAGTGAGGCAGCTAAGTTTTGTTTGCCAGAAAAAAGGGCCGTGGTTTTTGTTGGGGGCCTGTGGCGGGGAGTAGCCGGCTGGCTCCTTAAAATCCACGATAGGCAGGATGGTTCCCAGACCCAAGGTGGTACCAGTGCCAAGTCGGGCTGGTTTGATAGTACCAAGTGGCTCCTGCAATCTGCCATCCAGAAGCGGGGCAGCTTACTTTTGTTTGCCAGGGAAACGGGCCGAGCTTTGTGTCTCGGGGCCTATGGCAGGGAGTGACCGGCTGGCTCCTGAAAAGCTACGATAGGCAGGATGGTGACCAGACCCATGGTGGCACCAGTGGCAAGTTGGGCTGGTTTGATAGTACCAAGTGGCTCCTGCAATCTGCCATCAAAAAGTTGGCAGGCGAGTTTTGTTTTCCAGGGAAAAGCGCCGTTGTGTGTGTTTTGGGGCCTGTGGCTGGGAGTGGCCAGCTGGCTCCTTAGAATCCACGATACGCAGGATGGTTCCCAGACCCAAGGTGGCACCAGTGCCAAGTCGGGCTGGTTTGTTAGTACCAAGTGGTTCCTGCAATCTGCCATCCAGAAGCGGGGCAGCTGAATTTTGTTTGCCAGAGAAAAAGGCTGTTGTTTGTGTTTCGGGGCCTGTGGCTGGCAGTGGACGGCTGGCTCCTGAAAATCCATGATACGCAGCATGGTTCCCAGACCCAAGGTTGCACCAGTGCCAAGTAGGGCTGGTTTCATAGTACCCAGTGGCTCCTGCAATCTGCCATCCAGAAGAGGGGCAGTTGAGTTTTGTTTTCCAGAGAAAAGGGCCGTGGTTTGTGTTTGGGGCCTATGGCTGAGAGTGACCGGCTGGCCCCTGAAAATCCACGATAGGAAGGATGATTCCCAGATCCAAGGTGGCAGCAGTGCCAAGTTGTGCTGGTGTGATAGTCCCAAGTGGCTCCTGCAATCTGCCATCCAGAAGCGGGGCAGCTGAATTTTGTTTGCCAGGGAAACGGGCCGTGGGTTTTGTTTGGGGGCATATAGCTGAGAGTGGCCGGCTGGCCCCTGAAAATCCACGCTAGGCAGCATGGTTCCAGGATGCAAGGTGGCACCAGTGCCAAGTCGGGCTGGTTTGATGGGTCAAAGTGGCTCCTGCAATCTGCCATCCAGAAGCGGGGCAGCTGATTTTTGTTTGCCAGAGAAAAATTCCGTGGATTGTTTTTGGGGGCATATTGCTGGGAGTGGCCGGCTGGCTCCTTAAAATACTCGATACGCATGATGGTTCCCAGGCCCAAGGTGTCACCACTACCAAGTCGGCCTGCGGTTTTAGTATCAAGTTCATCTTGCAATTTGCCATCCAGAAGAGGGGCAGTTGAGTTTTGTTTGCCAGAGAAACGGGCCGAGGTTTCTGTTTGGGGGCATATGGCTGAGAGTGGCCGGCTGGCCCCTGAAAATCCACGATACACAGCATGGTTCCCAGATCCAAGGTGGCACCAGTGCCAAGTTGGGCTGGTTTGATAGTCCCAAGTGTCTCCTGCAATCTGCCATCCAGAAGCGGGGCAGCTTACTTTTGTTTGCCATAGAAATAGGCCTAGGTTTTTGTTTGGGGGCCTGTGGCTAGGAGTGGCCGGCTGGCTCCTAAGAATCCACGATACGCAGGATGTTTACCAGACCCATGGTGGCACCAGTGCCAAGTTGGGCTGGTTTGATAGTACCAAGTGGCTCCTGCAAACTCCATCAAAAAGTTGGCAGGCGTGTTTTGTTTTCCAGGGAACAGCGCCGTTGATTTTGTTTGGGGGCCTGTGGCTGGGAGTGGCCGGCTGGCTCCTTAGAATCCACGATAGGAAGGATGGTTCCCAGACCCAAGGTGGCACCAGTGCCAAGTCGGGCTGGTTTGATTACACCAAGTGACTCCTGCAATCTGCCATCCAGAAGTGAGGCAGCTAAGTTTTGTTTGCGAGAAAAAAGGGCCGTGGTTTTTGTTGGGGGCCTGTGGCGGGGAGTAGCCGGCTGGCTCCTTAAAATCCACGATAGGCAGGATGGTTCCCAGACCCAAGGTGGCACCAGTGCCAAGTCGGGCTGGTTTGATAGTACCAAGTGGCTCCTGCAATCTGCCATCCAGAAGCGGGGCAGCTGAGTTTTTATTGCCAGAGAAAAAGGCTGTGGTTTTTGTTTGGGGGCCTGTGGCTGGCAGTGGCCGGCTGGCTCCTGAAAATCCACGATACGCAGCATGGTTCCCAGACCCAAGGTGGCACCAGTACAAAGTGGGGCTCGTTTGACAGTGTCAAGTGCCTCCTGCAATCTCCCATCCAGAAGCGGGACAGCTGAGTTTTTTTTGCCAGGGAAACGGACCTTTGTTTTTGATTGGGGTCTGTGGCCGAGAGTGGTCGGCTGTCTCCTGACAATCCACAATACGCAGGATGGTTCCCAGACCAAAGGTGGCACCAGTGCCAAGTCGGGCTGGTTTGATAGTACCAAGTGGTTCCTGCAATCTGCCATCCAGAAGCGGGGCAGCTGAGTTTTGTTTGCCAGAGAAAAGGGCCGTGGGTTGTGTTTGGGGGCATATGGCTGGGAGTGGCCACCTGGCTCCTTAAAATGCACGATACGCCGCATGGTAACCAGACGCAAGGTGGCACCAGTGCCAAGTCGGGCTGTTTTTGTAGTACCCAGTGGCTCCTGCAATTTGCCATCCAGAAGCGGGGCAGCTAAATTTTGTTTGCTAGAGAAAAGGGCTGTGGTTTGTGTTTGGGGGCCTATGGCCGAGAGTGGTAGGCTGGCCCCTGAAAATCAACGATAGGCAGGATGGTTCCCAGATCCAAGGTGGCACCAGTGCCAAGTAAGGCTGGTTGTATGGTTCAAAGTGACTCCTGCAATCTGCCATCCAGAAGCGGGACAGCTGAGTTTTTTTTGCCAGAGAAAAGGTCCGTGGTTTCTTTTTGGGGCATACGGCTGGGAATTGCCGGCTGGCTCCTTAAAATGCTCGATACGCAGGATGGTTCCCAGAGCCAAGGTGGCACCACTGCCAAGTCGGGCTCTTTTTGTAGTACCAAGTGCGTCCTGCAATTTGCCATCCAGAAGAGGGGCAGTTGAGTTTTGTTTGCCAGAGAAAAGGGCCGAGGTTTGTGTTTGGGAGCATATGGCTGGGAATGACCGGCTGGCCCCTGAAAATCCACGATACGCCGGATGGTTCCCAGATCCAAGATGGTACCATTACCAAGTCGGGCTGCTTTGATAGTCCCAAGTGGCTCCTGCAAACTGCCACACCAGAAGCGGGGCAGCTGAGTTTTGTTTGCCAGGGAAATGGGCCGTTGTTTGTGTTTGGGGGCCTGTGGCTGGGAGTGTTCGGCTGGTTCCTGAATATGTACGATACGCAGGATTGTTCCCAGATCCAAGGTGGCAGCAGTGCCATGTTGTGCTGGTGTGATAGTCCCAAGTGGCTCCTGCAATCTGCCATCCAGAAGTGGGGCAGCTGATTTTTGTTTGCCAGAGAAAAGGTCCGTGGTTTGTGTTTGGGGGCATATGGCTGAGAGTGGCCGGCTGGCCCCTGAAAATCCACGATACACAGGATGGTTCCCAGATCCAAGGTGGCACCTGTGCCAAGTCGGGCTGATTTGATAGTACTAAGTAGCTCCTGCAATCTGCCATCCAGAAGCGGGGCAGCTTACTTTTGTTTGCCAGGGAAACGGGCCGAGGTTTCTGTTTGGGGGCCTATGGCTGGGAGTGACCGGCTGGCTCCTGAAAAGCTACAATAGGCAGGATGGTTCCCAGACCCAAGGTGGCACCAGTGCCAAGTTGGGCTGGTTTGATAGTACCAAGTGGCTCCTGCAATCTGCCATCCAGAAGCGGGGCAGCTTACTTTTGTTTGCCAGAGAAATAGGCCTAGGTTTTTGTCTGGGGGCCTGTGGCTAGGAGTGGCCGGCTGGCTCCTAAGAATCCACGATACGCAGGATGTTTCCCAGACCCAAGGTGACACCAGTGCCAAGTTGGGCTGGTTTGATAGTACCAAGTGGCTCCTGCAAACTCCATCAAAAAGTTGGCAGGCGTGTTTTGTTTTCCAGGGAACAGCGCCGTTGATTTTGTTTGGGGGCCTGTGGCTGGGAGTGGCCGGCTGGCTCCTTAGAATCCACGATACGCAGGATGGTTCCCAGACCCAAGGTGGCACCAGTGCCAAGTCGGGCTGGTTTGATTACACCAAGTGGCTCCTGCAATCTGCCATCCAGAAGTGAGGCAGCTAAGTTTTGTTTGCCAGAAAAAAGGGCCGTGGTTTTTGTTGGGGGCCTGTGGCTGGGAGTGTTCGGCTGGTTCCTGAATATGTACGATACGCAGGATTGTTCCCAGACCCAAGGTGGCACCAGTGCCAAGTCGGGCTGGTTTGATGGTGCAAAGTGGCTCCTGCAATCTGCCATCCAGACGCGGGGCAGCGGATTTTTTTTTCCATGAGAAATGGTCCGTGGTTTGTTTTTGGGGGTATATGGCTGGGCCTGGCCGGCTGGCTCCTTAAAAAGCTCGATATGCAGGATGGTTCCCTGACCCCAGGTGGCACCAGTGCCACGTCGGGCGGTTTTCGTAGTACAAAGTGCGTCCTAAAATTTGCCATCCAGAAGAGGGGCAGTTGAGTTTTGTTTGCCAGAGAAAAGGGCCGTGGTTTGTTTTTGGGGGCATATGGCTGAGAGTGGCTGGCTGGCCCCTGAAAATCCACGATACACAGGATGGTTCCCAGATCCAAGGTGGCACCTGTGCCAAGTCGGGCTGATTTGATAGTACTAAGTAGCTCCTGCAATCTGCCATCCAGAAGCGGGGCAGCTTACTTTTGTTTGCCAGGGAAACGGGCCGAGGTTTGTGTTTGGGGGCCTATGGCTGAGAGTGACCGGCTGGCTCCTGAAAAGCTACAATAGGCAGGATGGTGACCAGACCCATGGTGGCACCAGTGCCAAGTTGGGCTGGTTTGATAGTACCAAGTGGTTCCTGCAATCTGCCATCCAGAAGCAGGGCAGCTGAGTTTTGTTTGCCAGAGAAAAGGGCCTTGGTTTGTGTTTGGGGGCATATGGCTGGGTGTGGCCAGCTGGCTCCTTAAAATGCACGATATGCAACATGGCTCCCAGACCCAAGGTGGCACCAGTGCCAAGTTGGGCTGGTTTGATAGTACCAAGTGGCTCCTGCAATCTTCCATGATCACGTGGAGAAATACTTTCTGGTTTCAGCCTCATGCTCTTTCTTCTCTCCCTCAACTTCTCTATCACCTCTCATCTGGTTCACATGCGCTGTCTTCAAGGTCCACAGGCTACTTTTCACAGAATCTTCTGGCCTGATGAAGTAAGAATGATGAATAGAACAGAGCTGGGATCTATTTTCCAGTTTGGATAAAATGCATTCTGCACACAAATCCAAGGAGAACGTGCTGCCCCGATGCCCAGAAAATCTTTCACTCCTGCTAGTGTTCTACGTCAACCGCAACTTAGTCTGAAAGAAAAGCTTTTTCTCTGAGAGCATCTGAGAGGTTTGCATGAAGCACTGATATCTGACATATGCAATTTTGAATAGGAGAGGAAAAAGAAAATGGCAAGGAGTTTTTAATTTTAGTGGTTTCAATTTTAATTTCCGTGCACTTTTTCAAAACTTGTCAGCTCAAATGCCCATCAACATCTTTTAGTCATCTGTAAGTCAGTATTCATATAAAATGTGCTTCAAATCCAAAGAATTTCAAATTTGCACTCCAAGCTTCTATGCCTAGATTTATGATTTCCTACACATATTAGATGAAAGGAAGGCCTTTTTTACTGTGGGAGTGCTGGAACACTGGAACAGGTTGCCCAGAGAAGTTGTGGGTGTCCCATCCCTGAAAGTATTCAAGGTCACCTTGGACGGGGCTTGGAGCAGCAACAAAGGAGAAGCTTGATGGTAGAGAAACAAAGTTGGACTATAGAAGAAACTCGGATTGAAGTATAGGATCAAGTTTTCTCTCAGCTCTTGGGGTAAATTCAAAGTTGTACAAAATGACATTTATCTGTGCTATTCACTACTGTAACAGAAAGTTTCATGAAAACTGTACAGAAGATAGTAAATTTTAAAAGAGATAAGAATTACAGCATAAAATCCATGGGATAGGTTACAACATGAGACACTCTCTAAGAGAAAATCTCTTTGTTTCAGCACTTCATCGGGGTAAGATTTCATGAAGTGCCAAAGAAGGCGGCAAAATATCATTCGGGACATTATTTACTGGAATTCAGCCTGGCCATTAGTAGGAACTGCCTTTGAACATATCATGTAGATATACCACACACGCTTTCCCTTCACTGAAAAATTACTGTTTACAACAAATAAGCAATTGACGATCAAAATTGATTGAAAGCATCTTAAACATGTCAAGTATTTCATTGTAGATGATCTGTGATCCAAATGCTTCTTCCACCTTCGAGAGGGACAGAAGAATTCTTCCATATCATGATGGTTTAAAATTGTATCAACCAATGTTTTCTGCTGAAAAGATATCATCTATTTTTTTCTATTTTTGGAAGAAAATATTCCTAGACATACAACAGGTGAGAACTAAGTAATTTTAAAGAAACAAATGAAATGAAAATATTCTGTAAATAGAATGAAATGAAAAGCTGTGTTTTAAATAGGAGCTAAATATTAAACAGAATTTTTGTACCAGGCATTTGAATTACTGCACCAGCTCTTTTGCCCATCAAGAGAGGCATTTAGCATTTCAGTCTTTTCCAAGGTGTTCATGATCTGCTATGCTGATCTCTGTGTGTGCCTAGGTGTGTGTGGAGGGGGGGGCATATGAAGGGGAGTGTGTATGTTTGCTTTACAATTGTTGTGGCAGATTCATGCCTCAGCTCCACATTTTGTTTTAAAAAGGTCACACCGAGTGGATATGAAGTTTACTATCAACAAGAGATCGATTCCCAAATCATCCATTTGACTCTCCCTTATAAATCATGTGCTTTGTTGCATATTTTATCAAATATACTTTCAAGCCAGATGGAGGAAGGAGGATGTGGGAATCCCTCCACCATCTTGCAACTTTTATGTAAGTAGGTTTTCAAGAAAATCATCATTTCTCTTTTAAATATGTCTGGAACAGGCATGATGGTAGTGTCAACCTGTTGGAGTTTTTGTTGCTGGAAGAAGTTGTACAAAAGGATTGGTTTTTACATTGACCAGTTACTGAATCAAGCGCAGGAATACATTGGAAATTTAGCTGGGGGTTCCTTTTCCCAGCAGACTACTTCTAGAACGAGCTTGTACACTGAAGCTGACTCTTTTGCTCTCTTTTTGTTTCTTTCCTATTTTCTTGGCTTCTTTGCCACTATCTAGACAATTTTGGAACTTTGTTCCCAACTAAAATGGTTTCAATAGTCTGATTGTGATCATACATTTTTACAAGGAATTTTTAAAATCTTTCCTCGAGTCCAGAAAGTCAAGGACTTAGATCTTTTTCTTCCCTTATCAATATTGCCATGAAATTGATAAATAAAGACCAACTCTTTATTTTTGTTTTTAACCCACGTAGATAATTCCCATCCATTAATCCATTTTGTGGACCAATAGCTGCCATTCTGATGGAAGCTGTCACTTCTTAACAATAGGCATTCTGTGACTATGTTGACTGCACTTTGGGTGAAGATCCTAACTGGTCTTAGATATACATAGGGAGAAATTTGCTCAGCCAGTGTCAGTCTTAAGCATGCGTATCAGAAGATCTTTCTAGAGCTGGGAATTTTCCCATGAAAGGGATTCAGTTAGGGAAGAGACACTTGTGCCAGAGTTTTACATTCTTCTTGAACACTGCTTAAGGAACTTAGATGCCATGTCCATTTGGATCTCTGTCTGCACAGAACTTTGTCATGCCAGCGCTTTGAAATGCATCTTGAAGAGAATTCACTAGCACAGAATGAAAGAGAGTGGAAGGGGTTGGTGGGGCTAACCAGGCCCAACCCCCCTGCCTAAACCAGGATACCTAGAGCCTCTTGCCCAGGATTCTATCTGGGTGTACTTTTAATGTCTTCAAAGATCCAGGCTCCACAATCTTTCTGGGCAGTCTGTGCCGTGGTTCAGTCACCCTGACAGTAAAGAAACATTTACTGATGTTCAAAGGCAATCTCCTGTATTTCAGTGTGTGCCCACTGCCTCTTGTCTTTTCCCTCAGCATCACTGAAAAGACACTGATTCCCTCCCCTTTGCACTATTGCTTCCATATGTATGTGTGATGCCATGTAGAGGTATGTCAAAAACCTCCCTGAAGCCCAGGCAGATAATATTCCCTTCATCTACCAGTCAAGTTGATTCATCAGAGGAGTTTAAAGTGATGTTCAGCATGAAATTCCCCTGAAAAATCATGCTAACTACATTATTTGGTCATCTGTCATGTGCCTGGCAAGGATTTCCAGGAAGAGCTGCTTCATCAACTTCCTGGGGATAAAAAAGAGGCTGGCTGGTTTGTACTATGGCGAGTCCTCTTAATTGCCTTTTTTGAAGATGGGTGTCATTTGCTAACATCCACTCTTTAGCCTCTGTTGCCGTCTACATCTTAGCAAAACGCTTTTCCACTATGTCTGGCTAGGAAAAACTGTGCCAGCACAGAAAACATCTCCCATCTTGTTCTAGAAGTTGCACGGATGTCTGCCAAGTGTTTGGCAGGAAGAAAAGAAAAGTTGTCCAAAACAGCTTCCAATCGAATGTTCCTGTGATTGGAAAAGTCAGGAGAGTGCAAAGGTACTGTTTTCTATCAGTTGGCAAGGTGCGCACACAATCCCAGTGTTGTACAGCTTGCTTCTTCACCTTCCCGAAGCTGCCGCTCTCGCCGGCTGCCGGAGCCCAAGAAGCGGCTTCTTCGCGCAAAGACGATTGTGCCGCTCACAGGGCTCTCCTTAGTGCGGCTTCTGCCGAAAGACGCCCGGCAGCGGCTCTTACCTCCGGAGAGCATCCTACCTTCGTCTTTAGCTCCTCTTCTCATCTACACCTCGGCAAAACGCTTTTCCACTATGTCTGGCTAGGAAAAACTGTGCCAGCACAGAAAACATCTCCCATCGTGTTCTAGAAGTTGCACGGATGTCTGCCAAGTGTTTGGCAGGAAGAAAAGAAAAGTTGTCCAAAACAGCTTCCAATCGAATGTTCCTGTGATTGGAAAAGTCAGGAGAGTGCAAAGGTACTGTTTTCTATCAGTTGGCAAGGTGCGCACACAATCCCAGTGTTGTACAGCTTGCTTCTTCACCTTCCCGAAGCTGCCGCTCTCGCCGGCTGCCGGAGCCCAAGAAGCGGCTTCTTCGCGCAAAGACGATTGTGCTGCTCACAGTGCTCTCCTTAGCGCGGCTTCTGCCGAAAGACGCCCGGCAGCGGCTCTTACCTCTGGAGAGCATCCTACCTTCGTCTTTCGCGTCTTATGTAGTCTACATCTTAGCAAAACGCTTTTCCACTATGTCTGGCTAGGAAAAACTGTGCCAGCACAGAAAACATCTCCCATCGTGTTCTAGAAGTTGCACGGATGTCTGCCAAGTGTTTGGCAGGAAGAAAAGAAAAGTTGTCCAAAACAGCTTCCAATCGAATGTTCCTGTGATTGGAAAAGTCAGGAGAGTGCAAAGGTACTGTTTTCTATCAGTTGGCAAGGTGCGCACACAATCCCAGTGTTGTACAGCTTGCTTCTTCACCTTCCCGAAGCTGCCGCTCTCGCCGGCTGCCGGAGCCCAAGAAGCGGCTTCTTCGCGCAAAGACGATTGTGCCGCTCACAGTGCTCTCCTTAGCGCGGCTTCTGCCGAAAGACGCCCGGCAGCGGCTCTTACCTCCGGAGAGCATCCTACCTTCGTCTTTCGCGTCTTTTGTAGTCTACATCTTAGCAAAACGCTTTTCCACTATGTCTGGCTAGGAAAAACTGTGCCAGCACAGAAAACATCTCCCATCGTGTTCTAGAAGTTGCACGGATGTCTGCCAAGTGTTTGGCAGGAAGAAAAGAAAAGTTGTCCAAAACAGCTTCCAATCGAATGTTCCTGTGATTGGAAAAGTCAGGAGAGTGCAAAGGTACTGTTTTCTATCAGTTGGCAAGGTGCGCACACAATCCCAGTGTTGTACAGCTTGCTTCTTCACCTTCCCGAAGCTGCCGCTCTCGCCGGCTGCCGGAGCCCAAGAAGCGGCTTCTTCGCGCAAAGACGATTGTGCCGCTCACAGTGCTCTCCTTAGCGCGGCTTCTGCCGAAAGACGCCCGGCAGCGGCTCTTACCTCCGGAGAGCATCCTACCTTCGTCTTTCGCGTCTTTTGTAGTCTACATCTTAGCAAAACGCTTTTCCACTATGTCTGGCTAGGAAAAACTGTGCCAGCACAGAAAACATCTCCCATCGTGTTCTAGAAGTTGCACGGATGTCTGCCAAGTGTTTGGCAGGAAGAAAAGAAAAGTTGTCCAAAACAGCTTCCAATCGAATGTTCCTGTGATTGGAAAAGTCAGGAGAGTGCAAAGGTACTGTTTTCTATCAGTTGGCAAGGTGCGCACACAATCCCAGTGTTGTACAGCTTGCTTCTTCACCTTCCCGAAGCTGCCGCTCTCGCCGGCTGCCGGAGCCCAAGAAGCGGCTTCTTCGCGCAAAGACGATTGTGCCGCTCACAGTGCTCTCCTTAGCGCGGCTTCTGCCGAAAGACGCCCGGCAGCGGCTCTTACCTCCGGAGAGCATCCTACCTTCGTCTTTCGCGTCTTTTGTAGTCTACATCTTAGCAAAACGCTTTTCCACTATGTCTGGCTAGGAAAAACTGTGCCAGCACAGAAAACATCTCCCATCGTGTTCTAGAAGTTGCACGGATGTCTGCCAAGTGTTTGGCAGGAAGAAAAGAAAAGTTGTCCAAAACAGCTTCCAATCGAATGTTCCTGTGATTGGAAAAGTCAGGAGAGTGCAAAGGTACTGTTTTCTATCAGTTGGCAAGGTGCGCACACAATCCCAGTGTTGTACAGCTTGCTTCTTCACCTTCCCGAAGCTGCCGCTCTCGCCGGCTGCCGGAGCCCAAGAAGCGGCTTCTTCGCGCAAAGACGATTGTGCCGCTCACAGTGCTCTCCTTAGCGCGGCTTCTGCCGAAAGACGCCCGGCAGCGGCTCTTACCTCCGGAGAGCATCCTACCTTCGTCTTTCGCGTCTTTTGTAGTCTACATCTTAGCAAAACGCTTTTCCACTATGTCTGGCTAGGAAAAACTGTGCCAGCACAGAAAACATCTCCCATCGTGTTCTAGAAGTTGCACGGATGTCTGCCAAGTGTTTGGCAGGAAGAAAAGAAAAGTTGTCCAAAACAGCTTCCAATCGAATGTTCCTGTGATTGGAAAAGTCAGGAGAGTGCAAAGGTACTGTTTTCTATCAGTTGGCAAGGTGCGCACACAATCCCAGTGTTGTACAGCTTGCTTCTTCACCTTCCCGAAGCTGCCGCTCTCGCCGGCTGCCGGAGCCCAAGAAGCGGCTTCTTCGCGCAAAGACGATTGTGCCGCTCACAGGGCTCTCCTTAGCGCGGCTTCTGCCGAAAGACGCCCGGCAGCGGCTCTTACCTCCGGAGAGCATCCTACCTTCGTCTTTCGCGTCTTTTGTAGTCTACATCTTAGCAAAACGCTTTTCCACTATGTCTGGCTAGGAAAAACTGTGCCAGCACAGAAAACATCTCCCATCGTGTTCTAGAAGTTGCACGGATGTCTGCCAAGTGTTTGGCAGGAAGAAAAGAAAAGTTGTCCAAAACAGCTTCCAATCGAATGTTCCTGTGATTGGAAAAGTCAGGAGAGTGCAAAGGTACTGTTTTCTATCAGTTGGCAAGGTGCGCACACAATCCCAGTGTTGTACAGCTTGCTTCTTCACCTTCCCGAAGCTGCCACTCTCAGGAGGTAAGAGCCGCTGCCGGACGTCTTTCGGCAGAAGCCACGCTAAGGGGAGCCCTGTGAGCGGCACAATCGTCTTTGCGCGAAGAAGCCGCTTCTTGGGCTCCGGCAGCCGGCGAGAGCGGCAGCTTCGGGAAGGTGAAGAAGCAAGCTGTACAACACTGGGATTGTGTGCGCACCTTGCCAACTGATAGAAAACAGTACCTTTGCACTCTCCTGACTTTTCCAATCACAGGAACATTCGATTGGAAGCTGTTTTGGACAACTTTTCTTTTCTTCCTGCCAAACACTTGGCAGACATCCGTGCAACTTCTAGAACACGATGGGAGATGTTTTCTGTGCTGGCACAGTTTTTCCTAGCCAGACATAGTGGAAAAGCTTTTTGCCGAGGTGTAGACTACAAAAGACGCGAAAGACGAAGGTAGGATGCTCTCCGGAGGTAAGAGCCGCTGCCGGGCGTCTTTCGGCAGAAGCCGCGCTAAGGAGGGCACTGTGAGCGGCACAATCGTCTTTGCGCGAAGAAGCCGCTTCTTGGGCTCCGGCAGCCGGCGAGAGCGGCAGCTTCGGGAAGGTGAAGAAGCAAGCTGTACAACACTGGGATTGTGTGCGCACCTTGCCAACTGATAGAAAACAGTACCTTTGCACTCTCCTGACTTTTCCAATCACAGGAACATTCGATTGGAAGCTGTTTTGGACAACTTTTCTTTTCTTCCTGCCAAACACTTGGCAGACATCCGTGCAACTTCTAGAACACGATGGGAGATGTTTTCTGTGCTGGCACAGTTTTTCCTAGCCAGACATAGTGGAAAAGCGTTTTGCTAAGATGTAGACTACAAAAGACGCGAAAGACGAAGGTAGGATGCTCTCCGGAGGTAAGAGCCGCTGCCGGGCGTCTTTCGGCAGAAGCCGCGCTAAGGAGAGCACTGTGAGCGGCACAATCGTCTTTGCGCGAAGAAGCCGCTTCTTGGGCTCCGGCAGCCGGCGAGAGCGGCAGCTTCGGGAAGGTGAAGAAGCAAGCTGTACAACACTGGGATTGTGTGCGCACCTTGCCAACTGATAGAAAACAGTACCTTTGCACTCTCCTGACTTTTCCAATCACAGGAACATTCGATTGGAAGCTGTTTTGGACAACTTTTCTTTTCTTCCTGCCAAACACTTGGCAGACATCCGTGCAACTTCTAGAACACGATGGGAGATGTTTTCTGTGCTGGCACAGTTTTTCCCAGCCAGACATAGTGGAAAAGCGTTTTGCCGAGGTGTAGACTACATAAGACGCGAAAGACGAAGGTAGGATGCTCTCCGGAGGTAAGAGCCGCTGCCGGGCGTCTTTCGGCAGAAGCCGCGCTAAGGAGAGCACTGTGAGCGGCACAATCGTCTTTGCGCGAAGAAGCCGCTTCTTCGGTTCCGGGAGCCGGCGAGAGCGGCAGCTTCGGGAAGGTGAAGAAGCAAGCTGTACAACACTGGGATTGTGTGCGCACCTTGCCAACTGATAGAAAACAGTACCTTTGCACTCTCCTGACTTTTCCAATCACAGGAACATTCGATTGGAAGCTGTTTTGGACAACTTTTCTTTTCTTCCTGCCAAACACTTGGCAGACATCCGTGCAACTTCTAGAACACGATGGGAGATGTTTTCTGTGCTGGCACAGTTTTTCCTAGCCAGACATAGTGGAAAAGCTTTTTGCCGAGGTGTAGACTACATAAGACGCGAAAGACGAAGGTAGGATGCTCTCCGGAGGTAAGAGCCGCTGCCGGGCGTCTTTCGGCAGAAGCCGCGCTAAGGAGAGCACTGTGAGCGGCACAATCGTCTTTGCGCGAAGAAGCCGCTTCTTGGGCTCCGGCAGCCGGCGAGAGCGGCAGCTTCGGGAAGGTGAAGAAGCAAGCTGTACAACACTGGGATTGTGTGCGCACCTTGCCAACTGATAGAAAACAGTACCTTTGCACTCTCCTGACTTTTCCAATCACAGGAACATTCGATTGGAAGCTGTTTTGGACAACTTTTCTTTTCTTCCTGCCAAACACTTGGCAGACATCCGTGCAACTTCTAGAACACGATGGGAGATGTTTTCTGTGCTGGCACAGTTTTTCCTAGCCAGACATAGTGGAAAAGCGTTTTGCTAAGATGTAGACTACAAAAGACGCGAAAGACGAAGGTAGGATGCTCTCCGGAGGTAAGAGCCGCTGCCGGGCGTCTTTCGGCAGAAGCCGCGCTAAGGAGAGCACTGTGAGCGGCACAATCATCTTTGCGCGAAGAAGCCGCTTCTTGGGCTCCGGCAGCCGGCGAGAGCGGCAGCTTCGGGAAGGTGAAGAAGCAAGCTGTACAACACTGGGATTGTGTGCGCACCTTGCCAACTGATAGAAAACAGTACCTTTGCACTCTCCTGACTTTTCCAATCACAGGAACATTCGATTGGAAGCTGTTTTGGACAACTTTTCTTTTCTTCCTGCCAAACACTTGGCAGACATCCGTGCAACTTCTAGAACACGATGGGAGATGTTTTCTGTGCTGGCACAGTTTTTCCTAGCCAGACATAGTGGAAAAGCGTTTTGCTAAGATGTAGACTACAAAAGACGCGAAAGACGAAGGTAGGATGCTCTCCGGAGGTAAGAGCCGCTGCCGGGCGTCTTTCGGCAGAAGCCGCGCTAAGGAGAGCACTGTGAGCGGCACAATCGTCTTTGCGCGAAGAAGCCGCTTCTTGGGCTCCGGCAGCCGGCGAGAGCGGCAGCTTCGGGAAGGTGAAGAAGCAAGCTGTACAACACTGGGATTGTGTGCGCACCTTGCCAACTGATAGAAAACAGTACCTTTGCACTCTCCTGACTTTTCCAATCACAGGAACATTCGATTGGAAGCTGTTTTGGACAACTTTTCTTTTCTTCCTGCCAAACACTTGGCAGACATCCGTGCAACTTCTAGAACACGATGGGAGATGTTTTCTGTGCTGGCACAGTTTTTCCTAGCCAGACATAGTGGAAAAGCGTTTTGCCGAGGTGTAGATGAGAAGAGGAGCTAAAGAGTGGATGTTAGCAAATGACACCCATCTTCAAAAAAGGCAATTAAGAGGACTCGCCATAGTACAAACCAGCCAGCCTCTTTTTTATCCCCAGGAAGTTGATGAAGCAGCTCTTCCTGGAAATCCTTGCCAGGCACATGACAGATGACCAAATAATGTAGTTAGCATGATTTTTCAGGGGAATTTCATGCTGAACATCACTTTAAACTCCTCTGATGAATCAACTTGACTGGTAGATGAAGGGAATATTATCTGCCTGGGCTTCAGGGAGGTTTTTGACATACCTCTACATGGCATCACACATACATATGGAAGCAATAGTGCAAAGGGGAGGGAATCAGTGTCTTTTCAGTGATGCTGAGGGAAAAGACAAGAGGCAGTGGGCACACACTGAAATACAGGAGATTGCCTTTGAACATCAGTAAATGTTTCTTTACTGTCAGGGTGACTGAACCACGGCACAGACTGCCCAGAAAGATTGTGGAGCCTGGATCTTCGAAGACATTAAAAGTACACCCAGATAGAATCCTGGGCAAGAGGCTCTAGGTATCCTGGTTTAGGCAGGGGGGTTGGGCCTGGTTAGCCCCACCAACCCCTTCCACTCTCTTTCATTCTGTGCTAGTGAATTCTCTTCAAGATGCATTTCAAAGCGCTGGCATGACAAAGTTCTGTGCAGACAGAGATCCAAATGGACATGGCATCTAAGTTCCTTAAGCAGTGTTCAAGAAGAATGTAAAACTCTGGCACAAGTGTCTCTTCCCTAACTGAATCCCTTTCATGGGAAAATTCCCAGCTCTAGAAAGATCTTCTGATACGCATGCTTAAGACTGACACTGGCTGAGCAAATTTCTCCCTATGTATATCTAAGACCAGTTAGGATCTTCACCCAAAGTGCAGTCAACATAGTCACAGAATGCCTATTGTTAAGAAGTGACAGCTTCCATCAGAATGGCAGCTATTGGTCCACAAAATGGATTAATGGATGGGAATTATCTACGTGGGTTAAAAACAAAAATAAAGAGTTGGTCTTTATTTATCAATTTCATGGCAATATTGATAAGGGAAGAAAAAGATCTAAGTCCTTGACTTTCTGGACTCGAGGAAAGATTTTAAAAATTCCTTGTAAAAATGTATGATCACAATCAGACTATTGAAACCATTTTAGTTGGGAACAAAGTTCCAAAATTGTCTAGATAGTGGCAAAGAAGCCAAGAAAATAGGAAAGAAACAAAAAGAGAGCAAAAGAGTCAGCTTCAGTGTACAAGCTCGTTCTAGAAGTAGTCTGCTGGGAAAAGGAACCCCCAGCTAAATTTCCAATGTATTCCTGCGCTTGATTCAGTAACTGGTCAATGTAAAAACCAATCCTTTTGTACAACTTCTTCCAGCAACAAAAACTCCAACAGGTTGACACTACCATCATGCCTGTTCCAGACATATTTAAAAGAGAAATGATGATTTTCTTGAAAACCTACTTACATAAAAGTTGCAAGATGGTGGAGGGATTCCCACATCCTCCTTCCTCCATCTGGCTTGAAAGTATATTTGATAAAATATGCAACAAAGCACATGATTTATAAGGGAGAGTCAAATGGATGATTTGGGAATCGATCTCTTGTTGATAGTAAACTTCATATCCACTCGGTGTGACCTTTTTAAAACAAAATGTGGAGCTGAGGCATGAATCTGCCACAACAATTGTAAAGCAAACATACACACTCCCCTTCATATGCCCCCCCCTCCACACACACCTAGGCACACACAGAGATCAGCATAGCAGATCATGAACACCTTGGAAAAGACTGAAATGCTAAATGCCTCTCTTGATGGGCAAAAGAGCTGGTGCAGTAATTCAAATGCCTGGTACAAAAATTCTGTTTAATATTTAGCTCCTATTTAAAACACAGCTTTTCATTTCATTCTATTTACAGAATATTTTCATTTCATTTGTTTCTTTAAAATTACTTAGTTCTCACCTGTTGTATGTCTAGGAATATTTTCTTCCAAAAATAGAAAAAAATAGATGATATCTTTTCAGCAGAAAACATTGGTTGATACAATTTTAAACCATCATGATATGGAAGAATTCTTCTGTCCCTCTCGAAGGTGGAAGAAGCATTTGGATCACAGATCATCTACAATGAAATACTTGACATGTTTAAGATGCTTTCAATCAATTTTGATCGTCAATTGCTTATTTGTTGTAAACAGTAATTTTTCAGTGAAGGGAAAGTGTGTGTGGTATATCTACATGATATGTTCAAAGGCAGTTCCTACTAATGGCCAGGCTGAATTCCAGTAAATAATGTCCCGAATGATATTTTGCCGCCTTCTTTGGCACTTCATGAAATCTTACCCCGATGAAGTGCTGAAACAAAGAGATTTTCTCTTAGAGAGTGTCTCATGTTGTAACCTATCCCATGGATTTTATGCTGTAATTCTTATCTCTTTTAAAATTTACTATCTTCTGTACAGTTTTCATGAAACTTTCTGTTACAGTAGTGAATAGCACAGATAAATGTCATTTTGTACAACTTTGAATTTACCCCAAGAGCTGAGAGAAAACTTGATCCTATACTTCAATCCGAGTTTCTTCTATAGTCCAACTTTGTTTCTCTACCATCAAGCTTCTCCTTTGTTGCTGCTCCAAGCCCCGTCCAAGGTGACCTTGAATACTTTCAGGGATGGGACACCCACAACTTCTCTGGGCAACCTGTTCCAGTGTTCCAGCACTCCCACAGTAAAAAAGGCCTTCCTTTCATCTAATATGTGTAGGAAATCATAAATCTAGGCATAGAAGCTTGGAGTGCAAATTTGAAATTCTTTGGATTTGAAGCACATTTTATATGAATACTGACTTACAGATGACTAAAAGATGTTGATGGGCATTTGAGCTGACAAGTTTTGAAAAAGTGCACGGAAATTAAAATTGAAACCACTAAAATTAAAAACTCCTTGCCATTTTCTTTTTCCTCTCCTATTCAAAATTGCATATGTCAGATATCAGTGCTTCATGCAAACCTCTCAGATGCTCTCAGAGAAAAAGCTTTTCTTTCAGACTAAGTTGCGGTTGACGTAGAACACTAGCAGGAGTGAAAGATTTTCTGGGCATTGGGGCAGCACGTTCTCCTTGGATTTGTGTGCAGAATGCATTTTATCCAAACTGGAAAATAGATCCCAGCTCTGTTCTATTCATCATTCTTACTTCATCAGGCCAGAAGATTCTGTGAAAAGTAGCCTGTGGACCTTGAAGACAGCGCATGTGAACCAGATGAGAGGTGATAGAGAAGTTGAGGGAGAGAAGAAAGAGCATATGGCTGAAACCAGAAAGTATTTCTCCACGTGATCATGGAAGATTGCAGGAGCCACTTGGTACTATCAAACCAGCCCGACTTGGCACTGGTGCCACTATGGGTCTGGGAGCCATGTTGCATATCGTGCATTTTAAGGAGCCAGCTGGCCACACACAGCCATATGCCCCCAAACACAAACCAAGCCCTTTTCTCTGGCAAACAAAACTCAGCTGCCCTGCTTCTGGATGGCAGATTGCAGGAGCCACTTGGTACTATCAAACCAGCCCAACTTGGCACTGGTGCCACCTTGGCTCTGGGAACCATCCTGCCTATTGTAGCTTTTCAGGAGCCAGCCGGTCACTCCCAGCCATAGGCCCCCAAACAGAAACCTCGGCCCGTTTCCCTGACAAACAAAAGTAAGCTGCCCCGCTTCTGGATGGCAGATTGCAGGAGCTACTTAGTACTATCAAATCAGCCCGACTTGGCACAGGTGCCACCTTGGATCTGGGAACCATCCTGTGTATCGTGGATTTTCAGGGGCCAGCCGGCCACTCTCAGCCATATGCCCCCAAACACAAACCACGGACCTTTTCTCTGGCAAACAAAAATCAGCTGCCCCACTTCTGGATGGCAGATTGCAGGAGCCACTTGGGACTATCACACCAGCACAACATGGCACTGCTGCCACCTTGGATCTGGGAACAATCCTGCGTATCGTACATATTCAGGAACCAGCCGAACACTCCCAGCCACAGGCCCCCAAACACAAACAACGGCCCATTTCCCTGGCAAACAAAACTCAGCTGCCCCGCTTCTGGTGTGGCAGTTTGCAGGAGCCACTTGGGACTATCAAAGCAGCCCGACTTGGTAATGGTACCATCTTGGATCTGGGAACCATCCGGCGTATCGTGGATTTTCAGGGGCCAGCCGGTCATTCCCAGCCATATGCTCCCAAACACAAACCTCGGCCCTTTTCTCTGGCAAACAAAACTCAACTGCCCCTCTTCTGGATGGCAAATTGCAGGACGCACTTGGTACTACAAAAAGAGCCCGACTTGGCAGTGGTGCCACCTTGGCTCTGGGAACCATCCTGCGTATCGAGCATTTTAAGGAGCCAGCCGGCAATTCCCAGCCGTATGCCCCAAAAAGAAACCACGGACCTTTTCTCTGGCAAAAAAATCTCAGCTGTCCCGCTTCTGGATGGCAGATTGCAGGAGTCACTTTGAACCATACAACCAGCCTTACTTGGCACTGGTGCCACCTTGTATCTGGGAACCATCCTGCCTATCGTTGATTTTCAGGGGCCAGCCTACCACTCTCGGCCATAGGCCCCCAAACACAAACCACAGCCCTTTTCTCTAGCAAACAAAATTTAGCTGCCCCGCTTCTGGATGGCAAATTGCAGGAGCCACTGGGTACTACAAAAACAGCCCGACTTGGCACAGGTGCCACCTTGCGTCTGGTTACCATGCGGCGTATCGTGCATTTTAAGGAGCCAGGTGGCCACTCCCAGCCATATGCCCCCAAACACAACCCACGGCCCTTTTCTCTGGCAAACAAAACTCAGCTGCCCCGCTTCTGGATGGCAGAGTGCAGGAGACACTTGGTACTATCAAACCAGCCCGACTTGGCACTGGTGCCACCTTTGGTCTGGGAACCATCCTGCGTATTGTGGATTGTCAGGAGACAGCCGACCACTCTCGGCCACAGACCCCAATCAAAAACAAAGGTCCGTTTCCCTGGCAAAAAAAACTCAGCTGCCCCGCTTCTGGATGGGAGATTGCAGGAGGCACTTGACACTGTCAAAAGAGCCCCACTTTGTACTGGTGCCACCTTGGGTCTGGGAACCATGCTGCGTATCGTGGATTTTCAGGAGCCAGCCGGCCACTGCCAGCCACAGGCCCCCAAACAAAAACCACAGCCTTTTTCTCTGGCAAACAAAACTCAGCTGCCCTGCTTCTGGATGGCAGATTGCAGGAGCCACTTGGTACTATCAAACCAGCCCGACTTGGCACTGGTGCCACCTTGGGTCTGGGAACCATCCTGCCTATCGTGGATTTTAAGGAGCCAGCCGGCTACTCCCAGCCACAGGCCCCCAACAAAAACCACGGCCCTTTTTTCTCGCAAACAAAACTTAGCTGCCTCACTTCTGGATGGCAGATTGCAGGAGTCACTTGGTGTAATCAAACCAGCCCGACTTGGCACTGGTGCCACCTTGGGTCTGGGAACCATCCTGCGTATCGTGGATTCTAAGGAGCCAGCCGGCCACTCCCAGCCACAGGCCCCCAAACAAAATCAACGGCGCTGTTCCCTGGAAAACAAAACACGCCTGCCAACTTTTTGATGGAGTTTGCAGGAGCCACTTGGTACTATCAAACCAGCCCAACTTGGCACTGGTGCCACCATGGGTCTGGTAAACATCCTGCGTATCGTGGATTCTTAGGAGCCAGCAGGCCACTCCTAGCCACAGGCCCCCAAACAAAAACCTAGGCCTATTTCTCTGGCAAACAAAAGTAAGCTGCCCCGCTTCTGGATGGCAGATTGCAGGAGACACTTGGGACTATCAAACCAGCCCAACTTGGCACTGGTGCCACCTTGGATCTGGGAACCATGCTGTGTATCGTGGATTTTCAGGGGCCAGCCGGCCACTCTCAGCCATATGCCCCCAAACAGAAACCTCGGCCCGTTTCTCTGGCAAACAAAACTCAACTGCCCCTCTTCTGGATGGCAAATTGCAAGATGAACTTGATACTAAAACCGCAGGCCGACTTGGTAGTGGTGACACCTTGGGCCTGGGAACCATCATGCGTATCGAGCATTTTAAGGAGCCAGCCGGCCACTCCCAGCAATATGCCCCCAAAAACAATCCACGGAATTTTTCTCTGGCAAACAAAAGTAAGCTGCCCCGCTTCTGGATGGCAGATTGCAGGAACCACTTGGTAGTATCAAACCAGCCCGACTTGGCACTGGTGCCACCTTGGGTCTGGGAACCATCCTGCGTATCGTGGATTCTAAGGAGCCAGCCGGCCACTCCCAGCCACAGGCCCCCAAATACAAACAACGGCGCTTTTCCCTGGAAAACAAAACTCGCCTGCCAACTTTTTGATGGCAGATTGCAGGAGCAACTTGGTACTATCAAACCAGCCCAACTTGGCACTGGTGCCACCATGGGTCTGGTAAGCATCCTGCCTATTGTAGCTTTCCAGGAGCCAGCCGGTCACTCCCAGCCATAGGCCCCCAAACACAAACCTCGGCCCGTTTCCCTGGCAAACAAAAGTAAGCTGCCCCGCTTCTGGATGGCAGATTGCAGGAGCCACTTGGTACTATCAAACCAGCCCGACTTGACACTGGTGCCACCTTGGGTCTGGGAACCATGCTGCGTATCGCAGATTCTAAGGCGCCAGTCGGCCACTCCCAGCCACAGGCCCCAAAACACAAACAACGGCGCTTTTCTCTGGCAAACAAAACTCAACTGCCCCTCTTCTGGATGGCAAATTGCAGGACGCACTTGGTACTATCAAACCAGCACGACTTGGCACGGGTGCCACCTTGGGTCTGGGAACCATCCTGCGTATTGTGGATTGTCAGGAGGCAGCTGGACACTCTCGGCCACAGACCCCAATCAAAAACAACGGCCCGTTTCACAGGCAAACAAAACTCAGCTGCCCCGCTTCTGGATGGGAGATTGCAGGAGGCACTTGACACTGTGAAACCAGCCCCACTTGGCACTGGTGCCACCTTGGGTCTGGGAACCATGCTGCGTATCATGGATTTTCAGGAGCCAGCCGGCCACTCCCAGCTATAGGCCCCCAAACAAAAACCACAGCCTTTTTCTCTGGCAAACAAAATTCAGCTGCCCCGCTTCTGGATGGCAGATTGCAGGAGCCACTTGGGACTATCACACCAGCACAACATGGCACTGGTGCCACCTTGGATCTGGGAATCATCCTTCCTATCGTGGATTTTCAGGGGCCAGCCGGTCACTCTCAGCCATAGGCCCCAAACACAAACCACGGCCCTTTTCTCTGGAAAACAAAACTCAACTGCCCCTCTTCTGGATGGCAGATTGCAGGAGCCACTGGGTACTATGAAACCAGCCCTACTTGGCACTGGTGCCACCTTGGGTCTGGGAACCATGCTGCGTATCATGGATTTTCAGGAGCCAGCCGTCCACTGCCAGCCACAGGCCCCGAAACACAAACAACAGCTTTTTTCTCTGGCAAACAAAATTCAGCTGCCCCGCTTCTGGATGGCAGATTGCAGGAACCACTTGGTACTAACAAACCAGCCCGACTTGGCACTGGTGCCACCTTGGGTCTGGGAACCATCCTGTGTATCGTGGATTCTAAGGAGCCAGCTGGCCACTCCCAGCCACAGGCCCCAAAATACACACAACGGCGCTTTTCCCTGGAAAACAAAACTCGCCTGCCAACTTTTTGATGGCAGATTGCAGGAGCCACTTGGTACTATCAAACCAGCCCAACTTGGCACTGGTGCCACCATGGGTCTGGTCACCATCCTGCCTATCGTAGCTTTTCAGGAGCCAGCCGGTCACTCCCAGCCATAGGCCCCCAGAAAAAAACCTCGGCCCTTTTCTCTGGAAAACAAAACTCAACTGCCCCGCTTCTGGATGGCAGATTGCAGGAGCCACTTGGTGCTATCAAACCAGCCTGACTTGGCACTGGTGCCACCTTGGGTCTGGGAACCATCCTGCGTATCGTGGATTCTAAGGAGCCAGCTGGCCACTCCCAGCCACAGGCCCCAAAACATACACAACGGCGCTTTTCCCTGGAAAACAACCTCGCCTGCCAACTTTTTGATGGCAGATTGCAGGAGCCACTTGGTACTATCAAACCAGCCCAACTTGCCACTGGTGCCACCATGGGTCTGGTCACCATCCTGCCTATCGTAGCTTTTCAGGAGCCAGCCGGTCACTCCCTGCCATAGGCCCCGAGACACAAACCGCGGCCCGTTTCCCTGGCAAACAAAAGTAAGCTGCCCCGCTTCTGGATGGCAGATTGCAGGAGCCACTTGGTACTATCAAACCAGCCCGACTTGGCACTGGTGCCACCTTGGGTCTGGGAACCATCCAGCCTATCGTGGATTTTAAGGAGCCAGCCGGCTACTCCCAGCCACAGGCCCCCAACAAAAACCACGGCCCTTTTTTCTGGCAAACAAAACTTAGCTGCCTCACTTCTGGGTGGCAGATTGCAGGAGCCACTTGGTGTAATCAAACCAGCCCGACTTGGCACTGGTGCCACCTTGGGTCTGGGAACCATCCTGCGTATGGTGGATTCTAAGGAGCCAGCCGGCCACTCCCAGCCACAGGCCCCCAAACAAAATCAACGGCGCTGTTCCCTGGAAAACAAAACACGCCTGCCAACTTTTTGATGGAGTTTGCAGGAGCCACTTGGTACTATCAAACCAGCCCAACTTGGCACTGGTGCCACCATGGGTCTGGTAAACATCCTGCGTATCGTGGATTCTTAGGAGCCAGCAGGCCACTCCTAGCCACAGGCCCCCAAACAAAAACCTAGGCCTATTTCTCTGGCAAACAAAAGTAAGCTGCCCCGCTTCTGGATGGCAGATTGCAGGAGACACTTGGGACTATCAAACCAGCCCAACTTGGCACTGGTGCCACCTTGGATCTGGGAACCATGTTGTGTATCGTGGATTTTCAGGGGCCAGCCGGCCACTCTCAGCCATATGTCCCCAAACAGAAACCTCGGCCCGTTTCTCTGGCAAACAAAACTCAACTGCCCCTCTTCTGGATGGCAAATTGCAGGATGAACTTGATACTAAAACCGCAGGCCGACTTGGTAGTGGTGACACCTTGGGCCTGGGAACCATCATGCGTATCGAGCATTTTAAGGAGCCAGCCGGCCACTCCCAGCAATATGCCCCCAAAAACAATCCACGGAATTTTTCTCTGGCAAACAAAAATCAGCTGCCCTGCTTCTGGATGGCAGATTGCAGGAGCCACTTTGCACCATCAAACCAGCCCGACTTGGCACTGGTGCCACCTTGCATCTGGGAACCATGCTGCCTAGCGTGGATTTTCAGGGGCCAGCCGACCACTCTCAGCTATATGCCCCCAAACAAAACCCACGGCCCGTTTCCCTGGCAAACAAAAGTAAGCTGCCCTGCTTCTGGATGGCAGATTGCAGGAACCACTTGGTAGTATCAAACCAGCAAAACTTGGCACTGGTGCCACCTTGGGTCTGGGAACCATCCTGCGTATCGTGGATTCTAAGGAGCCAGCCGGCCACTCCCAGCCACAGGCCCCCAAACACAAACAACGGCGCTTTTCCCTGGAAAACAAAACTCGCCTGCCAACTTTTTGATGGCAGATTGCAGGAGCAACTTGGTACTATCAAACCAGCCCAACTTGGCACTGGTGCCACCATGGGTCTGGTCACCATCCTGCCTATTGTAGCTTTCCAGGAGCCAGCCGGTCACTCCCAGCCATAGGCCCCCAAACACAAACCTCGGCCCGTTTCCCTGGCAAACAAAAGTAAGCTGCCCCGCTTCTGGATGGCAGATTGCAGGAGCCACTTGGTACTATCAAACCAGCCCAACTTGGCACTGGTGCCACCTTGGGTCTGGGAACCATGCTGCGTATCGCAGATTCTAAGGCGCCAGTCGGCCACTCCCAGCCACAAGCCCCCAAACACAAACAACGGCGCTTTTCTCTGGCAAACAAAACTCAACTGCCCCTCTTCTGGATGGCAAATTGCAGGACGCACTTGGTATTATAAAAACAGCCCGACTTGGCACTGGTGCCACCTTGGGTCTGGGAACCATCCTGCGTATCGATCTTTTTAATGAGACAGCCGGCCACTCCCAGCCATATGCCCCCAAACACAACCCACTGCCCTTTCCTCTGGCAAACAAAACTCAGCTGCACCGCTTCTGGATGGCAGATTGCAGGAGCCACTTGGTACTATCAAACCAGCAAGACTTGGCACTGGTGCCACCTTGGGTCTGGGAACCATCCTGCGTATTGTGGATTGTCAGGAGCCAGCTGAACATTCTCGGCCACAGACCCCAATCAAAAACAACGGCCCGTTTCACAGGCAAACAAAACTCAGCTGCCCCGCTTCTGGATGGGAGATTGCAGGAGGCACTTGACACTGTGAAACCAGCCCCACTTGGCACTGGTGCCACCTTGGGTCTGGGAACCATGCTGCGTATCATGGATTTTCAGGAGCCAGCCGGCCACTCCCAGCCATAGGCCCCCAAACAAAAACCACAGCCTTTTTCTCTGGCAAACAAAATTCAGCTGCCCCACTTCTGGATGGCAGATTGCAGGAGCCACTTGGGACTATCACACCAGCACAACATGGCACTGCTGCCACCTTGGATCTGGGAACCATCCTTCCTTTCGTGGATTTTCAGGGGCCAGCCGGTCACTCTCAGCCATAGGCCCCAAACACAAACCACGGCCCTTTTCTCTGGAAAACAAAACTCAACTGCCCCTCTTCTGGATGGCAGATTGCAGGAGCCACTGGGTACTATGAAACTAGCCCTACTTGGCACTGGTGCCACCTTGGGTCTGGGAACCATGCTGCGTATCATGGATTTTCAGGAGCCAGCTGGCCACTCCCAGCCACAGGCCCCAAAATACACACAACGGCGCTTTTCCCTGGAAAACAAAACTCGCCTGACAACTTTTAGATGGCAGATTGCAGGAGCCAGTTGGTACCATCAAACCAGCCCAACTTGGCACTGGTGCCACCTTGGGTCTGGGAACCATCCTGCCTATTGTTGCTTTTCAGGAGCCAGCCGGTCACTTCTAGCCCTAGGCCCCCAGTCATAAACCTCGGCCCGTTTCCCTGGCACACAAATGTAAGCTACCCCGCTTCAGGATGGCAGATTGCAGGAGCCACTTTTCACCATCAAACCAGCCCGACTTGGCACTGGTGCCACCTTGGGTCTGGGAACCATCCTGCGTATCGTGTGTTCTAAGGAGCCAGCCGGCCACTCCCAGCCACAGTCCCCCAAACACAAACAACGGCGCTTTTCCCTGGAAAACAAAACTGGCCTGCCAACTTTTTGATGGCAGATTGCAGGAGCCACTTGGTACTATCAAACCAGCCCAACTTGGCACTGGTGCCACCATGGGTCTGGTCACCATCCTGCCTATCGTAGCTTTTCAGGAGCCAGGCGGTCACTCCCAGCCATAGGCCCCCAGACACAAACCTCGGCCCGTTTCCCTGGCAAACAAAAGTAAGCTGCCCCGCTTCTGCATGGCAGATTGCAGGTGCTATTTAGTACTATCAAACCAGCCCGACTTGGCACTGGTGCCACCTCTGGTCTGGGAACCATCCTGCCTATCGTGGATTTTCAGGGGCCAGACGGCCACTATCAGCCATATGCCCCCAAAAACAAACCACGGGCTTTTCTCTGGTAAACAAAACTCAACTGCCCCTCTTCTGGATGGCAAATTTTAGGACGCACTTTGTACTACGAAAACCGCCCGACTTGGCACTGGTGCCACCTTGGGTCAGGGAACCATCCTGCCTATCGTAGCTTTTCAGGAGCCAGCCGGTCACTCCCAGCCATAGGTCCCCAGACAAATACCTCGGCCCGTTTCCCTGGCAAACAAAAGTAAGCTGCCCCGCTTCTGGATGGCAGACTGCAGGAGCCACTTGGTACTATCAAACCAGCCCAACTTGACACTGGTGCCACCTTGGCTCTGGGAACCATGCTGCGTAACCCGGATTCTAAGACGACAGGCAGCCACTGCCAGCCACAGGCCTCCAAACAAAATCAACGGCGCTTTTCCCTGGAAAACAAAACTCGCCTGACAACTTTTAGATGGCAGATTGCAGGAGCCAGTTGGTACCATCAAACCAGCCCAACTTGGCACTGGTGCCACCTTGGGTCTGGGAACCATCCTGCCTATTGTTGCTTTTCAGGAGCCAGCCGGTCACTTCTAGCCCTAGGCCCCCAGTCATAAACCTCGGCCCGTTTCCCTGGCACACAAATGTAAGCTACCCCGCTTCAGGATGGCAGATTGCAGGAGCCACTTTTCACCATCAAACCAGCCCGACTTGGCACTGGTGCCACCTTGGGTCTGGGAACCATCCTGCGTATCGTGTGTTCTAAGGAGCCAGCCGGCCACTCCCAGCCACTGTCCTCCAAACACAAACAACGGCGCTTTTCCCTGGAAAACAAAACTGGCCTGCCAACTTTTTGATGGCAGATTGCAGGAGCCACTTGGTACTATCAAACCAGCCCAACTTGGCACTGGTGCCACCATGGGTCTGGTCACCATCCTGCCTATCGTAGCTTTTCAGGAGCCAGGCGGTCACTCCCAGCCATAGGCCCCCAGACACAAACCTCGGCCCGTTTCCCTGGCAAACAAAAGTAAGCTGCCCCGCTTCTGCATGGCAGATTGCAGGTGCTATTTAGTACTATCAAACCAGCCCGACTTGGCACTGGTGCCACCTCTGGTCTGGGAACCATCCTGCCTATCGTGGATTTTCAGGGGCCAGACGGCCACTATCAGCCATATGCCCCCAAAAACAAACCACGGGCTTTTCTCTGGTAAACAAAACTCAACTGCCCCTCTTCTGGATGGCAAATTTTAGGACGCACTTTGTACTACGAAAACCGCCCGACTTGGCACTGGTGCCACCTTGGGTCAGGGAACCATCCTGCCTATCGTAGCTTTTCAGGAGCCAGCCGGTCACTCCCAGCCATAGGTCCCCAGACAAATACCTCGGCCCGTTTCCCTGGCAAACAAAAGTAAGCTGCCCCGCTTCTGGATGGCAGATTGCAGGAGCCACTTGGTACTATCAAACCAGCCCAACTTGACACTGGTGCCACCTTGGCTCTGGGAACCATGCTGCGTAACCCGGATTCTAAGACGACAGGCAGCCACTGCCAGCCACAGGCCTCCAAACAAAATCAACGGCGCTTTTCCCTGGAAAACAAAACTCGCCTGACAACTTTTAGATGGCAGATTGCAGGAGCCAGTTGGTACCATCAAACCAGCCCAACTTGGCACTGGTGCCACCTTGGGTCTGGGAACCATCCTGCCTATTGTTGCTTTTCAGGAGCCAGCCGGTCACTTCTAGCCCTAGGCCCCCAGTCATAAACCTCGGCCCGTTTCCCTGGCACACAAATGTAAGCTACCCCGCTTCAGGATGGCAGATTGCAGGAGCCACTTTTCACCATCAAACCAGCCCGACGTGGCACTGGTGCCACCTTGGGTCTGGGAACCATCCTGCGTATCGTGTGTTCTAAGGAGCCAGCCGGCCACTCCCAGCCACAGTCCCCCAAACACAAACAACGGCGCTTTTCCCTGGAAAACAAAACTGGCCTGCCAACTTTTTGATGGCAGATTGCAGGAGCCACTTGGTACTATCAAACCAGCCCAACTTGGCACTGGTGCCACCATGGGTCTGGTAACCATCCTGCCTATCGTAGCTTTTCAGGAGCCAGCCGGTCACTCCCAGCCATAGGCCCCCAGACACAAACCTCGGCCCGTTTCCCTGGCAAACAAAAGTAAGCTGCCCCGCTTCTGCATGGCAGATTGCAGGTGCTATTTAGTACTATCAAACCAGACCGACTTGGCACTGGTGCCACCTCTGGTCTGGGAACCATCCTGCCTATCGTGGATTTTCAGGGGCCAGACGGCCACTATCAGCCATATGCCCCCAAAAAGAAACCACGGCCCTTTTCTCTGGTAAACAAAACTCAACTGCCCCTCTTCTGGATGGCAAATTTTAGGACGCACTTTGTACTACGAATACCGCCCGACTTGGCACTGGTGCCACCTTGGGTCAGGGAACCATCCTGCCTATCGTAGCTTTTTAAGGAGCCAGCAGGCCACGCCCAGCCAAATAGCCCCAAAAACAAACCACGGACCATTTCTCTTGGAAACAAAAATCCGCTGCCCCGCGTCAGGATGGCAGATTGCAGGAGCCACTTTGCACCATCAAACCACCCCGACTTGGCACTGGTGCCATCTTGGATCTGGGAACCATCCTGCCTATCGTAGCTTTTCAGGAGCCAGCCGGTTACTCCCAACCATAGCCCCCAGACAGAAAGCTCTGCCCGTTTCCCTGGCAAACAAAAGTAAGCTACCCCGCTTCTGGATGGCAGATTGCAGGAGCCACTTGGTACTATCAAACCAGCCCAACTTGGCACTGGTGCCACCATGGGTCTGGTCACCATCCTGCCTATCGTAGCTTTTCAGGAGCCAGGCGGTCACTCCCAGCCATAGGCCCCCAGACAAATACCTCGGCCCGTTTCCCTGGCAAACAAATGTAAGCTGCCCCGCTTCTGGATGGCAGATTGCAGGAGCCACATGGTACTATCAAACCAGGCCAACATGGCACTGGTGCCACCTTGGCTCTGGGAACCATCCTGCCTATCGTGGATTTTCAGGCGCCAGCCGGCCACTCTCAGCCATATGCCCCCAAACACAAACCACGGCCCTTTTCTCTGGTAAACAAAACTCAACTGCCCCTCTTCTGGATGGCAAATTGCAGGACGCACTTGGTACTACGAAAACAGCCCGACTTGGCAGTGATGCCACCTTGGGTCAGGGAACCATCCTGCGTATCGATGTTTTTAAGGAGTCAGCCGGCAACGTCCAGCCATATACCCCCAAAAAAAACCCACGGAACTTTTCTCCAGCAAGCAAAAATCCGCTGCCCCGCGTCTGGATGGCAGATTGCAGGAGCTATTTAGTATTATCAAACCAGCCCGACTTGGCACTGGTGCCACCATGGGTCTGGTCACCATCCTGCCTATCGTAGCTTTTCAGGAGCCAGCCGGTCACTCTCAGCCATAGGCCCCAAACACAAACCACGGCCCTTTTCTCTGGAAAACAAAATTGAACTGCCCCTCTTCTGGATGGCAGATTGCAGGAGCCACTGGGTACTATGAAACCAGCCCTACTTGGCACTGGTGCCACCTTGGGTCTGGGAACCATGCTGCGTATCATGGATTTTCAGGAGCCAGCCGTCCACTGCCAGCCACAGGCCCCGAAACACAAACAACAGCCTTTTTCTCTGGCAAACAAAATTCAGCTGCCCCGCTTCTGGATGGCAGATTGCAGGAACCACTTGGTACTAACAAACCAGCCCGACTTGGCACTGGTGCCACCTTGGGTCTGGGAACCATCCTGCGTATCGTGGATTCTAAGGAGCCAGCTGGCCACTCCCAGCCACAGGCCCCAAAACACACACAACGGCGCTTTTCCCTGGAAAACAAAACTCGCCTGCCAACTTTTTGATGGCAGATTGCAGGAGCCACTTGGTACTATCAAACCAGCCCAACTTGGCACTGGTGCCACCATGGGTCTGGTCACCATCCTGCCTATCGTAGCTTTTCAGGAGCCAGCCGGTCACTCCCAGCCATAGGCCCCCAGACACAAAGCTCGGCCTGTTTCCCTGGCACACAAAAATAAGCTACCGCACTTCTGGATGGCAGATTGCAGGAGCCACTTTGCACCATCAAATCAGCCCAACTTGGCACTGGTGCCACCTTGGCTCTGGGAACCATGCTGCGTAACCCGGATTCTAAGACGACAGGCAGCCACTGCCAGCCACAGGCCTCCAAACAAAATCAACGGCGCTTTTCCCTGGAAAACAAAACTCGCCTGACAACTTTTAGATGGCAGATTGCAGGAGCCAGTTGGTACCATCAAACCAGCCCAACTTGGCACTGGTGCCACCTTGGGTCTGGGAACCATCCTGCCTATTGTTGCTTTTCAGGAGCCAGCCGGTCACTCCTAGCCCTAGGCCCCCAGTCATAAACCTCGGCCCGTTTCCCTGGCACACAAAAGTAAGCTACCCCGCTTCAGGATGGCAGATTGCAGGAGCCACTTTTCACCATCAAACCAGCCCGACGTGGCACTGGTGCCACCTTGGGTCTGGGAACCATCCTGCATATCGTGTGTTCTAAGGAGCCAGCCGGCCACTCCCACCAACAGTCCCCCAAACACAAACAACGGCGCTTTTCCCTGGAAAACAAAACTCGCCTGACAACTTTTTGATGGCAGATTGCAGGAGCCACTTGGTACTATCAAACCAGCCCAACTTGGCACTGGTGCCACCATGGGTCTGGTAACCATCCTGCCTATCGTAGCTTTTCAGGAGCCAGGCGGTCACTCCCAGCCATAGGCCCCCAGACACAAACCTCGGCCCGTTTCCCTGGCAAACAAAAGTAAGCTGCCCCGCTTCTGCATGGCAGATTGCAGGTGCTATTTAGTACTATCAAACCAGCCCGACTTGGCACTGGTGCCACCTCTGGTCTGGTCACCATCCTGCCTATCGTGGATTTTCAGGGGCCAGACGGCCACTATCAGCCATATGCCCCCAAAAACAAACCACGGCCCTTTTCTCTGGTAAACAAAACTCAACTGCCCCTCTTCTGGATGGCAAATTTTAGGACGCACTTTGTACTACGAAAACCGCCCGACTTGGCACTGGTGCCACCTTGGGTCAGGGAACCATCCTACCTATCGTAGCTTTTTAAGGAGCCAGCAGGCCACGCCCAGCCATATAGCCCCAAAAACAAACCACGGACCATTTCTCTTGGAAACAAAAATCCGCTGCCCCGCGTCAGGATGGCAGATTGCAGGAGCCACGTTGCACCATCAAACCACCCCGACTTGGCACTGGTGCCATCTTGGATCTGGGAACCATCCTGCCTATCGTAGCTTTTCAGGAGCCAGCCGGTTACTCCCAACCATAGGCCCCCAGACAGAAAGCTTTGCCCGTTTCCCTGGCAAACAAAAGTAAGCTACCCCGCTTCTGGATGGCAGATTGCAGGAGCCACTTGGTACTATCAAACCAGCCCAACTTGACACTGGTGCCACTTTGGGTCTGGGAACCATGCTGCGTAACGTAGATTCTAAGGCGCCAGGCGGCCACTCCCAGCCACAGGCCCCCAAATACAAACAACGGCGCTTTTCCCTGGAAAACAAAACTCGCCTGCCAGCTTTTTGATGGCAGATTGCAGGAGCCACTTGGTACTATCAAATCATCCCAACTTGGCACTGGTGCCACTATGGGTCTGGGAACCATCCTGCCAATTGTACCATTTCAGGAGCCAGCCGGTCACTCCCAGCCATAGGCCCCCATCACAAACCTCGGCCCGTTTCCCTGGCAAACAAAATTAAGCTGCCCCGATTCTGGATGGCAGATTGCAGGAGCCACTTGGTAGTGTCAAAACAGCCCGACTTGGCACTGGTGCCACCTTGGGTCTGGGAACCATCCTGCGTATCGTGGATTCTAAGCAGCCACCCGGCCACTCCGTGCCACAGGCGCCCAAACACAAACAACGGCGCTTTTCCCTGGAAAACAAAACTCGCCTGCCAACATTTTGATGGCAGATTGCAGGAGCCACTTGGTACTATCAAACCAGCCCAACTTGGCACTGGTGCCACCATGGGTCTGGTCACCATCCTGCCTATCGTAGCTTTTCAGGAGCCAGCCGGTCACTCCCAGCCATAAACCCCCAGACACAAACCTCGGCCCGTTTCCCTGGAAAACAAAAGTAAGCACCCCCGATTCTGGATGGCAGATTGCAGGAGCCACTTGGTAGTATCAAATTAGCCCAACTTGGCACTGGTGCCATCATGGGTCTGGTAAACATCCTGCCTATCTTAGCTTTTCAGGAGCCGGCCGGTCACTCCCTGCCATAGGCCCCCAGAGAAATACCTCGGCCCGTTTCCCTGGCAAACAAAAGTAAGCTGCCCCTCTTCTGGATGGCAGATTGCAGGAACCACTTGCTACTATCAAACCAGCCCAACTTGGCACTGGTGCCACCTTGGCTCTGGGAACCATGCTGCGTAACGTAGATTCTAAGAGGACAGGCGGACACTCCCAGCCACAGGCCTCTAAACAAAAACAACGGCGCGTTACCCTGGAAAACAAAACTCGCCTGCCAACTTTTTGATGGCAGATTGCAGGAGCCACTTGGTACTATCAAACCAGCCCAACTTGGCACTGGTGCCACCATGGGTCTGGTCACCATCCTGCCTATCGTAGCTTTTCAGGAGCCAGCCGGTCACTCCCAGCCATAGGCCCCCAGACAAATACCTCGGCCCGTTTCCCTGGCAAACAAAAGTAAGCTGCCCCGCTTCTGGATGGCAGATTGCAGGAGCCACATGGTACTATCAAACCAGCCCAACTTGGCACTGGTGCCACCATGGGTCTGGTCACCATCCTGCCTATCGTAGTTTTTCAGGAGCCAGCCGGTCACTCCCTGCCATAGGCCCCCAGACAAAACCTCGGCCCGTTTCCCTGGCAAACAAAAGTAAGCTGCCCCGCTTCTGGATGGCAGATTGCAGGACGCACTTGGTAGTATCAAACCAGCCCAACTTGGCACTGGTGCCACCTCAGGTCTGGGAACCATGCTGCGTATCGTGGATTCTAATTAGCCATCCGTCCACTCCCAGCCACAGGCCCCCAAACAAAAACAACGGCGCTTTTCCCTGGATAACAAACTCGCCTGCCAACTTTTTGATGGCAGATTGCAGGAGCCACTTGGTACTATGAAACCAGCCCAACTTGGCACTGGTGCCACCATGGGTCTGGTCACCATCCTGCCTATCGTAGCTTTTCAGGAGACAGCCGGTCACTCCCAGCCATAGGCCCCCAGACAAAAACCTCGGCCCTTTTCCCTGGCAAACAAAAGTAAGTTAACCCGCTTCTGGATGGCAGATTGCAGGAGCCACTTTTCACCATCAAACTAGCCCGACTTGGCACTGGTGTCACCTCTGGTCTGGGAACCATCCTGCCTGTCGTGGATTCTAATTAGCCAGCCGGCCACTCCCAGCCACAGGCCCCCAAACACAAACAACGGCGCTTTTCCCTGGGAAACAAAACTTGCCTGCCAAGTTTTTGATGGCAGATTGCAGGAGCCACTTGGTACTATCAAACCAGCCCAACTTGGCACTGGTGCCACCATGGGTCTGGTCACCATCCTGCCTATCGTAGCCTTTCAGGAGCCAGGCGGTCACTCCCAGCCATAGGCCCCCAGACACAAACCTCGGCCCGTTTCCCTGGCAAACAAAAGTAAGCTGCCCCGCTTCTGCATGGCAGATTGCAGGTGCTATTTAGTACTATCAAACCAGCCCGACTTGGCACTGGTGCCACCTCTGGTCTGGTCACCATCCTGCCTATCGTGGATTTTCAGGGGCCAGACGGCCACTATCAGCCATATGCCCCCAAAAACAAACCACGGCCCTTTTCTCTGGTAAACAAAACTCAACTGCCCCTCTTCTGGATGGCAAATTTTAGGACGCACTTTGTACTACGAAAACCGCCCGACTTGGCACTGGTGCCACCTTGGGTCAGGGAACCATCCTACCTATCGTAGCTTTTTAAGGAGCCAGCAGGCCACGCCCAGCCATATAGCCCCAAAAACAAACCACGGACCATTTCTCTTGGAAACAAAAATCCGCTGCCCCGCGTCAGGATGGCAGATTGCAGGAGCCACGTTGCACCATCAAACCACCCCGACTTGGCACTGGTGCCATCTTGGATCTGGGAACCATCCTGCCTATCGTAGCTTTTCAGGAGCCAGCCGGTTACTCCCAACCATAGGCCCCCAGACAGAAAGCTTTGCCCGTTTCCCTGGCAAACAAAAGTAAGCTACCCCGCTTCTGGATGGCAGATTGCAGGAGCCACTTGGTACTATCAAACCAGCCCAACTTGACACTGGTGCCACTTTGGGTCTGGGAACCATGCTGCGTAACGTAGATTCTAAGGCGCCAGGCGGCCACTCCCAGCCACAGGCCCCCAAATACAAACAACGGCGCTTTTCCCTGGAAAACAAAACTCGCCTGCCAGCTTTTTGATGGCAGATTGCAGGAGCCACTTGGTACTATCAAATCATCCCAACTTGGCACTGGTGCCACTATGGGTCTGGGAACCATCCTGCCAATTGTACCATTTCAGGAGCCAGCCGGTCACTCCCAGCCATAGGCCCCCATCACAAACCTCGGCCCGTTTCCCTGGCAAACAAAATTAAGCTGCCCCGATTCTGGATGGCAGATTGCAGGAGCCACTTGGTAGTGTCAAAACAGCCCGACTTGGCACTGGTGCCACCTTGGGTCTGGGAACCATCCTGCGTATCGTGGATTCTAAGCAGCCACCCGGCCACTCCGTGCCACAGGCGCCCAAACACAAACAACGGCGCTTTTCCCTGGAAAACAAAACTCGCCTGCCAACATTTTGATGGCAGATTGCAGGAGCCACTTGGTACTATCAAACCAGCCCAACTTGGCACTGGTGCCACCATGGGTCTGGTCACCATCCTGCCTATCGTAGCTTTTCAGGAGCCAGCCGGTCACTCCCAGCCATAAACCCCCAGACACAAACCTCGGCCCGTTTCCCTGGAAAACAAAAGTAAGCACCCCCGATTCTGGATGGCAGATTGCAGGAGCCACTTGGTAGTATCAAATTAGCCCAACTTGGCACTGGTGCCATCATGGGTCTGGTAAACATCCTGCCTATCTTAGCTTTTCAGGAGCCGGCCGGTCACTCCCTGCCATAGGCCCCCAGAGAAATACCTCGGCCCGTTTCCCTGGCAAACAAAAGTAAGCTGCCCCTCTTCTGGATGGCAGATTGCAGGAACCACTTGCTACTATCAAACCAGCCCAACTTGGCACTGGTGCCACCTTGGCTCTGGGAACCATGCTGCGTAACGTAGATTCTAAGAGGACAGGCGGACACTCCCAGCCACAGGCCTCTAAACAAAAACAACGGCGCGTTACCCTGGAAAACAAAACTCGCCTGCCAACTTTTTGATGGCAGATTGCAGGAGCCACTTGGTACTATCAAACCAGCCCAACTTGGCACTGGTGCCACCATGGGTCTGGTCACCATCCTGCCTATCGTAGCTTTTCAGGAGCCAGCCGGTCACTCCCAGCCATAGGCCCCCAGACAAATACCTCGGCCCGTTTCCCTGGCAAACAAAAGTAAGCTGCCCCGCTTCTGGATGGCAGATTGCAGGAGCCACATGGTACTATCAAACCAGCCCAACTTGGCACTGGTGCCACCATGGGTCTGGTCACCATCCTGCCTATCGTAGTTTTTCAGGAGCCAGCCGGTCACTCCCTGCCATAGGCCCCCAGACAAAACCTCGGCCCGTTTCCCTGGCAAACAAAAGTAAGCTGCCCCGCTTCTGGATGGCAGATTGCAGGACGCACTTGGTAGTATCAAACCAGCCCAACTTGGCACTGGTGCCACCTCAGGTCTGGGAACCATGCTGCGTATCGTGGATTCTAATTAGCCATCCGTCCACTCCCAGCCACAGGCCCCCAAACAAAAACAACGGCGCTTTTCCCTGGATAACAAACTCGCCTGCCAACTTTTTGATGGCAGATTGCAGGAGCCACTTGGTACTATGAAACCAGCCCAACTTGGCACTGGTGCCACCATGGGTCTGGTCACCATCCTGCCTATCGTAGCTTTTCAGGAGACAGCCGGTCACTCCCAGCCATAGGCCCCCAGACAAAAACCTCGGCCCTTTTCCCTGGCAAACAAAAGTAAGTTAACCCGCTTCTGGATGGCAGATTGCAGGAGCCACTTTTCACCATCAAACTAGCCCGACTTGGCACTGGTGTCACCTCTGGTCTGGGAACCATCCTGCCTGTCGTGGATTCTAATTAGCCAGCCGGCCACTCCCAGCCACAGGCCCCCAAACACAAACAACGGCGCTTTTCCCTGGGAAACAAAACTTGCCTGCCAAGTTTTTGATGGCAGATTGCAGGAGCCACTTGGTACTATCAAACCAGCCCAACTTGGCACTGGTGCCACCATGGGTCTGGTCACCATCCTGCCTATCGTAGCCTTTCAGGAGCCAGGCGGTCACTCCCAGCCATAGGCCCCCAGACACAAACCTCGGCCCGTTTCCCTGGCAAACAAAAGTAAGCTGCCCCGCTTCTGGATGGCAGATTGCAGGAACCACTTGGTACTATCAAACCAGCCCAACTTGGGACTGGTGCCACCTTGGGTCTGGGAACCATCCTGCGTATCGTGGATTCTAAGGAGCCAGCCGGCCACTCCCAGCCACAGGCCCCCAAACACAAACAACGACGCTTTTCCCTGGAAAACAAAACTCGCCTGCCAACTTTTTGATGGCAGATTGCAGGAACCACTTGGTACTATCAAACCAGCCCGACTTGGCACTGGTGCCACCTTGGGTCTGGGAACCATGCTGCGTATCGTGGATTCTAAGGAGCCAGCCGGTCACTCCAGCCACAGGCCCGCAGACACAAACAACGGCGCTTTTCCCTGGAAAACAAAACTCGCCTGCCGACTTTTTGATGGCAGATTGCAGGAGCCACTTGGTACTATGAAATAAGCCGAACATGGCACTGGTGCCACCATGGGTCTGGTCACCATCCTGCTTATCGTAGCTTTTCAGGAGCCAGCCGGTCACTCCCAGCCATAGGCCCCCTGACACAAAGCTCGGCCCGTTTCCCAGGCAAACAAAAGTAAGCTGCCCCGCTTCTGGATGGCAGATTGCAGGACGCACTTGGTACTATAAAACCAGCCCGACTTGGCACTGGTGCCACCTCAGGTCTGGGAACCATCCTGCGTATCGTGGATTCTAAGGAGCCAGCCGGCCACTCCCAGCCACAGGCCCCCAAACACAAACAACGGCGCTTTTCCCTGGAAAACAAAACTCGCCTGCCAACTTTTTGATGGCAGATTGCAGGAGCCACTTGGTACTATCAAACCAGCCCAACTTGGCACTGGTGCCACCATGGGTCTGGTCACCATCCTGCCTATCGTAGCTTTTCAGGAGCCAGCCGGTCACTCCCAGCCATAGGCCCCGAGACACAAAGCTCGGACCGTTTCCCTGGCAAACAAAAGTAAGCTGCCCCGCTTCTGGATGGCAGATTGCAGGAGCCACTTTGCACCATCATACTAGCCCGACTTGGCACTGGTGCCACCTTGGGTCTGGGAACCATCCTGCGTATCGTGGATTCTAAGCAGCCAGCCGGCCACTCCCAGCCACAGGCCCCCAAACACAAACAACGGCGCTTTTCCCTGGAAAATAAAATCTCGCCTGCCAAATTTTGACGGCAGATTGCAGGAGCCACTTGGTACTATCAAATCAGCCCAACTTGGGACTGGTGCCACCATGGGTCTGGTCACCATCCTGCCTATCGTAGCTTTTCAGGAGCCAGCCGGTCACTCCCAGCCATAGGCCCCCAGACAAAAACCTCGGCCCGTTTCCCTGGCAAACAAAAGTAAGCTGCCCTGCTTCTGGATGGCAGATTGCAGGAACCACTTGGTACTATCAAACCAGCAAAACTTGGCACTGGTGCCACCTTGGGTCTGGATACCATGCTGCGTATCGTGGATTCTAAGGAGCCAGCCGGCCACTCCCAGCCACAGGACCCCAAACACAAACAACGGCGCTTTTCCCTGGAAAACAAAACTCTCCTGCCAAATTTTGATGGCAGATTGCAGGAGCCACTTGGTTTTATCAAATCAGCCCAACTTGGCACTGGTGCCACCATGGGTCTGGTCACCATCCTGCCTATCTTATCTTTTCAGGAGCCAGCCGGTCACTCCCCGCCATAGGCCCCCAGAGAAAAACCTCGGCCCGTTTCCCTGGCAAACAAAAGTAAGCTACCCCGCTTCTGGATGGCAGATTGCAGGAGCCACTTTGCACCATCAAACTAGCCCGTCTTGGCACTGGTGCCACCTCTGGTCTGGGAACCATCCTGCGTATCGTGGATTCTAATTAGCCAGCCGGCCACTCCCTACCACAGGCCCCCAAACACAAACAACGGCGCTTTTCCCTGGAAAACAAAACTCGCCTACCAACTATTTGATGGCAGATTACAGGAGCCACTTGGTACTATCAAACCAGCCCAACTTGGCACTGGTGCCACCATGGGTCTGGTCACAATCCTGCCTATCGTAACTTTTCAGGAGCCAGCCGGTCACTCCCAGCCATAGGTCCCCAGTCACAAACCTCGGCCCGTTTCCCTGGCAAACAAAAGTAAGCTGCCCCGCTTCTGGATGGCAGATTGCAGGAGCCACTTGGTATTATCAAACCAGCCCGACTTGGCACTGGTGCCACCTCTGGTCTGGGACCCATCCTGCGTATCATGGATTCTAAGGAGCCAGTCGGCCACTCCCAGCCACAGGCCCCCAAACACAAACAACGGCCCGTTTCCGTGGCAAACAAAAGTAAGCTGCCCCTCTTCTGGATGGCAGATTGCAGGAACCACTTGGTAGTATCAAACCAGCACAACTTGGCACTGGTGGCACCTCTTGTCTGGTAACCATGCTGCGTATCGTGGTTTCTAAGGAGCCAGCCGGGCACTCCCAACCACAGGTCCCCAAACACAAACAATGGCGCTTTTCCCTGGAAAACAAAACTCGCCTGCCAACTTTTTGATGGCAGATTGCAGGAGCCACTTGGTACTATCAAACCAGCCCAACTTGGCACTGGTGCCACCATGGGTCTGGTCACCATCCTGCCTATCGTAGCTTTTCAGGAGCCAGCCGGTCACTCCCTGCCATAGGCCCCGAGACAGAAAGCCCGGCCCGTTTCCCTGGCAAACAAAAGTAAGCTGCCCCGCTTCTGGATGGCAGATTGCAGGAGCCACTTTGTACTATCAAACCAGCCCGACTTGGCACTGGTGCCACCTCTGGTCTGGGAACCATGCTGCGTATCGTGGATTTTAAGGAGCCAGTCGGCCACTCCCAGCCATACGCCTCCAAACACAAACAACGGTCCATTTCCCTGGCAAACAAAAGTAAGCTGCCCCGCTTCTGGATGTCAGATTGCAGGAACCACTTGTTGCCAAGTTGGGGTGGTTTGATAGTACCAAGTGGCTCCTGCAATCTGCCATCAAAAAGTTGGCAAGCGAGTTTTGTTTTCCAGGGAAAAGCGCCGTTGTTTGTGTTTGGGGGCCTGTGGCTGGGAGTGGCCAGCTGTCTCCTTAGAATCCACGATACGCAGGATGGTTCCCAGACCAGAGGTGGCACCAGTGCCAAGTCGGGCTGGTTTGATGGTGCAAAGTGACTCCTGCAATCTGCCATCCAGAAGCGGGGTAGCTTACTTTTGTTTGCCAGGGAAACGGGTAGAGCTTTGTGTCTGGGGGCCTATGGCTGGGAGTGACCGGCTGGCTCCTGAAAAGCTACGATAGGCAGGATGGTGACCAGACCCATGGTGGCACCAGTGCCAAGTTGGGCTGGTTTGATAGTACCAAGTGGCTCCTGCAATCTGCCATCAAAAAGTTGGCAGGTGAGTTTTGTTTTCCAGGGAAAAGCACCGTTGTTTGTGTTTGGGGGCCTGTGGCTGGGAGTGGCCAGCTGGCTCCTTAGAATCCACGATACGCAGGATGGTTCCCAGACCAGAGGTGGCACCAGTGCCATGTTGGCCTGGTTTGATAGTACCATGTGGCTCCTGCAATCTGCCATCCAGAAGCGGGGCTGCTCACTTTTGTTTGCCAGGGAAACGGGCCGAGATATTTGTCTGGGGGCCTATGGCTGGGAGTGAGCGGCTGGCTCCTGAAAAGCTACGATAGGCAGGATGGTGACCAGACCCATGGTGGCACCAGTGCCAAGTTGGGCTGGTTTGATAGTACCAAGTGGCTCCTGCAATCTGCCATCAAAAAGTTGTCAGGCGACTTTTGTTTTCCAGGGAAAAGCGCCGTTGTTCTTGTTTAGAGGCCTGTGGCTGGGAGTGGCCGGCTGCCTCCTTTGAACCCAGGATACGCAGGATGGTTCCCAGAGCCAAGGTGGCACCAGTGCCAAGTTGGGCTGGTTTGATAGTACCAAGTGGCTCCTGCAATCTGCCATCCAGAAGCGGGTCAGCTTACTTTTGTTTCCCAGGGAAACGGGCCGAGGTTTGTGTCTGGGGGCCTATGGCTGGGAGTGACCGGCTGGCTACTGAAAAGCTACGATAGGCAGGATGGTTACCAGACTCATGGTGGCACCAGTGCCAAGTCGGGCTGGTTTGATAATACTAAATAGCTCCTGAAATCTGCCATTCAGACGCGGGGCAGCGGATTTTTGTTTGCTGGAGAAAAGTTCCGTGGTTTGTTTTTGGGGGTATATGGCTGGACGTGGCCGGCTGGCTCCTTAAAAAGATCGATACGCAGGATTGTTCCCTGACCCAAGGTGGCATCACTGCCAAGTCGGGCTGTTTTCGTAGTACCAAGTGCGTCCTGCAATTTGCCATCCAGAAGAGGGGCAGTTGAGTTTTGTTTGCCAGAGCAAAGGGCCGTGGTATGTGTTTGGGGGCATATGGCTGAGATTGGCCGGCTGGCCCCTGAAAATCCACGATAGGCAGGATGGTTCCCAGAGCCAAGGTGGCACCAGTGCCATGTTGGCCTGGTTTGATAGTACCATGTGGCTGCTGTAATCTGCCATCCAGAAGCGGGGCAGCTTACTTTTGTTTGCCAGGGAAACGGGCCGAGATATTTGTCTGGGGGCCTATGGGTGGGAGTGACCGGCTGGCTCCTGAAAAGCTACGATAGGCAGGATGGTTACCAGACCCATGGTGGCACCAGTACCAAGTTGGGCTGGTTTGATAGTACCAAGTGGCTCCTGCAATCTGCCATCAAAAATTTGGCAGGCGAGTTTTGTTTTCCAGGGAAAAGCGCCGTTGTTTTTGTTTAGAGGCCTGTGGCTGGGAATGGCCGCCTGTCCTCGTAGAATCTACGTTACGCAGCATGGTTCCCAGACCCAAGGTTGCACCAGTGCCAAGTCGGGCTGGTTTGATAGTACCAAGTGGCTCCTGCAATCTGCCATCCAGAATCGGGGCAGACTACTTTTGTTTTCCAGGGAAACGGGCCGAGGTTTGTGTCTGGGGGTCTATGGCTGGGAGTGACCGGCTGGCTCCTGAAAAGCTACGATAGGCAGGATGGTGACCAGACCCATGGTGGCACAAGTGCCAAGTTGGGCTGGTTTGATAGCACCAAGTGGCTCCTGCAATCTGCCATCAAAATGTTGGCAAGCGAGTTTTGTTTTCCAGGGAAAAGCGCCGTTGTTTGTGTTTGGGCGCCTGTGGCTCAGAGTGGCCGGGTGGCTGCTTAGAATCCACGATACGCAGGATGGTTCCCAGACCCAAGGTGGCACCAGTGCCAAGTCGGGCTGGTTTGACACTACCATGTGGCTCCTGCAATCTGCCATCCAGAATCGGGGCAGCCAAATTTTGTTTGCCAGGGAAACGGTCCGAGGTTTGTGTCTGGGGGACTATGGCTGGGAGTGACCGGCTGGCTCCTGAAATGCTACAATAGGCAGGATGGTTCCCAGACCCATAGTGGCACCAGTGCCAAGTTGGGATGATTTGATAGTACCAAGTGGCTCCTGCAATCTGCCATCAAAAAGCTGGCAGGCGAGTTTTGTTTTCCAGGGAAAAGCGCCGTTGTTTGTGTTTGGGGGCCTGTGGCTGGGAGTGGCCGGCTGGCTCCTTAGAATCCACGATATGCAGGATTGTTCCCAGACCCAAGGTGGCACCAGTGCCAAGTCGGGCTGGTTTGATGGTGCAAAGTGGCTCCTGCAATCTGCCATCCAGACGCGGGGCAGCGGATTTTTGTTTCCATGAGAAATGGTCCGTGGTTTGTTTTTGGGGGTATATGGCTGGGCGTGGCCGGCTGGCCCCTTAAAAAGCTCGATATGCAGGATGGTTCCCTGACACAAGGTGGCACCAGTGCCACGTCGGGCGGTTTTCGTAGTACAAAGTGCGTCCTAAAATTTGCCATCCAGAAGAGGGGCAGTTGAGTTTTGTTTGCCAGAGAAAAGGTCCGTGGTTTGTTTTTGGGGGCATATGGCTGAGAGTGGCTGGGTGGCCCCTGAAAATCCACGATACGCAGGATGGTTCCCAGATCCAAGGTGGCACCTGTGCCAAGTGGGGCTGATTTGATAGTACTAAGTAGCTCCTGCAATCTGCCATCCAGAAGCGGGGCAGCTTACTTTTGTTTGCCAGGGAAACGGGCCGAGGTTTGTGTCTGGGGGCCTATGGCTGGGAGTGACCGACTGGCTCCTGAAAAGCTACGATAGGCAGGATGGTGACCAGACCCATGGTGGCACCAGTGCCAAGTTGGGCTGGTTTGATAGTACCAAGTGGCTCCGGCAATCTGCCATCAAAAAGTTGCCAGGCGAGTTTTGTTTTCCAGGGAAAAGCGCCGTTGTTTGTGTTTGGGGGCCTGTGGCTGGGAGTGGCCAGCTGGCTCCTTAGAACCCACGATACGCAGGATGGTTCCCAGACCAGAGGTGGCACCAGTGCCAAGTTGGGCTGGTTTGATGGTGCAAAGTGGCTCCTGCAATCTGCCATCCAGAAGCGGGGTAGCTTACTTTTGTTTGCCAGGGAAACGGGCCGAAATTTTTGTCTAGGGGCCTCTGGCTGGGGGTGGCTGGCTGGCACCTGAAAAGCTACGATAGGCAGGATGGTGACCAGACCCATGGTGGCACCAGTGCCAAGTTGGGCTGGTTTGATAGTACCAAGTGGCTCCTGCAATCTGCCATCAAATGTTTGGCAGGCGAGTTTTGTTTTCCAGGGAAAAGCACCGTTGTTTGTGTTTGGGGGCCTGTGGCTGGGAGTGGCCAGCTGGCTCCTTAGAATCCACGATACGCAGGATGGTTCCCAGACCCAAGGTGGCACCAGTGCCAAGTCGGGCTGGTTTGTTAGTACCAAGTGGTTCCTGCAATCTGCCATCCAGAAGCGGGGCAGCTGAATTTTGTTTGCCAGAGAAAAAGGCTGTTGTTTGTGTTTCGGGGCCTGTGGCTGGCAGTGGACGGCTGGCTCCTGAAAATCCATGATACGCAGCATGGTTCCCAGACCCAAGGTGGCACCAGTGCCAAGTCGGGCTGGTTTGATACTACCAAGTGCGTCCTGCAATCTGCCATCCAGAAGCGGGGCAGCTTAATTTTGTTTGCCAGGGAAACGGGCCGTGGGTTTTGTATGGGGGCCTATGGCTGAGAGTGGCCGGCTGGCTCCTGAAAATCCACGCTAGGCAGCATGGTTCCCAGATGCAAGGTGGCACCAGTGCCAAGTCGGGCTGGTTTGATGGTGCAAAGTGGCTCCTGCAATCTGCCATCCAGAAGCGGGGCAGCTGATTTGTGTTTGCCAGAGAAAAATTCCGTGGATTGTTTTTGGGGGCATATTGCTGGGAGTGGCCGGCTGGCTCCTTAAAATGCTCGATACGCATGATGGTTCCCAGGCCCAAGGTGTCACCACTACCAAGTCGGCCTGCGGTTTTAGTATCAAGTTCATCCTGCAATTTGTCATCCAGAAGAGGGGCAGTTGAGTTTTGTTTGCCAGAGAAACGGGCCGAGGTTTCTGTTTGGGGACATATGGCTGAGAGTGGCCGGCTGGCCCCTGAATATCCACGATACACAGCATGGTTCCCAGATCCAAGGTGGCACCAGTGCCAAGTTGGGCTGGTTTGATAGTCCCAAGTGTCTCCTGCAATCTGCCATCCAGAAGCGGGGCAGCTTACTTTTGTTTGCCAGAGAAATAGGCCTAGGTTTTTGTCTGGGGGCCTGTGGCTAGGAGTGGCCGGCTGGCTCCTTAGAATCCACGATACGCAGGATGTTTCCCAGACCCAAGGTGGCACCAGTGCCAAGTCGGGCTGGTTTGATAGTACCAAGTGGCTCCTGCAAACTCCATCAAAATGTTGGCAGACGTGTTTTGTTTTCCAGGGAACAGCGCCGTTGATTTTGTTTGGGGACCTGTGGCTGGGAGTGGCCGGCTGGCTCCTTAGAATCCACGATACGCAGGATGGTTCCCAGACCCAAGGTGGCACCAGTGCCAAGTCGGGCTGGTTTGATTACACCAAGTGGCTCCTGCAATCTGCCATCCAGAAGTGAGGCAGCTAAGTTTTGTTTGCCAGAAAAAAGGGCCGTGGTTTTTGTTGGGGGCCTGTGGCTGGGAGTAGCCGGCTGGCTCCTTAAAATCCACGATAGGCTGGATGGTTCCCAGACCCAAGGTGGCACCAGTGCCAAGTCGGGCTGGTTTGATAGTACCAAGTGGCTCCTGCAATCTGCCATCCAGAAGCGGTGCAGTTGAGTTTTGTTTGCCAGAGAAAAGGGCCGTGGGTTGTGTTTGGGGGCATATGGCTGGGAGTGGCCGGCTGTCTCATTAAAAAGATCGATACGCAGGATGGTTCCCAGACCCAAGGTGGCACCAGTGCCAAGTCGGGCTGTTTTTATAGTACCAAGTGCGTCCTGCAATTTGCCATCCAGAAGAGGGGCAGTGGAGTTTTGTTTGCCAGAGTATAGCGCCGTTGTTTGTGTTTGGGGGCTTGTGGCTGGGAGTGGCCGACTGGCGCCTTAGAATCTGTGTTACGCAGCATGGTTCCCAGACCAGAGGTGGCACCAGTGCCAAGTTGGGCTGGTTTGATAGTACCAAGTGGCTCCTGCAATCTGCCATCCAGAAGTGGGGCAGCTTACTTTTGTTTGCCAGGGAAACGGGCCGAGGTTTGTGACTGGGGACCTATGGCTGGGAGTGACCGGCTGGCTCCTGAAAAGCTACGATAGGCAGGATGGTGACCAGACCCATGGTGGCACCAGTGCCAAGTTGGGCTGGTTTGATAGTACCAAGTGGCTCCTGCAATCTGCCATCAAAAAGTTGTCAGGCGAGTTTTGTTTTCCAGGGAAAAGCGCCGTTGTTTGTATTTGGGGGCCTGTGGCTGGGAGTGGCCGGCTGGCTCCTTTGAACCCACAATACGCAGGATGGTTCCCAGACCCAAGGTGGCACCAGTGCCAAGTCGGGCTGGTTTGATACTACCAAGTGCGTCCTGCAATCTGCCATCCAGAAGCGGGGCAGCTTAATTTTGTTTGCCAGGGAAACGGGCCGTGGGTTTTGTTTGGGGGCCTATGGCTGAGAGTGGCCGGCTGGCTCCTGAAAATCCACGCTAGGCAGCATGGTTCCCAGATGCAAGGTGGCACCAGTGCCAAGTCGGGCTGGTTTGATGGTGCAAAGTGGCTCCTGCAATCTGCCATCCAGAAGCGGGGCAGCTGATTTTTGTTTGCCAGAGAAAAATTCCGTGGATTGTTTTTGGGGGCATATTGCTGGGAGTGGCCGGCTGGCTCCTTAAAATGCTCGATACGCATGATGGTTCCCAGGTCCAAGGTGTCACCACTACCAAGTCGGCCTGCGGTTTTAGTATCAAGTTCATCCTGCAATTTGCCATCCAGAAGAGGGGCAGTTGAGTTTTGTTTGCCAGAGAAACGGGCCGAGGTTTCTGTTTGGGGACATATGGCTGAGAGTGGCCGGCTGGCCCCTGAATATCCACGATACACAGCATGGTTCCCAGATCCAAGGTGGCACCAGTGCCAAGTTGGGCTGGTTTGATAGTACCAAGTGTCTCCTGCAATCTGCCATCCAGAAGCGGGGCAGCTTACTTTTGTTTGCCAGAGAAATAGGCCTAGGTTTTTGTCTGGGGGCCTGTGGCTAGGAGTGGCCGGCTGGCTCCTAAGAATCCACGATACGCAGGATGTTTCCCAGACCCAAGGTGGCACCAGTGCCAAGTCGGGCTGGTTTGATAGTACCAAGTGGCTCCTGCAAACTCCATCAAAAAGTTGGCAGGCGTGTTTTGTTTTCCAGGGAACAGCGCCGTTGATTTTGTTTGGGGGCCTGTGGCTGGGAGTGGCCGGCTGGCTCCTTAGAATCCACGATACGCAGGATGGTTCCCAGACCCAAGGTGGCACCAGTGCCAAGTCGGGCTGGTTTGATTACACCAAGTGGCTCCTGCAATCTGCCATCCAGAAGTGAGGCAGCTAAGTTTTGTTTGCCAGAAAAAAGGGCCGTGGTTTTTGTTGGGGGCCTGTGGCTGGGAGTGGCCGGCTGGCTCCTTAGAATCCACCATACGCAGGATGGTTCCCAGACCCAAGGTGGCACCAGTGCCAAGTCGGGCTGGTTTGATAGTACCAAGTGGCTCCTGCAATCTGCCATCCAGAAGCGGTGCAGTTGAGTTTTGTTTGCCAGAGAAAAGGGCCGTGGGTTGTGTTTGGGGGCATATGGCTGGGAGTGGCCGGCTGTCTCATTAAAAAGATCGATACGCAGGATGGTTCCCAGACCCAAGGTGGCACCAGTGCCAAGTCGGGCTGTTTTTATAGTACCAAGTGCGTCCTGCAATTTGCCATCCAGAAGAGGGGCAGTGGAGTTTTGTTTGCCAGAGAATAGCGCCGTTGTTTGTGTTTGGGAGCTTGTGGCTGGGAGTGGCCGACTGGCGCCGTAGAATCTGTGTTACGCAGCATGGTTCCCAGACCAGAGGTGGCACCAGTGCCAAGTTGGGCTGGTTTGATAGTACCAAGTGGCTCCTGCAATCTGCCATCCAGAAGCGGGGCAGCTTACTTTTGTTTGCCAGGGAAATGGGCCGAGGTTTGTGACTGGGGACCTATGGCTGGGAGTGACCGGCTGGCTCCTGAAAATCTACGATAGGCAGGATGGTGACCAGACCCATGGTGGCACCAGTGCCAAATTGGGCTGGTTTGATAGTACCAAGTGGCTCCTGCAATCTGCCATCAAAAAGTTGTCAGGCGAGTTTTGTTTTCCAGGGAAAAGCGCCGTTGTTTGTATTTGGGGGCCTGTGGCTGGGAGTGGCCGGCTGGCTCCTTTGAACCCACAATACGCAGGATGGTTCCCAGACCCAAGGTGGCACCAGTGCCAAGTCGGGCTGGTTTGATACTACCAAGTGCGTCCTGCAATCTGCCATCCAGAAGCGGGGCAGCTTAATTTTGTTTGCCAGGGAAACGGGCCGTGGGTTTTGTTTGGGGGCCTATGGCTGAGAGTGGCCGGCTGGCTCCTGAAAATCCACGCTAGGCAGCATGGTTCCCAGATGCAAGGTGGCACCAGTGCCAAGTCGGGCTGGTTTGATGGTGCAAAGTGGCTCCTGCAATCTGCCATCCAGAAGCGGGGCAGCTGATTTTTGTTTGCCAGAGAAAAATTCCGTGGATTGTTTTTGGGGGCATATTGCTGGGAGTGGCCGGCTGGCTCCTTAAAATGCTCGATACGCATGATGGTTCCCAGGTCCAAGGTGTCACCACTACCAAGTCGGCCTGCGGTTTTAGTATCAAGTTCATCCTGCAATTTGCCATCCAGAAGAGGGGCAGTTGAGTTTTGTTTGCCAGAGAAACGGGCCGAGGTTTCTGTTTGGGGACATATGGCTGAGAGTGGCCGGCTGGCCCCTGAATATCCACGATACACAGCATGGTTCCCAGATCCAAGGTGGCACCAGTGCCAAGTTGGGCTGGTTTGATAGTACCAAGTGTCTCCTGCAATCTGCCATCCAGAAGCGGGGCAGCTTACTTTTGTTTGCCAGAGAAATAGGCCTAGGTTTTTGTCTGGGGGCCTGTGGCTAGGAGTGGCCGGCTGGCTCCTAAGAATCCACGATACGCAGGATGTTTCCCAGACCCAAGGTGGCACCAGTGCCAAGTCGGGCTGGTTTGATAGTACCAAGTGGCTCCTGCAAACTCCATCAAAAAGTTGGCAGGCGTGTTTTGTTTTCCAGGGAACAGCGCCGTTGATTTTGTTTGGGGGCCTGTGGCTGGGAGTGGCCGGCTGGCTCCTTAGAATCCACGATACGCAGGATGGTTCCCAGACCCAAGGTGGCACCAGTGCCAAGTCGGGCTGGTTTGATTACACCAAGTGGCTCCTGCAATCTGCCATCCAGAAGTGAGGCAGCTAAGTTTTGTTTGCCAGAAAAAAGGGCCGTGGTTTTTGTTGGGGGCCTGTGGCTGGGAGTGGCCGGCTGGCTCCTTAGAATCCACCATACGCAGGATGGTTCCCAGACCCAAGGTGGCACCAGTGCCAAGTCGGGCTGGTTTGATAGTCCCAAGTGGCTCCTGCAAACTGCCATCCAGAAGCGGGGCAGCTGAGTTTTGTTTGCCAGGGAAATGGGCCGTTGTTTGTGTTTGGGTGCCTGTGGCTGGGAGTGTTCGGCTGGTTCCTGAATATGTACGATACGCAGGATTGTTCCCAGACCCAAGGTGGCACCAGTGCCAAGTCGGGCTGGTTTGATGGTGCAAAGTGGCTCCTGCAATCTGCCATCCAGACGCGGGGCAGCGGATTTTTGTTTCCATGAGAAATGGTCCGTGGTTTGTTTTTGGGGGTATATGGCTGGGCCTGGCCGGCTGGCTCCTTAAAATGCTCGATATGCAGGATGGTTCCCTGACACAAGGTGGCACCAGTGCCACGTCGGGCGGTTTTCGTAGTACAAAGTGCGTCCTAAAATTTGCCATCCAGAAGAGGGGCAGTTGAGTTTTGTTTGCCAGAGAAAAGGTCCGTGGTTTGTTTTTGGGGGCATATGGCTGAGAGTGGCTGGGTGGCCCCTGAAAATCCACGATACACCGGATGGTTCCCAGATCCAAGGTGGCACCTGTGCCAAGTCGGGCTGATTTGATAGTACTAAGTAGCTCCTGCAATCTGCCATCCAGAAGCGGGGCAGCTTACTTTTGTTTGCCAGGGAAACGGGCCGAGGTTTGTGTTTGGGGGCCTATGGCTGAGAGTGACCGGCTGGCTCCTGAAAAGCTACAATAGGCAGGATGGTGACCAGACCCATGGTGGCACCAGTGCCAAGTTGGGCTGGTTTGATAGTACCAAGTGGTTCCTGCAATCTGCCATCCAGAAGCAGGGCAGCTGAGTTTTGTTTGCCAGAGAAAAGGGCCTTGGTTTGTGTTTGGGGGCATATGGCTGGGTGTGGCCAGCTGGCTCCTTAAAATGCACGATATGCAACATGGCTCCCAGACCCAAGGTGGCACCAGTGCCAAGTTGGGCTGGTTTGATAGTACCAAGTGGCTCCTGCAATCTTCCATGATCACGTGGAGAAATACTTTCTGGTTTCAGCCTCATGCTCTTTCTTCTCTCCCTCAACTTCTCTATCACCTCTCATCTGGTTCACATGCGCTGTCTTCAAGGTCCACAGGCTACTTTTCACAGAATCTTCTGGCCTGATGAAGTAAGAATGATGAATAGAACAGAGCTGGGATCTATTTTCCAGTTTGGATAAAATGCATTCTGCACACAAATCCAAGGAGAACGGGCTGCCCCGATGCCCAGAAAATCTTTCACTCCTGCTAGTGTTCTACGTCAACCGCAACTTAGTCTGAAAGAAAAGCTTTTTCTCTGAGAGCATCTGAGAGGTTTGCATGAAGCACTGATATCTGACATATGCAATTTTGAATAGGAGAGGAAAAAGAAAATGGCAAGGAGTTTTTAATTTTAGTGGTTTCAATTTTAATTTCCGTGCACTTTTTCAAAACTTGTCAGCTCAAATGCCCATCAACATCTTTTAGTCATCTGTAAGTCAGTATTCATATAAAATGTGCTTCAAATCCAAAGAATTTCAAATTTGCACTCCAAGCTTCTATGCCTAGATTTATGATTTCCTACACATATTAGATGAAAGGAAGGCCTTTTTTACTGTGGGAGTGCTGGAACACTGGAACAGGTTGCCCAGAGAAGTTGTGGGTGTCCCATCCCTGAAAGTATTCAAGGTCACCTTGGACGGGGCTTGGAGCAGCAACAAAGGAGAAGCTTGATGGTAGAGAAACAAAGTCGGACTATAGAAGAAACTCGGATTGAAGTATAGGATCAAGTTTTCTCTCAGCTCTTGGGGTAAATTCAAAGTTGTACAAAATGACATTTATCTGTGCTATTCACTACTGTAACAGAAAGTTTCATGAAAACTGTACAGAAGATAGTAAATTTTAAAAGAGATAAGAATTACAGCATAAAATCCATGGGATAGGTTACAACATGAGACACTCTCTAAGAGAAAATCTCTTTGTTTCAGCACTTCATCGGGGTAAGATTTCATGAAGTGCCAAAGAAGGCGGCAAAATATCATTCGGGACATTATTTACTGGAATTCAGCCTGGCCATTAGTAGGAACTGCCTTTGAACATATCATGTAGATATACCACACACACTTTCCCTTCACTGAAAAATTACTGTTTACAACAAATAAGCAATTGACGATCAAAATTGATTGAAAGCATCTTAAACATGTCAAGTATTTCATTGTAGATGATCTGTGATCCAAATGCTTCTTCCACCTTCGAGAGGGACAGAAGAATTCTTCCATATCATGATGGTTTAAAATTGTATCAACCAATGTTTTCTGCTGAAAAGATATCATCTATTTTTTTCTATTTTTGGAAGAAAATATTCCTAGACATACAACAGGTGAGAACTAAGTAATTTTAAAGAAACAAATGAAATGAAAATATTCTGTAAATAGAATGAAATGAAAAGCTGTGTTTTAAATAGGAGCTAAATATTAAACAGAATTTTTGTACCAGGCATTTGAATTACTGCACCAGCTCTTTTGCCCATCAAGAGAGGCATTTAGCATTTCAGTCTTTTCCAAGGTGTTCATGATCTGCTATGCTGATCTCTGTGTGTGCCTAGGTGTGTGTGGAGGGGGGGGCATATGAAGGGGAGTGTGTATGTTTGCTTTACAATTGTTGTGGCAGATTCATGCCTCAGCTCCACATTTTGTTTTAAAAAGGTCACACCGAGTGGATATGAAGTTTACTATCAACAAGAGATCGATTCCCAAATCATCCATTTGACTCTCCCTTATAAATCATGTGCTTTGTTGCATATTTTATCAAATATACTTTCAAGCCAGATGGAGGAAGGAGGATGTGGGAATCCCTCCACCATCTTGCAACTTTTATGTAAGTAGGTTTTCAAGAAAATCATCATTTCTCTTTTAAATATGTCTGGAACAGGCATGATGGTAGTGTCAACCTGTTGGAGTTTTTGTTGCTGGAAGAAGTTGTACAAAAGGATTGGTTTTTACATTGACCAGTTACTGAATCAAGCGCAGGAATACATTGGAAATTTAGCTGGGGGTTCCTTTTCCCAGCAGACTACTTCTAGAACGAGCTTGTACACTGAAGCTGACTCTTTTGCTCTCTTTTTGTTTCTTTCCTATTTTCTTGGCTTCTTTGCCACTATCTAGACAATTTTGGAACTTTGTTCCCAACTAAAATGGTTTCAATAGTCTGATTGTGATCATACATTTTTACAAGGAATTTTTAAAATCTTTCCTCGAGTCCAGAAAGTCAAGGACTTAGATCTTTTTCTTCCCTTATCAATATTGCCATGAAATTGATAAATAAAGACCAACTCTTTATTTTTGTTTTTAACCCACGTAGATAATTCCCATCCATTAATCCATTTTGTGGACCAATAGCTGCCATTCTGATGGAAGCTGTCACTTCTTAACAATAGGCATTCTGTGACTATGTTGACTGCACTTTGGGTGAAGATCCTAACTGGTCTTAGATATACATAGGGAGAAATTTGCTCAGCCAGTGTCAGTCTTAAGCATGCGTATCAGAAGATCTTTCTAGAGCTGGGAATTTTCCCATGAAAGGGATTCAGTTAGGGAAGAGACACTTGTGCCAGAGTTTTACATTCTTCTTGAACACTGCTTAAGGAACTTAGATGCCATGTCCATTTGGATCTCTGTCTGCACAGAACTTTGTCATGCCAGCGCTTTGAAATGCATCTTGAAGAGAATTCACTAGCACAGAATGAAAGAGAGTGGAAGGGGTTGGTGGGGCTAACCAGGCCCAACCCCCCTGCCTAAACCAGGATACCTAGAGCCTCTTGCCCAGGATTCTATCTGGGTGTACTTTTAATGTCTTCAAAGATCCAGGCTCCACAATCTTTCTGGGCAGTCTGTGCCGTGGTTCAGTCACCCTGACAGTAAAGAAACATTTACTGATGTTCAAAGGCAATCTCCTGTATTTCAGTGTGTGCCCACTGCCTCTTGTCTTTTCCCTCAGCATCACTGAAAAGACACTGATTCCCTCCCCTTTGCACTATTGCTTCCATATGTATGTGTGATGCCATGTAGAGGTATGTCAAAAACCTCCCTGAAGCCCAGGCAGAAAATATTCCCTTCATCTACCAGTCAAGTTGATTCATCAGAGGAGTTTAAAGTGATGTTCAGCATGAAATTCCCCTGAAAAATCATGCTAACTACATTATTTGGTCATCTGTCATGTGCCTGGCAAGGATTTCCAGGAAGAGCTGCTTCATCAACTTCCTGGGGATAAAAAAGAGGCTGGCTGGTTTGTACTATGGCGAGTCCTCTTAATTGCCTTTTTTGAAGATGGGTGTCATTTGCTAACATCCACTCTTTAGCTCCTCTTCTCATCTACACCTCGGCAAAACGCTTTTCCACTATGTCTGGCTAGGAAAAACTGTGCCAGCACAGAAAACATCTCCCATCGTGTTCTAGAAGTTGCACGGATGTCTGCCAAGTGTTTGGCAGGAAGAAAAGAAAAGTTGTCCAAAACAGCTTCCAATCGAATGTTCCTGTGATTGGAAAAGTCAGGAGAGTGCAAAGGTACTGTTTTCTATCAGTTGGCAAGGTGCGCACACAATCCCAGTGTTGTACAGCTTGCTTCTTCACCTTCCCGAAGCTGCCGCTCTCGCCGGCTGCCGGAGCCCAAGAAGCGGCTTCTTCGCGCAAAGACGATTGTGCCGCTCACAGGGCTCTCCTTAGCGCGGCTTCTGCCGAAAGACGCCCGGCAGCGGCTCTTACCTCCGGAGAGCATCCTACCTTCGTCTTTCGCGTCTTTTGTAGTCTACATCTTAGCAAAACGCTTTTCCACTATGTCTGGCTAGGAAAAACTGTGCCAGCACAGAAAACATCTCCCATCGTGTTCTAGAAGTTGCACGGATGTCTGCCAAGTGTTTGGCAGGAAGAAAAGAAAAGTTGTCCAAAACAGCTTCCAATCGAATGTTCCTGTGATTGGAAAAGTCAGGAGAGTGCAAAGGTACTGTTTTCTATCAGTTGGCAAGGTGCGCACACAATCCCAGTGTTGTACAGCTTGCTTCTTCACCTTCCCGAAGCTGCCGCTCTCGCCGGCTCCCGGAACCGAAGAAGCGGCTTCTTCGCGCAAAGACGATTGTGCCGCTCACAGTGCTCTCCTTAGCGCGGCTTCTGCCGAAAGACGCCCGGCAGCGGCTCTTACCTCCGGAGAGCATCCTACCTTCGTCTTTCGCGTCTTATGTAGTCTACACCTCGGCAAAAAGCTTTTCCACTATGTCTGGCTAGGAAAAACTGTGCCAGCACAGAAAACATCTCCCATCGTGTTCTAGAAGTTGCACGGATGTCTGCCAAGTGTTTGGCAGGAAGAAAAGAAAAGTTGTCCAAAACAGCTTCCAATCGAATGTTCCTGTGATTGGAAAAGTCAGGAGAGTGCAAAGGTACTGTTTTCTATCAGTTGGCAAGGTGCGCACACAATCCCAGTGTTGTACAGCTTGCTTCTTCACCTTCCCGAAGCTGCCGCTCTCGCCGACTGCCGGAGCCCAAGAAGCGGCTTCTTCGCGCAAAGACGATTGTGCCGCTCACAGTGCTCTCCTTAGCGCGGCTTCTGCCGAAAGACGCCCGGCAGCGGCTCTTACCTCCGGAGAGCATCCTACCTTCGTCTTTCGCGTCTTTTGTAGTCTACATCTTAGCAAAACGCTTTTCCACTATGTCTGGCTAGGAAAAACTGTGCCAGCACAGAAAACATCTCCCATCGTGTTCTAGAAGTTGCACGGATGTCTGCCAAGTGTTTGGCAGGAAGAAAAGAAAAGTTGTCCAAAACAGCTTCCAATCGAATGTTCCTGTGATTGGAAAAGTCAGGAGAGTGCAAAGGTACTGTTTTCTATCAGTTGGCAAGGTGCGCACACAATCCCAGTGTTGTACAGCTTGCTTCTTCACCTTCCCAAAGCTGCCGCTCTCGCCGGCTGCCGGAGCCCAAGAAGCGGCTTCTTCGCGCAAAGACGATTGTGCCGCTCACAGTGCTCTCCTTAGCGCGGCTTCTGCCGAAAGACGCCCGGCAGCGGCTCTTACCTCCGGAGAGCATCCTACCTTCGTCTTTCGCGTCTTTTGTAGTCTACATCTTAGCAAAACGCTTTTCCACTATGTCTGGCTAGGAAAAACTGTGCCAGCACAGAAAACATCTCCCATCGTGTTCTAGAAGTTGCACGGATGTCTGCCAAGTGTTTGGCAGGAAGAAAAGAAAAGTTGTCCAAAACAGCTTCCAATCGAATGTTCCTGTGATTGGAAAAGTCAGGAGAGTGCAAAGGTACTGTTTTCTATCAGTTGGCAAGGTGCGCACACAATCCCAGTGTTGTACAGCTTGCTTCTTCACCTTCCCGAAGCTGCCGCTCTCGCCGGCTGCCGGAGCCCAAGAAGCGGCTTCTTCGCGCAAAGACGATTGTGCCGCTCACAGTGCTCTCCTTAGCGCGGCTTCTGCCGAAAGACGCCCGGCAGCGGCTCTTACCTCCGGAGAGCATCCTACCTTCGTCTTTCGCGTCTTTTGTAGTCTACATCTTAGCAAAACGCTTTTCCACTATGTCTGGCTAGGAAAAACTGTGCCAGCACAGAAAACATCTCCCATCGTGTTCTAGAAGTTGCACGGATGTCTGCCAAGTGTTTGGCAGGAAGAAAAGAAAAGTTGTCCAAAACAGCTTCCAATCGAATGTTCCTGTGATTGGAAAAGTCAGGAGAGTGCAAAGGTACTGTTTTCTATCAGTTGGCAAGGTGCGCACACAATCCCAGTGTTGTACAGCTTGCTTCTTCACCTTCCCGAAGCTGCCACTCTCAGGAGGTAAGAGCCGCTGCCGGGCGTCTTTCGGCAGAAGCCGCGCTAAGGGGAGCACTGTGAGCGGCACAATCGTCTTTGCGCGAAGAAGCCGCTTCTTGGGCTCCGGCAGCCGGCGAGAGCGGCAGCTTCGGGAAGGTGAAGAAGCAAGCTGTACAACACTGGGATTGTGTGCGCACCTTGCCAACTGATAGAAAACAGTACCTTTGCACTCTCCTGACTTTTCCAATCACATGAACATTCGATTGGAAGCTGTTTTGGACAACTTTTCTTTTCTTCCTGCCAAACACTTGGCAGACATCCGTGCAACTTCTAGAACACGATGGGAGATGTTTTCTGTGCTGGCACAGTTTTTCCTAGCCAGACATAGTGGAAAAGCGTTTTGCTAAGATGTAGACTACAAAAGACGCGAAAGACGAAGGTAGGATGCTCTCCGGAGGTAAGAGCCGCTGCCGGGCGTCTTTCGGCAGAAGCCGCGCTAAGGAGAGCACTGTGAGCGGCACAATCGTCTTTGCGCGAAGAAGCCGCTTCTTGGGCTCCGGCAGCCGGCGAGAGCGGCAGCTTCGGGAAGGTGAAGAAGCAAGCTGTACAACACTGGGATTGTGTGCGCACCTTGCCAACTGATAGAAAACAGTACCTTTGCACTCTCCTGACTTTTCCAATCACAGGAACATTCGATTGGAAGCTGTTTTGGACAACTTTTCTTTTCTTCCTGCCAAACACTTGGCAGACATCCGTGCAACTTCTAGAACACGATGGGAGATGTTTTCTGTGCTGGCACAGTTTTTCCTAGCCAGACATAGTGGAAAAGCGTTTTGCTAAGATGTAGACTACAAAAGACGCGAAAGACGAAGGTAGGATGCTCTCCGGAGGTAAGAGCCGCTGCCGGGCGTCTTTCGGCAGAAGCCGCGCTAAGGAGAGCACTGTGAGCGGCACAATCGTCTTTGCGCGAAGAAGCCGCTTCTTGGGCTCCGGCAGCCGGCGAGAGCGGCAGCTTCGGGAAGGTGAAGAAGCAAGCTGTACAACACTGGGATTGTGTGCGCACCTTGCCAACTGATAGAAAACAGTACCTTTGCACTCTCCTGACTTTTCCAATCACAGGAACATTCGATTGGAAGCTGTTTTGGACAACTTTTCTTTTCTTCCTGCCAAACACTTGGCAGACATCCGTGCAACTTCTAGAACACGATGGGAGATGTTTTCTGTGCTGGCACAGTTTTTCCTAGCCAGACATAGTGGAAAAGCTTTTTGCCGAGGTGTAGACTACATAAGACGCGAAAGACGAAGGTAGGATGCTCTCCGGAGGTAAGAGCCGCTGCCGGGCGTCTTTCGGCAGAAGCCGCGCTAAGGAGAGCACTGTGAGCGGCACAATCGTCTTTGCGCGAAGAAGCCGCTTCTTGGGCTCCGGCAGCCGGCGAGAGCGGCAGCTTCGGGAAGGTGAAGAAGCAAGCTGTACAACACTGGGATTGTGTGCGCACCTTGCCAACTGATAGAAAACAGTACCTTTGCACTCTCCTGACTTTTCCAATCACAGGAACATTCGATTGGAAGCTGTTTTGGACAACTTTTCTTTTCTTCCTGCCAAACACTTGGCAGACATCCGTGCAACTTCTAGAACACGATGGGAGATGTTTTCTGTGCTGGCACAGTTTTTCCTAGCCAGACATAGTGGAAAAGCGTTTTGCTAAGATGTAGACTACAAAAGACGCGAAAGACGAAGGTAGGATGCTCTCCGGAGGTAAGAGCCGCTGCCGGGCGTCTTTCGGCAGAAGCCGCGCTAAGGAGAGCCCTGTGAGCGGCACAATCGTCTTTGCGCGAAGAAGCCGCTTCTTCGGTTCCGGGAGCCGGCGAGAGCGGCAGCTTCGGGAAGGTGAAGAAGCAAGCTGTACAACACTGGGATTGTGTGCGCACCTTGCCAACTGATAGAAAACAGTACCTTTGCACTCTCCTGACTTTTCCAATCACAGGAACATTCGATTGGAAGCTGTTTTGGACAACTTTTCTTTTCTTCCTGCCAAACACTTGGCAGACATCCGTGCAACTTCTAGAACACGATGGGAGATGTTTTCTGTGCTGGCACAGTTTTTCCTAGCCAGACATAGTGGAAAAGCGTTTTGCTAAGATGTAGACTACAAAAGACGCGAAAGACGAAGGTAGGATGCTCTCCGGAGGTAAGAGCCGCTGCCGGGCGTCTTTCGGCAGAAGCCGCGCTAAGGAGAGCCCTGTGAGCGGCACAATCGTCTTTGCGCGAAGAAGCCGCTTCTTGGGCTCCGGCAGCCGGCGAGAGCGGCAGCTTCGGGAAGGTGAAGAAGCAAGCTGTACAACACTGGGATTGTGTGCGCACTTTGCCAACTGATAGAAAACAGTACCTTTGCACTCTCCTGACTTTTCCAATCACATGAACATTCGATTGGAAGCTGTTTTGGACAACTTTTCTTTTCTTCCTGCCAAACACTTGGCAGACATCCGTGCAACTTCGAGAACACGATGGGAGATGTTTTCTGTGCTGGCACAGTTTTTCCTAGCCAGACATAGTGGAAAAGCTTTTTGCCGAGGTGTAGATGAGAAGAGGAGCTAAAGAGTGGATGTTGGCAAATGACACCCATCTTCAAAAAAGGCAATTAAGAGGACTCGCCATAGTACAAACCAGCCAGCCTCTTTTTTATCCCCAGGAAGTTGATGAAGCAGCTCTTCCTGGAAATCCTTGCCAGGCACATGACAGATGACCAAATAATGTAGTTAGCATGATTTTTCAGGGGAATTTCATGCTGAACATCACTTTAAACTCCTCTGATGAATCAACTTGACTGGTAGATGAAGGGAATATTATCTGCCTGGGCTTCAGGGAGGTTTTTGACATACCTCTACATGGCATCACACATACATATGGAAGCAATAGTGCAAAGGGGAGGGAATCAGTGTCTTTTCAGTGATGCTGAGGGAAAAGACAAGAGGCAGTGGGCACACACTGAAATACAGGAGATTGCCTTTGAACATCAGTAAATGTTTCTTTACTGTCAGGGTGACTGAACCACGGCACAGACTGCCCAGAAAGATTGTGGAGCCTGGATCTTTGAAGACATTAAAAGTACACCCAGATAGAATCCTGGGCAAGAGGCTCTAGGTATCCTGGTTTAGGCAGGGGGGTTGGGCCTGGTTAGCCCCACCAACCCCTTCCACTCTCTTTCATTCTGTGCTAGTGAATTCTCTTCAAGATGCATTTCAAAGCGCTGGCATGACAAAGTTCTGTGCAGACAGAGATCCAAATGGACATGGCATCTAAGTTCCTTAAGCAGTGTTCAAGAAGAATGTAAAACTCTGGCACAAGTGTCTCTTCCCTAACTGAATCCCTTTCATGGGAAAATTCCCAGCTCTAGAAAGATCTTCTGATACGCATGCTTAAGACTGACACTGGCTGAGCAAATTTCTCCCTATGTATATCTAAGACCAGTTAGGATCTTCACCCAAAGTGCAGTCAACATAGTCACAGAATGCCTATTGTTAAGAAGTGACAGCTTCCATCAGAATGGCAGCTATTGGTCCACAAAATGGATTAATGGATGGGAATTATCTACGTGGGTTAAAAACAAAAATAAAGAGTTGGTCTTTATTTATCAATTTCATGGCAATATTGATAAGGGAAGAAAAAGATCTAAGTCCTTGACTTTCTGGACTCGAGGAAAGATTTTAAAAATTCCTTGTAAAAATGTATGATCACAATCAGACTATTGAAACCATTTTAGTTGGGAACAAAGTTCCAAAATTGTCTAGATAGTGGCAAAGAAGCCAAGAAAATAGGAAAGAAACAAAAAGAGAGCAAAAGAGTCAGCTTCAGTGTACAAGCTCGTTCTAGAAGTAGTCTGCTGGGAAAAGGAACCCCCAGCTAAATTTCCAATGTATTCCTGCGCTTGATTCAGTAACTGGTCAATGTAAAAACCAATCCTTTTGTACAACTTCTTCCAGCAACAAAAACTCCAACAGGTTGACACTACCATCATGCCTGTTCCAGACATATTTAAAAGAGAAATGATGATTTTCTTGAAAACCTACTTACATAAAAGTTGCAAGATGGTGGAGGGATTCCCACATCCTCCTTCCTCCATCTGGCTTGAAAGTATATTTGATAAAATATGCAACAAAGCACATGATTTATAAGGGAGAGTCAAATGGATGATTTGGGAATCGATCTCTTGTTGATAGTAAACTTCATATCCACTCGGTGTGACCTTTTTAAAACAAAATGTGGAGCTGAGGCATGAATCTGCCACAACAATTGTAAAGCAAACATACACACTCCCCTTCATATGCCCCCCCCTCCACACACACCTAGGCACACACAGAGATCAGCATAGCAGATCATGAACACCTTGGAAAAGACTGAAATGCTAAATGCCTCTCTTGATGGGCAAAAGAGCTGGTGCAGTAATTCAAATGCCTGGTACAAAAATTCTGTTTAATATTTAGCTCCTATTTAAAACACAGCTTTTCATTTCATTCTATTTACAGAATATTTTCATTTCATTTGTTTCTTTAAAATTACTTAGTTCTCACCTGTTGTATGTCTAGGAATATTTTCTTCCAAAAATAGAAAAAAATAGATGATATCTTTTCAGCAGAAAACATTGGTTGATACAATTTTAAACCATCATGATATGGAAGAATTCTTCTGTCCCTCTCGAAGGTGGAAGAAGCATTTGGATCACAGATCATCTACAATGAAATACTTGACATGTTTAAGATGCTTTCAATCAATTTTGATCGTCAATTGCTTATTTGTTGTAAACAGTAATTTTTCAGTGAAGGGAAAGCGTGTGTGGTATATCTACATGATATGTTCAAAGGCAGTTCCTACTAATGGCCAGGCTGAATTCCAGTAAATAATGTCCCGAATGATATTTTGCCGCCTTCTTTGGCACTTCATGAAATCTTACCCCGATGAAGTGCTGAAACAAAGAGATTTTCTCTTAGAGAGTGTCTCATGTTGTAACCTATCCCATGGATTTTATGCTGTAATTCTTATCTCTTTTAAAATTTACTATCTTCTGTACAGTTTTCATGAAACTTTCTGTTACAGTAGTGAATAGCACAGATAAATGTCATTTTGTACAACTTTGAATTTACCCCAAGAGCTGAGAGAAAACTTGATCCTATACTTCAATCCGAGTTTCTTCTATAGTCCGACTTTGTTTCTCTACCATCAAGCTTCTCCTTTGTTGCTGCTCCAAGCCCCGTCCAAGGTGACCTTGAATACTTTCAGGGATGGGACACCCACAACTTCTCTGGGCAACCTGTTCCAGTGTTCCAGCACTCCCACAGTAAAAAAGGCCTTCCTTTCATCTAATATGTGTAGGAAATCATAAATCTAGGCATAGAAGCTTGGAGTGCAAATTTGAAATTCTTTGGATTTGAAGCACATTTTATATGAATACTGACTTACAGATGACTAAAAGATGTTGATGGGCATTTGAGCTGACAAGTTTTGAAAAAGTGCACGGAAATTAAAATTGAAACCACTAAAATTAAAAACTCCTTGCCATTTTCTTTTTCCTCTCCTATTCAAAATTGCATATGTCAGATATCAGTGCTTCATGCAAACCTCTCAGATGCTCTCAGAGAAAAAGCTTTTCTTTCAGACTAAGTTGCGGTTGACGTAGAACACTAGCAGGAGTGAAAGATTTTCTGGGCATCGGGGCAGCCCGTTCTCCTTGGATTTGTGTGCAGAATGCATTTTATCCAAACTGGAAAATAGATCCCAGCTCTGTTCTATTCATCATTCTTACTTCATCAGGCCAGAAGATTCTGTGAAAAGTAGCCTGTGGACCTTGAAGACAGCGCATGTGAACCAGATGAGAGGTGATAGAGAAGTTGAGGGAGAGAAGAAAGAGCATGAGGCTGAAACCAGAAAGTATTTCTCCACGTGATCATGGAAGATTGCAGGAGCCACTTGGTACTATCAAACCAGCCCAACTTGGCACTGGTGCCACCTTGGGTCTGGGAGCCATGTTGCATATCGTGCATTTTAAGGAGCCAGCTGGCCACACCCAGCCATATGCCCCCAAACACAAACCAAGGCCCTTTTCTCTGGCAAACAAAACTCAGCTGCCCTGCTTCTGGATGGCAGATTGCAGGAACCACTTGGTACTATCAAACCAGCCCAACTTGGCACTGGTGCCACCATGGGTCTGGTCACCATCCTGCCTATTGTAGCTTTTCAGGAGCCAGCCGGTCACTCTCAGCCATAGGCCCCCAAACACAAACCTCGGCCCGTTTCCCTGGCAAACAAAAGTAAGCTGCCCCGCTTCTGGATGGCAGATTGCAGGAGCTACTTAGTACTATCAAATCAGCCCGACTTGGCACAGGTGCCACCTTGGATCTGGGAACCATCCTGTGTATCGTGGATTTTCAGGGGCCACCCAGCCACTCTCAGCCATATGCCCCCAAAAACAAACCACGGACCTTTTCTCTGGCAAACAAAACTCAACTGCCCCTCTTCTGGATGGCAAATTTTAGGACGCACTTTGTACTACGAAAACCGCCCGACGTGGCACTGGTGCCACCTTGTGTCAGGGAACCATCCTGCATATCGAGCTTTTTAAGGAGCCAGCCGGCCAGGCCCAGCCATATACCCCCAAAAACAAACCACGGACCATTTCTCATGGAAACAAAAATCCGCTGCCCCGCGTCTGGATGGCAGATTGCAGGAGCCACTTTGCACCATCAAACCAGCCCGACTTGGCACTGGTGCCACCTTGGGTCTGGGAACAATCCTGCGTATCGTACATATTCAGGAACCAGCCGAACACTCCCAGCCACAGGCCCCCAAACACAAACAACGGCCCATTTCCCTGGCAAACAAAACTCAGCTGCCCCGCTTCTGGATGGCAGATTGCAGGAGCCACTTGGGACTATCAAACCAGCCCGACTTGGCACTGGTGCCACCTTGGGTCTGGGAACCATCCTGCGTATGGTGGATTCTAAGGAGCCAGCCGGCCACTCCCAGCCACAGGCCCCCAACAAAAACCACGGCCCTTTTTTCTGGCAAACAAAACTTAGCTGCCTCACTTCTGGATGGCAGATTGCAGGAGCCACTTGGTGTAATCAAACCAGCCCGACTTGGCACTGGTGCCACCTTGGGTCTGGGAACCATCCTGCGTATCGTGGATTCTAAGGAGCCAGCCGGCCACTCCCAGCCACAGGCCCCCAAACAAAATCAACGGCGCTGTTCCCTGGAAAACAAAACACGCCTGCCAACATTTTGATGGAGTTTGCAGGAGCCACTTGGTACTATCAAACCAGCCCGACTTGGCACTGGTGCCACCTTGGGTCTGGGAAACATCCTGCGTATCGTGGATTCTTAGGAGCCAGCCGGCCACTCCTAGCCACAGGCCCCCAGACAAAAACCTAGGCCTATTTCTCTGGCAAACAAAAGTAAGCTGCCCCGCTTCTGGATGGCAGATTGCAGGAGACACTTGGTACTATCAAACCAGCCCAACTTGGCACTGGTGCCACCTTGGATCTGGGAACCATGCTGTGTATCGTGGATATTCAGGGGCCAGCCGGCCACTCTCAGCCATATGTCCCCAAACAGAAACCTCGGCCCGTTTCTCTGGCAAACAAAACTCAACTGCCCCTCTTCTGGATGGCAAATTGCAGGATGAACTTGATACTAAAACCGCAGGCCGACTTGGTAGTGGTGACACCTTGGACCTGGGAACCATCATGCGTATCGAGCATTTTAAGGAGCCAGCCGGCCACTCCCAGCAATATGCCCCCAAAAACAATCCACGGAATTTTTCTCTGGCAAACAAAAATCAGCTGCCCCGCTTCTGGATGGCAGATTGCAGGAGCCACTTTGCACCAACAAACCAGCCCGACTTGGCACTGGTGCCACCTTGCATCTGGGAACCATGCTGCCTAGCGTGGATTTTCAGGAGCCAGCCGGCCACTCTCAGCCATAGGCCCCCAAACAAAACCCACGGCCCGTTTCCCTGGCAAACAAAATTAAGCTGCCCCGCTTCTGGATGGCAGATTGCAGGACGCACTTGGTAGTATCAAACCAGCCCGACTTGGCACTGGTGCCACCTTGGGTCTGGGAACCATCCTGCGTATTGTGGGTTCAAAGGAGCCAGCCGGCCACTCCCAGCCACAGGCCCCCAAATACAAACAACGGCGCTTTTCCCTGGAAAACAAAACTCGCCTGACAACTTTTTGATGGCAGATTGCAGGAGCCACTTGGTACTATCAAACCAGCCCAACTTGGCACTGGTGCCACCATGGGTCTGGTCACCATCCTGCCTATCGTAGCTTTTCAGGAGCCAGCCGGTCACTCCCAGCCATAGGTCCCCAGTCACAAACCTCGGCCCGTTTCCCTGGCAAACAAAAGTAAGCTGCCCCGCTTCTGGATGGCAGATTGCAGGAGCCACTTGGTACTATCAAACCAGCCCAACTTGGCACTGGTGCCACCTCTGGTCTGGGAACCATGCTGCGTAACACAGATTCTACGGCGCCAGTCGGCCACTCCCAGCCACAAGCCCCCAAACACAAACCACGGCGCTATTCTCTGGCAAACAAAACTCCACTGCCCCTCTTCTGGATGGCAAATTGCAGGACGCACTTGGTACTATAAAAACAGCCCGACTTGGCACTGGTGCCACCTTGGGTCTGGGAACCATCCTGCGTATCGATCTTTTTAATGAGACAGCCGGCCACTCCCAGCCATATGCCCCCAAACACAACCCACGGCCCTTTTCTCTGGCAAACAAAACTCAACTGCACCGCTTCTGGATGGCAGATTGCAGGAGCCACTTGGTACTATCAAACCAGCCCGACTTGGCACTGGTGCCACCTTGGGTCTGGGAACCATCCTGCGTATGGTGGATTCTAAGGAGCCAGCCGGCCACTCCCAGCCACAGGCCCCCAACAAAAACCACGGCCCTTTTTTCTGGCAAACAAAACTTAGCTGCCTCACTTCTGGATGGCAGATTGCAGGAGCCACTTGGTGTAATCAAACCAGCCCGACTTGGCACTGGTGCCACCTTGGGTCTGGGAACCATCCTGCGTATCGTGGATTCTAAGGAGCCAGCCGGCCACTCCCAGCCACAGGCCCCCAAACAAAATCAACGGCGCTGTTCCCTGGAAAACAAAACACGCCTGCCAACTTTTTGATGGAGTTTGCAGGAGCCACTTGGTACTATCAAACCAGCCCGACTTGGCACTGGTGCCACCTTGGGTCTGGGAAACATCCTGCGTATCGTGGATTCTTAGGAGCCAGCCGGCCACTCCTAGCCACAGGCCCCCAGACAAAAACCTAGGCCTATTTCTCTGGCAAACAAAAGTAAGCTGCCCCGCTTCTGGATGGCAGATTGCAGGAGACACTTGGTACTATCAAACCAGCCCAACTTGGCACTGGTGCCACCTTGGATCTGGGAACCATGCTGTGTATCGTGGATATTCAGGGGCCAGCCGGCCACTCTCAGCCATATGTCCCCAAACAGAAACCTCGGCCCGTTTCTCTGGCAAACAAAACTCTACTGCCCCTCTTCTGGATGGCAAATTGCAGGATGAACTTGATACTAAAACCGCAGGCCGACTTGGTAGTGGTGACACCTTGGACCTGGGAACCATCATGCGTATCGAGCATTTTAAGGAGCCAGCCGGCCACTCCCAGCAATATGCCCCCAAAAACAATCCACGGAATTTTTCTCTGGCAAACAAAAATCAGCTGCCCCGCTTCTGGATGGCAGATTGCAGGAGCCACTTTGCACCATCAAACCAGCCCGACTTGGCACTGGTGCCACCTTGCATCTGGGAACCATGCTGCCTAGCGTGGATTTTCAGGAGCCAGCCGGCCACTCTCAGCCATAGGCCCCCAAACAAAACCCACGGCCCGTTTCCCTGGCAAACAAAATTAAGCTGCCCCGCTTCTGGATGGCAGATTGCAGGACGCACTTGGTAGTATCAAACCAGCCCGACTTGGCACTGGTGCCACCTTGGGTCTGGGAACCATCCTGCGTATCGTGGGTTCAAAGGAGCCAGCCGACCACTCCCAGCCACAGGCCCCCAAATACAAACAACGGCGCTTTTCCCTGGAAAACAAAACTCGTCTGCCAACTTTTTGATGGCAGATTGCAGGAGCCACTTGGTACTATCAAACCAGCCCAACTTGGCACTGGTGCCACCTCTGGTCTGGGAACCATGCTGCGTAACACAGATTCTAAGGCGCCAGTCGGCCACTCCCAGCCACAAGCCCCCAAACACAAACAACGGCGCTATTCTCTGGCAAACAAAACTCCACTGCCCCTCTTCTGGATGGCAAATTGCAGGACGCACTTGGTACTATAAAAACAGCCCGACTTGGCACTGGTGCCACCTTGGGTCTGGGAACCATCCTGCGTATCGATCTTTTTAATGAGACAGCCGGCCACTCCCAGCCATATGCCCCCAAACACAACCCACGGCCCTTTTCTCTGGCAAACAAAACTCAACTGCACCGCTTCTGGATGGCAGATTGCAGGAGCCACTTGGTGCTATCAAACCAGCCCGACTTGGCACTGGTGCCACCTTGGGTCTGGGAACCATCCAGCCTATCGTGGATTTTATGGAGCCAGCCGGCTACTCCCAGCCACAGGCCCCCAACAAAAACCACGGCCCTTTTTTCTGGCAAACAAAACTTAGCTGCCTCACTTCTGGATGGCAGATTGCAGGAGCCACTTGGTGTAATCAAACCAGCCCGACTTGGCACTGGTTCTGGGAACCATGGGTCTGGGAACCATGCTGCGTATCATGGATTTTCAGGAGCCAGCCGTCCACTGCCAGCCACAGGCCCCGAAACACAAACAACAGCCTTTTTCTCTGGCAAACAAAATTCAGCTGCCCCGCTTCTGGATGGCAGATTGCAGGAACCACTTGGTACTAACAAACCAGCCCGACTTGGCACTGGTGCCACCTTGGGTCTGGGAACCATCCTGCGTATCGTGGATTCTAAGGAGCCAGCTGGCCACTCCCAGCCACAGGCCCCAAAACACACACAACGGTGCTTTTCCCTGGAAAACAAAACTCGCCTGCCAAACATTTGATGGCAGATTGCAGGAGCCACTTGGTACTATCAAACCAGCCCAACTTGGCACTGGTGCCACCATGGGTCTGGTCACCATCCTGCCTATCGTAGCTTTTCAGGTGCCAGCCAGCCACCCCCAGCCAGTGGCCCCTAGACAAATATTTCGGCCCGTTTCCCTGGCAAACAAAAGTAAGCTACCCCGCTTCTGGATGGCAGATTGCAGGAGCCACTTTGCACCATCAAACCAGCCCAACTTGGCACTGGTGCCACCTCTGGTCTGGGAACCATCCTGCGTATCGTGGGTTCTAAGGAGCCAGCTGGCCACTCCCAGCCACAGGCCCCCAAACACAAACAACGGCGCTTTTCCCTGGAAAACAAAACTCGCCTGCCAACTTTTTGATGGCAGATTGCCGGAGCCACTTGGTACTATCAAACCAGCCCAACTTGGCACTGGTGCCACCATGGGTCTGGTCACCATCCTGCCTATCGTAGCTTTTCAGGAGCCAGCCGGTCACTCCCAGCCATAGGCCCCCAGACACAAACCTCGGCCCGTTTCCCTGGCAAACAAAAGTAAGCTGCCCCGCTTCGGCATGGCAGATTGCAGGAGCTATTTAGTACTATCAAACCAGCCCGACTTGGCACTGGTGACACCTCTGGTCTGGGAACCATCCTGCCTATCGTGGATTTTCAGGGGCCAGCCGGCCACTCTCAGCCATATGCCCCCAAAAACAAACCACGGCCCTTTTCTCTGGCAAACAAAACTCAACTGCCCCTCTTCTGGATGGCAAATTTTAGGACGCACTTTGTACTACGAAAACCGCCCGACGTGGCACTGGTGCCACCTTGTGTCAGGGAACCATCCTGCATATCGAGCTTTTTAAGGAGCCAGCCGGCCACGCCCAGCCATATACCCCCAAAAACAAACCACGGACCATTTCTCATGGAAACAAAAATCCGCTGCCCCGCGTCTGGATGGCAGATTGCAGGAGCCACTTTGCACCATCAAACCGGCCCGACTTGGCACTGGTGCCACCTTGGGTCTGGGAACAATCCTGCATATCGTGGATTCTAAGGAGCCAGCCGGCCACTCCCAGCCAGAGGCCCCCAAACACAAACAACGGCGCTTTTCCCTGGAAAACAAAACTCGCCTGCCAGCTTTTTGATGGCAGATTGCAGGAGCCACTTGGTACTATCAAATCATCCCAACTTGGCACTGGTGCCACTATGGGTCTGGGAACCATCCTGCCTATTGTAGCATTTCAGGAGCCAGCCGGTCACTCCCAGCCATAGGCCCCCAGACACAAACCTCGGACCGTTTCCCTGGCAAACAAAATTAAGCTGCCCCAATTCTGGATGGCAGATTGCAGGAGCCACTTGGTAGTGTCAAACCAGGCCAACATGGCACTGGTGCCACCTTGGCTCTGGGAACCATCCTGCCTATCGTGGATTTTCAGGGGCCAGCCGGCCACTCTCAGCCATATGCCCCCAAACACATACCACAACCCTTTGCTCTGGCAAACAAAACTCAACTGCCCCTCTTCTGGATGGCAAATTGCAGGAGCCACTTGGTACTACGAAAACAGCCCGACTTGGCAGTGATGCCACCTTGGGTCAGGGAACAATCCTGCGTATCGATCTTTTTAAGGAGCCAGCCGGCCACGTCCAGCCATATACCCCCAAAAAAAAACCACGGAACTTTTCTCCAGCAAACAAAAATCCGCTGCCCCGCGTCTGAATGGCAGATTTCAGGAGCTATTTAGTATTATCAAACCAGCCCGACTTGGCACTGGTGCCACCATGAGTCTGGTAACCATCCTGCCTATCGTAGCTTTTCAGTAGCCAGCCGGTCACTCCCAGCCATAGGCCCCCAGACACAAACCTCGGCCCGTTTCCCTGGGAAACAAAAGTAAGCTGACCCGCTTCTGGATGGCAGATTGCAGGAGCCACTTGGTACTATCAAACCAGCCCAACTTGGCACTGGTGCCACCTTGGCTCTGGGAACCATCCTGCGTATCCTGGGTTCAAAGGAGGCAGCCGGCCACTCCCAGCCACATGCCTCTAAACAAGAACAACGGCGCTTTTCCCTGGAAAACAAAAGTCGCCTGCCAACTTTTTGATGGCAGATTGCAGGAGCCACTTGGTACTATCAAACCAGCCCAACTTGGCACTGGTGCCACCATGGGTCTGGTCACCATCCTGCCTATCGTAGCTTTTCAGGAGCCAGCCGCTCACTCCCAGCCATAGGCCCCCAGACAAATATCTCGGCCCGTTTCCCTGGCAAACAAAAGTAAGCAGCCCCGCTTCTGGATGGCAGATTGCAGGAGCCACATGGTACTATCAAACCAGGCCAACATGGCACTGGTGCCACCTCTGGTCTCGGACCCATCCTGCGTATCGTGGATTCTAAGGAGACAGCTGGCCACTCCCAGCCACAGGCCCCCAAACACAAACAACGGTGCTTTTCCCTGGAAAACAAAACTCACCTGCCAACTTTTTGATTGCAGATTGCAGGAGCCACTTGGTACTATCAAACCACCCCAACTTGGCAACAAGTGGTTCCTGCAATCTGACATCCAGAAGCGGGGCAGCTTACGTTTGTTTGCCAGGGAAATGGACCGTTGTTTGTGTTTGGAGGCGTATGGCTGGGAGTGGCCGACTGGCTCCTTAAAATCCACGATACGCAGCATGGTTCCCAGACCAGAGGTGGCACCAGTGCCAAGTCGGGCTGGTTTGATAGTACAAAGTGGCTCCTGCAATCTGCCATCCAGAAGCGGGGCAGCTTACTTTTGTTTGCCAGGGAAACGGGCCGGGCTTTCTGTCTCGGGGCCTATGGCTGGGAGTGACCGGCTGGCTCCTGAAAAGCTACGATAGGCAGGATGGTGACCAGACCCATGGTGGCACCAGTGCCAAGTTGGGCTGGTTTGATAGTACCAAGTGGCTCCTGCAATCTGCCATCAAAAAGTTGGCAGGCGAGTTTTGTTTTCCAGGGAAAAGCGCCATTGTTTGTGTTTGGGGACCTGTGGTTGGGAGTGCCCGGCAGGCTCCTTAGAAACCACGATACGCAGCATGGTTACCAGACAAGAGGTGCCACCAGTGCCAAGTTGTGCTGGTTTGATACTGCCAAGTGGTTCCTGCAATCTGCCATCCAGAAACGGGGCAGCTTACTTTTGTTTGCCACGGAAACGGGCCGTTGTTTGTGTTTGGGGGCCTGTGGCTGGGAGTGGCCGACTGGCTCCTTAGAATCCACGATACGCAGGATGGGTCCCAGACCAGAGGTGGCACCAGTGCCAAGTCGGGCTGGTTTGATAGTACCAAGTGGCTCCTGCAATCTGCCATCCAGAAGCGGGGCAGCTTACTTTTGTTTGCCAGGGAAACGGGCCGAGGTTTGTGACTGGGGACCTATGGCTGGGAGTGACCGGCTGGCTCCTGAAAAGTTACGATAGGCAGGATTGTGACCAGACCCATGGTGGCACCAGTGCCAAGTTGGGCTGGTTTGATAGTACCAAGTGGCTCCTGTAATCTGCCATCAAATAGTTGGTAGGCGAGTTTTGTTTTCCAGGGAAAAGCGCCGTTGTTTGTGTTTGGGGGCCTGTGGTAGGGAGTGGCCGGCTGGCTCCTTAGAATCCACGATACGCAGGATGGTTCCCAGACCCAAGGTGGCACCAGTCCCAAGTTGGGCTGGTTTGATAGTACCAAGTGTTTCCTGCAATCTGCCATCCAGAAGCGGGGCAGCTTACTTTTGTTTGCCAGGGAAACGGGCCGAGGTATTTGTCTGGGGGCCTATGGCTGGGAGTGACCGGCTGGCTCCTGAAAGGCTACGATAGGCAGGATTGTGACCAGACCCATGGTGGCACCAGTGCCAAGTTGGGCTGGTTTGATAGTACCAAGTGGCTCCTGCAATCTGCCATCAAAAACTTGGCAGGCGAGTTTTGTTTCCCAGGGAAAAGCGCCGTTGTTTGTGTTTGGGGGCCTGTGGCTGGGAGTGGCCGGCTGGCTAATTAGAATCCACGACAGGCAGGATGGTTCCCAGACCAGAGGTGACACCAGTGCCAAGTCGGGCTAGTTTGATGGTGAAAAGTGGCTCCTGCAATCTGCCATCCAGAAGCGGGTTAACTTACTTTTGTTTGCCAGGGAAAAGGGCCGAGGTTTTTGTCTGGGGGCCTATGGCTGGGAGTGACCGGCTGTCTCGTGAAAAGCTACGATAGGCAGGATGGTGACCAGACCCATGGTGGCACCAGTGCCAAGTTGGGCTGGTTTGATAGTACCAAGTGGCTCCTGCAATCTGCCATCAAAAAGTTGGCAGGCGAGTTTGTTATCCAGGGAAAAGCGCCGTTGTTTTTGTTTGGGGGCCTGTGGCTGGGAGTGGCCGGATGGCTAATTAGAATCCACGATACGCAGCATGGTTCCCAGACCTGAGGTGGCACCAGTGCCAAGTTGGGCTGGTTTGATACTACCAAGTGCGTCCTGCAATCTGCCATCCAGAAGCGGGGCAGCTTACTTTTGTTTGCCAGGGAAACGGGCCGAGGTTTTGTCTGGGGGCCTATGGCAGGGAGTGACCGGCTGGCTCCTGAGAAACTACGATAGGCAGGATGGTGACCAGACCCATGGTGGCACCAGTGCCAAGTTGGGCTGGTTTGATAGTACCAAGTGGCTCCTGCAATCTGCCATCAAAATGTTGGCAGGCGAGTTTTGTTTTCCAGGGAAAAGCGCCGTTGTTTGTGTTTGGGGGCCTGTGGCTGGGAGTGGCCGGCTGGCTCCTTAGAATCCAAAATACGCAGGATGGTTCCCAGACCTGAGGTGGCACCAGTGCCAAGTTGGGCTGGTTTGATTGTAGCAAATGGTTCCTGCAATCTACCATCCAGAAGCGGGGCAGCTTACTTTGGTTTGCCAGGGAAACGGGCCGAGCTTTGTGTCTGGGGGCCTATGGCTGGGAGTGACCGGCTGGCTCCTGAAAAGCTACGATAGGCAGGATGGTGACCAGACCCATGGTGGCACCAGTGCCATGTTCGGCTGATTTCATAGTACCAAGTGGCTCCTGCAATCTGCCATCAAAAAGTTGGCAGGCGAGTTTTGTTTTCCAGGGAAAAGCGCCGTTGTTTGTGTCTGCGGGCCTGTGGCTGGAGTGGCCGGCTGGCTCCTTAGAATCCACAATACGCAGCATGGTTCCCAGACCCAAGGTGGCACCAGTGCCAAGTTGGGCTGGTTTGATAGTACCAAGTGGTTCCTGCAATCTGCCATCAAAAAGTTGTCAGGCGAGTTTTGTTTTCCAGGGAAAATCGCCGTTGTTTTTGTTTGGGGGCCTGTGGCTGGGAGTGGCCGGCTGGCTCCTTAGGATCCACGATACCCAGGATGGTACCCAGACCAGAGGTGGCACCAGTACCAAGTCGGGCTGGTTTGATAATAACAAGTGGATCCTGCAATCTGCCATCCAGAAGCGGGGCAGCTTACTTTTGTTTGCCAGGGAAACGGTCCGAGCTTTGTGTCTGGGGGCCTATGGCTGGGAGTGACCGGCTGGCTCCTGAAAAGCTACGATAGGCAGGATGGTGACCAGTCCCATGGTGGCACCAGTGCCAAGTTGGGCTGGTTTGATAGTACCAAGTGGCTCCTGCAATCTGCCATCAAAAAGTTGGCAGGCGAGTTTTGTTTTCCAGTGAAAAGCGCCGTTGTGTGTGTTTTGGGGCCTGTGGCTGGGAGTGGCCAGCTGGCTCCTTAGAATCCACGATACGCAGGATGGTTCCCAGACCCAAGGTGGCACCAGTGCCAAGTCGGGCTGGTTTGTTAGTACCAAGTGGTTCCTGCAATCTGCCATCCAGAAGCGGGGCAGCTGAATTTTGTTTGCCAGAGAAAAAGGCTGTTGTTTGTGTTTCGGGGCCTGTGGCTGGCAGTGGACGGCTGGCTCCTGAAAATCCATGATACGCAGCATGGTTCCCAGACCCAAGGTGGCACCAGTGCCAAGTCGGGCTGGTTTCATAGTACCCAGTGGCTCCTGCAATCTGCCATCCAGAAGAGGGGCAGTTGAATTTTGTTTTCCAGAGAAAAGGGCCGTGGTTTGTGTTTGGGGCCTATGGCTGAGAGTGACCGGCTGGCTCCTGAAAAGCTGCGATAGGCAGGATGGTGACCAGACCGATGGTGGCACCAGTGCCAAGTCGGGCTGGTTTGATAATACTAAATAGCTCCTGCAATCTGCCATCCAGACGCGGGGCAGCGGATTTTTGCTTGCTGGAGAAAAGTTCCGTGTGTTTTTTTTGGGGGTATATGGCTGGACGTTGCCGGCTGACTCCTTAAAAACATCGATACGCAGGATGGTTCCCTGACCCAAGGTGGCATCAGTGCCAAGTCGGGCTGTTTTCGTAGTACCAAGTGCGTCCTGCAATTTGCCATCCAGAAGAGGGGCAGTTGAGTTTTGTTTACCAGAGAAAAGGGCCGTGGTTTGTGTTTGGGGGCCTATGGCTGAGAGTGGCCGGCTGGCGCCTGAAAATCCACGATAGGCAGGATGGTTCCCAGAGCCAAGGTGGCACCAGTGCCATGTTGGCCTGGTTTGATAGTACCATGTGGCTCCTGCAATCTGCCATCCAGAAGCGGGGCAGCTTACTTTTGTTTGCCAGGGAAACGGGCCGAGGTATTTGTCTGGGGGCCTATGGCTGGGAGTGACCGGCTGGCTCCTGAAAAGCTACGATAGGCAGGATGGTGACCAGACCCATGGTGGCACCAGTGTCAAGTTGGGCTGGTTTGATAGTACCAAGTGGCTCCTGCAATCTGCCATCAAAATGTTGGCAGGCGAGTTTTGTTTTCCAGGGTAATGCGCCGTTGTTTTTGTTTAGAGGCCTGTGGCTGGGAGTGTCCGCCTGTCCTCTTAGAATCTACGTTACGCAGCATGGTTCCCAGAGCCAAGGTGGCACCAGTGCCAAGTTGGGCTGGTTTGATAGTAGCAAGTGGTTCCTGCAATCTGCCATCCAGAAGAGGGGCAGCTTACTTTTGTTTGCCAGGGAAACGGGCCGAGGTATTTCTCTGGGGGCCTATGGCAGGGAGTGACCGGCCGGCTCCTGAAAAGCTAAGATAGGCAGGATGTTTACCAGACCCATGATGGCACCAGTGCCAAGTTGGGCTAATTTGATACTACCAAGTGGCTCCTGCAATCTGCCATCCAGAATCGGGGGTGCTTACTTTTGTTTTCCAGGGAAACGGGCCGAGGTTTGTGACTGGGGGTTTATGGCTGGGAGTGACCGGCTGGCTCCTGAAAAGCTACGATAGGCAGGATGGTGACCAGACCCATGGTGGCACCAGTGCCAAGTTGGGCTGGTTTGATAGTACCAAGTGGCTCCTGCAATCTGCCATCAAAATGTTGGCAGGCGAGTTTTGTTTTCCAGGGAAAAGCGCCGTTGTTTGTGTTTGGGCGCCTGTGGCACGGAGTGGCCGGGTGGCTGCTTAGAATCCACGATACGCAGGATGGTTCCCAGACCCAAGGTGGCACCAGTGCCAAGTCGGGCTGTTTTGACACTACCAAGTGGCTCCTGCAATCTGCCATCCAGAATCGGGGCAGCTTAATTTTGTTTGCCAGGGAAACGGGCCGAGGTTTGTGATGGGGGCCTATGGCTGGGAGTGACCGGCTGGCTCCTGAAATGGTACAATTGGCAGGATGGTTCCCAGACCCATAGTGGCACCAGTGCCAAGTTGGGATGATTTGATAGTACCAAGTGGCTCCTGCAATCTGCCATCAAAAAGCTGGCAGGCGAGTTTTGTTTTCCAGGGAAAAGCGCCGTTGTTTGTATTTGGGGGCCTGTGGCTGGGAGTGGCCGCCTGGCGCCTTAGAATCTACGCTACGCAGCATGGTTCCCAGACCCAAAGTGGCACCAGTGTCAAGTTGGGCTGGTTTGATAGTACCAAGTGGCTCCTGCAATCTGCCATCCAGAAGCGGGGTAGCTTACTTTTGTTTGCCAGGGAAACGGGCAGAGCTTTCTGTCTGGGGGCCTATGGTTGGGAGTAACCGGCTGGCTCCTGAAAAGCTACGATAGGCAGGATGGTTCCCAGATCCAAGATGGCACCGGTGCCAAGTCGGGGTGGTTTGATGGTGCAAAGTGGCTCCTGCAATCTGCCATCCTGACGCGGGGCAGCGGATTTTTGTTTCCAAGAGAAATGGTCCGTGGTTTGTTTTTGGGGCTATATGGCTGGGCGTGGCCTGCTGGCTCCTTAAAAAGCTACGATTGGCAGGATGGTTCCCTGACCCAAGGTGGCCCCAGTGCCAAGTCGGGCGGTATTCGTAGTACAAAGTGCGTCCTAAAATTTGCCATCCAGAAGAGGGGCAGTTGAGTTTTGTTTACCAGAGAAAAGGGCCGTGGTTTGTTTTTGGGGGCATATGGCTGATAGTGGCCGTCTGGCGCCTGAAAATCCACGATAGGCAGGATGGTTCCCAGACCAGAGGTGTCACCAGTGCCAAGTCGGGCTGGTTTGATAGTACTAAATAGCACCTGCAATCTGCCATGCAGAAGCGGGGCAGCTTACTTTTGTTTGCCAGGGAAACGGGCCGAGGTTTGTGTCTGGGGGCCTATGGCTGGGAGTGACCGCCTGGCTCCTGAAAAGCTACGATAGGCAGGATGGTTACCAGACCCATGGTGGCACCAGTGCCAAGTTGGGCTGGTTTGATAGTACCAAGTGGCTCCTGCAATCTGCCATCAAAAAGTTGGCAGGCCAGTTTTGTTTTCCAGGGAAAAGCGCCGTTGTTTGTGTTTGGGGGACTGTGGCTGGCAGTGGACGGCTGGCTCCTTAGAACACACGATACGCAGGATGGTTCCCAGACCCAAGGTGGCACCAGTGCCACGTCGGGCTGGTTTGATGGTGAAAAGTGGCTCCTGCAATCTGCCATCCTGAAGCGGGGTAGCTTACATTTGTGTGCCAGGGAAACGGGCCGAGGTTTATGACTGGGGGCCTAGGGCTAGAAGTGACCGGCTGGCTCCTGAAGAGCAACAATAGGCAGGATGGTTCCCAGACCCAAGGTGGCACCAGTGCCAAGTTGGGCTGGTTTGATGGTACCAAGTGGCTCCTGCAATCTGCCATCTAAAAGTTGTCAGGCGAGTTTTGTTTTCCAGGGAAAAGCGCCGTTGATTTTGTTTGGAGGCCTGTGGCTGGCAGTGGCTGCCTGTCGTCTTAGAATCCGGGTTACGCAGCATGGTTCCCAGAGCCAAGGTGGCACCAGTGTCAAGTTGGGCTGGTTTGATAGTACCAAGTGGCTCCTGCAATCTGCCATCCAGAAACGGGGCAGCTTACTTTTGTTTGCCAGGGAAACGGGCCGAGGTATTTGTCTGGGGACCTATGGCTGGGAGTGACTGGCTGGCTCCTGAAAAGCTACGATAGGCAGGATGGTTCCCTGACCCAAGGTGGCACCAGTGCCAAGTCGGGCGGTTTTCGTAGTACAAAGTGCGTCCTTAAATTTGCCATCCAGAAGAGGGGCAGTTGAGTTTTGTTTACCAGAGAAAAGGGCCGTGGTTTGTTTTTGGGGGCATATGGCTGATAGTGGCCGTCTGGCCCCTGAAAATCCACGATAGGCAGGATGGTTCCCAGACCAGAGGTGGGACCAGTGCCAAGTCGGGCTGGTTTGATAGTACTAAATAGCACCTGCAATCTGCCATGCAGAAGCGGGGCAGCTTATTTTGTTTGCCAGGGAAACGGGCCGAGGTTTGTGTCTGGGGGCCTATGGCTGGGAGTGACCGCCTGGCTCCTGAAAAGCTACGATAGGCAGGATGGTTACCAGACCCATGGTGGCACCAGTGCCAAGTTGGGCTGGTTTGATAGTACCAAGTGGCTCCTGCAATCTGCCATCAAAAAGTTGGCAGGCCAGTTTTGTTTTCCAGGGAAAAGCGCCGTTGTTTGTGTTTGGGGGACTGTGGCTGGGAGTGGCCGGCTGGCTCCTTAGAACACACGATACGCAGGATGGTTCCCAGACCCAAGGTGGCACCAGTGCCACGTCGGGCTGATTTGATGGTGAAAAGTGGCTCCTGCAATCTGCCATCCTGAAGCGGGGTAGCTTACATTTGTGTGCCAGGGAAACGGGCCGAGGTTTATGACTGGGGGCCTAGGGCTAGAAGTGACCGGCTGGCTCCTGAAAAGCAACAATAGGCAGGATGGTTCCCAGACCCAAGGTGGCACCAGTGCCAAGTTGGGCTGGTTTGATGGTACCAACTGGCTCCTGCAATCTGCCATCTAAAAGTTGTCAGGCGAGTTTTGTTTTCCAGGGAAAAGCGCCGTTGATTTTGTTTGGAGGCCTGTGGCTGGCAGTGGCTGCCTGTCGTCTTAGAATCCGGGTTACGCAGCATGGTTCCCAGAGCCAAGGTGGCACCAGTGTCAAGTTGGGCTGGTTTGATTGTACCAAGTGGCTCCTGCAATCTGCCATCCAGAAGCGGGGCAGCTTACTTTTGTTTGCCAGGGAAACGGGCCGAGGTATTTTTCTGGGGACCTATGGCTGGGAATGACCGGCTGGCTCCTGAAAAGCTACGATAGGCAGGATGGTGACCAGACCCATGGTGGCACCAGTGCCAAGTTGGGCTGGTTTGATAGTACCAAGTGGCTCCTGCAATCTGCCATCAAAAAGTTGGCAGGTCAGTTTTGTTTTCCAGGGAAAAGCGCCGTTGTTTCTGTTTGGGGGACTGTGGCTGGGAGTGGCCGGCTGGCTCCTTAGAACACAGGATACGCAGGATGGTTCCCAGACCCAAGGTGGCACCAGTGCCAAGTCGGGCTGGTTTGATAGCACCAAGTGGCTCCTGCAATCTGCCATCCAGAAGCGGGGCAGCTTACTTTTGTTTTCCAGGGAAACGGACCGAGGTTTTTTTCTGGGGGCCTATGGCTGGGAGTGACCGGCTGGCTCCTGAAAAGCTACGATAGGCAGGATGGTGACCAGACCCATGGTGGCACCAGTGCCAAGTTGGGCTGGTTTGATAGTACCAAGTGCCTCCTGCAATCTGCCATCAAAAAGTTGGCAGGCGAGTTTTGTTTTCCAGGGAAAAGCGCCGTTGTTTGTGTTTGGGGGACTGTGGCTGGGAGTGGCCGGCTGGCTCCTTAGAACACACGATACGCAGGATGGTTCCCAGACCCAAGGTGGCACCAGTGCCACGTCGGGCTGATTTGATGGTGAAAAGTGGCTCCTGCAATCTGCCATCCTGAAGCGGGGTAGCTTACATTTGTGTGCCAGGGAAACGGGCCGAGGTTTATGACTGGGGGCCTAGGGCTAGAAGTGACCGGCTGGCTCCTGAAAAGCAACAATAGGCAGGATGGTTCCCAGACCCAAGGTGGCACCAGTGCCAAGTTGGGCTGGTTTGATGGTACCAACTGGCTCCTGCAATCTGCCATCTAAAAGTTGTCAGGCGAGTTTTGTTTTCCAGGGAAAAGCGCCGTTGATTTTGTTTGGAGGCCTGTGGCTGGCAGTGGCTGCCTGTCGTCTTAGAATCCGGGTTACGCAGCATGGTTCCCAGAGCCAAGGTGGCACCAGTGTCAAGTTGGGCTGGTTTGATTGTACCAAGTGGCTCCTGCAATCTGCCATCCAGAAGCGGGGCAGCTTACTTTTGTTTGCCAGGGAAACGGGCCGAGGTATTTTTCTGGGGACCTATGGCTGGGAATGACCGGCTGGCTCCTGAAAAGCTACGATAGGCAGGATGGTGACCAGACCCATGGTGGCACCAGTGCCAAGTTGGGCTGGTTTGATAGTACCAAGTGGCTCCTGCAATCTGCCATCAAAAAGTTGGCAGGTCAGTTTTGTTTTCCAGGGAAAAGCGCCGTTGTTTCTGTTTGGGGGACTGTGGCTGGGAGTGGCCGGCTGGCTCCTTAGAACACAGGATACGCAGGATGGTTCCCAGACCCAAGGTGGCACCAGTGCCAAGTCGGGCTGGTTTGATAGCACCAAGTGGCTCCTGCAATCTGCCATCCAGAAGCGGGGCAGCTTACTTTTGTTTTCCAGGGAAACGGACCGAGGTTTTTTTCTGGGGGCCTATGGCTGGGAGTGACCGGCTGGCTCCTGAAAAGCTACGATAGGCAGGATGGTGACCAGACCCATGGTGGCACCAGTGCCAAGTTGGGCTGGTTTGATAGTACCAAGTGCCTCCTGCAATCTGCCATCAAAAAGTTGGCAGGCGAGTTTTGTTTTCCAGGGAAAAGCGCCGTTGTGTGTATTTTGGGGCCTGTGGCTGGGAGTGGCCAGCTGGCTCCTTAGAATCCACGATACGCAGGATGGTTCCCAGACCCAAGGTGGCACCAGTGCCAAGTCGGGCTGGTTTGTTAGTACTAAGTGGTTCCTGCAATCTGCCATCCAGAAGCGGGGCAGCTGAATTTTGTTTGCCAGAGAAAAAGGCTGTTGTTTGTGTTTCGGGGCCTGTGGCTGGCAGTGGACGGCTGGCTCCTGAAAATCCATGATACGCAGCATGGTTCCCAGACCCAAGGTGGCACCAGTGCCAAGTAGGGCTAGTTTCATAGTACCCAGTGGCTCCTGCAATCTGCCATCCAGAAGAGGGGCAGTTGAGTTTTGTTTTCCAGAGAAAAGGGCCGTGGTTTGTGTTTGGGGCCTATGGCTGAGAGTGACCGGCTGGCCCCTGAAAATCCACGATAGGAAGGATGGTTCCCAGATCCAAGGTGGCAGCAGTGCCAAGTTGTGCTGGTGTGATAGTCCCAAGTGGCTCCTGCAATCTGCCATCCAGAAGTGGGGCAGCTGAATTTTGTTTGCCAGAGAAAAAGGCTGTGGTTTTTGTTTGGGGGCCTATGGCTGGGAGTGGCCGGCTGGCTCCTGAAAATCCACTCTAGGCAGCATGGTTCCCAGACCCAAGGTGGCACCAGTGCCAAGTGGGGCTGGTTTCACAGTGTCAAGTGCCTCCTGCAATCTCCCATCCAGAAGCGGGGCAGCTGAGTTTTGTTTGCCTGTGAAACGGGCCGTTGTTTTTGATTGGGGTCTGTGGCCGAGAATGTTCAGCTGGCTCCTGACAATCCACAATATGCAGGATGGTTCCCAGACCCAAGGTGGCACCAGTGCCAAGTCTTGCTGGTTTGATAGTACCAAGTGGCTCCTGCAATCTGCCATCCAGAAGTGGTGCAGCTGAGTTTTGTTTGCCAGAGGAAAGGGCCGTGGGTTGTGTTTGGGGGCATATGGCTGGGAGTGGCCGGCTGTCTCATTAAAAAGATCGATACGCAGGATGGTTCCCAGACCCAAGGTGGCACCAGTGCCAAGTCGGGCTGTTTTTATAGTACCAAGTGCGTCCTGCAATTTGCCATCCAGAAGAGGGGCAGTTGAGTTTTGTTTGCCAGAGAAAGCGCCGTTGTTTGTGTTTGGGGGCTTGTGGCTGTGAGTGGCCGACTGGCGCCTTAGAATCTGCGATACGCAGCATGGTTCCCAGACCCAAGGTGGCACCATTTCCAAGTTGGGCTGGTTTGATAGTACCAAGTGGCTCCTGCAATCTGCCATCCAGAAGCGGGGCAGCTTACTTTTGTTTGCCAGGGAAACGGGCCGAGGTTTGTGTCTGGGGGCCTATGGCTGGGAGTGACCGGCTGGCTCCTGGAAAGCTACAATAGGCAGGATGGTGACCAGACCCATGGTGGCACCAGTGCCAAGTTGGGCTGGTTTGATAGTACCAAGTTGCTCCTGCAATCTGCCATCAAAAAGTTGGCAGGCGAGTTTTGTTTTCCAGGGAAAAGCGCCGTTGTTTGTGTTTGGGGGCCTGTGGCTGGGAGTGGCCGGCTGGCTCCTTAGAATCCACGATACGCAGGATGGTTCCCAGACCCAAGGTGGCACCAGTGCCAAGTCGGGCTGGTTTGATACTACCAAGTGGTTCCTGCAATCTGCCATCCAGAAGCAGGGCAGCTTACTTTTGTTTGCCAGGGAAACGGGCCGTGGGTTTTGTTTGGGGGCATATAGCTGAGAGTGGCCCGCTGGCCCCTGAAAATCCACGCTAGGCAGCATGGTTCCCAGATGCAAGGTGGCACCAGTGCCAAGTCGGGCTGGTTTGATGGTGCAAAGTGGCTCCTGCAATCTGCCATCCAGAAGCGGGGCAGCTGATTTTTGTTTGCCAGAGAAAAATTCCGTGGATTGTTTTTGGGGGCATATTGCTGGGAGTGGCCGGCTGGCTCCTTAAAATGCTCGATACGCATGATGGTTCCCAGGCCCAAGGTGTCACCACTACCAAGTCGGCCTGCGGTTTTAGTATCAAGTTCATCCTGCAATTTGCCATCCAGAAGAGGGGCAGTTGAGTTTTGTTTGCCAGAGAAACGGGCCGAGGTTTCTGTTTGGGGACATATGGCTGAGAGTGGCCGGCTGGCCCCTGAAAATCCACGATACACAACATGGTACCCAGATCCAAGGTGGCACCAGTGCCAAGTTGGGCTGGTTTGATAGTCCCAAGTGTCTCCTGCAATCTGCCATCCAGAAGCGGGGCAGCTTACTTTTGTTTGCCAGAGAAATAGGCCTAGGTTTTTGTTTGGGGGCCTGTGGCTAGGAGTGGCCTGCTGGCGCCTAAGAATCCAAGATACGCAGGATGTTTACCAGACCCATGGTGGCACCAGTGCCAAGTTGGGCTGGTTTGATAGTACCAAGTGGCTCCTGCAAACTCCATCAAAAAGTTGGCAGGCGTGTTTTGTTTTCCAGGGAACAGCGCCGTTGATTTTGTTTGGGGGCCTGTGGCTGGGAGTGGCCGGCTGGCTCCTTAGAATCCACGATACGCAGGATGGTTCCCAGACCCAAGGTGACACCAGTGCCAAGTCGGGCTGGTTTGATTACACCAAGTGGCTCCTGCAATCTGCCATCCATAAGTGAGGCAGCTAAGTTTTGTTTGCCAGAAAAAAGGGCCGTGGTTTTTGTTGGGGGCCTGTGGCTGGGAGTGGCCGGCTGGCTCCTTAAAATCCACGATAGGCAGGATGGTTCCCAGACCCAAGGTGGTACCAGTGCCAAGTCGGGCTGGTTTGATAGTACCAAGTGGCTCCTGCAATCTGCCATCCAGAAGCGGGGCAGCTTACTTTTGTTTGCCAGGGAAACGGGCCGAGCTTTGTGTCTCGGGGCCTATGGCAGGGAGTGACCGGCTGGCTCCTGAAAAGCTACGATAGGCAGGATGGTGACCAGACCCATGGTGGCACCACTGGCAAGTTGGGCTGGTTTGATAGTACCAAGTGGCTCCTGCAATCTGCAATCAAAAAGTTGGCAGGCGAGTTTTGTTTTCCAGGGAAAAGCGCCGTTGTGTGTGTTTTGGGGCCTGTGGCTGGGAGTGGCCAGCTGGCTCCTTAGAATCCACGATACGCAGGATGGTTCCCAGACCCAAGGTGGCACCAGTGCCAAGTCGGGCTGGTTTGTTAGTACCAAGTGGTTCCTGCAATCTGCCATCCAGAAGCGGGGCAGCTGAATTTTGTTTGCCAGAGTAAAAGGCTGTTGTTTGTGTTTCGGGGCCTGTGGCTGGCAGTGGACGGCTGGCTCCTGAAAATCCATGATACGCAGCATGGTTCCCAGACCCAAGGTGGCACCAGTGCCAAGTAGGGCTGGTTTCATAGTACCCAGTGGCTCCTGCAATCTGCCATCCAGAAGAGGGGCAGTTGAGTTTTGTTTTCCAGAGAAAAGGGCCGTGGTTTGTGTTTGGGGCCTATGGCTGAGAGTGACCGGCTGGCCCCTGAAAATCCACGATAGGAAGGATGATTCCCAGATCCAAGGTGGCACCAGTGCCATGTTGTGCTGGTGTGATAGTCCCAAGTGGCTCCTGCAATCTGCCATCCAGAAGCGGGGCAGCTGAATTTTGTTTGCCAGAGAAAAAGGCTGTGGTTTTTGTTTGGGGGCCTATGGCTGGGAGTGGCCGGCTGGCTCCTGAAAATCCATGATACGCAGCATGGTTCCCAGACCCAAGGTGGCACCAGTGCCAAGTGGGGCTGGTTTCACAGTGTCAAGTGCCTCCTGCAATCTCCCATCCAGAAGCGGGGCAGCTGAGTTTTGTTTGCCTGTGAAACGGGCCGTTTTTTTTGATTGGGGTCTGTGGCCGAGAGTGTCCAGCTGGCTCCTGACAATCCACAATACGCAAGATGGTTCCCAGACCCAAGGTGGCACCAGTGCCAAGTCGTGCTGGTTTGATAGTACCAAGTGCGTCCTGCAATTTGCCATCCAGAAGAGGGGCAGTTGAGTTTTGTTTGCCAGAGAAAAGCGCCGTTGTTTGTGTTTGTGGTCTTGTGGCTGGGAGTGGCCGACTGGCGCCTTAGAATCTGCTATACGCAGCATGGTTCCCAGACCCAAGGTGGTACCAGTGCCAAGTCGGGCTGGTTTGATAGTACCAAGTGGCTCCTGCAATCTGCCATCCAGAAGCGGGGCAGCTTACTTTTGTTTGCCAGGGAAACGGGCCGAGGTTTGTGACTGGGGGCCTATGGCTGGGAGTGACCGGCTGGCTCCTGAAAAGCTACAATAGGCAGGATGGTTACCAGACCCATGGTGGCACCAGTGCCAAGTTGGGCTGGTTTGATAGTACCAAGTTGCTCCTGCAATCTGCCATCAAAAAGTTGGCAGGCGAGTTTTGTTTTCCAGGGAAAAGCGCCGTTGTTTGTATTTGGGGGCCTGTGGCTGGGAGTGGCCGGCTGGCTCCTTAGAATCCACGATACGCAGGATGGTTCCCAGACCCAAGGTGGCACCAGTGCCAAGTCGGGCTGGTTTGATACTACCAAGTGGTTCCTGCAATCTGCCATCCAGAAGCGGGGCAGCTTACTTTTGTTTGCCAGGGAAACGGGCCGTGGGTTTTGTTTGGGGGCATATAGCTGAGAGTGGCCGGCTGGCCCCTGAAAATCCACGCTAGGCAGCATGGTTCCAGGATGCAAGGTGGCACCAGTGCCAAGTCGGGCTGGTTTGATGGGTCAAAGTGGCTCCTGCAATCTGCCATCCAGAAGCGGGGCAGCTGATTTTTGTTTGCCAGAGAAAAATTCCGTGGATTGTTTTTGGGGGCATATTGCTGGGAGTGGCCGGCTGGCTCCTTAAAATGCTCGATACGCATGATGGTTCCCAGGCCCAAGGTGTCACCACTACCAAGTCGGCCTGCGGTTTTAGTATCAAGTTCATCTTGCAATTTGCCATCCAGAAGAGGGGCAGTTGAGTTTTGTTTGCCAGAGAAACGGGCCGAGGTTTCTGTTTGGGGGCATATGGCTGAGAGTGGCCGGCTGGCCCCTGAAAATCCACGATACACAGCATGGTTCCCAGATCCAAGGTGGCACCAGTGCCAAGTTGGGCTGGTTTGATAGTCCCAAGTGTCTCCTGCAATCTGCCATCCAGAAGCGGGGCAGCTTACTTTTGTTTGCCAGAGAAATAGGCCTAGGTTTTTGTTTGGGGGCCTGTGGCTAGGAGTGGCCGGCTGGCTCCTAAGAATCCACGATACGCAGGATGTTTACCAGACCCATGGTGGCACCAGTGCCAAGTTGGGCTGGTTTGATAGTACCAAGTGGCTCCTGCAAACTCCATCAAAAAGTTGGCAGGCGTGTTTTGTTTTCCAGGGAACAGCGCCGTTGATTTTGTTTGGGGGCCTGTGGCTGGGAGTGGCCGGCTGGCTCCTTAGAATCCACGATAGGCAGGATGGTTCCCAGACCCAAGGTGGCACCAGTGCCAAGTCGGGCTGGTTTGATTACACCAAGTGACTCCTGCAATCTGCCATCCAGAAGTGAGGCAGCTAAGTTTTGTTTGCGAGAAAAAAGGGCCGTGGTTTTTGTTGGGGGCCTGTGGCTGGGAGTAGCCGGCTGGCTCCTTAAAATCCACGATAGGCAGGATGGTTCCCAGACCCAAGGTGGCACCAGTGCCAAGTCGGGCTGGTTTGATAGTACCAAGTGGCTCCTGCAATCTGCCATCCAGAAGCGGGGCAGCTGAGTTTTTATTGCCAGAGAAAAAGGCTGTGGTTTTTGTTTGGGGGCCTGTGGCTGGCAGTGGCCGGCTGGCTCCTGAAAATCCACGATACGCAGCATGGTTCCCAGACCCAAGGTGGCACCAGTACAAAGTGGGGCTCGTTTGACAGTGTCAAGTGCCTCCTGCAATCTCCCATCCAGAAGCGGGGCAGCTGAGTTTTTTTTGCCAGGGAAACGGACCTTTGTTTTTGATTGGGGTCTGTGGCCGAGAGTGGTCGGCTGTCTCCTGACAATCCACAATACGCAGGATGGTTCCCAGACCAAAGGTGGCACCAGTGCCAAGTCGGGCTGGTTTGATAGTACCAAGTGTCTCCTGCACTCTGCCATCCAGAAGCGGGGCAGCTGAGTTTTGTTTGCCAGAGAAAAGGGCCGTGGGTTGTGTTTGGGGGCATATGGCTGGGAGTGGCCACCTGGCTCCTTAAAATGCACGATACGCCGCATGGTAACCAGACGCAAGGTGGCACCAGTGCCAAGTCGGGCTGTTTTTGTAGTACCCAGTGGCTCCTGCAATTTGCCATCCAGAAGCGGGGCAGCTAAATTTTGTTTGCTAGAGAAAAGGGCTGTGGTTTGTGTTTGGGGGCCTATGGCCGAGAGTGGTAGGCTGGCCCCTGAAAATCAACGATAGGCAGGATGGTTCCCAGATCCAAGGTGGCACCAGTGCCAAGTAAGGCTGGTTGTATGGTTCAAAGTGACTCCTGCAATCTGCCATCCAGAAGCGGGACAGCTGAGTTTTTTTTGCCAGAGAAAAGGTCCGTGGTTTCTTTTTGGGGCATACGACTGGGAATTGCCGGCTGGCTCCTTAAAATGTTCGATACGCAGGATGGTTCCCAGAGCCAAGGTGGCACCACTGCCAAGTCGGGCTCTTTTTGTAGTACCAAGTGCGTCGTGCAATTTGCCATCCAGAAGAGGGGCAGTTGAGTTTTGTTTGCCAGAGAAAAGGGCCGAGGTTTGTGTTTGGGAGCATATGGCTGGGAATGACCGGCTGGCCCCTGAAAATCCACGATACGCCGGATGGTTCCCAGATCCAAGATGGTACCATTACCAAGTCGGGCTGCTTTGATAGTCCCAAGTGGCTCCTGCAAACTGCCACACCAGAAGCGGGGCAGCTGAGTTTTGTTTGCCAGGGAAATGAGCCGTTGTTTGTGTTTGGGGGCCTGTGGCTGGGAGTGTTCGGCTGGTTCCTGAATATGTACGATACGCAGGATTGTTCCCAGATCCAAGGTGGCAGCAGTGCCATGTTGGGCTGGTGTGATAGTCCCAAGTGGCTCCTGCAATCTGCCATCCAGAAGTGGGGCAGCTGATTTTTGTTTGCCAGAGAAAAGGTCCGTGGTTTGTGTTTGGGGGCATATGGCTGAGAGTGGCCGGCTGGCCCCTGAAAATCCACGATACACAGGATGGTTCCCAGATCCAAGGTGGCACCTGTGCCAAGTCGGGCTGATTTGATAGTACTAAGTAGCTCCTGCAATCTGCCATCCAGAAGCGGGGCAGCTTACTTTTGTTTGCCAGGGAAACGGGCCGAGGTTTCTGTTTGGGGGCCTATGGCTGGGAGTGACCGGCTGGCTCCTGAAAAGCTACAATAGGCAGGATGGTTCCCAGAGCCAAGGTGGCACCAGTGCCAAGTTGGGCTGGTTTGATAGTACCAAGTGGCTCCTGCAATCTGCCATCCAGAAGCGGGGCAGCTTACTTTTGTTTGCCAGAGAAATAGGCCTAGGTTTTTGTCTGGGGGCCTGTGGCTAGGAGTGGCCGGCTGGCTCCTAAGAATCCACGATACGCAGGATGTTTCCCAGACCCAAGGTGACACCAGTGCCAAGTTGGGCTGGTTTGATAGTACCAAGTGGCTCCTGCAAACTCCATCAAAAAGTTGGCAGGCGTGTTTTGTTTTCCAGGGAACAGCGCCGTTGATTTTGTTTGGGGGCCTGTGGCTGGGAGTGGCCGGCTGGCTCCTTAGAATCCACCATACGCAGGATGGTTCCCAGACCCAAGGTGGCACCAGTGCCAAGTCGGGCTGGTTTGATAGTCCCAAGTGGCTCCTGCAAACTGCCATCCAGAAGCGGGGCAGCTGAGTTTTGTTTGCCAGGGAAATGGGCCGTTGTTTGTGTTTGGGGGCCTGTGGCTGGGAGTGGTCGGCTGGTTCCTGAATATGTACGATACGCAGGATTGTTCCCAGACCCAAGGTGGCACCAGTGCCAAGTCGGGCTGGTTTGATGGTGCAAAGTGGCTCCTGCAATCTGCCATCCAGACGCGGGGCAGCGGATTTTTGTTTCCATGAGAAATGGTCCGTGGTTTGTTTTTGGGGGTATATGGCTGGGCCTGGCCGGCTGGCTCCTTAAAAAGCTCGATATGCAGGATGGTTCCCTGACACAAGGTGGCACCAGTGCCACGTCGGGCGGTTTTCGTAGTACAAAGTGCGTCCTAAAATTTGCCATCCAGAAGAGGGGCAGTTGAGTTTTGTTTGCCAGAGAAAAGGTCCGTGGTTTGTTTTTGGGGGCATATGGCTGAGAGTGGCTGGGTGGCCCCTGAAAATCCACGATACACAGGATGGTTCCCAGATCCAAGGTGGCACCTGTGCCAAGTCGGGCTGATTTGATAGTACTAAGTAGCTCCTGCAATGTGCCATCCAGAAGCGGGGCAGCTTACTTTTGTTTGCCAGGGAAACGGGCCGAGGTTTGTGTTTGGGGGCCTATGGCTGAGAGTGACCGGCTGGCTCCTGAAAAGCTACAATAGGCAGGATGGTGACCAGACCCATGGTGGCACCAGTGCCAAGTTGGGCTGGTTTGATAGTACCAAGTGGTTCCTGCAATCTGCCATCCAGAAGCAGGGCAGCTGAGTTTTGTTTGCCAGAGAAAAGGGCCTTGGTTTGTGTTTGGGGGCATATGGCTGGGTGTGGCCAGCTGGCTCCTTAAAATGCACGATATGCAACATGGCTCCCAGACCCAAGGTGGCACCAGTGCCAAGTTGGGCTGGTTTGATAGTACCAAGTGGCTCCTGCAATCTTCCATGATCACGTGGAGAAATACTTTCTGGTTTCAGCCTCATGCTCTTTCTTCTCTCCCTCAACTTCTCTATCACCTCTCATCTGGTTCACATGCGCTGTCTTCAAGGTCCACAGGCTACTTTTCACAGAATCTTCTGGCCTGATGAAGTAAGAATGATGAATAGAACAGAGCTGGGATCTATTTTCCAGTTTGGATAAAATGCATTCTGCACACAAATCCAAGGAGAACGGGCTGCCCCGATGCCCAGAAAATCTTTCACTCCTGCTAGTGTTCTACGTCAACCGCAACTTAGTCTGAAAGAAAAGCTTTTTCTCTGAGAGCATCTGAGAGGTTTGCATGAAGCACTGATATCTGACATATGCAATTTTGAATAGGAGAGGAAAAAGAAAATGGCAAGGAGTTTTTAATTTTAGTGGTTTCAATTTTAATTTCCGTGCACTTTTTCAAAACTTGTCAGCTCAAATGCCCATCAACATCTTTTAGTCATCTGTAAGTCAGTATTCATATAAAATGTGCTTCAAATCCAAAGAATTTCAAATTTGCACTCCAAGCTTCTATGCCTAGATTTATGATTTCCTACACATATTAGATGAAAGGAAGGCCTTTTTTACTGTGGGAGTGCTGGAACACTGGAACAGGTTGCCCAGAGAAGTTGTGGGTGTCCCATCCCTGAAAGTATTCAAGGTCACCTTGGACGGGGCTTGGAGCAGCAACAAAGGAGAAGCTTGATGGTAGAGAAACAAAGTCGGACTATAGAAGAAACTCGGATTGAAGTATAGGATCAAGTTTTCTCTCAGCTCTTGGGGTAAATTCAAAGTTGTACAAAATGACATTTATCTGTGCTATTCACTACTGTAACAGAAAGTTTCATGAAAACTGTACAGAAGATAGTAAATTTTAAAAGAGATAAGAATTACAGCATAAAATCCATGGGATAGGTTACAACATGAGACACTCTCTAAGAGAAAATCTCTTTGTTTCAGCACTTCATCGGGGTAAGATTTCATGAAGTGCCAAAGAAGGCGGCAAAATATCATTCGGGACATTATTTACTGGAATTCAGCCTGGCCATTAGTAGGAACTGCCTTTGAACATATCATGTAGATATACCACACACGCTTTCCCTTCACTGAAAAATTACTGTTTACAACAAATAAGCAATTGACGATCAAAATTGATTGAAAGCATCTTAAACATGTCAAGTATTTCATTGTAGATGATCTGTGATCCAAATGCTTCTTCCACCTTCGAGAGGGACAGAAGAATTCTTCCATATCATGATGGTTTAAAATTGTATCAACCAATGTTTTCTGCTGAAAAGATATCATCTATTTTTTTCTATTTTTGGAAGAAAATATTCCTAGACATACAACAGGTGAGAACTAAGTAATTTTAAAGAAACAAATGAAATGAAAATATTCTGTAAATAGAATGAAATGAAAAGCTGTGTTTTAAATAGGAGCTAAATATTAAACAGAATTTTTGTACCAGGCATTTGAATTACTGCACCAGCTCTTTTGCCCATCAAGAGAGGCATTTAGCATTTCAGTCTTTTCCAAGGTGTTCATGATCTGCTATGCTGATCTCTGTGTGTGCCTAGGTGTGTGTGGAGGGGGGGCATATGAAGGGGAGTGTGTATGTTTGCTTTACAATTGTTGTGGCAGATTCATGCCTCAGCTCCACATTTTGTTTTAAAAAGGTCACACCGAGTGGATATGAAGTTTACTATCAACAAGAGATCGATTCCCAAATCATCCATTTGACTCTCCCTTATAAATCATGTGCTTTGTTGCATATTTTATCAAATATACTTTCAAGCCAGATGGAGGAAGGAGGATGTGGGAATCCCTCCACCATCTTGCAACTTTTATGTAAGTAGGTTTTCAAGAAAATCATCATTTCTCTTTTAAATATGTCTGGAACAGGCATGATGGTAGTGTCAACCTGTTGGAGTTTTTGTTGCTGGAAGAAGTTGTACAAAAGGATTGGTTTTTACATTGACCAGTTACTGAATCAAGCGCAGGAATACATTGGAAATTTAGCTGGGGGTTCCTTTTCCCAGCAGACTACTTCTAGAACGAGCTTGTACACTGAAGCTGACTCTTTTGCTCTCTTTTTGTTTCTTTCCTATTTTCTTGGCTTCTTTGCCACTATCTAGACAATTTTGGAACTTTGTTCCCAACTAAAATGGTTTCAATAGTCTGATTGTGATCATACATTTTTACAAGGAATTTTTAAAATCTTTCCTCGAGTCCAGAAAGTCAAGGACTTAGATCTTTTTCTTCCCTTATCAATATTGCCATGAAATTGATAAATAAAGACCAACTCTTTATTTTTGTTTTTAACCCACGTAGATAATTCCCATCCATTAATCCATTTTGTGGACCAATAGCTGCCATTCTGATGGAAGCTGTCACTTCTTAACAATAGGCATTCTGTGACTATGTTGACTGCACTTTGGGTGAAGATCCTAACTGGTCTTAGATATACATAGGGAGAAATTTGCTCAGCCAGTGTCAGTCTTAAGCATGCGTATCAGAAGATCTTTCTAGAGCTGGGAATTTTCCCATGAAAGGGATTCAGTTAGGGAAGAGACACTTGTGCCAGAGTTTTACATTCTTCTTGAACACTGCTTAAGGAACTTAGATGCCATGTCCATTTGGATCTCTGTCTGCACAGAACTTTGTCATGCCAGCGCTTTGAAATGCATCTTGAAGAGAATTCACTAGCACAGAATGAAAGAGAGTGGAAGGGGTTGGTGGGGCTAACCAGGCCCAACCCCCCTGCCTAAACCAGGATACCTAGAGCCTCTTGCCCAGGATTCTATCTGGGTGTACTTTTAATGTCTTCGAAGATCCAGGCTCCACAATCTTTCTGGGCAGTCTGTGCCGTGGTTCAGTCACCCTGACAGTAAAGAAACATTTACTGATGTTCAAAGGCAATCTCCTGTATTTCAGTGTGTGCCCACTGCCTCTTGTCTTTTCCCTCAGCATCACTGAAAAGACACTGATTCCCTCCCCTTTGCACTATTGCTTCCATATGTATGTGTGATGCCATGTAGAGGTATGTCAAAAACCTCCCTGAAGCCCAGGCAGATAATATTCCCTTCATCTACCAGTCAAGTTGATTCATCAGAGGAGTTTAAAGTGATGTTCAGCATGAAATTCCCCTGAAAAATCATGCTAACTACATTATTTGGTCATCTGTCATGTGCCTGGCAAGGATTTCCAGGAAGAGCTGCTTCATCAACTTCCTGGGGATAAAAAAGAGGCTGGCTGGTTTGTACTATGGCGAGTCCTCTTAATTGCCTTTTTTGAAGATGGGTGTCATTTGCTAACATCCACTCTTTAGCCTCTGTTGTCGTCTACATCTTAGCAAAACGCTTTTCCACTATGTCTGGCTAGGAAAAACTGTGCCAGCACAGAAAACATCTCCCATCGTGTTCTAGAAGTTGCACGGATGTCTGCCAAGTGTTTGGCAGGAAGAAAAGAAAAGTTGTCCAAAACAGCTTCCAATCGAATGTTCCTGTGATTGGAAAAGTCAGGAGAGTGCAAAGGTACTGTTTTCTATCAGTTGGCAAGGTGCGCACACAATCCCAGTGTTGTACAGCTTGCTTCTTCACCTTCCCGAAGCTGCCGCTCTCGCCGGCTGCCGGAGCCCAAGAAGCGGCTTCTTCGCGCAAAGACGATTGTGCCGCTCACAGGGCTCTCCTTAGCGCGGCTTCTGCCGAAAGACGCCCGGCAGCGGCTCTTACCTCCGGAGAGCATCCTACCTTCGTCTTTAGCTCCTCTTCTCATCTACACCTCGGCAAAACGCTTTTCCACTATGTCTGGCTAGGAAAAACTGTGCCAGCACAGAAAACATCTCCCATCGTGTTCTAGAAGTTGCACGGATGTCTGCCAAGTGTTTGGCAGGAAGAAAAGAAAAGTTGTCCAAAACAGCTTCCAATCGAATGTTCCTGTGATTGGAAAAGTCAGGAGAGTGCAAAGGTACTGTTTTCTATCAGTTGGCAAGGTGCGCACACAATCCCAGTGTTGTACAGCTTGCTTCTTCACCTTCCCGAAGCTGCCGCTCTCGCCGGCTCCCGGAGCCCAAGAAGCGGCTTCTTCGCGCAAAGACGATTGTGCCGCTCACAGTGCTCTCCTTAGCGCGGCTTCTGCCGAAAGACGCCCGGCAGCGGCTCTTACCTCCGGAGAGCATCCTACCTTCGTCTTTCGCGTCTTTTGTAGTCTACATCTTAGCAAAACGCTTTTCCACTATGTCTGGCTAGGAAAAACTGTGCCAGCACAGAAAACATCTCCCATCGTGTTCTAGAAGTTGCACGGATGTCTGCCAAGTGTTTGGCAGGAAGAAAAGAAAAGTTGTCCAAAACAGCTTCCAATCGAATGTTCCTGTGATTGGAAAAGTCAGGAGAGTGCAAAGGTACTGTTTTCTATCAGTTGGCAAGGTGCGCACACAATCCCAGTGTTGTACAGCTTGCTTCTTCACCTTCCCGAAGCTGCCGCTCTCGCCGGCTCCCGGAGCCCAAGAAGCGGCTTCTTCGCGCAAAGACGATTGTGCCGCTCACAGTGCTCTCCTTAGCGCGGCTTCTGCCGAAAGACGCCCGGCAGCGGCTCTTACCTCCGGAGAGCATCCTACCTTCGTCTTTCGCGTCTTTTGTAGTCTACATCTTAGCAAAACGCTTTTCCACTATGTCTGGCTAGGAAAAACTGTGCCAGCACAGAAAACATCTCCCATCGTGTTCTAGAAGTTGCACGGATGTCTGCCAAGTGTTTGGCAGGAAGAAAAGAAAAGTTGTCCAAAACAGCTTCCAATCGAATGTTCCTGTGATTGGAAAAGTCAGGAGAGTGCAAAGGTACTGTTTTCTATCAGTTGGCAAGGTGCGCACACAATCCCAGTGTTGTACAGCTTGCTTCTTCACCTTCCCGAAGCTGCCGCTCTCGCCGGCTCCCGGAGCCCAAGAAGCGGCTTCTTCGCGCAAAGACGATTGTGCCGCTCACAGTGCTCTCCTTAGCGCGGCTTCTGCCGAAAGACGCCCGGCAGCGGCTCTTACCTCCGGAGAGCATCCTACCTTCGTCTTTCGCGTCTTTTGTAGTCTACATCTTAGCAAAACGCTTTTCCACTATGTCTGGCTAGGAAAAACTGTGCCAGCACAGAAAACATCTCCCATCGTGTTCTAGAAGTTGCACGGATGTCTGCCAAGTGTTTGGCAGGAAGAAAAGAAAAGTTGTTCAAAACAGCTTCCAATCGAATGTTCATGTGATTGGAAAAGTCAGGAGAGTGCAAAGGTACTGTTTTCTATCAGTTGGCAAGGTGCGCACACAATCCCAGTGTTGTACAGCTTGCTTCTTCACCTTCCCGAAGCTGCCGCTCTCGCCGGCTCCCGGAACCGAAGAAGCGGCTTCTTCGCGCAAAGACGATTGTGCCGCTCACAGGGCTCTCCTTAGCGCGGCTTCTGCCGAAAGACGCCCGGCAGCGGCTCTTAACTCCGGAGAGCATCCTACCTTCGTCTTTCGCGTCTTATGTAGTCTACATCTTAGCAAAACGCTTTTCCACTATGTCTGGCTAGGAAAAACCGTGCCAGCCCAGAAAACATCTCCCATCGTTTTCTAGAAGTTGCAGATATGTCTGCCAAGTGTTTGGCAGGAAGAAAAGAAAAGTTGTCCAAAACAGCTTCCAATCGAATGTTCCTGTGATTGGAAAAGTCAGGAGAGTGCAAAGGTACTGTTTTCTATCAGTTGGCAAGGTGCGCACACAATCCCAGTGTTGTACAGCTTGCTTCTTCACCTTCCCGAAGCTGCCACTCTCAGGAGGTAAGAGCCGCTGCCGGGCGTCTTTCGGCAGAAGCCGCGCTAAGGGGAGCACTGTGAGCGGCACAATCGTCTTTGCGCGAAGAACCCGCTTCTTGGGCTCCGGCAGCCGGCGAGAGCGGCAGCTTCGGGAAGGTGAAGAAGCAAGCTGTACAACACTGGGATTGTGTGCGCACCTTGCCAACTGATAGAAAACAGTACCTTTGCACTCTCCTGACTTTTCCAATCACAGGAACATTCGATTGGAAGCTGTTTTGGACAACTTTTCTTTTCTTCCTGCCAAACACTTGGCAGACATATCTGCAACTTCTAGAAAACGATGGGAGATGTTTTCTGGGCTGGCACGGTTTTTCCTAGCCAGACATAGTGGAAAAGCGTTTTGCTAAGATGTAGACTACAAAAGACGCGAAAGACGAAGGTAGGATGCTCTCCGGAGGTAAGAGCCGCTGCCGGGCGTCTTTCGGCAGAAGCCGCGCTAAGGAGAGCACTGTGAGCGGCACAATCGTCTTTGCGCGAAGAAGCCGCTTCTTGGGCTCCGGCAGCCGGCGAGAGCGGCAGCTTCGGGAAGGTGAAGAAGCAAGCTGTACAACACTGGGATTGTGTGCGCACCTTGCCAACTGATAGAAAACAGTACCTTTGCACTCTCCTGACTTTTCCAATCACAGGAACATTCGATTGGAAGCTGTTTTGGACAACTTTTCTTTTCTTCCTGCCAAACACTTGGCAGACATCCGTGCAACTTCTAGAACACGATGGGAGATGTTTTCTGTGCTGGCACAGTTTTTCCTAGCCAGACATAGTGGAGAAGCGTTTTGCTAAGATGTAGACTACATAAGACGCGAAAGACGAAGGTAGGATGCTCTCCGGAGGTAAGAGCCGCTGCCGGGCGTCTTTCGGCAGAAGCCGCGCTAAGGAGAGCACTGTGAGCGGCACAATCGTCTTTGCGCGAAGAAGCCGCTTCTTGGGCTCCGGCAGCCGGCGAGAGCGGCAGCTTCGGGAAGGTGAAGAAGCAAGCTGTACAACACTGGGATTGTGTGCGCACCTTGCCAACTGATAGAAAACAGTACCTTTGCACTCTCCTGACTTTTCCAATCACAGGAACATTCGATTGGAAGCTGTTTTGGACAACTTTTCTTTTCTTCCTGCCAAACACTTGGCAGACATCCGTGCAACTTCTAGAACACGATGGGAGATGTTTTCTGTGCTGGCACAGTTTTTCCTAGCCAGACATAGTGGAAAAGCTTTTTGCCGAGGTGTAGACTACATAAGACGCGAAAGACGAAGGTAGGATGCTCTCCGGAGGTAAGAGCCGCTGCCGGGCGTCTTTCGGCAGAAGCCGCGCTAAGGAGAGCACTGTGAGCGGCACAATCGTCTTTGCGCGAAGAAGCCGCTTCTTGGGCTCCGGCAGCCGGCGAGAGCGGCAGCTTCGGGAAGGTGAAGAAGCAAGCTGTACAACACTGGGATTGTGTGCGCACCTTGCCAACTGATAGAAAACAGTACCTTTGCACTCTCCTGACTTTTCCAATCACAGGAACATTCGATTGGAAGCTGTTTTGGACAACTTTTCTTTTCTTCCTGCCAAACACTTGGCAGACATCCGTGCAACTTCTAGAACACGATGGGAGATGTTTTCTGTGCTGGCACAGTTTTTCCTAGCCAGACATAGTGGAAAAGCTTGTTGCCGAGGTGTAGATGAGAAGAGGAGCTAAAGACGAAGGTAGGATGCTCTCCGGAGGTAAGAGCCGCTGCCGGGCGTCTTTCGGCAGAAGCCGCGCTAAGGAGAGCACTGTGAGCGGCACAATCGTCTTTGCGCGAAGAAGCCGCTTCTTGGGCTCCGGCAGCCGGCGAGAGCGGCAGCTTCGGGAAGGTGAAGAAGCAAGCTGTACAACACTGGGATTGTGTGCGCACCTTGCCAACTGATAGAAAACAGTACCTTTGCACTCTCCTGACTTTTCCAATCACAGGAACATTCGATTGGAAGCTGTTTTGGACAACTTTTCTTTTCTTCCTGCCAAACACTTGGCAGACATCCGTGCAACTTCTAGAACACGATGGGAGATGTTTTCTGTGCTGGCACAGTTTTTCCTAGCCAGACATAGTGGAAAAGCTTGTTGCCGAGGTGTAGATGAGAAGAGGAGCTAAAGACGAAGGTAGGATGCTCTCCGGAGGTAAGAGCCGCTGCCGGGCGTCTTTCGGCAGAAGCCGCGCTAAGGAGAGCACTGTGAGCGGCACAATCGTCTTTGCGCGAAGAAGCCGCTTCTTGGGCTCCGGCAGCCGGCGAGAGCGGCAGCTTCGGGAAGGTGAAGAAGCAAGCTGTACAACACTGGGATTGTGTGCGCACCTTGCCAACTGATAGAAAACAGTACCTTTGCACTCTCCTGACTTTTCCAATCACAGGAACATTCGATTGGAAGCTGTTTTGGACAACTTTTCTTTTCTTCCTGCCAAACACTTGGCAGACATCCGTGCAACTTCTAGAACACGATGGGAGATGTTTTCTGTGCTGGCACAGTTTTTCCTAGCCAGACATAGTGGAAAAGCGTTTTGCTAAGATGTAGACGACAACAGAGGCTAAAGAGTGGATGTTAGCAAATGACACCCATCTTCAAAAAAGGCAATTAAGAGGACTCGCCATAGTACAAACCAGCCAGCCTCTTTTTTATCCCCAGGAAGTTGATGAAGCAGCTCTTCCTGGAAATCCTTGCCAGGCACATGACAGATGACCAAATAATGTAGTTAGCATGATTTTTCAGGGGAATTTCATGCTGAACATCACTTTAAACTCCTCTGATGAATCAACTTGACTGGTAGATGAAGGGAATATTATCTGCCTGGGCTTCAGGGAGGTTTTTGACATACCTCTACATGGCATCACACATACATATGGAAGCAATAGTGCAAAGGGGAGGGAATCAGTGTCTTTTCAGTGATGCTGAGGGAAAAGACAAGAGGCAGTGGGCACACACTGAAATACAGGAGATTGCCTTTGAACATCAGTAAATGTTTCTTTACTGTCAGGGTGACTGAACCACGGCACAGACTGCCCAGAAAGATTGTGGAGCCTGGATCTTCGAAGACATTAAAAGTACACCCAGATAGAATCCTGGGCAAGAGGCTCTAGGTATCCTGGTTTAGGCAGGGGGGTTGGGCCTGGTTAGCCCCACCAACCCCTTCCACTCTCTTTCATTCTGTGCTAGTGAATTCTCTTCAAGATGCATTTCAAAGCGCTGGCATGACAAAGTTCTGTGCAGACAGAGATCCAAATGGACATGGCATCTAAGTTCCTTAAGCAGTGTTCAAGAAGAATGTAAAACTCTGGCACAAGTGTCTCTTCCCTAACTGAATCCCTTTCATGGGAAAATTCCCAGCTCTAGAAAGATCTTCTGATACGCATGCTTAAGACTGACACTGGCTGAGCAAATTTCTCCCTATGTATATCTAAGACCAGTTAGGATCTTCACCCAAAGTGCAGTCAACATAGTCACAGAATGCCTATTGTTAAGAAGTGACAGCTTCCATCAGAATGGCAGCTATTGGTCCACAAAATGGATTAATGGATGGGAATTATCTACGTGGGTTAAAAACAAAAATAAAGAGTTGGTCTTTATTTATCAATTTCATGGCAATATTGATAAGGGAAGAAAAAGATCTAAGTCCTTGACTTTCTGGACTCGAGGAAAGATTTTAAAAATTCCTTGTAAAAATGTATGATCACAATCAGACTATTGAAACCATTTTAGTTGGGAACAAAGTTCCAAAATTGTCTAGATAGTGGCAAAGAAGCCAAGAAAATAGGAAAGAAACAAAAAGAGAGCAAAAGAGTCAGCTTCAGTGTACAAGCTCGTTCTAGAAGTAGTCTGCTGGGAAAAGGAACCCCCAGCTAAATTTCCAATGTATTCCTGCGCTTGATTCAGTAACTGGTCAATGTAAAAACCAATCCTTTTGTACAACTTCTTCCAGCAACAAAAACTCCAACAGGTTGACACTACCATCATGCCTGTTCCAGACATATTTAAAAGAGAAATGATGATTTTCTTGAAAACCTACTTACATAAAAGTTGCAAGATGGTGGAGGGATTCCCACATCCTCCTTCCTCCATCTGGCTTGAAAGTATATTTGATAAAATATGCAACAAAGCACATGATTTATAAGGGAGAGTCAAATGGATGATTTGGGAATCGATCTCTTGTTGATAGTAAACTTCATATCCACTCGGTGTGACCTTTTTAAAACAAAATGTGGAGCTGAGGCATGAATCTGCCACAACAATTGTAAAGCAAACATACACACTCCCCTTCATATGCCCCCCCCTCCACACACACCTAGGCACACACAGAGATCAGCATAGCAGATCATGAACACCTTGGAAAAGACTGAAATGCTAAATGCCTCTCTTGATGGGCAAAAGAGCTGGTGCAGTAATTCAAATGCCTGGTACAAAAATTCTGTTTAATATTTAGCTCCTATTTAAAACACAGCTTTTCATTTCATTCTATTTACAGAATATTTTCATTTCATTTGTTTCTTTAAAATTACTTAGTTCTCACCTGTTGTATGTCTAGGAATATTTTCTTCCAAAAATAGAAAAAAATAGATGATATCTTTTCAGCAGAAAACATTGGTTGATACAATTTTAAACCATCATGATATGGAAGAATTCTTCTGTCCCTCTCGAAGGTGGAAGAAGCATTTGGATCACAGATCATCTACAATGAAATACTTGACATGTTTAAGATGCTTTCAATCAATTTTGATCGTCAATTGCTTATTTGTTGTAAACAGTAATTTTTCAGTGAAGGGAAAGTGTGTGTGGTATATCTACATGATATGTTCAAAGGCAGTTCCTACTAATGGCCAGGCTGAATTCCAGTAAATAATGTCCCGAATGATATTTTGCCGCCTTCTTTGGCACTTCATGAAATCTTACCCCGATGAAGTGCTGAAACAAAGAGATTTTCTCTTAGAGAGTGTCTCATGTTGTAACCTATCCCATGGATTTTATGCTGTAATTCTTATCTCTTTTAAAATTTACTATCTTCTGTACAGTTTTCATGAAACTTTCTGTTACAGTAGTGAATAGCACAGATAAATGTCATTTTGTACAACTTTGAATTTACCCCAAGAGCTGAGAGAAAACTTGATCCTATACTTCAATCCGAGTTTCTTCTATAGTCCAACTTTGTTTCTCTACCATCAAGCTTCTCCTTTGTTGCTGCTCCAAGCCCCGTCCAAGGTGACCTTGAATACTTTCAGGGATGGGACACCCACAACTTCTCTGGGCAACCTGTTCCAGTGTTCCAGCACTCCCACAGTAAAAAAGGCCTTCCTTTCATCTAATATGTGTAGGAAATCATAAATCTAGGCATAGAAGCTTGGAGTGCAAATTTGAAATTCTTTGGATTTGAAGCACATTTTATATGAATACTGACTTACAGATGACTAAAAGATGTTGATGGGCATTTGAGCTGACAAGTTTTGAAAAAGTGCACGGAAATTAAAATTGAAACCACTAAAATTAAAAACTCCTTGCCATTTTCTTTTTCCTCTCCTATTCAAAATTGCATATGTCAGATATCAGTGCTTCATGCAAACCTCTCAGATGCTCTCAGAGAAAAAGCTTTTCTTTCAGACTAAGTTGCGGTTGACGTAGAACACTAGCAGGAGTGAAAGATTTTCTGGGCATCGGGGCAGCCCGTTCTCCTTGGATTTGTGTGCAGAATGCATTTTATCCAAACTGGAAAATAGATCCCAGCTCTGTTCTATTCATCATTCTTACTTCATCAGGCCAGAAGATTCTGTGAAAAGTAGCCTGTGGACCTTGAAGACAGCGCATGTGAACCAGATGAGAGGTGATAGAGAAGTTGAGGGAGAGAAGAAAGAGCATGAGGCTGAAACCAGAAAGTATTTCTCCACGTGATCATGGAAGATTGCAGGAGCCACTTGGTACTATCAAACCAGCCCGACTTGGCACTGGTGCCACTATGGGTCTGGGAGCCATGTTGCATATCGTGCATTTTAAGGAGCCAGCTGGCCACACACAGCCATATGCCCCCAAACACAAACCAAGCCCTTTTCTCTGGCAAACAAAACTCAGCTGCCCTGCTTCTGGATGGCAGATTGCAGGAGCCACTTGGTACTATCAAACCAGCCCAACTTGGCACTGGTGCCACCTTGGCTCTGGGAACCATCCTGCCTATTGTAGCTTTTCAGGAGCCAGCCGGTCACTCCCAGCCATAGGCCCCCAAACAGAAACCTCGGCCCGTTTCCCTGGCAAACAAAAGTAAGCTGCCCCGCTTCTGGATGGCAGATTGCAGGAGCTACTTAGTACTATCAAATCAGCCCGACTTGGCACAGGTGCCACCTTGGATCTGGGAACCATCCTGTGTATCGTGGATTTTCAGGGGCCACCCAGCCACTCTCAGCCATATGCCCCCAAAAACAAACCACGGACCTTTTCTCTGGCAAACAAAACTCAACTGCCCCTCTTCTGGATGGCAAATTTTAGGACGCACTTTGTACTACGAAAACCGCCCGACGTGGCACTGGTGCCACCTTGTGTCAGGGAACCATCCTGCATATCGAGCTTTTTAAGGAGCCAGCCGGCCAGGCCCAGCCATATACCCCCAAAAACAAACCACGGACCATTTCTCATGGAAACAAAAATCCGCTGCCCCGCGTCTGGATGGCAGATTGCAGGAGCCACTTTGCACCATCAAACCAGCCCGACTTGGCACTGGTGCCACCTTGGGTCTGGGAACAATCCTGCGTATCGTACATATTCAGGAACCAGCCGAACACTCCCAGCCACAGGCCCCCAAACACAAACAACGGCCCATTTCCCTGGCAAACAAAACTCAGCTGCCCCGCTTCTGGATGGCAGTTTGCAGGAGCCACTTGGGACTATCAAACCAGCCCGACTTGGCACTGGTGCCACCTTGGGTCTGGGAACCATCCTGCGTATGGTGGATTCTAAGGAGCCAGCCGGCCACTCCCAGCCACAGGCCCCCAACAAAAACCACGGCCCTTTTTTCTGGCAAACAAAACTTAGCTGCCTCACTTCTGGATGGCAGATTGCAGGAGCCACTTGGTGTAATCAAACCAGCCCGACTTGGCACTGGTGCCACCTTGGGTCTGGGAACCATCCTGCGTATCGTGGATTCTAAGGAGCCAGCCGGCCACTCCCAGCCACAGGCCCCCAAACAAAATCAACGGCGCTGTTCCCTGGAAAACAAAACACGCCTGCCAACTTTTTGATGGAGTTTGCAGGAGCCACTTGATACTATCAAACCAGCCCGACTTGGCACTGGTGCCACCTTGGGTCTGGGAAACATCCTGCGTATCGTGGATTCTTAGGAGCCAGCCGGCCACTCCTAGCCACAGGCCCCCAGACAAAAACCTAGGCCTATTTCGCTGGCAAACAAAAGTAAGCTGCCCCGCTTCTGGATGGCAGATTGCAGGAGACACTTGGTACTATCAAACCAGCCCAACTTGGCACTGGTGCCACCTTGGATCTGGGAACCATGCTGTGTATCATGGATATTCAGGGGCCAGCCGGCCACTCTCAGCCATATGTCCCCAAACAGAAACCTCGGCCCGTTTCTCTGGCAAACAAAACTCAACTGCCCCTCTTCTGGATGGCAAATTGCAGGATGAACTTGATACTAAAACCGCAGGCCGACTTGGTAGTGGTGACACCTTGGACCTGGGAACCATCATGCGTATCGAGCATTTTAAGGAGCCAGCCGGCCACTCCCAGCAATATGCCCCCAAAAACAATCCACGGAATTTTTCTCTGGCAAACAAAAATCAGCTGCCCCGCTTCTGGATGGCAGATTGCAGGAGCCACTTTGCACCATCAAACCAGCCCGACTTGGCACTGGTGCCACCTTGCATCTGGGAACCATGCTGCCTAGCGTGGATTTTCAGGAGCCAGCCGGCCACTCTCAGCCATAGGCCCCCAAACAAAACCCACGGCCCATTTCCCTGGCAAACAAAATTAAGCTGCCCCGCTTCTGGATGGCAGATTGCAGGACGCACTTGGTAGTATCAAACCAGCCCGACTTGGCACTGGTGCCACCTTGGGTCTGGGAACCATCCTGCGTATTGTGGGTTCAAAGGAGCCAGCCGGCCACTGCCAGCCACAGGCCCCCAAATACAAACAACGGCGCTTTTCCCTGGAAAACAAAACTCGCCTGACAACTTTTTGATGGCAGATTGCAGGAGCCACTTGGTACTATCAAACCAGCCCAACTTGGCACTGGTGCCACCATGGGTCTGGTCACCATCCTGCCTATCGTAGCTTTTCAGGAGCCAGCCGGTCACTCCCAGCCATAGGTCCCCAGACACAAACCTCGGCCTGTTTCCCTGGCAAACAAAAGTAAGCTGCCCCACTTCTGGATGGCAGATTGCAGGAGCCACTTTGCACCATCAAACCAGCCCAACTTGGCACTGGTGCCACCTCTGGTCTGGGAACCATCCTGCGTATCGTGGGTTCTAAGGAGCCAGCTGGCCACTCCCAGCCACAGGCCCCCAAACACAAACAACGGCGCTTTTCCCTGGAAAACAAAACTCGCCTGCCAACTTTTTGATGGCAGATTGCCGGAGCCACTTGGTACTATCAAACCAGCCCAACGTGGCACTGGTGCCACAATGGGTCTGGTCACCATCCTGCCTATCGTAGCTTTTCAGGAGCCAGTTGGTCACTCCCAGCAATAGGCCCCCAGACACAAACCTCGGCCCGTTTCCCTGGCAAACAAAAGTAAGCTGCCCCGCTTCTGCATGGCAGATTGCAGGAGCTATTTAGTACTATCAAACCAGCCCGACTTGGCACTGGTGACACCTCTGGTCTGGGAACCATCCTGCCTATCGTGGATTTTCAGGGGCCAGCCGGCCACTCTAAGCCATATGCCCCCAAAAACAAACCACGGCCCTTTTCTCTGGCAAACAAAACTCAACTGCCCCTCTTCTGGATGGCAAATTTTAGGACGCACTTTGTACTACGAAAACCGCCCGACGTGGCACTGGTGCCACCTTGTGTCAGGGAACCATCCTGCATATCGAGCTTTTTAAGGGGCCAGCCGGCCACGCCCAGCCATATACCCCCAAAAACAAACCACGGATCATTTCTCATGGAAACAAAAATCCGCTGCCCCGCGTCTGGATGGCAGATTGCAGGAGCCACTTTGCACCATCAAACCAGCCCGACTTGGCACTGGTGCCACCATGGGTCTGGGAACAATCCTGCATATCGTGGATTCTAAGGAGCCAGCCGGCCACTCCCAGCCACAGGCCCCCAAACAAAAACAACGGCGCTTTTCCCTGGAAAACAAAACTCGCCTGCCAACATTTTGATGGCAGATTGCAGGAGCCACTTGGTGCTATCAAACCAGCCCAACTTGGCACTGGTGCCACCATGGGTCTGGTCACCATCCTGCCTATCGTAGCTTTTCAGGAGCCAGCCGGTCACTCCCAGCCATAGACCCCCAGACACAAACCTCGGCCCGTTTCCCTGGAAAACAAAAGTAAGCTGCCCCGATTCTGGATGGCAGATTGCAGGAGCCACTTGGTACTATCAAATCAGCCCAACTTGGCACTGGTGCCACCATGGGTCTGGTAAACATCCTGCCTATCGTAGCTTTTCAGGAGCCAGCCGGTCACTCCCTGCCATAGGCCCCCAGACACAAACCTCGGCCCGTTTCCCTGGCAAACCAAAGTAAACTGCCCCGCTTTTGGATGGCAGATTGCAGGATGCATTTGGTACTATCAAACCTGCCCGACTTGGCCCTCGTGCAACCTTGGCTCTGGGAACCATGCTGCGTAACGTAGATTCTACGAGGACAGGCGGCCACTCCCAGCCACAGGCCTCTAAACAAAAACAACGGCGCTTTTCCCTGGAAAACAAAACTCGCCTGCCAAATTTTTGATGGCAGATTGCAGGAGCCACTTGGTACTATCAAACCAGCCCAACTTGGTACTGGTGCCACCATGGGTCTGGTAACCATCCTGCCTATCGTAGCTTTTCAGGAGCCAGCCGGTCACTCCCAGCCATAGGCCCCCAGACAAATATCTCGGCCCGTTTCCCTGGCAAACAAAAGTAAGCTGCCCCGCTTCTGGATGGCAGATTACAGCAGCCACATGGTACTATCAAACCAGGCCAACATGGCACTGGTGCCACCTTGGCTCTGGGAACCATCCTGCCTATCGTGGATTTTCAGGCGCCAGCCGGCCACTCTCAGCCATATGCCCCCAAACACATACCACGGCCCTTTGCTCTGGCAAACAAAACTCAACTGCCCCTCTTCTGGATGGCAAATTGCAGGACGCACTTGGTACTACGAAAACAGCCCGACTTGGCAGTGATGCCACCTTGGGTCAGGGAACAATCCTGCGTATCGATCTTTTTAAGGAGCCAGCCGGCCACGTCCAGCCATATACCCCCAAAAACAAACCACGGAACTTTTCTCCAGCAAACAAAAATCCGCTGCCCCGCGTCTAAATGGCAGATTTCAGGAGCTATTTAGTATTATCAAACCAGCCCGACTTGGCACTGGTGCCACCATGAGTCTGGTAACCATCCTGCCTATCGTAGCTTTTCAGTAGCCAGCCGGTCACTCCCAGCCATAGGCCCCCAGACACAAACCTCGGCCCGTTTCCCTGGGAAACAAAAGTAAGCTGACCCGCTTCTGGATGGCAGATTGCAGGAGCCACTTGGTACTATCAAACCAGCCCAACTTGGCACTGGTGCCACCTTGGCTCTGGGAACCATCCTGCGTATCCTGGGTTCAAAGGAGGCAGCCGGCCACTCCCAGCCATAGGCCTCTAAACAAGAACAACGGCGCTTTTCCCTGGAAAACAAAAGTCGCCTGACAACTTTTTGATGGCAGATTGCAGGAGCCACTTGGTACTATCAAACCAGCCCAACTTGGCACTGGTGCCACCATGGGTCTGGTCACCATCCTGCCTATCGTAGCTTTTCAGGAGCCAGCTGCTCACTCCCAGCCATAGGCCCCCAGACAAATATCTCGGCCCGTTTCCCTGGGAAACAAAAGTAAGTTACCCCGCTTCTGGATGGCAGATTGCAGGAGTCACTTTGCACCATCAAACCAGCCCGACTTGGCACTGGTGCCACCTCTGGTCTGGGACCCATCCTGCGTATCGTGGATTCTAAGGAGACAGCTGGCCACTCCCAGCCACAGGCCCCCAAACACAAACAACGGCGCTTTTCCCTGGAAAACAAAACTCGCTTGCCAACTTTTTGATGGCAGATTGCAGGAGCCACTTGGTACTATCAAACCACCCCAACTTGGCAACAAGTGGTTCCTGCAATCTGACATCCAGAAGCGGGGCAGCTTACTTTTGTTTGCCAGGGAAATGGACCGTTGTTTGTGTTTGGAGGCGTATGGCTGGGAGTGGCCGACTGGCTCCTTAAAATCCACGATACGCAGCATGGTTCCCAGACCAGAGGTGGCACCAGTGCCAAGTCGGGCTGGTTTGATAGTACCAAGTGGCTCCTGCAATCTGCTATCCAGAAGCGGGGCATCTTACTTTTGTTTGCCAGGGAAACGGGCCGGGCTTTCTGTCTCGGGGCCTATGGCAGGGAGTGACCGGCTGGCTCCTGAAAAGCTACGATAGGCAGGATGGTGACCAGACCCATGGTGGCACCAGTGCCAAGTTGGGCTGGTTTGATAGTACCAAGTGGCTCCTGCAATCTGCCATCAAAAAGTTGGCAGGCGAGTTTTGTTTTCCAGGGAAAAGCGCCATTGTTTGTGTTTGGGGGCCTGTGGCTGGGAGTGGCCGACTGGCTCCTTAGAATCCATTATACGCAGGATGGGTCCCAGACCAGAGGTGGCACCAGTGCCAAGTCGGGCTGGTTTGATAGTACCAAGTGGCTCCTGCAATCTGCCATCCAGAAGCGGGGCAGCTTACTTTTGTTTGCCAGGGAAACGGGCCGAGGTTTGTGACTGGGGACCTATGGCTGGGAGTGACCGGCTGGCTCCTGAAAAGTTACGATAGGCAGGATTGTGACCAGACCCATGGTGGCACCAGTGCCAAGTTGGGCTGGTTTGATAGTACCAAGTGGCTCCTGTAATCTGCCATCAAATAGTTGTCAGGCGAGTTTTGTTTTCCAGGGAAAAGCGCCGTTGTTTGTGTTTGGGGGCCTGTGGTAGGGAGTGGCCGGCTGGCTAATTAGAATCCACGATACGCAGGATGGTTCCCAGACCAGAGGTGGCACCAGTGCCAAGACGGGCTAGTTTGATGGTGCAAAGTGGCTCCTGCAATCTGCCATCCAGAAGCGGGGTAGCTTACTTTTGTTTGCCAGGGAAACGGGCCGAGGTTTTTCTCTGGGGGCCTATGGCGGGGAGTGACCGGCTGGCTCCTGAAAAGATAAGATAGGCAGGATGGTGACCAGACCCATGGTGGCACCAGTGCCAAGTTGGGCTGATTTGATAAAACCAAGTGGCTCCTGCAATCTGCCATCAAAAAGTTGGCAGGAGAGTTTTGTTTTCCAGGGAAAAGCGCCGTTGTTTGTGTTTGGGGGCGTGTGGCTGGGAGTGGCCGGCTGGCTCCTTAGAATCCACGATACGCAGCATGGTATCCAGACCCAAGGTGGCACCAGTGCCAAGTTTTGCTGGTTTGATAGTACCAAGTGGTTCCTGCAATCTGCCATCCAGAAGCAGGGCAGCTTACTTTTGTTTGCCAGGGAAACGGGCCGAGGTTTTTGTCTGGGGGCCTATGGCTGGGAGTGACCGGCTGGCTCCTGAAAAGCTACGATAGGCAGGATGGTGACCAGACCCATGGTGGCACCAGTCCCAAGTTGGGCTGATTTGATAGTACCAAGTGGCTCCTGCAATCTGCCGTCAAAATTTGGCAGGCGAGTTTTTCTTTTCCAGGGAAAAGCGCCGTTGTTTGTGTTTGGGGGACTGTGGCTGGGAGTGGCCGGCTGGCTGCTTAGAATCCACGATACGCAGGATGGTTCCCAGACCCAAGGTGGCACCAGTGCCAAGTCGGGCTAGTATGATGGTGCAAAGTGGCTCCTGCAATCTGCCATCCAGAAGCGGGGCAGCTGACTTTTGTTTGCCAGGGAAACGGTCCGAGTTTTGTGTCTCGGGGCCTATGGCTGGGAGTGACCGGCTGGCTCCTGAAAAGCTACGATAGGCAGGATGGTGACCAGACCCATGGTGGCACCAGTGCCAAGTTGGGCTGGTTTGATAGTACCAAGTGGCTCCTGCAATCTGCCATCAAAATGTCGACAGGCGAGTTTTGTTTTCCGGGGAAAAGCGCCGTTGTTTGTGTTTGGGGGCCTGTGGCTGGGAGTGGCCGGCTGGCTCCTTAGAATCCACGATACGCAGGATGGTTCCCAGACCTGAGGTGGCACCAGTGCCAAGTCGGGCTGGTTTTATAGTACCAAGTGCGTCCTGCAATCTGCCATCCAGAAGCGGGGCAGCTTACTTTTGTTTGCCAGGGAAACGGGCCGAGCTTTGTGTCAGGGGGCCTATGGCTGGGAGTGACCGGCTGGCTCCTGAAAAGCTACGATAGGCAGGATGGTGACCAGACCCATGGTGGCACCAGTGCCATGTTCGGCTGATTTCATAGTACCAAGTGGCTCCTGCAATCTGCCATCAAAAAGTCGGCAGGCGAGTTTTGTTTTCCAGGGAAAAGCGCCGTTGTTTGTGTCTGCGGGCCTGTGGCTGGAGTGACCGGCTGGCTCCTTAGAATCCACGATACGCAGCATGGTTCCCAGACCCAAGGTGGCACCAGTGCCAAGTCGGGCTGGTTTGATAGTACCAAGTGGTTCCTGCAATCTGCCATCAAAAAGTTGGCAGGCGAGTTTTGTTTTCCAGGGAAAAGCGTCGTTGTTTGTGTTTGGGGGCTTGTGGCTGGGAGTGGCCGGCTGGCTCCTTAGAATCCACGATACGCAGCATGGTTCCCAGACCAGAGGTGGCACCAGTGCCAAGTCGGGCTGGTTTGATAGTACCAAGTGGCTCCTGCAATCTGCAATCCAGAAGCGGGGCAGCTTACTTTTGTTTGCCAGGGAAACGGGCCGGGCTTTCTGTCTCGGGGTCTATGGCAGGGAGTGACCGGCTGGCTCCTGAAAAGCTACGATAGGCAGGATGGTGACCAGACCCATGGTGGCACCAGTGCCAAGTTGGGCTGGTTTGATAGTACCAAGTGGCTCCTGCAATCTGCCATCAAAAAGTTGGCAGGCGAGTTTTGTTTTCCAGGGAAAAGCGCCATTGTTTGTGTTTGGGGACCTGTGGTTGGGAGTGCCCGGCTGGCTCCTTAGAAACCACGATACGCAGCATGGTTACCAGACAAGAGGTGCCACCAGTGCCAAGTTGTGCTGGTTTGATACTACCAAGTGGTTCCTGCAATCTGCCATCCAGAAGCGGGGCAGCTTACTTTTGTTTGCCACGGAAACGGGCCGTTGTTTGTGTTTGGGGGCCTGTGGCTGGGAGTGGCCGACTGGCTCCTTAGAATCCATTATACGCAGGATGGGTCCCAGACCAGAGGTGGCACCAGTGCCAAGTCGGGCTGGTTTGATAGTACCAAGTGGCTCCTGCAATCTGCCATCCAGAAGCGGGGCAGCTTACTTTTGTTTGCCAGGGAAACGGGCCGAGGTTTGTGACTGGGGACCTATGGCTGGGAGTGACCGGCTGGCTCCTGAAAAGTTACGATAGGCAGGATTGTGACCAGACCCATGGTGGCACCAGTGCCAAGTTGGGCTGGTTTGATAGTACCAAGTGGCTCCTGTAATCTGCCATCAAATAGTTGGTAGGCGAGTTTTGTTTTCCAGGGAAAAGCGCCGTTGTTTGTGTTTGGGGGCCTGTGGTAGGGAGTGGCCGGCTGGCTAATTAGAATCCACGATACGCAGGATGGTTCCCAGACCAGAGGTGGCACCAGTGCCAAGACGGGCTAGTTTGATGGTGCAAAGTGGCTCCTGCAATCTGCCATCCAGAAGCGGGGTAGCTTACTTTTGTTTGCCAGGGAAACGGGCCGAGGTTTTTCTCTGGGGGCCGAAGGCGGGGAGTGACCGGCTGGCTCCTGAAAAGATAAGATAGGCAGGATGGTGACCAGACCCATGGTGGCACCAGTGCCAAGTTGGGCTGATTTGATAAAACCAAGTGGCTCCTGCAATCTGCCATCAAAAAGTTGGCAGGAGAGTTTTGTTTTCCAGGGAAAAGCGCCGTTGTTTGTGTTTGGGGGCGTGTGGCTGGGAGTGGCCGGCTGGCTCCTTAGAATCCACGATACGCAGCATGGTATCCAGACCCAAGGTGGCACCAGTGCCAAGTTTTGCTGGTTTGTTAGTACCAAGTGGTTCCTGCAATCTGCCATCCAGAAGCAGGGCAGCTTACTTTTGTTTGCCAGGGAAACGGGCCGAGGTTTTTGTCTGGGGGCCTATGGCTGGGAGTGACCGGCTGGCTCCTGAAAAGCTACGATAGGCAGGATGGTGACCAGACCCATGGTGGCACCAGTCCCAAGTTGGGCTGATTTGATAGTACCAAGTGGCTCCTGCAATCTGCCGTCAAAATTTGGCAGGCGAGTTTTTATTTTCCAGGGAAAAGCGCCGTTGTTTGTGTTTGGGGGACTGTGGCTGGGAGTGGCCGGCTGGCTGCTTAGAATCCACGATACGCAGGATGGTTCCCAGACCCAAGGTGGCACCAGTGCCAAGTCGGGCTAGTATGATGGTGCAAAGTGGCTCCTGCAATCTGCCATCCAGAAGCGGGGCAGCTGACTTTTGTTTGCCAGGGAAACGGTCCGAGCTTTGTGTCTCGGGGCCTATGGCTGGGAGTGACCGGCTGGCTCCTGAAAAGCTACGATAGGCAGGATGGTGACCAGACCCATGGTGGCACCAGTGCCAAGTTGGGCTGGTTTGATAGTACCAAGTGGCTCCTGCAATCTGCCATCAAAATGTCGACAGGCGAGTTTTGTTTTCCGGGGAAAAGCGCCGTTGTTTGTGTTTGGGGGCCTGTGGCTGGGAGTGGCCGGCTGGCTCCTTAGAATCCACGATACGCAGGATGGTTCCCAGACCTGAGGTGGCACCAGTGCCAAGTCGGGCTGGTTTTATAGTACCAAGTGCGTCCTGAAATCTGCCATCCAGAAGCGGGGCAGCTTACTTTTGTTTGCCAGGGAAACGGGCCGAGGTTTGTGTCAGGGGGCCTATGGCTGGGAGTGACCGGCTGGCTCCTGAAAAGCTACGATAGGCAGGATGGTGACCAGACCCATGGTGGCACCAGTGCCATGTTCGGCTGATTTCATAGTACCAAGTGGCTCCTGCAATCTGCCATCAAAAAGTCGGCAGGCGAGTTTTGTTTTCCAGGGAAAAGCGCCGTTGTTTTTGTCTGCGGGCCTGTGGCTGGAGTGACCGGCTGGCTCCTTAGAATCCACGATACGCAGGATGGTTCCCAGACCCAAGGTGGCACCAGTGCCAAGTCGGGCTGGTTTGATAGTACCAAGTGGTTCCTGCAATCTGCCATCAAAAAGTTGGCAGGCGAGTTTTGTTTTCCAGGGAAAAGCGTCGTTGTTTGTGTTTGGGGGCCTGTGGCTGGGAGTGGCCGGCTGGCTTCTTAGAATCCACGATACGCAGGATGGTTCCCAGACCCAAGGTGGCACCAGTGCCAAGTTGGGCTTGTTTGATTGTACCAAGTGGTTCCTGCAATCTGCCATCCAGAAGCGGGGCAGCTTACTTTTGTTTGCCAGGGAAACGGGCCGAGGTTTGTGTCTGGGGGCCTATGGCTGGGAGTGACCGGCTGGCTCCTGAAAGGCTACGATAGGCAGGATGGTGACCAGACCCATGGTGGCACCAGTGCCAAGTTGGGCTGGTTTGATAGTACCAAGTGGCTCCTGCAATCTGCCATCAAAAACTTGGTAGGCAAGTTTTGTTTCCCAGGGAAAAGCGCCGTTGTTTGTGTTTGGGGGCCTGTGGCTGGGAGTGGCCGGCTGGCTAATTAGAATCCACGACAGGCAGGATGGTTCCCAGACCAGAGGTGACACCAGTGCCAAGTCGGGCTAGTTTGATGGTGAAAAGTGGCTCCTGCAATCTGCCATCCAGAAGCGGGTTAACTTACTTTTGTTTGCCAGGGAAAAGGGCCGAGGTTTTGTCTGGGGGCCTATGGCTGGGAGTGACCGGCTGTCTCCTGAAAAGCTACGATAGGCAGGATGGTGACCAGACCCATGGTGGCACCAGTGCCAAGTTGGGCTGGTTTGATAGTACCAAGTGGCTCCTGCAATCTGCCATCAAAAAGTTGGCAGGCGAGTTTGTTATCCAGGGAAAAGCGCCGTTGTTTTTGTTTGGGGGCCTGTGGCTGGGAGTGGCCGGATGGCTAATTAGAATCCACGATACGCAGCATGGTTCCCAGACCTGAGGTGGCACCAGTGCCAAGTTGGGCTGGTTTGATACTACCAAGTGCGTCCTGCAATCTGCCATCCAGAAGCGGGGCAGCTTACTTTTGTTTGCCAGGGAAACGGGCCGAGGTTTTGTCTGGGGGCCTATGGCAGGGAGTGACCGGCTGGCTCCTGAAAAACTACGATAGGCAGGATGGTGACCAGACCCATGGTGGCACCAGTGCCAAGTTGGGCTGGTTTGATAGTACCAAGTGGCTCCTGCAATCTGCCATCAAAATGTTGGCAGGCGAGTTTTGTTTTCCATGGAAAAGCGCCGTTGTTTGTGTTTGGGGGCCTGTGGCTGGGAGTGGCCGGCTGGCTCCTTAGAATCCAAAATACGCAGGATGGTTCCCAGACCTGAGGTGGCACCAGTGCCAAGTTGGGCTGGTTTGATTGTAGCAAATGTTTCCTGCAATCTACCATCCAGAAGCGGGGTAGCTTACTTTTGTTTGCCAGGGAAACGGGCCGAGCTTTGTGTCTGGGGGCCTATGGCTGGGAGTGACCGGCTGGCTCCTGAAAAGCTACGATAGGCAGGATGGTGACCAGACCCATGGTGGCACCAGTGCCATGTTCGGCTGATTTCATAGTACCAAGTGGCTCCTGCAATCTGCCATCAAAATGTTGGCAGGCGAGTTTTGTTTTCCAGGGAAAAGCGCCGTTGTTTGTGTCTGCGGGCCTGTGGCTGGAGTGGCCGGCTGGCTCCTTAGAATCCACAATACGCAGCATGGTTCCCAGACCCAAGGTGGCACCAGTGCCAAGTTGTGCTGGTTTGATACTACCAAGTGGTTCCTGCAATCTGCCATCAAAAAGTTCTCAGGCGAGTTTTGTTTTCCAGGGAAAATCGCCGTTGTTTTTGTTTGGGGGCCTGTGGCTGGGAGTGGCCGGCTGGCTCCTTAGGATCCACGATACCCAGGATGGTTCCCAGACCAGAGGTGGCACCAGTACCAAGTCGGGCTGGTTTGATAATAACAAGTGGATCCTGCAATCTGCCATCCAGAAGCGGGGCAGCTTACTTTTGTTTGCCAGGGAAACGGGCCGAGCTTTGTGTCTGGGGGCCTATGGCTGGGAGTGACCGGCTGGCTCCTGAAAAGCTACGATAGGCAGGATGGTGACCAGACCCATGGTGGCACCAGTGCCAAGTTGGGCTGGTTTGATAGTACCAAGTGGCTCCTGCAATCTGCCATCAAAAAGTTGGCAGGCGAGTTTTGTTTTCCAGGGAAAAGCGCCGTTGTTTGTGTTTTGGGGCCTGTGGCTGGGAGTGGCCAGCTGGCTCCTTAGAATCCACGATACGCAGGATGGTTCCCAGACCCAAGGTGGCACCAGTGCCAAGTCGGGCTGGTTTGTTAGTACCAAGTGGTTCCTGCAATCTGCCATCCAGAAGCGGGGCAGCTGAATTTTGTTTGCCAGAGAAAAAGGCTGTTGTTTGTGTTTCGGGGCCTGTGGCTGGCAGTGGATGGCTGGCTCCTGAAAATCCATGATACGCAGCATGGTTCCCAGACCCAAGGTGGCACCAGTGCCAAGTCGGGCTGGTTTCATAGTACCCAGTGGCTCCTGCAATCTGCCATCCAGAAGAGGGGCAGTTGAATTTTATTTTCCAGAGAAAAGGGCCGTGGTTTGTGTTTGGGGCCTATGGCTGAGAGTGACTGGCTGGCTCCTGAAAAGCTACGATAGGCAGGATGGTGACCAGACCGATGGTGGCACCAGTGCCAAGTCGGGCTGGTTTGATAATACTAAATAGCTCCTGCAATCTGCCATCCAGACGCGGGGCAGCGGATTTTTGCTTGCTGGAGAAAAGTTCCGTGGGTTTTTTTTGGGGGTATATGGCTGGACGTTGCCGGCTGACTCCTTAAAAACATCGATACGCAGGATGGTTCCCTGACCCAAGGTGGCATCACTGCCAAGTCGGGCTGTTTTCGTAGTACCAAGTGCGTCCTGCAATTTGCCATCCAGAAGAGGGGCAGTTGAGTTTTGTTTACCAGAGAAAAGGGCCGTGGTTTGTGTTTTGGGGCATATGGCTGAGAGTGGCCGGCTGGCGCCTGAAAATCCACGATAGGCAGGATGGTTCCCAGAGCCAAGGTGGCACCAGTGCCATGTTGGCCTGGTTTGATAGTACCATGTGGCTCCTGCAATCTGCCATCCAGAAGCGGGGCAGCTTACTTTTGTTTGCCAGGGAAACGGGCCGAGGTATTTGTCTGGGGGCCTATGGCTGGGAGTGACCGGCTGGCTCCTGAAAAGCTACGATAGGCAGGATGGTGACCAGACCCATGGTGGCACCAGTGCCAAGTTGGGCTGGTTTGATAGTACCAAGTGGCTCCTGCAATCTGCCATCAAAAAGTTGGCAGGCGAGTTTTGTTTTCCAGGGTAACGCGCTGTTGTTTTTGTTTAGAGGCCTGTGGCTGGGAGTGTCCGCCTGTCCTCTTAGAATCTACGTTACGCAGCATGGTTCCCAGAGCCAAGGTGGCACCAGTGCCAAGTTGGGCTGGTTTGATAGTAGCAAGTGGTTCCTGCAATCTGCCATCCAGAAGAGGGGCAGCTTACTTTTGTTTGCCAGGGAAACGGGCCGAGGTATTTCTCTGGGGGCCTATGGCAGGGAGTGACCGGCCGGCTCCTGAAAAGCTAAGATAGGCAGGATGTTTACCAGACCCATGATGGCACCAGTGCCAAGTTGGGCTAATTTGATACTACCAAGTGGCTCCTGCAATCTGCCATCCAGAATCGGGGGTGCTTACTTTTGTTTTCCAGGGAAACGGGCCGAGGTTTGTGTCTGGGGGTTTATGGCTGGGAGTGACCGGCTGGCTAGTGAAAAGCTAGGATAGGCAGGATGGTGACCAGACCCATGGTGGCACCAGTGCCAAGTTGGGCTGGTTTGATAGTACCAAGTGGCTCCTGCAATCTGCCATCAAAATGTTGGCAGGCGAATTTTGTTTTCCAGGGAAAAGCGCCGTTGTTTGTGTTTGGGCGCCTGTGGCACGGAGTGGCCGGGTGGCTGCTTAGAATCCACGATACGCAGGATGGTTCCCAGACCCAAGGTGGCACCAGTGCCAAGTCGGGCTGTTTTGACACTACCAAGTGGCTCCTGCAATCTGCCATCCAGAATCGGGGCAGCTTAATTTTGTTTGCCAGGGAAACGGTCCGAGGTTTGTGATGGGGGCCTATGGCTGGGAGTGACCGGCTGGCTCCTGAAATGGTACAATTGGCAGGATGGTTCCCAGACCCATAGTGGCACCAGTGCCAAGTTGGGATGATTTGATAGTACCAAGTGGCTCCTGCAATCTGCCATCAAAAAGCTGGCAGGCGAGTTTTGTTTTCCAGGGAAAAGCGCCGTTGTTTGTATTTGGGGGCCTGTGGCTGGGAGTGGCCGCCTGGCGCCTTAGAATCTACGTTACGCAGCATGGTTCCCAGACTCAAAGTGGCACCAGTGTCAAGTTGGGCTGGTTTGATAGTACCAAGTGGCTCCTGCAATCTGCCATCCAGAAGCGGGGTAGCTTACTTTTGTTTGCCAGGGAAACGGGCAGAGCTTTCTGTCTGGGGGCCTATGGTTGGGAGTAACCGGCTGGCTCCTGAAAAGCTACGATATGCAGGATGGTTCCCAGATCCAAGATGGCACCAGTGCCAAGTCGGGGTGGTTTGATGGTGCAACGTGGCTCCTGCAATCTGCCATCCTGACGCGGGGCAGCGGATTTTTGTTTCCAAGAGAAATGGTCCGTGGTTTGTTTTTGGGGCTATATGGCTGGGCGTGGCCTGCTGGCTCCTTAAAAAGCTACGATAGGCAGGATGGTTCCCTGACCCAAGGTGGCACCAGTGCCAAGTCGGGCGGTTTTCGTAGTACAAAGTGCGTCCTAAAATTTGCCATCCAGAAGAGGGGCAGTTGAGTTTTGTTTACCAGAGAAAAGGGCCGTGGTTTGTTTTTGGGGGCATATGGCTGATAGTGGCCGTCTGGCGCCTGAAAATCCACGATAGGCAGGATGGTTCCCAGACCAGAGGTGGCACCAGTGCCAAGTCGGGCTGGTTTGATAGTACTAAATAGCACCTGCAATCTGCCATGCAGAAGCGGGGCAGCTTACTTTTGTTTGCCAGGGAAACGGGCCGAGGTTTGTGTCTGGGGGCCTATGGCTGGGAGTGACCGGCTGGCTCCTGAAAAGCTACGATAGGCAGGATGGTGACCAGACCCATGGTGGCACCAGTGCCAAGTTGGGCTGGTTTGATAGTACCAAGTGGCTCCTGCAATCTGCCATCAAAAAGTTGTCAGGCGAGTTTTGTTTTCCAGGGAAAAGCGCCGTTGTTTGTGTTTGGGGGACTGTTGGTGGGAGTGGCCGGCTGGCTCCTTAGAACACACGATACGCAGGATGGTTCCCAGACCCACGGTGGCACCAGTGCCACGTCGGGCTGGTTTGATGGTGAAAAGTGGCTCCTGCAATCTGCCATCCTGAAGCGGGGTAGCTTACTTTTGTGTGCCAGGGAAACGGGCCGAGGTTTATGACTGGGGGCCTAGGGCTAGGAGTGACCGGCTGGCTCCTGAAAAGCAACAATAGGCAGGATGGTTCCCAGACCCAAGGTGGCACCAGTGCCAAGTTGGGCTGGTTTGATGGTACCAACTGGCTCCTGCAATCTGCCATCTAAAAGTTGTCAGGCGAGTTTTGTTTTCCAGGGAAAAGCGCCGTTGATTTTGTTTGGAGGCCTGTGGCTGGCAGTGGCTGCCTGTCGTCTTAGAATCCGGGTTACGCAGCATGGTTCCCAGAGCCAAGGTGGCACCAGTGCCAAGTTGGGCTGATTTGATGGTGCAAAGTGGCTCCTGCAATCTGCCATCCAGAAGTGCGGTAGCTTACTTTTGTGTGCCAGGGAAACAGGCCGAGGTTTGTGTCTGGGGGCCTATGGCTGGGAGTGACCGGCTGGCTCCTGAAAAGCTACGATAGGCAGGATGGTGACCAGACCCATGGTGGCACCAGTGCCAAGTTGGGCTGGTTTGATAGTACCAAGTGGCTCCTGCAATCTGCCATCAAAAAGTTGGCAGGCGAGTTTTGTTTTCCAGGGAAAAGCGCCGTTGTGTGTGTTTTGGGGCCTGTGGCTGGGAGTGGCCAGCTGGCTCCTTAGAATCCACGATACGCAGGATGGTTCCCAGACCCAAGGTGGCACCAGTGCCAAGTCGGGCTGGTTTGTTAGTACCAAGTGGTTCCTGCAATCTGCCATCCAGAAGCGGGGCAGCTGAATTTTGTTTGCCAGAGAAAAAGGCTGTTGTTTGTGTTTCGGGGCCTGTGGCTGGCAGTGGACGGCTGGCTCCTGAAAATCCATGATACGCAGCATGGTTCCCAGACCCAAGGTGGCACCAGTGCCAAGTAGGGCTGGTTTCATAGTACCCAGTGGCTCCTGCAATCTGCCATCCAGAAGAGGGGCAGTTGAGTTTTGTTTTCCAGAGAAAAGGGCCGTGGTTTGTGTTTGGGGCCTATGGCTGAGAGTGACCGGCTGGCTCCTGAAAAGCTACGATAGGCAGGATGGTGACCAGACCGATGGTGGCACCAGTGCCAAGTCGGGCTGGTTTGATAATACTAAATAGCTCCTGCAATCTGCCATCCAGACGCGGGGCAGCGGATTTTTGCTTGCTGGAGAAAGGTTCCGTGGGTTTTTTTTGGGGGTATATGGCTGGACGTTGCCGGCTGACTCCTTAAAAACATCGATACGCAGGATGGTTCCCTGACCCAAGGTGGCATCACTGCCAAGTCGGGCTGTTTTCGTAGTACCAAGTGCGTCCTGCAATTTGCCATCCAGAAGAGGGGCAGTTGAGTTTTGTTTACCAGAGAAAAGGGCCGTGGTTTGTGTTTGGGGGCATATGGCTGAGAGTGGCCGGCTGGCGCCTGAAAATCCACGATAGGCAGGATGGTTCCCAGAGCCAAGGTGGCACCAGTGCCATGTTGGCCTGGTTTGATAGTACCATGTGGCTCCTGCAATCTGCCATCCAGAAGCAGGGCAGCTTACATTTGTTTGCCAGGGAAACGGGCCGAGGTATTTGTCTGGGGGCCTATGGCTGGGAGTGACCGGCTGGCTCCTGAAAAGCTACGATAGGCAGGATGGTGACCAGACCCATGGTGGCACCAGTGCCAAGTTGGGCTGGTTTGATAGTACCAAGTGGCTCCTGCAATCTGCCATCCAGAAGCGGGGCAGCTTACTTTTGTTTGCCACGGAAACGGGCAGAGCTTTCTGTCTGGGGGCTATGGTTGGGAGTAACCGGCTGGCTCCTGAAAAGCTACGATAGGCAGGATGGTTCCCAGATCCAAGATGGCACCAGTGCCAAGTCGGGGTGGTTTGATGGTGCAAAGTGGCTCCTGCAATCTGCCATCCTGACGCGCGGCAGCGGATTTTTGTTTCCAAGAGAAATGGTCCGTGGTTTGTTTTTGGGGCTATATGGCTGGGCGTGGCCTGCTGGCTCCTTAAAAAGCTACGATAGGCAGGATGGTTCCCTGACCCAAGGTGGCACCAGTGCCAAGTCGGGCGGTATTCGTAGTACAAAGTGCGTCCTAAAATTTGCCATCCAGAAGAGGGGCAGTTGAGTTTTGTTTACCAGAGAAAAGGGCCGTGGTTTGTTTTTGGGGGCATATGGCTGATAGTGGCCGTCTGGCCCCTGAAAATCCACGATAGGCAGGATGGTTCCCAGACCAGAGGTGGCACCAGTGCCAAGTCGGGCTGGTTTGATAGTACTAAATAGCACCTGCAATCTGCCATGCAGAAGCGGGGCAGCTTACTTTTGTTTGCCAGGGAAACGGGCCGAGGTTTGTGTCTGGGGGCCTATGGCTGGGAGTGACCGCCTGGCTCCTGAAAAGCTACGATAGGCAGGATGGTGACCAGACCCATGGTGGCACCAGTGCCAAGTTGGGCTGGTTTGATAGTACCAAGTGGCTCCTGCAATCTGCCATCAAAAAGTTGGCAGGCCAGTTTTGTTTTCCAGGGAAAAGCGCCGTTGTTTGTGTTTGGGGGACTGTGGCTGGGAGTGGCCGGCTGGCTCCTTAGAACACACGATACGCAGGATGGTTCCCAGACCCAAGGTGGCACCAGTGCCAAGTCGGGCTGGTTTGATGGTGAAAAGTGGCTCCTGCAATCTGCCATCCTGAAGCGGGGTAGCTTACATTTGTGTGCCAGGGAAACGGGCCGAGGTTTATGACTGGGGGCCTAGGGCTAGAAGTGACCGGCTGGCTCCTGAAAAGCAACAGTAGGCAGGATGGTTCCCAGACCCAAGGTGGCACCAGTGCCAAGTTGGGCTGGTTTGATAGTACCAAGTGGCTCCTGCAATCTGCCATCAAAAAGTTGGCAGGCCAGTTTTGTTTTCCAGGGAAAAGCGCCGTTGTTTGTGTTTGGGGGACTGTGGCTGGGAGTGGCCAGGTGGCTCCTTAGAACACACGATACGCAGGATGGTTCCCAGACCCAAGGTGGCACCAGTGCCAAGTCGGGCTGGTTTGATGGTGAAAAGTGGCTCCTGCAATCTGCCATCCTGAAGCGGGGTAGCTTACATTTGTGTGCCAGGGAAACGGGCCGAGGTTTATGACTGGGGGCCTAGGGCTAGAAGTGACCGGCTGGCTCCTGAAAAGCAACAGTAGGCAGGATGGTTCCCAGACCCAAGGTGGCACCAGTGCCAAGTTGGGCTGGTTTGATGGTACCAACTGGCTCCTGCAATCTGCCATCTAAAAGTTGTCAGGCGAGTTTTGTTTTCCAGGGAAAAGCGCCGTTGATTTTGTTTGGAGGCCTGTGGCTGGCAGTGGCTGCCTGTCGTCTTAGAATCCGGGTTACGCAGCATGGTTCCCAGAGCCAAGGTGGCACCAGTGTCAAGTTGGGCTGGTTTGATAGTACCAAGTGGCTCCTGCAATCTGCCATCCAGAAGCGGGGCAGCTTACTTTTGTTTGCCAGGGAAACGGGCCGAGGTATTTGTCTGGGGACCTATGGCTGGGAGTGACCGGCTGGCTCCTGAAAAGCTACGATAGGCAGGATGGTTCCCTGACCCAAGGTGGCACCAGTGCCAAGTCGGGCGGTTTTCGTAGTACAAAGTGCGTCCTAAAATTTGCCATCCAGAAGAGGGGCAGTTGAGTTTTGTTTACCAGAGAAAAGGGCCGTGGTTTGTTTTTGGGGGCATATGGCTGATAGTGGCCGTCTGGCCCCTGAAAATCCACGATAGGCAGGATGGTTCCCAGACCAGAGGTGGCACCAGTGCCAAGTCGGGCTGGTTTGATAGTACTAAATAGCACCTGCAATCTGCCATGCAGAAGCGGGGCAGCTTACTTTTGTTTGCCAGGGAAACGGGCCGAGGTTTGTGTCTGGGGGCCTATGGCTGGGAGTGACCGCCTGGCTCCTGAAAAGCTACGATAGGCAGGATGGTTACCAGACCCATGGTGGCACCAGTGCCAAGTTGGGCTGGTTTGATAGTACCAAGTGGCTCCTGCAATCTGCCATCAAAAAGTTGGCAGGCCAGTTTTGTTTTCCAGGGAAAAGCGCCGTTGTTTGTGTTTGGGGGACTGTGGCTGGGAGTGGCCGGCTGGCTCCTTAGAACACACGATACGCAGGATGGTTCCCAGACCCAAGGTGGCACCAGTGCCAAGTCGGGCTGGTTTGATGGTGAAAAGTGGCTCCTGCAATCTGCCATCCTGAAGCGGGGTAGCTTACATTTGTGTGCCAGGGAAACGGGCCGAGGTTTATGACTGGGGGCCTAGGGCTAGAAGTGACCGGCTGGCTCCTGAAAAGCAACAATAGGCAGGATGGTTCCCAGACCCAAGGTGGCACCAGTGCCAAGTTGGGCTGGTTTGATGGTACCAACTGGCTCCTGCAATCTGCCATCTAAAAGTTGTCAGGCGAGTTTTGTTTTCCAGGGAAAAGCGCCGTTGATTTTGTTTGGAGGCCTGTGGCTGGCAGTGGCTGCCTGTCGTCTTAGAATCCGGGTTACGCAGCATGGTTCCCAGAGCCAAGGTGGCACCAGTGTCAAGTTGGACTGGTTTGATTGTACCAAGTGGCTCCTGCAATCTGCCATCCAGAAGCGGGGCAGCTTACTTTTGTTTGCCAGGGAAACGGGCCGAGGTATTTGTCTGGGGGCCTATGGCTGGGAGTGACCGGCTGGCTCCTGAAAAGCTACGATAGGCAGGATGGTGACCAGACCCATAATGGCACCAGTGCCAAGTTGGGCTGGTTTGATAGTACCAAGTGGCTCCTGCAATCTGCCATCAAAAAGTTGGCAGGTCAGTTTTGTTTTCCAGGGAAAAGCGCCGTTGTTTGTGTTTGGGGGACTGTGGCGGGGAGTGGCCGGCTGGCTCCTTAGAACACAGGATACGCAGGATGGTTCCCAGACCCAAGGTGGCACCAGTGCCAAGTCGGGCTGGTTTGATAGCACCAAGTGGCTCCTGCAATCTGCCATCCAGAAGCGGGGCAGCTTACTTTTGTTTTCCAGGGAAACGGACCGAGCTTTGTGTCAGGGGGCCTATGGCTGGGAGTGACCGGCTGGCTCCTGAAAAGCTACGATAGGCAGGATGGTGACCAGACCCATGGTGGCACCAGTGCCAAGTTGGGCTGGTTTGATAGTACCAAGTGGCTCCTGCAATCTGCCATCAAAAAGTTGGCAGGCGAGTTTTGTTTTCCAGGGAAAAGCTCCGTTGTGTGTATTTTGGGGCCTGTGGCTGGGAGTGGCCAGCTGGCTCCTTAGAATCCACGATACGCAGGATGGTTCCCAGACCCAAGGTGGCACCAGTGCCAAGTCGGGCTGGTTTGTTAGTACCAAGTGGTTCCTGCAATCTGCCATCCAGAAGCGGGGCAGCTGAATTTTGTTTGCCAGAGAAAAAGGCTGTTGTTTGTGTTTCGGGGCCTGTGGCTGGCAGTGGACGGCTGGCTCCTGAAAATCCATGATACGCAGCATGGTTCCCAGACCCAAGGTGGCACCAGTGCCAAGTAGGGCTAGTTTCATAGTACCCACTGGCTCCTGCAATCTGCCATCCAGAAGAGGGGCAGTTGAGTTTTGTTTTCCAGAGAAAAGGGCCGTGGTTTGTGTTTGGGGCCTATGGCTGAGAGTGACCGGCTGGCCCCTGAAAATCCACGATAGGAAGGATGGTTCCCAGATCCAAGGTGGCAGCAGTGCCATGTTGTGCTGGTGTGATAGTCCCAAGTGGCTCCTGCAATCTGCCATCCAGAAGTGGGGCAGCTGAATTTTGTTTGCCAGAGAAAAAGGCTATGGTTTTTGTTTGGGGGCCTATGGCTGGGAGTGGCCGGCTGGCTCCTGAAAATCCATGATACGCAGCATGGTTCCCAGACCCAAGGTGGCACCAGTGCCAAGTGGGGCTGGTTTCACAGTGTCAAGTGCCTCCTGCAATCTCCCATCCAGAAGCGGGGCAGCTGAGTTTTGTTTGCCTGTGAAACGGGCCGTTGTTTTTGATTGGGGTCTGTGGCCGAGAATGTTCAGCTGGCTCCTGACAATCCACAATACGCAGGATGGTTCCCAGACCCAAGGTGGCACCAGTGCCAAGTCTTGCTGGTTTGATAGTACCAAGTGGCTCCTGCAATCTGCCATCCAGAAGCGGTGCAGCTGAGTTTTGTTTGCCAGAGGAAAGGGCCGTGGGTTGTGTTTGGGGGCATATCGCTGGGAGTGGCCGGCTGTCTCATTAAAAATATCGATACGCAGGATGGTTCCCAGACCCAAGGTGGCACCAGTGCCAAGTCGGGCTGTTTTTATAGTACCAAGTGCGTCCTGCAATTTGCCATCCAGAAGAGGGGCAGTTGAGTTTTGTTTGCCAGAGAAAAGCGCCGTTGTTTGTGTTTGGGGGCTTGTGGCTGGGAGTGGCCGACTGGCGCCTTAGAATCTGCGATACGCAGCATGGTTCCCAGACCCAAGGTGGCACCAGTTCCAAGTTGGGCTGGTTTGATAGTACCAAGTGGCTCCTGCAATCTGCCATCCAGAAGCGGGGCAGCTTACTTTTGTTTGCCAGGGAAACGGGCCGAGGTTTGTGTTTGGGGGCCTATGGCTGGGAGTGACCGGCTGGCTCCTGGAAAGCTACAATAGGCAGGATGGTGACCAGACCCATGGTGGCACCAGTGCCAAGTTGGGCTGGTTTGATAGTACCAAGTTGCTCCTGCAATCTGCCATCAAAAAGTTGGCAGGCGAGTTTTGTTTTCCAGGGAAAAGCGCCGTTGTTTGTGTTTGGGGGCCTGTGGCTGGGAGTGGCCGGCTGGCTCCTTAGAATCCACGATACGCAGGATGGTTCCCAGACCCAAGGTGGCACCAGTGCCAAGTCGGGCTGGTTTGATACTACCAAGTGGTTCCTGCAATCTGCCATCCAGAAGCAGGGCAGCTTACTTTTGTTTGCCAGGGAAACGGGCCGTGGGTTTTGTTTGGGGGCATATAGCTGAGAGTGGCCCGCTGGCCCCTGAAAATCCACGCTAGGCAGCATGGTTCCCAGATGCAAGGTGGCACCAGTGCCAAGTCGGGCTGGTTTGATGGTGCAAAGTGGCTCCTGCAATCTGCCATCCAGAAGCGGGGCAGCTGATTTTTGTTTGCCAGAGAAAAATTCCGTGGATTGTTTTTGGGGGCATATTGCTGGGAGTGGCCGGCTGGCTCCTTAAAATGCTCGATACGCATGATGGTTCCCAGGCCCAAGGTGTCACCACTACCAAGTCGGCCTGTGGTTTTAGTATCAAGTTCATCCTGCAATTTGCCATCCAGAAGAGGGGCAGTTGAGTTTTGTTTGCCAGAGAAACGGGCCGAGGTTTCTGTTTGGGGACATATGGCTGAGAGTGGCCGGGTGGCCCCTGAAAATCCACGATACACAACCTGGTTCCCAGATCCAAGGTGGCACCAGTGCCAAGTTGGGCTGGTTTGATAGTCCCAAGTGTCTCCTGCAATCTGCCATCCAGAAGCGGGGCAGCTTACTTTTGTTTGCCAGAGAAATAGGCCTAGGTTTTTGTTTGGGGGCCTGTGGCTAGGAGTGGCCTGCTGGCTCCTAAGAATCCACGATACGCAGGATGTTTACCAGACCCATGGTGGCACCAGTCCCAAGTTGGGCTGATTTGATAGTACCAAGTGGGTCCTGCAATCTGCCGTCAAAATTTGGCAGGCGAGTTTTTATTTTCCAGGGAAAAGCGCCGTTGTTTGTGTTTGGGGGCCTGTGGCTGGGAGTGGCTGCCTGTCGTCTTAGAATCCGGGTTACGCAGCATGGTTCCCAGAGCCAAGGTGGCACCAGTGCCAAGTCGGGCTAGTTTGATGGTGCAAAGTGGCTCCTGCAATCTGCCATCCAGAAGCGGGGCAGCTTACTTTTGTTTGCAAGGGAAACGGGCCGGGCTTTCTGTCTCGGGGCCTATGGCTGGGAGTGACCGGCTGGCTCCTGAAAAGCTACGATAGGCAGGATGGTGACCAGACCCATGGTGGCACCAGTGCCAAGTTGGGCTGGTTTGATAGTACCAAGTGGCTCCTGCAATCTGCCATCAAAAAGTTGGCAGGCGAGTTTTGTTTTCCAGGGAAAAGCGCCATTGTTTTTGTTTGGGGACCTGTGGTTGGGAGTGCCCGGCTGGCTCCTTAGAAACCACGATACGCAGCATGGTTACCAGACAAGAGGTGCCACCAGTGCCAAGTTGTGCTGGTTTGATACTGCCAAGTGGTTCCTGCAATCTGCCATCCTGAAACGGGGCAGCTTACTTTTGTTTGCCACGGAAACGGGCCGTTGTTTGTGTTTGGGGGCCTGTGGCTGGGAGTGGCCGACTGGCTCCTTAGAATCCACGATACGCAGGATGGGTCCCAGACCAGAGGTGGCACCAGTGCCAAGACGGGCTAGTTTGATAGTACCAAGTGGCTCCTGCAATCTGCCATCCAGAAGCGGGGCAGCTTACTTTTGTTTGCCAGGGAAACGGGCCGAGGTTTGTAACTGGGGACCTATGGCTGGGAGTGACCGGCTGGCTCCTGAAAAGTTACGATAGGCAGGATTGTGACCAGACCCATGGTGGCACAAGTGCCAAGTTGGGCTGGTTTGATAGTACCAAGTGGCTCCTGCAATCTGCCATCAAAAAGTTGGCAGGCCAGTTTTGTTTTCCAGGGAAAAGCGCCGTTGTTTGTGTTTGGGGGCCTGTGGTAGGGAGTGGCCGGCTGGATAATTAGAATCCACGATACGCAGGATGGTTCCCAGACCAGAGGTGGCACCAGTGCCAAGACGGGCTAGTTTGATGGTGCAAAGTGGCTCCTGCAATCTGCCATCCAGAAGCGGGGTAGCTTACTTTTGTTTGCCAGGGAAACGGGCCGAGCTTTTTGTCTGGGGGCCTATGGCTGGGAGTGACCGGCTGGCTCCTGAAAAGCTAAGATAGGCAGGATGGTGACCAGACCCATGGTGGCACCAGTGCCAAGTTGGGCTGATTTGATAAAACCAAGTGGCTCCTGCAATCTGCCGTCAAAATTTGGCAGGCGAGTTTTTATTTTCCAGGGGAAAGCGCCGTTGTTTGTGTTTGGGGGCCTGTGGCTGGGAGTGGCCGGCTGGCTGCTTAGAATCCACGATACGCAGGATGGTTCCCAGACCCAAGGTGGCACCAATGCCAAGTCGGGCTAGTATGATGGTGCAAAGTGGCTCCTGCAATCTGCCATCCAGAAGCGGGGCAGCTTACTTTTGTTTGCCAGGGAAACGGTCCGAGCTTTGTGTCTCGGGGCCTATGGCTGGGAGTGACCGGCTGGCTCCTGAAAAGCTACGATAGGCAGGATGGTTCCCAGACACAAGGTGGCACCAGTGCCAAGTTAGGCTGGTTTGATAGTACCAAGTGGCTCCTGCAATCTGCCATCAAAAAGCTGGCAGGCGAGTTTTGTTTTCCAGGGAAAAGCGCCGTTGTTTGTGTTTGGGGGCCTGTGGCTGGGAGTGGCCGGCTGGCTCCTTAGAATCCACGATACGCAGGATGGTTCCCAGACCTGAGGTGGCACCAGTGCCAAGTCGGGCTGGTTTTATAGTACCAAGTGCGTCCTGCAATCTGCCATCCAGAAGCGGGGCAGCTTACTTTTGTTTGCCAGGGAAACGGGCCGAGCTTTGTGTCAGGGGGCCTATGGCTGGGAGTGACCGGCTGGCTCCTGAAAAGCTACGATAGGCAGGATGGTGACCAGACCCATGGTGGCACCAGTGCCATGTTCGGCTGATTTCATAGTACCAAGTGGCTCCTGCAATCTGCCATCAAAAAGTCGGCAGGCGAGTTTTGTTTTCCCGGGAAAAGCGCCGTTGTTTTTGTCTGCGGGCCTGTGGCTGGAGTGGCCGGCTGGCTCCTTAGAATCCACGATACGCAGCATGGTTCCCAGACCCAAGGTGGCACCAGTGCCAAGTTGGGCTGGTTTGATAGTACCAAGTGGTTCCTGCAATCTGCCATCAAAAAGTTGGCAGGCGAGTTTTGTTTTCCAGGGAAAAGCGTCGTTGTTTGTGTTTGGGGGCCTGTGGCTGGGAGTGGCCGGCTGGCTCCTTAGAATCCACGATACGCAGGATGGTTCCCAGACCCAAGGTGGCACCAGTCCCAAGTTGGGCTGGTTTGATAGTACCAAGTGTTTCCTGCAATCTGCCATCCAGAAGCGTGGCAGCTTACTTTTGTTTGCCAGGGAAACGGGCCGAGGTTTGTGTCTGGGGGCCTATGGCTGGGAGTGACCGGCTGGCTCCTGAAAGGCTACGATAGGCAGGATTGTGACCAGACCCATGGTGGCACCAGTGCCAAGTTGGGCTGGTTTGATAGTACCAAGTGGCTCCTGCAATCTGCCATCAAAAAGTTGGCAGGCGAGTTTTGTTTCCCAGGGAAAAGCGCCGTTGTTTGTGTTTGGGGGCCTGTGGCTGGGAGTGGCCGGCTGGCTGATTAGAATCCACGACAGGCAGGATGGTTCCCAGACCAGAGGTGACACCAGTGCCAAGTCGGGCTAGTTTGATGGTGAAAAGTGTCTCCTGCAATTTGCCATCCAGAAGCGGGTTAACTTACTTTTGTTTGCCAGGGAAAAGGGCCGAGGTTTTTGTCTGGGGGCCTATGGCTGGGAGTGACCGGCTGTCTCCTGAAAAGCTACGATAGGCAGGATGGTGACCAGACCCATGGTGGCACCAGTGCCAAGTTGGGCTGGTTTGATAGTACCAAGTGGCTCCTGCAAACTGCCATCAAAAAGTTGGCAGGCGAGTTTGTTATCCAGGTAAAAGCGCCGTTGTTTTTGTTTGGGGGCCTGTGGCTGGGAGTGGCCAGATGGCTAATTAGAATCCACGATACGCAGCATGGTTCCCAGACCTGAGGTGGCACCAGTGCCAAGTTGGGCTGGTTTGATACTACCAAGTGCGTCCTGCAATCTGCCATCCAGAAGCGGGGCAGCTTACTTTTGTTTGCCAGGGAAACGGGCCGAGGTTTTGTCTGGGGGCCTATGGAAGGGAGTGACCGGCTGGCTCCTGAGAAACTACGATAGGCAGGATGGTGACCAGACCCATGGTGGCACCAGTGCCAAGTTGGGCTGGTTTGATAGTACCAAGTGGCTCCTGCAATCTGCCATCAAAATGTTGGCAGGCGAGTTTTGTTTTCCAGGGAAAAGCGCCGTTGTTTGTGTTTGGGGGCCTGTGGCTGGGAGTGGCCGGCTGGCTCCTTAGAATCCAAAATACGCAGGATGGTACCCAGACCTGAGGTGGCACCAGTGCCAAGTTGGGCTGGTTTGATTGTAGCAAATGGTTCCTGCAATCTACCATCCAGAAGCGGGGCAGCTTACTTTTGTTTGCCAGGGAAACGGGCCGAGCTTTGTGTCTCGGGGCCTATGGGAGGGAGTGACCGGCTGGCTCCTGAAAAGCTACGATAGGCAGGATGGTGACCAGACCCATGGTGGCACCAGTGCCATGTTCGGCTGATTTCATAGTACCAAGTGGCTCCTGCAATCTGCCATCAAAATGTTGGCAGGCGAGTTTTGTTTTCCAGGGAAAAGCGCCGTTGTTTGTGTTTGGGGGCCTGTGGCTGGGAGTGGCCGGCTGGCTCCTTAGAATCCACGATACGCAGGATGGTTCCCAGACCTGAGGTGGCACCAGTGCCAAGTCGGGCTGGTTTTATAGTACCAAGTGCGTCCTGCAATCTGCCATCCAGAAGCGGGGCAGCTTACTTTTGTTTGCCAGGGAAACGGGCCGAGCTTTGTGTCAGGGGGCCTATGGCTGGGAGTGACCGGCTGGCTCCTGAAAAGCTACGATAGGCAGGATGGTGACCAGACCCATGGTGGCACCAGTGCCATGTTCGGCTGATTTCATAGTACCAAGTGGCTCCTGCCATCTGCCATCAAAAAGTCGGCAGGCGAGTTTTGTTTTCCCGGGAAAAGCGCCGTTGTTTTTGTCTGCGGGCCTGTGGCTGGAGTGGCCGGCTGGCTCCTTAGAATCCACGATACGCAGCATGGTTCCCAGACCCAAGGTGGCACCAGTGCCAAGTTGGGCTGGTTTGATAGTACCAAGTGGTTCCTGCAATCTGCCATCAAAAAGTTGGCAGGCGAGTTTTGTTTTCCAGGGAAAAGCGTCGTTGTTTTTGTTTGGGGGCCTGTGGCTGGGAGTGGCCGGCTGGCTCCTTAGAATCCACGATACGCAGGATGGTTCCCAGACCCAAGGTGGCACCAGTCCCAAGTTGGGCTGGTTTGATAGTACCAAGTGTTTCCTGCAATCTGCCATCCAGAAGCGTGGCAGCTTACTTTTGTTTGCCAGGGAAACGGGCCGAGGTTTGTGTCTGGGGGCCTATGGCTGGGAGTGACCGGCTGGCTCCTGAAAGGCTACGATAGGCAGGATTGTGACCAGACCCATGGTGGCACCAGTGCCAAGTTGGGCTGGTTTGATAGTACCAAGTGGCTCCTGCAATCTGCCATCAAAAAGTTGGCAGGCGAGTTTTGTTTCCCAGGGAAAAGCGCCGTTGTTTGTGTTTGGGGGCCTGTGGCTGGGAGTGGCCGGCTGGCTGATTAGAATCCACGACAGGCAGGATGGTTCCCAGACCAGAGGTGACACCAGTGCCAAGTCGGGCTAGTTTGATGGTGAAAAGTGTCTCCTGCAATTTGCCATCCAGAAGCGGGTTAACTTACTTTTGTTTGCCAGGGAAAAGGGCCGAGGTTTTTGTCTGGGGGCCTATGGCTGGGAGTGACCGGCTGTCTCCTGAAAAGCTACGATAGGCAGGATGGTGACCAGACCCATGGTGGCACCAGTGCCAAGTTGGGCTGGTTTGATAGTACCAAGTGGCTCCTGCAAACTGCCATCAAAAAGTTGGCAGGCGAGTTTGTTATCCAGGTAAAAGCGCCGTTGTTTTTGTTTGGGGGCCTGTGGCTGGGAGTGGCCAGATGGCTAATTAGAATCCACGATACGCAGCATGGTTCCCAGACCTGAGGTGGCACCAGTGCCAAGTTGGGCTGGTTTGATACTACCAAGTGCGTCCTGCAATCTGCCATCCAGAAGCGGGGCAGCTTACTTTTGTTTGCCAGGGAAACGGGCCGAGGTTTTGTCTGGGGGCCTATGGAAGGGAGTGACCGGCTGGCTCCTGAGAAACTACGATAGGCAGGATGGTGACCAGACCCATGGTGGCACCAGTGCCAAGTTGGGCTGGTTTGATAGTACCAAGTGGCTCCTGCAATCTGCCATCAAAATGTTGGCAGGCGAGTTTTGTTTTCCAGGGAAAAGCGCCGTTGTTTGTGTTTGGGGGCCTGTGGCTGGGAGTGGCCGGCTGGCTCCTTAGAATCCAAAATACGCAGGATGGTACCCAGACCTGAGGTGGCACCAGTGCCAAGTTGGGCTGGTTTGATTGTAGCAAATGGTTCCTGCAATCTACCATCCAGAAGCGGGGCAGCTTACTTTTGTTTGCCAGGGAAACGGGCCGAGCTTTGTGTCTCGGGGCCTATGGGAGGGAGTGACCGGCTGGCTCCTGAAAAGCTACGATAGGCAGGATGGTGACCAGACCCATGGTGGCACCAGTGCCAAGTTGGGCTGATTTCATAGTACCAAGTGGCTCCTGCAATCTGCCATCAAAATGTTGGCAGGCGAGTTTTGTTTTCCAGGGAAAAGCGCCGTTGTTTGTGTCTGCGGGCCTGTGGCTGGAGTGGCCGGCTGGCTCCTTAGAATCCACGATACGCAGCATGGTTCCCAGACCCAAGGTGGCACCAGTGCCAAGTTGGGCTGGTTTGATAGTACCAAGTGGTTCCTGCAATCTGCCATCAAAAAGTTGTCAGGCGAGATTTGTTTTCCAGGGAAAATCGCCGTTGTTTTTGTTTGGGGGCCTGTGGCTGGGAGTGGCCGGCTGGCTCCTTAGGATCCACGATACCCAGGATGGTACCCAGACCAGAGGTGGCACCAGTACCAAGTCGGGCTGGTTTGATAATAACAAGTGGATCCTGCAATCTGCCATCCAGAAGCGGGGCAGCTTACTTTTGTTTGCCAGGGAAACGGTCCGAGCTTTGTGTCTGGGGGCCTATGGCTGGGAGTGACCGGCTGGCTCCTGAAAAGCTACGATAGGCAGGATGGTGACCAGACCCATGGTGGCACCAGTGCCAAGTTGGGCTGGTTTGATAGTACCAAGTGGCTCCTGCAATCTGCCATCAAAAAGTTGGCAGGCGAGTTTTGTTTTCCAGTGAAAAGCGCCGTTGTGTGTGTTTTGGGGCCTGTGGCTGGGAGTGGCCAGCTGGCTCCTTAGAATCCACGATACGCAGGATGGTTCCCAGACCCAAGGTGGCACCAGTGCCAAGTCGGGCTGGTTTGTTAGTACCAAGTGGTTCCTGCAATCTGCCATCCAGAAGCGGGGCAGCTGAATTTTGTTTGCCAGAGAAAAAGGCTGTTGTTTGTGTTTCGGGGCCTGTGGCTGGCAGTGGACGGCTGGCTCCTGAAAATCCATGATACGCAGCATGGTTCCCAGACCCAAGGTGGCACCAGTGCCAAGTCGGGCTGGTTTCATAGTACCCAGTGGCTCCTGCAATCTGCCATCCAGAAGAGGGGCAGTTGAATTTTGTTTTCCAGAGAAAAGGGCCGTGGTTTGTGTTTGGGGCCTATGGCTGAGAGTGACCGGCTGGCTCCTGAAAAGCTACGATAGGCAGGATGGTGACCAGACCCATGGTGGCACCAGTGCCAAGTCGGGCTGGTTTGATAATACTAAATAGCTCCTGCAATCTGCCATCCAGACGCGGGGCAGCGGATTTTTGCTTGCTGGAGAAAAGTTCCGTGGGTTTTTTTTGGGGGTATATGGCTGGACGTTGCCGGCTGACTCCTTAAAAACATCGATACGCAGGATGGTTCCCTGACCCAAGGTGGCATCACTGCCAAGTCGGGCTGTTTTCGTAGTACCATGTGGCTCCTGCAATCTGCCATCCAGAAGCGGGGCAGCTTACATTTGTTGGCCAGGGAAACGGGCCGAGGTATTTGTCTGGGGGCCTATGGCTGGGAGTGACCGGCTGGCTCCTGAAAAGCTACGATAGGCAGGATGGTGACCAGACCCATGGTGGCACCAGTGCCAAGTTGGGCTGGTTTGATAGTACCAAGTGGCTCCTGCAATCTGCCATCAAAAAGTTGGCAGGCGAGTTTTGTTTTCCAGGGTAACGCGCCGTTGTTTTTGTTTAGAGGCCTGTGGCTGGGAGTGTCCGCCTGTCCTCTTAGAATCTACGTTACGCAGCATGGTTCCCAGAGCCAAGGTGGCACCAGTGCCAAGTTGGGCTGGTTTGACAGTAGCAAGTGGTTCCTGCAATCTGCCATCCAGAAGAGGGGCAGCTTACTTTTGTTTGCCAGGGAAACGGGCCGAGGTATTTCTCTGGGGGCCTATGGCAGGGAGTGACCGGCCGGCTCCTGAAAAGCTAAGATAGGCAGGATGTTTACCAGACCCATGATGGCACCAGTGCCAAGTTGGGCTAATTTGATACTACCAAGTGGCTCCTGCAATCTGCCATCCAGAATCGGGGGTGCTTACTTTTGTTTTCCAGGGAAACGGGCCGAGGTTTGTGTCTGGGGGTTTATGGCTGGGAGTGACCGGCTGGCTCCTGAAAAGCTACGATAGGCAGGATGGTGACCAGACCCATGGTGGCACCAGTGCCAAGTTGGGCTGGTTTGATAGTACCAAGTGGCTCCTGCAATCTGCCATCAAAATGTTGGCAGGCGAGTTTTGTTTTCCAGGGAAAAGCGCCGTTGTTTGTGTTTAGGCGCCTGTGGCACGGAGTGGCCGGGTGGCTGCTTAGAATCCACGATACGCAGGATGGTTCCCAGACCCAAGGTGGCACCAGTGCCAAGTCGGGCTGTTTTGACACTACCAAGTGGCTCCTGCAATCTGCCATCCAGAATCGGGGCAGCTTAATTTTGTTTGCCAGGGAAACGGTCCGAGGTTTGTGATGGGGGCCTATGGCTGGGAGTGACCGGCTGGCTCCTGAAAAGCTACGATAGGCAGGATGGTGACCAGACCCAAGGTGGCACCAGTGCCAAGTTGGGATGATTTGATAGTACCAAGTGCCTCCTGCAATCTGCCATCAAAAAGCTGGCAGGCGAGTTTTGTTTTCCAGGGAAAAGCGCCGTTGTTTGTATTTGGGGGCCTGTGGCTGGGAGTGGCCGCGTGGCGCCTTAGAATCTACGTTACGCAGCATGGTTCCCAGACCCAAAGTGGCACCAGTGTCAAGTTGGGCTGGTTTGATAGTACCAAGTGGCTCCTGCAATCTGCCATCCAGAAGCGGGGTAGCTTACTTTTGTTTGCCAGGGAAACGGGCAGAGCTTTCTGTCTGGGGGCCTATGGCTGGGAGTAACCGGCTGGCTCCTGAAAAGCTACGATAGGCAGGATGGTTCCCAGATCCAAGATGGCACCAGTGCCAAGTCGGGGTGGTTTGATGGTGCAACGTGGCTCCTGCAATCTGCCATCCTGACGCGGGGCAGCGGATTTTTGTTTCCAAGAGAAATGGTCCGTGGATTGTTTTTGGGGCTATATGGCTGGGCGTGGCCTGCTGGCTCCTTAAAAAGCTACGATAGGCAGGATGGTTCCCTGACCCAAGGTGGCACCAGTGCCAAGTCGGGCGGTTTTCGTAGTACAAAGTGCCTCCTAAAATTTGCCATCCAGAAGAGGGGCAGTTGAGTTTTGTTTACCAGAGAAAAGGGCCGTGGTTTGTTTTTGGGGGCATATGGCTGATAGTGGCCGTCTGGCGCCTGAAAATCCACGATAGGCAGGATGGTTCCCAGACCAGAGGTGGCACCAGTGCCAAGTCGGGCTGGTTTGATAGTACTAAATAGTACCTGCAATCTGCCATGCAGAAGCGGGGCAGCTTACTTTTGTTTGCCAGGGAAACGGGCCGAGGTTTGTGTCTGGGGGCCTATGGCTGGGAGTGACCGCCTGGCTCCTGAAAAGCTACGATAGGCAGGATGGTGACCAGACCCATGGTGGCACCAGTGCCAAGTTGGGCTGGTTTGATAGTACCAAGTTGCTCCTGCAATCTGCCATCAAAAAGTTGTCAGGCGAGTTTTGTTTTCCAGGGAAAAGCGCCGTTGTTTGTGTTTGGGGGACTGTTGGTGGGAGTGGCCGGCTGGCTCCTTAGAACACACGATACGCAGGATGGTTCCCAGACCCAAGGTGGCACCAGTGCCACGTCGGGTTGGTTTGATGGTGAAAAGTGGCTCCTGCAATCTGCCATCCTGAAGCGGGGCAGCTTACTTTTGTGTGCCAGGGAAACGGGCCGAGGTTTATGACTGGGGGCCTAGGGCTAGGAGTGACCGGCTGGCTCCTGAAAAGCAACAATAGGCAGGATGGTTCCCAGACCCAAGGTGGCACCAGTGCCAAGTTGGGCTGGTTTGATGGTACCAACTGGCTCCTGCAATCTGCCATCTAAAAGTTGTCAGGCGAGTTTTGTTTTCCAGGGAAAAGCGCCGTTGATTTTGTTTGGAGGCCTGTGGCTGGCAGTGGCTGCCTGTCGTCTTAGAATCCGGGATACGCAGCATGGTTCCCAGAGCCAAGGTGGCACCAGTGCCAAGTTGGGCTGGTTTGATGGTGCAAAGTGGCTCCTGCAATCTGCCATCCAGAAGTGCGGTAGCTTACTTTTGTGTGCCAGGGAAACAGGCCGAGGTTTGTGTCTGGGGGCCTATGGCTGGGAGTGACCGGCTGGCTCCTGAAAAGCTACGATAGGCAGGATGGTGACCAGACCCATGGTGGCACCAGTTCCAAGTTGGGCTGGTTTGATAGTACCAAGTGGCTCCGGCAATCTGCCATCAAAAAGTTGGCAGGCCAGTTTTGTTTTCCAGGGAAAAGCGCCGTTGTGTGTGTTTTGGGGCCTGTGGCTGGGAGTGGCCAGCTGGCTCCTTAGAATCCACGATACGCAGGATGGTTCCCAGACCCAAGGTGGCACCAGTGCCAAGTCGGGCTGGTTTGTTAGTACCAAGTGGTTCCTGCAATCTGCCATCAAGAAGCGGGGCAGCTGAATTTTGTTTGCCAGAGAAAAAGGCCGTGGTTTGTGTTTGGGGCCTATGGCTGAGAGTGACCGGCTGGCTCCTGAAAAGCTACGATAGGCAGGATGGTTCCCAGACCCAAGGTGGCACCAGTGCCAAGTTGGGCTGGTTTGATGGTACCAACTGGCTCCTGCAATCTGCCATCTAAAAGTTGTCAGGCGAGTTTTGTTTTCCATGGAAAAGCGCCGTTGATTTTGTTTGGAGGCCTGTGGCTGGCAGTGGCTGCCTGTCGTCTTAGAATCCGGGTTACGCAGCATGGTTCCCAGAGCCAAGGTGGCACCAGTGTCAAGTTGGGCTGGTTTGATAGTACCAAGTGGCTCCTGCAATCTGCCATCCAGAAGCGGGGCAGCTTACTTTTGTTTGCCAGGGAAACGGGCCGAGGTATTTGTCTGGGGACCTATGGCTGGGAGTGACCGGCTGGCTCCTGAAAAGCTACGATAGGCAGGATGGTTCCCTGACCCAAGGTGGCACCAGTGCCAAGTCGGGCGGTTTTCGTAGTACAAAGTGCGTCCTAAAATTTGCCATCCAGAAGAGGGGCAGTTGAGTTTTGTTTACCAGAGAAAAGGGCCGTGGTTTGTTTTTGGGGGCATATGGCTGATTGTGGCCGTCTGGCCCCTGAAAATCCACGATAGGCAGGATGGTTCCCAGACCAGAGGTGGCACCAGTGCCAAGTCGGGCTGGTTTGATAGTACTAAATAGCACCTGCAATCTGCCATGCAGAAGCGGGGCAGCTTACTTTTGTTTGCCAGGGAAACGGGCCGAGGTTTGTGTCTGGGGGCCTATGGCTGGGAGTGACCGCCTGGCTCCTGAAAAGCTACGATAGGCAGGATGGTGACCAGACCCATGGTGGCACCAGTGCCAAGTTGGGCTGGTTTGATAGTACCAAGTGGCTCCTGCAATCTGCCATCAAAAAGTTGGCAGGCCAGTTTTGTTTTCCAGGGAAAAGCGCCGTTGTTTGTGTTTGGGGGACTGTGGCTGGGAGTGGCCGGCTGGCTCCTTAGAACACACGATACGCAGGATGGTTCCCAGACCCAAGGTGGCACCAGTGCCACGTCGGGCTGGTTTGATGGTGAAAAGTGGCTCCTGCAATCTGCCATCCTGAAGCGGGGTAGCTTACATTTGTGTGCCAGGGAAACGGGCCGAGGTTTATGACTGGGGGCCTAGGGCTAGAAGTGACCGGCTGGCTCCTGAAAAGCAACAATAGGCAGGATGGTTCCCAGACCCAAGGTGGCACCAGTGCCAAGTTGGGCTGGTTTGATGGTACCAACTGGCTCCTGCAATCTGCCATCTAAAAGTTGTCAGGCGAGTTTTGTTTTCCAGGAAAAGCGCCGTTGATTTTGTTTGGAGGCCTGTGGCTGGCAGTGGCTGCCTGTCGTCTTAGAATCCGGGTTACGCAGCATGGTTCCCAGAGCCAAGGTGGCACCAGTGTCAAGTTGGGCTGGTTTGATTGTACCAAGTGGCTCCTGCAATCTGCCATCCAGAAGCGGGGCAGCTTACTTTTGTTTGCCAGGGAAACGGGCCGAGGTATTTGTCTGGGGACCTATGGCTGGGAGTGACCGGCTGGCTCCTGAAAAGCTACGATAGGCAGGATGGTGACCAGACCCATGGTGGCACCAGTGCCAAGTTGGGCTGGTTTGATAGTACCAAGTGGCTCCTGCAATCTGCCATCAAAAAGTTGGCAGGTCAGTTTTGTTTTCCAGGGAAAAGCGCCGTTGTTTCTGTTTGGGGGACTGTGGCTGGGAGTGGCCGGCTGGCTCCTTAGAACACAGGATACGCAGGATGGTTCCCAGACCCAAGGTGGCACCAGTGCCAAGTCGGGCTGGTTTGATAGCACCAAGTGGCTCCTGCAATCTGCCATCCAGAAGCGGGGCAGCTTACTTTTGTTTTCCAGGGAAACGGACCGAGGTTTTTTTCTGGGGGCCTATGGCTGGGAGTGCCTGGCTGGCTCCTTAAAAGCTACGATAGGCAGGATGGTTACCAGACCCATGGTGGCACCAGTGCCAAGTTGGGCTGGTTTGATAGTACCAAGTGGCTCCTGCAATCTGCCATCAAAATGTTGGCAGGCGAGTTTTGTTTTCCAGGGAAAAGCGCCGTTGTGTGTATTTTGGGGCCTGTGGCTGGGAGTGGCCAGCTGGCTCCTTAGAATCCACGATACGCAGGATGGTTCCCAGACCCAAGGTGGCACCAGTGCCAAGTCGGGCTGGTTTGTTAGTACCAAGTGGTTCCTGCAATCTGCCATCCAGAAGCGGGGCAGCTGAATTTTGTTTGCCAGAGAAAAAGGCTGTTGTTTGTGTTTCGGGGCCTGTGGCTGGCAGTGGACGGCTGGCTCCTGAAAATCCACGTTAGGAAGGATGGTTCCCAGATCCAAGGTGGCAGCAGTGCCATGTTGTGCTGGTGTGATACTCCCAAGTGGCTCCTGCAATCTGCCATCCAGAAGCGGGGCAGCTGAATTTTGTTTGCCAGAGAAAAAGGCTGTGGTTTTTGTTTGGGGGCCTATGGCTGGGAGTGGCCGGCTGGCTCCTGAAAATCCATGATACGCAGCATGGTTCCCAGACCCAAGGTGGCACCAGTGCCAAGTGGGGCTGGTTTCACAGTGTCAAGTGCCTCCTGCAATCTCCCATCCAGAAGCGGGGCAGCTGAGTTTTGTTTGCCTGTGAAACGGGCCGTTGTTTTTGATTGGGGTCTGTGGCCGAGAGTGTCCAGCTGCCTCCTGACAATCCACAATACGCAGGATGGTTCCCAGACCCAAGGTGGCACCAGTGCCAAGTCGTGCTGGTTTGATAGTACCAAGTGCGTCCTGCAATTTGCCATCCAGAAGAGGGGCAGTTGAGTTTTGTTTGCCAGAGAAAAGCGCCGTTGTTTGTGTTTGGGGTCTTGTGGCTGGGAGTGGCCGACTGGCGCCTTAGAATCTGCGATACGCAGCATGGTTCCCAGACCCAAGGTGGCACCAGTGCCAAGTCGGGCTGGTTTGATAGTACCAAGTGGCTCCTGCAATCTGCCATCCAGAAGCGGGGCAGCTTACTTTTGTTTGCCAGGGAAACGGGCCGAGGTTTGTGACTGGGGGCCTATGGCTGGGAGTGACCGGCTGGCTCCTGGAAAGCTACAATAGGCAGGATGGTTACCAGACCCATGGTGGCACCAGTGCCAAGTTGGGCTGGTTTGATAGTACCAAGTTGCTCCTGCAATCTGCCATCAAAAAGTCGGCAGGCGAGTTTTGTTTTCCAGGGAAAAGCGCCGTTGTTTGTATTTGGGGGCCTGTGGCTGGGAGTGGCCGGCTGGCTCCTTAGAATCCACGATACGCAGGATGGTTCCCAGACCCAAGGTGGCACCAGTGCCAAGTCGGGCTGGTTTGATACTACCAAGTGGTTCCTGCAATCTGCCATCCAGAAGCGGGGCAGCTTACTTTTGTTTGCCAGGGAAACGGGCCGTGGGTTTTGTTTGGGGGCATATAGCTGAGAGTGGCCCGCTGGCCCCTGAAAATCCACGCTAGGCAGCATGGTTCCAGGATGCAAGGTGGCACCAGTGCCAAGTCGGGCTGGTTTGATGGGTCAAAGTGGCTCCTGCAATCTGCCATCCAGAAGCGGGGCAGCTGATTTTTGTTTGCCAGAGAAAAATTCCGTGGATTGTTTTTGGGGGCATATTGCTGGGAGTGGCCGGCTGGCTCCTTAAAATGCTCGATACGCATGATGGTTCCCAGGCCCAAGGTGTCACCACTACCAAGTCGGCCTGCGGTTTTAGTATCAAGTTCATCTTGCAATTTGCCATCCAGAAGAGGGGCAGTTGAGTTTTGTTTGCCAGAGAAACGGGCCGAGGTTTCTGTTTGGGGGCATATGGCTGAGAGTGGCCGGCTGGCCCCTGAAAATCCACGATACACAGCATGGTTCCCAGATCCAAGGTGGCACCAGTGCCAAGTTGGGCTGGTTTGATAGTCCCAAGTGTCTCCTGCAATCTGCCATCCAGAAGCGGGGCAGCTTACTTTTGTTTGCCAGAGAAATAGGCCTAGGTTTTTGTTTGGGGGCCTGTGGCTAGGAGTGGCCGGCTGGCTCCTAAGAATCCACGATACGCAGGATGTTTACCAGACCCATGGTGGCACCAGTGCCAAGTTGGGCTGGTTTGATAGTACCAAGTGGCTCCTGCAAACTCCATCAAAAAGTTGGCAGGTGTGTTTTGTTTTCCAGGGAACAGCGCCGTTGATTTTGTTTGGGGGCCTGTGGCTGGGAGTGGCCGGCTGGCTCCTTAGAATCCACGATACGCAGGATGGTTCCCAGACCCAAGGTGGCACCAGTGCCAAGTCGGGCTGGTTTGATTACACCAAGTGACTCCTGCAATCTGCCATCCAGAAGTGAGGCAGCTAAGTTTTGTTTGCGAGAAAAAAGGGCCGTGGTTTTTGTTGGGGGCCTGTGGCTGGGAGTAGCCGGCTGGCTCCTTAAAATCCACGACAGGCAGGATGGTTCCCAGACCCAAGGTGGCACCAGTGCCAAGTCGGGCTGGTTTGATAGTACCAAGTGGCTCCTGCAATCTGCCATCCAGAAGCGGGGCAGCTGAGTTTTTATTGCCAGAGAAAAAGGCTGTGGTTTTTGTTTGGGGGCCTGTGGCTGGCAGTGGCCGGCTGGCTCCTGAAAATCCACGATACGCAGCATGGTTCCCAGACCCAAGGTGGCACCAGTACAAAGTGGGGCTCGTTTGACAGTGTCAAGTGCCTCCTGCAATCTCCCATCCAGAAGCGGGGCAGCTGAGTTTTTTTTGCCAGGGAAACGGACCTTTGTTTTTGATTGGGGTCTGTGGCCGAGAGTGGTCGGCTGTCTCCTGACAATCCACAATACGCAGGATGGTTCCCAGACCAAAGGTGGCACCAGTGCCAAGTCGGGCTGGTTTGATAGTACCAAGTGTCTCCTGCGATCTGCCATCCAGAAGCGGGGCAGCTGAGTTTTGTTTGCCAGAGAAAAGGGCCGTGGGTTGTGTTTGGGGGCATATGGCTGGGAGTGGCCACCTGGCTCCTTAAAATGCACGATACGCCGCATGGTAACCAGACGCAAGGTGGCACCAGTGCCAAGTCGGGCTGTTTTTGTAGTACCCAGTGGCTCCTGCAATTTGCCATCCAGAAGCGGGGCAGCTAAATTTTGTTTGCTAGAGAAAAGGGCTGTGGTTTGTGTTTGGGGGCCTATGGCCGAGAGTGGTAGGCTGGCCCCTGAAAATCAACGATAGGCAGGATGGTTCCCAGATACAAGGTGGCACCAGTGCCAAGTAAGGCTGGTTGTATGGTTCAAAGTGACTCCTGCAATCTGCCATCCAGAAGCGGGACAGCTGAGTTTTTTTTGCCAGAGAAAAGGTCCGTGGTTTCTTTTTGGGGCATACGGCTGGGAATTGCCGGCTGGCTCCTTAAAATGCTCGATACGCAGGATGGTTCCCAGAGCCAAGGTGGCACCACTGCCAAGTCGGGCTCTTTTTGTAGTACCAAGTGCGTCCTGCAATTTGCCATCCAGAAGAGGGGCAGTTGAGTTTTGTTTGCCAGAGAAAAGGGCCGAGGTTTGTGTTTGGGAGCATATGGCTGGGAATGACCGGCTGGCCCCTGAAAATCCACGATACGCCGGATGGTTCCCAGATCCAAGATGGTACCATTACCAAGTCGGGCTGCTTTGATAGTCCCAAGTGGCTCCTGAAAACTGCCACACCAGAAGCGGGGCAGCTGAGTATTGTTTGCCAGGGAAATGGGCCGTTGTTTGTGTTTGGGGGCCTGTGGCTGGGAGTGTTCGGCTGGTTCCTGAATATGTACGATACGCAGGATTGTTCCCAGATCCAAGGTGGCAGCAGTGCCATGTTGTGCTGGTGTGATAGTCCCAAGTGGCTCCTGCAATCTGCCATCCAGAAGTGGGGCAGCTGATTTTTGTTTGCCAGAGAAAAGGTCCGTGGTTTGTGTTTGGGGGCATATGGCTGAGAGTGGCCGGCTGGCCCCTGAAAATCCACGATACACAGGATGGTTCCCAGATCCAAGGTGGCACCTGTGCCAAGTCGGGCTGATTTGATAGTACTAAGTAGCTCCTGCAATCTGCCATCCAGAAGCGGGGCAGCTTACTTTTGTTTGCCAGGGAAACGGGCCGAGGTTTCTGTTTGGGGGCCTATGGCTGGGAGTGACCGGCTGGCTCCTGAAAAGCTACAATAGGCAGGATGGTTCCCAGAGCCAAGGTGGCACCAGTGCCAAGTTGGGCTGGTTTGATAGTACCAAGTGGCTCCTGCAATCTGCCATCCAGAAGCGGGGCAGCTTACTTTTGTTTGCCAGAGAAATAGGCCTAGGTTTTTGTCTGGGGGCCTGTGGCTAGGAGTGGCCGGCTGGCTCCTAAGAATCCACGATACGCAGGATGTTTCCCAGACCCAAGGTGGCACCAGTGCCAAGTCGGGCTGGTTTGATAGTACCAAGTGGCTCCTGCAAACTCCATCAAAAAGTTGGCAGGCGTGTTTTGTTTTCCAGGGAACAGCGCCGTTGATTTTGTTTGGGGGCCTGTGGCTGGGAGTGGCCGGCTGGCTCCTTAGAATCCACGATACGCAGGATGGTTCCCAGACCCAAGGTGGCACCAGTGCCAAGTCGGGCTGGTTTGATTACACCAAGTGGCTCCTGCAATCTGCCATCCAGAAGTGAGGCAGCTAAGTTTTGTTTGCCAGAAAAAAGGGCCGTGGTTTTTGTTGGGGGCCTGTGGCTGGGAGTGGCCGGCTGGCTCCTTAGAATCCACCATACGCAGGATGGTTCCCAGACCCAAGGTGGCACCAGTGCCAAGTCGGGCTGGTTTGATAGACCCAAGTGGCTCCTGCAATCTGCCATCCAGAAGCGGGGCAGCTGAGTTTTGTTTGCCAGGGAAATGGGCCGTTGTTTGTGTTTGGGGGCCTGTGGCTGGGAGTGTTCGGCTGGTTCCTGAATATGTACGATACGCAGGATTGTTCCCAGACCCAAGGTGGCACCAGTGCCAAGTCGGGCTGGTTTGATGGTGCAAAGTGGCTCCTGCAATCTGCCATCCAGACGCGGGGCAGCGGATTTTTGTTTCCATGAGAAATGGTCCGTGGTTTGTTTTTGGGGGTATATGGCTGGGCCTGGCCGGCTGGCTCCTTAAAAAGCTCGATATGCAGGATGGTTCCCTGACACAAGGTGGCACCAGTGCCACGTCGGGCGGTTTTCGTAGTACAAAGTGCGTCCTAAAATTTGCCATCCAGAAGAGGGGCAGTTGAGTTTTGTTTGCCAGAGAAAAGGTCCGTGGTTTGTTTTTGGGGGCATATGGCTGAGAGTGGCTGGGTGGCCCCTGAAAATCCACGATACACAGGATGGTTCCCAGATCCAAGGTGGCACCTGTGCCAAGTCGGGCTGATTTGATAGTACTAAGTAGCTCCTGCAATCTGCCATCCAGAAGCGGGGCAGCTTACTTTTGTTTGCCAGGGAAACGGGCCGAGGTTTGTGTTTGGGGGCCTATGGCTGAGAGTGACCGGCTGGCTCCTGAAAAGCTACAATAGGCAGGATGGTGACCAGACCCATGGTGGCACCAGTGCCAAGTTGGGCTGGTTTGATAGTACCAAGTGGCTCCTGCAATCTTCCATGATCACGTGGAGAAATACTTTCTGGTTTCAGCCATATGCTCTTTCTTCTCTCCCTCAACTTCTCTATCACCTCTCATCTGGTTCACATGCGCTGTCTTCAAGGTCCACAGGCTACTTTTCACAGAATCTTCTGGCCTGATGAAGTAAGAATGATGAATAGAACAGAGCTGGGATCTATTTTCCAGTTTGGATAAAATGCATTCTGCACACAAATCCAAGGAGAACGGGCTGCCCCGATGCCCAGAAAATCTTTCACTCCTGCTAGTGTTCTACGTCAACCGCAACTTAGTCTGAAAGAAAAGCTTTTTCTCTGAGAGCATCTGAGAGGTTTGCATGAAGCACTGATATCTGACATATGCAATTTTGAATAGGAGAGGAAAAAGAAAATGGCAAGGAGTTTTTAATTTTAGTGGTTTCAATTTTAATTTCCGTGCACTTTTTCAAAACTTGTCAGCTCAAATGCCCATCAACATCTTTTAGTCATCTGTAAGTCAGTATTCATATAAAATGTGCTTCAAATCCAAAGAATTTCAAATTTGCACTCCAAGCTTCTATGCCTAGATTTATGATTTCCTACACATATTAGATGAAAGGAAGGCCTTTTTTACTGTGGGAGTGCTGGAACACTGGAACAGGTTGCCCAGAGAAGTTGTGGGTGTCCCATCCCTGAAAGTATTCAAGGTCACCTTGGACGGGGCTTGGAGCAGCAACAAAGGAGAAGCTTGATGGTAGAGAAACAAAGTTGGACTATAGAAGAAACTCGGATTGAAGTATAGGATCAAGTTTTCTCTCAGCCCTTGGGGTAAATTCAAAGTTGTACAAAATGACATTTATCTGTGCTATTCACTACTGTAACAGAAAGTTTCATGAAAACTGTACAGAAGATAGTAAATTTTAAAAGAGATAAGAATTACAGCATAAAATCCATGGGATAGGTTACAACATGAGACACTCTCTAAGAGAAAATCTCTTTGTTTCAGCACTTCATCGGGGTAAGATTTCATGAAGTGCCAAAGAAGGCGGCAAAATATCATTCGGGACATTATTTACTGGAATTCAGCCTGGCCATTAGTAGGAACTGCCTTTGAACATATCATGTAGATATACCACACACGCTTTCCCTTCACTGAAAAATTACTGTTTACAACAAATAAGCAATTGACGATCAAAATTGATTGAAAGCATCTTAAACATGTCAAGTATTTCATTGTAGATGATCTGTGATCCAAATGCTTCTTCCACCTTCGAGAGGGACAGAAGAATTCTTCCATATCATGATGGTTTAAAATTGTATCAACCAATGTTTTCTGCTGAAAAGATATCATCTATTTTTTTCTATTTTTGGAAGAAAATATTCCTAGACATACAACAGGTGAGAACTAAGTAATTTTAAAGAAACAAATGAAATGAAAATATTCTGTAAATAGAATGAAATGAAAAGCTGTGTTTTAAATAGGAGCTAAATATTAAACAGAATTTTTGTACCAGGCATTTGAATTACTGCACCAGCTCTTTTGCCCATCAAGAGAGGCATTTAGCATTTCAGTCTTTTCCAAGGTGTTCATGATCTGCTATGCTGATCTCTGTGTGTGCCTAGGTGTGTGTGGAGGGGGGGGCATATGAAGGGGAGTGTGTATGTTTGCTTTACAATTGTTGTGGCAGATTCATGCCTCAGCTCCACATTTTGTTTTAAAAAGGTCACACCGAGTGGATATGAAGTTTACTATCAACAAGAGATCGATTCCCAAATCATCCATTTGACTCTCCCTTATAAATCATGTGCTTTGTTGCATATTTTATCAAATATACTTTCAAGCCAGATGGAGGAAGGAGGATGTGGGAATCCCTCCACCATCTTGCAACTTTTATGTAAGTAGGTTTTCAAGAAAATCATCATTTCTCTTTTAAATATGTCTGGAACAGGCATGATGGTAGTGTCAACCTGTTGGAGTTTTTGTTGCTGGAAGAAGTTGTACAAAAGGATTGGTTTTTACATTGACCAGTTACTGAATCAAGCGCAGGAATACATTGGAAATTTAGCTGGGGGTTCCTTTTCCCAGCAGACTACTTCTAGAACGAGCTTGTACACTGAAGCTGACTCTTTTGCTCTCTTTTTGTTTCTTTCCTATTTTCTTGGCTTCTTTGCCACTATCTAGACAATTTTGGAACTTTGTTCCCAACTAAAATGGTTTCAATAGTCTGATTGTGATCATACATTTTTACAAGGAATTTTTAAAATCTTTCCTCGAGTCCAGAAAGTCAAGGACTTAGATCTTTTTCTTCCCTTATCAATATTGCCATGAAATTGATAAATAAAGACCAACTCTTTATTTTTGTTTTTAACCCACGTAGATAATTCCCATCCATTAATCCATTTTGTGGACCAATAGCTGCCATTCTGATGGAAGCTGTCACTTCTTAACAATAGGCATTCTGTGACTATGTTGACTGCACTTTGGGTGAAGATCCTAACTGGTCTTAGATATACATAGGGAGAAATTTGCTCAGCCAGTGTCAGTCTTAAGCATGCGTATCAGAAGATCTTTCTAGAGCTGGGAATTTTCCCATGAAAGGGATTCAGTTAGGGAAGAGACACTTGTGCCAGAGTTTTACATTCTTCTTGAACACTGCTTAAGGAACTTAGATGCCATGTCCATTTGGATCTCTGTCTGCACAGAACTTTGTCATGCCAGCGCTTTGAAATGCATCTTGAAGAGAATTCACTAGCACAGAATGAAAGAGAGTGGAAGGGGTTGGTGGGGCTAACCAGGCCCAACCCCCTTGCCTAAACCAGGATACCTAGAGCCTCTTGCCCAGGATTCTATCTGGGTGTACTTTTAATGTCTTCAAAGATCCAGGCTCCACAATCTTTCTGGGCAGTCTGTGCCGTGGTTCAGTCACCCTGACAGTAAAGAAACATTTACTGATGTTCAAAGGCAATCTCCTGTATTTCAGTGTGTGCCCACTGCCTCTTGTCTTTTCCCTCAGCATCACTGAAAAGACACTGATTCCCTCCCCTTTGCACTATTGCTTCCATATGTATGTGTGATGCCATGTAGAGGTATGTCAAAAACCTCCCTGAAGCCCAGGCAGATAATATTCCCTTCATCTACCAGTCAAGTTGATTCATCAGAGGAGTTTAAAGTGATGTTCAGCATGAAATTCCCCTGAAAAATCATGCTAACTACATTATTTGGTCATCTGTCATGTGCCTGGCAAGGATTTCCAGGAAGAGCTGCTTCATCAACTTCCTGGGGATAAAAAAGAGGCTGGCTGGTTTGTACTATGGCGAGTCCTCTTAATTGCCTTTTTTGAAGATGGGTGTCATTTGCTAACATCCACTCTTTAGCCTCTGTTGTCGTCTACATCTTAGCAAAACGCTTTTCCACTATGTCTGGCTAGGAAAAACTGTGCCAGCACAGAAAACATCTCCCATCTTGTTCTAGAAGTTGCACGGATGTCTGCCAAGTGTTTGGCAGGAAGAAAAGAAAAGTTGTCCAAAACAGCTTCCAATCGAATGTTCCTGTGATTGGAAAAGTCAGGAGAGTGCAAAGGTACTGTTTTCTATCAGTTGGCAAGGTGCGCACACAATCCCAGTGTTGTACAGCTTGCTTCTTCACCTTCCCGAAGCTGCCGCTCTCGCCGGCTGCCGGAGCCCAAGAAGCGGCTTCTTCGCGCAAAGACGATTGTGCCGCTCACAGGGCTCTCCTTAGCGCGGCTTCTGCCGAAAGACGCCCGGCAGCGGCTCTTACCTCCGGAGAGCATCCTACCTTCGTCTTTAGCTCCTCTTCTCATCTACACCTCGGCAAAACGCTTTTCCACTATGTCTGGCTAGGAAAAACTGTGCCAGCACAGAAAACATCTCCCATCGTGTTCTCGAAGTTGCACGGATGTCTGCCAAGTGTTTGGCAGGAAGAAAAGAAAAGTTGTCCAAAACAGCTTCCAATCGAATGTTCCTGTGATTGGAAAAGTCAGGAGAGTGCAAAGGTACTGTTTTCTATCAGTTGGCAAGGTGCGCACACAATCCCAGTGTTGTACAGCTTGCTTCTTCACCTTCCCGAAGCTGCCGCTCTCGCCGGCTGCCGGAGCCCAAGAAGCGGCTTCTTCGCGCAAAGACGATTGTGCCGCTCACAGTGCTCTCCTTAGCGCGGCTTCTGCCGAAAGACGCCCGGCAGCGGCTCTTACCTCCGGAGAGCATCCTACCTTCGTCTTTCGCGTCTTTTGTAGTCTACATCTTAGCAAAACGCTTTTCCACTATGTCTGGCTAGGAAAAACTGTGCCAGCACAGAAAACATCTCCCATCGTGTTCTAGAAGTTGCACGGATGTCTGCCAAGTGTTTGGCAGGAAGAAAAGAAAAGTTGTCCAAAACAGCTTCCAATCGAATGTTCCTGTGATTGGAAAAGTCAGGAGAGTGCAAAGGTACTGTTTTCTATCAGTTGGCAAGGTGCGCACACAATCCCAGTGTTGTACAGCTTGCTTCTTCACCTTCCCGAAGCTGCCGCTCTCGCCGGCTGCCGGAGCCCAAGAAGCGGCTTCTTCGCGCAAAGACGATTGTGCCGCTCACAGTGCTCTCCTTAGCGCGGCTTCTGCCGAAAGACGCCCGGCAGCGGCTCTTACCTCCGGAGAGCATCCTACCTTCGTCTTTCGCGTCTTTTGTAGTCTACATCTTAGCAAAACGCTTTTCCACTATGTCTGGCTAGGAAAAACTGTGCCAGCACAGAAAACATCTCCCATCGTGTTCTAGAAGTTGCACGGATGTCTGCCAAGTGTTTGGCAGGAAGAAAAGAAAAGTTGTCCAAAACAGCTTCCAATCGAATGTTCCTGTGATTGGAAAAGTCAGGAGAGTGCAAAGGTACTGTTTTCTATCAGTTGGCAAGGTGCGCACACAATCCCAGTGTTGTACAGCTTGCTTCTTCACCTTCCCGAAGCTGCCGCTCTCGCCAGCTGCCGGAGCCCAAGAAGCGGCTTCTTCGCGCAAAGACGATTGTGCCGCTCACAGTGCTCTCCTTAGCGCGGCTTCTGCCGAAAGACGCCCGGCAGCGGCTCTTACCTCCGGAGAGCATCCTACCTTCGTCTTTCGCGTCTTATGTAGTCTACACCTCGGCAACAAGCTTTTCCACTATGTCTGGCTAGGAAAAACTGTGCCAGCACAGAAAACATCTCCCATCGTGTTCTAGAAGTTGCACGGATGTCTGCCAAGTGTTTGGCAGGAAGAAAAGAAAAGTTGTCCAAAACAGCTTCCAATCGAATGTTCCTGTGATTGGAAAAGTCAGGAGAGTGCAAAGGTACTGTTTTCTATCAGTTGGCAAGGTGCGCACACAATCCCAGTGTTGTACAGCTTGCTTCTTCACCTTCCCGAAGCTGCCGCTCTCGCCGGCTGCCGGAGCCCAAGAAGCGGCTTCTTCGCGCAAAGACGATTGTGCCGCTCACAGTGCTCTCCTTAGCGCGGCTTCTGCCGAAAGACGCCCGGCAGCGGCTCTTACCTCCGGAGAGCATCCTACCTTCGTCTTTCGCGTCTTTTGTAGTCTACATCTTAGCAAAACGCTTTTCCACTATGTCTGGCTAGGAAAAACTGTGCCAGCACAGAAAACATCTCCCATCGTGTTCTAGAAGTTGCACGGATGTCTGCCAAGTGTTTGGCAGGAAGAAAAGGAAAGTTGTCCAAAACAGCTTCCAATCGAATGTTCCTGTGATTGGAAAAGTCAGGAGAGTGCAAAGGTACTGTTTTCTATCAGTTGGCAAGGTGCGCACACAATCCCAGTGTTGTACAGCTTGCTTCTTCACCTTCCCGAAGCTGCCGCTCTCGCCGGCTCCCGGAACCGAAGAATCGGCTTGTTCGCGCAAAGACGATTGTGCCGCTCACAGGGCTCTCCTTCGCGCGGCTTCTGCCGAAAGACGCCCGGCAGCGGCTCTTAACTCCGGAGAGCATCCTACCTTCGTCTTTCGCGTCTTATGTAGTCTACATCTTAGCAAAACGCTTTTCCACTATGTCTGGCTAGGAAAAACCGTGCCAGCACAGAAAACATCTCCCATCGTTTTCTAGAAGTTGCAGATATGTCTGCCAAGTGTTTGGCAGGAAGAAAAGAAAAGTTGTCCAAAACAGCTTCCAATCGAATGTTCCTGTGATTGGAAAAGTCAGGAGAGTGCAAAGGTACTGTTTTCTATCAGTTGGCAAGGTGCGCACACAATCCCAGTGTTGTACAGCTTGCTTCTTCACCTTCCCGAAGCTGCCGCTCTCGCCGGCTGCCGGAGCCCAAGAAGCGGCTTCTTCGCGCAAAGACGATTGTGCCGCTCACAGTGCCCTCCTTAGCGCGGCTTCTGCCGAAAGACGCCCGGCAGCGGCTCTTACCTCCTGAGAGTGGCAGCTTCGGGAAGGTGAAGAAGCAAGCTGTACAACACTGGGATTGTGTGCGCACCTTGCCAACTGATAGAAAACAGTACCTTTGCACTCTCCTGACTTTTCCAATCACAGGAACATTCGATTGGAAGCTGTTTTGGACAACTTTTCTTTTCTTCCTGCCAAACACTTGGCAGACATATCTGCAACTTCTAGAAAACGATGGGAGATGTTTTCTGTGCTGGCACGGTTTTTCCTAGCCAGACATAGTGGAAAAGCGTTTTGCTAAGATGTAGACTACATAAGACGCGAAAGACGAAGGTAGGATGCTCTCCGGAGTTAAGAGCCGCTGCCGGGCGTCTTTCGGCAGAAGCCGCGCGAAGGAGAGCCCTGTGAGCGGCACAATCGTCTTTGCGCGAACAAGCCGATTCTTCGGTTCCGGGAGCCGGCGAGAGCGGCAGCTTCGGGAAGGTGAAGAAGCAAGCTGTACAACACTGGGATTGTGTGCGCACCTTGCCAACTGATAGAAAACAGTACCTTTGCACTCTCCTGACTTTTCCAATCACAGGAACATTCGATTGGAAGCTGTTTTGGACAACTTTCCTTTTCTTCCTGCCAAACACTTGGCAGACATCCGTGCAACTTCTAGAACACGATGGGAGATGTTTTCTGTGCTGGCACAGTTTTTCCTAGCCAGACATAGTGGAAAAGCGTTTTGCTAAGATGTAGACTACAAAAGACGCGAAAGACGAAGGTAGGATGCTCTCCGGAGGTAAGAGCCGCTGCCGGGCGTCTTTCGGCAGAAGCCGCGCTAAGGAGAGCACTGTGAGCGGCACAATCGTCTTTGCGCGAAGAAGCCGCTTCTTGGGCTCCGGCAGCCGGCGAGAGCGGCAGCTTCGGGAAGGTGAAGAAGCAAGCTGTACAACACTGGGATTGTGTGCGCACCTTGCCAACTGATAGAAAACAGTACCTTTGCACTCTCCTGACTTTTCCAATCACAGGAACATTCGATTGGAAGCTGTTTTGGACAACTTTTCTTTTCTTCCTGCCAAACACTTGGCAGACATCCGTGCAACTTCTAGAACACGATGGGAGATGTTTTCTGTGCTGGCACAGTTTTTCCTAGCCAGACATAGTGGAAAAGCTTGTTGCCGAGGTGTAGACTACATAAGACGCGAAAGACGAAGGTAGGATGCTCTCCGGAGGTAAGAGCCGCTGCCGGGCGTCTTTCGGCAGAAGCCGCGCTAAGGAGAGCACTGTGAGCGGCACAATCGTCTTTGCGCGAAGAAGCCGCTTCTTGGGCTCCGGCAGCCGGCGAGAGCGGCAGCTTCGGGAAGGTGAAGAAGCAAGCTGTACAACACTGGGATTGTGTGCGCACCTTGCCAACTGATAGAAAACAGTACCTTTGCACTCTCCTGACTTTTCCAATCACAGGAACATTCGATTGGAAGCTGTTTTGGACAACTTTTCTTTTCTTCCTGCCAAACACTTGGCAGACATCCGTGCAACTTCTAGAACACGATGGGAGATGTTTTCTGTGCTGGCACAGTTTTTCCTAGCCAGACATAGTGGAAAAGCTTTTTGCCGAGGTGTAGACTACATAAGACGCGAAAGACGAAGGTAGGATGCTCTCCGGAGGTAAGAGCCGCTGCCGGGCGTCTTTCGGCAGAAGCCGCGCTAAGGAGAGCACTGTGAGCGGCACAATCGTCTTTGCGCGAAGAAGCCGCTTCTTGGGCTCCGGCAGCCGGCGAGAGCGGCAGCTTCGGGAAGGTGAAGAAGCAAGCTGTACAACACTGGGATTGTGTGCGCACCTTGCCAACTGATAGAAAACAGTACCTTTGCACTCTCCTGACTTTTCCAATCACAGGAACATTCGATTGGAAGCTGTTTTGGACAACTTTTCTTTTCTTCCTGCCAAACACTTGGCAGACATCCGTGCAACTTCTAGAACACGATGGGAGATGTTTTCTGTGCTGGCACAGTTTTTCCTAGCCAGACATAGTGGAAAAGCGTTTTGCTAAGATGTAGACTACAAAAGACGCGAAAGACGAAGGTAGGATGCTCTCCGGAGGTAAGAGCCGCTGCCGGGCGTCTTTCGGCAGAAGCCGCGCTAAGGAGAGCACTGTGAGCGGCACAATCGTCTTTGCGCGAAGAAGCCGCTTCTTGGGCTCCGGCAGCCGGCGAGAGCGGCAGCTTCGGGAAGGTGAAGAAGCAAGCTGTACAACACTGGGATTGTGTGCGCACCTTGCCAACTGATAGAAAACAGTACCTTTGCACTCTCCTGACTTTTCCAATCACAGGAACATTCGATTGGAAGCTGTTTTGGACAACTTTTCTTTTCTTCCTGCCAAACACTTGGCAGACATCCGTGCAACTTCTAGAACACGATGGGAGATGTTTTCTGTGCTGGCACAGTTTTTCCTAGCCAGACATAGTGGAAAAGCGTTTTGCTAAGATGTAGACTACAAAAGACGCGAAAGACGAAGGTAGGATGCTCTCCGGAGGTAAGAGCCGCTGCCGGGCGTCTTTCGGCAGAAGCCGCGCTAAGGAGAGCACTGTGAGCGGCACAATCGTCTTTGCGCGAAGAAGCCGCTTCTTCGGTTCCGGGAGCCGGCGAGAGCGGCAGCTTCGGGAAGGTGAAGAAGCAAGCTGTACAACACTGGGATTGTGTGCGCACCTTGCCAACTGATAGAAAACAGTACCTTTGCACTCTCCTGACTTTTCCAATCACAGGAACATTCGATTGGAAGCTGTTTTGGACAACTTTTCTTTTCTTCCTGCCAAACACTTGGCAGACATCCGTGCAACTTCTAGAACACGATGGGAGATGTTTTCTGTGCTGGCACAGTTTTTCCTAGCCAGACATAGTGGAAAAGCGTTTTGCTAAGATGTAGACTACAAAAGACGCGAAAGACGAAGGTAGGATGCTCTCCGGAGGTAAGAGCCGCTGCCGGGCGTCTTTCGGCAGAAGCCGCGCTAAGGAGAGCACTGTGAGCGGCACAATCGTCTTTGCGCGAAGAAGCCGCTTCTTCGGTTCCGGGAGCCGGCGAGAGCGGCAGCTTCGGGAAGGTGAAGAAGCAAGCTGTACAACACTGGGATTGTGTGCGCACCTTGCCAACTGATAGAAAACAGTACCTTTGCACTCTCCTGACTTTTCCAATCACATGAACATTCGATTGGAAGCTGTTTTGGACAACTTTTCTTTTCTTCCTGCCAAACACTTGGCAGACATCCGTGCAACTTCTAGAACACGATGGGAGATGTTTTCTGTGCTGGCACAGTTTTTCCTAGCCAGACATAGTGGAAAAGCGTTTTGCCGAGGTGTAGATGAGAAGAGGAGCTAAAGACGAAGGTAGGATGCTCTCCGGAGGTAAGAGCCGCTGCCGGGCGTCTTTCGGCAGAAGCCGCGCTAAGGAGAGCACTGTGAGCGGCACAATCGTCTTTGCGCGAAGAAGCCGCTTCTTGGGCTCCGGCAGCCGGCGAGAGCGGCAGCTTCGGGAAGGTGAAGAAGCAAGCTGTACAACACTGGGATTGTGTGCGCACCTTGCCAACTGATAGAAAACAGTACCTTTGCACTCTCCTGACTTTTCCAATCACAGGAACATTCGATTGGAAGCTGTTTTGGACAACTTTTCTTTTCTTCCTGCCAAACACTTGGCAGACATCCGTGCAACTTCTAGAACACGATGGGAGATGTTTTCTGTGCTGGCACAGTTTTTCCTAGCCAGACATAGTGGAAAAGCTTTTTGCCGAGGTGTAGACTACATAAGACGCGAAAGACGAAGGTAGGATGCTCTCCGGAGGTAAGAGCCGCTGCCGGGCGTCTTTCGGCAGAAGCCGCGCTAAGGAGAGCACTGTGAGCGGCACAATCGTCTTTGCGCGAAGAAGCCGCTTCTTGGGCTCCGGCAGCCGGCGAGAGCGGCAGCTTCGGGAAGGTGAAGAAGCAAGCTGTACAACACTGGGATTGTGTGCGCACCTTGCCAACTGATAGAAAACAGTACCTTTGCACTCTCCTGACTTTTCCAATCACAGGAACATTCGATTGGAAGCTGTTTTGGACAACTTTTCTTTTCTTCCTGCCAAACACTTGGCAGACATCCGTGCAACTTCTAGAACACGATGGGAGATGTTTTCTGTGCTGGCACAGTTTTTCCTAGCCAGACATAGTGGAAAAGCATTTTGCTAAGATGTAGACTACAAAAGACGCGAAAGACGAAGGTAGGATGCTCTCCGGAGGTAAGAGCCGCTGCCGGGCGTCTTTCGGCAGAAGCCGCGCTAAGGAGAGCACTGTGAGCGGCACAATCGTCTTTGCGCGAAGAAGCCGCTTCTTGGGCTCCGGCAGCCGGCGAGAGCGGCAGCTTCGGGAAGGTGAAGAAGCAAGCTGTACAACACTGGGATTGTGTGCGCACCTTGCCAACTGATAGAAAACAGTACCTTTGCACTCTCCTGACTTTTCCAATCACAGGAACATTCGATTGGAAGCTGTTTTGGACAACTTTTCTTTTCTTCCTGCCAAACACTTGGCAGACATCCGTGCAACTTCTAGAACACGATGGGAGATGTTTTCTGTGCTGGCACAGTTTTTCCTAGCCAGACATAGTGGAAAAGCGTTTTGCTAAGATGTAGACTACAAAAGACGCGAAAGACGAAGGTAGGATGCTCTCCGGAGGTAAGAGCCGCTGCCGGGCGTCTTTCGGCAGAAGCCGCGCTAAGGAGAGCACTGTGAGCGGCACAATCGTCTTTGCGCGAAGAAGCCGCTTCTTCGGTTCCGGGAGCCGGCGAGAGCGGCAGCTTCGGGAAGGTGAAGAAGCAAGCTGTACAACACTGGGATTGTGTGCGCACCTTGCCAACTGATAGAAAACAGTACCTTTGCACTCTCCTGACTTTTCCAATCACATGAACATTCGATTGGAAGCTGTTTTGGACAACTTTTCTTTTCTTCCTGCCAAACACTTGGCAGACATCCGTGCAACTTCTAGAACACGATGGGAGATGTTTTCTGTGCTGGCACAGTTTTTCCTAGCCAGACATAGTGGAAAAGCGTTTTGCCGAGGTGTAGATGAGAAGAGGAGCTAAAGACGAAGGTAGGATGCTCTCCGGAGGTAAGAGCCGCTGCCGGGCGTCTTTCGGCAGAAGCCGCGCTAAGGAGAGCACTGTGAGCGGCACAATCGTCTTTGCGCGAAGAAGCCGCTTCTTGGGCTCCGGCAGCCGGCGAGAGCGGCAGCTTCGGGAAGGTGAAGAAGCAAGCTGTACAACACTGGGATTGTGTGCGCACCTTGCCAACTGATAGAAAACAGTACCTTTGCACTCTCCTGACTTTTCCAATCACAGGAACATTCGATTGGAAGCTGTTTTGGACAACTTTTCTTTTCTTCCTGCCAAACACTTGGCAGACATCCGTGCAACTTCTAGAACACGATGGGAGATGTTTTCTGTGCTGGCACAGTTTTTCCTAGCCAGACATAGTGGAAAAGCGTTTTGCTAAGATGTAGACTACAAAAGACGCGAAAGACGAAGGTAGGATGCTCTCCGGAGTTAAGAGCCGCGGCCGGGCGTCTTTCGGCAGAAGCCGCGCTAAGGAGAGCACTGTGAGCGGCACAATCGTCTTTGCGCGAAGAAGCCGCTTCTTCGGTTCCGGGAGCCGGCGAGAGCGGCAGCTTCGGGAAGGTGAAGAAGCAAGCTGTACAACACTGGGATTGTGTGCGCACCTTGCCAACTGATAGAAAATAGTACCTTTGCACTCTCCTGACTTTTCCAATCACAGGAACATTCGATTGGAAGCTGTTTTGGACAACTATTCTTTTCTTCCTGCCAAACACTTGGCAGACATCCGTGCAACTTCTAGAACACGATGGGAGATGTTTTCTGTGCTGGCACAGTTTTTCCTAGCCAGACATAGTGGAAAAGCGTTTTGCCGAGGTGTAGACTACATAAGACGCGAAAGACGAAGGTAGGATGCTCTCCGGAGGTAAGAGCCGCTGCCGGGCGTCTTTCGGCAGAAGCCGCGCTAAGGAGAGCACTGTGAGCGGCACAATCGTCTTTGCGCGAAGAAGCCGCTTCTTCGGTTCCGGGAGCCGGCGAGAGCGGCAGCTTCGGGAAGGTGAAGAAGCAAGCTGTACAACACTGGGATTGTGTGCGCACCTTGCCAACTGATAGAAAACAGTACCTTTGCACTCTCCTGACTTTTCCAATCACAGGAACATTCGATTGGAAGCTGTTTTGGACAACTTTTCTTTTCTTCCTGCCAAACACTTGGCAGACATCCGTGCAACTTCTAGAACACGATGGGAGATGTTTTCTGTGCTGGCACAGTTTTTCCTAGCCAGACATAGTGGAAAAGCTTTTTGCCGAGGTGTAGACTACATAAGACGCGAAAGACGAAGGTAGGATGCTCTCCGGAGGTAAGAGCCGCTGCCGGGCGTCTTTCGGCAGAAGCCGCGCTAAGGAGAGCACTGTGAGCGGCACAATCGTCTTTGCGCGAAGAAGCCGCTTCTTGGGCTCCGGCAGCCGGCGAGAGCGGCAGCTTCGGGAAGGTGAAGAAGCAAGCTGTACAACACTGGGATTGTGTGCGCACCTTGCCAACTGATAGAAAACAGTACCTTTGCACTCTCCTGACTTTTCCAATCACAGGAACATTCGATTGGAAGCTGTTTTGGACAACTTTTCTTTTCTTCCTGCCAAACACTTGGCAGACATCCGTGCAACTTCTAGAACACGATGGGAGATGTTTTCTGTGCTGGCACAGTTTTTCCTAGCCAGACATAGTGGAAAAGCGTTTTGCTAAGATGTAGACTACAAAAGACGCGAAAGACGAAGGTAGGATGCTCTCCGGAGGTAAGAGCCGCTGCCGGGCGTCTTTCGGCAGAAGCCGCGCTAAGGAGAGCACTGTGAGCGGCACAATCGTCTTTGCGCGAAGAAGCCGCTTCTTGGGCTCCGGCAGCCGGCGAGAGCGGCAGCTTCGGGAAGGTGAAGAAGCAAGCTGTACAACACTGGGATTGTGTGCGCACCTTGCCAACTGATAGAAAACAGTACCTTTGCACTCTCCTGACTTTTCCAATCACAGGAACATTCGATTGGAAGCTGTTTTGGACAACTTTTCTTTTCTTCCTGCCAAACACTTGGCAGACATCCGTGCAACTTCTAGAACACGATGGGAGATGTTTTCTGTGCTGGCACAGTTTTTCCTAGCCAGACATAGTGGAAAAGCGTTTTGCTAAGATGTAGACTACAAAAGACGCGAAAGACGAAGGTAGGATGCTCTCCGGAGGTAAGAGCCGCTGCCGGGCGTCTTTCGGCAGAAGCCGCGCTAAGGAGAGCACTGTGAGCGGCACAATCGTCTTTGCGCGAAGAAGCCGCTTCTTCGGTTCCGGGAGCCGGCGAGAGCGGCAGCTTCGGGAAGGTGAAGAAGCAAGCTGTACAACACTGGGATTGTGTGCGCACCTTGCCAACTGATAGAAAACAGTACCTTTGCACTCTCCTGACTTTTCCAATCACAGGAACATTCGATTGGAAGCTGTTTTGGACAACTTTTCTTTTCTTCCTGCCAAACACTTGGCAGACATCCGTGCAACTTCTAGAACACGATGGGAGATGTTTTCTGTGCTGGCACAGTTTTTCCTAGCCAGACATAGTGGAAAAGCGTTTTGCTAAGATGTAGACTACAAAAGACGCGAAAGACGAAGGTAGGATGCTCTCCGGAGGTAAGAGCCGCTGCCGGGCGTCTTTCGGCAGAAGCCGCGCTAAGGAGAGCACTGTGAGCGGCACAATCGTCTTTGCGCGAAGAAGCCGCTTCTTCGGTTCCGGGAGCCGGCGAGAGCGGCAGCTTCGGGAAGGTGAAGAAGCAAGCTGTACAACACTGGGATTGTGTGCGCACCTTGCCAACTGATAGAAAACAGTACCTTTGCACTCTCCTGACTTTTCCAATCACATGAACATTCGATTGGAAGCTGTTTTGGACAACTTTTCTTTTCTTCCTGCCAAACACTTGGCAGACATCCGTGCAACTTCTAGAACACGATGGGAGATGTTTTCTGTGCTGGCACAGTTTTTCCTAGCCAGACATAGTGGAAAAGCGTTTTGCCGAGGTGTAGATGAGAAGAGGAGCTAAAGACGCAGGTAGGATGCTCTCCGGAGGTAAGAGCCGCTGCCGGGCGTCTTTCGGCAGAAGCCGCGCTAAGGAGAGCACTGTGAGCGGCACAATCGTCTTTGCGCGAAGAAGCCGCTTCTTGGGCTCCGGCAGCCGGCGAGAGCGGCAGCTTCGGGAAGGTGAAGAAGCAAGCTGTACAACACTGGGATTGTGTGCGCACCTTGCCAACTGATAGAAAACAGTACCTTTGCACTCTCCTGACTTTTCCAATCACAGGAACATTCGATTGGAAGCTGTTTTGGACAACTTTTCTTTTCTTCCTGCCAAACACTTGGCAGACATCCGTGCAACTTCTAGAACACGATGGGAGATGTTTTCTGTGCTGGCACAGTTTTTCCTAGCCAGACATAGTGGAAAAGCTTTTTGCCGAGGTGTAGACTACATAAGACGCGAAAGACGAAGGTAGGATGCTCTCCGGAGGTAAGAGCCGCTGCCGGGCGTCTTTCGGCAGAAGCCGCGCTAAGGAGAGCACTGTGAGCGGCACAATCGTCTTTGCGCGAAGAAGCCGCTTCTTGGGCTCCGGCAGCCGGCGAGAGCGGCAGCTTCGGGAAGGTGAAGAAGCAAGCTGTACAACACTGGGATTGTGTGCGCACCTTGCCAACTGATAGAAAACAGTACCTTTGCACTCTCCTGACTTTTCCAATCACAGGAACATTCGATTGGAAGCTGTTTTGGACAACTTTTCTTTTCTTCCTGCCAAACACTTGGCAGACATCCGTGCAACTTCTAGAACACGATGGGAGATGTTTTCTGTGCTGGCACAGTTTTTCCTAGCCAGACATAGTGGAAAAGCATTTTGCTAAGATGTAGACTACAAAAGACGCGAAAGACGAAGGTAGGATGCTCTCCGGAGGTAAGAGCCGCTGCCGGGCGTCTTTCGGCAGAAGCCGCGCTAAGGAGAGCACTGTGAGCGGCACAATCGTCTTTGCGCGAAGAAGCCGCTTCTTGGGCTCCGGCAGCCGGCGAGAGCGGCAGCTTCGGGAAGGTGAAGAAGCAAGCTGTACAACACTGGGATTGTGTGCGCACCTTGCCAACTGATAGAAAACAGTACCTTTGCACTCTCCTGACTTTTCCAATCACAGGAACATTCGATTGGAAGCTGTTTTGGACAACTTTTCTTTTCTTCCTGCCAAACACTTGGCAGACATCCGTGCAACTTCTAGAACACGATGGGAGATGTTTTCTGTGCTGGCACAGTTTTTCCTAGCCAGACATAGTGGAAAAGCGTTTTGCTAAGATGTAGACTACAAAAGACGCGAAAGACGAAGGTAGGATGCTCTCCGGAGGTAAGAGCCGCTGCCGGGCGTCTTTCGGCAGAAGCCGCGCTAAGGAGAGCACTGTGAGCGGCACAATCGTCTTTGCGCGAAGAAGCCGCTTCTTCGGTTCCGGGAGCCGGCGAGAGCGGCAGCTTCGGGAAGGTGAAGAAGCAAGCTGTACAACACTGGGATTGTGTGCGCACCTTGCCAACTGATAGAAAACAGTACCTTTGCACTCTCCTGACTTTTCCAATCACAGGAACATTCGATTGGAAGCTGTTTTGGACAACTTTTCTTTTCTTCCTGCCAAACACTTGGCAGACATCCGTGCAACTTCTAGAACACGATGGGAGATGTTTTCTGTGCTGGCACAGTTTTTCCTAGCCAGACATAGTGGAAAAGCGTTTTGCTAAGATGTAGACTACAAAAGACGCGAAAGACGAAGGTAGGATGCTCTCCGGAGGTAAGAGCCGCTGCCGGGCGTCTTTCGGCAGAAGCCGCGCTAAGGAGAGCACTGTGAGCGGCACAATCGTCTTTGCGCGAAGAAGCCGCTTCTTCGGTTCCGGGAGCCGGCGAGAGCGGCAGCTTCGGGAAGGTGAAGAAGCAAGCTGTACAACACTGGGATTGTGTGCGCACCTTGCCAACTGATAGAAAACAGTACCTTTGCACTCTCCTGACTTTTCCAATCACATGAACATTCGATTGGAAGCTGTTTTGGACAACTTTTCTTTTCTTCCTGCCAAACACTTGGCAGACATCCGTGCAACTTCTAGAACACGATGGGAGATGTTTTCTGTGCTGGCACAGTTTTTCCTAGCCAGACATAGTGGAAAAGCGTTTTGCCGAGGTGTAGATGAGAAGAGGAGCTAAAGACGAAGGTAGGATGCTCTCCGGAGGTAAGAGCCGCTGCCGGGCGTCTTTCGGCAGAAGCCGCGCTAAGGAGAGCACTGTGAGCGGCACAATCGTCTTTGCGCGAAGAAGCCGCTTCTTGGGCTCCGGCAGCCGGCGAGAGCGGCAGCTTCGGGAAGGTGAAGAAGCAAGCTGTACAACACTGGGATTGTGTGCGCACCTTGCCAACTGATAGAAAACAGTACCTTTGCACTCTCCTGACTTTTCCAATCACAGGAACATTCGATTGGAAGCTGTTTTGGACAACTTTTCTTTTCTTCCTGCCAAACACTTGGCAGACATCCGTGCAACTTCTAGAACACGATGGGAGATGTTTTCTGTGCTGGCACAGTTTTTCCTAGCCAGACATAGTGGAAAAGCGTTTTGCTAAGATGTAGACTACAAAAGACGCGAAAGACGAAGGTAGGATGCTCTCCGGAGGTAAGAGCCGCTGCCGGGCGTCTTTCGGCAGAAGCCGCGCTAAGGAGAGCCCTGTGAGCGGCACAATCGTCTTTGCGCGAAGAAGCCGCTTCTTCGGTTCCGGGAGCCGGCGAGAGCGGCAGCTTCGGGAAGGTGAAGAAGCAAGCTGTACAACACTGGGATTGTGTGCGCACCTTGCCAACTGATAGAAAACAGTACCTTTGCACTCTCCTGACTTTTCCAATCACAGGAACATTCGATTGGAAGCTGTTTTGGACAACTTTTCTTTTCTTCCTGCCAAACACTTGGCAGACATCCGTGCAACTTCTAGAACACGATGGGAGATGTTTTCTGTGCTGGCACAGTTTTTCCTAGCCAGACATAGTGGAAAAGCGTTTTGCTAAGATGTAGACTACAAAAGACGCGAAAGACGAAGGTAGGATGCTCTCCGGAGGTAAGAGCCGCTGCCGGGCGTCTTTCGGCAGAAGCCGCGCTAAGGAGAGCACTGTGAGCGGCACAATCGTCTTTGCGCGAAGAAGCCGCTTCTTCGGTTCCGGGAGCCGGCGAGAGCGGCAGCTTCGGGAAGGTGAAGAAGCAAGCTGTACAACACTGGGATTGTGTGCGCACCTTGCCAACTGATAGAAAACAGTACCTTTGCACTCTCCTGACTTTTCCAATCACAGGAACATTCGATTGGAAGCTGTTTTGGACAACTTTTCTTTTCTTCCTGCCAAACACTTGGCAGACATCCGTGCAACTTCTAGAACACGATGGGAGATGTTTTCTGTGCTGGCACAGTTTTTCCTAGCCAGACATAGTGGAAAAGCGTTTTGCCGAGGTGTAGATGAGAAGAGGAGCTAAAGACGAAGGTAGGATGCTCTCCGGAGGAAAGAGCCGCTGCCGGGCGTCTTTCGGCAGAAGCCGCGCTAAGGAGAGCACTGTGAGCGGCACAATCGTCTTTGCGCGAAGAAGCCGCTTCTTGGGCTCCGGCAGCCGGCGAGAGCGGCAGCTTCGGGAAGGTGAAGAAGCAAGCTGTACAACACTGGGATTGTGTGCGCACCTTGCCAACTGATAGAAAACAGTACCTTTGCACTCTCCTGACTTTTCCAATCACAGGAACATTCGATTGGAAGCTGTTTTGGACAACTTTTCTTTTCTTCCTGCCAAACACTTGGCAGACATCCGTGCAACTTCTAGAACACGATGGGAGATGTTTTCTGTGCTGGCACAGTTTTTCCTAGCCAGACATAGTGGAAAAGCTTTTTGCCGAGGTGTAGATGAGAAGAGGAGCTAAAGAGTGGATGTTAGCAAATGACACCCATCTTCAAAAAAGGCAATTAAGAGGACTCGCCATAGTACAAACCAGCCAGCCTCTTTTTTATCCCCAGGAAGTTGATGAAGCAGCTCTTCCTGGAAATCCTTGCCAGGCACATGACAGATGACCAAATAATGTAGTTAGCATGATTTTTCAGGGGAATTTCATGCTGAACATCACTTTAAACTCCTCTGATGAATCAACTTGACTGGTAGATGAAGGGAATATTATCTGCCTGGGCTTCAGGGAGGTTTTTGACATACCTCTACATGGCATCACACATACATATGGAAGCTATAGTGCAAAGGGGAGGGAATCAGTGTCTTTTCAGTGATGCTGAGGGAAAAGACAAGAGGCAGTGGGCACACACTGAAATACAGGAGATTGCCTTTGAACATCAGTAAATGTTTCTTTACTGTCAGGGTGACTGAACCACGGCACAGACTGCCCAGAAAGATTGTGGAGCCTGGATCTTCGAAGACATTAAAAGTACACCCAGATAGAATCCTGGGCAAGAGGCTCTAGGTATCCTGGTTTAGGCAGGGGGGTTGGGCCTGGTTAGCCCCACCAACCCCTTCCACTCTCTTTCATTCTGTGCTAGTGAATTCTCTTCAAGATGCATTTCAAAGCGCTGGCATGACAAAGTTCTGTGCAGACAGAGATCCAAATGGACATGGCATCTAAGTTCCTTAAGCAGTGTTCAAGAAGAATGTAAAACTCTGGCACAAGTGTCTCTTCCCTAACTGAATCCCTTTCATGGGAAAATTCCCAGCTCTAGAAAGATCTTCTGATACGCATGCTTAAGACTGACACTGGCTGAGCAAATTTCTCCCTATGTATATCTAAGACCAGTTAGGATCTTCACCCAAAGTGCAGTCAACATAGTCACAGAATGCCTATTGTTAAGAAGTGACAGCTTCCATCAGAATGGCAGCTATTGGTCCACAAAATGGATTAATGGATGGGAATTATCTACGTGGGTTAAAAACAAAAATAAAGAGTTGGTCTTTATTTATCAATTTCATGGCAATATTGATAAGGGAAGAAAAAGATCTAAGTCCTTGACTTTCTGGACTCGAGGAAAGATTTTAAAAATTCCTTGTAAAAATGTATGATCACAATCAGACTATTGAAACCATTTTAGTTGGGAACAAAGTTCCAAAATTGTCTAGATAGTGGCAAAGAAGCCAAGAAAATAGGAAAGAAACAAAAAGAGAGCAAAAGAGTCAGCTTCAGTGTACAAGCTCGTTCTAGAAGTAGTCTGCTGGGAAAAGGAACCCCCAGCTAAATTTCCAATGTATTCCTGCGCTTGATTCAGTAACTGGTCAATGTAAAAACCAATCCTTTTGTACAACTTCTTCCAGCAACAAAAACTCCAACAGGTTGACACTACCATCATGCCTGTTCCAGACATATTTAAAAGAGAAATGATGATTTTCTTGAAAACCTACTTACATAAAAGTTGCAAGATGGTGGAGGGATTCCCACATCCTCCTTCCTCCATCTGGCTTGAAAGTATATTTGATAAAATATGCAACAAAGCACATGATTTATAAGGGAGAGTCAAATGGATGATTTGGGAATCGATCTCTTGTTGATAGTAAACTTCATATCCACTCGGTGTGACCTTTTTAAAACAAAATGTGGAGCTGAGGCATGAATCTGCCACAACAATTGTAAAGCAAACATACACACTCCCCTTCATATGCCCCCCCCTCCACACACACCTAGGCACACACAGAGATCAGCATAGCAGATCATGAACACCTTGGAAAAGACTGAAATGCTAAATGCCTCTCTTGATGGGCAAAAGAGCTGGTGCAGTAATTCAAATGCCTGGTACAAAAATTCTGTTTAATATTTAGCTCCTATTTAAAACACAGCTTTTCATTTCATTCTATTTACAGAATATTTTCATTTCATTTGTTTCTTTAAAATTACTTAGTTCTCACCTGTTGTATGTCTAGGAATATTTTCTTCCAAAAATAGAAAAAAATAGATGATATCTTTTCAGCAGAAAACATTGGTTGATACAATTTTAAACCATCATGATATGGAAGAATTCTTCTGTCCCTCTCGAAGGTGGAAGAAGCATTTGGATCACAGATCATCTACAATGAAATACTTGACATGTTTAAGATGCTTTCAATCAATTTTGATCGTCAATTGCTTATTTGTTGTAAACAGTAATTTTTCAGTGAAGGGAAAGTGTGTGTGGTATATCTACATGATATGTTCAAAGGCAGTTCCTACTAATGGCCAGGCTGAATTCCAGTAAATAATGTCCCGAATGATATTTTGCCGCCTTCTTTGGCACTTCATGAAATCTTACCCCGATGAAGTGCTGAAACAAAGAGATTTTCTCTTAGAGAGTGTCTCATGTTGTAACCTATCCCATGGATTTTATGCTGTAATTCTTATCTCTTTTAAAATTTACTATCTTCTGTACAGTTTTCATGAAACTTTCTGTTACAGTAGTGAATAGCACAGATAAATGTCATTTTGTACAACTTTGAATTTACCCCAAGAGCTGAGAGAAAACTTGATCCTATACTTCAATCCGAGTTTCTTCTATAGTCCAACTTTGTTTCTCTACCATCAAGCTTCTCCTTTGTTGCTGCTCCAAGCCCCGTCCAAGGTGACCTTGAATACTTTCAGGGATGGGACACCCACAACTTCTCTGGGCAACCTGTTCCAGTGTTCCAGCACTCCCACAGTAAAAAAGGCCTTCCTTTCATCTAATATGTGTAGGAAATCATAAATCTAGGCATAGAAGCTTGGAGTGCAAATTTGAAATTCTTTGGATTTGAAGCACATTTTATATGAATACTGACTTACAGATGACTAAAAGATGTTGATGGGCATTTGAGCTGACAAGTTTTGAAAAAGTGCACGGAAATTAAAATTGAAACCACTAAAATTAAAAACTCCTTGCCATTTTCTTTTTCCTCTCCTATTCAAAATTGCATATGTCAGATATCAGTGCTTCATGCAAACCTCTCAGATGCTCTCAGAGAAAAAGCTTTTCTTTCAGACTAAGTTGCGGTTGACGTAGAACACTAGCAGGAGTGAAAGATTTTCTGGGCATCGGGGCAGCCCGTTCTCCTTGGATTTGTGTGCAGAATGCATTTTATCCAAACTGGAAAATAGATCCCAGCTCTGTTCTATTCATCATTCTTACTTCATCAGGCCAGAAGATTCTGTGAAAAGTAGCCTGTGGACCTTGAAGACAGCGCATGTGAACCAGATGAGAGGTGATAGAGAAGTTGAGGGAGAGAAGAAAGAGCATGAGGCTGAAACCAGAAAGTATTTCTCCACGTGATCATGGAAGATTGCAGGAGCCACTTGGTACTATCAAACCAGCCCGACTTGGCACTGGTGCCACTATGGGTCTGGGAGCCATGTTGCATATCGTGCATTTTAAGGAGCCAGCTGGCCACACACAGCCATATGCCCCCAAACACAAACCAAGCCCTTTTCTCTGGCAAACAAAACTCAGCTGCCCTGCTTCTGGATGGCAGATTGCAGGAGCCACTTGGTACTATCAAACCAGCCCAACTTGGCACTGGTGCCACCTTGGCTCTGGGAACCATCCTGCCTATTGTAGCTTTTCAGGAGCCAGCCGGTCACTCCCAGCCATAGGCCCCCAAACAGAAACCTCGGCCCGTTTCCCCGGCAAACAAAAGTAAGCTGCCCCGCTTCTGGATGGCAGATTGCAGGAGCTACTTAGTACTATCAAATCAGCCCGACTTGGCACAGGTGCCACCTTGGATCTGGGAACCATCCTGTGTATCGTGGATTTTCAGGGGCCAGCCGGCCACTCTCAGCCATATGCCCCCAAACACAAACCACGGACCTTTTCTCTGGCAAACAAAAATCAGCTGCCCCACTTCTGGATGGCAGATTGCAGGAGCCACTTGGGACTATCACACCAGCACAACATGGCACTGCTGCCACCTTGGATCTGGGAACAATCCTGCGTATCGTACATATTCAGGAACCAGCCGAACACTCCCAGCCACAGGCCCCCAAACACAAACAACGGCCCATTTCCCTGGCAAACAAAACTCAGCTGCCCCGCTTCTGGTGTGGCAGTTTGCAGGAGCCACTTGGGACTATCAAAGCAGCCCGACTTGGTAATGGTACCATCTTGGATCTGGGAACCATCCGGCGTATCGTGGATTTTCAGGGGCCAGCCGGTCATTCCCAGCCATATGCTCCCAAACACAAACCTCGGCCCTTTTCTCTGGCAAACAAAACTCAACTGCCCCTCTTCTGGATGGCAAATTGCAGGACGCACTTGGTACTACAAAAAGAGCCCGACTTGGCAGTGGTGCCACCTTGGCTCTGGGAACCATCCTGCGTATCGAGCATTTTAAGGAGCCAGCCGGCAATTCCCAGCCGTATGCCCCAAAAAGAAACCACGGACCTTTTCTCTGGCAAAAAAAACTCAGCTGTCCCGCTTCTGGATGGCAGATTGCAGGAGTCACTTTGAACCATACAACCAGCCTTACTTGGCACTGGTGCCACCTTGTATCTGGGAACCATCCTGCCTATCGTTGATTTTCAGGGGCCAGCCTACCACTCTCGGCCATAGGCCCCCAAACACAAACCACAGCCCTTTTCTCTAGCAAACAAAATTTAGCTGCCCCGCTTCTGGATGGCAAATTGCAGGAGCCACTGGGTACTACAAAAACAGCCCGACTTGGCACTGGTGCCACCTTGCGTCTGGTTACCATGCGGCGTATCGTGCATTTTAAGGAGCCAGGTGGCCACTCCCAGCCATATGCCCCCAAACACAACCCACGGCCCTTTTCTCTGGCAAACAAAACTCAGCTGCCCCGCTTCTGGATGGCAGAGTGCAGGAGACACTTGGTACTATCAAACCAGCCCGACTTGGCACTGGTGCCACCTTTGGTCTGGGAACCATCCTGCGTATTGTGGATTGTCAGGAGACAGCCGACCACTCTCGGCCACAGACCCCAATCAAAAACAAAGGTCCGTTTCCCTGGCAAAAAAAACTCAGCTGCCCCGCTTCTGGATGGGAGATTGCAGGAGGCACTTGACACTGTCAAAAGAGCCCCACTTTGTACTGGTGCCACCTTGGGTCTGGGAACCATGCTGCGTATCGTGGATTTTCAGGAGCCAGCCGGCCACAGCCAGCCACAGGCCCCCAAACAAAAACCACAGCCTTTTTCTCTGGCAAACAAAACTCAGCTGCCCTGCTTCTGGATGGCAGATTGCAGGAGCCACTTGGTACTATCAAACCAGCCCGACTTGGCACTGGTGCCACCTTGGGTCTGGGAACCATCCTGCCTATCGTGGATTTTAAGGAGCCAGCCGGCTACTCCCAGCCACAGGCCCCCAACCAAAACCACGGCCCTTTTTTCTCGCAAACAAAACTTAGCTGCCTCACTTCTGGATGGCAGATTGCAGGAGCCACTTGGTGTAATCAAACCAGCCCGACTTGGCACTGGTGCCACCTTGGGTCTGGGAACCATCCTGCGTATCGTGGATTCTAAGGAGCCAGCCGGCCACTCCCAGCCACAGGCCCCCAAACAAAATCAACGGCGCTGTTCCCTAGAAAACAAAACACGCCTGCCAACTTTTTGATGGAGTTTGCAGGAGCCACTTGGTACTATCAAACCAGCCCAACTTGGCACTGGTGCCACCATGGGTCTGGTAAACATCCTGCGAATCGTGGATTCTTAGGAGCCAGCCGGCCACTCCTAGCCACAGGCCCCCAAACAAAAACCTAGGCCTATTTCTCTGGCAAACAAAAGTAAGCTGCCCCGCTTCTGGATGGCAGATTGCAGGAGACACTTGGGACTATCAAACCAGCCCAACTTGGCACTGGTGCCACCTTGGATCTGGGAACCATGCTGTGTATCGTGGATTTTCAGGGGCCAGCCGGCCACTCTCAGCCATATGCCCCCAAACAGAAACCTCGGCCCTTTTCTCTGGCAAACAAAACTCAACTGCCCCTCTTCTGGATGGCAAATTGCAAGATGAACTTGATACTAAAACCGCAGGCCGACTTGGTAGTGGTGACACCTTGGGCCTGGGAACCATCATGCGTATCGAGCATTTTAAGGAGCCAGCCGGCCACTCCCAGCAATATGCCCCCAAAAACAATCCACGGAATTTTTCTCTGGCAAACAAAAATCAGCTGCCCCGCTTCTGGATGGCAGATTGCAGGAGCCACTTTGACCCATCAAACCAGCCCGACTTGGCACTGGTGCCACCTTGCATCCTGGAACCATGCTGCCTAGCGTGGATTTTCAGGGGCCAGCCGGCCACTCTCAGCTATATGCCCCCAAACAAAACCCACGGCCCGTTTCCCTGGCAAACAAAAGTAAGCTGCCCTGCTTCTGGATGGCAGATTGCAGGAACCACTTGGTAGTATCAAACCAGCCCGACTTGGCACTGGTGCCACCTTGGGTCTGGGAACCATCCTGCGTATCGTGGATTCTAAGGAGCCAGCCGGCCACTCCCAGCCACAGGCCCCCAAACACAAACAACGGCGCTTTTCCCTGGAAAACAAAACTCGCCTGTCAACTTTTTGATGGCAGATTGCAGGAGCAACTTGGTACTATCAAACCAGCCCAACTTGGCACTGGTGCCACCATGGGTCTGGTAAGCATCCTGCCTATTGTAGCTTTCCAGGAGCCAGCCGGTCACTCCCAGCCATAGGCCCCCAGTCACAAACCTCGGCCCGTTTCCCTGGCAAACAAAAGTAAGCTGCCCCGCTTCTGGATGGCAGATTGCAGGAGCCACTTGGTACTATCAAACCAGCCCGACTTGGCACTGGTGCCACCTTGGGTCTGGGAACCATGCTGCGTATCGCAGATTCTAAGGCGCCAGTCGGCCACTCCCAGCCACAAGACCCCAAACACAAACAACGGCGCTTTTCTCTGGCAAACAAAACTCAACTGCCCCTCTTCTGGATGGCAAATTGCAGGTCGCACTTGGTACTATCAAACCAGCACGACTTGGCACTGGTGCCACCTTGGGTCTGGGAACCATCCTGCGTATTGTGGATTGTCAGGAGCCAGCTGGACACTCTCGGCCACAGACCCCAATCAAAAACAACGGCCCGTTTCACAGGCAAACAAAACTCAGCTGCCCCGCTTCTGGATGGGAGATTGCAGGAGGCACTTGACACTGTGAAACCAGCCCCACTTGGCACTGGTGCCACCTTGGGTCTGGGAACCATGCTGCGTATCATGGATTTTCAGGAGCCAGCCGGCCACTCCCAGCCATAGGCCCCCAAACAGAAACCACAGCCTTTTTCTCTGGCAAACAAAATTCAGCTGCCCCGCTTCTGGATGGCAGATTGCAGGAGCCACTTGGGACTATCACACCAGCACAACATGGCACTGGTGCCACCTTGGATCTGGGAATCATCCTTCCTATCGTGGATTTTCAGGGGCCAGCCGGTCACTCTCAGCCATAGGCCCCAAACACAAACCACGGCCCTTTTCTCTGGAAAACAAAACTCAACTGCCCCTCTTCTGGATGGCAGATTGCAGGAGCCACTGGGTACTATGAAACCAGCCCTACTTGGCACTGGTGCCACCTTGGGTCTGGGAACCATGCTGCGTATCATGGATTTTCAGGAGCCAGCCGTCCACTGCCAGCCACAGGCCCCGAAACACAAACAACAGCCTTTTTCTCTGGCAAACAAAATTCAGCTGCCCCGCTTCTGGATGGCAGATTGCAGGAACCACTTGGTACTAACAAACCAGCACGACTTGGCACTGGTGCCACCTTGGGTCTGGGAACCATCCTGCGTATCGTGGATTCTAAGGAGCCAGCTGGCCACTCCCAGCCACAGGCCCCAAAATACACACAACGGCGCTTTTCCCTGGAAAACAAAACTCGCCTGCCAACTTTTTGATGGCAGATTGCAGGAGCCACTTGGTACTATCAAACCAGCCCAACTTGGCACTGGTGCCACCATGGGTCTGGTCACCATCCTGCCTATCGTAGCTTTTCAGGAGCCAGCGGGTCACTCCCTGCCATAGGCCCCGAGACACAAAGCTCGGCCCGTTTCCCTGGCAAACAAAAGTAAGCTACCCCGCTTCTGGATGGCAGATTGCAGGAGCCACTTGGTACTATCAAACCAGCCCGACTTGGCACTGGTACCACCTTGGGTCTGGGAACCATCCTGCCTATCGTGGATTTTAAGGAGCCAGCCGGCTACTCCCAGCCACAGGCCCCCAACAAAAACCACGGCCCTTTTTTCTGGCAAACAAAACTTAGCTGCCTCACTTATGGATGGCAGATTGCAGGAGCCACTTGGTGTAATCAAACCAGCCCAACTTGGCACTGGTGTCACCTTGGGTCTGGGAACCATCCTGCGTATCGTGGATTCTAAGGAGCCAGCCGGCCACTCCCACCCACAGGCCCCCAAACAAAATCAACGGCGCTGTTCCCTGGAAAACAAAACACGCCTGCCAACTTTTTGATGGAGTTTGCAGGAGCCACTTGGTACTATCAAACCAGCCCAACTTGGCACTGGTGCCACCATGGGTCTGGTAAACATCCTGCGTATCGTGGATTCTTAGGAGCCAGCAGGCCACTCCTAGCCACAGGCCCCCAAACAAAAACCTAGGCCTATTTCTCTTGCAAACAAAAGTAAGCTGCCCCGCTTCTGGATGGCAGATTGCAGGAGACACTTGGGACTATCAAACCAGCCCAACTTGGCACTGGTGCCACCTTGGATCTGGGAACCATGTTGTGTATCGTGGATTTTCAGAGGCCAGCCGGCCACTCTCAGCCATATGTCCCCAAACAGAAACCTCGGCCCGTTTCTCTGGCAAACAAAACTCAACTGCCCCTCTTCTGGATGGCAAATTGCAGGATGAACTTGATACTAAAACCGCAGGCCGACTTGGTAGTGGTGACACCTTGGGCCTGGGAACCATCATGCGTATCGAGCATTTTAAGGAGCCAGCCGGCCACTCCCAGCAATATGCCCCCAAAAACAATCCACGGAATTTTTCTCTGGCAAACAAAAATCAGCTGCCCCGCTTCTGGATGGCAGATTGCAGGAGCCACTTTGCACCATCAAACCAGCCCGACTTGGCACTGGTGCCACCTTGCATCTGGGAACCATGCTGCCTAGCGTGGATTTTCAGGGGCCAGCGGGCCACTCTCAGCTATATGCCCCCAAACAAAACCCACGGCCCGTTTCCCTGGCAAACAAAAGTAAGCTGCCCTGCTTCTGGATGGCAGATTGCAGGAACCACTTGGTAGTATCAAACCAGCCCGACTTGGCACTGGTGCCACCTTGGGTCTGGGAACCATGCTGCGTATCGTGGATTCTAAGGAGCCAGCCGGCCACTCCCAGCCACAGGCCCCCAAACACACACAACGGCGCTTTTCCCTGGAAAACAAAACTGGCCTGCCAACTTTTTGATGGCAGATTGCAGGAGCAACTTGGTACTATCAAACCAGCCCAACTTGGCACTGGTGCCACCATGGGTCTGGTCACCATCCTGCCTATTGTAGCTTTCCAGGAGCCAGCCGGTCACTCCCAGCCATAGGCCCCCAAACACAAACCTCGGCCCGTTTCCCTGGCAAACAAAAGTAAGCTGCCCCGCTTCTGGATGGCAGATTGCAGGAGCCACTTGGTACTATCAAACCAGCCCAACTTGGAACTGGTGCCACCTTGGGTCTGGGAACCATGCTGCGTATCGCAGATTCTAAGGCGCCAGTCGGCCACTCCCAGCCACAAGCCCCCAAACACAAACAACGGCGCTTTTCTCTGGCAAACAAAACTCAACTGCCCCTCTTCTGGATGGCAAATTGCAGGACGCACTTGGTACTATAAAAACAGCCCGACTTGGCACTGGTGCCACCTTGGGTCTGGGAACCATCCTGCGTATCGATCTTTTTAATGAGACAGCCGGCCACTCCCAGCCATATGCCCCCAAACACAACCCACGGCCCTTTCCTCTGGCAAACAAAACTCAGCTGCACCGCTTCTGGATGGCAGATTGCAGGAGCCACTTGGTACTATCAAACCAGCAAGACTTGGCACTGGTGCCACCTTGGGTCTGGGAACCATCCTGCATATTGTGGATTGTCAGGAGCCAGCTGAACATTCTCGGCCACAGACCCCAATCAAAAACAACGGCCCGTTTCACAGGCAAACAAAACTCAGCTGCCCCGCTTCTGGATGGGAGATTGCAGGAGGCACTTGACACTGTGAAACCAGCCCCACTTGGCACTGGTGCCACCTTGGGTCTGGGAACCATGCTGCGTATCATGGATTTTCAGGAGCCAGCCGGCCACTCCCAGCCATAGGCCCCCAAACAAAAACCACAGCCTTTTTCTCTGGCAAACAAAATTCAGCTGCCCCACTTCTGGATGGCAGATTGCAGGAGCCACTTGGGACTATCACACCAGCACAACATGGCACTGCTGCCACCTTGGATCTGGGAACCATCCTTCCTATCGTGGATTTTCAGGGGCCAGCCGGTCACTCTCAGCCATAGGCCCCAAACACAAACCACGGCCCTTTTCTCTGGAAAACAAAACTCAACTGCCCCTCTTCTGGATGGCAGATTGCAGGAGCCAGTGGGTACTATGAAACTAGCCCTACTTGGCACTGGTGCCACCTTGAATCTGGGAACCATGCTGCGTATCATGGATTTTCAGGAGCCAGCCGTCCACTGCCAGCCACAGGCCCCGAAACACAAACAACAGCCTTTTTCTCTGGCAAACAAAATTCAGCTGCCCCGCTTCTGGATGGCAGATTGCAGGAACCACTTGGTACTAACAAACCAGCCCGACTTGGCACTGGTGCCACCTTGGGTCTGGGAACCATTCCTGCGTATCGTGGATTCTAAGGAGCCAGCTGGCCACTCCCAGCCACAGGCCCCAAAATACACACAACGGCGCTTTTCCCTGGAAAACAAAACTCGCCTGCCAACTTTTTGATGGCAGATTGCAGGAGCCACTTGGTACTATCAAACCAGCCCAACTTGGCACTGGTGCCACCATGGGTCTGGTCACCATCCTGCCTATCGTAGCTTTTCAGGAGCCAGCCGGTCACTCCCAGCCATAGGCCCCCAGAAAAAAACCTCGGTCCGTTTCCCTGGAAAACAAAAGTAAGCTGCCCCGCTTCTGGATGGCAGATTGCAGGAGCCACTTGGTGCTATCAAACCAGCCCGACTTGGCACTGGTGCCACCTTGGGTCTGGGAACCATCCTGCGTATCCTGTGTTCTAAGGAGCCAGCCGGCCACTCCCAGCCACAGTCCCCCAAACACAAACAACGGCGCTTTTCCCTGGAAAACAAAACTGACCTGCCAACTTTTTGATGGCAGATTGCAGGAGCCACTTGGTACTATCAAACCAGCCCAACTTGGCACTGGTGCCACCATGGGTCTGGTCACCATCCTGCCTATCGTAGCTTTTCAGGAGCCAGCCGGTCACTCCCAGCCATAGGCCCCCAGACAAATACCTCGGCCCGTTTCCCTGGCAAACAAAAGTAAGCTGCCCCGCTTCTGGATGGCAGATTGCAGGAGCCACTTGGTACAATCAAACCAGTCCAACTTGACACTGGTGCCACCTTGGCTCTGGGAACCATGCTGCGTAACCCGGATTCTAAGACGACAGGCAGCCACTGCCAGCCACAGGCCTCCAAACAAAATCAACGGCGCTTTTCCCTGGAAAACAAAACTCGCCTGACAACTTTTAGATGGCAGATTGCAGGAGCCAGTTGGTACCATCAAACCAGCCCAACTTGGCACTGGTGCCACCTTGGGTCTGGGAACCATCCTGCCTATTGTTGCTTTTCAGGAGCCAGACGGTCACTTCTAGCCCTAGGCCCCCAGTCATAAACCTCGGCCCGTTTCCCTGGCACACAAATGTAAGCTACCCCGCTTCAGGATGGCAGATTGCAGGAGCCACTTTTCACCATCAAACCAGCCCGACTTGGCACTGGTGCCACCTTGGGTCTGGGAACCATCCTGCGTATCGTGTGTTCTAAGGAGCCAGCCGGCCACTCCCAGCCACAGTCCCCCAAACACAAACAACGGCGCTTTTCCCTGGAAAACAAAACTGGCCTGCCAACTTTTTGATGGCAGATTGCAGGAGCCACTTGGTACTATCAAACCAGCCCAACTTGGCACTGGTGCCACCATGGGTCTGGTCACCATCCTGCCTATCGTAGCTTTTCAGGAGCCAGGCGGTCACTCCCAGCCATAGGCCCCCAGACACAAACCTCGGCCCGTTTCCCTGGCAAACAAAAGTAAGCTGCCCCGCTTCTGCATGGCAGATTGCAGGTGCTATTTAGTACTATCAAACCAGCCCGACTTGGCACTGGTGCCACCTCTGGTCTGGGAACCATCCTGCCTATCGTGGATTTTCAGGGGCCAGACGGCCACTATCAGCCATATGCCCCCAAAAACAAACCACGGGCTTTTCTCTGGTAAACAAAACTCAACTGCCCCTCTTCTGGATGGCAAATTTTAGGACGCACTTTGTACTACGAAAACCGCCCGACTTGGCACTGGTGCCACCTTGGGTCAGGGAACCATCCTGCCTATCGTAGCTTTTCAGGAGCCAGCCGGTCACTCCCAGCCATAGGTCCCCAGACAAATACCTCGGCCCGTTTCCCTGTCAAACAAAAGTAAGCTGCCCCGCTTCTGGATGGCAGATTGCAGGAGCCACTTGGTACTATCAAACCAGCCCAACTTGACACTGGTGCCACCTTGGCTCTGGGAACCATGCTGCGTAACCCGGATTCTAAGACGACAGGCAGCCACTGCCAGCCACAGGCCTCCAAACAAAATCAACGGCGCTTTTCCCTGGAAAACAAAACTCGCCTGACAACTTTTAGATGGCAGATTGCAGGAGCCAGTTGGTACCATCAAACCAGCCCAACTTGGCACTGGTGCCACCTTGGGTCTGGGAACCATCCTGCCTATTGTTGCTTTTCAGGAGCCAGCCGGTCACTTCTAGCCCTAGGCCCCCAGTCATAAACCTCGGCCCGTTTCCCTGGCACACAAATGTAAGCTACCCCGCTTCAGGATGGCAGATTGCAGGAGCCACTTTTCACCATCAAACCAGCCCGACGTGGCACTGGTGCCACCTTGGGTCTGGGAACCATCCTGCGTATCGTGTGTTCTAAGGAGCCAGCCGGCCACTCCCACCCACAGTCCCCCAAACACAAACAACGGCGCTTTTCCCTGGAAAACAAAACTGGCCTGCCAACTTTTTGATGGCAGATTGCAGGAGCCACTTGGTACTATCAAACCAGCCCAACTTGGCACTGGTGCCACCATGGGTCTGGTAACCATCCTGCCTATCGTAGCTTTTCAGGAGCCAGCCGGTCACTCCCAGCCATAGGCCCCCAGACACAAACCTCGGCCCGTTTCCCTGGCAAACAAAAGTAAGCTGCCCCGCTTCTGCATGGCAGATTGCAGGTGCTATTTAGTACTATCAAACCAGCCCGACTTGGCACTGGTGCCACCTCTGGTCTGGGAACCATCCTGCCTATCGTGGATTTTCAGGGGCCAGACGGCCACTATCAGCCATATGCCCCCAAAAACAAACCACGGCCCTTTTCTCTGGTAAACAAAACTCAACTGCCCCTCTTCTGGATGGCAAATTTTAGGACCCACTTTGTACTACGAATACCGCCCGACTTGGCACTGGTGCCACCTTGATTCAGGGAACCATCCTGCCTATCGTAGCTTTTTAAGGAGCCAGCAGGCCACGCCCAGCCATATAGGCCCAAAAACAAACCACGGACCATTTCTCTTGGAAACAAAAATCCGCTGCCCCGCGTCAGGATGGCAGATTGCAGGAGCCACTTTGCACCATCAAACCACCCCGACTTGGCACTGGTGCCATCTTGGATCTGGGAACCATCCTGCCTATCGTAGCTTTTCAGGAGCCAGCCGGTTACTCCCAACCATAGCCCCCAGACAGAAAGCTCTGCCCGTTTCCCTGGCAAACAAAAGTAAGCTACCCCGCTTCTGGATGGCAGATTGCAGGAGCCACTTGGTACTATCAAACCAGCCCAACTTGGCACTGGTGCCACCATGGGTCTGGTCACCATCCTGCCTATCGTAGCTTTTCAGGAGCCAGCCGGTCACTCCCAGCCATAGGCCCCCAGACACAAACCTCGGCCCGTTTCCCTGGCAAACAAAAGTAAGCTGCCCCGCTTCTGGATGGCAGATTGCAGGAGCCACTTGGTACAATCAAACCAGTCCAACTTGACACTGGTGCCACCTTGGCTCTGGGAACCATGCTGCGTAACCCGGATTGTAAGACGACAGGCAGCCACTGCCAGCCACAGGCCTCCAAACAAAATCAACGGCGCTTTTCCCTGGAAAACAAAACTCGCCTGACAACTTTTAGATGGCAGATTGCAGGAGCCAGTTGGTACCATCAAACCAGCCCAACTTGGCACTGGTGCCACCTTGGGTCTGGGAACCATCCTGCCTAATGTTGCTTTTCAGGAGCCAGCCGGTCACTTCTAGCCCTAGGCCCCCAGTCATAAACCTCGGCCCGTTTCCCTGGCACACAAATGTAAGCTACCCCGCTTCAGGATGGCAGATTGCAGGAGCCACTTTTCACCATCAAACCAGCCCGACTTGGCACTGGTGCCACCTTGGGTCTGGGAACCATCCTGCGTATCGTGTGTTCTAAGGAGCCAGCCGGCCACTCCCACCCACAGTCCCCCAAACACAAACAACGGCGCTTTTCCCTGGAAAACAAAACTGGCCTGCCAACTTTTTGATGGCAGATTGCAGGAGCCACTTGGTACTATCAAACCAGCCCAACTTGGCACTGGTGCCACCATGGGTCTGGTCACCATCCTGCCTATCGTAGCTTTTCAGGAGCCAGGCGGTCACTCCCAGCCATAGGCCCCCAGACACAAACCTCGGCCCGTTTCCCTGGCAAACAAAAGTAAGCTGCCCCGCTTCTGCATGGCAGATTGCAGGTGCTATTTAGTACTATCAAACCAGCCCGACTTGGCACTGGTGCCACCTCTGGTCTGGGAACCATCCTGCCTATCGTGGATTTTCAGGGGCCAGACGGCCACTATCAGCCATATGCCCCCAAAAACAAACCACGGGCTTTTCTCTGGTAAACAAAACTCAACTGCCCCTCTTCTGGATGGCAAATTTTAGGACGCACTTTGTACTACGAAAACCGCCCGACTTGGCACTGGTGCCACCTTGGGTCAGGGAACCATCCTGCCTATCGTAGCTTTTCAGGAGCCAGCCGGTCACTCCCAGCCATAGGTCCCCAGACAAATACCTCGGCCCGTTTCCCTGTCAAACAAAAGTAAGCTGCCCCGCTTCTGGATGGCAGATTGCAGGAGCCACTTGGTACTATCAAACCAGCCCAACTTGACACTGGTGCCACCTTGGCTCTGGGAACCATGCTGCGTAACCCGGATTCTAAGACGACAGGCAGCCACTGCCAGCCACAGGCCTCCAAACAAAATCAACGGCGCTTTGCCCTGGAAAACAAAACTCGCCTGACAACTTTTAGATGGCAGATTGCAGGAGCCAGTTGGTACCATCAAACCAGCCCAACTTGGCACTGGTGCCACCTTGGGTCTGGGAACCATCCTGCCTAATGTTGCTTTTCAGGAGCCAGCCGGTCACTTCTAGCCCTAGGCCCCCAGTCATAAACCTCGGCCCGTTTCCCTGGCACACAAATGTAAGCTACCCCGCTTCAGGATGGCAGATTGCAGGAGCCACTTTTCACCATCAAACCAGCCCGACGTGGCACTGGTGCCACCTTGGGTCTGGGAACCATCCTGCGTATCGTGTGTTCTAAGGAGCCAGCCGGCCACTCCCACCCACAGTCCCCCAAACACAAACAACGGCGCTTTTCCCTGGAAAACAAAACTGGCCTGCCAACTTTTTGATGGCAGATTGCAGGAGCCACTTGGTACTATCAAACCAGCCCAACTTGGCACTGGTGCCACCATGGGTCTGGTCACCATCCTGCCTATCGTAGCTTTTCAGGAGCCAGCCGGTCACTCCCAGCCATAGGCCCCCAGACACAAACCTCGGCCCGTTTCCCTGGCAAACAAAAGTAAGCTGCCCCGCTTCTGCATGGCAGATTGCAGGTGCTATTTAGTACTATCAAACCAGCCCGACTTGGCACTGGTGCCACCTCTGGTCTGGGAACCATCCTGCCTATCGTGGATTTTCAGGGGCCAGACGGCCACTATCAGCCATATGCCCCCAAAAACAAACCACGGGCTTTTCTCTGGTAAACAAAACTCAACTGCCCCTCTTCTGGATGGCAAATTTTAGGACGCACTTTGTACTACGAAAACCGCCCGACTTGGCACTGGTGCCACCTTGGGTCAGGGAACCATCCTGCCTATCGTAGCTTTTCAGGAGCCAGCCGGTCACTCCCAGCCATAGGTCCCCAGACAAATACCTCGGCCCGTTTCCCTGTCAAACAAAAGTAAGCTGCCCCGCTTCTGGATGGCAGATTGCAGGAGCCACTTGGTACTATCAAACCAGCCCAACTTGACACTGGTGCCACCTTGGCTCTGGGAACCATGCTGCGTAACCCGGATTCTAAGACGACAGGCAGCCACTGCCAGCCACAGGCCTCCAAACAAAATCAACGGCGCTTTTCCCTGGAAAACAAAACTCGCCTGACAACTTTTAGATGGCAGATTGCAGGAGCCAGTTGGTACCATCAAACCAGCCCAACTTGGCACTGGTGCCACCTTGGGTCTGGGAACCATCCTGCCTATTGTTGCTTTTCAGGAGCCAGCCGGTCACTTCTAGCCCTAGGCCCCCAGTCATAAACCTCGGCCCGTTTCCCTGGCACACAAATGTAAGCTACCCCGCTTCAGGATGGCAGATTGCAGGAGCCACTTTTCACCATCAAACCAGCCCGACGTGGCACTGGTGCCACCTTGGGTCTGGGAACCATCCTGCGTATCGTGTGTTCTAAGGAGCCAGCCGGCCACTCCCACCCACAGTCCCCCAAACACAAACAACGGCGCTTTTCCCTGGAAAACAAAACTGGCCTGCCAACTTTTTGATGGCAGATTGCAGGAGCCACTTGGTACTATCAAACCAGCCCAACTTGGCACTGGTGCCACCATGGGTCTGGTAACCATCCTGCCTATCGTAGCTTTTCAGGAGCCAGCCGGTCACTCCCAGCCATAGGCCCCCAGACACAAACCTCGGCCCGTTTCCCTGGCAAACAAAAGTAAGCTGCCCCGCTTCTGCATGGCAGATTGCAGGTGCTATTTAGTACTATCAAACCAGCCCGACTTGGCACTGGTGCCACCTCTGGTCTGGGAACCATCCTGCCTATCGTGGATTTTCAGGGGCCAGACGGCCACTATCAGCCATATGCCCCCAAAAACAAACCACGGCCCTTTTCTCTGGTAAACAAAACTCAACTGCCCCTCTTCTGGATGGCAAATTTTAGGACCCACTTTGTACTACGAAAACCGCCCGACTTGGCACTGGTGCCACCTTGGGTCAGGGAACCATCCTGCCTATCGTAGCTTTTTAAGGAGCCAGCAGGCCACGCCCAGCCATATAGCCCCAAAAACAAACCACGGACCATTTCTCTTGGAAACAAAAATCCGCTGCCCCGCGTCAGGATGGCAGATTGCAGGAGCCACTTTGCACCATCAAACCACCCCGACTTGGCACTGGTGCCATCTTGGATCTGGGAACCATCCTGCCTATCGTAGCTTTTCAGGAGCCAGCCGGTTACTCCCAACCATAGCCCCCAGACAGAAAGCTCTGCCCGTTTCCCTGGCAAACAAAAGTAAGCTACCCCGCTTCTGGATGGCAGATTGCAGGAGCCAGTTGGTACCATCAAACCAGCCCAACTTGGCACTGGTGCCACCATGGGTCTGGTCACCATCCTGCCTATCGTAGCTTTTCAGGAGCCAGGCGGTCACTCCCAGCCATAGGCCCCCAGACAAATACCTCGGCCCGTTTCCCTGGCAAACAAAAGTAAGCTGCCCCGCTTCTGGATGGCAGATTGCAGGAGCCACATGGTACTATCAAACCAGGCCAACATGGCACTGGTGCCACCTTGGCTCTGGGAACCATCCTGCCTATCGTGGATTTTCAGGCGCCAGCCGGCCACTCTCAGCCATATGCCCCCAAACACAAACCACGGACCTTTTCTCTGGTAAACAAAACTCAACTGCCCCTCTTCTGGATGGCAAATTGCAGGACGCACTTGGTACTACGAAAACAGCCCGACTTGGCAGTGATGCCACCTTGGGTCAGGGAACCATCCTGCGTATCGATGTTTTTAAGGAGTCAGCCGGCAACGTCCAGCCATATACCCCCAAAAAAAACCCACGGAACTTTTCTCCAGCAAGCAAAAATCCGCTGCCCCGCGTCTGGATGGCAGATTGCAGGAGCTATTTAGTATTATCAAACCAGCCCGACTTGGCACTGGTGCCACCATGGGTCTGGTCACCATCCTTCCTATCGTAGCTTTTCAGGAGCCAGCCGGTCACTCTCAGCCATAGGCCCCAAACACAAACCACGGCCCTTTTCTCTGGAAAACAAAACTCAACTGCCCCTCTTCTGGATGGCAGATTGCAGGAGCCACTGGGTACTATGAAACCAGCCCTACTTGGCACTGGTGCCACCTTGGGTCTGGGAACCATGCTGCGTATCATGGATTTTCAGGAGCCAGCCGTCCACTGCCAGCCACAGGCCCCGAAACACAAACAACAGCCTTTTTCTCTGACAAACAAAATTCAGCTGCCCCGCTTCTGGATGGCAGATTGCAGGAACCACTTGGTACTAACAAACCAGCCCGACTTGGCACTGGTGCCACCTTGGGTCTGGGAACCATCCTGCGTATCGTGGATTCTAAGGAGCCAGCTGGCCACTCCCAGCCACAGGCCCCAAAACACACACAACGGCGCTTTTCCCTGGAAAACAAAACTCGCCTGCCAACTTTTTGATGGCAGATTGCAGGAGCCACTTGGTACTATCAAACCAGCCCAACTTGGCACTGGTGCCACCATGGGTCTGGTCACCATCCTGCCTATCGTAGCTTTTCAGGAGCCAGCCGGTCACTCCCAGCCATAGGCCCCCAGACACAAAGCTCGGCCTGTTTCCCTGGCACACAAAAGTAAGCTACCGCACTTCTGGATGGCAGATTGCAGGAGCCACTTTGCACCATCAAATCAGCCCAACTTGGCACTGGTGCCACCTTGGCTCTGGGAACCATGCTGCGTAACCCGGATTCTAAGACGACAGGCAGCCACTGCCAGCCACAGGCCTCCAAACAAAATCAACGGCGCTTTTCCCTGGAAAACAAAACTCGCCTGACAACTTTTAGATGGCAGATTGCAGGAGCCACTTGGTACCATCAAACCAGCCCAACTTGGCACTGGTGCCACCTTGGGTCTGGGAACCATCCTGCCTATTGTTGCTTTTCAGGAGCCAGCCGGTCACTCCTAGCCCTAGGCCCCCAGTCATAAACCTCGGCCCGTTTCCCTGGCACACAAAAGTAAGCTACCCCGCTTCAGGATGGCAGATTGCAGGAGCCACTTTTCACAATCAAACCAGCCCGACGTGGCACTGGTGCCACCTTGGGTCTGGGAACCATCCTGCGTATCGTGTGTTCTAAGGAGCCAGCCGGCCACTCCCACCAACAGTCCCCCAAACACAAACAACGGCGCTTTTCCCTGGAAAACAAAACTGGCCTGCCAACTTTTTGATGGCAGATTGCAGGAGCCACTTGGTACTATCAAACCAGCCCAACTTGGCACTGGTGCCACCATGGGTCTGGTAACCATCCTGCCTATCGTAGCTTTTCAGGAGCCAGGCGGTCACTCCCAGCCATAGGCCCCCAGACACAAACCTCGGCCCGTTTCCCTGGCAAACAAAAGTAAGCTGCCCCGCTTCTGCATGGCAGATTGCAGGTGCTATTTAGTACTATCAAACCAGCCCGACTTGGCACTGGTGCCACCTCTGGTCTGGGAACCATCCTGCCTATCGTGGATTTTGAGGCGCCAGACGGCCACTATCAGCCATATGCCCCCAAAAACAAACCACGGCCCTTTTCTCTGGTAAACAAAACTCAACTGCCCCTCTTCTGGATGGCAAATTTTAGGACGCACTTTGTACTACGAAAACCGCCCGACTTGGCACTGGTGCCATCTTGGGTCAGGGAACCATCCTGCCTATCGTAGCTTTTTAAGGAGCCAGCAGGCCACGCCCAGCCATATAGCCCCAAAAACAAACCACGGACCATTTCTCTTGGAAACAAAAATCCGCTGCCCCGCGTCAGGATGGCAGATTGCAGGAGCCACGTTGCACCATCAAACCACCCCGACTTGGCACTGGTGCCATCTTGGATCTGGGAACCATCCTGCCTATCGTAGCTTTTCAGGAGCCAGCCGGTTACTCCCAACCATAGGCCCCCAGACAGAAAGCTCTGCCCGTTTCCCTGGCAAACAAAAGTAAGCTACCCCGCTTCTGGATGGCAGATTGCAGGAGCCACTTGGTACTATCAAACCAGCCCAACTTGACACTGGTGCCACTTTGAGTCTGGGAACCATGCTGCGTAACGTAGATTCTAAGGCGCCAGGCGGCCACTCCCAGCCACAGGCCCCCAAATAAAAACAACGGCGCTTTTCCCTGGAAAACAAAACTCGCCTGCCAGCTTTTTGATGGCAGATTGCAGGAGCCACTTGGTACTATCAAATCATCCCAACTTGGCACTGGTGCCACTATGGGTCTGGGAACCATCCTGCCAATTGTACCATTTCAGGAGCCAGCCGGTCACTCCCAGCCATAGGCCCCCATCACAAACCTCGGACCGTTTCCCTGGCAAACAAAATTAAGCTGCCCCGATTCTGGATGGCAGATTGCAGGAGCCACTTGGTAGTGTCAAAACAGCCCGACTTGGCACTGGTGCCACCTTGGGTCTGGGAACCATCCTGCGTATCGTGGATTCTAAGCAGCCACCCGGCCACTCCGTGCCACAGGCGCCCAAACACAAACAACGGCGCTTTTCCCTGGAAAACAAAATTCGCCTGCCAACATTTTGATGGCAGATTGCAGGAGCCACTTGGTACTATCAAACCAGCCCAACTTGGCACTGGTGCCACCATGGGTCTGGTCACCATCCTGCCTATCGTAGCTTTTCAGGAGCCAGCCGGTCACTCCCAGCCATAAACCCCCAGACACAAACCTCGGCCCGTTTCCCTGGAAAACAAAAGTAAGCTGCCCCGCTTCTGGATGGCAGATTGCAGGAGCCACTTGGTAGTATCAAATTAGCCCAACTTGGCACTGGTGCCATCATGGGTCTGGTAACCATCCTGCCTATCTTAGCTTTTCAGGAGCCGGCCGGTCACTCCCTGCCATAGGCCCCCAGAGAAATACCTCGGCCCGTTTCCCTGGCAAACAAAAGTAAGCTGCCCCTCTTCTGGATGGCAGATTGCAGGAACCACTTGCTACTATCAAACCAGCCCAACTTGGCACTGGTGCCACCTTGGCTCTGGGAACCATGCTGCGTAACGTAGATTCTAAGAGGACAGGCGGACACTCCCAGCCACAGGCCTCTAAACAAAAACAACGGCGCGTTACCCTGGAAAACAAAACTCGCCTGCCAACTTTTTGATGGCAGATTGCAGGAGCCACTTGGTACTATCAAACCAGCCCAACTTGGCACTGGTGCCACCATGGGTCTGGTCACCATCCTGCCTATCGTAGCTTTTCAGGAGCCAGCCGGTCACTCCCAGCCATAGGCCCCCAGACACAAACCTCGGCCCGTTTCCCTGGCAAACAAAAGTAAGCTGCCCCGCTTCTGGATGGCAGATTGCAGGAGCCACATGGTACTATCAAACCAGGCCAACATGGCACTGGTGCCACCTTGGCTCTGGGAACCATCCTGCCTATCGTGGATTTTCAGGCGCCAGCCGGCCACTCTCAGCCATATGCCCCAAAACACAAACCACGGCCCTTTTCTCTGGTAAACAAAACTCAACTGCCCCTCTTCTGGATGGCAAATTGCAGGAGCCACTTGGTACTACGAAAACAGCCCGACTTGGCAGTGATGCCACCTTGGGTCAGGGAACCATCCTGCGTATCGATGTTTTTAAGGAGTCAGCCGGCAACGTCCAGCCATATACCCCCAAAAAAAACCCACGGAACTTTTCTCCAGCAAGCACAAATCCGCTGCCCCGCGTCTGGATGGCAGATTGCAGGAGCTATTTAGTATTATCAAACCAGCCCGACTTGGCACTGGTGCCACCATCGGTCTGGTCACCATCCTGCCTATCGTAGCTTTTCAGGAGCCAGCCGGTCACTCTCAGCCATAGGCCCCAAACACAAACCACGGCCCTTTTCTCTGGAAAACAAAATTCAACTGCCCCTCTTCTGGATGGCAGATTGCAGGAGCCACTGGGTACTATGAAACCAGCCCGACTTGGCACTGGTGCCACCTTGGGTCTGGGAAACATGCTGCGTATCATGGATTTTCAGGAGCCAGCCATCCACTGCCAGCCACAGGCCCCGAAACACAAACAACAGCCTTTTTCTCTGGCAAACAAAATTCAGCTGCCCCGCTTCTGGATGGCAGATTGCAGGAACCACTTGGTACTAACAAACCAGCCCGACTTGGCACTGGTGCCACCTTGGGTCTGGGAACCATCCTGCGTATCGTGGATTCTAAGGAGCCAGCTGGCCACTCCAAGCCACAGGCCCCAAAACACAAACAACGGCGCTTTTCCCTGGAAAACAAAACTCGCCTGCCAAATTTTTGATGGCAGATTGCAGGAGCCACTTGGTACTATCAAACCAGCCCAACTTGGCACTGGTGCCACCATGGGTCTGGTCACCATCCTGCCTATCGTAGCTTTTCAGGAGCCAGCCGGTCACTCCCAGCCATAGGCCCCCAGACACAAAGCTCGGCCCGTTTCCCTGGCAAACAAAAGTAAGCTGCCCCGCTTCTGGATGGCAGATTGCAGGATCCACTAGTTATTATCAAACCAGCCCGACTTGGTACTGGTGCCACCTCTGGTCTGGGAACCATCCTGGGTATCGTGGATCCTAAGGAGCCAGCCGGCCACTCCCAGCCACAGGCCCCCAAGCAAAAACAACGGCGATTTTCCCTGGAAAACAAAACTCGCCTGACAACTTTTTGATGGCAGATTGCAGGAACCACTTGGTACTATCAAACCAGCCCAACTTGGCACTGGTGCCACCTTGGGTCTGGGAACCATGCTGCGTATTGTGGATTCTAAGGAGCCAGCCGGCCACTCCAGCCACAGGCCCGCAGACACAAACAACGGCGCTTTTCCCTGGAAAACAAAACTCGCCTGCCAACATTTTGATGGCAGATTGCAGGAGCCACTTGGTACTATGAAATCAGCCGAACATGGCACTGGTGCCACCATGGGTCTGGTCACCATCCTGCCTATCGTAGCTTTTCAGGAGCCAGCCGGTCACTCCCAGCCATAGGCCCCCAGACACAAAGCTCGGCCCGTTTCCCTGGCAAACAAAAGTAAGCTACCCCGCTTCTGGATGGTAGATTGCAGGAACCATTTGGTACAATCAAACCAGCCCAACTTGGCACTGGTGCCACCTCAGGTCTGGGAACCATCCTGCGTATTTTGGATTCTAAGGAGTCAGCCGGCCACTCCCAGCCACAGGCCCCCAAACACAAACAACGGCGCTTTTCCATGGAAAACAAAACTCGCCTGCCAACATTTTGATGGCAGATTGCAGGAGCCACTTGGTACTATCAAACCAGCCCAACTTGGCACTGGTGCCACCATGGGTCTGGTCACCATCCTGCCTATCGTCGTTTTTCAGGAGCCAGCCGGTCACTCCCTGCCATAGGCCCCCAGACAAAACCTCGGCCCGTTTCCCTGGCAAACAAAAGTAAGCTGCCCCGCTTCTGGATGGCAGATTGCAGAACGCACTTGGTAGTATCAAACCAGCCCAACTTGGCACTGGTGCCACCTCAGGTCTGGGAACCATGCTGCGTATCGTGGATTCTAATTAGCCATCCGGCCACTCCCAGCCACAGGCCCCCAAACAAAAACAACGGCGCTTTTCCCTGGATAACAAACTCGCCTGCCAACTTTTTGATGGCAGATTGCAGGAGCCACTTGGTACTATCAAACCAGCCCAACTTGGCACTGGTGCCACCATGGGTCTGCTCACCATCCTGCCTATCGTAGCTTTTCAGGAGACAGCCGGTCACTCCCAGCCATAGGCCCCCAGACAAAAACCTCGACCCTTTTCCCTTGCAAACAAAAGTAAGTTAACCCGCTTCTGGATGGCAGATTGCAGGAGCCACTTTTCACCATCAAACTAGCCCGACTTGGCACTGGTGTCACCTCTGGTCTGGGAACCATCCTGCCTGTCGTGGATTCTAATTAGCCAGCCGGCCACTCCCAGCCACAGGCCCCCAAACACAAACAACGGCGCTTTTCCCTGGGAAACAAAACTCGCCTGCCAACTTTTTGATGGCAGATTGCAGGAGCCACTTGGTACTATCAAACCAGCCCAACTTGGCACTGGTGCCACCATGGGTCTGGTCACCATCCTGCCTATCGTAGCCTTTCAGGAGCCAGCCGGTCACTCCCAGCCATAGGCCCCCAGACACAAACCTCGGCCCGTTTCCCTGGCAAACAAAAGTAAGCTGCCCCGCTTCTGGATGGCAGATTGCAGGAGCCACTTGGTACTATCAAACCAGCCCAACTTGGGACTGGTGCCACCATGGGTCTGGGAACCATCCTGCGTATCGTGGATTCTAAGGAGCCAGCCGGCCACTCCCAGCCACAGGCCCCCAAACACAAACAACGACGCTTTTCCCTGGAAAACAAAACTCGCCTGCCAACTTTTTGATGGCAGATTGCAGGAACCACTTGGTACTATCAAACCAGCCCGACTTGGCACTGGTGCCACCTTGGGTCTGGGAACCATGCTGCGTATCGTGGATTCTAAGGAGCCAGCCGGTCACTCCAGCCACAGGCCCGCAGACACAAACAACGGCGCTTTTCCCTGGAAAACAAAACTCGCCTGCCGACTTTTTGATGGCAGATTGCAGGAGCCACTTGGTACTATGAAATCAGCCGAACATGGCACTGGTGCCACCATGGGTCTGGTCACCATCCTGCCTATCGTAGCTTTTCAGGAGCCAGCCGGTCACTCCCAGCCATAGGCCCCCTGACACAAAGCTCGGCCCGTTTCCCTGGCAAACAAAAGTAAGCTGCCCCGCTTCTGGATGGCAGATTGCAGGACGCACTTGGTACTATAAAACCAGCCCGACTTGGCACTGGTGCCACCTCAGGTCTGGGAACCATCCTGCGTATCGTGGATTCTAAGGAGCCAGCCGGCCACTCCCAGCCACAGGCCCCCAAACACAAACAACGGCGCTTTTCCCTGGAAAACAAAACTCGCCTGCCGACATTTTGATGGCAGATTGCAGGAGCCACTTGGTACTATCAAACCAGCCCAACTTGCCACTGGTGCCACCATGGGTCTGGTCACCATCCTGCCTATCTTAGCTTTTCAGGAGCCAGCCGGTCACTCCCAGCCGTAGGCCCCGAGACACAAAGCTCGGACCGTTTCCCTGGCAAACAAACGTTAGCTGCCCCGCTTCTGGATGGCAGATTGCAGGAGCCACTTTGCACCATCATACTAGCCCGACTTGGCACTGGTGCCACCTTGGGTCTGGGAACCATCCTGCGTATCGTGGATTCTAAGGAGCCAGCCGGCCACTCCCAGCCACAGGCCCCCAAACACAAACAACGGCGCTTTTCCCTGGAAAATAAAAACTCGCCTGCCAAATTTTGACGGCAGATTGCAGGAGCCACTTGGTACTATCAAATCAGCCAAACTTGGGACTGGTGCCACCATGGGTCTGGTCACCATCCTGCCTATCGTAGCTTTTCAGGAGCCAGCCGGTCACTCCCAGCCATAGGCCCCCAGACAAAAACCTCGGCCCGTTTCCCTGGCAAACAAAAGTAAGCTGCCCTGCTTCTGGATGGCAGATTGCAGGAACCACTTGGTACTATCAAACCAGCAAAACTTGGCACTGGTGCCACCTTGGGTCTGGATACCATGCTGCGTATCGTGGATTCTAAGAGCCAGCCGGCCACTCCCAGCCACAGGCCCCCAAACACAAACAACGGCGCTTTTCCCTGGAAAACAAAACTCTCCTGCCAACTTTTTGATGGCAGATTGCAGGAGCCACTTGGTTTTATCAAATCAGCCCAACTTGGCACTGGTGCCACCATGGGTCTGGTCACCATCCTGCCTATCTTATCTTTTCAGGAGCCAGCCGGTCACTCCCCGCCATAGGCCCCCAGACAAAAACCTCGGCCCGTTTCCCTGGCAAACAAAAGTAAGCTACCCCGCTTCTGGATGGCAGATTGCAGGAGCCACTTTGCACCATCAAACTAGCCCATCTTGGCACTGGTGCCACCTCTGGTCTGGGAACCATCCTGCGTATCGTGGATTCTAATTAGCCAGCCGGCCACTCCCTACCACAGGCCCCCAAACACAAACAACGGCGCTTTTCCCTGGAAAACAAAACTCGCCTACCAACTATTTGATGGCAGATTACAGGAGCCACTTGGTGCTATCAAACCATCCCAACTTGGCACTGGTGCCACCATTAGTCTGGTCACAATCCTGCCTATCGTAACTTTTCAGGAGCCAGCTGGTCACTCCCAGCCATAGGTCCCCAGTCACAAACCTCGGCCCGTTTCCCTGGCAAACAAAAGTAAGCTGCCCCGCTTCTGGATGGCAGATTGCAGGAGCCACTTGGTACTATCAAACCAGCCCGACTTGGCACTGGTGCCACCTCTGGTCTGGGACCCATCCTGCGTATAATGGATTCTAAGGAGCCAGTCGGCCACTCCCAGCCACAGGCCCCCAAACACAAACAACGGCCCGTTTCCGTGGCAAACAAAAGTAAGCTGCCCCGCTTCTGGATGGCAGATTGCAGGAACCACTTGGTAGTATCAAACCAGCACAACTTGGCACTGGTGGCACCTCTTGTCTGGTAACCATGCTGCGTATCGTGGTTTCTAAGGAGCCAGCCGGGCACTCCCAACCACAGGTCCCCAAACACAAACAATGGCGCTTTTCCCTGGAAAACAAAACTCGCCTGCCAACTTTTTGATGGCAGATTGCAGGAGCCACTTGGTACTATCAAACCAGCCCAACTTGGCACTGGTGCCACCATGGGTCTGGTCACCATCCTGCCTATCGTAGCTTTTCAGGAGCCAGCCGGTCACTCCCTGCCATAGGCCCCGAGACAGAAAGCCCGGCCCGTTTCCCTGGCAAACAAAAGTAAGCTGCCCCGCTTCTGGATGGCAGATTGCAGGAGCCACTTTGTACTATCAAACCAGCCCGACTTGGCACTGGTGCCACCTCTGGTCTGGGAACCATGCTGCGTATCGTGGATTTTAAGGAGCCAGTCGGCCACTCCCAGCCATACGCCTCCAAACACAAACAACGGTCCATTTCCCTGGCAAACAAAAGTAAGCTGCCCCGCTTCTGGATGTCAGATTGCAGGAAGCACTTGTTGCCAAGTTGGGGTGGTTTGATAGTACCAAGTGGCTCCTGCAATCTGCCATCAAATAGTCGGAAAGCGAGTTTTGTTTTCCAGGGAAAAGCGCCGTTGTTTGTGTTTGGGGGCCTGTGGCTGGGAGTGGCCAGCTGTCTCCTTAGAATCCACGATACGCAGGATGGGTCCCAGACCAGAGGTGGCACCAGTGCCAAGTCGGGCTGGTTTGATGGTGCAAAGTGACTCCTGCAATCTGCCATCCAGAAGCGGGGTAGCTTACTGTTGTTTGCCAGGGAAACGGGTAGAGCTTTGTGTCTGGGGGCCTATGGCTGGGAGTGACCGGCTGGCTCCTGAAAAGCTACGATAGGCAGGATGGTGACCAGACCCAAGGTGGCACCAGTGCCAAGTTGGGCTGGTTTGATAGTACCAAGTGGCTCCTGCAATCTGCCATCAAAAAGTTGGCAGGTGAGTTTTGTTTTCCAGGGAAAAGCACCGTTGTTTGTGTTTGGGGGCCTGTGGCTGGGAGTGGCCAGCTGGCTCCTTAGAATCCACGATACGCAGGATGGTTCCCAGACCAGAGGTGGCACCAGTGCCATGTTGGCCTGGTTTGATAGTACCATGTGGCTCCTGCAATCTGCCATCCAGAAGCGGGGCTGCTTACTTTTGTTTGCCAGGGAAACGGGCCGAGATATTTGTCTGGGGGCCTATGGCTGGGAGTGAGCGGCTGGCTCCTGAAAAGCTACGATAGGCAGGATGGTGACCAGACCCATGGTGGCACCAGTGCCAAGTTGGGCTGGTTTGATAGTACCAAGTGGCTCCTGCAATCTGCCATCAAAAAGTTGTCAGGCGACTTTTGTTTTCCAGGGAAAAGCGCCGTTGTTCTTGTTTAGAGGCCTGTGGCTGGGAGTGGCCGGCTGCCTCCTTTGAACCCAGGATACGCAGGATGGTTCCCAGACCCAAGGTGGCACCAGTGCCAAGTTGGGCTGGTTTGATAGTACCAAGTGGCTCCTGCAATCTGCCATCCAGAAGCGGGTCAGCTTACTTTTGTTTCCCAGGGAAACGGGCCGAGGTTTGTGTCTGGGGGCCTATGGCTGGGAGTGACCGGCTGGCTACTGAAAAGCTACGATAGGCAGGATGGTTACCAGACTCATGGTGGCACCAGTGCCAAGTCGGGCTGGTTTGATAATACTAAATAGCTCCTGAAATCTGCCATTCAGACGCGGGGCAGCGGATTTTTGTTTGCTGGAGAAAAGTTCCGTGGTTTGTTTTTGGGGGTATATGGCTGGACGTGGCCGGCTGGCTCCTTAAAAAGATCGATACGCAGGATTGTTCCCTGACCCAAGGTGGCATCACTGCCAAGTCGGGCTGTTTTCGTAGTACCAAGTGCGTCCTGCAATTTGCCATCCAGAAGAGGGGCAGTTGAGTTTTGTTTTCCAGAGCAAAGGGCCGTGGTATGTGTTTGGGGGCATATGGCTGAGAGTGGCCGGCTGGCCCCTGAAAATCCACGATAGGCAGGATGGTTCCCAGAGGCAAGGTGGCACCAGTGCCATGTTGGCCTGGTTTGATAGTACCATGTGGCTGCTGTAATCTGCCATCCAGAAGCAGGGCAGCTTACTTTTGTTTGCCAGGGAAACGGGCCGAGATATTTGTCTGGGGGCCTATGGCTGGGAGTGACCGGCTGGCTCCTGAAAAGCTACGATAGGCAGGATGGTTACCAGACCCATGGTGGCACCAGTACCAAGTTGGGCTGGTTTGATAGTACCAAGTGGCTCCTGCAATTTGCCATCAAAAATTTGGCAGGCGAGTTTTGTTTTCCAGGGAAAAGCGCCGTTGTTTTTGTTTAGAGGCCTGTGGCTGGGAGTGGCCGCCTGTCCTCGTAGAATCTACGTTACGCAGCATGGTTCCCAGAGCCAAGGTTGCACGAGGGCCAAGTCGCGCAGGTTTGATAGTACCAAATGCATCCTGCAATCTGCCATCCAAAAGCGGGGCAGTTTACTTTTGTTTGCCAGGGAAACGGGCCGAGGTTTGTGTATGGGGGCCTATGGCAGGGAGTGACCGGCTGGCTCCTGAAAAGCTACGATAGGCAGGATGTTTACCAGACCCATGGTGGCACCAGTGCCAAGTTGGGCTGATTTGATAGTACCAAGTGGCTCCTGCAATATGCCATCCAGAATCGGGGCAGCTTACTTTTGTTTTCCAGGGAAACGGGCCGAGGTTTGTGTCTGGGGGTCTATGGCTGGGAGTGACCGGCTGGCTCCTGAAAAGCTACGATAGGCAGGATGGTGACCAGACCCATGGGGGCACCAGTGCCAAGTTGGGCTGGTTTGATAGCACCAAGTGGCTCCTGCAATCTGCCATCAAAATGTTGGCAGGCGAGTTTTGTTTTCCAGGGAAAAGCGCCGTTGTTTGTGTTTGGGCGCCTGTGGCTCAGAGTGGCCGGGTGGCTGCTTAGAATCCACGATACGCAGGATGGTTCCCAGACCCAAGGTGGCACCAGTGCCAAGTCGGGCTGGTTTGACACTACCAAGTGGCTCCTGCAATCTGCCATCCAGAATCGGGCAGCCAAATTTTGTTTGCCAGGGAAACGGTCCGAGGTTTGTGTCTGGGGGACTATGGCTGGGAGTGACCGGCTGGCTCCTGAAATGCTACAATAGGCAGGATGGTTCCCAGACCCATAGTGGCACCAGTGCCAAGTTGGGATGATTTGATAGTACCAAGTGTCTCCTGCAATCTGCCATCAAAAAGCTGGCAGGCGAGTTTTGTTTTCCAGGGAAAAGCGCCGTTGTTTGTGTTTGGGGGCCTGTGGCTGGGAGTGGCCGGCTGGCTCCTTAGAATCCACGATATGCAGGACTGTTCCCAGACCCAAGGTGGCACCAGTGCCAAGTCGGGCTGGTTTGATGGTGCAAAGTGGCTCCTGCAATCTGCCATCCAGACGCGGGGCAGCGGAATTTTGTTTCCATGAGAAATGGTCCGTGGTTTGTTTTTGGGGGTATATGGCTGGGCGTGGCTGGCTGGCCCCTTAAAAAGCTCGATATGCAGGATGGTTCCCTGACGCAAGGTGGCACCAGTGCCACGTCGGGCGGTTTTCGTAGTACAAAGTGCGTCCTAAAATTTGCCATCCAGAAGAGGGGAAGTGGAGTTTTGTTTGCCAGAGAAAAGGGCCGTGGTTTGTTTTTGGGGGCATATGGCTGAGAGCGGCCGGCTGGCCCCTGAAAATCCACGATAGGCAGGATGGTTCCCAGACCAGAGGTGTCACCAGTGCCAAGTCAGGCTGGTTTGATAGTACTAAATAGCTCCTGCAATCTGCCATGCAGAAGCGGGGCGGCTTACTTTTGTTTGCCAGGGAAACGGGCCGAGGTTTGTGTCTGGGGGCCTATGGCTGGGAGTGACCGACTGGCTCCTGAAAAGCTACGATAGGCAGGATGGTGACCAGACCCATGGTGGCACCAGTGCCAAGTTGGGCTGGTTTGATAGTACCAAGTGGCTCCGGCAATCTGCCATCAAAAAGTTGGCAGGCGAGTTTTGTTTTCCAGGGAAAAGCGCCGTTGTTTGTGTTTGGGGGCCTGTGGCTGGGAGTGGCCAGCTGGCTCCTTAGAACCCACGATACGCAGGATGGTTCCCAGACCAGAGGTGGCACCAGTGCCAAGTTGGGCTGGTTTGATGGTGCAAAGTGGCTCCTGCAATCTGCCATCCAGAAGCGGGGTAGCTTACTTTTGTTTGCCAGGGAAACGGGCCGAAATATTTGTCTAGGGGCCTCTGGCTGGGGGTGGCTGGCTGGCACCTGAAAAGCTACGATAGGCAGGATGGTGACCAGACCCATGGTGGCACCAGTGCCAAGTCGGGCTGGTTTGATGGTGCAAAGTGGCTCCTGCAATCTGCCATCCAGAAGCGGGGCAGCTGATTTTTGTTTGCCAGAGAAAAATTCCGTGGATTGTTTTTGGGGGCATATTGCTGGGAGTGGCCGGCTGGCTCCTTAAAATGCTCGATACGCATGATGGTTCCCAGGCCCAAGGTGTCACCACTACCAAGTCGGCCTGCGGTTTTAGTATCAAGTTCATCCTGCAATTTGCCATCCAGAAGAGGGGCAGTTGAGTTTTGTTTGCCAGAGAAACGGGCCGAGGTTTCTGTTTGGGGACATATGGCTGAGAGTGGCCGGCTGGCCTCTGAAAATCCACGATACACAACATGGTTCCCAGATCCAAGGTGGCACCAGTGCCAAGTTGGGCTGGTTTGATAGTACCAAGTGTCTCCTGCAATCTGCCATCCAGAAGCGGGGCAGCTTACTTTTGTTTGCCAGAGAAATAGGCCTAGGTTTTTGTCTGGGGGCCTGTGGCTAGGAGTGGCCGGCTGGCTCCTAAGAATCCACGATACGCAGGATGTTTCCCAGACCCAAGGTGGCACCAGTGCCAAGTCGGGCTGGTTTGATAGTACCAAGTGGCTCCTGCAAACTCCATCAAAAAGTTGGCAGGCGTGTTTTGTTTTCCAGGGAACAGCGCCGTTGATTTTGTTTGGGGGCCTGTGGCTGGGAGTGGCCGGCTGGCTCCTTAGAATCCACGATACGCAGGATGGTTCCCAGACCCAAGGTGGCACCAGTGCCAAGTCGGGCTGGTTTGATAGTCCCAAGTGGCTCCTGCAAACTGCCATCCAGAAGCGGGGCAGCTTACTTTTGTTTGCCAGAGAAATAGGCCTAGGTTTTTGTTTGGGGGCCTGTGGCTAGGAGTGGCCGGCTGGCTCCTAAGAATCCACGATACGCAGGATGTTTACCAGACCCATGGTGGCACCAGTGCCAAGTTGGGCTGGTTTGATAGTAACAAGTGGCTCCTGCAAACTCCATCAAAAAGTTGGCAGGCGTGTTTTGTTTTCCAGGGAACAGCGCCGTTGATTTTGTTTGGGGGCCTGTGGCTGGGAGTGGCCAGCTGGCTCCTTAGAATCCACGATACGCAGGATGGTTCCCAGACCCAAGGTGGCACCAGTGCCAAGTCGGGCTGGTTTGACACTACCAAGTGGCTCCTGCAATCTGCCATCCAGAATCGGGGCAGCCAAATTTTGTTTGCCAGGGAAACGGTCCGAGGTTTGTGTCTGGGGGACTATGGCTGGGAGTGACCGGCTGGCTCCTGAAATGCTACAATACGCAGCATGGTTCCCAGACCCAAGGTGGCACCAGTACAAAGTGGGGCTCGTTTGACAGTGTCAAGTGCCTCCTGCAATCTCCCATCCAGAAGCGGGGCAGCTGAGTTTTTTTTGCCAGGGAAACGGACCTTTGTTTTTGATTGGGGTCTGTGGCCGAGAGTGGTCGGCTGTCTCCTGACAATCCACAATACGCAGGATGGTTCCCAGACCAAAGGTGGCACCAGTGCCAAGTTGGGCTGGTTTGATAGTACCAAGTGTCTCCTGCACTCTGCCATCCAGAAGCGGGGCAGCTGAGTTTTGTTTGCCAGAGAAAAGGGCCGTGGGTTGTGTTTGGGGGCATATGGCTGGGAGTGGCCACCTGGCTCCTTAAAATGCACGATACGCCGCATGGTAACCAGACGCAAGGTGGCACCAGTGCCAAGTCGGGCTGTTTTTGTAGTACCCAGTGGCTCCTGCAATTTGCCCTCCAGAAGCGGGGCAGCTAAATTTTGTTTGCTAGAGAAAAGGGCTGTGGTTTGTGTTTGGGGGCCTATGGCCGAGAGTGGTAGGCTGGCCCCTGAAAATCAACGATAGGCAGGATGGTTCCCAGATCCAAGGTGGCACCAGTGCCAAGTAAGGCTGGTTGTATGGTTCAAAGTGACTCCTGCAATCTGCCATCCAGAAGCGGGACAGCTGAGTTTTTTTTGCCAGAGAAAAGGTCCGTGGTTTCTTTTTGGGGCATACGACTGGGAATTGCCGGCTGGCTCCTTAAAATGTTCGATACGCAGGATGGTTCCCAGAGCCAAGGTGGCACCACTGCCAAGTCGGGCTCTTTTTGTAGTACCAAGTGCGTCCTGCAATTTGCCATCCAGAAGAGGGGCAGTTGAGTTTTGTTTGCCAGAGAAAAGGGCCGAGGTTTGTGTTTGGGAGCATACGGCTGGGAATGACCGGCTGGCCCCTGAAAATCCACGATACGCCGGATGGTTCCCAGATCCAAGATGGTACCATTACCAAGTCGGGCTGCTTTGATAGTCCCAAGTGGCTCCTGCAAACTGCCACACCAGAAGCGGGGCAGCTGAGTTTTGTTTGCCAGGGAAATGGGCCGTTGTTTGTGTTTGGGGGCCTGTGGCTGGGAGTGTTCGGCTGGTTCCTGAATATGTACGATACGCAGGATTGTTCCCAGATCCAAGGTGGCAGCAGTGCCATGTTGTGCTGGTGTGATAGTCCCAAGTGGCTCCTGCAATCTGCCATCCAGAAGTGGGGCAGCTGATTTTTGTTTGCCAGAGAAAAGGTCCGTGGTTTGTGTTTGGGGGCATATGGCTGAGAGTGGCCGGCTGGCCCCTGAAAATCCACGATACACAGGATGGTTCCCAGATCCAAGGTGGCACCTGTGCCAAGTCGGGCTGATTTGATAGTACTAAGTAGCTCCTGCAATCTGCCATCCAGAAGCGGGGCAGCTTACTTTTCTTTGCCAGGGAAACGGGCCGAGGTTTCTGTTTGGGGGCCTATGGCTGGGAGTGACCGGCTGGCTCCTGAAAAGCTACAATAGGCAGGATGGTTCCCAGAGCCAAGGTGGCACCAGTGCCAAGTTGGGCTGGTTTGATAGTACCAAGTGGCTCCTGCAATCTGCCATCCAGAAGCGGGGCAGCTTACTTTTGTTTGCCAGAGAAATAGGCCTAGGTTTTTGTCTGGGGGCCTGTGGCTAGGAGTGGCCGGCTGGCTCCTAAGAATCCACGATACGCAGGATGTTTCCCAGACCCAAGGTGACACCAGTGCCAAGTTGGGCTGGTTTGATAGTACCAAGTGGCTCCTGCAAACTCCATCAAAAAGTTGGCAGGCGTGTTTTGTTTTCCAGGGAACAGCGCCGTTGATTTTGTTTGGGGGCCTGTGGCTGGGAGTGGCCGGCTGGCTCCTTAGAATCCACGATACGCAGGATGGTTCCCAGACCCAAGGTGGCACCAGTGCCAAGTCGGGCTGGTTTGATTACACCAAGTGGCTCCTGCAATCTGCCATCCAGAAGTGAGGCAGCTAAGTTTTGTTTGCCAGAAAAAAGGGCCGTGGTTTTTGTTGGGGGCCTGTGGCTGGGAGTGGCCGGCTGGCTCCTTAGAATCCACCATACGCAGGATGGTTCCCAGACCCAAGGTGGCACCAGTGCCAAGTCGGGCTGGTTTGATAGTCCCAAGTGGCTCCTGCAAACTGCCATCCAGAAGCGGGGCAGCTGAGTTTTGTTTGCCAGGGAAATGGGCCGTTGTTTGTGTTTGGGGGCCTGTGGCTGGGTGTGGTCGGCTGGTTCCTGAATATGTACGATACGCAGGATTGTTCCCAGACCCAAGGTGGCACCAGTGCCAAGTCGGGCTGGTTTGATGGTGCAAAGTGGCTCCTGCAATCTGCCATCCAGACGCGGGGCAGCGGATTTTTGTTTCCATGAGAAATGGTCCGTGGTTTGTTTTTGGGGGTATATGGCTGGGCCTGGCCGGCTGGCTCCTTAAAAAGCTCGATATGCAGGATGGTTCCCTGACACAAGGTGGCACCAGTGCCACGTCGGGCGGTTTTCGTAGTACAAAGTGCGTCCTAAAATTTGCCATCCAGAAGAGGGGCAGTTGAGTTTTGTTTGCCAGAGAAAAGGTCCGTGGTTTGTTTTTGGGGGCATATGGCTGAGAGTGGCTGGCTGGCCCCTGAAAATCCACGATACACAGGATGGTTCCCAGATCCAAGGTGGCACCTGTGCCAAGTCGGGCTGATTTGATAGTACTAAGTAGCTCCTGCAATGTGCCATCCAGAAGCGGGGCAGCTTACTTTTGTTTGCCAGGGAAACGGGCCGAGGTTTGTGTTTGGGGGCCTATGGCTGAGAGTGACCGGCTGGCTCCTGAAAAGCTACAATAGGCAGGATGGTGACCAGACCCATGGTGGCACCAGTGCCAAGTTGGGCTGGTTTGATAGTACCAAGTGGTTCCTGCAATCTGCCATCCAGAAGCAGGGCAGCTGAGTTTTGTTTGCCAGAGAAAAGGGCCTTGGTTTGTGTTTGGGGGCATATGGCTGGGTGTGGCCACCTGGCTCCTTAAAATGCACGATATGCAACATGGCTCCCAGACCCAAGGTGGCACCAGTGCCAAGTTGGGCTGGTTTGATAGTACCAAGTGGCTCCTGCAATCTTCCATGATCACGTGGAGAAATACTTTCTGGTTTCAGCCTCATGCTCTTTCTTCTCTCCCTCAACTTCTCTATCACCTCTCATCTGGTTCACATGCGCTGTCTTCAAGGTCCACAGGCTACTTTTCACAGAATCTTCTGGCCTGATGAAGTAAGAATGATGAATAGAACAGAGCTGGGATCTATTTTCCAGTTTGGATAAAATGCATTCTGCACACAAATCCAAGGAGAACGGGCTGCCCCGATGCCCAGAAAATCTTTCACTCCTGCTAGTGTTCTACGTCAACCGCAACTTAGTCTGAAAGAAAAGCTTTTTCTCTGAGAGCATCTGAGAGGTTTGCATGAAGCACTGATATCTGACATATGCAATTTTGAATAGGAGAGGAAAAAGAAAATGGCAAGGAGTTTTTAATTTTAGTGGTTTCAATTTTAATTTCCGTGCACTTTTTCAAAACTTGTCAGCTCAAATGCCCATCAACATCTTTTAGTCATCTGTAAGTCAGTATTCATATAAAATGTGCTTCAAATCCAAAGAATTTCAAATTTGCACTCCAAGCTTCTATGCCTAGATTTATGATTTCCTACACATATTAGATGAAAGGAAGGCCTTTTTTACTGTGGGAGTGCTGGAACACTGGAACAGGTTGCCCAGAGAAGTTGTGGGTGTCCCATCCCTGAAAGTATTCAAGGTCACCTTGGACGGGGCTTGGAGCAGCAACAAAGGAGAAGCTTGATGGTAGAGAAACAAAGTCGGACTATAGAAGAAACTCGGATTGAAGTATAGGATCAAGTTTTCTCTCAGCTCTTGGGGTAAATTCAAAGTTGTACAAAATGACATTTATCTGTGCTATTCACTACTGTAACAGAAAGTTTCATGAAAACTGTACAGAAGATAGTAAATTTTAAAAGAGATAAGAATTACAGCATAAAATCCATGGGATAGGTTACAACATGAGACACTCTCTAAGAGAAAATCTCTTTGTTTCAGCACTTCATCGGGGTAAGATTTCATGAAGTGCCAAAGAAGGCGGCAAAATATCATTCGGGACATTATTTACTGGAATTCAGCCTGGCCATTAGTAGGAACTGCCTTTGAACATATCATGTAGATATACCACACACACTTTCCCTTCACTGAAAAATTACTGTTTACAACAAATAAGCAATTGACGATCAAAATTGATTGAAAGCATCTTAAACATGTCAAGTATTTCATTGTAGATGATCTGTGATCCAAATGCTTCTTCCACCTTCGAGAGGGACAGAAGAATTCTTCCATATCATGATGGTTTAAAATTGTATCAACCAATGTTTTCTGCTGAAAAGATATCATCTATTTTTTTCTATTTTTGGAAGAAAATATTCCTAGACATACAACAGGTGAGAACTAAGTAATTTTAAAGAAACAAATGAAATGAAAATATTCTGTAAATAGAATGAAATGAAAAGCTGTGTTTTAAATAGGAGCTAAATATTAAACAGAATTTTTGTACCAGGCATTTGAATTACTGCACCAGCTCTTTTGCCCATCAAGAGAGGCATTTAGCATTTCAGTCTTTTCCAAGGTGTTCATGATCTGCTATGCTGATCTCTGTGTGTGCCTAGGTGTGTGTGGAGGGGGGGCATATGAAGGGGAGTGTGTATGTTTGCTTTACAATTGTTGTGGCAGATTCATGCCTCAGCTCCACATTTTGTTTTAAAAAGGTCACACCGAGTGGATATGAAGTTTACTATCAACAAGAGATCGATTCCCAAATCATCCATTTGACTCTCCCTTATAAATCATGTGCTTTGTTGCATATTTTATCAAATATACTTTCAAGCCAGATGGAGGAAGGAGGATGTGGGAATCCCTCCACCATCTTGCAACTTTTATGTAAGTAGGTTTTCAAGAAAATCATCATTTCTCTTTTAAATATGTCTGGAACAGGCATGATGGTAGTGTCAACCTGTTGGAGTTTTTGTTGCTGGAAGAAGTTGTACAAAAGGATTGGTTTTTACATTGACCAGTTACTGAATCAAGCGCAGGAATACATTGGAAATTTAGCTGGGGGTTCCTTTTCCCAGCAGACTACTTCTAGAACGAGCTTGTACACTGAAGCTGACTCTTTTGCTCTCTTTTTGTTTCTTTCCTATTTTCTTGGCTTCTTTGCCACTATCTAGACAATTTTGGAACTTTGTTCCCAACTAAAATGGTTTCAATAGTCTGATTGTGATCATACATTTTTACAAGGAATTTTTAAAATCTTTCCTCGAGTCCAGAAAGTCAAGGACTTAGATCTTTTTCTTCCCTTATCAATATTGCCATGAAATTGATAAATAAAGACCAACTCTTTATTTTTGTTTTTAACCCACGTAGATAATTCCCATCCATTAATCCATTTTGTGGACCAATAGCTGCCATTCTGATGGAAGCTGTCACTTCTTAACAATAGGCATTCTGTGACTATGTTGACTGCACTTTGGGTGAAGATCCTAACTGGTCTTAGATATACATAGGGAGAAATTTGCTCAGCCAGTGTCAGTCTTAAGCATGCGTATCAGAAGATCTTTCTAGAGCTGGGAATTTTCCCATGAAAGGGATTCAGTTAGGGAAGAGACACTTGTGCCAGAGTTTTACATTCTTCTTGAACACTGCTTAAGGAACTTAGATGCCATGTCCATTTGGATCTCTGTCTGCACAGAACTTTGTCATGCCAGCGCTTTGAAATGCATCTTGAAGAGAATTCACTAGCACAGAATGAAAGAGAGTGGAAGGGGTTGGTGGGGCTAACCAGGCCCAACCCCCCTGCCTAAACCAGGATACCTAGAGCCTCTTGCCCAGGATTCTATCTGGGTGTACTTTTAATGTCTTCAAAGATCCAGGCTCCACAATCTTTCTGGGCAGTCTGTGCCGTGGTTCAGTCACCCTGACAGTAAAGAAACATTTACTGATGTTCAAAGGCAATCTCCTGTATTTCAGTGTGTGCCCACTGCCTCTTGTCTTTTCCCTCAGCATCACTGAAAAGACACTGATTCCCTCCCCTTTGCACTATTGCTTCCATATGTATGTGTGATGCCATGTAGAGGTATGTCAAAAACCTCCCTGAAGCCCAGGCAGATAATATTCCCTTCATCTACCAGTCAAGTTGATTCATCAGAGGAGTTTAAAGTGATGTTCAGCATGAAATTCCCCTGAAAAATCATGCTAACTACATTATTTGGTCATCTGTCATGTGCCTGGCAAGGATTTCCAGGAAGAGCTGCTTCATCAACTTCCTGGGGATAAAAAAGAGGCTGGCTGGTTTGTACTATGGCGAGTCCTCTTAATTGCCTTTTTTGAAGATGGGTGTCATTTGCTAACATCCACTCTTTAGCTCCTCTTCTCATCTACACCTCGGCAAAAAGCTTTTCCACTATGTCTGGCTAGGAAAAACTGTGCCAGCACAGAAAACATCTCCCATCGTGTTCTAGAAGTTGCACGGATGTCTGCCAAGTGTTTGGCAGGAAGAAAAGAAAAGTTGTCCAAAACAGCTTCCAATCGAATGTTCCTGTGATTGGAAAAGTCAGGAGAGTGCAAAGGTACTGTTTTCTATCAGTTGGCAAGGTGCGCACACAATCCCAGTGTTGTACAGCTTGCTTCTTCACCTTCCCGAAGCTGCCGCTCTCGCCGGCTGCCGGAGCCCAAGAAGCGGCTTCTTCGCGCAAAGACGATTGTGCCGCTCACAGTGCTCTCCTTAGCGCGGCTTCTGCCGAAAGACGCCCGGCAGCGGCTCTTACCTCCGGAGAGCATCCTACCTTCGTCTTTAGCTCCTCTTCTCATCTACACCTCGGCAAAAAGCTTTTCCACTATGTCTGGCTAGGAAAAACTGTGCCAGCACAGAAAACATCTCCCATCGTGTTCTAGAAGTTGCACGGATGTCTGCCAAGTGTTTGGCAGGAAGAAAAGAAAAGTTGTCCAAAACAGCTTCCAATCGAATGTTCCTGTGATTGGAAAAGTCAGGAGAGTGCAAAGGTACTGTTTTCTATCAGTTGGCAAGGTGCGCACACAATCCCAGTGTTGTACAGCTTGCTTCTTCACCTTCCCGAAGCTGCCGCTCTCGCCGGCTGCCGGAGCCCAAGAAGCGGCTTCTTCGCGCAAAGACGATTGTGCCGCTCACAGTGCTCTCCTTAGCGCGGCTTCTGCCGAAAGACGCCCGGCAGCGGCTCTTACCTCCGGAGAGCATCCTACCTTCGTCTTTCGCGTCTTATGTAGTCTACACCTCGGCAAAAAGCTTTTCCACTATGTCTGGCTAGGAAAAACTGTGCCAGCACAGAAAACATCTCCCATCGTGTTCTAGAAGTTGCACGGATGTCTGCCAAGTGTTTGGCAGGAAGAAAAGAAAAGTTGTCCAAAACAGCTTCCAATCGAATGTTCCTGTGATTGGAAAAGTCAGGAGAGTGCAAAGGTACTGTTTTCTATCAGTTGGCAAGGTGCGCACACAATCCCAGTGTTGTACAGCTTGCTTCTTCACCTTCCCGAAGCTGCCGCTCTCGCCGGCTCCCGGAACCGAAGAAGCGGCTTCTTCGCGCAAAGACGATTGTGCCGCTCACAGTGCTCTCCTTAGCGCGGCTTCTGCCGAAAGACGCCCGGCAGCGGCTCTTACCTCCGGAGAGCATCCTACCTTCGTCTTTCGCGTCTTATGTAGTCTACACCTCGGCAAAACGGTTTTCCACTATGTCTGGCTAGGAAAAACTGTGCCAGCACAGAAAACATCTCCCATCGTGTTCTCGAAGTTGCACGGATGTCTGCCAAGTGTTTGGCAGGAAGAAAAGAAAAGTTGTCCAAAACAGCTTCCAATCGAATGTTCCTGTGATTGGAAAAGTCAGGAGAGTGCAAAGGTACTGTTTTCTATCAGTTGGCAAGGTGCGCACACAATCCCAGTGTTGTACAGCTTGCTTCTTCACCTTCCCGAAGCTGCCGCTCTCGCCGGCTGCCGGAGCCCAAGAAGCGGCTTCTTCGCGCAAAGACGATTGTGCCGCTCACAGTGCTCTCCTTAGCGCGGCTTCTGCCGAAAGACGCCCGGCAGCGGCTCTTACCTCCGGAGAGCATCCTACCTTCGTCTTTCGCGTCTTTTGTAGTCTACATCTTAGCAAAACGCTTTTCCACTATGTCTGGCTAGGAAAAACTGTGCCAGCACAGAAAACATCTCCCATCGTGTTCTAGAAGTTGCACGGATGTCTGCCAAGTGTTTGGCAGGAAGAAAAGAAAAGTTGTCCAAAACAGCTTCCAATCGAATGTTCCTGTGATTGGAAAAGTCAGGAGAGTGCAAAGGTACTGTTTTCTATCAGTTGGCAAGGTGCGCACACAATCCCAGTGTTGTACAGCTTGCTTCTTCACCTTCCCGAAGCTGCCGCTCTCGCCGGCTGCCGGAGCCCAAGAAGCGGCTTCTTCGCGCAAAGACGATTGTGCCGCTCACAGTGCTCCCCTTAGCGCGGCTTCTGCCGAAAGACGCCCGGCAGCGGCTCTTACCTCCTGAGAGTGGCAGCTTCGGGAAGGTGAAGAAGCAAGCTGTACAACACTGGGATTGTGTGCGCACCTTGCCAACTGATAGAAAACAGTACCTTTGCACTCTCCTGACTTTTCCAATCACAGGAACATTCGATTGGAAGCTGTTTTGGACAACTTTTCTTTTCTTCCTGCCAAACACTTGGCAGACATATCTGCAACTTCTAGAAAACGATGGGAGATGTTTTCTGGGCTGGCACGGTTTTTCCTAGCCAGACATAGTGGAAAAGCGTTTTGCTAAGATGTAGACTACATAAGACGCGAAAGACGAAGGTAGGATGCTCTCCGGAGTTAAGAGCCGCTGCCGGGCGTCTTTCGGCAGAAGCCGCGCTAAGGAGAGCCCTGTGAGCGGCACAATCGTCTTTGCGCGAACAAGCCGATTCTTCGGTTCCGGGAGCCGGCGAGAGCGGCAGCTTCGGGAAGGTGAAGAAGCAAGCTGTACAACACTGGGATTGTGTGCGCACTTTGCCAACTGATAGAAAACAGTACCTTTGCACTCTCCTGACTTTTCCAATCACAGGAACATTCGATTGGAAGCTGTTTTGGACAACTTTTCTTTTCTTCCTGCCAAACACTTGGCAGACATCCGTGCAACTTCTAGAACACGATGGGAGATGTTTTCTGTGCTGGCACAGTTTTTCCTAGCCAGACATAGTGGAAAAGCGTTTTGCTAAGATGTAGACTACAAAAGACGCGAAAGACGAAGGTAGGATGCTCTCCGGAGGTAAGAGCCGCTGCCGGGCGTCTTTCGGCAGAAGCCGCGCTAAGGAGAGCACTGTGAGCGGCACAATCGTCTTTGCGCGAAGAAGCCGCTTCTTGGGCTCCGGCAGCCGGCGAGAGCGGCAGCTTCGGGAAGGTGAAGAAGCAAGCTGTACAACACTGGGATTGTGTGCGCACCTTGCCAACTGATAGAAAACAGTACCTTTGCACTCTCCTGACTTTTCCAATCACATGAACATTCGATTGGAAGCTGTTTTGAACAACTTTTCTTTTCTTCCTGCCAAACACTTGGCAGACATCCGTGCAACTTCTAGAACACGATGGGAGATGTTTTCTGTGCTGGCACAGTTTTTCCTAGCCAGACATAGTGGAAAAGCGTTTTGCCGAGGTGTAGACTACAAAAGACGCGAAAGACGAAGGTAGGATGCTCTCCGGAGGTAAGAGCCGCTGCCGGGCGTCTTTCGGCAGAAGCCGCGCTAAGGAGAGCCCTGTGAGCGGCACAATCGTCTTTGCGCGAAGAAGCCGCTTCTTGGGCTCCGGCAGCCGGCGAGAGCGGCAGCTTCGGGAAGGTGAAGAAGCAAGCTGTACAACACTGGGATTGTGTGCGCACCTTGCCAACTGATAGAAAACAGTACCTTTGCACTCTCCTGACTTTTCCAATCACAGGAACATTCGATTGGAAGCTGTTTTGGACAACTTTTCTTTTCTTCCTGCCAAACACTTGGCAGACATCCGTGCAACTTCTAGAACACGATGGGAGATGTTTTCTGTGCTGGCACAGTTTTTCCTAGCCAGACATAGTGGAAAAGCGTTTTGCTAAGATGTAGACTACAAAAGACGCGAAAGACGAAGGTAGGATGCTCTCCGGAGGTAAGAGCCGCTGCCGGGCGTCTTTCGGCAGAAGCCGCGCTAAGGAGAGCACTGTGAGCGGCACAATCGTCTTTGCGCGAAGAAGCCGCTTCTTGGGCTCCGGCAGCCGGCGAGAGCGGCAGCTTCGGGAAGGTGAAGAAGCAAGCTGTACAACACTGGGATTGTGTGCGCACCTTGCCAACTGATAGAAAACAGTACCTTTGCACTCTCCTGACTTTTCCAATCACAGGAACATTCGATTGGAAGCTGTTTTGGACAACTTTTCTTTTCTTCCTGCCAAACACTTGGCAGACATCCGTGCAACTTCTAGAACACGATGGGAGATGTTTTCTGTGCTGGCACAGTTTTTCCTAGCCAGACATAGTGGAAAAGCGTTTTGCTAAGATGTAGACTACAAAAGACGCGAAAGACGAAGGTAGGATGCTCTCCGGAGGTAAGAGCCGCTGCCGGGCGTCTTTCGGCAGAAGCCGCGCTAAGGAGAGCACTGTGAGCGGCACAATCGTCTTTGCGCGAAGAAGCCGCTTCTTGGGCTCCGGCAGCCGGCGAGAGCGGCAGCTTCGGGAAGGTGAAGAAGCAAGCTGTACAACACTGGGATTGTGTGCGCACCTTGCCAACTGATAGAAAACAGTACCTTTGCACTCTCCTGACTTTTCCAATCACAGGAACATTCGATTGGAAGCTGTTTTGGACAACTTTTCTTTTCTTCCTGCCAAACACTTGGCAGACATCCGTGCAACTTCTAGAACACGATGGGAGATGTTTTCTGTGCTGGCACAGTTTTTCCTAGCCAGACATAGTGGAAAAGCGTTTTGCTAAGATGTAGACTACAAAAGACGCGAAAGACGAAGGTAGGATGCTCTCCGGAGGTAAGAGCCGCTGCCGGGCGTCTTTCGGCAGAAGCCGCGCTAAGGAGAGCACTGTGAGCGGCACAATCGTCTTTGCGCGAAGAAGCCGCTTCTTGGGCTCCGGCAGCCGGCGAGAGCGGCAGCTTCGGGAAGGTGAAGAAGCAAGCTGTACAACACTGGGATTGTGTGCGCACCTTGCCAACTGATAGAAAACAGTACCTTTGCACTCTCCTGACTTTTCCAATCACAGGAACATTCGATTGGAAGCTGTTTTGGACAACTTTTCTTTTCTTCCTGCCAAACACTTGGCAGACATCCGTGCAACTTCTAGAACACGATGGGAGATGTTTTCTGTGCTGGCACAGTTTTTCCTAGCCAGACATAGTGGAAAAGCGTTTTGCTAAGATGTAGACTACAAAAGACGCGAAAGACGAAGGTAGGATGCTCTCCGGAGGTAAGAGCCGCTGCCGGGCGTCTTTCGGCAGAAGCCGCGCTAAGGAGAGCACTGTGAGCGGCACAATCGTCTTTGCGCGAAGAAGCCGCTTCTTGGGCTCCGGCAGCCGGCGAGAGCGGCAGCTTCGGGAAGGTGAAGAAGCAAGCTGTACAACACTGGGATTGTGTGCGCACCTTGCCAACTGATAGAAAACAGTACCTTTGCACTCTCCTGACTTTTCCAATCACAGGAACATTCGATTGGAAGCTGTTTTGGACAACTTTTCTTTTCTTCCTGCCAAACACTTGGCAGACATCCGTGCAACTTCTAGAACACGATGGGAGATGTTTTCTGTGCTGGCACAGTTTTTCCTAGCCAGACATAGTGGAAAAGCGTTTTGCCGAGGTGTAGATGAGAAGAGGAGCTAAAGACGAAGGTAGGATGCTCTCCGGAGGTAAGAGCCGCTGCCGGGCGTCTTTCGGCAGAAGCCGCGCTAAGGAGAGCCCTGTGAGCGGCACAATCGTCTTTGCGCGAAGAAGCCGCTTCTTGGGCTCCGGCAGCCGGCGAGAGCGGCAGCTTCGGGAAGGTGAAGAAGCAAGCTGTACAACACTGGGATTGTGTGCGCACCTTGCCAACTGATAGAAAACAGTACCTTTGCACTCTCCTGACTTTTCCAATCACAGGAACATTCGATTGGAAGCTGTTTTGGACAACTTTTCTTTTCTTCCTGCCAAACACTTGGCAGACATCCGTGCAACTTCTAGAACACGATGGGAGATGTTTTCTGTGCTGGCACAGTTTTTCCTAGCCAGACATAGTGGAAAAGCGTTTTGCTAAGATGTAGACGACAACAGAGGCTAAAGAGTGGATGTTAGCAAATGACACCCATCTTCAAAAAAGGCAATTAAGAGGACTCGCCATAGTACAAACCAGCCAGCCTCTTTTTTATCCCCAGGAAGTTGATGAAGCAGCTCTTCCTGGAAATCCTTGCCAGGCACATGACAGATGACCAAATAATGTAGTTAGCATGATTTTTCAGGGGAATTTCATGCTGAACATCACTTTAAACTCCTCTGATGAATCAACTTGACTGGTAGATGAAGGGAATATTATCTGCCTGGGCTTCAGGGAGGTTTTTGACATACCTCTACATGGCATCACACATACATATGGAAGCAATAGTGCAAAGGGGAGGGAATCAGTGTCTTTTCAGTGATGCTGAGGGAAAAGACAAGAGGCAGTGGGCACACACTGAAATACAGGAGATTGCCTTTGAACATCAGTAAATGTTTCTTTACTGTCAGGGTGACTGAACCACGGCACAGACTGCCCAGAAAGATTGTGGAGCCTGGATCTTCGAAGACATTAAAAGTACACCCAGATAGAATCCTGGGCAAGAGGCTCTAGGTATCCTGGTTTAGGCAGGGGGGTTGGGCCTGGTTAGCCCCACCAACCCCTTCCACTCTCTTTCATTCTGTGCTAGTGAATTCTCTTCAAGATGCATTTCAAAGCGCTGGCATGACAAAGTTCTGTGCAGACAGAGATCCAAATGGACATGGCATCTAAGTTCCTTAAGCAGTGTTCAAGAAGAATGTAAAACTCTGGCACAAGTGTCTCTTCCCTAACTGAATCCCTTTCATGGGAAAATTCCCAGCTCTAGAAAGATCTTCTGATACGCATGCTTAAGACTGACACTGGCTGAGCAAATTTCTCCCTATGTATATCTAAGACCAGTTAGGATCTTCACCCAAAGTGCAGTCAACATAGTCACAGAATGCCTATTGTTAAGAAGTGACAGCTTCCATCAGAATGGCAGCTATTGGTCCACAAAATGGATTAATGGATGGGAATTATCTACGTGGGTTAAAAACAAAAATAAAGAGTTGGTCTTTATTTATCAATTTCATGGCAATATTGATAAGGGAAGAAAAAGATCTAAGTCCTTGACTTTCTGGACTCGAGGAAAGATTTTAAAAATTCCTTGTAAAAATGTATGATCACAATCAGACTATTGAAACCATTTTAGTTGGGAACAAAGTTCCAAAATTGTCTAGATAGTGGCAAAGAAGCCAAGAAAATAGGAAAGAAACAAAAAGAGAGCAAAAGAGTCAGCTTCAGTGTACAAGCTCGTTCTAGAAGTAGTCTGCTGGGAAAAGGAACCCCCAGCTAAATTTCCAATGTATTCCTGCGCTTGATTCAGTAACTGGTCAATGTAAAAACCAATCCTTTTGTACAACTTCTTCCAGCAACAAAAACTCCAACAGGTTGACACTACCATCATGCCTGTTCCAGACATATTTAAAAGAGAAATGATGATTTTCTTGAAAACCTACTTACATAAAAGTTGCAAGATGGTGGAGGGATTCCCACATCCTCCTTCCTCCATCTGGCTTGAAAGTATATTTGATAAAATATGCAACAAAGCACATGATTTATAAGGGAGAGTCAAATGGATGATTTGGGAATCGATCTCTTGTTGATAGTAAACTTCATATCCACTCGGTGTGACCTTTTTAAAACAAAATGTGGAGCTGAGGCATGAATCTGCCACAACAATTGTAAAGCAAACATACACACTCCCCTTCATATGCCCCCCCTCCACACACACCTAGGCACACACAGAGATCAGCATAGCAGATCATGAACACCTTGGAAAAGACTGAAATGCTAAATGCCTCTCTTGATGGGCAAAAGAGCTGGTGCAGTAATTCAAATGCCTGGTACAAAAATTCTGTTTAATATTTAGCTCCTATTTAAAACACAGCTTTTCATTTCATTCTATTTACAGAATATTTTCATTTCATTTGTTTCTTTAAAATTACTTAGTTCTCACCTGTTGTATGTCTAGGAATATTTTCTTCCAAAAATAGAAAAAAATAGATGATATCTTTTCAGCAGAAAACATTGGTTGATACAATTTTAAACCATCATGATATGGAAGAATTCTTCTGTCCCTCTCGAAGGTGGAAGAAGCATTTGGATCACAGATCATCTACAATGAAATACTTGACATGTTTAAGATGCTTTCAATCAATTTTGATCGTCAATTGCTTATTTGTTGTAAACAGTAATTTTTCAGTGAAGGGAAAGTGTGTGTGGTATATCTACATGATATGTTCAAAGGCAGTTCCTACTAATGGCCAGGCTGAATTCCAGTAAATAATGTCCCGAATGATATTTTGCCGCCTTCTTTGGCACTTCATGAAATCTTACCCCGATGAAGTGCTGAAACAAAGAGATTTTCTCTTAGAGAGTGTCTCATGTTGTAACCTATCCCATGGATTTTATGCTGTAATTCTTATCTCTTTTAAAATTTACTATCTTCTGTACAGTTTTCATGAAACTTTCTGTTACAGTAGTGAATAGCACAGATAAATGTCATTTTGTACAACTTTGAATTTACCCCAAGAGCTGAGAGAAAACTTGATCCTATACTTCAATCCGAGTTTCTTCTATAGTCCGACTTTGTTTCTCTACCATCAAGCTTCTCCTTTGTTGCTGCTCCAAGCCCCGTCCAAGGTGACCTTGAATACTTTCAGGGATGGGACACCCACAACTTCTCTGGGCAACCTGTTCCAGTGTTCCAGCACTCCCACAGTAAAAAAGGCCTTCCTTTCATCTAATATGTGTAGGAAATCATAAATCTAGGCATAGAAGCTTGGAGTGCAAATTTGAAATTCTTTGGATTTGAAGCACATTTTATATGAATACTGACTTACAGATGACTAAAAGATGTTGATGGGCATTTGAGCTGACAAGTTTTGAAAAAGTGCACGGAAATTAAAATTGAAACCACTAAAATTAAAAACTCCTTGCCATTTTCTTTTTCCTCTCCTATTCAAAATTGCATATGTCAGATATCAGTGCTTCATGCAAACCTCTCAGATGCTCTCAGAGAAAAAGCTTTTCTTTCAGACTAAGTTGCGGTTGACGTAGAACACTAGCAGGAGTGAAAGATTTTCTGGGCATCGGGGCAGCCCGTTCTCCTTGGATTTGTGTGCAGAATGCATTTTATCCAAACTGGAAAATAGATCCCAGCTCTGTTCTATTCATCATTCTTACTTCATCAGGCCAGAAGATTCTGTGAAAAGTAGCCTGTGGACCTTGAAGACAGCGCATGTGAACCAGATGAGAGGTGATAGAGAAGTTGAGGGAGAGAAGAAAGAGCATGAGGCTGAAACCAGAAAGTATTTCTCCACGTGATCATGGAAGATTGCAGGAGCCACTTGGTACTATCAAACCAGCCCAACTTGGCACTGGTGCCACCTTGGGTCTGGGAGCCATGTTGCATATCGTGCATTTTAAGGAGCCAGCTGGCCACACCCAGCCATATGCCCCCAAACACAAACCAAGGCCCTTTTCTCTGGCAAACAAAACTCAGCTGCCCTGCTTCTGGATGGCAGATTGCAGGAACCACTTGGTACTATCAAACCAGCCCAACTTGGCACTGGTGCCACCATGGGTCTGGTCACCATCCTGCCTATTGTAGCTTTTCAGGAGCCAGCCGGTCACTCTCAGCCATAGGCCCCCAAACACAAACCTCGGCCCGTTTCCCTGGCAAACAAAAGTAAGCTGCCCCGCTTCTGGATGGCACATTGCAGGAGCTACTTAGTACTATCAAATCAGCCCGACTTGGCACAGGTGCCACCTTGGATCTGGGAACCATCCTGTGTATCGTGGATTTTCAGGGGCCAGCCAGCCACTCTCAGCCATATGCCCCCAAAAACAAACCACGGACCTTTTCTCTGGCAAACAAAACTCAACTGCCCCTCTTCTGGATGGCAAATTTTAGGACGCACTTTGTACTACGAAAACCGCCCGACGTGGCACTGGTGCCACCTTGTGTCAGGGAACCATCCTGCATATCGAGCTTTTTAAGGAGCCAGCCGGCCAGGCCCAGCCATATACCCCCAAAAACAAACCACGGACCATTTCTCATGGAAACAAAAATCCGCTGCCCCGCGTCTGGATGGCAGATTGCAGGAGCCACTTTGCACCATCAAACCAGCCCGACTTGGCACTGGTGCCACCTTGGGTCTGGGAACAATCCTGCGTATCGTACATATTCAGGAACCAGCCGACCACTCCCAGCCACAGGCCCCCAAACACAAACAACGGCCCATTTCCCTGGCAAACAAAACTCAGCTGCCCCGCTTCTGGATGGCAGTTTGCAGGAGCCACTTGGGACTATCAAACCAGCCCGACTTGGCACTGGTGCCACCTTGGGTCTGGGAACCATCCTGCGTATGGTGGATTCTAAGGAGCCAGCCGGCCACTCCCAGCCACAGGCCCCCAACAAAAACCACGGCCCTTTTTTCTGGCAAACAAAACTTAGCTGCCTCACTTCTGGATGGCAGATTGCAGGAGCCACTTGGTGTAATCAAACCAGCCCGACTTGGCACTGGTGCCACCTTGGGTCTGGGAACCATCCTGCGTATCGTGGATTCTAAGGAGCCAGCCGGCCACTCCCAGCCACAGGCCCCCAAACAAAATCAACGGCGCTGTTCCCTGGAAAACAAAACACGCCTGCCAACTTTTTGATGGAGTTTGCAGGAGCCACTTGGTACTATCAAACCAGCCCAACTTGGCACTGGTGTCACCTTGGGTCTGGGAAACATCCTGCGTATCGTGGATTCTTAGGAGCCAGCCGGCCACTCCTAGCCACAGGCCCCCAGACAAAAACCTAGGCCTATTTCTCTGGCAAACAAAAGTAAGCTGCCCCGCTTCTGGATGGCAGATTGCAGGAGCCACTTGGTACTATCAAACCAGCCCAACTTGGCACTGGTGCCACCTTGGCTCTGGGAACCATCCTGCCTATTGTAGCTTTTCAGGAGCCAGCCGGTCACTCCCAGCCATAGGCCCCCAAACAGAAACCTCGGCCCGTTTCCCTGGCAAAGAAAAGTAAGCTGCCCCGCTTCTGGATGGCAGATTGCAGGAGCTACTTAGTACTATCAAATCAGCCCGACTTGGCACAGGTGCCACCTTGGATCTGGGAACCATCCTGTGTATCGTGGATTTTCAGGGGCCAGCCGGCCACTCTCAGCCATATGCCCCCAAACACAAACCACGGACCTTTTCTCTGGCAAACAAAAATCAGCTGCCCCACTTCTGGATGGCAGATTGCAGGAGCCACTTGGGACTATCACACCAGCACAACATGGCACTGCTGCCACCTTGGATCTGGGAACAATCCTGCGTATCGTACATATTCAGGAACCAGCCGAACACTCCCAGCCACAGGCCCCCAAACACAAACAACGGCCCATTTCCCTGGCAAACAAAACTCAGCTGCCCCGCTTCTGGTGTGGCAGTTTGCAGGAGCCACTTGGGACTATCAAAGCAGCCCGACTTGGTAATGGTACCATCTTGGATCTGGGAACCATCCGGCGTATCGTGGATTTTCAGGGGCCAGCCGGTCATTCCCAGCCGTATGCTCCCAAACACAAACCTCGGCCCTTTTCTCTGGCAAACAAAACTCAACTGCCCCTCTTCTGGATGGCAAATTGCAGGACGCACTTGGTACTACAAAAAGAGCCCGACTTGGCAGTGGTGCCACCTTGGCTCTGGGAACCATCCTGCGTATCGAACATTTTAAGGAGCCAGCCGGCAATTCCCAGTCGTATGCCCCAAAAAGAAACCACGGACCTTTTCTCTGGCAAAAAAAACTCAGCTGTCCCGCTTCTGGATGGCAGATTGCAGGAGTCACTTTGAACCATACAACCAGCCTTACTTGGCACTGGTGCCACCTTGGATCTGGGAACCATCCTGCCTATCGTTGATTTTCAGGGGCCAGCCTACCACTCTCGGCCATAGGCCCCCAAACACAAACCACAGCCCTTTTCTCTAGCAAACAAAATTTAGCTGCCCCGCTTCTGGAGGGCAAATTGCAGGAGCCACTGGGTACTACAAAAACAGCCCGACTTGGCACTGGTGCCACCTTGCGTCTGGTTACCATGCGGCGTATCGTGCATTTTAAGGAGCCAGGTGGCCACTCCCAGCCATATGCCCCCAAACACAACCCACGGCCCTTTTCTCTGGCAAACAAAACTCAGCTGCCCCGCTTCTGGATGGCAGAGTGCAGGAGACACTTGGTACTATCAAACCAGCCCAACTTGGCACTGGTGCCACCTTTGGTCTGGGAACCATCCTGCGTATTGTGGATTGTCAGGAGACAGCCGACCACTCTCGGCCACAGACCCCAATCAAAAACAAAGGTCCGTTTCCCTGGCAAAAAAAACTCAGCTGCCCCGCTTCTGGATGGGAGATTGCAGGAGGCACTTGACACTGTCAAACGAGCCCCACTTTGTACTGGTGCCACCTTGGGTCTGGGAACCATGCTGCGTATCGTGGATTTTCAGGAGCCAGCCGGCCACTGCCAGCCACAGGCCCCCAAACAAAAACCACAGCCTTTTTCTCTGGCAATAAAAACTCAGCTGCCCCGCTTCTGGATGGCAGATTGCAGGAGCCACTTGGTACTATCAAACCAGCCCGACTTGGCACTGGTGCCACCTTGGGTCTGGGAACCATCCTGCCTATCGTGGATTTTAAGGAGCCAGCCGGCTACTCCCAGCCACAGGCCCCCAACAAAAACCACGGCCCTTTTTTCTCGCAAACAAAACTTAGCTGCCTCACTTCTGGATGGCAGATTGCAGGAGTCACTTGGTGTAATCAAACCAGCCCGACTTGGCACTGGTGCCACCTTGGGTCTGGGAACCATCCTGCGTATCGTGGATTCTAAGGAGCCAGCCGGCCACTCCCAGCCACAGGCCCCCAAACAAAATCAACGGCGCTGTTCCCTGGAAAACAAAACACGCCTGCCAACTTTTTGATGGAGTTTGCAGGAGCCACTTGGTACTATCAAACCAGCCCAACTTGGCACTGGTGCCACCATGGGTCTGGTAAACATCCTGCGTATCGTGGATTCTTAGGAGCCAGCCGGCCACTCCTAGCCACAGGCCCCCAAACAAAAACCTAGGCCTATTTCTCTGGCAAACAAAAGTAAGCTGCCCCGCTTCTGGATGGCAGATTGCAGGAGACACTTGGGACTATCAAACCAGCCCAACTTGGCTCTGGTGCCACCTTGGATCTGGGAACCATGCTGTGTATCGTGGATTTTCAGGGGCCAGCCGGCCACTCTCAGCCATATGCCCCCAAACAGAAACCTCGGCCCGTTTCTCTGGCAAACAAAACTCAACTGCCCCTCTTCTGGATGGCAAATTGCAAGATGAACTTGATACTAAAACCGCAGGCCGACTTGGTAGTGGTGACACCTTGGGCCTGGGAACCATCATGCGTATCGAGCATTTTAAGGAGCCAGCCGGCCACTCCCAGCAATATGCCCCCAAAAACAATCCACGGAATTTTTCTCTGGCAAACAAAAATCAGCTGCCCCGCTTCTGGATGGCAGATTGCAGGAGCCACTTTGACCCATCAAACCAGCCCGACTTGGCACTGGTGCCACCTTGCATCCTGGAACCATGCTGCCTAGCGTGGATTTTCAGGGGCCAGCCGGCCACTCTCAGCTATATGCCCCCAAACAAAACCCACGGCCCGTTTCCCTGGCAAACAAAAGTAAGCTGCCCCGCTTCTGGATGGCAGATTGCAGGAACCACTTGGTAGTATCAAACCAGCCCGACTTGGCACTGGTGCCACCTTGGGTCTGGGAACCATCCTGCGTATCGTGGATTCTAAGGAGCCAGCCGGCCACTCCCAGCCACAGGCCCCCAAATACAAACAACGGCGCTTTTCCCTGGAAAACAAAACTCGCCTGCCAACTTTTTGATGGCAGATTGCAGGAGCAACTTGGTACTATCAAACCAGCCCAACTTGGCACTGGTGCCACCATGGGTCTGGTCACCATCCTGCCTATCGTAGCTTTTCAGGAGCCAGCCGGTCACTCCCAGCCATAGGCCCCCAGTCACAAACCTCGGCCCGTTTCCCTGGCAAACAAAAGTAAGCTGCCCCGCTTCTGGATGGCAGATTGCAGGAGCCACTTGGTACTATCAAACCAGCCCGACTTGGCACTGGTACCACCTTGGGTCTGGGAACCATGCTGCGTATCGCAGATTCTAAGGCGCCAGTCGGCCACTCCCAGCCACAAGACCACAAACACAAACAACGGCGCTTTTCTCTGGCAAACAAAACTCAACTGCCCCTCTTCTGGATGGCAAATTGCAGGACGCACTTGGTACTATCAAACCAGCACGACTTGGCACTGGTGCCACCTTGGGTCTGGGAACCATCTTGCGTATTGTGGATTGTCAGGAGCCAGCTGGACACTCTCGGCCACAGACCCCAATCAAAAACAACGGCCCGTTTCACAGGCAAACAAAACTCAGCTGCCCCGCTTCTGGATGGGAGATTGCAGGAGGCACTTGACACTGTGAAACCAGCCCCACTTGGCACTGGTGCCACCTTGGGTCTGGGAACCATGCTGCGTATCATGGATTTTCAGGAGCCAGCCGGCCACTCCCAGCCATAGGCCCCCAAACAAAAACCACAGCCTTTTTCTCTGGCAAACAAAATTCAGCTGCCCCGCTTCTGGATGGCAGATTGCAGGAGCCACTTGGGACTATCACACCAGCACAACATGGCACTGGTGCCACCTTGGATCTGGGAATCATCCTTCCTATCGTGGATTTTCAGGGGCCAGCCGGTCACTCTCAGCCATAGGCCCCAAACACAAACCACGGCCCTTTTCTCTGGAAAACAAAACTCAACTGCCCCTCTTCTGGATGGCAGATTGCAGGAGCCACTGGGTACTATGTAACCAGCCCTACTTGGCACTGGTGCCACCTTGGGTCTGGGAACCATGCTGCGTATCATGGATTTTCAGGAGCCAGCCGTCCACTGCCAGCCACAGGCCCCGAAACACAAACAACAGCCTTTTTCTCTGGCAAACAAAATTCAGCTGCCCCGCTTCTGGATGGCAGATTGCAGGAACCACTTGGTACTAACAAACCAGCCCGACTTGGCACTGGTGCCACCTTGGGTCTGGGAACCATCCTGCGTATCGTGGATTCTAAGGAGCCAGCTGGCCACTCCCAGCCACAGGCCCCAAAACACACACAACGGCGCTTTTCCCTGGAAAACAAAACTCGCCTGCCAACTTTTTGATGGCAGATTGCAGGAGCCACTTGGTACTATCAAACCAGCCCAACTTGCCACTGGTGCCACCATGGGTCTGGTCACCATCCTGCCTATCGTAGCTTTTCAGGAGCCAGCCGGTCACTCCCTGCCATAGGCCCCGAGACACAAAGCTCGGCCCGTTTCCCTGGCAAACAAAAGTAAGCTGCCCCGCTTCTGGATGGCAGATTGCAGGAGCCACTTGGTACTATCAAACCAGCCCGACTTGGCACTGGTACCACCTTGGGTCTGGGAACCATCCTGCCTATCGTGGATTTTAAGGAGCCAGCCGGCTACTCCCAGCCACAGGCCCCCAACAAAAACCACGGCCCTTTTTTCTGGCAAACAAAACTTAGCTGCCTCACTTATGGATGGCAGATTGCAGGAGCCACTTGGTGTAATCAAACCAGCCCGACTTGGCACTGGTGTCACCTTGGGTCTGGGAACCATCCTGCGTATCGTGGATTCTAAGGAGCCAGCCGGCCACTCCCAGCCACAGGCCCCCAAACAAAATCAACGGCGCTGTTCCCTGGAAAACAAAACACGCCTGCCAACTTTTTGATGGAGTTTGCAGGAGCCACTTGGTACTATCAAACCAGCCCAACTTGGCACTGGTGCCACCATGGGTCTGGTAAACATCCTGCGTATCGTGGATTCTTAGGCGCCAGCAGGCCACTCCTAGCCACAGGCCCCCAAACAAAAACCTAGGCCTATTTCTCTGGCAAACAAAAGTAAGCTGCCCCGCTTCTGGATGGCAGATTGCAGGAGACACTTGGGACTATCAAACCAGCCCAACTTGGCACTGGTGCCACCTTGGATCTGGGTACCATGTTGTGTATCGTGGATTTTCAGGGGCCAGCCGGCCACTCTCAGCCATATGTCCCCAAACAGAAACCTCGGCCCGTTTCTCTGGCAAACAAAATTCAACCGCCCCTCGTCTGGATGGCAAATTGCAGGATGAACTTGATACTAAAACCGCAGGCCGACTTGGTAGTGGTGACACCTTGGGCCTGGGAACCATCATGCGTATCGAGCATTTTAAGGAGCCAGCCGGCCACTCCCAGCAATATGCCCCCAAAAACAATCCACGGAATTTTTCTCTGGCAAACAAAAATCAGCTGCCCCGCTTCTGGATGGCAGATTGCAGGAGCCACTTTGCACCATCAAACCAGCCCGACTTGGCACTGGTGCCACCTTGCATCTGGGAACCATGCTGCCTAGCGTGGATTTTCAGGGGCCAGCGGGCCACTCTCAGCTATATGCCCCCAAACAAAACCCACGGCCCGTTTCCCTGGCAAACAAAAGTAAGCTGCCCTGCTTCTGGATGGCAGATTGCAGGAACCACTTGGTAGTATCAAACCAGCCCGACTTGGCACTGGTGCCACCTTGGGTCTGGGAACCATCCTGCGTATCGTGGATTCTAAGGAGCCAGCCGGCCACTCCCAGCCACAGGCCCCCAAACACAAACAACGGCGCTTTTCCCTGGAAAACAAAACTCGCCTGCCAACTTTTTGATGGCAGATTGCAGGAGCAACTTGGTACTATCAAACCAGCCCAACTTGGCACTGGTGCCACCATGGGTCTGGTCACCATCCTGCCTATTGTAGCTTTCCAGGAGCCAGCCGGTCACTCCCAGCCATAGGCCCCCAAACACAAACCTCGGCCCGTTTCCCTGGCAAACAAAAGTAAGCTGCCCCGCTTCTGGATGGCAGATTGCAGGAGCCACTTGGTACTATCAAACCAGCCCAACTTGGAAATGGTGCCACCTTGGGTCTGGGAACCATGCTGCGTATCGCAGATTCTAAGGCGCCAGTCGGCCACTCACAGCCACAAGCCCCCAAACACAAACAACGGCGCTTTCTCTGGCAAACAAAACTCAACTGCCCCTCTTCTGGATGGCAAATTGCAGGACGCACTTGGTACTATAAAAACAGCCCGACTTGGCACTGGTGCCACCTTGGGTCTGGGAACCATCCTGCGTATCGATCTTTTTAATGAGACAGCCGGCCACTCCCAGCCATATGCCCCCAAACACAACCCACGGCCCTTTCCTCTGGCAAACAAAACTCAGCTGCACCACTTCTGGATGGCAGATTGCAGGAGCCACTTGGTACTATCAAACCAGCAAGACTTGGCACTGGTGCCACCTTGGGTCTGGGAACCATCCTGCATATTGTGGATTGTCAGGAGCCAGCTGAACATTCTCGGCCACAGACCCCAATCAAAAACAACGGCCCGTTTCACAGGCAAACAAAACTCAGCTGCCCCGCTTCTGGATGGGAGATTGCAGGAGGCACTTGACACTGTGAAACCAGCCCCACTTGGCACTGGTGCCACCTTGGGTCTGGGAACCATGCTGCGTATCATGGATTTTCAGGAGCCAGCCGGCCACTCCCAGCCATAGGCCCCCAAACAAAAACCACAGCCTTTTTCTCTGGCAAACAAAATTCAGCTGCCCCACTTCTGGATGGCAGATTGCAGGAGCCACTTGGGACTATCACACCAGCACAACTTGGCACTGGTGCCACCTTGGATCTGGGAACCATCCTTCCTATCGTGGATTTTCAGGGGCCAGCCGGTCACTCTCAGCCATAGGCCCCAAACACAAACCACGGCCCTTTTCTCTGGAAAACAAAACTCAACTGCCCCTCTTCTGGATGGCAGATTGCAGGAGCCACTGGGTACTATGAAACTAGCCCTACTTGGCACTGGTGCCACCTTGGGTCTGGGAACCATGCTGCGTATCATGGATTTTCAGGAGCCAGCCGTCCACTGCCAGCCACAGGCCCCGAAACACAAACAACAGCCTTTTTCTCTGGCAAACAAAATTCAGCTGCCCCGCTTCTGGATGGCAGATTGCAGGAACCACTTGGTACTAACAAACCAGCCCGACTTGGCACTGGTGCCACCTTGGGTCTGGGAACCATCCTGCGTATCGTGGATTCTAAGGAGCCAGCTGGCCACTCCCAGCCACAGGCCCCAAAATACACACAACGGCGCTTTTCCCTGGAAAACAAAACTCGCCTGCCAACTTTTTGATGGCAGATTGCAGGAGCCACTTGGTACTATCAAACCAGCCCAACTTGGCACTGGTGCCACCATGGGTCTGGTCACCATCCTGCCTATCGTAGCTTTTCAGGAGCCAGCCGGTCACTCCCAGCCATAGGCCCCCAGAAAAAAACCTCGGTCCGTTTCCCTGGAAAACAAAAGTAAGCTGCCCCGCTTCTGGATGGCAGATTGCAGGAGCCACTTGGTGCTATCAAACCAGCCCGACTTGGCACTGGTGCCACCTTGGGTCTGGGAACCATCCTGCGTATCCTGTGTTCTAAGGAGCCAGCCGGCCACTCCCAGCCACAGTCCCCCAAACACAAACAACGGCGCTTTTCCCTGGAAAACAAAACTGACCTGCCAACTTTTTGATGGCAGATTGCAGGAGCCACTTGGTACTATCAAACCAGCCCAACTTGGCACTGGTGCCACCATGGGTCTGGTCACCATCCTGCCTATCGTAGCTTTTCAGGAGCCAGCCGGTCATTCCCAGCCATAGGTCCCCAGAAAAATACCTCGGCCCGTTTCCCTGGCAAACAAAAGTAAGCTGCCCCGCTTCTGGATGGCAGATTGCAGGAGCCACTTGGTACTATCAAACCAGCCCAACTTGACACTGGTGCCACCTTGGGTCTGGGAACCATGCTGCGTAACCCGGATTCTAAGACGACAGGCAGCCACTGCCAGCCACAGGCCTCCAAACAAAATCAACGGCGCTTTTCCCTGGAAAACAAAACTCGCCTGACAACTTTTAGATGGCAGATTGCAGGAGCCAGTTGGTACCATCAAACCAGCCCAACTTGGCACTGGTGCCACCTTGGGTCTGGGAACCATCCTGCCTATTGTTGCTCTTCAGGAGCCAGCCGGTCACTTCTAGCCCTAGGCCCCCAGTCATAAACCTCGGCCCGTTTCCCTGGCACACAAATGTAAGCTACCCCGCTTCAGGATGGCAGATTGCAGGAGCCACTTTTCACCATCAAACCAGCCCGACGTGGCACTGGTGCCACCTTGGGTCTGGGAACCATCCTGCGTATCGTGTGTTCTAAGGAGCCAGCCGTCCACTGCCAGCCACAGTCCCCCAAACACAAACAACGGCGCTTTTCCCTGGAAAACAAAACTGGCCTGCCAACTTTTTGATGGCAGATTGCAGGAGCCACTTGGTACTATCAAACCAGCCCAACTTGGCACTGGTGCCACCATGGGTCTGGTAACCATCCTGCCTATCGTAGCTTTTCAGGAGCCAGGCGGTCACTCCCAGCCATAGGCCCCCAGACACAAACCTCGGCCCGTTTCCCTGGCAAACAAAAGTAAGCTGCCCCGCTTCTGCATGGCAGATTGCAGGTGCTATTTAGTACTATCAAACCAGCCCGACTTGGCACTGGTGCCACCTCTGGTCTGGGAACCATCCTGCCTATCGTGGATTTTCAGGCGCCAGACGGCCACTATCAGCCATATGCCCCCAAAAACAAACCACGGCCCTTTTCTCTGGTAAACAAAACTCAACTGCCCCTCTTCTGGATGGCAAATTTTAGGACGCACTTTGTACTACGAATACCGCCCGACTTGGCACTGGTGCCACCTTGGGTCAGGGAACCATCCTGCCTATCGTAGCTTTTTAAGGAGCCAGCAGGCCACGCCCAGCCATATAGCCCCAAAAACAAACCACGGACCATTTCTCTTGGAAACAAAAATCCGCTGCCCCGCGTCAGGATGGCAGATTGCAGGAGCCACTTTGCACCATCAAACCACCCCGACTTGGCACTGGTGCCATCTTGGATCTGGGAACCATCCTGCCTATCGTAGCTTTTCAGGAGCCAGCCGGTTACTCCCAACCATAGGCCCCCAGACAGAAAGCTCTGCCCGTTTCCCTGGCAAACAAAAGTAAGCTACCCCGCTTCTGGATGGCAGATTGCAGGAGCCACTTGGTACTATCAAACCAGCCCAACTTGGCACTGGTGCCACCATGGGTCTGGTCACCATCCTGCCTATCGTAGCTTTTCAGGAGCCAGGCGGTCACTCCCAGCCATAGGCCCCCAGACAAATACCTCGGCCCGTTTCCCTGGCAAACAAAAGTAAGCTGCCCCGCTTCTGGATGGCAGATTGCAGGAGCCACATGGTACTATCAAACCAGGCCAACATGGCACTGGTGCCACCTTGGCTCTGGGAACCATCCTGCCTATCGTGGATTTTCAGGCGCCAGCCGGCCACTCTCAGCCATATGCCCCCAAACACAAACCACGGCCCTTTTCTCTGGTAAACAAAACTCAACTGCCCCTCTTCTGGATGGCAAATTGCAGGACGCACTTGGTACTACGAAAACAGCCCGACTTGGCAGTGATGCCACCTTGGGTCAGGGAACCATCCTGCGTATCGATGTTTTTAAGGAGTCAGCCGGCAACGTCCAGCCATATACCCCCAAAAAAAACCCACGGAACTTTTCTCCAGCAAGCAAAAATCCGCTGCCCCGCGTCTGGATGGCAGATTGCAGGAGCTATTTAGTATTATCAAACCAGCCCGACTTGGCACTGGTGCCACCTTGGGTCTGGGAACCATCTTGCGTATTGTGGATTGTCAGGAGCCAGCTGGACACTCTCGGCCACAGACCCCAATCAAAAACAACGGCCCGTTTCACAGGCAAACAAAACTCAGCTGCCCCGCTTCTGGATGGGAGATTGCAGGAGGCACTTGACACTGTGAAACCAGCCCCACTTGGCACTGGTGCCACCTTGGGTCTGGGAACCATGCTGCGTATCATGGATTTTCAGGAGCCAGCCGGCCACTCCCAGCCATAGGCCCCCAAACAAAAACCACAGCCTTTTTCTCTGGCAAACAAAATTCAGCTGCCCCGCTTCTGGATGGCAGATTGCAGGAGCCACTGGGTACTATGAAACCAGCCCTACTTGGCACTGGTGCCACCTTGGGTCTGGGAACCATGCTGCGTATCATGGATTTTCAGGAGCCAGCCGTCCACTGCCAGCCACAGGCCCCGAAACACAAACAACAGCCTTTTTCTCTGGCAAACAAAATTCAGCTGCCCCGCTTCTGGATGGCAGATTGCAGGAACCACTTGGTACTAACAAACCAGCCCGACTTGGCACTGGTGCCACCTTGGGTCTGGGAACCATCCTGCGTATCGTGGATTCTAAGGAGCCAGCTGGCCACTCCCAGCCACAGGCCCCAAAACACACACAACGGCACTTTTCCCTGGAAAACAAAACTCACCTGCCAACTTTTTGATGGCAGATTGCAGGAGCCACTTGGTACTATCAAACCAGCCCAACTTGGCACTGGTGCCACCATGGGTCTGGTCACCATCCTGCCTATCGTAGCTTTTCAGGAGCCAGCCGGTCACTCCCAGCCATAGGCCCCCAGACACAAACCTCGGCCTGTTTCCCTGGCACACAAAAGTAAGCTACCGCACTTCTGGATGGCAGATTGCAGGAGCCACTTTGCACCATCAAACCAGCCCAACTTGGCACTGGTGCCACCTTGGCTCTGGGAACCATGCTGCGTAACCCGGATTCTAAGACGACAGGCAGCCACTGCCAGCCACAGGCCTCCAAACAAAATCAACGGCGCTTTTCCCTGGAAAACAAAACTCGCCTGACAACTTTTAGATGGCAGATTGCAGGAGCCAGTTGGTACCATCAAACCAGCCCAACTTGGCACTGGTGCCACCTTGGGTCTGGGAACCATCCTGCCTATTGTTGCTTTTCAGGAGCCAGCCGGTCACTCCTAGCCCTAGGCCCCCAGTCATAAACCTCGGCCCGTTTCCCTGGCACACAAAAGTAAGCTACCCCGCTTCAGGATGGCAGATTGCAGGAGCCACTTTTCACCATCAAACCAGCCCGACGTGGCACTGGTGCCACCTTGGGTCTGGGAACCATCCTGCGTATCGTGTGTTCTAAGGAGCCAGCCGGCCACTCCCACCAACAGTCCCCCAAACACAAACAACGGCGCTTTTCCCTGGAAAACAAAACTCGCCTGACAACTTTTTGATGGCAGATTGCAGGAGCCACTTGGTACTATCAAACCAGCCCAACTTGGCACTGGTGCCACCATGGGTCTGGTAACCATCCTGCCTATCGTAGCTTTTCAGGAGCCAGCCGGTCACTCCCAGCCATAGGCCCCCAGACACAAACCTCGGCCCGTTTCCCTGGCAAACAAAAGTAAGCTGCCCCGCTTCTGCATGGCAGATTGCAGGTGCTATTTAGTACTATCAAACCAGCCCGACTTGGCACTGGTGCCACCTCTGGTCTGGGAACCATCCTGCCTATCGTGGATTTTCAGGCGCCAGACGGCCACTATCAGCCATATGCCCCCAAAAACAAACCACGGCCCTTTTCTCTGGTAAACAAAACTCAACTGCCCCTCTTCTGGATGGCAAATTTTAGGACGCACTTTGTACTACGAAAACCGCCCGACTTGGCACTGGTGCCACCTTGGGTCAGGGAACCATCCTGCCTATCGTAGCTTTTTAAGGAGCCAGCAGGCCACGCCCAGCCATATAGCCCCAAAAACAAACCACGGACCATTTCTCTTGGAAACAAAAATCCGCTGCCCCGCGTCAGGATGGCAGATTGCAGGAGCCACGTTGCACCATCAAACCACCCCGACTTGGCACTGGTGCCATCTTGGATCTGGGAACCATCCTGCCTATCGTAGCTTTTCAGGAGCCAGCCGGTTACTCCCAACCATAGGCCCCCAGACAGAAAGCTCTGCCCGTTTCCCTGGCAAACAAAAGTAAGCTACCCCGCTTCTGGATGGCAGATTGCAGGAGCCACTTGGTACTATCAAACCAGCCCAACTTGACACTGGTGCCACTTTGGGTCTGGGAACCATGCTGCGTAACGTAGATTCTAAGGCGCCAGGCGGCCACTCCCAGCCACAGGCCCCCAAATACAAACAACGGCGCTTTTCCCTGGAAAACAAAACTCGCCTGCCAGCTTTTTGATGGCAGATTGCAGGAGCCACTTGGTACTATCAAATCATCCCAACTTGGCACTGGTGCCACTATGGGTCTGGGAACCATCCTGCCAATTGTACCATTTCAGGAGCCAGCCGGTCACTCCCAGCCATAGGCCCCCATCACAAACCTCGGCCCGTTTCCCTGGCAAACAAAATTAAGCTGCCCCGATTCTGGATGGCAGATTGCAGGAGCCACTTGGTAGTGTCAAAACAGCCCGACTTGGCACTGGTGCCACCTTGGGTCTGGGAACCATCCTGCGTATCGTGGATTCTAAGCAGCCACCCGGCCACTCCGTGCCACAGGCGCCCAAACACAAACAACGGCGCTTTTCCCTGGAAAACAAAACTCGCCTGCCAACATTTTGATGGCAGATTGCAGGAGCCACTTGGTACTATCAAACCAGCCCAACTTGGCACTGGTGCCACCTTGGGTCTGGGAACCATGCTGCGTATCATGGATTTTCAGGAGCCAGCCGTCCACTGCCAGCCACAGGCCCCGAAACACAAACAACAGCCTTTTTCTCTGGCAAACAAAATTCAGCTGCCCCGCTTCTGGATGGCAGATTGCAGGAACCACTTGGTACTAACAAACCAGCCCGACTTGGCACTGGTGCCACCTTGGGTCTGGGAACCATCCTGCGTATCGTGGATTCTAAGGAGCCAGCTGGCCACTCCCAGCCACAGGCCCCAAAACACACACAACGGCGCTTTTCCCTGGAAAACAAAACTCGCCTGCCAACTTTTTGATGGCAGATTGCAGGAGCCACTTGGTACTATCAAACCAGCCCAACTTGGCACTGGTGCCACCATGGGTCTGGTCACCATCCTGCCTATCGTAGCTTTTCAGGAGCCAGCCGGTCACTCCCAGCCATAGGCCCCCAGACACAAACCTCGGCCTGTTTCCCTGGCACACAAAAGTAAGCTACCGCACTTCTGGATGGCAGATTGCAGGAGCCACTTTGCACCATCAAACCAGCCCAACTTGGCACTGGTGCCACCTTGGCTCTGGGAACCATGCTGCGTAACCCGGATTCTAAGACGACAGGCAGCCACTGCCAGCCACAGGCCTCCAAACAAAATCAACGGCGCTTTTCCCTGGAAAACAAAACTCGCCTGACAACTTTTAGATGGCAGATTGCAGGAGCCAGTTGGTACCATCAAACCAGCCCAACTTGGCACTGGTGCCACCTTGGGTCTGGGAACCATCCTGCCTATTGTTGCTTTTCAGGAGCCAGCCGGTCACTCCTAGCCCTAGGCCCCCAGTCATAAACCTCGGCCCGTTTCCCTGGCACACAAAAGTAAGCTACCCCGCTTCAGGATGGCAGATTGCAGGAGCCACTTTTCACCATCAAACCAGCCCGACGTGGCACTGGTGCCACCTTGGGTCTGGGAACCATCCTGCGTATCGTGTGTTCTAAGGAGCCAGCCGTCCACTGCCAGCCACAGTCCCCCAAACACAAACAACGGCGCTTTTCCCTGGAAAACAAAACTGGCCTGCCAACTTTTTGATGGCAGATTGCAGGAGCCACTTGGTACTATCAAACCAGCCCAACTTGGCACTGGTGCCACCATGGGTCTGGTAACCATCCTGCCTATCGTAGCTTTTCAGGAGCCAGGCGGTCACTCCCAGCCATAGGCCCCCAGACACAAACCTCGGCCCGTTTCCCTGGCAAACAAAAGTAAGCTGCCCCGCTTCTGCATGGCAGATTGCAGGTGCTATTTAGTACTATCAAACCAGCCCGACTTGGCACTGGTGCCACCTCTGGTCTGGGAACCATCCTGCCTATCGTGGATTTTCAGGCGCCAGACGGCCACTATCAGCCATATGCCCCCAAAAACAAACCACGGCCCTTTTCTCTGGTAAACAAAACTCAACTGCCCCTCTTCTGGATGGCAAATTTTAGGACGCACTTTGTACTACGTAAACCGCCCGACTTGGCACTGGTGCCACCTTGGGTCAGGGAACCATCCTGCCTATCGTAGCTTTTTAAGGAGCCAGCAGGCCACGCCCAGCCATATAGCCCCAAAAACAAACCACGGACCATTTCTCTTGGAAACAAAAATCCGCTGCCCCGCGTCAGGATGGCAGATTGCAGGAGCCACGTTGCACCATCAAACCACCCCGACTTGGCACTGGTGCCATCTTGGATCTGGGAACCATCCTGCCTATCGTAGCTTTTCAGGAGCCAGCCGGTTACTCCCAACCATAGGCCCCCAGACAGAAAGCTCTGCCCGTTTCCCTGGCAAACAAAAGTAAGCTACCCCGCTTCTGGATGGCAGATTGCAGGAGCCACTTGGTACTATCAAACCAGCCCAACTTGACACTGGTGCCACTTTGGGTCTGGGAACCATGCTGCGTAACGTAGATTCTAAGGCGCCAGGCGGCCACTCCCAGCCACAGGCCCCCAAATACAAACAACGGCGCTTTTCCCTGGAAAACAAAACTCGCCTGCCAGCTTTTTGATGGCAGATTGCAGGAGCCACTTGGTACTATCAAATCATCCCAACTTGGCACTGGTGCCACTATGGGTCTGGGAACCATCCTGCCAATTGTACCATTTCAGGAGCCAGCCGGTCACTCCCAGCCATAGGCCCCCATCACAAACCTCGGCCCGTTTCCCTGGCAAACAAAATTAAGCTGCCCCGATTCTGGATGGCAGATTGCAGGAGCCACTTGGTAGTGTCAAAACAGCCCGACTTGGCACTGGTGCCACCTTGGGTCTGGGAACCATCCTGCGTATCGTGGATTCTAAGCAGCCACCCGGCCACTCCGTGCCACAGGCGCCCAAACACAAACAACGGCGCTTTTCCCTGGAAAACAAAACTCGCCTGCCAACATTTTGATGGCAGATTGCAGGAGCCACTTGGTACTATCAAACCAGCCCAACTTGGCACTGGTGCCACCTTGGGTCTGGGAACCATGCTGCGTATCATGGATTTTCAGGAGCCAGCCGTCCACTGCCAGCCACAGGCCCCGAAACACAAACAACAGCCTTTTTCTCTGGCAAACAAAATTCAGCTGCCCCGCTTCTGGATGGCAGATTGCAGGAACCACTTGGTACTAACAAACCAGCCCGACTTGGCACTGGTGCCACCTTGGGTCTGGGAACCATCCTGCGTATCGTGGATTCTAAGGAGCCAGCTGGCCACTCCCAGCCACAGGCCCCAAAACACACACAACGGCGCTTTTCCCTGGAAAACAAAACTCGCCTGCCAACTTTTTGATGGCAGATTGCAGGAGCCACTTGGTACTATCAAACCAGCCCAACTTGGCACTGGTGCCACCATGGGTCTGGTCACCATCCTGCCTATCGTAGCTTTTCAGGAGCCAGCCGGTCACTCCCAGCCATAGGCCCCCAGACACAAACCTCGGCCTGTTTCCCTGGCACACAAAAGTAAGCTACCGCACTTCTGGATGGCAGATTGCAGGAGCCACTTTGCACCATCAAACCAGCCCAACTTGGCACTGGTGCCACCTTGGCTCTGGGAACCATGCTGCGTAACCCGGATTCTAAGACGACAGGCAGCCACTGCCAGCCACAGGCCTCCAAACAAAATCAACGGCGCTTTTCCCTGGAAAACAAAACTCGCCTGACAACTTTTAGATGGCAGATTGCAGGAGCCAGTTGGTACCATCAAACCAGCCCAACTTGGCACTGGTGCCACCTTGGGTCTGGGAACCATCCTGCCTATTGTTGCTTTTCAGGAGCCAGCCGGTCACTCCTAGCCCTAGGCCCCCAGTCATAAACCTCGGCCCGTTTCCCTGGCACACAAAAGTAAGCTACCCCGCTTCAGGATGGCAGATTGCAGGAGCCACTTTTCACCATCAAACCAGCCCGACGTGGCACTGGTGCCACCTTGGGTCTGGGAACCATCCTGCGTATCGTGTGTTCTAAGGAGCCAGCCGGCCACTCCCACCAACAGTCCCCCAAACACAAACAACGGCGCTTTTCCCTGGAAAACAAAACTGGCCTGCCAACTTTTTGATGGCAGATTGCAGGAGCCACTTGGTACTATCAAACCAGCCCAACTTGGCACTGGTGCCACCATGGGTCTGGTCACCATCCTGCCTATCGTAGCTTTTCAGGAGCCAGCCGGTCACTCCCAGCCATAGGCCCCCAGACACAAACCTCGGCCCGTTTCCCTGGCAAACAAAAGTAAGCTGCCCCGCTTCTGCATGGCAGATTGCAGGTGCTATTTAGTACTATCAAACCAGCCCGACTTGGCACTGGTGCCACCTCTGGTCTGGGAACCATCCTGCCTATCGTGGATTTTCAGGCGCCAGACGGCCACTATCAGCCATATGCCCCCAAAAACAAACCACGGCCCTTTTCTCTGGTAAACAAAACTCAACTGCCCCTCTTCTGGATGGCAAATTTTAGGACGCACTTTGTACTACGTAAACCGCCCGACTTGGCACTGGTGCCACCTTGGGTCAGGGAACCATCCTGCCTATCGTAGCTTTTTAAGGAGCCAGCAGGCCACGCCCAGCCATATAGCCCCAAAAACAAACCACGGACCATTTCTCTTGGAAACAAAAATCCGCTGCCCCGCGTCAGGATGGCAGATTGCAGGAGCCACGTTGCACCATCAAACCACCCCGACTTGGCACTGGTGCCATCTTGGATCTGGGAACCATCCTGCCTATCGTAGCTTTTCAGGAGCCAGCCGGTTACTCCCAACCATAGGCCCCCAGACAGAAAGCTCTGCCCGTTTCCCTGGCAAACAAAAGTAAGCTACCCCGCTTCTGGATGGCAGATTGCAGGAGCCACTTGGTACTATCAAACCAGCCCAACTTGACACTGGTGCCACTTTGGGTCTGGGAACCATGCTGCGTAACGTAGATTCTAAGGCGCCAGGCGGCCACTCCCAGCCACAGGCCCCCAAATACAAACAACGGCGCTTTTCCCTGGAAAACAAAACTCGCCTGCCAGCTTTTTGATGGCAGATTGCAGGAGCCACTTGGTACTATCAAATCATCCCAACTTGGCACTGGTGCCACTATGGGTCTGGGAACCATCCTGCCAATTGTACCATTTCAGGAGCCAGCCGGTCACTCCCAGCCATAGGCCCCCATCACAAACCTCGGCCCGTTTCCCTGGCAAACAAAATTAAGCTGCCCCGATTCTGGATGGCAGATTGCAGGAGCCACTTGGTAGTGTCAAAACAGCCCGACTTGGCACTGGTGCCACCTTGGGTCTGGGAACCATCCTGCGTATCGTGGATTCTAAGCAGCCACCCGGCCACTCCGTGCCACAGGCGCCCAAACACAAACAACGGCGCTTTTCCCTGGAAAACAAAACTCGCCTGCCAACATTTTGATGGCAGATTGCAGGAGCCACTTGGTACTATCAAACCAGCCCAACTTGGCACTGGTGCCACCTTGGGTCTGGGAACCATGCTGCGTATCATGGATTTTCAGGAGCCAGCCGTCCACTGCCAGCCACAGGCCCCGAAACACAAACAACAGCCTTTTTCTCTGGCAAACAAAATTCAGCTGCCCCGCTTCTGGATGGCAGATTGCAGGAACCACTTGGTACTAACAAACCAGCCCGACTTGGCACTGGTGCCACCTTGGGTCTGGGAACCATCCTGCGTATCGTGGATTCTAAGGAGCCAGCTGGCCACTCCCAGCCACAGGCCCCAAAACACACACAACGGCGCTTTTCCCTGGAAAACAAAACTCGCCTGCCAACTTTTTGATGGCAGATTGCAGGAGCCACTTGGTACTATCAAACCAGCCCAACTTGGCACTGGTGCCACCATGGGTCTGGTCACCATCCTGCCTATCGTAGCTTTTCAGGAGCCAGCCGGTCACTCCCAGCCATAGGCCCCCAGACACAAACCTCGGCCTGTTTCCCTGGCACACAAAAGTAAGCTACCGCACTTCTGGATGGCAGATTGCAGGAGCCACTTTGCACCATCAAACCAGCCCAACTTGGCACTGGTGCCACCTTGGCTCTGGGAACCATGCTGCGTAACCCGGATTCTAAGACGACAGGCAGCCACTGCCAGCCACAGGCCTCCAAACAAAATCAACGGCGCTTTTCCCTGGAAAACAAAACTCGCCTGACAACTTTTAGATGGCAGATTGCAGGAGCCAGTTGGTACCATCAAACCAGCCCAACTTGGCACTGGTGCCACCTTGGGTCTGGGAACCATCCTGCCTATTGTTGCTTTTCAGGAGCCAGCCGGTCACTCCTAGCCCTAGGCCCCCAGTCATAAACCTCGGCCCGTTTCCCTGGCACACAAAAGTAAGCTACCCCGCTTCAGGATGGCAGATTGCAGGAGCCACTTTTCACCATCAAACCAGCCCGACGTGGCACTGGTGCCACCTTGGGTCTGGGAACCATCCTGCGTATCGTGTGTTCTAAGGAGCCAGCCGTCCACTGCCAGCCACAGTCCCCCAAACACAAACAACGGCGCTTTTCCCTGGAAAACAAAACTGGCCTGCCAACTTTTTGATGGCAGATTGCAGGAGCCACTTGGTACTATCAAACCAGCCCAACTTGGCACTGGTGCCACCATGGGTCTGGTAACCATCCTGCCTATCGTAGCTTTTCAGGAGCCAGGCGGTCACTCCCAGCCATAGGCCCCCAGACACAAACCTCGGCCCGTTTCCCTGGCAAACAAAAGTAAGCTGCCCCGCTTCTGCATGGCAGATTGCAGGTGCTATTTAGTACTATCAAACCAGCCCGACTTGGCACTGGTGCCACCTCTGGTCTGGGAACCATCCTGCCTATCGTGGATTTTCAGGCGCCAGACGGCCACTATCAGCCATATGCCCCCAAAAACAAACCACGGCCCTTTTCTCTGGTAAACAAAACTCAACTGCCCCTCTTCTGGATGGCAAATTTTAGGACGCACTTTGTACTACGTAAACCGCCCGACTTGGCACTGGTGCCACCTTGGGTCAGGGAACCATCCTGCCTATCGTAGCTTTTTAAGGAGCCAGCAGGCCACGCCCAGCCATATAGCCCCAAAAACAAACCACGGACCATTTCTCTTGGAAACAAAAATCCGCTGCCCCGCGTCAGGATGGCAGATTGCAGGAGCCACGTTGCACCATCAAACCACCCCGACTTGGCACTGGTGCCATCTTGGATCTGGGAACCATCCTGCCTATCGTAGCTTTTCAGGAGCCAGCCGGTTACTCCCAACCATAGGCCCCCAGACAGAAAGCTCTGCCCGTTTCCCTGGCAAACAAAAGTAAGCTACCCCGCTTCTGGATGGCAGATTGCAGGAGCCACTTGGTACTATCAAACCAGCCCAACTTGACACTGGTGCCACTTTGGGTCTGGGAACCATGCTGCGTAACGTAGATTCTAAGGCGCCAGGCGGCCACTCCCAGCCACAGGCCCCCAAATACAAACAACGGCGCTTTTCCCTGGAAAACAAAACTCGCCTGCCAGCTTTTTGATGGCAGATTGCAGGAGCCACTTGGTACTATCAAATCATCCCAACTTGGCACTGGTGCCACTATGGGTCTGGGAACCATCCTGCCAATTGTACCATTTCAGGAGCCAGCCGGTCACTCCCAGCCATAGGCCCCCATCACAAACCTCGGCCCGTTTCCCTGGCAAACAAAATTAAGCTGCCCCGATTCTGGATGGCAGATTGCAGGAGCCACTTGGTAGTGTCAAAACAGCCCGACTTGGCACTGGTGCCACCTTGGGTCTGGGAACCATCCTGCGTATCGTGGATTCTAAGCAGCCACCCGGCCACTCCGTGCCACAGGCGCCCAAACACAAACAACGGCGCTTTTCCCTGGAAAACAAAACTCGCCTGCCAACATTTTGATGGCAGATTGCAGGAGCCACTTGGTACTATCAAACCAGCCCAACTTGGCACTGGTGCCACCTTGGGTCTGGGAACCATGCTGCGTATCATGGATTTTCAGGAGCCAGCCGTCCACTGCCAGCCACAGGCCCCGAAACACAAACAACAGCCTTTTTCTCTGGCAAACAAAATTCAGCTGCCCCGCTTCTGGATGGCAGATTGCAGGAACCACTTGGTACTAACAAACCAGCCCGACTTGGCACTGGTGCCACCTTGGGTCTGGGAACCATCCTGCGTATCGTGGATTCTAAGGAGCCAGCTGGCCACTCCCAGCCACAGGCCCCAAAACACACACAACGGCGCTTTTCCCTGGAAAACAAAACTCGCCTGCCAACTTTTTGATGGCAGATTGCAGGAGCCACTTGGTACTATCAAACCAGCCCAACTTGGCACTGGTGCCACCATGGGTCTGGTCACCATCCTGCCTATCGTAGCTTTTCAGGAGCCAGCCGGTCACTCCCAGCCATAGGCCCCCAGACACAAACCTCGGCCTGTTTCCCTGGCACACAAAAGTAAGCTACCGCACTTCTGGATGGCAGATTGCAGGAGCCACTTTGCACCATCAAACCAGCCCAACTTGGCACTGGTGCCACCTTGGCTCTGGGAACCATGCTGCGTAACCCGGATTCTAAGACGACAGGCAGCCACTGCCAGCCACAGGCCTCCAAACAAAATCAACGGCGCTTTTCCCTGGAAAACAAAACTCGCCTGACAACTTTTAGATGGCAGATTGCAGGAGCCAGTTGGTACCATCAAACCAGCCCAACTTGGCACTGGTGCCACCTTGGGTCTGGGAACCATCCTGCCTATTGTTGCTTTTCAGGAGCCAGCCGGTCACTCCTAGCCCTAGGCCCCCAGTCATAAACCTCGGCCCGTTTCCCTGGCACACAAAAGTAAGCTACCCCGCTTCAGGATGGCAGATTGCAGGAGCCACTTTTCACCATCAAACCAGCCCGACGTGGCACTGGTGCCACCTTGGGTCTGGGAACCATCCTGCGTATCGTGTGTTCTAAGGAGCCAGCCGGCCACTCCCACCAACAGTCCCCCAAACACAAACAACGGCGCTTTTCCCTGGAAAACAAAACTGGCCTGCCAACTTTTTGATGGCAGATTGCAGGAGCCACTTGGTACTATCAAACCAGCCCAACTTGGCACTGGTGCCACCATGGGTCTGGTCACCATCCTGCCTATCGTAGCTTTTCAGGAGCCAGCCGGTCACTCCCAGCCATAGGCCCCCAGACACAAACCTCGGCCCGTTTCCCTGGCAAACAAAAGTAAGCTGCCCCGCTTCTGCATGGCAGATTGCAGGTGCTATTTAGTACTATCAAACCAGCCCGACTTGGCACTGGTGCCACCTCTGGTCTGGGAACCATCCTGCCTATCGTGGATTTTCAGGCGCCAGACGGCCACTATCAGCCATATGCCCCCAAAAACAAACCACGGCCCTTTTCTCTGGTAAACAAAACTCAACTGCCCCTCTTCTGGATGGCAAATTTTAGGACGCACTTTGTACTACGTAAACCGCCCGACTTGGCACTGGTGCCACCTTGGGTCAGGGAACCATCCTGCCTATCGTAGCTTTTTAAGGAGCCAGCAGGCCACGCCCAGCCATATAGCCCCAAAAACAAACCACGGACCATTTCTCTTGGAAACAAAAATCCGCTGCCCCGCGTCAGGATGGCAGATTGCAGGAGCCACGTTGCACCATCAAACCACCCCGACTTGGCACTGGTGCCATCTTGGATCTGGGAACCATCCTGCCTATCGTAGCTTTTCAGGAGCCAGCCGGTTACTCCCAACCATAGGCCCCCAGACAGAAAGCTCTGCCCGTTTCCCTGGCAAACAAAAGTAAGCTACCCCGCTTCTGGATGGCAGATTGCAGGAGCCACTTGGTACTATCAAACCAGCCCAACTTGACACTGGTGCCACTTTGGGTCTGGGAACCATGCTGCGTAACGTAGATTCTAAGGCGCCAGGCGGCCACTCCCAGCCACAGGCCCCCAAATACAAACAACGGCGCTTTTCCCTGGAAAACAAAACTCGCCTGCCAGCTTTTTGATGGCAGATTGCAGGAGCCACTTGGTACTATCAAATCATCCCAACTTGGCACTGGTGCCACTATGGGTCTGGGAACCATCCTGCCAATTGTACCATTTCAGGAGCCAGCCGGTCACTCCCAGCCATAGGCCCCCATCACAAACCTCGGCCCGTTTCCCTGGCAAACAAAATTAAGCTGCCCCGATTCTGGATGGCAGATTGCAGGAGCCACTTGGTAGTGTCAAAACAGCCCGACTTGGCACTGGTGCCACCTTGGGTCTGGGAACCATCCTGCGTATCGTGGATTCTAAGCAGCCACCCGGCCACTCCGTGCCACAGGCGCCCAAACACAAACAACGGCGCTTTTCCCTGGAAAACAAAACTCGCCTGCCAACATTTTGATGGCAGATTGCAGGAGCCACTTGGTACTATCAAACCAGCCCAACTTGGCACTGGTGCCACCATGGGTCTGGTCACCATCCTGCCTATCGTAGCTTTTCAGGAGCCAGCCGGTCACTCCCAGCCATAAACCCCCAGTCACAAACCTCGGCCCGTTTCCCTGGAAAACAAAAGTAAGCTGCCCCGCTTCTGGATGGCAGATTGCAGGAGCCACTTGGTAGTATCAAATTAGCCCAACTTGGCACTGGTGCCATCATGGGTCTGGTAACCATCCTGCCTATCTTAGCTTTTCAGGAGCCGGCCGGTCACTCCCTGCCATAGGCCCCCAGAGAAATACCTCGGCCCGTTTCCCTGGCAAACAAAAGTAAGCTGCCCCTCTTCTGGATGGCAGATTGCAGGAACCACTTGCTACTATCAAACCAGCCCAACTTGGCACTGGTGCCACCTTGGCTCTGGGAACCATGCTGCGTAACGTAGATTCTAAGAGGACAGGCGGACACTCCCAGCCACAGGCCTCTAAACAAAAACAACGGCGCGTTACCCTGGAAAACAAAACTCGCCTGCCAACATTTTGATGGCAGATTGCAGGAGCCACTTGGTACTATCAAACCAGCCCAACTTGGCACTGGTGCCACCATGGGTCTGGTCACCATCCTGCCTATCGTAGCTTTTCAGGAGCCAGCCGGTCACTCCCAGCCATAGGCCCCCAGACAAATACCTCGGCCCGTTTCCCTGGCAAACAAAAGTAAGCTGCCCCGCTTCTGGATGGCAGATTGCAGGAGCCACATGGTACTATCAAACCAGGCCAACATGGCACTGGTGCCACCTTGGCTCTGGGAACCATCCTGCCTATCGTGGATTTTCAGGCGCCAGCCGGCCACTCTCAGCCATATGCCCCCAAACACAAACCACGGCCCTTTTCTCTGGTAAACAAAACTCAACTGCCCCTCTTCTGGATGGCAAATTGCAGGACGCACTTGGTACTACGAAAACAGCCCGACTTGGCACTGATGCCACCTTGGGTCAGGGAACCATCCTGCGTATCGATGTTTTTAAGGAGTCAGCCGGCAACGTCCAGCCATATACCCCCAAAAAAAACCCACGGAACTTTTCTCCAGCAAGCAAAAATCCGCTGCCCCGCGTCTGGATGGCAGATTGCAGGAGCTATTTAGTATTATCAAACCAGCCCGAATTGGCACTGGTGCCACCATCGGTCTGGTCACCATCCTGCCTATCGCAGCTTTTCAGGAGCCAGCCGGTCACTCTCAGCCATAGGCCCCAAACACAAACCACGGCCCTTTTCTCTGGAAAACAAAACTCAACTGCCCCTCTTCTGGATGGCAGATTGCAGGAGCCACTGGGTACTATGAAACCAGCCCTACTTGGCACTGGTGCCACCTTGGGTCTGGGAACCATGCTGCGTATCATGGATTTTCAGGAGCCAGCCGTCCACTGCCAGCCACAGGCCCCGAAACACAAACAACAGCCTTTTTCTCTGGCAAACACAATTCAGCTGCCCCGCTTCTGGATGGCAGATTGCAGGAACCACTTGGTACTAACAAACCAGCCCGACTTGGCACTGGTGCCACCTTGGGTCTGGGAACCATCCTGCGTATCGTGGATTCTAAGGAGCCAGCTGGCCACTCCCAGCCACAGGCCCCAAAACACACACAACGGCGCTTTTCACTGGAAAACAAAACTCGCCTGCCAACTTTTTGATGGCAGATTGCAGGAGCCACTTGGTACTATCAAACCAGCCCAACTTGGCACTGGTGCCACCATGGGTCTGGTCACCATCCTGCCTATCGTAGCTTTTCAGGAGCCAGCCGGTCACTCCCAGCCATAGGCCCCCAGACACAAAGCTCGGACCGTTTCCCTGGCAAACAAAAGTAAGCTGCCCCGCTTCTGGATGGCAGATTGCAGGATCCACTTGTTATTATCAAACCAGCCCGACTTGGTACTGGTGCCACCTCTGGTCTGGGTACCATCCTGGGTATCGTGGATCCTAAGGAGCCAGCCGGCCACTCCCAGCCACAGGCCCCCAAACAAAAACAACGGCGATTTTCCCTGGAAAACAAAACTCGCCTGACAACTTTTTGATGGCAGATTGCAGGAACCACTTGGTACTATCAAGCCAGCCCAACTTGGCACTGGTGCCACCTTGGGTCTGGGAACCATGCTGCGTATTGTGGATTCTAAGGAGCCAGCCGGCCACTCCAGCCACAGGCCCGCAGACACAAACAATGGCGCTTTTCCCTGGAAAACAAAACTCGCCTGCCAACTTTTTGATGGCAGATTGCAGGAGCCACTTGGTACTATGAAATCAGCCGAACATGGCACTGGTGCCACCATGGGTCTGGTCACCATCCTGCCTATCGTAGCTTTTCAGGAGCCAGCCGGTCACTCCCAGCCATAGGCCCCCAGACACAAAGCTCGGCCCGTTTCCCTGGCAAACAAAAGTAAGCTGCCCCGCTTCTGGATGGTAGATTGCAGGAACCATTTGCTACAATCAAACCAGCCCAACTTGGCACTGGTGCCACCTCAGGTCTGGGAACCATCCTGCGTATTTTGGATTCTAAGGAGCCAGCCGGCCACTCCCAGCCACAGGCCCCCAAACACAAACAACGGCGCTTTTCCCTGGAAAACAAAACTCGCCTGCCAACATTTTGATGGCAGATTGCAGGAGCCACTTGGTACTATCAAACCAGCCTAACTTGGCACTGGTGCCACCATGGGTCTGGTCACCATCCTGCCTATCGTAGTTTCTCAGGAGCCAGCCGGTCACTCCCTGCCATAGGCCCCCAGACAAAACCTCGGCCCGTTTCCCTGGCAAACAAAAGTAAGCTGCCCCGCTTCTGGATGGCAGATTGCAGGACGCACTTGGTAGTATCAAACCAGCCCAACTTGGCACTGGTGCCACCTCAGGTCTGGGAACCATGCTGCGTATCGTGGATTCTAATTAGCCATCCGGCCACTCCCAGCCACAGGCCCCCAAACAATAACAACGGCGCTTTTCCCTGGATAACAAACTCGCCTGCCAACTTTTTGATGGCAGATTGCAGGAGCCACTTGGTACTATCAAACCAGCCCAACTTGGCACTGTTGCCACCATGGGTCTGGTCACCATCCTGCCTATCGTAGCTTTTCAGGAGCCAGCAGGTCACTCCCAGCCATAGGCCCCCAGACAAAAACCTCGGCCATTTTCCCTGGCAAACAAAAGTAAGTTAACCCGCTTCTGGATGGCAGATTGCAGGAGCCACTTTTCACCATCAAACTAGCCCGACTTGGCACTGGTGTCACCTCTGGTCTGGGAACCATCCTGCCTGTCGTGGATTCTAATTAGCCAGCCGGCCACTCCCAGCCACAGGCCCCCAAACACAAACAACGGCGCTTTTCCCTGGGAAACAAAACTCGCCTGCCAAGTTTTTGATGGCAGATTGCAGGAGCCACTTGGTACTATCAAACCAGCCCAACTTGGCACTGGTGCCACCATGGGTCTGGTCACAATCCTGCCTATCGTAGCCTTTCAGGAGCCAGCCGGTCACTCCCAGCCATAGGCCCCCAGACAAATACCTCGGCCCGTTTCCCTGGCAAACAAAAGTAAGCTGCCCTGCTTCTGGATGGCAGATTGCAGGAAACACTTGGTACTATCAAACCAGCCCAACTTGGGACTGGTGCCACCTTGGGTCTGGGAACCATCCTGCGTATCGTGGATTCTAAGGAGCCAGCCGGCCACTCCCAGCCACAGGCCCCCAAACACAAACAACGACGCTTTTACCTGGAAAACAAAACTCGCCTGCCAACTTTTTGATGGCAGATTGCAGGAACCACTTGGTACTATCAAACCAGCCCAACTTGGCGCTGGTGCCACCTCTGGTCTGGGAACCATCCTGCGTATCGTGGATTCTAATTAGCCAGCCGGCCACTCCCTACCACAGGCCCCCAAACACAAACAACGGCGCTTTTCCCTGGAAAACAAAACTCGCCTACCAACTATTTGATGGCAGATTACAGGAGCCACTTGGTACTATCAAACCAGCCCAACTTGGCACTGGTGCCACCATGGGTCTGGTCACAATCCTGCCTATCGTAACTTTTCAGGAGCCAGCCGGTCACTCCCAGCCATAGGTCCCCAGTCACAAACCTCGGCCCGTTTCCCTGGCAAACAAAAGTAAGCTGCCCCGCTTCTGGATGGCAGATTGCAGGAGCCACTTGGTACTATCAAACCAGCCCGACTTGGCACTGGTGCCACCTCTGGTCTGGGACCCATCCTGCGTATCGTGGATTCTAAGGAGCCAGTCGGCCACTCCCAGCCACAGGCCCCCAAACACAAACAACGGCCCGTTTCCGTGGCAAACAAAAGTAAGCTGCCCCGTTTCTGGATGGCAGATTGCAGGAACCACTTGGCAGTATCAAACCAGAACAACTTGGCACTGGTGGCACCTCTTGTCTGGGAACCATGCTGCGTATCGTGGTTTCTAAGGAGCCAGCCGGGCACTCCCAACCACAGGTCCCCAAACACAAACAATGGCGCTTTTCCCTGGAAAACAAAACTCGCCTGCCAACTTTTTGATGGCAGATTGCAGGAGCCACTTGGTACTATCAAACCAGCCCAACTTGGCACTGGTGCCACCATGGGTCTGGTCACCATCCTGCCTATCGTAGCTTTTCAGGAGCCAGCCGGTCACTCCCAGCCATAGGCCCCGAGACAGAAAGCCCGGCCCGTTTCCCTGGCAAACAAAAGTAAGCTGCCCCGCTTCTGGATGGCAGATTGCAGGAGCCACTTTGTACTATCAAACCAGCCCGACTTGGCACTGGTGCCACCTCTGGTCTGGGAACCATGCTGCGTATCGTGGATTTTAAGGAGCCAGTCGGCCACTCCCAGCCATACGCCTCCAAACACAAACAACGGTCCATTTCCCTGGCAAACAAAAGTAAGCTGCCCCGCTTCTGGATGTCAGATTGCAGGAACCACTTGTTGCCAAGTTGGGGTGGTTTGATAGTACCAAGTGGCTCCTGCAATCTGCCATCAAAAAGTTGGCAGGTGAGTTTTGTTTTCCAGGGAAAAGCACCGTTGTTTGTGTTTGGGGGCCTGTGGCTGGGAGTGGCCAGCTGTCTCCTTAGAATCCACGATACGCAGGATGGGTCCCAGACCAGAGGTGGCACCAGTGCCATGTTGGCCTGGTTTGATAGTACCATGTGGCTCCTGCAATCTGCCATCCAGAAGCGGGGCTGCTTACTTTTGTTTGCCAGGGAAACGGGCCGAGATATTTGTCTGGGGGCCTATGGCTGGGAGTGAGCGGCTGGCTCCTGAAAAGCTACGATAGGCAGGATGGTGACCAGACCCATGGTGGCACCAGTGCCAAGTTGGGCTGGTTTGATAGTACCAAGTGGCTCCTGCAATCTGCCATCAAAAAGTTGTCAGGCGACTTTTGTTTTCCAGGGAAAAGCGCCGTTGTTCTTGTTTAGAGGCATGTGGCTGGGAGTGGCCGGCTGCCTCCTTTGAACCCAGGATACGCAGGATGGTTCCCAGAGCCAAGGTGGCACCAGTGCCAAGTTGGGCTGGTTTGATAGTACCAAGTGGCTCCTGCAATCTGCCATCCAGAAGCGGGGCTGCTTACTTTTGTTTGCCAGGGAAACGGGCCGAGATATTTGTCTGGGGGCCTATGGCTGGGAGTGAGCGGCTGGCTCCTGAAAAGCTACGATAGGCAGGATGGTGACCAGACCCATGGTGGCACCAGTGCCAAGTTGGGCTGGTTTGATAGTACCAAGTGGCTCCTGCAATCTGCCATCAAAAAGTTGTCAGGCGACTTTTGTTTTCCAGGGAAAAGCGCCGTTGTTCTTGTTTAGAGGCATGTGGCTGGGAGTGGCCGGCTGCCTCCTTTGAACCCAGGATACGCAGGATGGTTCCCAGAGCCAAGGTGGCACCAGTGCCAAGTTGGGCTGGTTTGATAGTACCAAGTGGCTCCTGCAATCTGCCATCCAGAAGCGGGTCAGCTTACTTTTGTTTCCCAGGGAAACGGGCCGAGGTTTGTGTCTGGGGGCCTATGGCTGGGAGTGACCGGCTGGCTACTGAAAAGCTACGATAGGCAGGATGGTTACCAGACTCATGGTGGCACCAGTGCCAAGTCGGGCTGGTTTGATAATACTAAATAGCTCCTGAAATCTGCCATTCAGACGCGGGGCAGCGGATTTTTGTTTGCTGGAGAAAAGTTCCGTGGTTTTTTTTTGGGGGTATATGGCTGGACGTGGCCGGCTGACTCCTTAAAATGATCGATACGCAGGATTGTTCCCTGACCCAAGGTGGCATCACTGCCAAGTCGGGCTGTTTTCGTAGTACCAAGTGGCTCCTGCAATTTGCCATCCAGAAGAGGGGCAGTTGAGTTTTGTTTGCCAGAGCAAAGGGCCGTGGTATGTGTTTGGGGGCATATGGCTGAGAGTGGCCGGCTGGCCCCTGAAAATCCACGATAGGCAGGATGGTTCCCAGAGCCAAGGTGGCACCAGTGCCATGTTGGCCTGGTTTGACACTACCAAGTGGTTCCTGCAATCTGCCATCCAGAATTGGGGCAGCTTAATTTTGTTTGCCAGGGAAACGGTCCGAGGTTTGTGTCTGGGGGCCTATGGCTGGGAGTGACCGGCTGGCTCCTGAAATGCTACAATAGGCAGGATGGTTCCCAGACCCATAGTGGCACCAGTGCCAAGTTGGGATGATTTGATAGTACCAAGTGGCTCCTGCAATCTGCCATCAAAAAGCTGGCAGGCGAGTTTTGTTTTCCAGGGAAAAGCGCCGTTGTTTGTGTTTTGGGGCCTGTGGCTGGGAGTGGCCGGCTGGCTCCTTAGAATCCACGATATGCAGGATTGTTCCCAGACCCAAGGTGGCACCAGTGCCAAGTCGGGCCGGTTTGATGGTGCAAAGTGGCTCCTGCAATCTGCCATCCAGACGCGGGGCAGCGGATTTTTGTTTCCATGAGAAATGGTCCGTGGTTTGTTTTTGGGGGTATATGGTTGGGCGTGGCCGGCTGGCTCCTTAAAAAGCTCGATATGCAGGATGGTTCCCTGACACAAGGTGGCACCAGTGCCACGTCGGGCGGTTTTCGTAGTACAAAGTGCGTCCTAAAATTTGCCATCCAGAAGAGGGGCAGTTGAGTTTTGTTTGCCAGAGAAAAGGGCCGTGGTTTGTTTTTGGGGGCATATGGCTGAGAGTGGCCGGCTGGCCCCTGAAAATCCACGATAGGCAGGATGGTTCCCAGACCAGAGGTGTCACCAGTGCCAAGTCGGGCTGGTTTGATAGTACTAAATAGCTCCTGCAATCTGCCATGCCGAAGCGGGGCAGCTTACTTTTGTTTGCCAGGGAAACGGGCCGAGGTTTGTGTCTGGGGGCCTATGGCTGGGAGTGACCGGCTGGCTCCTGAAAAGCTACGATAGGCAGGATGGTGACCAGACCCATGGTGGCACCAGTGCCAAGTTGGGCTGGTTTGATAGTACCAAGTGGCTCCGGCAATCTGCCATCAAAAAGTTGGCAGGCGAGTTTTGTTTTCCAGGGAAAAGCGCCGTTGTTTGTGTTTGGGGGCCTGTGGCTGGGAGTGGCCAGCTGGCTCCTTAGAACCCACGATACGCAGGATGGTTCCCAGACCAGAGGTGGCACCAGTGCCAAGTTGGGCTGGTTTGATGGTGCAAAGTGGCTCCTGCAATCTGCCATCCAGAAGCGGGGTAGCTTACTTTTGTTTGCCAGGGAAACGGGCCGAGGTTTGTGACTGGGGACCTATGGCTGGGAGTGACCGGCTGGCTCCTGAAAAGCTACGATAGGCAGGATGGTGACCAGACCCATGGTGGCACCAGTGCCAAGTTGGGCTGGTTTGATAGTACCAAGTGGCTCCTGCAATCTGCCATCAAAAAGTTGTCAGGCGAGTTTTGTTTTCCAGGGAAAAGCGCCGTTGTTTGTGTTTGGGGGCCTGTGGCTGGGAGTGGCCGGCTGGCTCCTTTGAACCCACAATACGCAGGATGGTTCCCAGACCCAAGGTGGCACCAGTGCCAAGTCGGGCTGGTTTGATAGTACCAAGTGGTTCCTGCAATCTGCCATCCAGAAGCGGGGCAGCTTAATTTTGTTTGCCAGGGAAACGGGCCGTGGGTTTTGTTTGGGGGCCTATGGCTGAGAGTGGCCGGCTGGCTCCTGAAAATCCACGCTAGGCAGCATGGTTCCCAGATGCAAGGTGGCACCAGTGCCAAGTCGGGCTGGTTTGTTGGTGCAAAGTGGCTCCTGCAATCTGCCATCCAGAAGCGGGGCAGCTGATTTTTGTTTGCCAGAGAAAAATTCCGTGGATTGTTTTTGGGGGCATATTGCTGGGAGTGGCCGGCTGGCTCCTTAAAATGCTCGATACGCATGATGGTTCCCAGGTCCAAGGTGTCACCACTACCAAGTCGGCCTGCGGTTTTAGTATCAAGTTCATCCTGCAATTTGCCATCCAGAAGAGGGGCAGTTGAGTTTTGTTTGCCAGAGAAACGGGCCGAGGTTTCTGTTTGGGGACATATGGCTGAGAGTGGCCGGCTGGCCCCTGAATATCCACGATACACAGCATGGTTCCCAGATCCAAGGTGGCACCAGGGCCAAGTTGGGCTGGTTTGATAGTACCAAGTGTCTCCTGCAATCTGCCATCCAGAAGCGGGGCAGCTTACTTTTGTTTGCCAGAGAAATAGGCCTAGGTTTTTGTCTGGGGGCCTGTGGCTAGGAGTGGCCGGCTGGCTCCTAAGAATCCACGATACGCAGGATGTTTCCCAGACCCAAGGTGGCACCAGTGCCAAGTTGGGCTGGTTTGATAGTACCAAGTGGCTCCTGCAAACTCCATCAAAATGTTGGCAGGCGTGTTTTGTTTTCCAGGGAACAGCGCCGTTGATTTTGTTTGGGGGCCTGTGGCTGGGAGTGGCCGGCTGGCTCCTTAGAATCCACGATACGCAGGATGGTTCCCAGACCCAAGGTGGCACCAGTGCCAAGTCGGGCTGGTTTGATTACACCAAGTGGCTCCTGCAATCTGCCATCCAGAAGTGAGGCAGCTAAGTTTTGTTTGCCAGAAAAAAGGGCCGTGGTTTTTGCTGGGGGCCTGTGGCTGGGAGTGGCCGGCTGGCTCCTTAGAATCCACCATACGCAGGATGGTTCCCAGACCCAAGGTGGCACCAGTGCCAAGTCGGGCTGGTTTGATAGTCCCAAGTGGCTCCTGCAATCTGCCATCCAGAAGCGGGGCAGCTGAGTTTTGTTTGCCAGGGAAATGGGCCGTTGTTTGTGTTTGGGGGCCTGTGGCTGGGAGTGTTCGGCTGGTTCCTGAATATGTACGATACGCAGGATTGTTCCCAGACCCAAGGTGGCACCAGTGCCAAGTCGGGCTGGTTTGATGGTGCAAAGTGGCTCCTGCAATCTGCCATCCAGACGCGGGGCAGCGGATTTTTGTTTCCATGAGAAATGGTCCGTGGTTTGTTTTTGGGGGTATATGGCTGGGCCTGGCCGGCTGGCTCCTTAAAAAGATCGATATGCAGGATGGTTCCCTGACACAAGGTGGCACCAGTGCCACGTCGGGCGGTTTTCGTAGTACAAAGTGCGTCCTAAAATTTGCCATCCAGAAGAGGGGCAGTTGAGTTTTGTTTGCCAGAGAAAAGGTCCGTGGTTTGTTTTTGGGGGCATATGGCTGAGAGTGGCTGGGTGGCCCCTGAAAATCCACGATACACAGGATGGTTCCCAGATCCAAGGTGGCACCTGTGCCAAGTCGGGCTGATTTGATAGTACTAAGTAGCTCCTGCAATCTGCCATCCAGAAGCGGGGCAGCTTACTTTTGTTTGCCAGGGAAACGGGCCGAGGTTTCTGTTTGGGGGCCTATGGCTGAGAGTGACCGGCTGGCTCCTGAAAAGCTACAATAGGCAGGATGGTGACCAGACCCATGGTGGCACCAGTGCCAAGTTGGGCTGGTTTGATAGTACCAAGTGGTTCCTGCAATCTGCCATCCAGAAGCAGGGCAGCTGAGTTTTGTTTGCCAGAGAAAAGGGCCTTGGTTTGTGTTTGGGGGCATATGGCTGGATGTGGCCAGCTGGCTCCTTAAAATGCACGATATGCAACATGGCTCCCAGACCCAAGGTGGCACCAGTGCCAAGTTGGGCTGGTTTGATAGTACCAAGTGGCTCCTGCAATCTTCCATGATCACGTGGAGAAATACTTTCTGGTTTCAGCCTCATGCTCTTTCTTCTCTCCCTCAACTTCTCTATCACCTCTCATCTGGTTCACATGCGCTGTCTTCAAGGTCCACAGGCTACTTTTCACAGAATCTTCTGGCCTGATGAAGTAAGAATGATGAATAGAACAGAGCTGGGATCTATTTTCCAGTTTGGATAAAATGCATTCTGCACACAAATCCAAGGAGAACGGGCTGCCCCGATGCCCAGAAAATCTTTCACTCCTGCTAGTGTTCTACGTCAACCGCAACTTAGTCTGAAAGAAAAGCTTTTTCTCTGAGAGCATCTGAGAGGTTTGCATGAAGCACTGATATCTGACATATGCAATTTTGAATAGGAGAGGAAAAAGAAAATGGCAAGGAGTTTTTAATTTTAGTGGTTTCAATTTTAATTTCCGTGCACTTTTTCAAAACTTGTCAGCTCAAATGCCCATCAACATCTTTTAGTCATCTGTAAGTCAGTATTCATATAAAATGTGCTTCAAATCCAAAGAATTTCAAATTTGCACTCCAAGCTTCTATGCCTAGATTTATGATTTCCTACACATATTAGATGAAAGGAAGGCCTTTTTTACTGTGGGAGTGCTGGAACACTGGAACAGGTTGCCCAGAGAAGTTGTGGGTGTCCCATCCCTGAAAGTATTCAAGGTCACCTTGGACGGGGCTTGGAGCAGCAACAAAGGAGAAGCTTGATGGTAGAGAAACAAAGTCGGACTATAGAAGAAACTCGGATTGAAGTATAGGATCAAGTTTTCTCTCAGCTCTTGGGGTAAATTCAAAGTTGTACAAAATGACATTTATCTGTGCTATTCACTACTGTAACAGAAAGTTTCATGAAAACTGTACAGAAGATAGTAAATTTTAAAAGAGATAAGAATTACAGCATAAAATCCATGGGATAGGTTACAACATGAGACACTCTCTAAGAGAAAATCTCTTTGTTTCAGCACTTCATCGGGGTAAGATTTCATGAAGTGCCAAAGAAGGCGGCAAAATATCATTCGGGACATTATTTACTGGAATTCAGCCTGGCCATTAGTAGGAACTGCCTTTGAACATATCATGTAGATATACCACACACACTTTCCCTTCACTGAAAAATTACTGTTTACAACAAATAAGCAATTGACGATCAAAATTGATTGAAAGCATCTTAAACATGTCAAGTATTTCATTGTAGATGATCTGTGATCCAAATGCTTCTTCCACCTTCGAGAGGGACAGAAGAATTCTTCCATATCATGATGGTTTAAAATTGTATCAACCAATGTTTTCTGCTGAAAAGATATCATCTATTTTTTTCTATTTTTGGAAGAAAATATTCCTAGACATACAACAGGTGAGAACTAAGTAATTTTAAAGAAACAAATGAAATGAAAATATTCTGTAAATAGAATGAAATGAAAAGCTGTGTTTTAAATAGGAGCTAAATATTAAACAGAATTTTTGTACCAGGCATTTGAATTACTGCACCAGCTCTTTTGCCCATCAAGAGAGGCATTTAGCATTTCAGTCTTTTCCAAGGTGTTCATGATCTGCTATGCTGATCTCTGTGTGTGCCTAGGTGTGTGTGGAGGGGGGGGCATATGAAGGGGAGTGTGTATGTTTGCTTTACAATTGTTGTGGCAGATTCATGCCTCAGCTCCACATTTTGTTTTAAAAAGGTCACACCGAGTGGATATGAAGTTTACTATCAACAAGAGATCGATTCCCAAATCATCCATTTGACTCTCCCTTATAAATCATGTGCTTTGTTGCATATTTTATCAAATATACTTTCAAGCCAGATGGAGGAAGGAGGATGTGGGAATCCCTCCACCATCTTGCAACTTTTATGTAAGTAGGTTTTCAAGAAAATCATCATTTCTCTTTTAAATATGTCTGGAACAGGCATGATGGTAGTGTCAACCTGTTGGAGTTTTTGTTGCTGGAAGAAGTTGTACAAAAGGATTGGTTTTTACATTGACCAGTTACTGAATCAAGCGCAGGAATACATTGGAAATTTAGCTGGGGGTTCCTTTTCCCAGCAGACTACTTCTAGAACGAGCTTGTACACTGAAGCTGACTCTTTTGCTCTCTTTTTGTTTCTTTCCTATTTTCTTGGCTTCTTTGCCACTATCTAGACAATTTTGGAACTTTGTTCCCAACTAAAATGGTTTCAATAGTCTGATTGTGATCATACATTTTTACAAGGAATTTTTAAAATCTTTCCTCGAGTCCAGAAAGTCAAGGACTTAGATCTTTTTCTTCCCTTATCAATATTGCCATGAAATTGATAAATAAAGACCAACTCTTTATTTTTGTTTTTAACCCACGTAGATAATTCCCATCCATTAATCCATTTTGTGGACCAATAGCTGCCATTCTGATGGAAGCTGTCACTTCTTAACAATAGGCATTCTGTGACTATGTTGACTGCACTTTGGGTGAAGATCCTAACTGGTCTTAGATATACATAGGGAGAAATTTGCTCAGCCAGTGTCAGTCTTAAGCATGCGTATCAGAAGATCTTTCTAGAGCTGGGAATTTTCCCATGAAAGGGATTCAGTTAGGGAAGAGACACTTGTGCCAGAGTTTTACATTCTTCTTGAACACTGCTTAAGGAACTTAGATGCCATGTCCATTTGGATCTCTGTCTGCACAGAACTTTGTCATGCCAGCGCTTTGAAATGCATCTTGAAGAGAATTCACTAGCACAGAATGAAAGAGAGTGGAAGGGGTTGGTGGGGCTAACCAGGCCCAACCCCCCTGCCTAAACCAGGATACCTAGAGCCTCTTGCCCAGGATTCTATCTGGGTGTACTTTTAATGTCTTCAAAGATCCAGGCTCCACAATCTTTCTGGGCAGTCTGTGCCGTGGTTCAGTCACCCTGACAGTAAAGAAACATTTACTGATGTTCAAAGGCAATCTCCTGTATTTCAGTGTGTGCCCACTGCCTCTTGTCTTTTCCCTCAGCATCACTGAAAAGACACTGATTCCCTCCCCTTTGCACTATTGCTTCCATATGTATGTGTGATGCCATGTAGAGGTATGTCAAAAACCTCCCTGAAGCCCAGGCAGATAATATTCCCTTCATCTACCAGTCAAGTTGATTCATCAGAGGAGTTTAAAGTGATGTTCAGCATGAAATTCCCCTGAAAAATCATGCTAACTACATTATTTGGTCATCTGTCATGTGCCTGGCAAGGATTTCCAGGAAGAGCTGCTTCATCAACTTCCTGGGGATAAAAAAGAGGCTGGCTGGTTTGTACTATGGCGAGTCCTCTTAATTGCCTTTTTTGAAGATGGGTGTCATTTGCCAACATCCACTCTTTAGCTCCTCTTCTAATCTACACCTCGGCAAAAAGCTTTTCCACTATGTCTGGCTAGGAAAAACTGTGCCAGCACAGAAAACATCTCCCATCGTGTTCTCGAAGTTGCACGGATGTCTGCCAAGTGTTTGGCAGGAAGAAAAGAAAAGTTGTCCAAAACAGCTTCCAATCGAATGTTCATGTGATTGGAAAAGTCAGGAGAGTGCAAAGGTACTGTTTTCTATCAGTTGGCAAAGTGCGCACACAATCCCAGTGTTGTACAGCTTGCTTCTTCACCTTCCCGAAGCTGCCGCTCTCGCCGGCTGCCGGAGCCCAAGAAGCGGCTTCTTCGCGCAAAGACGATTGTGCCGCTCACAGGGCTCTCCTTAGCGCGGCTTCTGCCGAAAGACGCCCGGCAGCGGCTCTTACCTCCGGAGAGCATCCTACCTTCGTCTTTCGCGTCTTTTGTAGTCTACATCTTAGCAAAACGCTTTTCCACTATGTCTGGCTAGGAAAAACTGTGCCAGCACAGAAAACATCTCCCATCGTGTTCTAGAAGTTGCACGGATGTCTGCCAAGTGTTTGGCAGGAAGAAAAGAAAAGTTGTCCAAAACAGCTTCCAATCGAATGTTCCTGTGATTGGAAAAGTCAGGAGAGTGCAAAGGTACTGTTTTCTATCAGTTGGCAAGGTGCGCACACAATCCCAGTGTTGTACAGCTTGCTTCTTCACCTTCCCGAAGCTGCCGCTCTCGCCGGCTCCCGGAACCGAAGAAGCGGCTTCTTCGCGCAAAGACGATTGTGCCGCTCACAGTGCTCTCCTTAGCGCGGCTTCTGCCGAAAGACGCCCGGCAGCGGCTCTTACCTCCGGAGAGCATCCTACCTTCGTCTTTCGCGTCTTTTGTAGTCTACATCTTAGCAAAACGCTTTTCCACTATGTCTGGCTAGGAAAAACTGTGCCAGCACAGAAAACATCTCCCATCGTGTTCTAGAAGTTGCACGGATGTCTGCCAAGTGTTTGGCAGGAAGAAAAGAGAAGTTGTCCAAAACAGCTTCCAATCGAATGTTCCTGTGATTGGAAAAGTCAGGAGAGTGCAAAGGTACTGTTTTCTATCAGTTGGCAAGGTGCGCACACAATCCCAGTGTTGTACAGCTTGCTTCTTCACCTTCCCGAAGCTGCCGCTCTCGCCGGCTGCCGGAGCCCAAGAAGCGGCTTCTTCGCGCAAAGACGATTGTGCCGCTCACAGGGCTCTCCTTAGCGCGGCTTCTGCCGAAAGACGCCCGGCAGCGGCTCTTACCTCCGGAGAGCATCCTACCTTCGTCTTTCGCGTCTTATGTAGTCTACACCTCGGCAAAAAGCTTTTCCACTATGTCTGGCTAGGAAAAACTGTGCCAGCACAGAAAACATCTCCCATCGTGTTCTAGAAGTTGCACGGATGTCTGCCAAGTGTTTGGCAGGAAGAAAAGAAAAGTTGTCCAAAACAGCTTCCAATCGAATGTTCCTGTGATTGGAAAAGTCAGGAGAGTGCAAAGGTACTGTTTTCTATCAGTTGGCAAGGTGCGCACACAATCCCAGTGTTGTACAGCTTGCTTCTTCACCTTCCCGAAGCTGCCGCTCTCGCCGGCTGCCGGAGCCCAAGAAGCGGCTTCTTCGCGCAAAGACGATTGTGCCGCTCACAGTGCTCTCCTTAGCGCGGCTTCTGCCGAAAGACGCCCGGCAGCGGCTCTTACCTCCGGAGAGCATCCTACCTTCGTCTTTCGCGTCTTTTGTAGTCTACATCTTAGCAAAACGCTTCTCCACTATGTCTGGCTAGGAAAAACTGTGCCAGCACAGAAAACATCTCCCATCGTGTTCTAGAAGTTGCACGGATGTCTGCCAAGTGTTTGGCAGGAAGAAAAGAAAAGTTGTCCAAAACAGCTTCCAATCGAATGTTCCTGTGATTGGAAAAGTCAGGAGAGTGCAAAGGTACTGTTTTCTATCAGTTGGCAAGGTGCGCACACAATCCCAGTGTTGTACAGCTTGCTTCTTCACCTTCCCGAAGCTGCCGCTCTCGCCGGCTGCCGGAGCCCAAGAAGCGGCTTCTTCGCGCAAAGACGATTGTGCCGCTCACAGGGCTCTCCTTAGCGCGGCTTCTGCCGAAAGACGCCCGGCAGCGGCTCTTACCTCCGGAGAGCATCCTACCTTCGTCTTTCGCGTCTTTTGTAGTCTACATCTTAGCAAAACGCTTTTCCACTATGTCTGGCTAGGAAAAACTGTGCCAGCACAGAAAACATCTCCCATCGTGTTCTAGAAGTTGCACGGATGTCTGCCAAGTGTTTGGCAGGAAGAAAAGAAAAGTTGTCCAAAACAGCTTCCAATCGAATGTTCCTGTGATTGGAAAAGTCAGGAGAGTGCAAAGGTACTGTTTTCTATCAGTTGGCAAGGTGCGCACACAATCCCAGTGTTGTACAGCTTGCTTCTTCACCTTCCCGAAGCTGCCGCTCTCGCCGGCTGCCGGAGCCCAAGAAGCGGCTTCTTCGCGCAAAGACGATTGTGCCGCTCACAGTGCTCTCCTTAGCGCGGCTTCTGCCGAAAGACGCCCGGCAGCGGCTCTTACCTCCGGAGAGCATCCTACCTTCGTCTTTCGCGTCTTTTGTAGTCTACATCTTAGCAAAACGCTTTTCCACTATGTCTGGCTAGGAAAAACTGTGCCAGCACAGAAAACATCTCCCATCGTGTTCTAGAAGTTGCACGGATGTCTGCCAAGTGTTTGGCAGGAAGAAAAGAAAAGTTGTCCAAAACAGCTTCCAATCGAATGTTCCTGTGATTGGAAAAGTCAGGAGAGTGCAAAGGTACTGTTTTCTATCAGTTGGCAAGGTGCGCACACAATCCCAGTGTTGTACAGCTTGCTTCTTCACCTTCCCGAAGCTGCCGCTCTCGCCGGCTCCCGGAACCGAAGAATCGGCTTCTTCGCGCAAAGACGATTGTGCCGCTCACAGGGCTCTCCTTAGCGCGGCTTCTGCCGAAAGACGCCCGGCAGCGGCTCTTAACTCCGGAGAGCATCCTACCTTCGTCTTTCGCGTCTTATGTAGTCTACATCTTAGCAAAACGCTTTTCCACTATGTCTGGCTAGGAAAAACCGTGCCAGCCCAGAAAACATCTCCCATCGTTTTCTAGAAGTTGCAGATATGTCTGCCAAGTGTTTGGGAGGAAGAAAAGAAAAGTTGTCCAAAACAGCTTCCAATCGAATGTTCCTGTGATTGGAAGAGTCAGGGGAGTGCAAAGGTACTGTTTTCTATCAGTTGGCAAGGTGCGCACACAATCCCAGTGTTGTACAGCTTGCTTCTTCACCTTCCCGAAGCTGCCACTCTCAGGAGGTAAGAGCCGCTGCCGGGCGTCTTTCGGCAGAAGCCGCGCTAAGGGGAGCACTGTGAGCGGCACAATCGTCTTTGCGCGAAGAAGCCGCTTCTTGGGCTCCGGCAGCCGGCGAGAGCGGCAGCTTCGGGAAGGTGAAGAAGCAAGCTGTACAACACTGGGATTGTGTGCGCACCTTGCCAACTGATAGAAAACAGTACCTTTGCACTCTCCTGACTTTTCCAATCACAGGAACATTCGATTGGAAGCTGTTTTGGACAACTTTTCTTTTCTTCCTGCCAAACACTTGGCAGACATCCGTGCAACTTCTAGAACACGATGGGAGATGTTTTCTGTGCTGGCACAGTTTTTCCTAGCCAGACATAGTGGAAAAGCGTTTTGCTGAGGTGTAGACTACAAAAGACGCGAAAGACGAAGGTAGGATGCTCTCCGGAGGTAAGAGCCGCTGCCGGGCGTCTTTCGGCAGAAGCCGCGCTAAGGAGAGCCCTGTGAGCGGCACAATCGTCTTTGCGCGAAGAAGCCGCTTCTTGGGCTCCGGCAGCCGGCGAGAGCGGCAGCTTCGGGAAGGTGAAGAAGCAAGCTGTACAACACTGGGATTGTGTGCGCACCTTGCCAACTGATAGAAAACAGTACCTTTGCACTCTCCTGACTTTTCCAATCACAGGAACATTCGATTGGAAGCTGTTTTGGACAACTTTTCTTTTCTTCCTGCCAAACACTTGGCAGACATCCGTGCAACTTCTAGAACACGATGGGAGATGTTTTCTGTGCTGGCACAGTTTTTCCTAGCCAGACATAGTGGAAAAGCGTTTTGCTAAGATGTAGACTACAAAAGACGCGAAAGACGAAGGTAGGATGCTCTCCGGAGGTAAGAGCCGCTGCCGGGCGTCTTTCGGCAGAAGCCGCGCTAAGGAGAGCACTGTGAGCGGCACAATCGTCTTTGCGCGAAGAAGCCGCTTCTTGGGCTCCGGCAGCCGGCGAGAGCGGCAGCTTCGGGAAGGTGAAGAAGCAAGCTGTACAACACTGGGATTGTGTGCGCACCTTGCCAACTGATAGAAAACAGTACCTTTGCACTCTCCTGACTTTTCCAATCACAGGAACATTCGATTGGAAGCTGTTTTGGACAACTTTTCTTTTCTTCCTGCCAAACACTTGGCAGACATCCGTGCAACTTCTAGAACACGATGGGAGATGTTTTCTGTGCTGGCACAGTTTTTCCTAGCCAGACATAGTGGAAAAGCGTTTTGCCGAGGTGTAGACTACATAAGACGCGAAAGACGAAGGTAGGATGCTCTCCGGAGGTAAGAGCCGCTGCCGGGCGTCTTTCGGCAGAAGCCGCGCTAAGGAGAGCACTGTGAGCGGCACAATCGTCTTTGCGCGAAGAAGCCGCTTCTTCGGTTCCGGGAGCCGGCGAGAGCGGCAGCTTCGGGAAGGTGAAGAAGCAAGCTGTACAACACTGGGATTGTGTGCGCACCTTGCCAACTGATAGAAAACAGTACCTTTGCACTCTCCTGACTTTTCCAATCACAGGAACATTCGATTGGAAGCTGTTTTGGACAACTTTTCTTTTCTTCCTGCCAAACACTTGGCAGACATCCGTGCAACTTCTAGAACACGATGGGAGATGTTTTCTGTGCTGGCACAGTTTTTCCTAGCCAGACATAGTGGAAAAGCGTTTTGCTGAGGTGTAGACTACAAAAGACGCGAAAGACGAAGGTAGGATGCTCTCCGGAGGTAAGAGCCGCTGCCGGGCGTCTTTCGGCAGAAGCCGCGCTAAGGAGAGCCCTGTGAGCGGCACAATCGTCTTTGCGCGAAGAAGCCGCTTCTTGGGCTCCGGCAGCCGGCGAGAGCGGCAGCTTCGGGAAGGTGAAGAAGCAAGCTGTACAACACTGGGATTGTGTGCGCACCTTGCCAACTGATAGAAAACAGTACCTTTGCACTCTCCTGACTTTTCCAATCACAGGAACATTCGATTGGAAGCTGTTTTGGACAACTTTTCTTTTCTTCCTGCCAAACACTTGGCAGACATCCGTGCAACTTCTAGAACACGATGGGAGATGTTTTCTGTGCTGGCACAGTTTTTCCTAGCCAGACATAGTGGAAAAGCGTTTTGCTAAGATGTAGACTACAAAAGACGCGAAAGACGAAGGTAGGATGCTCTCCGGAGGTAAGAGCCGCTGCCGGGCGTCTTTCGGCAGAAGCCGCGCTAAGGAGAGCACTGTGAGCGGCACAATCGTCTTTGCGCGAAGAAGCCGCTTCTTGGGCTCCGGCAGCCGGCGAGAGCGGCAGCTTCGGGAAGGTGAAGAAGCAAGCTGTACAACACTGGGATTGTGTGCGCACCTTGCCAACTGATAGAAAACAGTACCTTTGCACTCTCCTGACTTTTCCAATCACAGGAACATTCGATTGGAAGCTGTTTTGGACAACTTTTCTTTTCTTCCTGCCAAACACTTGGCAGACATCCGTGCAACTTCTAGAACACGATGGGAGATGTTTTCTGTGCTGGCACAGTTTTTCCTAGCCAGACATAGTGGAAAAGCGTTTTGCTAAGATGTAGACTACATAAGACGCGAAAGACGAAGGTAGGATGCTCTCCGGAGGTAAGAGCCGCTGCCGGGCGTCTTTCGGCAGAAGCCGCGCTAAGGAGAGCACTGTGAGCGGCACAATCGTCTTTGCGCGAAGAAGCCGCTTCTTGGGCTCCGGCAGCCGGCGAGAGCGGCAGCTTCGGGAAGGTGAAGAAGCAAGCTGTACAACACTGGGATTGTGTGCGCACCTTGCCAACTGATAGAAAACAGTACCTTTGCACTCTCCTGACTTTTCCAATCACAGGAACATTCGATTGGAAGCTGTTTTGGACAACTTTTCTTTTCTTCCTGCCAAACACTTGGCAGACATCCGTGCAACTTCTAGAACACGATGGGAGATGTTTTCTGTGCTGGCACAGTTTTTCCTAGCCAGACATAGTGGAAAAGCTTTTTGCCGAGGTGTAGACTACATAAGACGCGAAAGACGAAGGTAGGATGCTCTCCGGAGGTAAGAGCCGCTGCCGGGCGTCTTTCGGCAGAAGCCGCGCTAAGGAGAGCACTGTGAGCGGCACAATCGTCTTTGCGCGAAGAAGCCGCTTCTTCGGTTCCGGGAGCCGGCGAGAGCGGCAGCTTCGGGAAGGTGAAGAAGCAAGCTGTACAACACTGGGATTGTGTGCGCACCTTGCCAACTGATAGAAAACAGTACCTTTGCACTCTCCTGACTTTTCCAATCACAGGAACATTCGATTGGAAGCTGTTTTGGACAACTTTTCTTTTCTTCCTGCCAAACACTTGGCAGACATCCGTGCAACTTCTAGAACACGATGGGAGATGTTTTCTGTGCTGGCACAGTTTTTCCTAGCCAGACATAGTGGAAAAGCGTTTTGCTAAGATGTAGACTACAAAAGACGCGAAAGACGAAGGTAGGATGCTCTCCGGAGGTAAGAGCCGCTGCCGGGCGTCTTTCGGCAGAAGCCGCGCTAAGGAGAGCCCTGTGAGCGGCACAATCGTCTTTGCGCGAAGAAGCCGCTTCTTGGGCTCCGGCAGCCGGCGAGAGCGGCAGCTTCGGGAAGGTGAAGAAGCAAGCTGTACAACACTGGGATTGTGTGCGCACTTTGCCAACTGATAGAAAACAGTACCTTTGCACTCTCCTGACTTTTCCAATCACATGAACATTCGATTGGAAGCTGTTTTGGACAACTTTTCTTTTCTTCCTGCCAAACACTTGGCAGACATCCGTGCAACTTCGAGAACACGATGGGAGATGTTTTCTGTGCTGGCACAGTTTTTCCTAGCCAGACATAGTGGAAAAGCGTTTTGCCGAGGTGTAGATGAGAAGAGGAGCTAAAGACGAAGGTAGGATGCTCTCCGGAGGTAAGAGCCGCTGCCGGGCGTCTTTCGGCAGAAGCCGCGCTAAGGAGAGCACTGTGAGCGGCACAATCGTCTTTGCGCGAAGAAGCCGCTTCTTGGGCTCCGGCAGCCGGCGAGAGCGGCAGCTTCGGGAAGGTGAAGAAGCAAGCTGTACAACACTGGGATTGTGTGCGCACCTTGCCAACTGATAGAAAACAGTACCTTTGCACTCTCCTGACTTTTCCAATCACAGGAACATTCGATTGGAAGCTGTTTTGGACAACTTTTCTTTTCTTCCTGCCAAACACTTGGCAGACATCCGTGCAACTTCTAGAACACGATGGGAGATGTTTTCTGTGCTGGCACAGTTTTTCCTAGCCAGACATAGTGGAAAAGCGTTTTGCCGAGGTGTAGATGAGAAGAGGAGCTAAAGAGTGGATGTTAGCAAATGACACCCATCTTCAAAAAAGGCAATTAAGAGGACTCGCCATAGTACAAACCAGCCAGCCTCTTTTTTATCCCCAGGAAGTTGATGAAGCAGCTCTTCCTGGAAATCCTTGCCAGGCACATGACAGATGACCAAATAATGTAGTTAGCATGATTTTTCAGGGGAATTTCATGCTGAACATCACTTTAAACTCCTCTGATGAATCAACTTGACTGGTAGATGAAGGGAATATTATCTGCCTGGGCTTCAGGGAGGTTTTTGACATACCTCTACATGGCATCACACATACATATGGAAGCAATAGTGCAAAGGGGAGGGAATCAGTGTCTTTTCAGTGATGCTGAGGGAAAAGACAAGAGGCAGTGGGCACACACTGAAATACAGGAGATTGCCTTTGAACATCAGTAAATGTTTCTTTACTGTCAGGGTGACTGAACCACGGCACAGACTGCCCAGAAAGATTGTGGAGCCTGGATCTTTGAAGACATTAAAAGTACACCCAGATAGAATCCTGGGCAAGAGGCTCTAGGTATCCTGGTTTAGGCAGGGGGGTTGGGCCTGGTTAGCCCCACCAACCCCTTCCACTCTCTTTCATTCTGTGCTAGTGAATTCTCTTCAAGATGCATTTCAAAGCGCTGGCATGACAAAGTTCTGTGCAGACAGAGATCCAAATGGACATGGCATCTAAGTTCCTTAAGCAGTGTTCAAGAAGAATGTAAAACTCTGGCACAAGTGTCTCTTCCCTAACTGAATCCCTTTCATGGGAAAATTCCCAGCTCTAGAAAGATCTTCTGATACGCATGCTTAAGACTGACACTGGCTGAGCAAATTTCTCCCTATGTATATCTAAGACCAGTTAGGATCTTCACCCAAAGTGCAGTCAACATAGTCACAGAATGCCTATTGTTAAGAAGTGACAGCTTCCATCAGAATGGCAGCTATTGGTCCACAAAATGGATTAATGGATGGGAATTATCTACGTGGGTTAAAAACAAAAATAAAGAGTTGGTCTTTATTTATCAATTTCATGGCAATATTGATAAGGGAAGAAAAAGATCTAAGTCCTTGACTTTCTGGACTCGAGGAAAGATTTTAAAAATTCCTTGTAAAAATGTATGATCACAATCAGACTATTGAAACCATTTTAGTTGGGAACAAAGTTCCAAAATTGTCTAGATAGTGGCAAAGAAGCCAAGAAAATAGGAAAGAAACAAAAAGAGAGCAAAAGAGTCAGCTTCAGTGTACAAGCTCGTTCTAGAAGTAGTCTGCTGGGAAAAGGAACCCCCAGCTAAATTTCCAATGTATTCCTGCGCTTGATTCAGTAACTGGTCAATGTAAAAACCAATCCTTTTGTACAACTTCTTCCAGCAACAAAAACTCCAACAGGTTGACACTACCATCATGCCTGTTCCAGACATATTTAAAAGAGAAATGATGATTTTCTTGAAAACCTACTTACATAAAAGTTGCAAGATGGTGGAGGGATTCCCACATCCTCCTTCCTCCATCTGGCTTGAAAGTATATTTGATAAAATATGCAACAAAGCACATGATTTATAAGGGAGAGTCAAATGGATGATTTGGGAATCGATCTCTTGTTGATAGTAAACTTCATATCCACTCGGTGTGACCTTTTTAAAACAAAATGTGGAGCTGAGGCATGAATCTGCCACAACAATTGTAAAGCAAACATACACACTCCCCTTCATATGCCCCCCCCTCCACACACACCTAGGCACACACAGAGATCAGCATAGCAGATCATGAACACCTTGGAAAAGACTGAAATGCTAAATGCCTCTCTTGATGGGCAAAAGAGCTGGTGCAGTAATTCAAATGCCTGGTACAAAAATTCTGTTTAATATTTAGCTCCTATTTAAAACACAGCTTTTCATTTCATTCTATTTACAGAATATTTTCATTTCATTTGTTTCTTTAAAATTACTTAGTTCTCACCTGTTGTATGTCTAGGAATATTTTCTTCCAAAAATAGAAAAAAATAGATGATATCTTTTCAGCAGAAAACATTGGTTGATACAATTTTAAACCATCATGATATGGAAGAATTCTTCTGTCCCTCTCGAAGGTGGAAGAAGCATTTGGATCACAGATCATCTACAATGAAATACTTGACATGTTTAAGATGCTTTCAATCAATTTTGATCGTCAATTGCTTATTTGTTGTAAACAGTAATTTTTCAGTGAAGGGAAAGTGTGTGTGGTATATCTACATGATATGTTCAAAGGCAGTTCCTACTAATGGCCAGGCTGAATTCCAGTAAATAATGTCCCGAATGATATTTTGCCGCCTTCTTTGGCACTTCATGAAATCTTACCCCGATGAAGTGCTGAAACAAAGAGATTTTCTCTTAGAGAGTGTCTCATGTTGTAACCTATCCCATGGATTTTATGCTGTAATTCTTATCTCTTTTAAAATTTACTATCTTCTGTACAGTTTTCATGAAACTTTCTGTTACAGTAGTGAATAGCACAGATAAATGTCATTTTGTACAACTTTGAATTTACCCCAAGAGCTGAGAGAAAACTTGATCCTATACTTCAATCCGAGTTTCTTCTATAGTCCGACTTTGTTTCTCTACCATCAAGCTTCTCCTTTGTTGCTGCTCCAAGCCCCGTCCAAGGTGACCTTGAATACTTTCAGGGATGGGACACCCACAACTTCTCTGGGCAACCTGTTCCAGTGTTCCAGCACTCCCACAGTAAAAAAGGCCTTCCTTTCATCTAATATGTGTAGGAAATCATAAATCTAGGCATAGAAGCTTGGAGTGCAAATTTGAAATTCTTTGGATTTGAAGCACATTTTATATGAATACTGACTTACAGATGACTAAAAGATGTTGATGGGCATTTGAGCTGACAAGTTTTGAAAAAGTGCACGGAAATTAAAATTGAAACCACTAAAATTAAAAACTCCTTGCCATTTTCTTTTTCCTCTCCTATTCAAAATTGCATATGTCAGATATCAGTGCTTCATGCAAACCTCTCAGATGCTCTCAGAGAAAAAGCTTTTCTTTCAGACTAAGTTGCGGTTGACGTAGAACACTAGCAGGAGTGAAAGATTTTCTGGGCATCGGGGCAGCCCGTTCTCCTTGGATTTGTGTGCAGAATGCATTTTATCCAAACTGGAAAATAGATCCCAGCTCTGTTCTATTCATCATTCTTACTTCATCAGGCCAGAAGATTCTGTGAAAAGTAGCCTGTGGACCTTGAAGACAGCGCATGTGAACCAGATGAGAGGTGATAGAGAAGTTGAGGGAGAGAAGAAAGAGCATGAGGCTGAAACCAGAAAGTATTTCTCCACGTGATCATGGAAGATTGCAGGAGCCACTTGGTACTATCAAACCAGCCCAACTTGGCACTGGTGCCACCTTGGGTCTGGGAGCCATGTTGCATATCGTGCATTTTAAGGAGCCAGCTGGCCACACCCAGCCATATGCCCCCAAACACAAACCAAGGCCCTTTTCTCTGGCAAACAAAACTCAGCTGCCCTGCTTCTGGATGGCAGATTGCAGGAACCACTTGGTACTATCAAACCAGCCCAACTTGGCACTGGTGCCACCATGGGTCTGGTCACCATCCTGCCTATTGTAGCTTTTCAGGAGCCAGCCGGTCACTCTCAGCCATAGGCCCCCAAACACAAACCTCGGCCCGTTTCCCTGGCAAACAAAAGTAAGCTGCCCCGCTTCTGGATGGCAGATTGCAGGAGCTACTTAGTACTATCAAATCAGCCCGACTTGGCACAGGTGCCACCTTGGATCTGGGAACCATCCTGTGTATCGTGGATTTTCAGGGGCCAGCCAGCCACTCTCAGCCATATGCCCCCAAAAACAAACAACGGCGCTATTCTCTGGCAAACAAAACTCAACTGCCCCTCTTCTGGATGGCAAATTTTAGGACGCACTTTGTACTACGAAAACCGCCCGACGTGGCACTGGTGCCACCTTGTGTCAGGGAACCATCCTGCATATCGAGCTTTTTAAGGAGCCAGCCGGCCAGGCCCAGCCATATACCCCCAAAAACAAACCACGGACCATTTCTCATGGAAACAAAAATCCGCTGCCCCGCGTCTGGATGGCAGATTGCAGGAGCCACTTTGCACCATCAAACCAGCCCGACTTGGCACTGGTGCCACCTTGGGTCTGGGAACAATCCTGCGTATCGTACATATTCAGGAACCAGCCGACCACTCCCAGCCACAGGCCCCCAAACACAAACAACGGCCCATTTCCCTGGCAAACAAAACTCAGCTGCCCCGCTTCTGGATGGCAGTTTGCAGGAGCCACTTGGGACTATCAAACCAGCCCGACTTGGCACTGGTGCCACCTTGGGTCTGGGAACCATCCTGCGTATGGTGGATTCTAAGGAGCCAGCCGGCCACTCCCAGCCACAGGCCCCCAACAAAAACCACAGCCCTTTTTTCTGGCAAACAAAACTTAGCTGCCTCACTTATGGATGGCAGATTGCAGGAGCCACTTGGTGTAATCAAACCAGCCCGACTTGGCACTGGTGCCACCTTGGGTCTGGGAAACATGCTGCGTATCGTGGATTCTTAGGAGCCAGCCGGCCACTCCTAGCCACAGGCCCCCAGACAAAAACCTAGGCCTATTTCTCTGGCAAACAAAAGTAAGCTGCCCCGCTTCTGGATGGCAGATGGCAGGAGACACTTGGTACTATCAAACCAGCCCAACTTGGCACTGGTGCCACCTTGGATCTGGGAACCATGCTGTGTATCGTGGATATTCAGGGGCCAGCCGGCCACTCTCAGCCATATGTCCCCAAACAGAAACCTCGGCCCGTTTCTCTGGCAAACAAAACTCAACTGCCCCTCTTCTGGATGGCAAATTGCAGGATGAACTTGATACTAAAACCGCAGGCCGACTTGGTAGTGGTGACACCTTGGACCTGGGAACCATCATGCGTATCGAGCATTTTAAGGAGCCAGCCGGCCACTCCCAGCAATATGCCCCCAAAAACAATCCACGGAATTTTTCTCTGGCAAACAAAAATCAGCTGCCCCGCTTCTGGATGGCAGATTGCAGGAGCCACTTTGCACCATCAAACCAGCCCGACTTGGCACTGGTGCCACCTTGCATCTGGGAACCATGCTGCCTAGCGTGGATTTTCAGGAGCCAGCCGGCCACTCTCAGCCATAGGCCCCCAAAAAAAACCCACGGCCCGTTTCCCTGGCAAACAAAATTAAGCTGCCCCGCTTCTGGATGGCAGATTGCAGGACGCACTTGGTAGTATCAAACCAGCCCGACTTGGCACTGGTGCCACCTTGGGTCTGGGAACCATCCTGCGTATTGTGGGTTCAAAGGAGCCAGCCGGCCACTCCCAGCCACAGGCCCCCAAATACAAACAACGGCGCTTTTCCCTGGAAAACAAAACTCGCCTGACAACTTTTTGATGGCAGATTGCAGGAGCCACTTGGTACTATCAAACCAGCCCAATTTGGCACTGGTGCCACCATGGGTCTGGTCACCATCCTGCCTATCGTAGCTTTTCAGGAGCCAGCCGGTCACTCCCAGCCATAGGTCCCCAGTCACAGACCTCGGCCCGTTTCCCTGGCAAACAAAAGTAAGCTGCCCCGCTTCTGGATGGCAGATTGCAGGAGCCACTTGGTACTATCAAACCAGCCCAACTTGGCACTGGTGCCACCTCTGGTCTGGGAACCATGCTGCGTAACACAGATTCTACGGCGCCAGTCGGCCACTCCCAGCCACAAGCTCCCAAACACAAACAACGGCGCTATTCTCTGGCAAACAAAACTCCACTGCCCCTCTTCTGGATGGCAAATTGCAGGACGCACTTGGTACTATAAAAACAGCCCGACTTGGCACTGGTGCCACCTTGGGTCTGGGAACCATCCTGCGTATCGATCTTTTTAATGAGACAGCCGGCCACTCCCAGCCATATGCCCCCAAACACAACCCACGGCCCTTTTCTCTGGCAAACAAAACTCAACTGCACCGCTTCTGGATGGCAGATTGCAGGAGCCACTTGGTACTATCAAACCAGCCCGACTTGGCACTGGTGCCACCTTGGGTCTGGGAACCATCCTGCGTATGGTGGATTCTAAGGAGCCAGCCGGCCACTCCCAGCCACAGGCCCCCAACAAAAACCACGGCCCTTTTTTCTGGCAAACAAAACTTAGCTGCCTCACTTCTGGATGGCAGATTGCAGGAGCCACTTGGTGTAATCAAACCAGCCCGACTTGGCACTGGTGCCACCTTGGGTCTGGGAACCATCCTGCGTATCGTGGATTCTAAGGAGCCAGCCGGCCACTCCCAGCCACAGGCCCCCAAACACAAAAAACGGCGCTTTTCCCTGGAAAACAAAACACGCCTGCCAACTTTTTGATGGAGTTTGCAGGAGCCACTTGGTACTATCAAACCAGCCCGACTTGGCACTGGTGCCACCTTGGGTCTGGGAAACATCCTGCGTATCGTGGATTCTTAGGAGCCAGCCGGCCACTCCTAGCCACAGGCCCCCAGACAAAAACCTAGGCCTATTTCTCTGGCAAACAAAAGTAAGCTGCCCCGCTTCTGGATGGCAGATTGCAGGAGACACTTGGTACTATCAAACCAGCCCAACTTGGCACTGGTGCCACCTTGGATCTGGGAACCATGCTGTGTATCGTGGATATTCAGGGGCCAGCCGGCCACTCTCAGCCATATGTCCCCAAACAGAAACCTCGGCCCGTTTCTCTGGCAAACAAAACTCAACTGCCCCTCTTCTGGATGGCAAATTGCAGGATGAACTTGATACTAAAACCGCAGGCCGACTTGGTAGTGGTGACACCTTGGACCTGGGAACCATCATGCGTATCGAGCATTTTAAGGAGCCAGCCGGCCACTCCCAGCAATATGCCCCCAAAAACAATCCACGGAATTTTTCTCTGGCAAACAAAAATCAGCTGCCCCGCTTCTGGATGGCAGATTGCAGGAGCCACTTTGCACCATCAAACCAGCCCGACTTGGCACTGGTGCCACCTTGCATCTGGGAACCATGCTGCCTAGCGTGGATTTTCAGGAGCCAGCCGGCCACTCTCAGCCATAGGCCCCCAAACAAAACCCACGGCCCGTTTCCCTGGCAAACAAAATTAAGCTGCCCCGCTTCTGGATGGCAGATTGCAGGACGCACTTGGTAGTATCAAACCAGCCCGACTTGGCACTGGTGCCACCTTGGGTCTGGGAACCATCCTGCGTATTGTGGGTTCAAAGGAGCCAGCCGGCCACTCCCAGCCACAGGCCCCCAAATACAAACAACGGCGCTTTTCCCTGGAAAACAAAACTCGCCTGACAACTTTTTGATGGCAGATTGCAGGAGCCACTTGGTACTATCAAACCAGCCCAACTTGGCACTGGTGCCACCATGGGTCTGGTCACCATCCTGCCTATCGTAGCTTTTCAGGAGCCAGCCGGTCACTCCCAGCCATAGGTCCCCAGTCACAAACCTCGGCCCGTTTCCCTGGCAAACAAAAGTAAGCTGCCCCACTTCTGGATGGCAGATTGCAGGAGCCACTTGGTACTATCAAACCAGCCCAACTTGGCACTGGTGCCACCTCTGGTCTGGGAACCATGCTGCGTAACACAGATTCTAAGGCGCCAGTCGGCCACTCCCAGCCACAAGCCCCCAAACACAAACAACGGCGCTATTCTCTGGCAAACAAAACTCCACTGCCCCTCTTCTGGATGGCAAATTGCAGGACGCACTTGGTACTATAAAAACAGCCCGACTTGGCACTGGTGCCACCTTGGGTCTGGGAACCATCCTGCGTATCGATCTTTTTAATGAGACAGCCGGCCACTCCCAGCCATATGCCCCCAAACACAACCCACGGCCCTTTTCTCTGGCAAACAAAACTCAACTGCACCGCTTCTGGATGGCAGATTGCAGGAGCCACTTGGTACTATCAAACCAGCCCGACTTGGCACTGGTGCCACCTTGGGTCTGGGAACCATCCAGCCTATCGTGGATTTTAAGGAGCCAGCCGGCTACTCCCAGCCACAGGCCCCCAACAAAAACCACGGCCCTTTTTTCTGGCAAACAAAACTTAGCTGCCTCACTTCTGGATGGCAGATTGCAGGAGCCACTTGGTGTAATCAAACCAGCCCGACTTGGCACTGGTGCCACCTTGGGTCTGGGAACCATCCTGCGTATCGTGGATTCTAAGGAGCCAGCCGGCCACTCCCAGCCACAGGTCCCCAAACAAAATCAACGGCGCTGTTCCCTGGAAAACAAAACACGTCTGCCAACATTTTGATGGAGTTTGCAGGAGCCACTTGGTACTATCAAACCAGCCCGACTTGGCACTGGTGCCACCTTGGGTCTGGGAAACATCCTGCGTATCGTGGATTCTAAGGAGCCAGCCGGCCACTCCTAGCCACAGGCCCCCAGACAAAAACCTAGGCCTATTTCTCTGGCAAACAAAAGTAAGCTGCCCCGCTTCTGGATGGCAGATTGCAGGAGACACTTGGGACTATCAAACCAGCCCAACTTGGCACTGGTGCCACCTTGGATCTGGGAACCATGCTGTGTATCGTGGATATTCAGGGGCCAGCCGGCCACTCTCAGCCATATGTCCCCAAACAGAAACCTCGGCCCGTTTCTCTGGCAAACAAAACTCAACTGCCCCTCTTCTGGATGGCAAATTGCAGGATGAACTTGATACTAAAACCGCAGGCCGACTTGGTAGTGGTGACACCTTGGGCCTGGGAACCATCATGCGTATCGAGCATTTTAAGGAGCCAGCCGGCCACTCCCAGCAATATGCCCCCAAAAACAATCCACGGAATTTTTCTCTGGCAAACAAAAATCAGCTGCCCCGCTTCTGGATGGCAGATTGCAGGAGCCACTTTGCACCATCAAACCAGCCCGACTTGGCACTGGTGCCACCTTGCATCTGGGAACCATGCTGCCTAGCGTGGATTTTCAGGAGCCAGCCGGCCACTCTCAGCCATAGGCCCCCAAACAAAACCCACGGCCCGTTTCCCTGGCAAACAAAATTAAGCTGCCCCGCTTCTGGATGGCAGATTGCAGGACGCACTTGGTAGTATCAAACCAGCCCGACTTGGCACTGGTGCCACCTTGGGTCTGGGAACCATCCTGCGTATTGTGGGTTCAAAGGAGCCAGCCGGCCACTCCCAGCCACAGGCCCCCAAACAAAACCCACGGCCCGTTTCCCTGGCAAACAAAATTAAGCTGCCCCGCTTCTGGATGGCAGATTGCAGGACGCACTTGGTAGTATCAAACCAGCCCGACTTGGCACTGGTGCCACCTTGGGTCTGGGAACCATCCTGCGTATTGTGGGTTCAAAGGAGCCAGCCGGCCACTCCCAGCCACAGGCCCCCAAATACAAACAACGGCGCTTTTCCCTGGAAAACAAAACTCGCCTGACAACTTTTTGATGGCAGATTGCAGGAGCCACTTGGTACTATCAAACCAGCCCAACTTGGCACTGGTGCCACCATGGGTCTGGTCACCATCCTGCCTATCGTAGCTTTTCAGGAGCCAGCCGGTCACTCCCAGCCATAGGTCCCCAGTCACAAACCTCGGCCCGTTTCCCTGGCAAACAAAAGTAAGCTGCCCCGCTTCTGGATGGCAGATTGCAGGAGCCACTTGGTACTATCAAACCAGCCCAACTTGGCACTGGTGCCACCTCTGGTCTGGGAACCATGCTGCGTAACACAGATTCTAAGGCGCCAGTCGGCCACTCCCAGCCACAAGCCCCCAAACACAAACAACGGCGCTATTCTCTGGCAAACAAAACTCCACTGCCCCTCTTCTGGATGGCAAATTGCAGGACGCACTTGGTACTATAAAAACAGCCCGACTTGGCACTGGTGCCACCTTGGGTCTGGGAACCATCCTGCGTATCGATCTTTTTAATGAGACAGCCGGCCACTCCCAGCCATATGCCCCCAAACACAACCCACGGCCCTTTTCTCTGGCAAACAAAACTCAACTGCACCGCTTCTGGATGGCAGATTGCAGGAGCCACTTGGTACTATCAAACCAGCCCGACTTGGCACTGGTGCCACCTTGGGTCTGGGAACCATCCAGCCTATCGTGGATTTTAAGGAGCCAGCCGGCTACTCCCAGCCACAGGCCCCCAACAAAAACCACGGCCCTTTTTTCTGGCAAACAAAACTTAGCTGCCTCACTTCTGGATGGCAGATTGCAGGAGCCACTTGGTGTAATCAAACCAGCCCGACTTGGCACTGGTGCCACCTTGGGTCTGGGAACCATCCTGCGTATCGTGGATTCTAAGGAGCCAGCCGGCCACTCCCAGCCACAGGTCCCCAAACAAAATCAACGGCGCTGTTCCCTGGAAAACAAAACACGTCTGCCAACATTTTGATGGAGTTTGCAGGAGCCACTTGGTACTATCAAACCAGCCCGACTTGGCACTGGTGCCACCTTGGGTCTGGGAAACATCCTGCGTATCGTGGATTCTAAGGAGCCAGCCGGCCACTCCTAGCCACAGGCCCCCAGACAAAAACCTAGGCCTATTTCTCTGGCAAACAAAAGTAAGCTGCCCCGCTTCTGGATGGCAGATTGCAGGAGACACTTGGGACTATCAAACCAGCCCAACTTGGCACTGGTGCCACCTTGGATCTGGGAACCATGCTGTGTATCGTGGATATTCAGGGGCCAGCCGGCCACTCTCAGCCATATGTCCCCAAACAGAAACCTCGGCCCGTTTCTCTGGCAAACAAAACTCAACTGCCCCTCTTCTGGATGGCAAATTGCAGGATGAACTTGATACTAAAACCGCAGGCCGACTTGGTAGTGGTGACACCTTGGGCCTGGGAACCATCATGCGTATCGAGCATTTTAAGGAGCCAGCCGGCCACTCCCAGCAATATGCCCCCAAAAACAATCCACGGAATTTTTCTCTGGCAAACAAAAATCAGCTGCCCCGCTTCTGGATGGCAGATTGCAGGAGCCACTTTGCACCATCAAACCAGCCCGACTTGGCACTGGTGCCACCTTGCATCTGGGAACCATGCTGCCTAGCGTGGATTTTCAGGAGCCAGCCGGCCACTCTCAGCCATAGGCCCCCAAACAAAACCCACGGCCCGTTTCCCTGGCAAACAAAATTAAGCTGCCCCGCTTCTGGATGGCAGATTGCAGGACGCACTTGGTAGTATCAAACCAGCCCGACTTGGCACTGGTGCCACCTTGGGTCTGGGAACCATCCTGCGTATTGTGGGTTCAAAGGAGCCAGCCGGCCACTCCCAGCCACAGGCCCCCAAACAAAACCCACGGCCCGTTTCCCTGGCAAACAAAATTAAGCTGCCCCGCTTCTGGATGGCAGATTGCAGGACGCACTTGGTAGTATCAAACCAGCCCGACTTGGCACTGGTGCCACCTTGGGTCTGGGAACCATCCTGCGTATTGTGGGTTCAAAGGAGCCAGCCGGCCACTCCCAGCCACAGGCCCCCAAATACAAACAACGGCGCTTTTCCCTGGAAAACAAAACTCGCCTGACAACTTTTTGATGGCAGATTGCAGGAGCCACTTGGTACTATCAAACCAGCCCAACTTGGCACTGGTGCCACCATGGGTCTGGTCACCATCCTGCCTATCGTAGCTTTTCAGGAGCCAGCCGGTCACTCCCAGCCATAGGTCCCCAGTCACAAACCTCGGCCCGTTTCCCTGGCAAACAAAAGTAAGCTGCCCCGCTTCTGGATGGCAGATTGCAGGAGCCACTTGGTACTATCAAACCAGCCCAACTTGGCACTGGTGCCACCTCTGGTCTGGGAACCATGCTGCGTAACACAGATTCTAAGGCGCCAGTCGGCCACTCCCAGCCACAAGCCCCCAAACACAAACAACGGCGCTATTCTCTGGCAAACAAAACTCCACTGCCCCTCTTCTGGATGGCAAATTGCAGGACGCACTTGGTACTATAAAAACAGCCCGACTTGGCACTGGTGCCACCTTGGGTCTGGGAACCATCCTGCGTATCGATCTTTTTAATGAGACAGCCGGCCACTCCCAGCCATATGCCCCCAAACACAACCCACGGCCCTTTTCTCTGGCAAACAAAACTCAACTGCACCGCTTCTGGATGGCAGATTGCAGGAGCCACTTGGTACTATCAAACCAGCCCGACTTGGCACTGGTGCCACCTTGGGTCTGGGAACCATCCAGCCTATCGTGGATTTTAAGGAGCCAGCCGGCTACTCCCAGCCACAGGCCCCCAACAAAAACCACGGCCCTTTTTTCTGGCAAACAAAACTTAGCTGCCTCACTTCTGGATGGCAGATTGCAGGAGCCACTTGGTGTAATCAAACCAGCCCGACTTGGCACTGGTGCCATCTTGGGTCTGGGAAACATCCTGCGTATCGTGGATTCTAAGGAGCCAGCCGGCCACTCCTAGCCACAGGCCCCCAGACAAAAACCTAGGCCTATTTCTCTGGCAAACAAAAGTAAGCTGCCCCGCTTCTGGATGGCAGATTGCAGGAGACACTTGGGACTATCAAACCAGCCCAACTTGGCACTGGTGCCACCTTGGATCTGGGAACCATGCTGTGTATCGTGGATATTCAGGGGCCAGCCGGCCACTCTCAGCCATATGTCCCCAAACAGAAACCTCGGCCCGTTTCTCTGGCAAACAAAACTCAACTGCCCCTCTTCTGGATGGCAAATTGCAGGATGAACTTGATACTAAAACCGCAGGCCGACTTGGTAGTGGTGACACCTTGGGCCTGGGAACCATCATGCGTATCGAGCATTTTAAGGAGCCAGCCGGCCACTCCCAGCAATATGCCCCCAAAAACAATCCACGGAATTTTTCTCTGGCAAACAAAAATCAGCTGCCCCGCTTCTGGATGGCAGATTGCAGGAGCCACTTTGCACCATCAAACCAGCCCGACTTGGCACTGGTGCCACCTTGCATCTGGGAACCATGCTGCCTAGCGTGGATTTTCAGGAGCCAGCCGGCCACTCTCAGCCATAGGCCCCCATACAAAACCCACGGCCCGTTTCCCTGGCAAACAAAATTAAGCTGCCCCGCTTCTGGATGGCAGATTGCAGGACGCACTTGGTAGTATCAAACCAGCCCGACTTGGCACTGGTGCCACCTTGGGTCTGGGAACCATGCTGCGTATCATGGATTTTCAGGAGCCAGCCGTCCACTGCCAGCCACAGGCCCCGAAACACAAACAACAGCCTTTTTCTCTGGCAAACAAAATTCAGCTGCCCCGCTTCTGGATGGCAGATTGCAGGAACCACTTGGTACTAACAACCCAGCCCGACTTGGCACTGGTGCCACCTTGGGTCTGGGAACCATCCTGCGTATCGTGGATTCTAAGGAGCCAGCTGGCCACTCCCAGCCACAGGCCCCAAAACACACACAACGGTGCTTTTCCCTGGAAAACAAAACTCGCCTGCCAAACATTTGATGGCAGATTGCAGGAGCCACTTGGTACTATCAAACCAGCCCAACTTGGCACTGGTGCCACCATGGGTCTGGTCACCATCCTGCCTATCGTAGCTTTTCAGGTGCCAGCCAGCCACCCCCAGCCAGAGGCCCCTAGACAAATATTTCGGCCCGTTTCCCTGGCAAACAAAAGTAAGCTACCCCGCTTCTGGATGGCAGATTGCAGGAGCCACTTTTCACCATCAAACCAGCCCAACTTGGCACTGGTGCCACCTCTGGTCTGGGAACCATCCTGCGTATCGTGGGTTCTAAGGAGCCAGCTGGCCACTCCCAGCCACAGGCCCCCAAACACAAACAACGGCGCTTTTCCCTGGAAAACAAAACTCGCCTGCCAACTTTTTGATGGCAGATTGCCGGAGCCACTTGGTACTATCAAACCAGCCCAACTTGGCACTGGTGCCACCATGGGTCTGGTCACCATCCTGCCTATCGTAGCTTTTCAGGAGCCAGTCGGTCACTCCCAGCCATAGGCCCCCAGACACAAATCTCGGCCCGTTTCCCTGGCAAACAAAAGTAAGCTGCCCCGCTTCTGGATGGCAGATTGCAGGAGCTACTTAGTACTATCAAATCAGCCCGACTTGGCACAGGTGCCACCTTGGATCTGGGAACCATCCTGTGTATCGTGGATTTTCAGGGGCCACCCAGCCACTCTCAGCCATATGCCCCCAAAAACAAACCACGGACCTTTTCTCTGGCAAACAAAACTCAACTGCCCCTCTTCTGGATGGCAAATTTTAGGACGCACTTTGTACTACGAAAACCGCCCGACGTGGCACTGGTGCCACCTTGTGTCAGGGAACCATCCTGCATATCGAGCTTTTTAAGGGGCCAGCCGGCCACGCCCAGCCATATACCCCCAAAAACAAACCACGGACCATTTCTCATGGAAACAAAAATCCGCTGCCCCGCGTCTGGATGGCAGATTGCAGGAGCCACTTTGCACCATCAAACCAGCCCGACTTGGCACTGGTGCCACCTTGGGTCTGGGAACAATCCTGCATATCGTGGATTCTAAGGAGCCAGCCGGCCACTCCCAGCCACAGGCCCCCAAACACAAACAACGGCGCTTTTCCCTGGAAAACAAAACTCGCCTGCCAGCTTTTTGATGGCAGATTGCAGGAGCCACTTGGTACTATCAAATCATCCCAATTTGGCACTGGTGCCACTATGGGTCTGGGAACCATCCTGCCTATTGTAGCATTTCAGGAGCCAGCCGGTCACTCCCAGCCATAGTCCCCCAGACACAAACCTCGGACCGTTTCCCTGGCAAACAAAATTTGGCTGCCCCGATTCTGGATGGCAGATTGCAGGAGCCACATGGTAGTGTCAAACCAGCCCGACTTGGCACTGGTGCCACCTTGGGTCTGGGAACCATCCTGCGTATCGTGGATTCTAAGCAGCCACCCGGCCACTCTGAGCCACAGGCGCCCAAACACAAACAACGGCGCTTTTCCCTGGAAAACAAAACTCGCTTGCCAACATTTTGATGGCAGATTGCAGGAGCCACTTGGTGCTATCAAACCAGCCCACCTTGGCACTGGTGCCACCATGGGTCTGGTCACCATCCTGCCTATCGTAGCTTTTCAGGAGCCAGCCGGTCACTCCCAGCCATAGACCCCCAGACACAAACCTCGGCCCGTTTCCCTGGAAAACAAAAGTAATCTGCCCCGATTCTGGATGGCAGATTGCAGGAGCCACTTGGTACTATCAAATCAGCCCAACTTGGCACTGGTGCCACCATGGGTCTGGTAAACATCCTGCCTATCGCAGCTTTTCAGGAGCCAGCCGGTCACTCCCTGCCATAGGCCCCCAGACACAAACCTCGGCCCGTTTCCCTGGCAAACAAAAGTAAACTGCCCCGCTTTTGGATGGCAGATTGCAGGATGCATTTGGTACTATCAAACCTGCCCGACTTGGCCCTCGTGCAACCTTGGCTCTGGGAACCATGCTGCGTAACGTAGATTCTACGAGGACAGGCGGCCATTCCCAGCCACAGGCCTCTAAACAAAAACAACGGCGCTTTTCCCTGGAAAACAAAACTCGCCTGCCAAATTTTTGATGGCAGATTGCAGGAGCCACTTGGTACTATCAAACCAGCCCAACTTGGTACTGGTGCCACCATGGGTCTGGTAACCATCCTGCCTATCGTAGCTTTCCAGGAGCCAGCCGGTCACTCCCACCCATAGGCCCCCAGACAAATATCTCGGCCCGTTTCCCTGGCAAACAAAAGTAAGCTGCCCCGCTTCTGGATGGCAGATTACAGCAGCCACATGGTACTATCAAATCAGGCCAACATGGCACTGGTGCCACCTTGGCTCTGGGAACCATCCTGCCTATCGTGGATTTTCAGGGGCCAGCCGGCCACTCTCAGCCATATGCCCCCAAACACATACCACGGCCCTTTGCTCTGGCAAACAAAACTCAACTGCCCCTCTTCTGGATGGCAAATTGCAGGACGCACTTGGTACTACGAAAACAGCCCGACTTGGCAGTGACGCCACCTTGGGTCAGGGAACAATCCTGCGTATCGATCTTTTTAAGGAGCCAGCCGGCCACGTCCAGCCATATACCCCCAAAAACAAACCACGGAACTTTTCTCCAGCAAACAAAAATCCGCTGCCCCGCGTCTGAATGGCAGATTTCAGGAGCTATTTAGTATTATCAAACCAGCCCGACTTGGCACTGGTGCCACCATGAGTCTGGTAACCATCCTGCCTATCGTAGCTTTTCAGTAGCCAGCCGGTCACTCCCAGCCATAGGCCCCCAGACACAAACCTCGGCCCGTTTCCCTGGGAAACAAAAGTAAGCTGACCCGCTTCTGGATGGCAGATTGCAGGAGCCACTTGGTACTATCAAACCAGCCCAACTTGGCACTGGTGCCACCTTGGCTCTGGGAACCATCCTGCGTATCCTGGGTTCAAAGGAGGCAGCCGGCCACTCCCAGCCACAGGCCTCTAAACAAGAACAACGGCGCTTTTCCCTGGAAAACAAAAGTCGCCTGACAACTTTTTGATGGCAGATTGCAGGAGCCACTTGGTACTATCAAACCAGCCCAACTTGGCACTGGTGCCACCATGGGTCTGGTCACCATCCTGCCTATCGTAGCTTTTCAGGAGCCAGCCGCTCACTCCCAGCCATAGGCCCCCAGACAAATATCTCGGCCCGTTTCCCTGGCAAACAAAAGTAAGCTGCCCCGCTTCTGGATGGCAGATTGCAGGAGCCACATGGTACTATCAAACCAGGCCAACATGGCACTGGTGCCACCTCTGGTCTGGGAACCATCCTGCGTATCGTGGATTATAAGGAGCCAGCTGGCCACTCCCAGCCACAGGCCCCCAAACACAAACAACGGTGCTTTTCCCTGGAAAACAAAACTCACCTGCCAACTTTTTGATGGCAGATTGCAGGAGCCACTTGGTACTATCAAACCAGCCCAACTTGCCACTGGTGCCACCATGGGTCTGGTCACCATCCTGCCTATCGTAGCTTTTCAGGAGCCAGCCGGTCACTCCCAGCCATAGGCCCCCAGACACAAAGCTCTACCCGTTTCCCTGGCAAACAAAAGTAAGCTACCCCGCTTCTGGATGGCAGATTGCAGGAGTCACTTTGCACCATCAAACCAGCCCGACTTGGCACTGGTGCCACCTCTGGTCTGGGACCCATCCTGCGTATCGTGGATTCTAAGGAGACAGCTGGCCACTCCCAGCCACAGGCCCCCAAACACAAACAACGGCGCTTTTCCCTGGAAAACAAAACTCGCTTGCCAACTTTTTGATGGCAGATTGCAGGAGCCACTTGGTACTATCAAACCACCCCAACTTGGCAACAAGTGGTTCCTGCAATCTGACATCCAGAAGCGGGGCAGCTTACTTTTGTTTGCCAGGGAAATGGACCGTTGTTTGTGTTTGGAGGCGTATGGCTGGGAGTGGCCGACTGGCTCCTTAAAATCCACGATACGCAGCATGGTTCCCAGACCAGAGGTGGCACCAGTGCCAAGTCGGGCTGGTTTGATAGTACAAAGTGGCTCCTGCAATCTGCCATCCAGAAGCGGGGCAGCTTACTTTTGTTTGCCAGGGAAACGGGCCGGGCTTTCTGTCTCGGGGCCTATGGCAGGGAGTGACCGGCTGGCTCCTGAAAAGCTACGATAGGCAGGATGGTGACCAGACCCATGGTGGCACCAGTGCCAAGTTGGCCTGGTTTGATAGTACCAAGTGGCTCCTGCAATCTGCCATCAAAATGTTGGCAGGCGAGTTTTGTTTTCCAGGGAAAAGCGCCATTGTTTGTGTTTGGGGACCTGTGGTTGGGAGTGCCCGGCTGGCTCCTTAGAAACCACGATACGCAGCATGGTTACCAGACAAGAGGTGCCACCAGTGCCAAGTTGTGCTGGTTTGATACTACCAAGTGGTTCCTGCAATCTGCCATCCAGAAGCGGGGCAGCTTACTTTTGTTTGCCAGGGAAACGGGCCGAGGTTTGTGACTGGGGACCTATGGCTGGGAGTGACCGGCTGGCTCCTGAAAAGTTACGATAGGCAGGATTGTGACCAGACCCATGGTGGCACCAGTGCCAAGTTGGGCTGGTTTGATAGTACCAAGTGGCTCCTGTAATCTGCCATCAAATAGTTGGTAGGCGAGTTTTGTTTTCCAGGGAAAAGCGCCGCTGTTTGTGTTTGGGGGCCTGTGGTAGGGAGTGGCCGGCTGGCTAATTAGAATCCACGATACGCAGGATGGTTCCCAGACCAGAGGTGGCACCAGTGCCAAGACGGGCTAGTTTGATGGTGCAAAGTGGCTCCTGCAATCTGCCATCCAGAAGCGGGGTAGCTTACTTTTTTTTGCCAGGGAAACGGGCCGAGGTTTTTCTCTGGGGGCCTATGGCGGGGAGTGACCGGCTGGCTCCTGAAAAGATAAGATAGGCAGGATGGTGACCAGACCCATGGTGGCACCAGTGCCAAGTTGGGCTGATTTGATAAAACCAAGTGGCTCCTGCAATCTGCCATCAAAAAGTTGGCAGGAGAGTTTTGTTTTCCAGGGAAAAGCGCCGTTGTTTGTGTTTGGGGTCCTGTGGCTGGGAGTGGCCGGCTGGCTCCTTAGAATCCACGATACGCAGCATGGTATCCAGACCCAAGGTGGCACCAGTGCCAAGTTTTGCTGGTTTGATAGTACCAAGTGGTTCCTGCAATCTGCCATCCAGAAGCAGGGCAGCTTACTTTTGTTTGCCAGGGAAACGGGCCGAGGTTTTTGTCTGGGGGCCTATGGCTGGGAGTGAGCGGCTGGCTCCTGAAAAGCTACGATAGGCAGGATGGTGACCAGACCCATGGTGGCACCAGTCCCAAGTTGGGCTGATTTGATAGTACCAAGTGGCTCCTGCAATGTGCCGTCAAAATTTGGCAGGCGAGTTTTTATTTTCCAGGGAAAAGCGCCGTTGTTTGTGTTTGGGGGACTGTGGCTGGGAGTGGCCGGCTGGCTGCTTAGAATCCACGATACGCAGGATGGTTCCCAGACCCAAGGTGGCACCAGTGCCAAGTCGGGCTAGTATGATGGTGCAAAGTGGCTCCTGCAATCTGCCATCCAGAAGCGGGGCAGCTTACTTTTGTTTGCCAGGGAAACGGTCCGAGCTTTGTGTCTCGGGGCCTATGGCTGGGAGTGACCGGCTGGCTCCTGAAAAGCTACGATAGGCAGGATGGTGACCAGACCCATGGTGGCACCAGTGCCAAGTTGGGCTGGTTTGATAGTACCAAGTGGCTCCTGCAATCTGCCATCAAAAAGTTGTCAGGCGAGTTTTGTTTTCCAGGGAAAAGCGCCGTTGTTTGTGTTTGGGGGCCTGTGGCTGGGAGTGGCCGGCTGGCTCCTTAGAATCCACGATATGCAGGATGGTTCCCAGACCTGAGGTGGCACCAATGCCAAGTCGGGCTGGTTTTATAGTACCAAGTGCGTCCTGCAATCTGCCATCCAGAAGCGGGGCAGCTTACTTTTGTTTGCCAGGGAAACGGGCCGAGGTTTGTGACTGGGGACCTATGGCTGGGAGTGACCGGCTGGCTCCTGAAAAGCTACGATAGGCAGGATGGTGACCAGACCCATGGTGGCACCAGTGCCATGTTCGGCTGATTTCATAGTACCAAGTGGCTCCTGCAATCTGCCATCAAAAAGTCGGCAGGCGAGTTTTGTTTTCCAGGGAAAAGCGCCGTTGTTTGTGTCTGCGGGCCTGTGGCTGGAGTGACCGGCTGGCTCCTTAGAATCCACGATACGCAGCATGGTTCCCAGACCCAAGGTGGCACCAGTGCCAAGTCGGGCTGGTTTGATAGTACCAAGTGGTTCCTGCAATATGCCATCAAAAAGTTGGCAGGCGAGTTTTGTTTTCCAGGGAAAAGCGTCGTTGTTTGTGTTTGGGGGCCTGTGGCTGGGAGTGGCCGGCTGGCTCCTTAGAATCCACGATACGCAGGATGGTTCCCAGATCCAAGGTGGCACCAGTCCCAAGTTGGGCTGGTTTGATAGTACCAAGTGGTTCCTGCAATCTGCCATCCAGAAGCGGGGCAGCTTACTTTTGTTTGCCAGGGAAAAGGGCCGAGGTTTTTGTCTGGGGGCCTATGGCTGGGAGTGACCGGCTGTCTCCTGAAAAGCTACGATAGGCAGGATTGTGACCAGACCCATGGTGGCACCAGTGCCAAGTTGGGCTGGTTTGATAGTACCAAGTGGCTCCTGCAATCTGCCATCAAAAACTTGGCAGGCGAGTTTTGTTTCCCAGGGAAAAGCGCCGTTGTTTGTGTTTGGGGGCCTGTGGCTGGGAGTGGCCGGCTGGCTAATTAGAATCCACGACAGGCAGGATGGTTCCCAGACCAGAGGTGACACCAGTGCCAAGTCGGGCTAGTTTGATGGTGAAAAGTGGCTCCTGCAATCTGCCATCCAGAAGCGGGTTAACTTACTTTTGTTTGCCAGGGAAAAGGGCCGAGGTTTTTGTCTGGGGGCCTATGGCTGGGAGTGACCGGCTGTCTCCTGAAAAGCTACGATAGGCAGGATTGTGACCAGACCCATGGTGGCACCAGTGCCAAGTTGGGCTGGTTTCATAGTACCAAGTGGCTCCTGCAATCTGCCATCAAAAAGTTGGCAGGCGAGTTTGTTATCCAGGGAAAAGCGCCGTTGTTTTTGTTTGGGGGCCTGTGGCTGGGAGTGGACGGATGGCTAATTAGAATCCACGATACGCAGCATGGTTCCCAGACCTGAGGTGGCACCAGTGCCAAGTTGGGCTGGTTTGATACTACCAAGTGCGTCCTGCAATCTGCCATCCAGAAGCGGGGCAGCTTACTTTTGTTTGCCAGGGAAACGGGCCGAGGTTTTGTCTGGGGGCCTATGGCAGGGAGTGACCGGCTGGCTCCTGAAAAACTACGATAGGCAGGATGGTGACCAGACCCATGGTGGCACCAGTGCCAAGTTGGGCTGGTTTGATAGTACCAAGTGGCTCCTGCAATCTGCCATCAAAATGTTGGCAGGCGAGTTTTGTTTTCTATGGAAAAGCGCCGTTGTTTGTGTTTGGGGGCCTGTGGCTGGGAGTGGCCGGCTGGCTCCTTAGAATCCAAAATACGCAGGATGGTTCCCAGACCTGAGGTGGCACCAGTGCCAAGTTGGGCTGGTTTGATTGTAGCAAATGGTTCCTGCAATCTACCATCCAGAAGCGGGGCAGCTTACTTTTGTTTGCCAGGGAAACGGGCCGAGCTTTGTGTCTGGGGGCCTATGGCTGGGAGTGACCGGCTGGCTCCTGAAAAGCTACGATAGGCAGGATGGTGACCAGACCCATGGTGGCACCAGTGCCATGTTCGGCTGATTTCATAGTACCAAGTGGCTCCTGCAATGTGCCATCAAAATGTTGGCAGGCGAGTTTTGTTTTCCAGGGAAAAGCGCCGTTGTTTGTGTCTGCGGGCCTGTGGCTGGAGTGGCCGGCTGGCTCCTTAGAATCCACAATACGCAGCATGGTTCCCAGACCCAAGGTGGCACCAGTGCCAAGTTGGGCTGGTTTGATAGTACCAAGTGGTTCCTGCAATCTGCCATCAAAAAGTTGTCAGGCGAGTTTTGTTTTCCAGGGAAAATCACCGTTGTTTTTGTTTGGGGGCCTGTGGCTGGGAGTGGCGGGCTGGCTCCTTAGAACACACGATACGCAGGATGGTTCCCAGACCCAAGGTGGCACCAGTACCAAGTCGGGCTGGTTTGATAATAACAAGTGGATCCTGCAATCTGCCATCCAGAAGCGGGGCAGCTTACTTTTGTTTGCCAGGGAAACGGGCCGAGCTTTGTGTCTGGGGGCCTATGGCTGGGAGTGACCGGCTGGCTCCTGAAAAGCTACGATAGGCAGGATGGTGACCAGACCCATGGTGGCACCAGTGCCAAGTTGGGCTGGTTTGATAGTACCAAGTGGCTCCTGCAATCTGCCATCAAAAAGTTGGCAGGCGAGTTTTGTTTTCCAGGGAAAAGCGCCGTTGTGTGTGTTTTGGGGCCTGTGGCTGGGAGTGGCCAGCTGGCTCCTTAGAATCCACGATACGCAGGATGGTTCCCAGACCCAAGGTGGCACCAGTGCCAAGTCGGGCTGGTTTGTTAGTACCAAGTGGTTCCTGCAATCTGCCATCCAGAAGCGGGGCAGCTGAATTTTGTTTGCCAGAGAAAAAGGCTGTTGTTTGTGTTTCGGGGCCTGTGGCTGGCAGTGGATGGCTGGCTCCTGAAAATCCATGATACGCAGCATGGTTCCCAGACCCAAGGTGGCACCAGTGCCAAGTCGGGCTGGTTTCATAGTACCCAGTGGCTCCTGCAATCTGCCATCCAGAAGAGGGGCAGTTGAATTTTTTTTTCCAGAGAAAAGGGCCGTGGTTTGTGTTTGGGGCCTATGGCTGAGAGTGACCGGCTGGCTCCTGAAAAGCTACGATAGGCAGGATGGTGACCAGACCGATGGTGGCACCAGTGCCAAGTTGGGCTGGTTTGATAATACTAAATAGCTCCTGCAATCTGCCATCCAGACGCGGGGCAGCGGATTTTTGCTTGCTGGAGAAAAGTTCCGTGGGTTTTTTTTGGGGGTATATGGCTGGACGTTGCCGGCTGACTCCTTAAAAACATCGATACGCAGGATGGTTCCCTGACCCAAGGTGGCATCACTGCCAAGTCGGGCTGTTTTCGTAGTACCAAGTGGCTCCTGCAATTTGCCATCCAGAAGAGGGGCAGTTGAGTTTTGTTTACCAGAGAAAAGGGCCGTGGTTTGTGTTTTGGGGCATATGGCTGAGAGTGGCCGGCTGGCGCCTGAAAATCCACGATAGGCAGGATGGTTCCCAGAGCCAAGGTGGCACCAGTGCCATGTTGGCCTGGTTTGATAGTACCATGTGGCTCCTGCAATCTGCCATCCAGAAGCGGGGCAGCTTACTTTTGTTTGCCAGGGAAACGGGCCGAGGTATTTGTCTGGGGGCCTATGGCTGGGAGTGACCGGCTGGCTCCTGAAAAGCTACGATAGGCAGGATGGTGACCAGACCCATGGTGGCACCAGTGCCAAGTTGGGCTGGTTTGATAGTACCAAGTGGCTCCTGCAATCTGCCATCAAAAAGTTGGCAGGCGAGTTTTGTTTTCCAGGGTAACGCGCCGTTGTTTTTGTTTAGAGGCCTGTGGCTGGGAGTGTCCGCCTGTCCTCTTAGAATCTACGTTACGCAGCATGGTTCCCAGAGCCAAGGTGGCACCAGTGCCAAGTTGGGCTGGTTTGATAGTAGCAAGTGGTTCCTGCAATCTGCCATCCAGAAGAGGGGCAGCTTACTTTTGTTTGCCAGGGAAACGGGCCGAGGTATTTCTCTGGGGGCCTATGGCAGGGAGTGACCGGCCGGCTCCTGAAAAGCTAAGATAGGCAGGATGTTTACCAGACCCATGATGGCACCAGTGCCAAGTTGGGCTAATTTGATACTACCAAGTGGCTCCTGCAATCTGCCATCCAGAATCGGGGGTGCTTACTTTTGTTTTCCAGGGAAACGGGCCGAGGTTTGTGTCTGGGGGTTTATGGCTGGGAGTGACCGGCTGGCTCCTGAAAAGCTACGATAGGCAGGATGGTGACCAGACCCATGGTGGCACCAGTGCCAAGTTGGGCTGGTTTGATAGTACCAAGTGGCTCCTGCAATCTGCCATCAAAATGTTGGCAGGCGAGTTTTGTTTTCCAGGGAAAAGCGCCGTTGTTTGTGTTTGGGCGCCTGTGGCACGGAGTGGCCGGGTGGCTGCTTAGAATCCACGATACGCAGGATGGTTCCCAGACCCAAGGTGGCACCAGTGCCAAGTCGGGCTGTTTTGACACTACCAAGTGGCTCCTGCAATCTGCCATCCAGAATCGGGGCAGCTTAATTTTGTTTGCCAGGGAAACGGTCCGAGGTTTGTGATGGGGGCCTATGGCTGGGAGTGACCGGCTGGCTCCTGAAATGGTACATTTGGCAGGATGGTTCCCAGACCCATAGTGGCACCAGTGCCAAGTTGGGATGATTTGATAGTACCAAGTGGCTCCTGCAATCTGCCATCAAAAAGCTGGCAGGCGAGTTTTGTTTTCCAGGGAAAAGCGCCGTTGTTTGTATTTGGGGGCCTGTGGCTGGGAGTGGCCGCCTGGCGCCTTAGAATCTACGTTACGCAGCATGGTTCCCAGACCCAAAGTGGCACCAGTGTCAAGTTGGGCTGGTTTGATAGTACCAAGTGGCTCCTGCAATCTGCCATCCAGAAGCGGGGTAGCTTACTTTTGTTTGCCAGGGAAACGGGCAGAGCTTTCTGTCTGGGGGCCTATGGTTGGGAGTAACCGGCTGGCTCCTGAAAAGCTACGATAGGCAGGATGGTTCCCAGATCCAAGATGGCACCAGTGCCAAGTCGGGGTGGTTTGATGGTGCAACGTGGCTCCTGCAATCTGCCATCCTGACGCGGGGCAGCGGATTTTTGTTTCCAAGAGAAATGGTCCGTGGTTTGTTTTTGGGGCTATATGGCTGGGCGTGGCCTGCTGGCTCCTTAAAAAGCTACGATAGGCAGGATGGTTCCCTGACCCAAGGTGGCACCAGTGCCAAGTCGGGCGGTTTTCGTAGTACAAAGTGCGTCCTAAAATTTGCCATCCAGAAGAGGGGCAGTTGAGTTTTGTTTACCAGAGAAAAGGGCCGTGGTTTGTTTTTGGGGGCATATGGCTGATAGTGGCCGTCTGGCGCCTGAAAATCCACGATAGGCAGGATGGTGACCAGACCAGAGGTGGCACCAGTGCCAAGTCGGGCTGGTTTGATAGTACTAAATAGCACCTGCAATCTGCCATGCAGAAGCGGGGCAGCTTACTTTTGTTTGCCAGGGAAACGGGCCGAGGTTTGTGTCTGGGGGCCTATGGCTGGGAGTGACCGCCTGGCTCCTGAAAAGCTACGATAGGCAGGATGGTTACCAGACCCATGGTGGCACCAGTGCCAAGTTGGGCTGGTTTGATAGTACCAAGTGGCTCCTGCAATCTGCCATCAAAAAGTTGTCAGGCGAGTTTTGTTTTCCAGGGAAAAGCGCCGTTGTTTGTGTTTGGGGGACTGTTGGTGGGAGTGGCCGGCTGGCTCCTTAGAACACACGATACGCAGGATGGTTCCCAGACCCAAGGTGGCACCAGTGCCACGTCGGGCTGGTTTGATGGTGAAAAGTGGCTCCTGCAATCTGCCATCCTGAAGCGGGGTAGCTTACTTTTGTGTGCCAGGGAAACGGGCCGAGGTTTATGACTGGGGGCCTAGGGCTAGGAGTGACCGGCTGGCTCCTGAAAAGCAACAATAGGCAGGATGGTTCCCAGACCCAAGGTGGCACCAGTGCCAAGTTGGGCTGGTTTGATGGTACCAACTGGCTCCTGCAATCTGCCATCTAAAAGTTGTCAGGCGAGTTTTGTTTTCCAGGGAAAAGCGCCGTTGATTTTGTTTGGAGGCCTGTGGCTGGCAGTGGCTGCCTGTCGTCTTACAATCCGGGTTACGCAGCATGGTTCCCAGAGCCAAGGTGGCACCAGTGCCAAGTTGGGCTGATTTGATGGTGCAAAGTGGCTCCTGCAATCTGCCATCCAGAAGTGCGGTAGCTTACTTTTGTGTGCCAGGGAAACAGGCCGAGCTTTGTGTCTGGGGGCCTATGGCTGGGAGTGACCGGCTGGCTCCTGAAAAGCTACGATAGGCAGGATGGTGACCAGACACATGGTGGCACCAGTGCCAAGTTGGGCTGGTTTGATAGTACCAAGTGGCTCCTGCAATCTGCCATCAAAAAGTTGGCAGGCGAGTTTTGTTTTCCAGGGAAAAGCGCCGTTGTGTGTGTTTTGGGGCCTGTGGCTGGGAGTGGCCAGCTGGCTCCTTAGAATCCACGATACGCAGGATGGTTCCCAGACCCAAGGTGGCACCAGTGCCAAGTCGGGCTGGTTTGTTAGTACCAAGTGGTTCCTGCAATCTGCCATCCAGAAGCGGGGCAGCTGAATTTTGTTTGCCAGAGAAAAAGGCTGTTGTTTGTGTTTCGGGGCCTGTGGCTGGCAGTGGACGGCTGGCTCCTGAAAATCCATGATACGCAGCATGGTTCCCAGACCCAAGGTGGCACCAGTGCCAAGTAGGGCTGGTTTCATAGTACCCAGTGGCTCCTGCAATCTGCCATCCAGAAGAGGGGCAGTTGAGTTTTGTTTTCCAGAGAAAAGGGCCGTGGTTTGTGTTTGGGGCCTATGGCTGAGAGTGACCGGCTGGCTCCTGAAAAGCTACGATAGGCAGGATGGTGACCAGACCCATGGTGGCACCAGTGCCAAGTCGGGCTGGTTTGATAATACTAAATAGCTCCTGCAATCTGCCATCCAGACGCGGGGCAGCGGATTTTTGCTTGCTGGAGAAAAGTTCCGTGGGTTTTTTTTGGGGGTATATGGCTGGACGTTGCCGGCTGACTCCTTAAAAACATCGATACGCAGGATGGTTCCCTGACCCAAGGTGGCATCACTGCCAAGTCGGGCTGTTTTCGTAGTACCAAGTGCGTCCTGCAATTTGCCATCCAGAAGAGGGGCAGTTGAGTTTTGTTTACCAGAGAAAAGGGCCGTGGTTTGTGTTTGGGGGCATATGGCTGAGAGTGGCCGGCTGGCGCCTGAAAATCCACGATAGGCAGGATGGTTCCCAGAGCCAAGGTGGCACCAGTGCCATGTTGGCCTGGTTTGATAGTGCCATGTGGCTCCTGCAATCTGCCATCCAGAAGCGGGGCAGCTTACATTTGTTTGCCAGGGAAACGGGCCGAGGTATTTGTCTGGGGGCCTATGGCAGGGAGTGACCGCCTGGCTCCTGAAAAGCTACGATAGGCAGGATGGTGACCAGACCCATGGTGGCACCAGTGCCAAGTTGGGCTGGTTTGATAGTACCAAGTGGCTCCTGCAATCTGCCATCCAGAAGCGGGGTAGCTTACTTTTGTTTGCCAGGGAAACGGGCAGAGCTTTCTGTCTGGGGGCTATGGTTGGGAGTAACCGGCTGGCTCCTGAAAAGCTACGATAGGCAGGATGGTTCCCAGATCCAAGATGGCACCAGTGCCAAGTCGGGGTGGTTTGATGGTGCAAAGTGGCTCCTGCAATCTGCCATCCTGACGCGGGGCAGCGGATTTTTGTTTCCAAGAGAAATGGTCCGTGGTTTGTTTTTGGGGCTATATGGCTGGGCGTGGCCTGCTGGCTCCTTAAAAAGCTACGATAGGCAGGATGGTTCCCTGACCCAAGGTGGCACCAGTGCCAAGTCGGGCGGTATTCGTAGTACAAAGTGCGTCCTAAAATTTGCCATCCAGAAGAGGGGCAGTTAAGTTTTGTTTACCAGAGAAAAGGGCCGTGGTTTGTTTTTGGGGGCATATGGCTGATAGTGGCCGTCTGGCCCCTGAAAATCCACGATAGGCAGGATGGTTCCCAGACCAGAGGTGTCACCAGTGCCAAGTCGGTCTGGTTTGATAGTACTAAATAGCACCTGCAATCTGCCATGCAGAAGCGGGGCAGCTTACTTTTGTTTGCCAGGGAAACGGGCCGAGGTTTGTGTCTGGGGGCCTATGGCTGGGAGTGACCGGCTGGCTCCTGAAAAGCTACGATAGGCAGGATGGTTACCAGACCCATGGTGGCACCAGTGCCAAGTTGGGCTGGTTTGATAGTACCAAGTTGCTCCTGCAATCTGCCATCAAAAAGTTGGCAGGCCAGTTTTGTTTTCCAGGGAAAAGCGCCGTTGTTTGTGTTTGGGGGACTGTGGCTGGGAGTGGCCGGCTGGCTCCTTAGAACACACGATACGCAGGATGGTTCCCAGACCCAAGGTGGCACCAGTGCCACGTCGGGCTGGTTTGATGGTGAAAAGTGGCTCCTGCAATCTGCCATCCTGAAGCGGGGTAGCTTACATTTGTGTGCCAGGGAAACGGGCCGAGGTTTATGACTGGGGGCCTAGGGCTAGAAGTGACCGGCTGGCTCCTGAAAAGCAACAATAGGCAGGATGGTTCCCAGACCCAAGGTGGCACCAGTGCCAAGTTGGGCTGGTTTGATGGTACCAACTGGCTCCTGCAATCTGCCATCTAAAAGTTGTCAGGCGAGTTTTGTTTTCCAGGGAAAAGCGCCGTTGATTTTGTTTGGAGGCCTGTGGCTGGCAGTGGCTGCCTGTCGTCTTAGAATCCGGGTTACGCAGCATGGTTCCCACAGCCAAGGTGGCACCAGTGTCAAGTTGGGCTGGTTTGATAGTACCAAGTGGCTCCTGCAATCTGCCATCCAGAAGCGGGGCAGCTTACTTTTGTTTGCCAGGGAAACGGGCCGAGGTATTTGTCTGGGGACCTATGGCTGGGAGTGACCGGCTGGCTCCTGAAAAGCTACGATAGGCAGGATGGTTCCCTGACCCAAGGTGGCACCAGTGCCAAGTCGGGCGGTTTTCGTAGTACAAAGTGCGTCCTAAAATTTGCCATCCAGAAGAGGGGCAGTTGAGTTTTGTTTACCAGAGAAAAGCACGTGGTTTGTTTTTGGGGGCATATGGCTGATAGTGGCCGTCTGGCGCCTGAAAATCCACGATAGGCAGGATGGTTCCCAGACCAGAGGTGGCACCAGTGCCAAGTCGGGCTGGTTTGATAGTACTAAATAGCACCTGCAATCTGCCATGCAGAAGCGGGGCAGCTTACTTTTGTTTGCCAGGGAAACGGGCCGAGGTTTGTGTCTGGGGGCCTATGGCTGGGAGTGACCGCCTGGCTCCTGAAAAGCTACGATAGGCAGGATGGTTACCAGACCCATGGTGGCACCAGTGCCAAGTTGGGCTGGTTTGATAGTACCAAGTGGCTCCTGCAATCTGCCATCAAAAAGTTGGCAGGCCAGTTTTGTTTTCCAGGGAAAAGCGCCGTTGTTTGTGTTTGGAGGACAGTGGCTGGGAGTGGCCGGCTGGCTCCTTAGAACACACGATACGCAGGATGGTTCCCAGACCCAAGGTGGCACCAGTGCCAAGTCGGGCTGGTTTGATGGTGAAAAGTGGCTCCTGCAATCTGCCATCCTGAAGCGGGGTAGCTTACATTTGTGTGCCAGGGAAACGGGCCGAGGTTTATGACTGGGGGCCTAGGGCTAGAAGTGACCGGCTGGCTCCTGAAAAGCAACAATAGGCAGGATGGTTCCCAGACCCAAGGTGGCACCAGTGCCAAGTTGGGCTGGTTTGATGGTACCAACTGGCTCCTGCAATCTGCCATCTAAAAGTTGTCAGGCGAGTTTTGTTTTCCAGGGAAAAGCGCCGTTGATTTTGTTTGGAGGCCTGTGGCTGGCAGTGGCTGCCTGTCGTCTTAGAATCCGGGTTACGCAGCATGGTTCCCAGAGCCAAGGTGGCACCAGTGTCAAGTTGGGCTGGTTTGATAGTACCAAGTGGCTCCTGCAATCTGCCATCCAGAAGCGGGGCAGCTTACTTTTGTTTGACAGGGAAACGGGCCGAGGTATTTGTCTGGGGACCTATGGCTGGGAGTGACCGGCTGGCTCCTGAAAAGCTACGATAGGCAGGATGGTTCCCTGACCCAAGGTGGCACCAGTGCCAAGTCGGGCGGTTTTCGTAGTACAAAGTGCGTCCTAAAATTTGCCATCCAGAAGAGGGGCAGTTGAGTTTTGTTTACCAGAGAAAAGCCCGTGGTTTGTTTTTGGGGGCATATGGCTGATAGTGGCCGTCTGGCCCCTGAAAATCCACGATAGGCAGGATGGTTCCCAGACCAGAGGTGGCACCAGTGCCAAGTCGGGCTGGTTTGATAGTACTAAATAGCACCTGCAATCTGCCATGCAGAAGCGGGGCAGCTTACTTTTATTTGCCAGGGAAACGGGCCGAGGTTTGTGTCTGGGGGCCTATGGCTGGGAGTGACCGGCTGGCTCCTGAAAAGCTACGATAGGCAGGATGGTGACCAGACCCATGGTGGCACCAGTGCCAAGTTGGGCTGGTTTGATAGTACCAAGTGGCTCCTGCAATCTGCCATCAAAAAGTTGGCAGGCCAGTTTTGTTTTCCAGGGAAAAGCGCCGTTGTTTGTGTTTGGGGGACTGTGGCTGGGAGTGGCCGGCTGGCTCCTTAGAACACACGATACGCAGGATGGTTCCCAGACCCAAGGTGGCACCAGTGCCAAGTCGGGCTGGTTTGATGGTGAAAAGTGGCTCCTGCAATCTGCCATCCTGAAGCGGGGTAGCTTACATTTGTGTGCCAGGGAAACGGGCCGAGGTTTATGACTGGGGGCCTAGGGCTAGAAGTGACCGGCTGGCTCCTGAAAAGCAACAATAGGCAGGATGGTTCCCAGACCCAAGGTGGCACCAGTGCCAAGTTGGGCTGGTTTGATGGTACCAACTGGCTCCTGCAATCTGCCATCTAAAAGTTGTCAGGCGAGTTTTGTTTTCCAGGGAAAAGCGCCGTTGATTTTGTTTGGAGGCCTGTGGCTGGCAGTGGCTGCCTGTTGTCTTAGAATCCGGGTTACGCAGCATGGTTCCCAGAGCCAAGGTGGCACCAGTGTCAAGTTGGGCTGGTTTGATAGTACCAAGTGGCTCCTGCAATCTGCCATCCAGAAGCGGGGCAGCTTACTTTTGTTTGCCAGGGAAACGGGCCGAGGTATTTGTCTGGGGACCTATGGCTGGGAGTGACCGGCTGGCTCCTGAAAAGCTACGATAGGCAGGATGGTGACCAGACCCATGGTGGCACCAGTGCCAAGTTGGGCTGGTTTGATAGTACCAAGTGGCTCCTGCAATCTGCCATCAAAAAGTTGGCAGGTCAGTTTTGTTTTCCAGGGAAAAGCGCCGTTGTTTGTGTTTGGGGGACTGTGGCTGGGAGTGGCCGGCTGGCTCCTTAGAACACAGGATACGCAGGATGGTTCCCAGACCCAAGGTGGCACCAGTGCCAAGTCGGGCTGGTTTGATAGCACCAAGTGGCTCCTGCAATCTGCCATCCAGAAGCGGGGCAGCTTACTTTTGTTTTCCAGGGAAACGGACCGAGGTTTTTTTCTGGGGGCCTATGGCTGGGAGTGACCGGCTGGCTCCTGAAAAGCTACGATAGGCAGGATGGTGACCAGACCCATGGTGGCACCAGTGCCAAGTTGGGCTGGTTTGATAGTACCAAGTGGCTCCTGCAATCTGCCATCAAAAAGTTGGCAGGCGAGTTTTGTTTTCCAGGGAAAAGCGCCGTTGTGTGTATTTTGGGGCCTGTGGCTGGGAGTGGCCAGCTGGCTCCTGAAAATCCATGATACGCAGCATGGTTCCCAGACCCAAGGTGGCACCAGTGCCAAGTAGGGCTAGTTTCATAGTACCCAGTGGCTCCTGCAATCTGCCATCCAGAAGAGGGGCAGTTGAGTTTTGTTTTCCAGAGAAAAGGGCCGTGGTTTGTGTTTGGGGCCTATGGCTGAGAGTGACCGGCTGGCCCCTGAAAATCCACGATAGGAAGGATGGTTCCCAGATCCAAGGTGGCAGCAGTGCCATGTTGTGCTGGTGTGATAGTCCCAAGTGGCTCCTGCAATCTGCCATCCAGAAGTGGGGCAGCTGAATTTTGTTTGCCAGAGAAAAAGGCTGTGGTTTTTGTTTGGGGGCCTATGGCTGGGAGTGGCCGGCTGGCTCCTGAAAATCCATGATACGCAGCATGGTTCCCAGACCCAAGGTGGCACCAGTGCCAAGTGGGGCTGGTTTCACAGTGTCAAGTGCCTCCTGCAATCTCCCATCCAGAAGCGGGGCAGCTGAGTTTTGTTTGCCTGTGAAACGGGCCGTTGTTTTTGATTGGGGTCTGTGGCCGAGAATGTTCAGCTGGCTCCTGACAATCCACAATACGCAGGATGGTTCCCAGACCCAAGGTGGCACCAGTGCCAAGTCTTGCTGGTTTGATAGTACCAAGTGGCTCCTGCAATCTGCCATCCAGAAGCGGTGCAGCTGAGTTTTGTTTGCCAGAGGAAAGGGCCGTGGGTTGTGTTTGGGGGCATATGGCTGGGAGTGGCCGGCTGTCTCATTAAAAAGATCGATACGCAGGATGGTTCCCAGACCCAAGGTGGCACCAGTGCCAAGTCGGGCTGTTTTTATAGTACCAAGTGCGTCCTGCAATTTGCCATCCAGAAGAGGGGCAGTTGAGTTTTGTTTGCCAGAGAAAAGCGCCGTTGTTTGTGTTTGGGGGCTTGTGGCTGGGAGTGGCCGACTGGCGCCTTAGAATCTGCGATACGCAGCATGGTTCCCAGACCCAAGGTGGCACCAGTGCCAAGTTGGGCTAGTTTGATAGTACCAAGTGGCTCCTGCAATCTGCCATCCAGAAGCGGGGCAGCTTACTTTTGTTTGCCAGGGAAACGGGCCGAGGTTTGTGTTTGGGGGCCTATGGCTGGGAGTGACCGGCTGGCTCCTGGAAAGCTACAATAGGCAGGATGGTGACCAGACCCATGGTGGCACCAGTGCCAAGTTGGGCTGGTTTGATAGTACCAAGTTGCTCCTGCAATCTGCCATCAAAAAGTTGGCAGGCGAGTTTTGTTTTCCAGGGAAAAGCGCCGTTGTTTGTGTTTGGGGGCCTGTGGCTGGGAGTGGCCGGCTGGCTCCTTAGAATCCACGATACGCAGGATGGTTCCCAGACCCAAGGTGGCACCAGTGCCAAGTCGGGCTGGTTTGATACTACCAAGTGGTTCCTGCAATCTGCCATCCAGAAGCAGGGCAGCTTACTTTTGTTTGCCAGGGAAACGGGCCGTGGGTTTTGTTTGGGGGCATATAGCTGAGAGTGGCCCGCTGGCCCCTGAAAATCCACGCTAGGCAGCATGGTTCCCAGATGCAAGGTGGCACCAGTGCCAAGTCGGGCTGGTTTGATGGTGCAAAGTGGCTCCTGCAATCTGCCATCCAGAAGCGGGGCAGCTGATTTTTGTTTGCCAGAGAAAAATTCCGTGGATTGTTTTTGGGGGCATATTGCTGGGAGTGGCCGGCTGGCTCCTTAAAATGCTCGATACGCATGATGGTTCCCAGGCCCAAGGTGTCACCACTACCAAGTCGGCCTGCGGTTTTAGTATCAAGTTCATCCTGCAATTTGCCATCCAGAAGAGGGGCAGTTGAGTTTTGTTTGCCAGAGAAACGGGCCGAGGTTTCTGTTTGGGGACATATGGCTGAGAGTGGCCGGCTGGCCCCTGAAAATCCACGATACACAACATGGTTCCCAGATCCAAGGTGGCACCAGTGCCAAGTTGGGCTGGTTTGATAGTCCCAAGTGTCTCCTGCAATCTGCCATCCAGAAGCGGGGCAGCTTACTTTTGTTTGCCAGAGAAATAGGCCTAGGTTTTTGTTTGGGGGCCTGTGGCTAGGAGTGGCCTGCTGGCTCCTAAGAATCCACGATACGCAGGATGTTTACCAGACCCATGGTGGCACCAGTGCCAAGTTGGGCTGGTTTGATAGTACCAAGTGGCTCCTGCAAACTCCATCAAAAAGTTGGCAGGTGTGTTTTGTTTTCCAGGGAACAGCGCCGTTGATTTTGTTTGGGGGCCTGTGGCTGGGAGTGGCCGGCTGGCTCCTTAGAATCCACGATACGCAGGATGGTTCCCAGACCCAAGGGGACACCAGTGCCAAGTCGGGCTGGTTTGATTACACCAAGTGGCTCCTGCAATCTGCCATCCAGAAGTGAGGCAGCTAAGTTTTGTTTGCCAGAAAAAAGGGCCGTGGTTTTTGTTGGGGGCCTGTGGCTGGGAGTAGCCGGCTGGCTCCTTAAAATCCACGATAGGCTGGATGGTTCCCAGACCCAAGGTGGCACCAGTGCCAAGTCGGGCTGGTTTGATAGTACCAAGTGGCTCCTGCAATCTGCCATCCAGAAGCGGGGCAGCTTACTTTTGTTTGCCAGGGAAACGGGCCGCGGTTTGTGTCTCGGGGCCTATGGCAGGGAGTGACCGGCTGGCTCCTGAAAAGCTACGATAGGCAGGATGGTGACCAGACCCATGGTGGCACCAGTGGCAAGTTGGGCTGGTTTGATAGTACCAAGTGGCTCCTGCAATCTGCCATCAAAAAGTTGGCAGGCGAGGTTGTTTTCCAGGGAAAAGCGCCGTTGTGTGTGTTTTGGGGCCTGTGGCTGGGAGTGGCCAGCTGGCTCCTTAGAATCCACGATACGCAGGATGGTTCCCAGACCCAAGGTGGCACCAGTGCCAAGTCAGGCTGGTTTGATAGCACCAAGTGGCTCCTGCAATCTGCCATCCAGAAGCGGGGCAGCTTACTTTTGTTTTCCAGGGAAACGGACCGAGGTTTTTTTCTGGGGGCCTATGGCTGGGAGTGACCGGCTGGCTCCTGAAAAGCTACGATAGGCAGGATGGTGACCAGACCCATGGTGGCACCAGTGCCAAGTTGGGCTGGTTTGATAGTACCAAGTGGCTCCTGCAATCTGCCATCAAAAAGTTGGCAGGCGAGTTTTGTTTTCCAGGGAAAAGCGCCGTTGTGTGTATTTTGGGGCCTGTGGCTGGGAGTGGCCAGCTGGCTCCTTAGAATCCACGATACGCAGGATGGTTCCCAGACCCAAGGTGGCACCAGTGCCAAGTCGGGCTGGTTTGTTAGTACCAAGTGGTTCCTGCAATCTGCCATCCAGAAGCGGGGCAGCTGAATTTTGTTTGCCAGAGAAAAAGGCTGTTGTTTGTGTTTCGGGGCCTGTGGCTGGCAGTGGACGGCTGGCTCCTGAAAATCCATGATACGCAGCATGGTTCCCAGACCCAAGGTGGCACCAGTGCCAAGTAGGGCTGGTTTCATAGTACCCAGTGGCTCCTGCAATCTGCCATCCAGAAGAGGGGCAGTTGAGTTTTGTTTTCCAGAGAAAAGGGCCGTGGTTTGTGTTTGGGGCCTATGGCTGAGAGTGACCGGCTGGCCCCTGAAAATCCACGATAGGAAGGATGATTCCCAGATCCAAGGTGGCACCAGTGCCATGTTGTGCTGGTGTGATAGTCCCAAGTGGCTCCTGCAATCTGCCATCCAGAAGCGGGGCAGCTGAATTTTGTTTGCCAGAGAAAAAGGCTGTGGTTTTTGTTTGGGGGCCTATGGCTGGGAGTGGCCGGCTGGCTCCTGAAAATCCATGATACGCAGCATGGTTCCCAGACCCAAGGTGGCACCAGTGCCAAGTGGGGCTGGTTTCACAGTGTCAAGTGCCTCCTGCAATCTCCCATCCAGAAGCGGGGCAGCTGAGTTTTGTTTGCCTGTGAAACGGGCCGTTGTTTTTGATTGGGGTCTGTGGCCGAGAGTGTCCAGCTGGCTCCTGACAATCCACGATAGGCAGGATGGTTCCCAGACCCAAGGTGGCACCCGTGCCAAGTCGTGCTGGTTTGATAGTACCAAGTGCGTCCTGCAATTTGCCATCCAGAAGAGGGGCAGTTGAGTTTTGTTTGCCAGAGAAAAGCGCCGTTGTTTGTGTTTGGGGTCTTGTGGCTGGGAGTGGCCGACTGGCGCCTTAGAATCTGCGATACGCAGCATGGTTCCCAGACCCAAGGTGGCACCAGTGCCAAGTCGGGCTGGTTTGATAGTACCAAGTGGCTCCTGCAATCTGCCATCCAGAAGCGGGGCAGCTTACTTTTGTTTGCCAGGGAAACGGGCCGAGGTTTGTGTTTGGGGGCCTATGGCTGGGAGTGACCGGCTGGCTCCTGGAAAGCTACAATAGGCAGGATGCTTACCAGACCCATGGTGGCACCAGTGCCAAGTTGGGCTGGTTTGATAGTACCAAGTTGCTCCTGCAATCTGCCATCAAAAAGTTGGCAGGCGAGTTTTGTTTTCCAGGGAAAAGCGCCGTTGTTTGTATTTGGGGGCCTGTGGCTGGGAGTGGCCGGCTGGCTCCTTAGAATCCACGATACGCAGGATGGTTCCCAGACCCAAGGTGGCACCAGTGCCAAGTCGGGCTGGTTTGATACTACCAAGTGGTTCCTGCAATCTGCCATCCAGAAGCGGGGCAGCTTACTTTTGTTTGCCAGAGAAAAATTCCGTGGATTGTTTTTGGGGGCATATTGCTGGGAGTGGCCGGCTGGCTCCTTAAAATGCTCGATACGCATGATGGTTCCCAGGCCCAAGGTGTCACCACTACCAAGTCGGCCTGCGGTTTTAGTATCAAGTTCATCTTGCAATTTGCCATCCAGAAGAGGGGCAGTTGAGTTTTGCTGGCCAGAGAAACGGGCCGAGGTTTCTGTTTGGGGGCATATGGCTGAGAGTGGCCGGCTGGCCCCTGAAAATCCACGATACACAGCATGGTTCCCAGATCCAAGGTGGCACCAGTGCCAAGTTGGGCTGGTTTGATAGTCCCAAGTGTCTCCTGCAATCTGCCATCCAGAAGCGGGGCAGCTTACTTTTGTTTGCCAGAGAAATAGGCCTAGGTTTTTGTTTGGGGGCCTGTGGCTAGGAGTGGCCTGCTGGCTCCTAAGAATCCACGATACGCAGGATGTTTACCAGACCCATGGTGGCACCAGTGCCAAGTTGGGCTGGTTTGATAGTACCAAGTGGCTCCTGCAAACTCCATCAAAAAGTGGGCAGGCGTGTTTTGTTTTCCAGGGAACAGCGCCGTTGATTTTGTTTGGGGGCCTGTGGCTGGGAGTGGCCGGCTGGCTCCTTAGAATCCACGATACGCAGGATGGTTCCCAGACCCAAGGTGGCACCAGTGCCAAGTCGGGCTGGTTTGATTACACCAAGTGACTCCTGCAATCTGCCATCCAGAAGTGAGGCAGCTAAGTTTTGTTTGCGAGAATAAAGGGCCGTGGTTTTTGTTGGGGGCCTGTGGCTGGGAGTAGCCGGCTGGCTCCTTAAAATCCACGATAGGCAGGATGGTTCCCAGACCCAAGGTGGCACCAGTGCCAAGTCGGGCTGGTTTGATAGTACCAAGTGGCTCCTGCAATCTGCCATCCAGAAGCAGGGCAGCTGAGTTTTGTTTGCCAGAGAAAAAGGCTGTGGTTTTTGTTTGGGGGCCTGTGGCTGGCAGTGGCCGGCTGGCTCCTGAAAATCCACGATACGCAGCATGGTTCCCAGACCCAAGGTGGCACCAGTACAAAGTGGGGCTCTTTTGACAGTGTCAAGTGCCTCCTGCAATCTCCCATCAAGAAGCGGGGCAGCTGAGTTTTTTTTGCCAGGGAAACGGACCTTTGTTTTTGATTGGGGTCTGTGGCCGAGAGTGGTCGGCTGTCTCCTGACAATCCACAATACGCAGGATGGTTCCCAGACCAAAGGTGGCACCAGTGACAAGTCGGGCTGGTTTGATAGTACCAAGTGTCTCCTGCACTCTGCCATCCAGAAGCGGGGCAGCTGAGTTTTGTTTGCCAGAGAAAAGGGCCGTGGGTTGTGTTTGGGGGCATATGGCTGGGAGTGGCCACCTGGCTCCTTAAAATGCACGATACGCCGCATGGTAACCAGACGCAAGGTGGCACCTGTGCCAAGTCGGGCTGTTTTTGTAGTACCCAGTGGCTCCTGCAATTTGCCATCCAGAAGCGGGGCAGCTAAATTTTGTTTGCTAGAGAAAAGGGCTGTGGTTTGTGTTTGGGGGCCTATGGCCGAGAGTGGTAGGCTGGCCCCTGAAAATCAACGATAGGCAGGATGGTTCCCAGATACAAGGTGGCACCAGTGCCAAGTAAGGCTGGTTGTATGGTTCAAAGTGACTCCTGCAATCTGCCATCCAGAAGCGGGACAGCTGAGTTTTTTTTGCCAGAGAAAAGGTCCGTGGTTTCTTTTTGGGGCATACGGCTGGGAATTGCCGGCTGGCTCCTTAAAATGCTCGATACGCAGGATGGTTCCCAGAGCCAAGGTGGCACCACTGCCAAGTCGGGCTCTTTTTGTAGTACCAAGTGCGTCCTGCAATTTGCCATCCAGAAGAGGGGCAGTTGAGTTTTGTTTGCCAGAGAAAAGGGCCGAGGTTTGTGTTTGGGAGCATATGGCTGGGAATGACCGGCTGGCCCCTGAAAATCCACGATACGCCGGATGGTTCCCAGATCCAAGATGGTACCATTACCAAGTCGGGCTGCTTTGATAGTCCCAAGTGGCTCCTGCAAACTGCCACACCAGAAGCGGGGCAGCTGAGTTTTGTTTGCCAGGGAAATGGGCCGTTGTTTGTGTTTGGGGGCCTGTGGCTGGGAGTGTTCGGCTGGTTCCTGAATATGTACGATACGCAGGATTGTTCCCAGATCCAAGGTGGCAGCAGTGCCATGTTGTGCTGGTGTGATAGTCCCAAGTGGCTCCTGCAATCTGCCATCCAGAAGTGGGGCAGCTGATTTTTGTTTGCCAGAGAAAAGGTCCGTGGTTTGTGTTTGGGGGCATATGGCTGAGAGTGGCCGGCTGGCCCCTGAAAATCCACGATACACAGGATGGTTCCCAGATCCAAGGTGGCACCTGTGCCAAGTCGGGCTGATTTGATAGTACTAAGTAGCTCCTGCAATCTGCCATCCAGAAGCGGGGCAGCTTACTTTTCTTTGCCAGGGAAACGGGCCGAGGTTTCTGTTTGGGGGCCTATGGCTGGGAGTGACCGGCTGGCTCCTGAAAAGCTACAATAGGCAGGATGGTTCCCAGAGCCAAGGTGGCACCAGTGCCAAGTTGGGCTGGTTTGATAGTACCAAGTGGCTCCTGCAATCTGCCATCCAGAAGCAGGGCAGCTGAGTTTTGTTTGCCAGAGAAAAGGGCTTGGTTTGTGTTTGGGGGCATATGGCTGTGTGTGGCCAGCTGGCTCCTTAAAATGCACGATATGCAACATGGCTCCCAGACCCATAGTGGCACCAGTGCCAAGTCGGGCTGGTTTGATAGTACCAAGTGGCTCCTGCAATCTTCCATGATCACGTGGAGAAATACTTTCTGGTTTCAGCCATATGCTCTTTCTTCTCTCCCTCAACTTCTCTATCACCTCTCATCTGGTTCACATGCGCTGTCTTCAAGGTCCACAGGCTACTTTTCACAGAATCTTCTGGCCTGATGAAGTAAGAATGATGAATAGAACAGAGCTGGGATCTATTTTCCAGTTTGGATAAAATGCATTCTGCACACAAATCCAAGGAGAACGTGCTGCCCCAATGCCCAGAAAATCTTTCACTCCTGCTAGTGTTCTACGTCAACCGCAACTTAGTCTGAAAGAAAAGCTTTTTCTCTGAGAGCATCTGAGAGGTTTGCATGAAGCACTGATATCTGACATATGCAATTTTGAATAGGAGAGGAAAAAGAAAATGGCAAGGAGTTTTTAATTTTAGTGGTTTCAATTTTAATTTCCGTGCACTTTTTCAAAACTTGTCAGCTCAAATGCCCATCAACATCTTTTAGTCATCTGTAAGTCAGTATTCATATAAAATGTGCTTCAAATCCAAAGAATTTCAAATTTGCACTCCAAGCTTCTATGCCTAGATTTATGATTTCCTACACATATTAGATGAAAGGAAGGCCTTTTTTACTGTGGGAGTGCTGGAACACTGGAACAGGTTGCCCAGAGAAGTTGTGGGTGTCCCATCCCTGAAAGTATTCAAGGTCACCTTGGACGGGGCTTGGAGCAGCAACAAAGGAGAAGCTTGATGGTAGAGAAACAAAGTTGGACTATAGAAGAAACTCGGATTGAAGTATAGGATCAAGTTTTCTCTCAGCTCTTGGGGTAAATTCAAAGTTGTACAAAATGACATTTATCTGTGCTATTCACTACTGTAACAGAAAGTTTCATGAAAACTGTACAGAAGATAGTAAATTTTAAAAGAGATAAGAATTACAGCATAAAATCCATGGGATAGGTTACAACATGAGACACTCTCTAAGAGAAAATCTCTTTGTTTCAGCACTTCATCGGGGTAAGATTTCATGAAGTGCCAAAGAAGGCGGCAAAATATCATTCGGGACATTATTTACTGGAATTCAGCCTGGCCATTAGTAGGAACTGCCTTTGAACATATCATGTAGATATACCACACACACTTTCCCTTCACTGAAAAATTACTGTTTACAACAAATAAGCAATTGACGATCAAAATTGATTGAAAGCATCTTAAACATGTCAAGTATTTCATTGTAGATGATCTGTGATCCAAATGCTTCTTCCACCTTCGAGAGGGACAGAAGAATTCTTCCATATCATGATGGTTTAAAATTGTATCAACCAATGTTTTCTGCTGAAAAGATATCATCTATTTTTTTCTATTTTTGGAAGAAAATATTCCTAGACATACAACAGGTGAGAACTAAGTAATTTTAAAGAAACAAATGAAATGAAAATATTCTGTAAATAGAATGAAATGAAAAGCTGTGTTTTAAATAGGAGCTAAATATTAAACAGAATTTTTGTACCAGGCATTTGAATTACTGCACCAGCTCTTTTGCCCATCAAGAGAGGCATTTAGCATTTCAGTCTTTTCCAAGGTGTTCATGATCTGCTATGCTGATCTCTGTGTGTGCCTAGGTGTGTGTGGAGGGGGGGGCATATGAAGGGGAGTGTGTATGTTTGCTTTACAATTGTTGTGGCAGATTCATGCCTCAGCTCCACATTTTGTTTTAAAAAGGTCACACCGAGTGGATATGAAGTTTACTATCAACAAGAGATCGATTCCCAAATCATCCATTTGACTCTCCCTTATAAATCATGTGCTTTGTTGCATATTTTATCAAATATACTTTCAAGCCAGATGGAGGAAGGAGGATGTGGGAATCCCTCCACCATCTTGCAACTTTTATGTAAGTAGGTTTTCAAGAAAATCATCATTTCTCTTTTAAATATGTCTGGAACAGGCATGATGGTAGTGTCAACCTGTTGGAGTTTTTGTTGCTGGAAGAAGTTGTACAAAAGGATTGGTTTTTACATTGACCAGTTACTGAATCAAGCGCAGGAATACATTGGAAATTTAGCTGGGGGTTCCTTTTCCCAGCAGACTACTTCTAGAACGAGCTTGTACACTGAAGCTGACTCTTTTGCTCTCTTTTTGTTTCTTTCCTATTTTCTTGGCTTCTTTGCCACTATCTAGACAATTTTGGAACTTTGTTCCCAACTAAAATGGTTTCAATAGTCTGATTGTGATCATACATTTTTACAAGGAATTTTTAAAATCTTTCCTCGAGTCCAGAAAGTCAAGGACTTAGATCTTTTTCTTCCCTTATCAATATTGCCATGAAATTGATAAATAAAGACCAACTCTTTATTTTTGTTTTTAACCCACGTAGATAATTCCCATCCATTAATCCATTTTGTGGACCAATAGCTGCCATTCTGATGGAAGCTGTCACTTCTTAACAATAGGCATTCTGTGACTATGTTGACTGCACTTTGGGTGAAGATCCTAACTGGTCTTAGATATACATAGGGAGAAATTTGCTCAGCCAGTGTCAGTCTTAAGCATGCGTATCAGAAGATCTTTCTAGAGCTGGGAATTTTCCCATGAAAGGGATTCAGTTAGGGAAGAGACACTTGTGCCAGAGTTTTACATTCTTCTTGAACACTGCTTAAGGAACTTAGATGCCATGTCCATTTGGATCTCTGTCTGCACAGAACTTTGTCATGCCAGCGCTTTGAAATGCATCTTGAAGAGAATTCACTAGCACAGAATGAAAGAGAGTGGAAGGGGTTGGTGGGGCTAACCAGGCCCAACCCCCCTGCCTAAACCAGGATACCTAGAGCCTCTTGCCCAGGATTCTATCTGGGTGTACTTTTAATGTCTTCAAAGATCCAGGCTCCACAATCTTTCTGGGCAGTCTGTGCCGTGGTTCAGTCACCCTGACAGTAAAGAAACATTTACTGATGTTCAAAGGCAATCTCCTGTATTTCAGTGTGTGCCCACTGCCTCTTGTCTTTTCCCTCAGCATCACTGAAAAGACACTGATTCCCTCCCCTTTGCACTATTGCTTCCATATGTATGTGTGATGCCATGTAGAGGTATGTCAAAAACCTCCCTGAAGCCCAGGCAGATAATATTCCCTTCATCTACCAGTCAAGTTGATTCATCAGAGGAGTTTAAAGTGATGTTCAGCATGAAATTCCCCTGAAAAATCATGCTAACTACATTATTTGGTCATCTGTCATGTGCCTGGCAAGGATTTCCAGGAAGAGCTGCTTCATCAACTTCCTGGGGATAAAAAAGAGGCTGGCTGGTTTGTACTATGGCGAGTCCTCTTAATTGCCTTTTTTGAAGATGGGTGTCATTTGCTAACATCCACTCTTTAGCTCCTCTTCTCATCTACACCTCGGCAAAACGCTTTTCCACTATGTCTGGCTAGGAAAAACTGTGCCAGCACAGAAAACATCTCCCATCGTGTTCTAGAAGTTGCACGGATGTCTGCCAAGTGTTTGGCAGGAAGAAAAGAAAAGTTGTCCAAAACAGCTTCCAATCGAATGTTCCTGTGATTGGAAAAGTCAGGAGAGTGCAAAGGTACTGTTTTCTATCAGTTGGCAAGGTGCGCACACAATCCCAGTGTTGTACAGCTTGCTTCTTCACCTTCCCGAAGCTGCCGCTCTCGCCGGCTCCCGGAACCGAAGAAGCGGCTTCTTCGCGCAAAGACGATTGTGCCGCTCACAGTGCTCTCCTTAGCGCGGCTTCTGCCGAAAGACGCCCGGCAGCGGCTCTTACCTCCGGAGAGCATCCTACCTTCGTCTTTCGCGTCTTTTGTAGTCTACATCTTAGCAAAACGCTTTTCCACTATGTCTGGCTAGGAAAAACTGTGCCAGCACAGAAAACATCTCCCATCGTGTTCTAGAAGTTGCACGGATGTCTGCCAAGTGTTTGGCAGGAAGAAAAGAAAAGTTGTCCAAAACAGCTTCCAATCGAATGTTCCTGTGATTGGAAAAGTCAGGAGAGTGCAAAGGTACTGTTTTCTATCAGTTGGCAAGGTGCGCACACAATCCCAGTGTTGTACAGCTTGCTTCTTCACCTTCCCGAAGCTGCCGCTCTCGCCGGCTGCCGGAGCCCAAGAAGCGGCTTCTTCGCGCAAAGACGATTGTGCCGCTCACAGTGCTCTCCTTAGCGCGGCTTCTGCCGAAAGACGCCCGGCAGCGGCTCTTACCTCCGGAGAGCATCCTACCTTCGTCTTTCGCGTCTTTTGTAGTCTACATCTTAGCAAAACGCTTTTCCACTATGTCTGGCTAGGAAAAACTGTGCCAGCACAGAAAACATCTCCCATCGTGTTCTAGAAGTTGCACGGATGTCTGCCAAGTGTTTGGCAGGAAGAAAAGAAAAGTTGTCCAAAACAGCTTCCAATCGAATGTTCCTGTGATTGGAAAAGTCAGGAGAGTGCAAAGGTACTGTTTTCTATCAGTTGGCAAGGTGCGCACACAATCCCAGTGTTGTACAGCTTGCTTCTTCACCTTCCCGAAGCTGCCGCTCTCGCCGGCTGCCGGAGCCCAAGAAGCGGCTTCTTCGCGCAAAGACGATTGTGCCGCTCACAGTGCTCTCCTTAGCGCGGCTTCTGCCGAAAGACGCCCGGCAGCGGCTCTTACCTCCGGAGAGCATCCTACCTTCGTCTTTCGCGTCTTTTGTAGTCTACATCTTAGCAAAACGCTTTTCCACTATGTCTGGCTAGGAAAAACTGTGCCAGCACAGAAAACATCTCCCATCGTGTTCTAGAAGTTGCACGGATGTCTGCCAAGTGTTTGGCAGGAAGAAAAGAAAAGTTGTCCAAAACAGCTTCCAATCGAATGTTCCTGTGATTGGAAAAGTCAGGAGAGTGCAAAGGTACTGTTTTCTATCAGTTGGCAAGGTGCGCACACAATCCCAGTGTTGTACAGCTTGCTTCTTCACCTTCCCGAAGCTGCCGCTCTCGCCGGCTCCCGGAGCCCAAGAAGCGGCTTCTTCGCGCAAAGACGATTGTGCCGCTCACAGTGCCCTCCTTAGCGCGGCTTCTGCCGAAAGACGCCCGGCAGCGGCTCTTACCTCCGGAGAGCATCCTACCTTCGTCTTTCGCGTCTTTTGTAGTCTACACCTCGGCAAAAAGCTTTTCCACTATGTCTGGCTAGGAAAAACTGTGCCAGCACAGAAAACATCTCCAATCGTGTTCTAGAAGTTGCACGGATGTCTGCCAAGTGTTTGGCAGGAAGAAAAGAAAAGTTGTCCAAAACAGCTTCCAATCGAATATTCCTGTGATTGGAAAAGTCAGGAGAGTGCAAAGGTACTGTTTTCTATCAGTTGGCAAGGTGCGCACACAATCCCAGTGTTGTACAGCTTGCTTCTTCACCTTCCCGAAGCTGCCGCTCTCGCCGGCTGCCGGAGCCCAAGAAGCGGCTTCTTCGCGCAAAGACGATTGTGCCGCTCACAGGGCTCCCCTTAGCGCGGCTTCTGCCGAAAGACGCCCGGCAGCGGCTCTTACCTCCTGAGAGTGGCAGCTTCGGGAAGGTGAAGAAGCAAGCTGTACAACACTGGGATTGTGTGCGCACCTTGCCAACTGATAGAAAACAGTACCTTTGCACTCTCCTGACTTTTCCAATCACAGGAACATTCGATTGGAAGCTGTTTTGGACAACTTTTCTTTTCTTCCTGCCAAACACTTGGCAGACATCCGTGCAACTTCTAGAACACGATGGGAGATGTTTTCTGTGCTGGCACAGTTTTTCCTAGCCAGACATAGTGGAAAAGCGTTTTGCTAAGATGTAGACTACAAAAGACGCGAAAGACGAAGGTAGGATGCTCTCCGGAGGTAAGAGCCGCTGCCGGGCGTCTTTCGGCAGAAGCCGCGCTAAGGAGAGCACTGTGAGCGGCACAATCGTCTTTGCGCGAAGAAGCCGCTTCTTGGGCTCCGGCAGCCGGCGAGAGCGGCAGCTTCGGGAAGGTGAAGAAGCAAGCTGTACAACACTGGGATTGTGTGCGCACCTTGCCAACTGATAGAAAACAGTACCTTTGCACTCTCCTGACTTTTCCAATCACAGGAACATTCGATTGGAAGCTGTTTTGGACAACTTTTCTTTTCTTCCTGCCAAACACTTGGCAGACATCCGTGCAACTTCTAGAACACGATGGGAGATGTTTTCTGTGCTGGCACAGTTTTTCCTAGCCAGACATAGTTGAAAAGCGTTTTGCTAAGATGTAGACTACAAAAGACGCGAAAGACGAAGGTAGGATGCTCTCCGGAGGTAAGAGCCGCTGCCGGGCGTCTTTCGGCAGAAGCCGCGCTAAGGAGAGCACTGTGAGCGGCACAATCGTCTTTGCGCGAAGAAGCCGCTTCTTGGGCTCCGGCAGCCGGCGAGAGCGGCAGCTTCGGGAAGGTGAAGAAGCAAGCTGTACAACACTGGGATTGTGTGCGCACCTTGCCAACTGATAGAAAACAGTACCTTTGCACTCTCCTGACTTTTCCAATCACAGGAACATTCGATTGGAAGCTGTTTTGGACAACTTTTCTTTTCTTCCTGCCAAACACTTGGCAGACATCCGTGCAACTTCTAGAACACGATGGGAGATGTTTTCTGTGCTGGCACAGTTTTTCCTAGCCAGACATAGTGGAAAAGCGTTTTGCTAAGATGTAGACTACATAAGACGCGAAAGACGAAGGTAGGATGCTCTCCGGAGGTAAGAGCCGCTGCCGGGCGTCTTTCGGCAGAAGCCGCGCTAAGGAGAGCACTGTGAGCGGCACAATCGTCTTTGCGCGAAGAAGCCGCTTCTTGGGCTCCGGCAGCCGGCGAGAGCGGCAGCTTCGGGAAGGTGAAGAAGCAAGCTGTACAACACTGGGATTGTGTGCGCACCTTGCCAACTGATAGAAAACAGTACCTTTGCACTCTCCTGACTTTTCCAATCACAGGAACATTCGATTGGAAGCTGTTTTGGACAACTTTTCTTTTCTTCCTGCCAAACACTTGGCAGACACCCGTGCAACTTCTAGAACACGATGGGAGATGTTTTCTGTGCTGGCACAGTTTTTCCTAGCCAGACATAGTGGAAAAGCGTTTTGCCGAGGTGTAGATGAGAAGAGGAGCTAAAGACGAAGGTAGGATGCTCTCCGGAGGTAAGAGCCGCTGCCGGGCGTCTTTCGGCAGAAGCCGCGCTAAGGAGAGCCCTGTGAGCGGCACAATCGTCTTTGCGCGAAGAAGCCGCTTCTTGGGCTCCGGCAGCCGGCGAGAGCGGCAGCTTCGGGAAGGTGAAGAAGCAAGCTGTACAACACTGGGATTGTGTGCGCACCTTGCCAACTGATAGAAAACAGTACCTTTGCACTCTCCTGACTTTTCCAATCACAGGAACATTCGATTGGAAGCTGTTTTGGACAACTTTTCTTTTCTTCCTGCCAAACACTTGGCAGACATCCGTGCAACTTCTAGAACAAGATGGGAGATGTTTTCTGTGCTGGCACAGTTTTTCCTAGCCAGACATAGTGGAAAAGCGTTTTGCTAAGATGTAGACGGCAACAGAGGCTAAAGAGTGGATGTTAGCAAATGACACCCATCTTCAAAAAAGGCAATTAAGAGGACTCGCCATAGTACAAACCAGCCAGCCTCTTTTTTATCCCCAGGAAGTTGATGAAGCAGCTCTTCCTGGAAATCCTTGCCAGGCACATGACAGATGACCAAATAATGTAGTTAGCATGATTTTTCAGGGGAATTTCATGCTGAACATCACTTTAAACTCCTCTGATGAATCAACTTGACTGGTAGATGAAGGGAATATTATCTGCCTGGGCTTCAGGGAGGTTTTTGACATACCTCTACATGGCATCACACATACATATGGAAGCAATAGTGCAAAGGGGAGGGAATCAGTGTCTTTTCAGTGATGCTGAGGGAAAAGACAAGAGGCAGTGGGCACACACTGAAATACAGGAGATTGCCTTTGAACATCAGTAAATGTTTCTTTACTGTCAGGGTGACTGAACCACGGCACAGACTGCCCAGAAAGATTGTGGAGCCTGGATCTTTGAAGACATTAAAAGTACACCCAGATAGAATCCTGGGCAAGAGGCTCTAGGTATCCTGGTTTAGGCAGGGGGGTTGGGCCTGGTTAGCCCCACCAACCCCTTCCACTCTCTTTCATTCTGTGCTAGTGAATTCTCTTCAAGATGCATTTCAAAGCGCTGGCATGACAAAGTTCTGTGCAGACAGAGATCCAAATGGACATGGCATCTAAGTTCCTTAAGCAGTGTTCAAGAAGAATGTAAAACTCTGGCACAAGTGTCTCTTCCCTAACTGAATCCCTTTCATGGGAAAATTCCCAGCTCTAGAAAGATCTTCTGATACGCATGCTTAAGACTGACACTGGCTGAGCAAATTTCTCCCTATGTATATCTAAGACCAGTTAGGATCTTCACCCAAAGTGCAGTCAACATAGTCACAGAATGCCTATTGTTAAGAAGTGACAGCTTCCATCAGAATGGCAGCTATTGGTCCACAAAATGGATTAATGGATGGGAATTATCTACGTGGGTTAAAAACAAAAATAAAGAGTTGGTCTTTATTTATCAATTTCATGGCAATATTGATAAGGGAAGAAAAAGATCTAAGTCCTTGACTTTCTGGACTCGAGGAAAGATTTTAAAAATTCCTTGTAAAAATGTATGATCACAATCAGACTATTGAAACCATTTTAGTTGGGAACAAAGTTCCAAAATTGTCTAGATAGTGGCAAAGAAGCCAAGAAAATAGGAAAGAAACAAAAAGAGAGCAAAAGAGTCAGCTTCAGTGTACAAGCTCGTTCTAGAAGTAGTCTGCTGGGAAAAGGAACCCCCAGCTAAATTTCCAATGTATTCCTGCGCTTGATTCAGTAACTGGTCAATGTAAAAACCAATCCTTTTGTACAACTTCTTCCAGCAACAAAAACTCCAACAGGTTGACACTACCATCATGCCTGTTCCAGACATATTTAAAAGAGAAATGATGATTTTCTTGAAAACCTACTTACATAAAAGTTGCAAGATGGTGGAGGGATTCCCACATCCTCCTTCCTCCATCTGGCTTGAAAGTATATTTGATAAAATATGCAACAAAGCACATGATTTATAAGGGAGAGTCAAATGGATGATTTGGGAATCGATCTCTTGTTGATAGTAAACTTCATATCCACTCGGTGTGACCTTTTTAAAACAAAATGTGGAGCTGAGGCATGAATCTGCCACAACAATTGTAAAGCAAACATACACACTCCCCTTCATATGCCCCCCCCTCCACACACACCTAGGCACACACAGAGATCAGCATAGCAGATCATGAACACCTTGGAAAAGACTGAAATGCTAAATGCCTCTCTTGATGGGCAAAAGAGCTGGTGCAGTAATTCAAATGCCTGGTACAAAAATTCTGTTTAATATTTAGCTCCTATTTAAAACACAGCTTTTCATTTCATTCTATTTACAGAATATTTTCATTTCATTTGTTTCTTTAAAATTACTTAGTTCTCACCTGTTGTATGTCTAGGAATATTTTCTTCCAAAAATAGAAAAAAATAGATGATATCTTTTCAGCAGAAAACATTGGTTGATACAATTTTAAACCATCATGATATGGAAGAATTCTTCTGTCCCTCTCGAAGGTGGAAGAAGCATTTGGATCACAGATCATCTACAATGAAATACTTGACATGTTTAAGATGCTTTCAATCAATTTTGATCGTCAATTGCTTATTTGTTGTAAACAGTAATTTTTCAGTGAAGGGAAAGTGTGTGTGGTATATCTACATGATATGTTCAAAGGCAGTTCCTACTAATGGCCAGGCTGAATTCCAGTAAATAATGTCCCGAATGATATTTTGCCGCCTTCTTTGGCACTTCATGAAATCTTACCCCGATGAAGTGCTGAAACAAAGAGATTTTCTCTTAGAGAGTGTCTCATGTTGTAACCTATCCCATGGATTTTATGCTGTAATTCTTATCTCTTTTAAAATTTACTATCTTCTGTACAGTTTTCATGAAACTTTCTGTTACAGTAGTGAATAGCACAGATAAATGTCATTTTGTACAACTTTGAATTTACCCCAAGAGCTGAGAGAAAACTTGATCCTATACTTCAATCCGAGTTTCTTCTATAGTCCAACTTTGTTTCTCTACCATCAAGCTTCTCCTTTGTTGCTGCTCCAAGCCCCGTCCAAGGTGACCTTGAATACTTTCAGGGATGGGACACCCACAACTTCTCTGGGCAACCTGTTCCAGTGTTCCAGCACTCCCACAGTAAAAAAGGCCTTCCTTTCATCTAATATGTGTAGGAAATCATAAATCTAGGCATAGAAGCTTGGAGTGCAAATTTGAAATTCTTTGGATTTGAAGCACATTTTATATGAATACTGACTTACAGATGACTAAAAGATGTTGATGGGCATTTGAGCTGACAAGTTTTGAAAAAGTGCACGGAAATTAAAATTGAAACCACTAAAATTAAAAACTCCTTGCCATTTTCTTTTTCCTCTCCTATTCAAAATTGCATATGTCAGATATCAGTGCTTCATGCAAACCTCTCAGATGCTCTCAGAGAAAAAGCTTTTCTTTCAGACTAAGTTGCGGTTGACGTAGAACACTAGCAGGAGTGAAAGATTTTCTGGGCATCGGGGCAGCACGTTCTCCTTGGATTTGTGTGCAGAATGCATTTTATCCAAACTGGAAAATAGATCCCAGCTCTGTTCTATTCATCATTCTTACTTCATCAGGCCAGAAGATTCTGTGAAAAGTAGCCTGTGGACCTTGAAGACAGCGCATGTGAACCAGATGAGAGGTGATAGAGAAGTTGAGGGAGAGAAGAAAGAGCATGAGGCTGAAACCAGAAAGTATTTCTCCACGTGATCATGGAAGATTGCAGGAGCCACTTGGTACTATCAAACCAGCCCAACTTGGCACTGGTGCCACCTTGGGTCTGGGAGCCATGTTGCATATCGTGCATTTTAAGGAGCCAGCTGGCCACACCCAGCCATATGCCCCCAAACACAAACCAAGGCCCTTTTCTCTGGCAAACAAAACTCAGCTGCCCTGCTTCTGGATGGCAGATTGCAGGAACCACTTGGTACTATCAAACCAGCCCAACTTGGCACTGGTGCCACCATGGGTCTGGTCACCATCCTGCCTATTGTAGCTTTTCAGGAGCCAGCCGGTCACTCTCAGCCATAGGCCCCCAAACACAAACCTCGGCCCGTTTCCCTGGCAAACAAAAGTAAGCTGCCCCGCTTCTGGATGGCAGATTGCAGGAGCTACTTAGTACTATCAAATCAGCCCGACTTGGCACAGGTGCCACCTTGGATCTGGGAACCATCCTGTGTATCGTGGATTTTCAGGGGCCAGCCAGCCACTCTCAGCCATATGCCCCCAAAAACAAACCACGGACCTTTTCTCTGGCAAACAAAACTCAACTGCCCCTCTTCTGGATGGCAAATTTTAGGACGCACTTTGTACTACGAAAACCGCCCGACGTGGCACTGGTGCCACCTTGGGTCAGGGAACCATCCTGCATATCGAGCTTTTTAAGGAGCCAGCCGGCCAGGCCCAGCCATATACCCCCAAAAACAAACCACGGACCATTTCTCATGGAAAAAAAAATCCGCTGCCCCGCGTCTGGATGGCAGATTGCAGGAGCCACTTTGCACCATCAAACCAGCCCGACTTGGCACTGGTGCCACCTTGGGTCTGGGAACAATCCTGCGTATCGTACATATTCAGGAACCAGCCGAACACTCCCAGCCACAGGCCCCCAAACACAAACAACGGCCCATTTCCCTGGCAAACAAAACTCAGCTGCCCCGCTTCTGGATGGCAGTTTGCAGGAGCCACTTGGGACTATCAAACCAGCCCGACTTGGCACTGGTGCCACCTTGGGTCTGGGAACCATCCTGCGTATGGTGGATTCTAAGGAGCCAGCCGGCCACTCCCAGCCACAGGCCCCCAACAAAAACCACGGCCCTTTTTTCTGGCAAACAAAACTTAGCTGCCTCACTTCTGGATGGCAGATTGCAGGAGCCACTTGGTGTAATCAAACCAGCCCGACTTGGCACTGGTGCCACCTTGGGTCTGGGAACCATCCTGCGTATCGTGGATTCTAAGGAGCCAGCCGGCCACTCCCAGCCACAGGCCCCCAAACAAAATCAACGGCGCTGTTCCCTGGAAAACAAAACACGCCTGCCAACTTTTTGATGGAGTTTGCAGGAGCCACTTGGTACTATCAAACCAGCCCGACTTGGCACTGGTGTCACCTTGGGTCTGGGAAACATCCTGCGTATCGTGGATTCTAAGGAGCCAGCCGGCCACTCCCAGCCACAGGCCCCCAGACAAAAACCTAGGCCTATTTCTCTGGCAAACAAAAGTAAGCTGCCCCGCTTCTGGATGGCAGATTGCAGGAGCCACTTGGTACTATCAAACCAGCCCAACTTGGCACTGGTGCCACCTTGGCTCTGGGAACCATCCTGCCTAGTGTAGCTTTTCAGGAGCCAGCCGGTCACTCCCAGCCATAGGCCCCCAAACAGAAACCTCGGCCCGTTTCCCTGGCAAACAAAAGTAAGCTGCCCCGCTTCTGGATGGCAGATTGCAGGAGCTACTTAGTACTATCAAATCAGCCCGACTTGGCACAGGTGCCACCTTGGATCTGGGAACCATCCTGTGTATCGTGGATTTTCAGGGGCCAGCCGGCCACTCTCAGCCATATGCCCCCAAACACAAACCACGGACCTTTTCTCTGGCAAACAAAAATCAGCTGCCCCACTTCTGGATGGCAGATTGCAGGAGCCACTTGGGACTATCACACCAGCACAACATGGCACTGCTGCCACCTTGGATCTGGGAACAATCCTGCGTATCGTACATATTCAGGAACCAGCCGAACACTCCCAGCCACAGGCCCCCAAACACAAACAACGGCCCATTTCCCTGGCAAACAAAACTCAGCTGCCCCGCTTCTGGTGTGGCAGTTTGCAGGAGCCACTTGGGACTATCAAAGCAGCCCGACTTGGTAATGGTACCATCTTGGATCTGGGAACCATCCGGCGTATCGTGGATTTTCAGGGGCCAGCCGGTCATTCCCAGCCATATGCTCCCAAACACAAACCTCGGCCCTTTTCTCTGGCAAACAAAACTCAACTGCCCCTCTTCTGGATGGCAAATTGCAGGACGCACTTGGTACTACAAAAAGAGCCCGACTTGGCAGTGGTGCCACCTTGGCTCTGGGAACCATCCTGCGTATCGAGCATTTTAAGGAGCCAGCCGGCAATTCCCAGCCGTATGCCCCAAAAAGAAACCACGGACCTTTTCTCTGGCAAAAAAAACTCAGCTGTCCCGCTTCTGGATGGCAGATTGCAGGAGTCACTTTGAACCATACAACCAGCCTTACTTGGCACTGGTGCCACCTTGGATCTGGGAACCATCCTGCCTATCGTTGATTTTCAGGGGCCAGCCTACCACTCTCGGCCATAGGCCCCCAAACACAAACCACAGCCCTTTTCTCTAGCAAACAAAATTTAGCTGCCCCGCTTCTGGATGGCAAATTGCAGGAGCCACTGGGTACTACAAAAACAGCCCGACTTGGCACTGGTGCCACCTTGCGTCTGGTTACCATGCGGCGTATCGTGCATTTTAAGGAGCCAGGTGGCCACTCCCAGCCATATGCCCCCAAACACAACCCACGGCCCTTTTCTCTGGCAAACAAAACTCAGCTGCCCCGCTTCTGGATGGCAGATTGCAGGAACCACTTGGTACTATCAAACCAGCCCGACTTGGCACTGGTGCCACCTTTGGTCTGGGAACCATCCTGCGTATTGTGGATTGTCAGGAGACAGCCGACCACTCTCGGCCACAGACCCCAATCAAAAACAAAGGTCCGTTTCCCTGGCAAAAAAAACTCAGCTGTCCCGCTTCTGGATGGGAGATTGCAGGAGGCACTTGACACTGTCAAACGAGCCCCACTTTGTACTGGTGCCACCTTGGGTCTGGGAACCATGCTGCGTATCGTGGATTTTCAGGAGCCAGCCGGCCACTGCCAGCCACAGGCCCCCAAACAAAAACCACAGCCTTTTTCTCTGGCAATAAAAACTCAGCTGCCCCGCTTCTGGATGGCAGATTGCAGGAGCCACTTGGTACTATCAAACCAGCCCGACTTGGCACTGGTGCCACCTTGGGTCTGGGAACCATCCTGCCTATCGTGGATTTTAAGGAGCCAGCCGGCTACTCCCAGCCACAGGCCCCCAACAAAAACCACGGCCCTTTTTTCTCGCAAACAAAACTTAGCTGCCTCACTTCTGGATGGCAGATTGCAGGAGTCACTTGGTGTAATCAAACCAGCCCGACTTGGCACTGGTGCCACCTTGGGTCTGGGAACCATCCTGCGTATCGTGGATTCTAAGGAGCCAGCCGGCCACTCCCAGCCACAGGCCCCCAAACAAAATCAACGGCGCTGTTCCCTGGAAAACAAAACACGCCTGCCAACTTTTTGATGGAGTTTGCAGGAGCCACTTGGTACTATCAAACCAGCCCAACTTGGCACTGGTGCCACCATGGGTCTGGTAAACATCCTGCGTATCGTGGATTCTTAGGAGCCAGCCGGCCACTCCTAGCCACAGGCCCCCAAACAAAAACCTAGGCCTATTTCTCTGGCAAACAAAAGTAAGCTGCCCCGCTTCTGGATGGCAGATTGCAGGAGACACTTGGGACTATCAAACCAGCCCAACTTGGCACTGGTGCCACCTTGGATCTGGGAACCATGCTGTGTATCGTGGATTTTCAGGGGCCAGCCGGCCACTCTCAGCCATATGCCCCCAAACAGAAACCTCGGCCCGTTTCTCTGGCAAACAAAACTCAACTGCCCCTCTTCTGGATGGCAAATTGCAAGATGAACTTGATACTAAAACCGCAGGCCGACTTGGTAGTGGTGACACCTTGGGCCTGGGAACCATCATGCGTATCGAGCATTTTAAGGAGCCAGCCGGCCACTCCCAGCAATATGCCCCCAAAAACAATCCACGGAATTTTTCTCTGGCAAACAAAAATCAGCTGCCCCGCTTCTGGATGGCAGATTGCAGGAGCCACTTTGACCCATCAAACCAGCCCGACTTGGCACTGGTGCCACCTTGCATCCTGGAACCATGCTGCCTAGCGTGGATTTTCAGGGGCCAGCCGGCCACTCTCAGCTATATGCCCCCAAACAAAACCCACGGCCCGTTTCCCTGGCAAACAAAAGTAAGCTGCCCCGCTTCTGGATGGCAGATTGCAGGAACCACTTGGTAGTATCAAACCAGCCCGACTTGGCACTGGTGCCACCTTGGGTCTGGGAACCATCCTGCGTATCGTGGATTCTAAGGAGCCAGCCGGCCACTCCCAGCCACAGGCCCCCAAATACAAACAACGGCGCTTTTCCCTGGAAAACAAAACTCGCCTGCCAACTTTTTGATGGCAGATTGCAGGAGCAACTTGGTACTATCAAACCAGCCCAACTTGGCACTGGTGCCACCATGGGTCTGGTAACCATCCTGCCTATTGTAGCTTTCCAGGAGCCAGCCGGTCACTCCCAGCCATAGGCCCCCAGTCACAAACCTCGGCCCGTTTCCCTGGCAAACAAAAGTAAGCTGCCCCGCTTCTGGATGGCAGATTGCAGGAGCTATTTAGTACTATCAAACCAGCCCAACTTGGCACTGGTGCCACCTTGGGTCTGGGAACCATGCTGCGTATCGCAGATTCTAAGGCGCCAGTCGGCCACTCCCAGCCACAAGACCCCAAACACAAACAACGGCGCTTTTCTCTGGCAAACAAAACTCAACTGCCCCTCTTCTGGATGGCAAATTGCAGGTCGCACTTGGTACTATCAAACCAGCACGACTTGGCACTGGTGCCACCTTGGGTCTGGGAACCATCCTGCGTATTGTGGATTGTCAGGAGGCAGCTGGACACTCTCGGCCACAGACCCCAATCAAAAACAACGGCCCGTTTCACAGGCAAACAAAACTCAGCTGCCCCGCTTCTGGATGGGAGATTGCAGGAGGCACTTGACACTGTGAAACCAGCCCCACTTGGCACTGGTGCCACCTTGGGTCTGGGAACCATGCTGCGTATCATGGATTTTCAGGAGCCAGCCGGCCACTCCCAGCCATAGGCCCCCAAACAAAAACCACAGCCTTTTTCTCTGGCAAACAAAATTCAGCTGCCCCGCTTCTGGATGGCAGATTGCAGGAGCCACTTGGGACTATCACACCAGCACAACATGGCACTGGTGCCACCTTGGATCTGGGAATCATCCTTCCTATCGTGGATTTTCAGGGGCCAGCCGGTCACTCTCAGCCATAGGCCCCAAACACAAACCACGGCCCTTTTCTCTGGAAAACAAAACTCAACTGCCCCTCTTCTGGATGGCAGATTGCAGGAGCCACTGGGTACTATGAAACCAGCCCTACTTGGCACTGGTGCCACCTTGGGTCTGGGAACCATGCTGCGTATCATGGATTTTCAGGAGCCAGCCGTCCACTGCCAGCCACAGGCCCCGAAACACAAACAACAGCCTTTTTCTCTGGCAAACAAAATTCAGCTGCCCCGCTTCTGGATGGCAGATTGCAGGAACCACTTGGTACTAACAAACCAGCCCGACTTGGCACTGGTGCCACCTTGGGTCTGGGAACCATCCTGCGTATCGTGGATTCTAAGGAGCCAGCTGGCCACTCCCAGCCACAGGCCCCAAAACACACACAACGGCGCTTTTCCCTGGAAAACAAAACTCGCCTGCCAACTTTTTGATGGCAGATTGCAGGAGCCACTTGGTACTATCAAACCAGCCCAACTTGCCACTGGTGCCACCATGGGTCTGGTCACCATCCTGCCTATCGTAGCTTTTCAGGAGCCAGCCGGTCACTCCCTGCCATATGCCCCGAGACACAAAGCTCGGCCCGTTTCCCTGGCAAACAAAAGTAAGCTGCCCCGCTTCTGGATGGCAGATTGCAGGAGCCACTTGGTACTATCAAACCAGCCCGACTTGGCACTGGTACCACCTTGGGTCTGGGAACCATCCTGCCTATCGTGGATTTTAAGGAGCCAGCCGGCTACTCCCCGCCACAGGCCCCCAACAAAAACCACGGCCCTTTTTTCTCGCAAACAAAACTTAGCTGCCTCACTTCTGGATGGCAGATTGCAGGAGTCACTTGGTGTAATCAAACCAGCCCGACTTGGCACTGGTGCCACCTTGGGTCTGGGAACCATCCTGCGTATCGTGGATTCTAAGGAGCCAGCCGGCCACTCCCAGCCACAGGCCCCCAAACAAAATCAACGGCGCTGTTCCCTGGAAAACAAAACACGCCTGCCAACTTTTTGATGGAGTTTGCAGGAGCCACTTGGTACTATCAAACCAGCCCAACTTGGCACTGGTGCCACCATGGGTCTGGTAAACATCCTGCGTATCGTGGATTCTTAGGAGCCAGCCGGCCACTCCTAGCCACAGGCCCCCAAACAAAAACCTAGGCCTATTTCTCTGGCAAACAAAAGTAAGCTGCCCCGCTTCTGGATGGCAGATTGCAGGAGACACTTGGGACTATCAAACCAGCCCAACTTGGCACTGGTGCCACCTTGGATCTGGGAACCATGCTGCGTATCGTGGATTTTCAGGGGCCAGCCGGCCACTCTCAGCCATATGTCCCCAAACAGAAACTTCGGCCCGTTTCTCTGGCAAACAAAACTCAACTGCCCCTCTTCTGGATGGCAAATTGCAAGATGAACTTGATACTAAAACCGCAGGCCGACTTGGTAGTGGTGACACCTTGGGCCTGGGAACCATCATGCGTATCGAGCATTTTAAGGAGCCAGCCGGCCACTCCCAGCAATATGCCCCCAAAAACAATCCACGGAATTTTTCTCTGGCAAACAAAAATCAGCTGCCCCGCTTCTGGATGGCAGATTGCAGGAGCCACTTTGACCCATCAAACCAGCCCGACTTGGCACTGGTGCCACCTTGCATCCTGGAACCATGCTGCCTAGCGTGGATTTTCAGGGGCCAGCCGGCCACTCTCAGCTATATGCCCCCAAACAAAACCCAGGGCCCGTTTCCCTGGCAAACAAAAGTAAGCTGCCCCGCTTCTGGATGGCAGATTGCAGGAACCACTTGGTAGTATCAAACCAGCCCGACTTGGCACTGGTGCCACCTTGGGTCTGGGAACCATCCTGCGTATCGTGGATTCTAAGGAGCCAGCCGGCCACTCCCAGCCACAGGCCCCCAAATACAAACAACGGCGCTTTTCCCTGGAAAACAAAACTCGCCTGCCAACTTTTTGATGGCAGATTGCAGGAGCAACTTGGTACTATCAAACCAGCCCAACTTGGCACTGGTGCCACCATGGGTCTGGTAACCATCCTGCCTATTGTAGCTTTCCAGGAGCCAGCCGGTCACTCCCAGCCATAGGCCCCCAGTCACAAACCTCGGCCCGTTTCCCTGGGAAACAAAAGTAAGCTGCCCCGCTTCTGGATGGCAGATTGCAGGAGCCACTTGGTACTATCAAACCAGCCCAACTTGGCACTGGTGCCACCTTGGGTCTGGGAACCATGCTGCGTATCGCAGATTCTAAGGCGCCAGTCGGCCACTCCCAGCCACAAGACCCCAAACACAAACAACGGCGCTTTTCTCTGGCAAACAAAACTCAACTGCCCCTCTTCTGGATGGCAAATTGCAGGTCGCACTTGGTACTATCAAACCAGCACGACTTGGCACTGGTGCCACCTTGGGTCTGGGAACCATCCTGCGTATTGTGGATTGTCAGGAGGCAGCTGGACACTCTCGGCCACAGACCCCAATCAAAAACAACGGCCCGTTTCACAGGCAAACAAAACTCAGCTGCCCCGCTTCTGGATGGGAGATTGCAGGAGGCACTTGACACTGTGAAACCAGCCCCACTTGGCACTGGTGCCACCTTGGGTCTGGGAACCATGCTGCGTATCATGGATTTTCAGGAGCCAGCCGGCCACTCCCAGCCATAGGCCCCCAAACAAAAACCACAGCCTTTTTCTCTGGCAAACAAAATTCAGCTGCCCCGCTTCTGGATGGCAGATTGCAGGAGCCACTTGGGACTATCACACCAGCACAACATGGCACTGGTGCCACCTTGGATCTGGGAATCATCCTTCCTATCGTGGATTTTCAGGGGCCAGCCGGTCACTCTCAGCCATAGGCCCCAAACACAAACCACGGCCCTTTTCTCTGGAAAACAAAACTCAACTGCCCCTCTTCTGGATGGCAGATTGCAGGAGCCACTGGGTACTATGAAACCAGCCCTACTTGGCACTGGTGCCACCATGGGTCTGGGAACCATGCTGCGTATCATGGATTTTCAGGAGCCAGCCGTCCACTGCCAGCCACAGGCCCCGAAACACAAACAACAGCCTTTTTCTCTGGCAAACAAAATTCAGCTGCCCCGCTTCTGGATGGCAGATTGCAGGAACCACTTGGTACTAACAAACCAGCCCGACTTGGCACTGGTGCCACCTTGGGTCTGGGAACCATCCTGCGTATCGTGGATTCTAAGGAGCCAGCTGGCCACTCCCAGCCACAGGCCCCAAAACACACACAACGGCGCTTTTCCCTGGAAAACAAAACTCGCCTGCCAACTTTTTGATGGCAGATTGCAGGAGCCACTTGGTACTATCAAACCAGCCCAACTTGCCACTGGTGCCACCATGGGTCTGGTCACCATCCTGCCTATCGTAGCTTTTCAGGAGCCAGCCGGTCACTCCCTGCCATATGCCCCGAGACACAAAGCTCGGCCCGTTTCCCTGGCAAACAAAAGTAAGCTGCCCCGCTTCTGGATGGCAGATTGCAGGAGCCACTTGGTACTATCAAACCAGCCCGACTTGGCACTGGTACCACCTTGGGTCTGGGAACCATCCTGCCTATCGTGGATTTTAAGGAGCCAGCCGGCTACTCCCCGCCACAGGCCCCCAACAAAAACCACGGCCCTTTTTTCTGGCAAACAAAACTTAGCTGCCTCACTTATGGATGGCAGATTGCAGGAGCCACTTGGTGTAATCAAACCAGCCCGACTTGGCACTGGTGTCACCTTGGGTCTGGGAACCATCCTGCGTATCGTGGATTCTAAGGAGCCAGCCGGCCACTCCCAGCCACAGGCCCCCAAACAAAATCAACGGCGCTGTTCCCTGGAAAACAAAACACGCCTGCCAACTTTTTGATGGAGTTTGCAGGAGCCACTTGGTACTATCAAACCAGCCCAACTTGGCACTGGTGCCACCATGGGTCTGGTAAACATCCTGCGTATCGTGGATTCTTAGGAGCCAGCAGGCCACTCCTAGCCACAGGCCCCCAAACAAAAACCTAGGCCTATTTCTCTGGCAAACAAAAGTAAGCTGCCCCGCTTCTGGATGGCAGATTGCAGGAGCCACTTGGGACTATCAAACCAGCCCAACTTGGCACTGGTGCCACCTTGGTTCTGGGAACCATGTTGTGTATCGTGGATTTTCAGAGGCCAGCCGGCCACTCTCAGCCATATGTCCCCAAACAGAAACCTCGGCCCGTTTCTCTGGCAAACAAAACTCAACTGCCCCTCTTCTGGATGGCAAATTGCAGGATGAACTTGATACTAAAACCGCAGGCCGACTTGGTAGTGGTGACACCTTGGACCTGGGAACCATCATGCGTATCGAGCATTTTAAGGAGCCAGCCGGCCACTCCCAGCAATATGCCCCCAAAAACAATCCACGGAATTTTTCTCTGGCAAACAAAAATCAGCTGCCCCGCTTCTGGATGGCAGATTGCAGGAGCCACTTTGCACCATCAAACCAGCCCGACTTGGCACTGGTGCCACCTTGCATCTGGGAACCATGCTGCCTAGCGTGGATTTTCAGGGGCCAGCGGGCCGCTCTCAGCTATATGCCCCCAAACAAAACCCACGGCCCGTTTCCCTGGCAAACAAAAGTAAGCTGCCCTGCTTCTGGATGGCAGATTGCAGGAACCACTTGGTAGTATCAAACCAGCCCGACTTGGCACTGGTGCCACCTTGGGTCTGGGAACCATCCTGCGTATCGTGGATTCTAAGGAGCCAGCCGGCCACTCCCAGCCACAGGCCCCCAAACACAAACAACGGCGCTTTTCCCTGGAAAACAAAACTCGCCTGCCAAGTTTTTGATGGCAGATTGCAGGAGCAACTTGGTACTATCAAACCAGCCCAACTTGGCACTGGTGCCACCATGGGTCTGGTCACCATCCTGCCTATTGTAGCTTTCCAGGAGCCAGCCGGTCACTCCCAGCCATAGGCCCCCAAACACAAACCTCGGCCCGTTTCCCTGGCAAACAAAAGTAAGCTGCCCCGCTTCTGGATGGCAGATTGCAGGAGCCACTTGGTACTATCAAACCAGCCCAACTTGGAACTGGTGCCACCTTGGGTCTGGGAACCATGCTGCGTATCGCAGATTCTAAGGCGCCAGTCGGCCACTCCCAGCCACAAGCCCCCAAACACAAACAACGGCGCTTTTCTCTGGCAAACAAAACTCAACTGCCCCTCTTCTGGATGGCAAATTGCAGGACGCACTTGGTACTATAAAAACAGCCCGACTTGGCACTGGTGCCACCTTGGGTCTGGGAACCATCCTGCGTATCGATCTTTTTAATGAGACAGCCGGCCACTCCCAGCCATATGCCCCCAAACACAACCCACGGCCCTTTCCTCTGGCAAACAAAACTCAGCTGCACCGCTTCTGGATGGCAGATTGCAGGAGCCACTTGGTACTATCAAACCAGCAAGACTTGGCACTGGTGCCACCTTGGGTCTGGGAACCATCCTGCATATTGTGGATTGTCAGGAGCCAGCTGAACATTCTCGGCCACAGACCCCAATCAAAAACAACGGCCCGTTTCACAGGCAAACAAAACTCAGCTGCCCCGCTTCTGGATGGGAGATTGCAGGAGGCACTTGACACTGTGAAACCAGCCCCACTTGGCACTGGTGCCACCTTGGGTCTGGGAACCATGCTGCGTATCATGGATTTTCAGGAGCCAGCCGGCCACTCCCAGCCATAGGCCCCCAAACAAAAACCACAGCCTTTTTCTCTGGCAAACAAAATTCAGCTGCCCCACTTCTGGATGGCAGATTGCAGGAGCCACTTGGGACTATCACACCAGCACAACATGGCACTGCTGCCACCTTGGATCTGGGAACCATCCTTCCTATCGTGGATTTTCAGGGGCCAGCCGGTCACTCTCAGGCATAGGCCCCAAACTCAAACCACGGCCCTTTTCTCTGGAAAACAAAACTCAACTGCCCCTCTTCTGGATGGCAGATTGCAGGAGCCACTGGGTACTATGAAACTAGCCCTACTTGGCACTGGTGCCACCTTGGGTCTGGGAACCATGCTGCGTATCATGGATTTTCAGGAGCCAGCCGTCCACTGCCAGCCACAGGCCCCGAAACACAAACAACAGCCTTTTTCTCTGGCAAACAAAATTCAGCTGCCCCGCTTCTGGATGGCAGATTGCAGGAACCACTTGGTACTAACAAACCAGCCCGACTTGGCACTGGTGCCACCTTGAGTCTGGGAACCATCCTGCGTATCGTGGATTCTAAGGAGCCAGCTGGCCACTCCCAGCCACAGGCCCCAAAATACACACAACGGCGCTTTTCCCTGGAAAACAAAACTCGCCTGCCAACTTTTTGATGGCAGATTGCAGGAGCCACTTGGTACTATCAAACCAGCCCAACTTGGCACTGGTGCCACCATGGGTCTGGTCACCATCCTGCCTATCGTAGCTTTTCAGGAGCCAGCCGGTCACTCCCAGCCATAGGCCCCCAGAAAAAAACCTCGGTCCGTTTCCCTGGAAAACAAAAGTAAGCTGCCCCGCTTCTGGATGGCAGATTGCAGGAGCCACTTGGTGCTATCAAACCAGCCCGACTTGGCACTGGTGCCACCTTGGGTCTGGGAACCATCCTGCGTATCCTGTGTTCTAAGGAGCCAGCCGGCCACTCCCAGCCACAGGCCCCCAAACAGAAACAACGGCGCTTTTCCCTGGAAAACAAAACTGACCTGCCAAGTTTTTGATGGCAGATTGCAGGAGACACTTGGTACTATCAAACCAGCCCAACTTGGCACTGGTGCCACCATGGGTCTGGTCACCATCCTGCCTATCGTAGCTTTTCAGGAGCCAGCCGGTCACTCCCAGCCATAGGTCCCCAGACAAAAAGCTCGGCCCGTTTCCCTGGCAAACAAAAGTAAGCTGCCCCGCTTCTGGATGGCAGATTGCAGGAGCCACTTGGTACAATCAAACCAGCCCAACTTGACACTGGTGCCACCTTGGCTCTGGGAACCATGCTGCGTAACCCGGATTGTAAGACGACAGGCAGCCACTGCCAGCCACAGGCCTCCAAACAAAATCAACGGCGCTTTTCCCTGGAAAACAAAACTCGCCTGACAACTTTTAGATGGCAGATTGCAGGAGCCAGTTGGTACCATCAAACCAGCCCAACTTGGCACTGGTGCCACCTTGGGTCTGGGAACCATCCTGCCTATTGTTGCTTTTCAGGAGCCAGCCGGTCACTTCTAGCCCTAGGCCCCCAGTCATAAACCTCGGCCCGTTTCCCTGGCACACAAATGTAAGCTACCCCGCTTCAGGATAGCAGATTGCAGGAGCCACTTTTCACCATCAAACCAGCCCGACGTGGCACTGGTGCCACCTTGGGTCTGGGAACCATCCTGCGTATCGTGTGTTCTAAGGAGCCAGCCGGCCACTCCCACCAACAGTCCCCCAAACACAAACAACGGCGCTTTTCCCTGGAAAACAAAACTGGCCTGCCAACTTTTTGATGGCAGATTGCAGGAGCCACTTGGTACTATCAAACCAGCCCAACTTGGCACTGGTGCCACCATGGGTCTGGTCACCATCCTGCCTATCGTAGCTTTTCAGGAGCCAGGCGGTCACTCCCAGCCATAGGCCCCCAGACACAAACCTCGGCCCGTTTCCCTGGCAAACAAAAGTAAGCTGCCCCGCTTCTGCATGGCAGATTGCAGGTGCTATTTAGTACTATCAAACCAGCCCAACTTGGCACTGGTGCCACCTCTGGTCTGGGAACCATCCTGCCTATCGTGGATTTTCAGGGGCCAGACGGCCACTATCAGCCATATGCCCCCAAAAACAAACCACGGCCCTTTTCTCTGGTAAACAAAACTCAACTGCCCCTCTTCTGGATGGCAAATTTTAGGACGCACTTTGTACTACGAAAACCGCCCGACTTGGCACTGGTGCCACCTTGGGTCAGGGAACCATCCTGCCTATCGTAGCTTTTCAGGAGCCAGCCGGTCACTCCCAGCCATAGGTCCCCAGACAAATACCTCGGCCCGTTTCCCTGGCAAACAAAAGTAAGCTGCCCCGCTTCTGGATGGCAGATTGCAGGAGCCACTTGGTACTATCAAACCAGCCCAACTTGACACTGGTGCCACCTTGGGTCTGGGAACCATCCTGCCTATCGTGGATTTTAAGGAGCCATCCGGCTACTCCCAGCCACAGGCCCCCAACAAAAACCACGGCCCTTTTTTTTCGCAAACAAAACTTAGCTGCCTCACTTCTGGATGGCAGATTGCAGGAGTCACTTGGTGTAATCAAACCAGCCCGACTTGGCACTGGTGCCACCTTGGGTCTGGGAACCATCCTGCGTATCGTGGATTCTAAGGAGCCAGCCGGCCACTCCCAGCCACAGGCCCCCAAACAAAATCAACGGCGCTGTTCCCTGGAAAACAAAACACGCCTGCCAACTTTTTGATGGAGTTTGCAGGAGCCACTTGGTACTATCAAACCAGCCCAACTTGGCACTGGTGCCACCATGGGTCTGGTAAACATCCTGCGTATCGTGGATTCTTAGGAGCCAGCCGGCCACTCCTAGCCACAGGCCCCCAAACAAAAACCTAGGCCTATTTCTCTGGCAAACAAAAGTAAGCTGCCCCGCTTCTGGATGGCAGATTGCAGGAGACACTTGGGACTATCAAACCAGCCCAACTTGGCACTGGTGCCACCTTGGATCTGGGAACCATGCTGTGTATCGTGGATTTTCAGGGGCCAGCCGGCCACTCTCAGCCATATGCCCCCAAACAGAAACCTCGGCCCGTTTCTCTGGCAAACAAAACTCAACTGCCCCTCTTCTGGATGGCAAATTGCAAGATGAACTTGATACTAAAACCGCAGGCCGACTTGGTAGTGGTGACACCTTGGGCCTGGGAACCATCATGCGTATCGAGCATTTTAAGTAGCCAGCCGGCCACTCCCAGCAATATGCCCCCAAAAACAATCCACGGAATTTTTCTCTGGCAAACAAAAATCAGCTGCCCCGCTTCTGGATGGCAGATTGCAGGAGCCACTTTGACCCATCAAACCAGCCCGACTTGGCACTGGTGCCACCTTGCATCCTGGAACCATGCTGCCTAGCGTGGATTTTCAGGGGCCAGCCGGCCACTCTCAGCTATATGCCCCCAAACAAAACCCACGGCCCGTTTCCCTGGCAAACAAAAGTAAGCTGCCCCGCTTCTGGATGGCAGATTGCAGGAACCACTTGGTAGTATCAAACCAGCCCGACTTGGCACTGGTGCCACCTTGGGTCTGGGAACCATCCTGCGTATCGTGGATTCTAAGGAGCCAGCCGGCCACTCCCAGCCACAGGCCCCCAAATACAAACAACGGCGCTTTTCCCTGGAAAACAAAACTCGCCTGCCAACTTTTTGATGGCAGATTGCAGGAGCAACTTGGTACTATCAAACCAGCCCAACTTGGCACTGGTGCCACCATGGGTCTGGTAACCATCCTGCCTATTGTAGCTTTCCAGGAGCCAGCCGGTCACTCCCAGCCATAGGCCCCCAGTCACAAACCTCGGCCCGTTTCCCTGGCAAACAAAAGTAAGCTGCCCCGCTTCTGGATGGCAGATTGCAGGAGCTATTTAGTACTATCAAACCAGCCCAACTTGGCACTGGTGCCACCTTGGGTCTGGGAACCATGCTGCGTATCGCAGATTCTAAGGCGCCAGTCGGCCACTCCCAGCCACAAGACCCCAAACACAAACAACGGCGCTTTTCTCTGGCAAACAAAACTCAACTGCCCCTCTTCTGGATGGCAAATTGCAGGTCGCACTTGGTACTATCAAACCAGCACGACTTGGCACTGGTGCCACCTTGGGTCTGGGAACCATCCTGCGTATTGTGGATTGTCAGGAGGCAGCTGGACACTCTCGGCCACAGACCCCAATCAAAAACAACGGCCCGTTTCACAGGCAAACAAAACTCAGCTGCCCCGCTTCTGGATGGGAGATTGCAGGAGGCACTTGACACTGTGAAACCAGCCCCACTTGGCACTGGTGCCACCTTGGGTCTGGGAACCATGCTGCGTATCATGGATTTTCAGGAGCCAGCCGGCCACTCCCAGCCATAGGCCCCCAAACAAAAACCACAGCCTTTTTCTCTGGCAAACAAAATTCAGCTGCCCCGCTTCTGGATGGCAGATTGCAGGAGCCACTTGGGACTATCACACCAGCACAACATGGCACTGGTGCCACCTTGGATCTGGGAATCATCCTTCCTATCGTGGATTTTCAGGGGCCAGCCGGTCACTCTCAGCCATAGGCCCCAAACACAAACCACGGCCCTTTTCTCTGGAAAACAAAACTCAACTGCCCCTCTTCTGGATGGCAGATTGCAGGAGCCACTGGGTACTATGAAACCAGCCCTACTTGGCACTGGTGCCACCTTGGGTCTGGGAACCATGCTGCGTATCATGGATTTTCAGGAGCCAGCCGTCCACTGCCAGCCACAGGCCCCGAAACACAAACAACAGCCTTTTTCTCTGGCAAACAAAATTCAGCTGCCCCGCTTCTGGATGGCAGATTGCAGGAACCACTTGGTACTAACAAACCAGCCCGACTTGGCACTGGTGCCACCTTGGGTCTGGGAACCATCCTGCGTATCGTGGATTCTAAGGAGCCAGCTGGCCACTCCCAGCCACAGGCCCCAAAACACACACAACGGCGCTTTTCCCTGGAAAACAAAACTCGCCTGCCAACTTTTTGATGGCAGATTGCAGGAGCCACTTGGTACTATCAAACCAGCCCAACTTGCCACTGGTGCCACCATGGGTCTGGTCACCATCCTGCGTATCGTGGATTCTAAGGAGCCAGCCGGTCACTCCCTGCCATAGGCCCCGAGACACAAAGCTCGGCCCGTTTCCCTGGCAAACAAAAGTAAGCTGCCCCGCTTCTGGATGGCAGATTGCAGGAGCCACTTGGTACTATCAAACCAGCCCGACTTGGCACTGGTACCACCTTGGGTCTGGGAACCATCCTGCCTATCGTGGATTTTAAGGAGCCAGCCGGCTACTCCCCGCCACAGGCCCCCAACAAAAACCACGGCCCTTTTTTCTCGCAAACAAAACTTAGCTGCCTCACTTCTGGATGGCAGATTGCAGGAGTCACTTGGTGTAATCAAACCAGCCCGACTTGGCACTGGTGCCACCTTGGGTCTGGGAACCATCCTGCGTATCGTGGATTCTAAGGAGCCAGCCGGCCACTCCCAGCCACAGGCCCCCAAACAAAATCAACGGCGCTGTTCCCTGGAAAACAAAACACGCCTGCCAACTTTTTGATGGAGTTTGCAGGAGCCACTTGGTACTATCAAACCAGCCCAACTTGGCACTGGTGCCACCTTGGGTCTGGTAAACATCCTGCGTATCGTGGATTCTTAGGAGCCAGCCGGCCACTCCTAGCCACAGGCCCCCAGACAAAAACCTAGGCCTATTTCTCTGGCAAACAAAAGTAAGCTGCCCCGCTTCTGGATGGCAGATTGCAGGAGACACTTGGGACTATCAAACCAGCCCAACTTGGCACTGGTGCCACCTTGGATCTGGGAACCATGCTGTGTATCGTGGATTTTCAGGGGCCAGCCGGCCACTCTCAGCCATATGCCCCCAAACAGAAACCTCGGCCCGTTTCTCTGGCAAACAAAACTCAACTGCCCCTCTTCTGGATGGCAAATTGCAAGATGAACTTGATACTAAAACCGCAGGCCGACTTGGTAGTGGTGACACCTTGGGCCTGGGAACCATCATGCGTATCGAGCATTTTAAGGAGCCAGCCGGCCACTCCCAGCAATATGCCCCCAAAAACAATCCACGGAATTTTTCTCTGGCAAACAAAAATCAGCTGCCCCGCTTCTGGATGGCAGATTGCAGGAGCCACTTTGACCCATCAAACCAGCCCGACTTGGCACTGGTGCCACCTTGCATCCTGGAACCATGCTGCCTAGCGTGGATTTTCAGGGGCCAGCCGGCCACTCTCAGCTATATGCCCCCAAACAAAACCCACGGCCCGTTTCCCTGGCAAACAAAAGTAAGCTGCCCCGCTTCTGGATGGCAGATTGCAGGAACCACTTGGTAGTATCAAACCAGCCCGACTTGGCACTGGTGCCACCTTGGGTCTGGGAACCATCCTGCGTATCGTGGATTCTAAGGAGCCAGCCGGCCACTCCCAGCCACAGGCCCCCAAACACAAACAACGGCGCTTTTCCCTGGAAAACAAAACTCGCCTGCCAACTTTTTGATGGCAGATTGCAGGAGCAACTTGGTACTATCAAACCAGCCCAACTTGGCACTGGTGCCACCATGGGTCTGGTCACCATCCTGCCTATTGTAGCTTTCCAGGAGCCAGCCGGTCACTCCCAGCCATAGGCCCCCAGTCACAAACCTCGGCCCGTTTCCCTGGCAAACAAAAGTAAGCTGCCCCGCTTCTGGATGGCAGATTGCAGGAGCCACTTGGTACTATCAAACCAGCCCAACTTGGCACTGGTGCCACCTTGGGTCTGGGAACCATGCTGCGTATCGCAGATTCTAAGGCGCCAGTCGGCCACTCCCAGCCACAAGACCCCAAACACAAACAACGGCGCTTTTCTCTGGCAAACAAAACTCAACTGCCCCTCTTCTGGATGGCAAATTGCAGGTCGCACTTGGTACTATCAAACCAGCACGACTTGGCACTGGTGCCACCTTGGGTCTGGGAACCATGCTGCGTATTGTGGATTGTCAGGAGGCAGCTGGACACTCTCGGCCACAGACCCCAATCAAAAACAACGGCCCGTTTCACAGGCAAACAAAACTCAGCTACCCCGCTTCTGGATGGGAGATTGCAGGAGGCACTTGACACTGTGAAACCAGCCCCACTTGGCACTGGTGCCACCTTGGGTCTGGGAACCATGCTGCGTATCATGGATTTTCAGGAGCCAGCCGGCCACTCCCAGCCATAGGCCCCCAAACAAAAACCACAGCCTTTTTCTCTGGCAAACAAAATTCAGCTGCCCCGCTTCTGGATGGCAGATTGCAGGAGCCACTTGGGACTATCACACCAGCACAACATGGCACTGGTGCCACCTTGGATCTGGGAATCATCCTTCCTATCGTGGATTTTCAGGGGCCAGCCGGTCACTCTCAGCCATAGGCCCCAAACACAAACCACGGCCCTTTTCTCTGGAAAACAAAACTCAACTGCCCCTCTTCTGGATGGCAGATTGCAGGAGCCACTGGGTACTATGAAACCAGCCCTACTTGGCACTGGCGCCACCTTGGGTCTGGGAACCATGCTGCGTATCATGGATTTTCAGGAGCCAGCCGTCCACTGCCAGCCACAGGCCCCAAAACACACACAACGGCGCTTTTCCCTGGAAAACAAAACTCGCCTGCCAACTTTTTGATGGCAGATTGCCGGAGCCACTTGGTACTATCAAACCAGCCCAACTTGCCACTGGTGCCACCATGGGTCTGGTCACCATCCTGCCTATCGTAGCTTTTCAGGAGCCAGCCGGTCACTCCCTGCCATAGGCCCCGAGACACAAAGCTCGGCCCGTTTCCCTGGCAAACAAAAGTAAGCTGCCCCGCTTCTGGATGGCAGATTGCAGGAGCCACTTGGTACTATCAAACCAGCCCGACTTGGCACTGGTACCACCTTGGGTCTGGGAACCATCCTGCCTATCGTGGATTTTAAGGAGCCAGCCGGCTACTCCCCGCCACAGGCCCCCAACAAAAACCACGGCCCTTTTTTCTGGCAAACAAAACTTAGCTGCCTCACTTATGGATGGCAGATTGCAGGAGCCACTTGGTGTAATCAAACCAGCCCGACTTGGCACTGGTGTCACCTTGGGTCTGGGAACCATCCTGCGTATCGTGGATTCTAAGGAGCCAGCCGGCCACTCCCAGCCACAGGCCCCCAAACAAAATCAACGGCGCTGTTCCCTGGAAAACAAAACACGCCTGCCAACTTTTTGATGGAGTTTGCAGGAGCCACTTGGTACTATCAAACCAGCCCAACTTGGCACTGGTGCCACCATGGGTCTGGTAAACATCCTGCGTATCGTGGATTCTTAGGAGCCAGCAGGCCACTCCTAGCCACAGGCCCCCAAACAAAAACCTAGGCCTATTTCTCTGGCAAACAAAAGTAAGCTGCCCCGCTTCTGGATGGCAGATTGCAGGAGCCACTTGGGACTATCAAACCAGCCCAACTTGGCACTGGTGCCACCTTGGATCTGGGAACCATGTTGTGTATCGTGGATTTTCAGAGGCCAGCCGGCCACTCTCAGCCATATGTCCCCAAACAGAAACCTCGGCCCGTTTCTCTGGCAAACAAAACTCAACTGCCCCTCTTCTGGATGGCAAATTGCAGGATGAACTTGATACTAAAACCGCAGGCCGACTTGGTAGTGGTGACACCTTGGGCCTGGGAACCATCATGCGTATCGAGCATTTTAAGGAGCCAGCCGGCCACTCCCAGCAATATGCCCCCAAAAACAATCCACGGAATTTTTCTCTGGCAAACAAAAATCAGCTGCCCCGCTTCTGGATGGCAGATTGCAGGAGCCACTTTGCACCATCAAACCAGCCCGACTTGGCACTGGTGCCACCTTGCATCTGGGAACCATGCTGCCTAGCGTGGATTTTCAGGGGCCAGCGGGCCACTCTCAGCTATATGCCCCTAAACAAAACCCACGGCCCGTTTCCCTGGCAAACAAAAGTAAGCTGCCCTGCTTCTGGATGGCAGATTGCAGGAACCACTTGGTAGTATCAAACCAGCCCGACTTGGCACTGGTGCCACCTTGGGTCTGGGAACCATCCTGCGTATCGTGGATTCTAAGGAGCCAGCCGGCCACTCCCAGCCACAGGCCCCCAAACACAAACAACGGCGCTTTTCCCTGGAAAACAAAACTCGCCTGCCAACTTTTTGATGGCAGATTGCAGGAGCAACTTGGTACTATCAAACCAGCCCAACTTGGCACTGGTGCCACCATGGGTCTGGTCACCATCCTGCCTATTGTAGCTTTCCAGGAGCCAGCCGGTCACTCCCAGCCATAGGCCCCCAAACACAAACCTCGGCCCGTTTCCCTGGCAAACAAAAGTAAGCTGCCCCGCTTCTGGATGGCAGATTGCAGGAGCCACTTGGTACTATCAAACCAGCCCAACTTGGAACTGGTGCCACCTTGGGTCTGGGAACCATGCTGCGTATCGCAGATTCTAAGGCGCCAGTCGGCCACTCCCAGCCACAAGCCCCCAAACACAAACAACGGCGCTTTTCTCTGGCAAACAAAACTCAACTGCCCCTCTTCTGGATGGCAAATTGCAGGACGCACTTGGTACTATAAAAACAGCCCGACTTGGCACTGGTGCCACCTTGGGTCTGGGAACCATCCTGCGTATCGATCTTTTTAATGAGACAGCCGGCCACTCCCAGCCATATGCCCCCAAACACAACCCACGGCCCTTTCCTCTGGCAAACAAAACTCAGCTGCACCGCTTCTGGATGGCAGATTGCAGGAGCCACTTGGTACTATCAAACCAGCAAGACTTGGCACTGGTGCCACCTTGGGTCTGGGAACCATCCTGCATATTGTGGATTGTCAGGAGCCAGCTGAACATTCTCGGCCACAGACCCCAATCAAAAACAACGGCCCGTTTCACAGGCAAACAAAACTCAGCTGCCCCGCTTCTGGATGGGAGATTGCAGGAGGCACTTGACACTGTGAAACCAGCCCCACTTGGCACTGGTGCCACCTTGGGTCTGGGAACCATGCTGCGTATCATGGATTTTCAGGAGCCAGCCGGCCACTCCCAGCCATAGGCCCCCAAACAAAAACCACAGCCTTTTTCTCTGGCAAACAAAATTCAGCTGCCCCGCTTCTGGATGGCAGATTGCAGGAGCCACTTGGGACTATCACACCAGCACAACATGGCACTGCTGCCACCTTGGATCTGGGAACCATCCTTCCTATCGTGGATTTTCAGGGGCCAGCCGGTCACTCTCAGCCATAGGCCCCAAACACAAACCACGGCCCTTTTCTCTGGAAAACAAAACTCAACTGCCCCTCTTCTGGATGGCAGATTGCAGGAGCCACTGGGTACTATGAAACTAGCCCTACTTGGCACTGGTGCCACCTTGGGTCTGGGAACCATGCTGCGTATCATGGATTTTCAGGAGCCAGCCGTCCACTGCCAGCCACAGGCCCCGAAACACAAACAACAGCCTTTTTCTCTGGCAAACAAAATTCAGCTGCCCCGCTTCTGGATGGCAGATTGCAGGAACCACTTGGTACTAACAAACCAGCCCGACTTGGCACTGGTGCCACCTTGGGTCTGGGAACCATCCTGCCTATCGTGGATTTTCAGGGGCCAGCCGGCCACTCTCAGCCATATGCCCCCAAACAGAAACCTCGGCCCGTTTCTCTGGCAAACAAAACTCAACTGCCCCTCTTCTGGATGGCAAATTGCAAGATGAACTTGATACTAAAACCGCAGGCCGACTTGGTAGTGGTGACACCTTGGGCCTGGGAACCATCATGCGTATCGAGCATTTTAAGTAGCCAGCCGGCCACTCCCAGCAATATGCCCCCAAAAACAATCCACGGAATTTTTCTCTGGCAAACAAAAATCAGCTGCCCCGCTTCTGGATGGCAGATTGCAGGAGCCACTTTGACCCATCAAACCAGCCCGACTTGGCACTGGTGCCACCTTGCATCCTGGAACCATGCTGCCTAGCGTGGATTTTCAGGGGCCAGCCGGCCACTCTCAGCTATATGCCCCCAAACAAAACCCAGGGCCCGTTTCCCTGGCAAACAAAAGTAAGCTGCCCCGCTTCTGGATGGCAGATTGCAGGAACCACTTGGTAGTATCAAACCAGCCCGACTTGGCACTGGTGCCACCTTGGGTCTGGGAACCATCCTGCGTATCGTGGATTCTAAGGAGCCAGCCGGCCACTCCCAGCCACAGGCCCCCAAATACAAACAACGGCGCTTTTCCCTGGAAAACAAAACTCGCCTGCCAACTTTTTGATGGCAGATTGCAGGAGCAACTTGGTACTATCAAACCAGCCCAACTTGGCACTGGTGCCACCATGGGTCTGGTAACCATCCTGCCTATTGTAGCTTTCCAGGAGCCAGCCGGTCACTCCCAGCCATAGGCCCCCAGTCACAAACCTCGGCCCGTTTCCCTGGCAAACAAAAGTAAGCTGCCCCGCTTCTGGATGGCAGATTGCAGGAGCCACTTGGTACTATCAAACCAGCCCAACTTGGCACTGGTGCCACCTTGGGTCTGGGAACCATGCTGCGTATCGCAGATTCTAAGGCGCCAGTCGGCCACTCCCAGCCACAAGACCCCAAACACAAACAACGGCGCTTTTCTCTGGCAAACAAAACTCAACTGCCCCTCTTCTGGATGGCAAATTGCAGGTCGCACTTGGTACTATCAAACCAGCACGACTTGGCACTGGTGCCACCTTGGGTCTGGGAACCATCCTGCGTATTGTGGATTGTCAGGAGGCAGCTGGACACTCTCGGCCACAGACCCCAATCAAAAACAACGGCCCGTTTCACAGGCAAACAAAACTCAGCTGCCCCGCTTCTGGATGGGAGATTGCAGGAGGCACTTGACACTGTGAAACCAGCCCCACTTGGCACTGGTGCCACCTTGGGTCTGGGAACCATGCTGCGTATCATGGATTTTCAGGAGCCAGCCGGCCACTCCCAGCCATAGGCCCCCAAACAAAAACCACAGCCTTTTTCTCTGGCAAACAAAATTCAGCTGCCCCGCTTCTGGATGGCAGATTGCAGGAGCCACTTGGGACTATCACACCAGCACAACATGGCACTGGTGCCACCTTGGATCTGGGAATCATCCTTCCTATCGTGGATTTTCAGGGGCCAGCCGGTCACTCTCAGCCATAGGCCCCAAACACAAACCACGGCCCTTTTCTCTGGAAAACAAAACTCAACTGCCCCTCTTCTGGATGGCAGATTGCAGGAGCCACTGGGTACTATGAAACCAGCCCTACTTGGCACTGGTGCCACCTTGGGTCTGGGAACCATGCTGCGTATCATGGATTTTCAGGAGCCAGCCGTCCACTGCCAGCCACAGGCCCCGAAACACAAACAACAGCCTTTTTCTCTGGCAAACAAAATTCAGCTGCCCCGCTTCTGGATGGCAGATTGCAGGAACCACTTGGTACTAACAAACCAGCCCGACTTGGCACTGGTGCCACCTTGGGTCTGGGAACCATCCTGCGTATCGTGGATTCTAAGGAGCCAGCTGGCCACTCCCAGCCACAGGCCCCAAAACACACACAACGGCGCTTTTCCCTGGAAAACAAAACTCGCCTGCCAACTTTTTGATGGAAGATTGCAGGAGCCACTTGGTACTATCAAACCAGCCCAACTTGCCACTGGTGCCACCATGGGTCTGGTCACCATCCTGCCTATCGTAGCTTTTCAGGAGCCAGCCGGTCACTCCCTGCCATAGGCCCCGAGACACAAAGCTCGGCCCGTTTCCCTGGCAAACAAAAGTAAGCTGCCCCGCTTCTGGATGGCAGATTGCAGGAGCCACTTGGTACTATCAAACCAGCCCGACTTGGCACTGGTACCACCTTGGGTCTGGGAACCATCCTGCCTATCGTGGATTTTAAGGAGCCAGCCGGCTACTCCCCGCCACAGGCCCCCAACAAAAACCACGGCCCTTTTTTCTGGCAAACAAAACTTAGCTGCCTCACTTCTGGATGGCAGATTGCAGGAACCACTTGGTGTAATCAAACCAGCCCGACTTGGCACTGGTGTCACCTTGGGTCTGGGAACCATCCTGCGTATCGTGGATTCTAAGGAGCCAGCCGGCCACTCCCAGCCACAGGCCCCCAAACAAAATCAACGGCGCTGTTCCCTGGAAAACAAAACACGCCTGCCAACTTTTTGATGGAGTTTGCAGGAGCCACTTGGTACTATCAAACCAGCCCAACTTGGCACTGGTGCCACCATGGGTCTGGTAAACATCCTGCGTATCGTGGATTCTTAGGAGCCAGCAGGCCACTCCTAGCCACAGGCCCCCAAACAAAAACCTAGGCCTATTTCTCTGGCAAACAAAAGTAAGCTGCCCCGCTTCTGGATGGCAGATTGCAGGAGACACTTGGGACTATCAAACCAGCCCAACTTGGCACTGGTGCCACCTTGGATCTGGGAACCATGTTGTGTATCGTGGATTTTCAGAGGCCAGCCGGCCACTCTCAGCCATATGTCCCCAAACAGAAACCTCGGCCCGTTTCTCTGGCAAACAAAACTCAACTGCCCCTCTTCTGGATGGCAAATTGCAGGATGAACTTGATACTAAAACCGCAGGCCGACTTGGTAGTGGTGACACCTTGGGCCTGGGAACCATCATGCGTATCGAGCATTTTAAGGAGCCAGCCGGCCACTCCCAGCAATATGCCCCCAAAAACAATCCACGGAATTTTTCTCTGGCAAACAAAAATCAGCTGCCCCGCTTCTGGATGGCAGATTGCAGGAGCCACTTTGCACCATCAAACCAGCCCGACTTGGCACTGGTGCCACCTTGCATCTGGGAACCATGCTGCCTAGCGTGGATTTTCAGGGGCCAGCGGGCCACTCTCAGCTATATGCCCCCAAACAAAACCCACGGCCCGTTTCCCTGGCAAACAAAAGTAAGCTGCCCTGCTTCTGGATGGCAGATTGCAGGAACCACTTGGTAGTATCAAACCAGCCCGACTTGGCACTGGTGCCACCTTGGGTCTGGGAACCATCCTGCGTATCGTGGATTCTAAGGAGCCAGCCGGCCACTCCCAGCCACAGGCCCCCAAACACAAACAACGGCGCTTTTCCCTGGAAAACAAAACTCAACTGCCCCTCTTCTGGATGGCAAATTGCAGGACGCACTTGGTACTATAAAAACAGCCCGACTTGGCACTGGTGCCACCTTGGGTCTGGGAACCATCCTGCGTATCGATCTTTTTAATGAGACAGCCGGCCACTCCCAGCCATATGCCCCCAAACACAACCCACGGCCCTTTCCTCTGGCAAACAAAACTCAGCTGCACCGCTTCTGGATGGCAGATTGCAGGAGCCACTTGGTACTATCAAACCAGCAAGACTTGGCACTGGTGCCACCTTGGGTCTGGGAACCATCCTGCATATTGTGGATTGTCAGGAGCCAGCTGAACATTCTCGGCCACAGACCCCAATCAAAAACAACGGCCCGTTTCACAGGCAAACAAAACTCAGCTGCCCCGCTTCTGGATGGGAGATTGCAGGAGGCACTTGACACTGTGAAACCAGCCCCACTTGGCACTGGTGCCACCTTGGGTCTGGGAACCATGCTGCGTATCATGGATTTTCAGGAGCCAGCCGGCCACTCCCAGCCATAGGCCCCCAAACAAAAACCACAGCCTTTTTCTCTGGCAAACAAAATTCAGCTGCCCCACTTCTGGATGGCAGATTGCAGGAGCCACTTGGGACTATCACACCAGCACAACATGGCACTGCTGCCACCTTGGATCTGGGAACCATCCTTCCTATCGTGGATTTTCAGGGGCCAGCCGGTCACTCTCAGCCATAGGCCCCAAACACAAACCACGGCCCTTTTCTCTGGAAAACAAAACTCAACTGCCCCTCTTCTGGATGGCAGATTGCAGGAGCCACTGGGTACTATGAAACTAGCCCTACTTGGCACTGGTGCCACCTTGGGTCTGGGAACCATGCTGCGTATCATGGATTTTCAGGAGCCAGCCGTCCACTGCCAGCCACAGGCCCCGAAACACAAACAACAGCCTTTTTCTCTGGCAAACAAAATTCAGCTGCCCCGCTTCTGGATGGCAGATTGCAGGAACCACTTGGTACTAACAAACCAGCCCGACTTGGCACTGGTGCCACCTTGGGTCTGGGAACCATCCTGCCTATCGTGGATTTTCAGGGGCCAGCCGGCCACTCTCAGCCATATGCCCCCAAACAGAAACCTCGGCCCGTTTCTCTGGCAAACAAAACTCAACTGCCCCTCTTCTGGATGGCAAATTGCAAGATGAACTTGATACTAAAACCGCAGGCCGACTTGGTAGTGGTGACACCTTGGGCCTGGGAACCATCATGCGTATCGAGCATTTTAAGGAGCCAGCCGGCCACTCCCAGCAATATGCCCCCAAAAACAATCCACGGAATTTTTCTCTGGCAAACAAAAATCAGCTGCCCCGCTTCTGGATGGCAGATTGCAGGAGCCACTTTGACCCATCAAACCAGCCCGACTTGGCACTGGTGCCACCTTGCATCCTGGAACCATGCTGCCTAGCGTGGATTTTCAGGGGCCAGCCGGCCACTCTCAGCTATATGCCCCCAAACAAAACCCAGGGCCCGTTTCCCTGGCAAACAAAAGTAAGCTGCCCCGCTTCTGGATGGCAGATTGCAGGAACCACTTGGTAGTATCAAACCAGCCCGACTTGGCACTGGTGCCACCTTGGGTCTGGGAACCATCCTGCGTATCGTGGATTCTAAGGAGCCAGCCGGCCACTCCCAGCCACAGGCCCCCAAATACAAACAACGGCGCTTTTCCCTGGAAAACAAAACTCGCCTGCCAACTTTTTGATGGCAGATTGCAGGAGCAACTTGGTACTATCAAACCAGCCCAACTTGGCACTGGTGCCACCATGGGTCTGGTAACCATCCTGCCTATTGTAGCTTTCCAGGAGCCAGCCGGTCACTCCCAGCCATAGGCCCCCAGTCACAAACCTCGGCCCGTTTCCCTGGCAAACAAAAGTAAGCTGCCCCGCTTCTGGATGGCAGATTGCAGGAGCCACTTGGTACTATCAAACCAGCCCAACTTGGCACTGGTGCCACCTTGGGTCTGGGAACCATGCTGCGTATCGCAGATTCTAAGGCGCCAGTCGGCCACTCCCAGCCACAAGACCCCAAACACAAACAACGGCGCTTTTCTCTGGCAAACAAAACTCAACTGCCCCTCTTCTGGATGGCAAATTGCAGGTCGCACTTGGTACTATCAAACCAGCACGACTTGGCACTGGTGCCACCTTGGGTCTGGGAACCATGCTGCGTATTGTGGATTGTCAGGAGGCAGCTGGACACTCTCGGCCACAGACCCCAATCAAAAACAACGGCCCGTTTCACAGGCAAACAAAACTCAGCTGCCCCGCTTCTGGATGGAAGATTGCAGGAGGCACTTGACACTGTGAAACCAGCCCCACTTGGCACTGGTGCCACCTTGGGTCTGGGAACCATGCTGCGTATCATGGATTTTCAGGAGCCAGCCGGCCACTCCCAGCCATAGGCCCCCAAACAAAAACCACAGCCTTTTTCTCTGGCAAACAAAATTCAGCTGCCCCGCTTCTGGATGGCAGATTGCAGGAGCCACTTGGGACTATCACACCAGCACAACATGGCACTGGTGCCACCTTGGATCTGGGAATCATCCTTCCTATCGTGGATTTTCAGGGGCCAGCCGGTCACTCTCAGCCATAGGCCCCAAACACAAACCACGGCCCTTTTCTCTGGAAAACAAAACTCAACTGCCCCTCTTCTGGATGGCAGATTGCAGGAGCCACTGGGTACTATGAAACCAGCCCTACTTGGCACTGGTGCCACCTTGGGTCTGGGAACCATGCTGCGTATCATGGATTTTCAGGAGCCAGCCGTCCACTGCCAGCCACAGGCCCCGAAACACAAACAACAGCCTTTTTCTCTGGCAAACAAAATTCAGCTGCCCCGCTTCTGGATGGCAGATTGCAGGAACCACTTGGTACTAACAAACCAGCCCGACTTGGCACTGGTGCCACCTTGGGTCTGGGAACCATCCTGCGTATCGTGGATTCTAAGGAGCCAGCTGGCCACTCCCAGCCACAGGCCCCAAAACACACACAACGGCGCTTTTCCCTGGAAAACAAAACTCGCCTGCCAACTTTTTGATGGCAGATTGCAGGAGCCACTTGGTACTATCAAACCAGCCCAACTTGCCACTGGTGCCACCATGGGTCTGGTCACCATCCTGCCTATCGTAGCTTTTCAGGAGCCAGCCGGTCACTCCCTGCCATAGGCCCCGAGACACAAAGCTCGGCCCGTTTCCCTGGCAAACAAAAGTAAGCTGCCCCGCTTCTGGATGGCAGATTGCAGGAGCCACTTGGTACTATCAAACCAGCCCGACTTGGCACTGGTACCACCTTGGGTCTGGGAACCATCCTGCGTATGGTGGATTCTAAGGAGCCAGCCGGCCACTCCCAGCCACAGGCCCCCAACAAAAACCACGGCCCTATTTCTGGCAAACAAAACTTAGCTGCCTCACTTCTGGATGGCAGATTGCAGGAGCCACTTGGTGTAATCAAACCAGCCCGACTTGGCACTGGTGCCACCTTGGGTCTGGGAACCATCCTGCGTATCGTGGATTCTAAGGAGCCAGCCGGCCACTCCCAGCCACAGGCCCCCAAACAAAATCAACGGCGCTGTTCCCTGGAAAACAAAACACGCCTGCCAACTTTTTGATGGAGTTTGCAGGAGCCACTTGGTACTATCAAACCAGCCCAACTTGGCACTGGTGCCACCATGGGTCTGGTAAACATCCTGCGTATCGTGGATTCTTAGGAGCCAGCAGGCCACTCCTAGCCACAGGCCTCCAAACAAAAACCTAGGCCTATTTCTCTGGCAAACAAAAGTAAGCTGCCCCGCTTCTGGATGGCAGATTGCAGGAGACACTTGGGACTATCAAACCAGCCCAACTTGGCACTGGTGCCACCTTGGATCTGGGAACCATGTTGTGTATCGTGGATTTTCAGAGGCCAGCCGGCCACTCTCAGCCATATGTCCCCAAACAGAAACCTCGGCCCGTTTCTCTGGCAAACAAAACTCAACTGCCCCTCTTCTGGATGGCAAATTGCAGGATGAACTTGATACTAAAACCGCAGGCCGACTTGGTAGTGGTGACACCTTGGGCCTGGGAACCATCATGCGTATCGAGCATTTTAAGGAGCCAGCCGGCCACTCCCAGCAATATGCCCCCAAAAACAATCCACGGAATTTTTCTCTGGCAAACAAAAATCAGCTGCCCCGCTTCTGGATGGCAGATTGCAGGAGCCACTTTGCACCATCAAACCAGCCCGACTTGGCACTGGTGCCACCTTGCATCTGGGAACCATGCTGCCTAGCGTGGATTTTCAGGGGCCAGCGGGCCACTCTCAGCTATATGCCCCCAAACAAAACCCACGGCCCGTTTCCCTGGCAAACAAAAGTAAGCTGCCCTGCTTCTGGATGGCAGATTGCAGGAACCACTTGGTAGTATCAAACCAGCCCGACTTGGCACTGGTGCCACCTTGGGTCTGGGAACCATCCTGCGTATCGTGGATTCTAAGGAGCCAGCCGGCCACTCCCAGCCACAGGCCCCCAAACACAAACAACGGCGCTTTTCCCTGGAAAACAAAACTCGCCTGCCAACTTTTTGATGGCAGATTGCAGGAGCAACTTGGTACTATCAAACCAGCCCAACTTGGCACTGGTGCCACCATGGGTCTGGTCACCATCCTGCCTATTGTAGCTTTCCAGGAGCCAGCCGGTCACTCCCAGCCATAGGCCCCCAAACACAAACCTCGGCCCGTTTCCCTGGCAAACAAAAGTAAGCTGCCCCGCTTCTGGATGGCAGATTGCAGGAGCCACTTGGTACTATCAAACCAGCCCAACTTGGAACTGGTGCCACCTTGGGTCTGGGAACCATGCTGCGTATCGCAGATTCTAAGGCGCCAGTCGGCCACTCCCAGCCACAAGCCCCCAAACACAAACAACGGCGCTTTTCTCTGGCAAACAAAACTCAACTGCCCCTCTTCTGGATGGCAAATTGCAGGACGCACTTGGTACTATCAAAACAGCCCGACTTGGCACTGGTGCCACCTTGGGTCTGGGAACCATCCTGCGTATCGATCTTTTTAATGAGACAGCCGGCCACTCCCAGCCATATGCCCCCAAACACAACCCACGGCCCTTTCCTCTGGCAAACAAAACTCAGCTGCACCGCTTCTGGATGGCAGATTGCAGGAGCCACTTGGTACTATCAAACCAGCAAGACTTGGCACTGGTGCCACCTTGGGTCTGGGAACCATCCTGCATATTGTGGATTGTCAGGAGCCAGCTGAACATTCTCGGCCACAGACCCCAATCAAAAACAACGGCCCGTTTCACAGGCAAACAAAACTCAGCTGCCCCGCTTCTGGATGGGAGATTGCAGGAGGCACTTGACACTGTGAAACCAGCCCCACTTGGCACTGGTGCCACCTTGGGTCTGGGAACCATGCTGCGTATCATGGATTTTCAGGAGCCAGCCGGCCACTCCCAGACATAGGCCCCCAAACAAAAACCACAGCCTTTTTCTCTGGCAAACAAAATTCAGCTGCCCCACTTCTGGATGGCAGATTGCAGGAGCCACTTGGGACTATCACACCAGCACAACATGGCACTGCTGCCACCTTGGATCTGGGAACCACCCTTCCTATCGTGGATTTTCAGGGGCCAGCCGGTCACTCTCAGCCATAGGCCCCAAACACAAACCACGGCCCTTTTCTCTGGAAAACAAAACTCAACTGCCCCTCTTCTGGATGGCAGATTGCAGGAGCCACTGGGTACTATGAAACTAGCCCTACTTGGCACTGGTGCCACCTTGGGTCTGGGAACCATGCTGCGTATCATGGATTTTCAGGAGCCAGCCGTCCACTGCCAGCCACAGGCCCCGAAACACAAACAACAGCCTTTTTCTCTGGCAAACAAAATTCAGCTGCCCCGCTTCTGGATGGCAGATTGCAGGAACCACTTGGTACTAACAAACCAGCCCGACTTGGCACTGGTGCCACCTTGAGTCTGGGAACCATCCTGCGTATCGTGGATTCTAAGGAGCCAGCTGGCCACTCCCAGCCACAGGCCCCAAAATACACACAACGGCGCTTTTCCCTGGAAAACAAAACTCGCCTGCCAACTTTTTGATGGCAGATTGCAGGAGCCACTTGGTACTATCAAACCAGCCCAACTTGGCACTGGTGCCACCATGGGTCTGGTCACCATCCTGCCTATCGTAGCTTTTCAGGAGCCAGCCGGTCACTCCCAGCCATAGGCCCCCAGAAAAAAACCTCGGTCCGTTTCCCTGGAAAACAAAAGTAAGCTGCCCCGCTTCTGGATGGCAGATTGCAGGAGCCACTTGGTACAATCAAACCAGCCCAACTTGACACTGGTGCCACCTTGGCTCTGGGAACCATGCTGCGTAACCCGGATTGTAAGACGACAGGCAGCCACTGCCAGCCACAGGCCTCCAAACAAAATCAACGGCGCTTTTCCCTGGAAAACAAAACTCGCCTGACAACTTTTAGATGGCAGATTGCAGGAGCCAGTTGGTACCATCAAACCAGCCCAACTTGGCACTGGTGCCACCTTGGGTCTGGGAACCATCCTGCCTATTGTTGCTTTTCAGGAGCCAGCCGGTCACTTCTAGCCCTAGGCCCCCAGTCATAAACCTCGGCCCGTTTCCCTGGCACACAAATGTAAGCTACCCCGCTTCAGGATGGCAGATTGCAGGAGCCACTTTTCACCATCAAACCAGCCCGACGTGGCACTGGTGCCACCTTGGGTCTGGGAACCATCCTGCGTATCGTGTGTTCTAAGGAGCCAGCCGGCCACTCCCACCAACAGTCCCCCAAACACAAACAACGGCGCTTTTCCCTGGAAAACAAAACTGGCCTGCCAACTTTTTGATGGCAGATTGCAGGAGCCACTTGGTACTATCAAACCAGCCCAACTTGGCACTGGTGCCACCATGGGTCTGGTCACCATCCTGCCTATCGTAGCTTTTCAGGAGCCAGGCGGTCACTCCCAGCCATAGGCCCCCAGACACAAACCTCGGCCCGTTTCCCTGGCAAACAAAAGTAAGCTGCCCCGCTTCTGCATGGCAGATTGCAGGTGCTATTTAGTACTATCAAACCAGCCCAACTTGGCACTGGTGCCACCTCTGGTCTGGGAACCATCCTGCCTATCGTGGATTTTCAGGGGCCAGACGGCCACTATCAGCCATATGCCCCCAAAAACAAACCACGGCCCTTTTCTCTGGTAAACAAAACTCAACTGCCCCTCTTCTGGATGGCAAATTTTAGGACGCACTTTGTACTACGAAAACCGCCCGACTTGGCACTGGTGCCACCTTGGGTCAGGGAACCATCCTGCCTATCGTAGCTTTTCAGGAGCCAGCCGGTCACTCCCAGCCATAGGTCCCCAGACAAATACCTCGGCCCGTTTCCCTGGCAAACAAAAGTAAGCTGCCCCGCTTCTGGATGGCAGATTGCAGGAGCCACTTGGTACTATCAAACCAGCCCAACTTGACACTGGTGCCACCTTGGCTCTGGGAACCATGCTGCGTAACCCGGATTGTAAGACGACAGGCAGCCACTGCCAGCCACAGGCCTCCAAACAAAATCAACGGCGCTTTTCCCTGGAAAACAAAACTCGCCTGACAACTTTTAGATGGCAGATTGCAGGAGCCAGTTGGTACCATCAAACCAGCCCAACTTGGCACTGGTGCCACCTTGGGTCTGGGAACCATCCTGCCTATTGTTGCTTTTCAGGAGCCAGCCGGTCACTTCTAGCCCTAGGCCCCCAGTCATAAACCTCGGCCCGTTTCCCTGGCACACAAATGTAAGCTACCCCGCTTCAGGATAGCAGATTGCAGGAGCCACTTTTCACCATCAAACCAGCCCGACGTGGCACTGGTGCCACCTTGGGTCTGGGAACCATCCTGCGTATCGTGTGTTCTAAGGAGCCAGCCGGTCACTCCCAGCCACAGTCCCCCGAACACAAACAACGGCGCTTTTCCCTGGAAAACAAAACTGGCCTGCCAACTTTTTGATGGCAGATTGCAGGAGCCACTTGGTACTATCAAACCAGCCCAACTTGGCACTGGTGCCACCATGGGTCTGGTCACCATCCTGCCTATCGTAGCTTTTCAGGAGCCAGGCGGTCACTCCCAGCCATAGGCCCCCAGACACAAACCTCGGCCCGTTTCCCTGGCAAACAAAAGTAAGCTGCCCCGCTTCTGCATGGCAGATTGCAGGTGCTATTTAGTACTATCAAACCAGCCCGACTTGGCACTGGTGCCACCTCTGGTCTGGGAACCATCCTGCCTATCGTGGATTTTCAGGCGCCAGACGGCCACTATCAGCCATATGCCCCCAAAAACAAACCACGGCCCTTTTCTCTGGTAAACAAAACTCAACTGCCCCTCTTCTGGATGGCAAATTTTAGGACGCACTTTGTACTACGAATACCGCCCGACTTGGCACTGGTGCCACCTTGGGTCAGGGAACCATCCTGCCTATCGTAGCTTTTTAAGGAGCCAGCAGGCCACGCCCAGCCATATAGCCCCAAAAACAAACCACGGACCATTTCTCTTGGAAACAAAAATCCGCAGCCCCGCGTCAGGATGGCAGATTGCAGGAGCCACTTTGCACCATCAAACCACCCCGACTTGGCACTGGTGCCATCTTGGATCTGGGAACCATCCTGCCTATCGTAGCTTTTCAGGAGCCAGCCGGATACTCCCAACCATAGGCCCCCAGACAGAAAGCTCTGCCCGTTTCCCTGGCAAACAAAAGTAAGCTACCCCGCTTCTGGATGGCAGATTGCAGGAGCCACTTGGTACTATCAAACCAGCCCAACTTGGCACTGGTGCCACCATGGGTCTGGTCACCATCCTGCCTATCGTAGCTTTTCAGGAGCCAGGCGGTCACTCCCAGCCATAGGCCCCCAGACAAATACCTCGGCCCGTTTCCCTGGCAAACAAATGTAAGCTGCCCCGCTTCTGGATGGCAGATTGCAGGAGCCACATGGTACTATCAAACCAGGCCAACATGGCACTGGTGCCACCTTGGATCTGGGAACCATCCTGCCTATCGTGGATTTTCAGGCGCCAGCCGGCCACTCTCAGCCATATGCCCCCAAACACAAACCACGGCCCTTTTCTCTGGTAAACAAAACTCAACTGCCCCTCTTCTGGATGGCAAATTGCAGGACGCACTTGGTACTACGAAAACAGCCCGACTTGGCAGTGATGCCACCTTGGGTCAGGGAACCATCCTGCGTATCGATGTTTTTAAGGAGTCAGCCGGCAACGTCCAGCCATATACCCCCAAAAAAAACCCACGGAACTTTTCTCCAGCAAGCAAAAATCCGCTGCCCCGCGTCTGGATGGCAGATTGCAGGAGCTATTTAGTATTATCAAACCAGCCCGACTTGGCACTGGTGCCACCATGGGTCTCGTCACCATCCTGCCTATCGTAGCTTTTCAGGAGCCAGCCGGTCACTCTCAGCCATAGGCCCCAAACACAAACCACGGCCCTTTTCTCTGGAAAACAAAACTCAACTGCCCCTCTTCTGGATGGCAGATTGCAGGAGCCACTAGGTACTATGAAACCAGCCCTACTTGGCACTGGTGCCACCTTGGGTCTGGGAACCATGCTGCGTATCATGGATTTTCAGGAGCCAGCCGTCCACTGCCAGCCACAGGCCCCGAAACACAAACAACAGCCTTTTTCTCTGGCAAAAAAAATTCAGCTGCCCCGCTTCTGGATGGCAGATTGCAGGAACCACTTGGTACTAACAAACCAGCCCGACTTGGCACTGGTGCCACCTTGGGTCTGGGAACCATCCTGCGTATCGTGGATTCTAAGGAGCCAGCTGGCCACTCCCAGCCACAGGCCCCAAAACACACACAACGGCGCTTTTCCCTGGAAAACAAAACTCGCCTGCCAACTTTTTGATGGCAGATTGCAGGAGCCACTTGGTACTATCAAACCAGCCCAACTTGGCACTGGTGCCACCATGGGTCTGGTCACCATCCTGCCTATCGTAGCTTTTCAGGAGCCAGCCGGTCACTCCCAGCCATAGGCCCCCAGACACAAACCTCGGCCTGTTTCCCTGGCACACAAAAGTAAGCTACCGCACTTCTGGATGGCAGATTGCAGGAGCCACTTTGCACCATCAAACCAGCCCAACTTGGCACTGGTGCCACCTTGGCTCTGGGAACCATTCTGCGTAACCCGGATTCTAAGACGACAGGCAGCCACTGCCAGCCACAGGCCTCCAAACAAAATCAACGGCGCTTTTCCCTGGAAAAGAAAACTCGCCTGCCAGCATTTTGATGGCAGATTGCAGGAGCCACTTGGTAATATCAAATCATCCCAACTGGGCACTGGTGCCATTATGGGTCTGGGAACCATCCTGCCAATTGTACCATTTCAGGAGCCAGCCGGTCACTCCCAGCCATAGGCCCCCATCACAAACCTCGGACCGTTTCCCTGGCAAACAAAATTAAGCTGCCCCGATTCTGGATGGCAGATTGCAGGAGCCACTTGGTAGTGTCAAAACAGCCCGACTTGGCACTGGTGCCACCTTGGGTCTGGGAACCATCCTGCGTATCGTGGATTCTAAGCAGCCACCCGGCCACTCCGTGCCACAGGCGCCCAAACACAAACAACGGCGCTTTTCCCTTGAAAACAAAACTCGCCTGCCAACATTTTGATGGCAGATTGCAGGAGCCACTTGGTACTATCAAACCAGCCCATCTTGGCACTGGTGCCACCATGGGTCTGGTCACCATCCTGCCTATCGTAGCTTTTCAGGAGCCAGCCGGTCAATCCCAGCCATAAACCCCCAGACACAAACCTCGGCCCGTTTCCCTGGAAAACAAAAGTAAGCACCCCCGATTCTGGATGGCAGATTGCAGGAGCCACTTGGTAGTATCAAATTAGCCCAACTTGGCACTGGTGCCATCATGGGTCTGGTAAACATCCTGCCTATCTTAGCTTTTCAGGAGCCGGCCTGTCAATCCCTGCCATAGGCCCCCAGAGAAATACCTCGGCCCGTTTCCCTGGCAAACAAAAGTAAGCTGCCCCTCTTCTGGATGGCAGATTGCAGGAACCACTTGCTACTATCAAACCAGCCCAACTTGACACTGGTGCCACCATGGGTCTGGTCACAATCCTGCCTATCGTAGCCTTTCAGGAGCCAGCCGGTCACTCCCAGCCATAGGCCCCCAGACACAAACCTCGGCCCGTTTCCCTGGCAAACAAAAGTAAGCTGCCCCGCTTCTGGATGGCAGATTGCAGGAAACACTTGGTACTATCAAACCAGCCCAACTTGGGACTGGTGCCACCTTGGGTCTGGGAACCATCCTGCGTATCGTGGATTCTAAGGAGCCAGCCGGCCACTCCCAGCCACAGGCCCCCAAACACAAACAACGACGCTTTTCCCTGGAAAACAAAACGCGCCTGCCAACTTTTTGATGGCAGATTGCAGGAACCACTTGGTACTATCAAACCAGCCCAACTTGGCACTGGTGCCACCTTGGGTCTGGTCACCATCCTGCCTATCGTAGCTTTTCAGGAGCCAGGCGGTCACTCCCAGCCATAGGCCCCCAGACACAAACCTCGGCCCGTTTCCCTGGCAAACAAAAGTAAGCTGCCCCGCTTCTGCATGGCAGATTGCAGGTGCTATTTAGTACTATCAAACCAGCCCGACTTGGCACTGGTGCCACCTCTGGTCTGGGAACCATCCTGCCTATCGTGGATTTTCAGGCGCCAGACGGCCACTATCAGCCATATGCCCCCAAAAACAAACCACGGCCCTTTTCTCTGGTAAACAAAACTCAACTGCCCCTCTTCTGGATGGCAAATTTTAGGACGCACTTTGTACTACGAATACCGCCCGACTTGGCACTGGTGCCACCTTGGGTCAGGGAACCATCCTGCCTATCGTAGCTTTTTAAGGAGCCAGCAGGCCACGCCCAGCCATATAGCCCCAAAAACAAACCACGGACCATTTCTCTTGGAAACAAAAATCCGCAGCCCCGCGTCAGGATGGCAGATTGCAGGAGCCACTTTGCACCATCAAACCACCCCGACTTGGCACTGGTGCCATCTTGGATCTGGGAACCATCCTGCCTATCGTAGCTTTTCAGGAGCCAGCCGGATACTCCCAACCATAGGCCCCCAGACAGAAAGCTCTGCCCGTTTCCCTGGCAAACAAAAGTAAGCTACCCCGCTTCTGGATGGCAGATTGCAGGAGCCACTTGGTACTATCAAACCAGCCCAACTTGGCACTGGTGCCACCATGGGTCTGGTCACCATCCTGCCTATCGTAGCTTTTCAGGAGCCAGGCGGTCACTCCCAGCCATAGGCCCCCAGACAAATACCTCGGCCCGTTTCCCTGGCAAACAAATGTAAGCTGCCCCGCTTCTGGATGGCAGATTGCAGGAGCCACATGGTACTATCAAACCAGGCCAACATGGCACTGGTGCCACCTTGGATCTGGGAACCATCCTGCCTATCGTGGATTTTCAGGCGCCAGCCGGCCACTCTCAGCCATATGCCCCCAAACACAAACCACGGCCCTTTTCTCTGGTAAACAAAACTCAACTGCCCCTCTTCTGGATGGCAAATTGCAGGACGCACTTGGTACTACGAAAACAGCCCGACTTGGCAGTGATGCCACCTTGGGTCAGGGAACCATCCTGCGTATCGATGTTTTTAAGGAGTCAGCCGGCAACGTCCAGCCATATACCCCCAAAAAAAACCCACGGAACTTTTCTCCAGCAAGCAAAAATCCGCTGCCCCGCGTCTGGATGGCAGATTGCAGGAGCTATTTAGTATTATCAAACCAGCCCGACTTGGCACTGGTGCCACCATGGGTCTCGTCACCATCCTGCCTATCGTAGCTTTTCAGGAGCCAGCCGGTCACTCTCAGCCATAGGCCCCAAACACAAACCACGGCCCTTTTCTCTGGAAAACAAAACTCAACTGCCCCTCTTCTGGATGGCAGATTGCAGGAGCCACTAGGTACTATGAAACCAGCCCTACTTGGCACTGGTGCCACCTTGGGTCTGGGAACCATGCTGCGTATCATGGATTTTCAGGAGCCAGCCGTCCACTGCCAGCCACAGGCCCCGAAACACAAACAACAGCCTTTTTCTCTGGCAAAAAAAATTCAGCTGCCCCGCTTCTGGATGGCAGATTGCAGGAACCACTTGGTACTAACAAACCAGCCCGACTTGGCACTGGTGCCACCTTGGGTCTGGGAACCATCCTGCGTATCGTGGATTCTAAGGAGCCAGCTGGCCACTCCCAGCCACAGGCCCCAAAACACACACAACGGCGCTTTTCCCTGGAAAACAAAACTCGCCTGCCAACTTTTTGATGGCAGATTGCAGGAGCCACTTGGTACTATCAAACCAGCCCAACTTGGCACTGGTGCCACCATGGGTCTGGTCACCATCCTGCCTATCGTAGCTTTTCAGGAGCCAGCCGGTCACTCCCAGCCATAGGCCCCCAGACACAAACCTCGGCCTGTTTCCCTGGCACACAAAAGTAAGCTACCGCACTTCTGGATGGCAGATTGCAGGAGCCACTTTGCACCATCAAACCAGCCCAACTTGGCACTGGTGCCACCTTGGCTCTGGGAACCATTCTGCGTAACCCGGATTCTAAGACGACAGGCAGCCACTGCCAGCCACAGGCCTCCAAACAAAATCAACGGCGCTTTTCCCTGGAAAAGAAAACTCGCCTGCCAGCATTTTGATGGCAGATTGCAGGAGCCACTTGGTAATATCAAATCATCCCAACTGGGCACTGGTGCCATTATGGGTCTGGGAACCATCCTGCCAATTGTACCATTTCAGGAGCCAGCCGGTCACTCCCAGCCATAGGCCCCCATCACAAACCTCGGACCGTTTCCCTGGCAAACAAAATTAAGCTGCCCCGATTCTGGATGGCAGATTGCAGGAGCCACTTGGTAGTGTCAAAACAGCCCGACTTGGCACTGGTGCCACCTTGGGTCTGGGAACCATCCTGCGTATCGTGGATTCTAAGCAGCCACCCGGCCACTCCGTGCCACAGGCGCCCAAACACAAACAACGGCGCTTTTCCCTTGAAAACAAAACTCGCCTGCCAACATTTTGATGGCAGATTGCAGGAGCCACTTGGTACTATCAAACCAGCCCATCTTGGCACTGGTGCCACCATGGGTCTGGTCACCATCCTGCCTATCGTAGCTTTTCAGGAGCCAGCCGGTCAATCCCAGCCATAAACCCCCAGACACAAACCTCGGCCCGTTTCCCTGGAAAACAAAAGTAAGCACCCCCGATTCTGGATGGCAGATTGCAGGAGCCACTTGGTAGTATCAAATTAGCCCAACTTGGCACTGGTGCCATCATGGGTCTGGTAAACATCCTGCCTATCTTAGCTTTTCAGGAGCCGGCCTGTCAATCCCTGCCATAGGCCCCCAGAGAAATACCTCGGCCCGTTTCCCTGGCAAACAAAAGTAAGCTGCCCCTCTTCTGGATGGCAGATTGCAGGAACCACTTGCTACTATCAAACCAGCCCAACTTGGCACTGGTGCCACCTTGGCTCTGGGAACCATGCTGCGTAACGTAGATTCTAAGAGGACAGGCGGACACTCCCAGCCACAGGCCTCTAAACAAAAACAACGGCGCGTTACCCTGGAAAACAAAACTCGCCTGCCAACTTTTTGATGGCAGATTGCAGGAGCCACTTGGTACTATCAAACCAGCCCAACTTGGCACTGGTGCCACCATGGGTCTGGTCACCATCCTGCCTATCGTAGCTTTTCAGGAGCCAGCCGGTCACTCCCAGCCATAGGCCCCCAGACAAATACCTCGGCCCGTTTCCCTGGCAAACAAAAGTAAGCTGCCCCGCTTCTGGATGGCAGATTGCAGGAGCCACATGGTACTATCAAACCAGGCCAACATGGCACTGGTGCCACCTTGGATCTGGGAACCATCCTGCCTATCGTGGATTTTCAGGCGCCAGCCGGCCACTCTCAGCCATATGCCCCAAAACACAAACCACGGCCCTTTTCTCTGGTAAACAAAACTCAACTGCCCCTCTTCTGGATGGCAAATTGCAGGAGCCACTTGGTACTACGAAAACAGCCCGACTTGGCAGTGATGCCACCTTGGGTCAGGGAACCATCCTGCGTATCGATGTTTTTAAGGAGTCAGCCGGCAACGTCCAGCCATATACCCCCAAAAACACCCACGGAACTTTTCTCCAGCAAGCAAAAATCCGCTGCCCCGCGTCTGGATGGCAGATTGCAGGAGCTATTTAGTATTATCAAACCAGCCCGACTTGGCACTGGTGCCACCATCGGTCTGGTCACCATCCTGCCTATCGTAGCTTTTCAGGAGCCAGCCGGTCACTCTCAGCCATAGGCCCCAAACACAAACCACGGCCCTTTTCTCTGGAAAACAAAATTCAACTGCCCCTCTTCTGGATGGCAGATTGCAGGAGCTACTGGGTACTATGAAACCAGCCCGACTTGGCACTGGTGCCACCTTGGGTCTGGGAACCATGCTGCGTATCATGGATTTTCAGGAGCCAGCCGTCCACTGCCAGCCACAGGCCCCGAAACACAAACAACAGCCTTTTTCTCTGGCAAACAAAATTCAGCTGCCCCGCTTCTGGATGGCAGATTGCAGGAACCACTTGGTACTAACAAACCAGCCCGACTTGGCACTGGTGCCACCTTGGGTCTGGGAACCATCCTGCGTATCGTGGATTCTAAGGAGCCAGCTGGCCACTCCCAGCCACAGGCCCCAAAACACACACAACGGCGCTTTTCCCTGGAAAACAAAACTCGCCTGCCAACTTTTTGATGGCAGATTGCAGGAGCCACTTGGTACTATCAAACCAGCCCAACTTGGCACTGGTGCCACCATGGGTCTGGTCACCATCCTGCCTATCGTAGCTTTTCAGGAGCCAGCCGGTCACTCCCAGCCATAGGCCCCGAGACACAAAGCTCGGCCCGTTTCCCTGGCAAACAAAAGTAAGCTGCCCCGCTTCTGGATGGCAGATTGCAGGATCCACTTGTTATTAACAAACCAGCCCGACTTGGCACTGGTGCCACCTTGGGTCTGGGAACCATCCTGCGTATCGTGGATTCTAAGGAGCCAGCCGGCCACTCCCAGCCACAGGCCCCCAAACAAAAACAACGGCGATTTTCCCTGGAAAACAAAACTCACCTGCCAACTTTTTGATGGCAGATTGCAGGAACCACTTGGTACTATTAAACCAGCCCAACTTGGCACTGGTGCCACCTTGGGTCTGGGAACCATGCTGCGTATTGTGGATTCTAAGGAGCCAGCCGGCCACTCCAGCCACAGGCCCGCAGACACAAACAACGGCGCTTTTCCCTGGAAAACAAAACTCGCCTGCCAACATTTTGATGGCAGATTGCAGGAGCCACTTGGTACTATGAAATCAGCCGAACATGGCACTGGTGCCACCATGGGTCTGGTCACCATCCTGCCTATCGTAGCTTTTCAGGAGCCAGCCGGTCACTCCCAGCCATAGGCCCCCAGACACAAAGCTCGGCCCGTTTCCCTGGCAAACAGAAGTAAGCTGCCCCGCTTCTGGATGGTAGATTGCAGGAACCATTTGCTACAATAAAACCAGCCCAACTTGGCACTGGTGCCACCTCAGGTCTGGGAACCATCCTGCGTATTTTGGATTCTAAGGAGCCAGCCGGCCACTCCCAGCCACAGGCCCCCAAACACAAACAACGGCGCTTTTCCCTGGAAAACAAAACTCGCCTGCCAACATTTTGATGGCAGATTGCAGGAGCCACTTGGTACTATCAAACCAGCCCAACTTGGCACTGGTGCCACCATGGGTCTGGTCACCATCCTGCCTATCGTAGTTTCTCAGGAGACAGCCGGTCACTCCCTGCCATAGGCCCCCAGACAAAACCTCGGCCCGTTTCCCTGGCAAACAAAAGTAAGCTGCCCCGCTTCTGGATGGCAGATTGCAGGACGCACTTGGTAGTATCCAACCAGCCCAACTTGGCACTGGTGCCACCTCAGGTCTGGGAACCATGCTGCGTATCGTGGATTCTAATTAGCCATCCGGCCACTCCCAGCCACAGGCCCCCAAACAAAAACAACGGCGCTTTTCCCTGGATAACAAACTCGCCTGCCAACTTTTTGATGGCAGATTTCAGGAGCCACTTGGTACTATCAAACCAGCCCAACTTGGCACTGGTGCCACCATGGGTCTGGTCACCATCCTGCCTATCGTAGCTTTTCAGGAGACAGCCGGTCACTCCCAGCCATAGGCCCCCAGACAAAAACCTCGGCCCTTTTCCCTGGCAAACAAAAGTAAGTTAACCCGCTTCTGGATGGCAGATTGCAGGAGCCACTTTTCACCATCAAACTAGCCCGACTTGGCACTGGTGTCACCTCTGGTCTGGGAACCATCCTGCCTGTCGTGGATTCTAATTAGCCAGCCGGCCACTCCCAGCCACAGGCCCCCAAACACAAACAACGTCGCTTTTCCCTGGGAAACAAAACTCGCCTGCCAAGTTTTTGATGGCAGATTGCAGGAGCCACTTGGTACTATCAAACCAGCCCAACTTGACACTGGTGCCACCATGGGTCTGGTCACAATCCTGCCTATCGTAGCCTTTCAGGAGCCAGCCGGTCACTCCCAGCCATAGGCCCCCAGACACAAACCTCGGCCCGTTTCCCTGGCAAACAAAAGTAAGCTGCCCCGCTTCTGGATGGCAGATTGCAGGAAACACTTGGTACTATCAAACCAGCCCAACTTGGGACTGGTGCCACCTTGGGTCTGGGAACCATCCTGCGTATCGTGGATTCTAAGGAGCCAGCCGGCCACTCCCAGCCACAGGCCCCCAAACACAAACAACGACGCTTTTCCCTGGAAAACAAAACGCGCCTGCCAACTTTTTGATGGCAGATTGCAGGAACCACTTGGTACTATCAAACCAGCCCAACTTGGCACTGGTGCCACCTTGGGTCTGGGAACCATGCTGCGTATCGTGGATTCTAAGGAGCCAGCCGGCCACTCCAGCCACAGGCCCGCAGACAAAAACAACGGCGCTTTTCCCTGGAAAACAAAACTCGCCTGCCGACGTTTTGATGGCAGATTGCAGGAGCCACTTGGTACTATGAAATCAGCCGAACATGGCACTGGTGCCACCATGGGTCTGGTCACCATCCTGCCTATCGTAGCTTTTCAGGAGCCAGCCGGTCACTCCCAGCCATAGGCCCCCTGACACAAAGCTCGGCCCGTTTCCTTGGCAAACAAAAGTAAGCTGCCCCGCTTCTGGATGGCAGATTGCAGGAGCCACTTGGTACTATAAAACCAGCCCGACTTGGCACTGGTGCCACCTCAGGTCTGGGAACCATCCTGCGTATCGTGGATTCTAAGGAGCCAGCCGGCCACTCCCAGCCACAGGCCCCCAAACACAAACAACGGCGCTTTTCCCTGGAAATCAAAACTCGCCTGCCGACATTTTGATGGCAGATTGCAGGAGCCACTTGGTACTATCAAACCAGCCCAACTTGGCACTGGTGCCACCATGGGTCTGGTCACCATCCTGCCTATCGTAGCTTTTCAGGAGCCAGCCGGTCACTCCCAGCCATAGGCCCCGAGACACAAAGCTCGGACCGTTTCCCTGGCAAACAAAAGTAAGTTATCCCGCTTCTGGATGGCAGATTGCAGGAGCCACTTTGCACCATCATACTAGCCCGACTTGGCACTGGTGCCACCTTGGGTCTGGGAACCATCCTGCGTATCGTGGATTCTAAGCAGCCAGCCGGCCACTCCCAGCCACAGGCCCCCAAACACAAACAACGGCGCTTTTCCCTGGAAAATAAAAACTCGCCTGCCAAATTTTGACGGCAGATTGCAGGAGCCACTTGGTACTATCAAACCAGCCCAACTTGGGACTGGTGCCACCATGGGTCTGGTCACCATCCTGCCTATCGTAGCTTTTCAGGAGCCAGCCGGTCACTCCCAGCCATAGGCCCCCAGACACAAACCTCGGCCCGTTTCCCTGGCAAACAAAAGTAAGCTGCCCTGCTTCTGATTGGCAGATTGCAGGAACCACTTGGTACTATCAAACCAGCAAAACTTGGCACTGGTGCCACCTTGGGTCTGGATACCATGCTGCGTATCGTGGATTCTAAGGAGCCAGCCGTCCACTGCCAGCCACAGGCCCCCAAACACAAACAACGGCGCTTTTCCCTGGAAAACAAAACTCTCCTGCCAACTTTTTGATGGCAGATTGCAGGAGCCACTTGGTTTTATCAAATCAGCCCAACTTGGCACTGGTGCCACCATGGGTCTGGTCACCATCCTGCCTATCTTAGCTTTTCAGGAGCCAGCCGGTCACTCCCCGCCATAGGCCCCCAGACAAAAAGCTCGGCCCGTTTCCCTGGCAAACAAAAGTAAGCTACCCCGCTTCTGGATGGCAGATTGCAGGAGCCACTTTGCACCATCAAACTAGCCCGTCTTGGCACTGGTGCCACCTCTGGTCTGGGAACCATCCTGCGTATCGTGGATTCTAATTAGCCAGCCGGCCACTCCCTACCACAGGCCCCCAAACACAAACAACGGCGCTTTTCCCTGGAAAACAAAACTCGCCTACCAACTATTTGATGGCAGATTACAGGAGCCACTTGGTACTATCAAACCAGCCCAACTTGGCACTGGTGCCACCATGGGTCTGGTCACCATCCTGCCTATCGTAACTTTTCAGGAGCCAGCCGGTCACTCCCAGCCATAGGTCCCCAGTCACAAACCTCGGCCCGTTTCCCTGGCAAACAAAAGTAAGCTGCCCCGCTTCTGGATGGCAGATTGCAGGAGCCACTTGGTACTATCAAACCAGCCCGACTTGGCACTGGTGCCACCTCTGGTCTGGGACCCATCCTGCGTATCGTGGATTCTAAGGAGCCAGTCGGCCACTCCCAGCCACAGGCCCCCAAACACAAACAACGGCCCGTTTCCGTGGCAAACAAAAGTAAGCTGCCCCGTTTCTGGATGGCAGATTGCAGGAACCACTTGGCAGTATCAAACCAGCACAACTTGGCACTGGTGGCACCTCTTGTCTGGTAACCATGCTGCGTATCGTGGTTTCTAAGGAGCCAGCCGGGCACTCCCAACCACAGGTCCCCAAACACAAACAATGGCGCTTTTCCCTGGAAAACAAAACTCGCCTGCCAACTTTTTGATGGCAGATTGCAGGAGCCACTTGGTACTATCAAACCAGCCCAACTTGGCACTGGTGCCACCATGGGTCTGGTCACCATCCTGCCTATCGTAGCTTTTCAGGAGCCAGCCGGTCACTCCCAGCCATAGGCCCCGAGACAGAAAGCCCGGCCCGTTTCCCTGGCAAACAAAAGTAAGCTGCCCCGCTTCTGGATGGCAGATTGCAGGAGCCACTTTGTACTATCAAACCAGCCCGACTTGGCACTGGTGCCACCTCTGGTCTGGGAACCATGCTGCGTATCGTGGATTTTAAGGAGCCAGTCGGCCACTCCCAGCCATACGCCTCCAAACACAAACAACGGTCCATTTCCCGGGCAAACAAAAGTAAGCTGCCCCGCTTCTGGATGTCAGATTGCAGGAACCACTTGTTGCCAAGTTGGGGTGGTTTGATAGTACCAAGTGGCTCCTGCAATCTGCCATCAAAAAGTTGGCAAGCGAGTTTTGTTTTCCAGGGAAAAGCGCCGTTGTTTGTGTTTGGGGGCCTGTGGCTGGGAGTGGCCAGCTGTCTCCTTAGAATCCACGATACGCAGGATGGGTCCCAGACCAGAGGTGGCACCATTGCCAAGTCGGGCTGGTTTGATGGTGCAAAGTGACTCCTGCAATCTGCCATCCAGAAGCGGGGTAGCTTACTTTTGTTTGCCAGGGAAACGGGTAGAGCTTTGTGTCTGGGGGCCTATGGCTGGGAGTGACCGGCTGGCTCCTTAAAAAGATCGATACGCAGGATTGTTCCCTGACCCAAGGTGGCATCACTGCCAAGTCGGGCTGTTTTCGTAGTACCAAGTGCGTCCTGCAATTTGCCATCCAGAAGAGGGGCAGTTGAGTTTTGTTTGCCAGAGCAAAGGGCCGTGGTATGTGTTTGGGGGCATATGGCTGAGAGTGGCCGGCTGGCCCCTGAAAATCCACGATAGGCAGGATGGTTCCCAGAGCCAAGGTGGCACCAGTGCCATGTTGGCCTGGTTTGATAGTACCATGTGGCTGCTGTAATCTGCCATCCAGAAGCGGGGCAGCTTACTTTTGTTTGCCAGGGAAACGGGCCGAGATATTTGTCTGGGGGCCTATGGCTGGGAGTGACCGGCTGGCTCCTGAAAAGCTACGATAGGCAGGATGGTGACCAGACCCATGGTGGCACCAGTACCAAGTTGGGCTGGTTTGATAGTACCAAGTGGCTCCTGCAATCTGCCATCAAAAATTTGGCAGGCGAGTTTTGTTTTCCAGGGAAAAGCGCCGTTGTTTGTGTTTGGGGGCCTGTGGCTCAGAGTGGCCGGGTGGCTGCTTAGAATCCACGATACGCAGGATGGTTCCCAGACCCAAGGTGGCACCAGTGCCAAGTCGGGCTGGTTTGACACTACCAAGTGGCTCCTGCAATCTGCCATCCAGAATCGGGGCAGCTTAATTTTGTTTGCCAGGGAAACGGTCCGAGGTTTGTGTCTGGGGGCCTATGGCTGGGAGTGACCGGCTGGCTCCTGAAATGCTACAATAGGCAGGATGGTTCCCAGACCCATAGTGGCACCAGTGCCAAGTTGGGATGATTTGATAGTACCAAGTGGCTCCTGCAATCTGCCATCAAAAAGCTGGCAGGCGAGTTTTGTTTTCCAGGGAAAAGCGCCGTTGTTTGTGTTTGGGGGCCTGTGGCTGGGAGTGGCCGGCTGGCTCCTTAGAATCCACGATATGCAGGATTGTTCCCAGACCCAAGGTGGCACCAGTGCCAAGTCGGGCTGGTTTGATGGTGCAAAGTGGCTCCTGCAATCTGCCATCCAGACGCGGGGCAGCGGATTTTTGTTTCCATGAGAAATGGTCCGTGGTTTGTTTTTGGGGGTATATGGCTGGGCCTGGCCGGCTGGCTCCTTAAAAAGCTCGATATGCAGGATGGTTCCCTGACACAAGGTGGCATCAGTGCCACGTCGGGCGGTTTTCGTAGTACAAAGTGCGTCCTAAAATTTGCCATCCAGAAGAGGGGCAGTTGAGTTTTGTTTGCCAGAGAAAAGGGCCGTGGTTTGTTTTTGGGGGCATATGGCTGAGAGTGGCCGGCTGGCCCCTGAAAATCCACGATAGGCAGGATGGTTCCCAGACCAGAGGTGTCACCAGTGCCAAGTCGGGCTGGTTTGATAGTACTAAATAGCTCCTGCAATCTGCCATGCCGAAGCGGGGCAGCTTACTTTTGTTTGCCAGGGAAACGGGCCGAGGTTTTTGTCTGGGGGCCTATGGCTGGGAGTGACCGGCTGGCTCCTGAAAAGCTACGATAGGCAGGATGGTGACCAGACCCATGGTGGCACCAGTGCCAAGTTGGGCTGGTTTGATAGTACCAAGTGGCTCCGGCAATCTGCCATCAAAAAGTTGGTAGGCGAGTTTTGTTTTCCAGGGAAAAGCGCCGTTGTTTGTGTTTGGGGGCCTGTGGCTGGGAGTGGCGAGCTGGCTCCTTAGAACCCACGATACGCAGGATGGTTCCCAGACCAGAGGTGGCACCAGTGCCAAGTTGGGCTGGTTTGATGGTGCAAAGTGGCTCCTGCAATCTGCCATCCAGAAGCGGGGTAGCTTACTTTTGTTTGCCAGGGAAACGGGCCGAAATATTTGTCTAGGGGCCTCTGGCTGGGGGTGGCTGGCTGGCACCTGAAAAGCTACGATAGGCAGGATGGTGACCAGACCCATGGTGGCACCAGTGCCAAGTTGGGCTGGTTTGATAGTACCAAGTGGCTCCTGCAATCTGCCATCAAATGTTTGGCAGGCGAGTTTTGTTTTCCAGGGAAAAGCACCGTTGTGTGTGTTTTGGGGCCTGTGGCTGGGAGTGGCCAGCTGGCTCCTTAGAATCCACGATACGCAGGATGGTTCCCAGACCCAAGGTGGCACCAGTGCCAAGTCGGGCTGGGTTGTTAGTACCAAGTGGTTCCTGCAATCTGCCATCCAGAAGCGGGGCAGCTGAATTTTGTTTGCCAGAGAAAAAGGCTGTTGTTTGTGTTTCGGGGCCTGTGGCTGGCAGTGGACGGCTGGCTCCTGAAAATCCATGATACGCAGCATGGTTCCCAGACCCAAGGTGGCACCAGTGCCAAGTCGGGCTGGTTTGATACTACCAAGTGCGTCCTGCAATCTGCCATCCAGAAGCGAGGCAGCTTAATTTTGTTTGCCAGGGAAACGGGCCGTGGGTTTTGTATGGGGGCCTATGGCTGAGAGTGGCCGGCTGGCTCCTGAAAATCCACGCTAGGCAGCATGGTTCCCAGATGCAAGGTGGCACCAGTGCCAAGTCGGGCTGGTTTGATGGTGCAAAGTGGCTCCTGCAATCTGCCATCCAGAAGCGGGGCAGCTGATTTTTGTTTGCCAGAGAAAAATTCCGTGGATTGTTTTTGGGGGCATATTGCTGGGAGTGGCCGGCTGGCTCCTTAAAATGCTCGATACGCATGATGGTTCCCAGGCCCAAGGTGTCACCACTACCAAGTCGGCCTGCGGTTTTAGTATCAAGTTCATCCTGCAATTTGCCATCCAGAAGAGGGGCAGTTGAGTTTTGTTTGCCAGAGAAACGGGCCGAGGTTTCTGTTTGGGGACATATGGCTGAGAGTGGCCGGCTGGCCCCTGAATATCCACGATACACAGCATGGTTCCCAGATCCAAGGTGGCACCAGTGCCAAGTTGGGCTGGTTTGATAGTCCCAAGTGTCTCCTGCAATCTGCCATCCAGAAGCGGGGCAGCTTACTTTTGTTTGCCAGAGAAATAGGCCTAGGTTTTTGTCTGGGGGCCTGTGGCTAGGAGTGGCCGGCTGGCTCCTTAGAATCCACGATACGCAGGATGTTTCCCAGACCCAAGGTGGCACCAGTGCCAAGTCGGGCTGGTTTGATAGTACCAAGTGGCTCCTGCAAACTCCATCAAAATGTTGGCAGACGTGTTTTGTTTTCCAGGGAACAGCGCCGTTGATTTTGTTTGGGGACCTGTGGCTGGGAGTGGCCGGCTGGCTCCTTAGAATCCACGATACGCAGGATGGTTCCCAGACCCAAGGTGGCACCAGTGCCAAGTCGGGCTGGTTTGATTACACCAAGTGGCTCCTGCAATCTGCCATCCAGAAGTGAGGCAGCTAAGTTTTGTTTGCCAGAAAAAAGGGCCGTGGTTTTTGTTGGGGGCCTGTGGCTGGGAGTAGCCGGCTGGCTCCTTAAAATCCACGATAGGCTGGATGGTTCCCAGACCCAAGGTGGCACTAGTGCCAAGTCGGGCTGGTTTGATAGTACCAAGTGGCTCCTGCAATCTGCCATCCAGAAGCGGTGCAGTTGAGTTTTGTTTGCCAGAGAAAAGGGCCGTGGGTTGTGTTTGGGGACATATGGCTGGGAGTGGCCGGCTGTCTCATTAAAAAGATCGATACGCAGGATGGTTCCCAGACCCAAGGTGGCACCAGTGCCAAGTCGGGCTGTTTTTATAGTACCAAGTGCGTCCTGCAATTTGCCATCCAGAAGAGGGGCAGTGGAGTTTTGTTTGCCAGAGAATAGCGCCGTTGTTTGTGTTTGGGGGCTTGTGGCTGGGAGTGGCCGACTGGCGCCTTAGAATCTGTGTTACGCAGCATGGTTCCCAGACCAGAGGTGGCACCAGTGCCAAGTTGGGCTGGTTTGATAGTACCAAGTGGCTCCTGCAATCTGCCATCCAGAAGTGGGGCAGCTTACTTTTGTTTGCCAGGGAAACGGGCCGAGGTTTGTGACTGGGGACCTATGGCTGGGAGTGACCGGCTGGCTCCTGAAAAGCTACGATAGGCAGGATGGTGACCAGACCCATGGTGGCACCAGTGCCAAGTTGGGCTGGTTTGATAGTACCAAGTGGCTCCTGCAATCTGCCATCAAAAAGTTGTCAGGCGAGTTTTGTTTTCCAGGGAAAAGCGCCGTTGTTTGTATTTGGGGGCCTGTGGCTGGGAGTGGCCGGCTGGCTCCTTTGAACCCACGATACGCAGGATGGTTCCCAGACCCAAGGTGGCACCAGTGCCAAGTCGGGCTGGTTTGATACTACCAAGTGCGTCCTGCAATCTGCCATCCAGAAGCGGGGCAGCTTAATTTTGTTTGCCAGGGAAACGGGCCGTGGGTTTTGTTTGGGGGCCTATGGCTGAGAGTGGCCGGCTGGCTCCTGAAAATCCACGCTAGGCAGCATGGTTCCCAGATGCAAGGTGGCACCAGTGCCAAGTCGGGCTGGTTTGATGGTGCAAAGTGGCTCCTGCAATCTGCCATCCAGAAGCGGGGCAGCTGATTTTTGTTTGCCAGAGAAAAATTCCGTGGATTGTTTTTGGGGGCATATTGCTGGGAGTGGCCGGCTGGCTCCTTAAAATGCTCGATACGCATGATGGTTCCCAGGTCCAAGGTGTCACCACTACCAAGTCGGCCTGCGGTTTTAGTATCAAGTTCATCCTGCAATTTGCCATCCAGAAGAGGGGCAGTTGAGTTTTGTTTGCCAGAGAAACGGGCCGAGGTTTCTGTTTGGGGACATATGGCTGAGAGTGGCCGGCTGGCCCCTGAATATCCACGATACACAGCATGGTTCCCAGATCCAAGGTGGCACCAGTGCCAAGTTGGGCTGGTTTGATAGTACCAAGTGTCTCCTGCAATCTGCCATCCAGAAGCGGGGCAGCTTACTTTTGTTTGCCAGAGAAATAGGCCTAGGTTTTTGTCTGGGGGCCTGTGGCTAGGAGTGGCCGGCTGGCTCCTAAGAATCCACGATACGCAGGATGTTTCCCAGACCCAAGGTGGCACCAGTGCCAAGTCGGGCTGGTTTGATAGTACCAAGTGGCTCCTGCAAACTCCATCAAAAAGTTGGCAGGCGTGTTTTGTTTTCCAGGGAACAGCGCCGTTGATTTTGTTTGGGGGCCTGTGGCTGGGAGTGGCCGGCTGGCTCCTTAGAATCCACGATACGCAGGATGGTTCCCAGACCCAAGGTGGCACCAGTGCCAAGTCGGGCTGGTTTGATTACACCAAGTGGCTCCTGCAATCTGCCATCCAGAAGTGAGGCAGCTAAGTTTTGTTTGCCAGAAAAAAGGGCCGTGGTTTTTGTTGGGGGCCTGTGGCTGGGAGTGGCCGGCTGGCTCCTTAGAATCCACCATACGCAGGATGGTTCCCAGACCCAAGGTGGCACCAGTGCCAAGTCGGGCTGGTTTGATAGTACCAAGTGGCTCCTGCAATCTGCCTTCCAGAAGCGGTGCAGTTGAGTTTTGTTTGCCAGAGAAAAGGGCCGTGGGTTGTGTTTGGGGGCATATGGCTGGGAGTGGCCGGCTGTCTCATTAAAAAGATCGATACGCAGGATGGTTCCCAGACCCAAGGTGGCACCAGTGCCAAGTCGGGCTGTTTTTATAGTACCAAGTGCGTCCTGCAATTTGCCATCCAGAAGAGGGGCAGTGGAGTTTTGTTTGCCAGAGAATAGCGCCGTTGTTTGTGTTTGGGAGATTGTGGCTGGGAGTGGCCGACTGGCGCCGTAGAATCTGTGTTACGCAGCATGGTTCCCAGACCAGAGGTGGCACCAGTGCCAAGTTGGGCTGGTTTGATAGTACCAAGTGGCTCCTGCAATCTGCCATCCAGAAGCGGGGCAGCTTACTTTTGTTTGCCAGGGAAACGGGCCGAGGTTTGTGACTGGGGACCTATGGCTGGGAGTGACCGGCTGGCTCCTGAAAAGCTACGATAGGCAGGATGGTGACCAGACCCATGGTGGCACCAGTGCCAAGTTGGGCTGGTTTGATAGTACCAAGTGGCTCTGGCAATTTGCCATCAAAAAGTTGTCAGGCGAGTTTTGTTTTCCAGGGAAAAGCGCCGTTGTTTGTATTTGGGGGCCTGTGGCTGGGAGTGGCCGGCTGGCTCCTTTGAACCCACAATACGCAGGATGGTTCCCAGACCCAAGGTGGCACCAGTGCCAAGTCGGGCTGGTTTGATACTACCAAGTGCGTCCTGCAATCTGCCATCCAGAAGCGGGGCAGCTTAATTTTGTTTGCCAGGGAAACGGGCCGTGGGTTTTGTTTGGGGGCCTATGGCTGAGAGTGGCCGGCTGGCTCCTGAAAATCCACGCTAGGCAGCATGGTTCCCAGATGCAAGGTGGCACCAGTGCCAAGTCGGGCTGGTTTGATGGTGCAAAGTGGCTCCTGCAATCTGCCATCCAGAAGCGGGGCAGCAGATTTTTGTTTGCCAGAGAAAAATTCCGTGGATTGTTTTTGGGGGCATATTGCTGGGAGTGGCCGGCTGGCTCCTTAAAATGCTCGATACGCATGATGGTTCCCAGGCCCAAGGTGTCACCACTACCAAGTCGGCCTGCGGTTTTAGTATCAAGTTCATCCTGCAATTTGCCATCCAGAAGAGGGGCAGTTGAGTTTTGTTTGCCAGAGAAACGGGCCGAGGTTTCTGTTTGGGGACATATGGCTGAGAGTGGCCGGCTGGCCCCTGAATATCCACGATACACAGCATGGTTCCCAGATCCAAGGTGGCACCAGTGCCAAGTTGGGCTGGTTTGATAGTACCAAGTGTCTCCTGCAATCTGCCATCCAGAAGCGGGGCAGCTTACTTTTGTTTGCCAGAGAAATAGGCCTAGGTTTTTGTTGGGGGCCTGTGGCTAGGAGTGGCCGGCTGGCTCCTAAGAATCCACGATACGCAGGATGTTTCCCAGACCCAAGGTGGCACCAGTGCCAAGTCGGGCTGGTTTGATAGTACCAAGTGGCTCCTGCAAACTCCATCAAAAAGTTGGCAGGCGTGTTTTGTTTTCCAGGGAACAGCGCCGTTGATTTTGTTTGGGGACCTGTGGCTGGGAGTGGCCGGCTGGCTCCTTAGAATCCACGATACGCAGGATGGTTCCCAGACCCAAGGTGGCACCAGTGCCAAGTCGGGCTGGTTTGATTACACCAAGTGGCTCCTGCAATCTGCCATCCAGAATCGGGGCAGCTTAATTTTGTTTGCCAGAAAAAAGGGCCGTGGTTTTTGTTGGGGGCCTGTGGCTGGGAGTGGCCGGCTGGCTCCTTAGAATCCACCATACGCAGGATGGTTCCCAGACCCAAGGTGGCACCAGTGCCAAGTCGGGCTGGTTTGATAGTCCCAAGTGGCTCCTGCAAACTGCCATCCAGAAGCGGGGCAGCTGAGTTTTGTTTGCCAGGGAAATGGGCCGTTGTTTGTGTTTGGGGGCCTGTGGCTGGGAGTGTTCGGCTGGTTCCTGAATATGTACGATACGCAGGATTGTTCCCAGACCCAAGGTGGCACCAGTGCCAAGTCGGGCTGGTTTGATGGTGCAAAGTGGCTCCTGCAATCTGCCATCCAGACGCGGGGCAGCGGATTTTTGTTTCCATGAGAAATGGTCCGTGGTTTGTTTTTGGGGGTATATGGCTGGGCCTGGCCGGCTGGCTCCTTAAAAAGCTCGATATGCAGGATGGTTCCCTGACACAAGGTGGCACCAGTGCCACGTCGGGCGGTTTTCGTAGTACAAAGTGCGTCCTAAAATTTGCCATCCAGAAGAGGGGCAGTTGAGTTTTGTTTGCCAGAGAAAAGGGCCGTGGTTTGTTTTTGGGGGCATATGGCTGAGAGTGGCTGGCTGGCCCCTGAAAATCCACGATACACAGGATGGTTCCCAGATCCAAGGTGGCACCTGTGCCAAGTCGGGCTGATTTGATAGTACTAAGTAGCTCCTGCAATCTGCCATCCAGAAGCGGGGCAGCTTACTTTTGTTTGCCAGGGAAACGGGCCGAGGTTTGTGTTTGGGGGCCTATGGCTGAGAGTGACCGGCTGGCTCCTGAAAAGCTACAATAGGCAGGATGGTGACCAGACCCATGGTGGCACCAGTGCCAAGTTGGGCTGGTTTGATAGTACCAAGTGGTTCCTGCAATCTGCCATCCAGAAGCAGGGCAGCTGAGTTTTGTTTGCCAGAGAAAAGGGCCTTGGTTTGTGTTTGGGGGCATATGGCTGGGTGTGGCCAGCTGGCTCCTTAAAATGCACGATATGCAACATGGCTCCCAGACCCAAGGTGGCACCAGTGCCAAGTTGGGCTGGTTTGATAGTACCAAGTGGCTCCTGCAATCTTCCATGATCACGTGGAGAAATACTTTCTGGTTTCAGCCTCATGCTCTTTCTTCTCTCCCTCAACTTCTCTATCACCTCTCATCTGGTTCACATGCGCTGTCTTCAAGGTCCACAGGCTACTTTTCACAGAATCTTCTGGCCTGATGAAGTAAGAATGATGAATAGAACAGAGCTGGGATCTATTTTCCAGTTTGGATAAAATGCATTCTGCACACAAATCCAAGGAGAACGTGCTGCCCCGATGCCCAGAAAATCTTTCACTCCTGCTAGTGTTCTACGTCAACCGCAACTTAGTCTGAAAGAAAAGCTTTTTCTCTGAGAGCATCTGAGAGGTTTGCATGAAGCACTGATATCTGACATATGCAATTTTGAATAGGAGAGGAAAAAGAAAATGGCAAGGAGTTTTTAATTTTAGTGGTTTCAATTTTAATTTCCGTGCACTTTTTCAAAACTTGTCAGCTCAAATGCCCATCAACATCTTTTAGTCATCTGTAAGTCAGTATTCATATAAAATGTGCTTCAAATCCAAAGAATTTCAAATTTGCACTCCAAGCTTCTATGCCTAGATTTATGATTTCCTACACATATTAGATGAAAGGAAGGCCTTTTTTACTGTGGGAGTGCTGGAACACTGGAACAGGTTGCCCAGAGAAGTTGTGGGTGTCCCATCCCTGAAAGTATTCAAGGTCACCTTGGACGGGGCTTGGAGCAGCAACAAAGGAGAAGCTTGATGGTAGAGAAACAAAGTTGGACTATAGAAGAAACTCGGATTGAAGTATAGGATCAAGTTTTCTCTCAGCTCTTGGGGTAAATTCAAAGTTGTACAAAATGACATTTATCTGTGCTATTCACTACTGTAACAGAAAGTTTCATGAAAACTGTACAGAAGATAGTAAATTTTAAAAGAGATAAGAATTACAGCATAAAATCCATGGGATAGGTTACAACATGAGACACTCTCTAAGAGAAAATCTCTTTGTTTCAGCACTTCATCGGGGTAAGATTTCATGAAGTGCCAAAGAAGGCGGCAAAATATCATTCGGGACATTATTTACTGGAATTCAGCCTGGCCATTAGTAGGAACTGCCTTTGAACATATCATGTAGATATACCACACACACTTTCCCTTCACTGAAAAATTACTGTTTACAACAAATAAGCAATTGACGATCAAAATTGATTGAAAGCATCTTAAACATGTCAAGTATTTCATTGTAGATGATCTGTGATCCAAATGCTTCTTCCACCTTCGAGAGGGACAGAAGAATTCTTCCATATCATGATGGTTTAAAATTGTATCCACCAATGTTTTCTGCTGAAAAGATATCATCTATTTTTTTCTATTTTTGGAAGAAAATATTCCTAGACATACAACAGGTGAGAACTAAGTAATTTTAAAGAAACAAATGAAATGAAAATATTCTGTAAATAGAATGAAATGAAAAGCTGTGTTTTAAATAGGAGCTAAATATTAAACAGAATTTTTGTACCAGGCATTTGAATTACTGCACCAGCTCTTTTGCCCATCAAGAGAGGCATTTAGCATTTCAGTCTTTTCCAAGGTGTTCATGATCTGCTATGCTGATCTCTGTGTGTGCCTAGGTGTGTGTGGAGGGGGGGGCATATGAAGGGGAGTGTGTATGTTTGCTTTACAATTGTTGTGGCAGATTCATGCCTCAGCTCCACATTTTGTTTTAAAAAGGTCACACCGAGTGGATATGAAGTTTACTATCAACAAGAGATCGATTCCCAAATCATCCATTTGACTCTCCCTTATAAATCATGTGCTTTGTTGCATATTTTATCAAATATACTTTCAAGCCAGATGGAGGAAGGAGGATGTGGGAATCCCTCCACCATCTTGCAACTTTTATGTAAGTAGGTTTTCAAGAAAATCATCATTTCTCTTTTAAATATGTCTGGAACAGGCATGATGGTAGTGTCAACCTGTTGGAGTTTTTGTTGCTGGAAGAAGTTGTACAAAAGGATTGGTTTTTACATTGACCAGTTACTGAATCAAGCGCAGGAATACATTGGAAATTTAGCTGGGGGTTCCTTTTCCCAGCAGACTACTTCTAGAACGAGCTTGTACACTGAAGCTGACTCTTTTGCTCTCTTTTTGTTTCTTTCCTATTTTCTTGGCTTCTTTGCCACTATCTAGACAATTTTGGAACTTTGTTCCCAACTAAAATGGTTTCAATAGTCTGATTGTGATCATACATTTTTACAAGGAATTTTTAAAATCTTTCCTCGAGTCCAGAAAGTCAAGGACTTAGATCTTTTTCTTCCCTTATCAATATTGCCATGAAATTGATAAATAAAGACCAACTCTTTATTTTTGTTTTTAACCCACGTAGATAATTCCCATCCATTAATCCATTTTGTGGACCAATAGCTGCCATTCTGATGGAAGCTGTCACTTCTTAACAATAGGCATTCTGTGACTATGTTGACTGCACTTTGGGTGAAGATCCTAACTGGTCTTAGATATACATAGGGAGAAATTTGCTCAGCCAGTGTCAGTCTTAAGCATGCGTATCAGAAGATCTTTCTAGAGCTGGGAATTTTCCCATGAAAGGGATTCAGTTAGGGAAGAGACACTTGTGCCAGAGTTTTACATTCTTCTTGAACACTGCTTAAGGAACTTAGATGCCATGTCCATTTGGATCTCTGTCTGCACAGAACTTTGTCATGCCAGCGCTTTGAAATGCATCTTGAAGAGAATTCACTAGCACAGAATGAAAGAGAGTGGAAGGGGTTGGTGGGGCTAACCAGGCCCAACCCCCCTGCCTAAACCAGGATACCTAGAGCCTCTTGCCCAGGATTCTATCTGGGTGTACTTTTAATGTCTTCAAAGATCCAGGCTCCACAATCTTTCTGGGCAGTCTGTGCCGTGGTTCAGTCACCCTGACAGTAAAGAAACATTTACTGATGTTCAAAGGCAATCTCCTGTATTTCAGTGTGTGCCCACTGCCTCTTGTCTTTTCCCTCAGCATCACTGAAAAGACACTGATTCCCTCCCCTTTGCACTATTGCTTCCATATGTATGTGTGATGCCATGTAGAGGTATGTCAAAAACCTCCCTGAAGCCCAGGCAGATAATATTCCCTTCATCTACCAGTCAAGTTGATTCATCAGAGGAGTTTAAAGTGATGTTCAGCATGAAATTCCCCTGAAAAATCATGCTAACTACATTATTTGGTCATCTGTCATGTGCCTGGCAAGGATTTCCAGGAAGAGCTGCTTCATCAACTTCCTGGGGATAAAAAAGAGGCTGGCTGGTTTGTACTATGGCGAGTCCTCTTAATTGCCTTTTTTGAAGATGGGTGTCATTTGCTAACATCCACTCTTTAGCTCCTCTTCTCATCTACACCTCGGCAAAAAGCTTTTCCACTATGTCTGGCTAGGAAAAACTGTGCCAGCACAGAAAACATCTCCCATCGTGTTCTAGAAGTTGCACGGATGTCTGCCAAGTGTTTGGCAGGAAGAAAAGAAAAGTTGTCCAAAACAGCTTCCAATCGAATGTTCCTGTGATTGGAAAAGTCAGGAGAGTGCAAAGGTACTGTTTTCTATCAGTTGGCAAGGTGCGCACACAATCCCAGTGTTGTACAGCTTGCTTCTTCACCTTCCCGAAGCTGCCGCTCTCGCCGGCTGCCGGAGCCCAAGAAGCGGCTTCTTCGCGCAAAGACGATTGTGCCGCTCACAGTGCTCTCCTTAGCGCGGCTTCTGCCGAAAGACGCCCGGCAGCGGCTCTTACCTCCGGAGAGCATCCTACCTTCGTCTTTAGCTCCTCTTCTCATCTACACCTCGGCAAAACGCTTTTCCACTATGTCTGGCTAGGAAAAACTGTGCCAGCACAGAAAACATCTCCCATCGTGTTCTAGAAGTTGCACGGATGTCTGCCAAGTGTTTGGCAGGAAGAAAAGAAAAGTTGTCCAAAACAGCTTCCAATCGAATGTTCCTGTGATTGGAAAAGTCAGGAGAGTGCAAAGGTACTGTTTTCTATCAGTTGGCAAGGTGCGCACACAATCCCAGTGTTGTACAGCTTGCTTCTTCACCTTCCCGAAGCTGCCGCTCTCGCCGGCTGCCGGAGCCCAAGAAGCGGCTTCTTCGCGCAAAGACGATTGTGCCGCTCACAGTGCTCTCCTTAGCGCGGCTTCTGCCGAAAGACGCCCGGCAGCGGCTCTTACCTCCGGAGAGCATCCTACCTTCGTCTTTCGCGTCTTTTGTAGTCTACATCTTAGCAAAACGCTTTTCCACTATGTCTGGCTAGGAAAAACTGTGCCAGCACAGAAAACATCTCCCATCGTGTTCTAGAAGTTGCACGGATGTCTGCCAAGTGTTTGGCAGGAAGAAAAGAAAAGTTGTCCAAAACAGCTTCCAATCGAATGTTCCTGTGATTGGAAAAGTCAGGAGAGTGCAAAGGTACTGTTTTCTATCAGTTGGCAAGGTGCGCACACAATCCCAGTGTTGTACAGCTTGCTTCTTCACCTTCCCGAAGCTGCCGCTCTCGCCGGCTCCCGGAACCGAAGAAGCGGCTTCTTCGCGCAGAGACGATTGTGCCGCTCACAGGGCTCTCCTTAGCGCGGCTTCTGCCGAAAGACGCCCGGCAGCGGCTCTTACCTCCGGAGAGCATCCTACCTTCGTCTTTCGCGTCTTATGTAGTCTACACCTCGGCAAAAAGCTTTTCCACTATGTCTGGCTAGGAAAAACTGTGCCAGCACAGAAAACATCTCCCATCGTGTTCTAGAAGTTGCACGGATGTCTGCCAAGTGTTTGGCAGGAAGAAAAGAAAAGTTGTCCAAAACAGCTTCCAATCGAATGTTCCTGTGATTGGAAAAGTCAGGAGAGTGCAAAGGTACTGTTTTCTATCAGTTGGCAAGGTGCGCACACAATCCCAGTGTTGTACAGCTTGCTTCTTCACCTTCCCGAAGCTGCCGCTCTCGCCGGCTGCCGGAGCCCAAGAAGCGGCTTCTTCGCGCAAAGACGATTGTGCCGCTCACAGGGCTCTCCTTAGCGCGGCTTCTGCCGAAAGACGCCCGGCAGCGGCTCTTACCTCCGGAGAGCATCCTACCTTCGTCTTTCGCGTCTTTTGTAGTCTACATCTTAGCAAAACGCTTTTCCACTATGTCTGGCTAGGAAAAACTGTGCCAGCACAGAAAACATCTCCCATCGTGTTCTAGAAGTTGCACGGATGTCTGCCAAGTGTTTGGCAGGAAGAAAAGAAAAGTTGTCCAAAACAGCTTCCAATCGAATGTTCCTGTGATTGGAAAAGTCAGGAGAGTGCAAAGGTACTGTTTTCTATCAGTTGGCAAGGTGCGCACACAATCCCAGTGTTGTACAGCTTGCTTCTTCACCTTCCCGAAGCTGCCGCTCTCGCCGGCTGCCGGAGCCCAAGAAGCGGCTTCTTCGCGCAAAGACGATTGTGCCGCTCACAGTGCTCTCCTTAGCGCGGCTTCTGCCGAAAGACGCCCGGCAGCGGCTCTTACCTCCGGAGAGCATCCTACCTTCGTCTTTCGCGTCTTTTGTAGTCTACATCTTAGCATAACGCTTCTCCACTATGTCTGGCTAGGAAAAACTGTGCCAGCACAGAAAACATCTCCCATCGTGTTCTAGAAGTTGCACGGATGTCTGCCAAGTGTTTGGCAGGAAGAAAAGAAAAGTTGTCCAAAACAGCTTCCAATCGAATGTTCCTGTGATTGGAAAAGTCAGGAGAGTGCAAAGGTACTGTTTTCTATCAGTTGGCAAGGTGCGCACACAATCCCAGTGTTGTACAGCTTGCTTCTTCACCTTCCCGAAGCTGCCGCTCTCGCCGGCTCCCGGAGCCCAAGAAGCGGCTTCTTCGCGCAAAGACGATTGTGCCGCTCACAGTGCTCCCCTTAGCGCGGCTTCTGCCGAAAGAAGGCAGCGGCTCTTACCTCCTGAGAGTGGCAGCTTCGGGAAGGTGAAGAAGCAAGCTGTACAACACTGGGATTGTGTGCGCACCTTGCCAACTGATAGAAAACAGTACCTTTGCACTCTCCTGACTCTTCCAATCACAGGAACATTCGATTGGAAGCTGTTTTGGACAACTTTTCTTTTCTTCCTGCCAAACACTTGGCAGACATATCTGCAACTTCTAGAAAACGATGGGAGATGTTTTCTGGGCTGGCACGGTTTTTCCTAGCCAGACATAGTGGAAAAGCGTTTTGCTAAGATGTAGACTACAAAAGACGCGAAAGACGAAGGTAGGATGCTCTCCGGAGTTAAGAGCCGCTGCCGGGCGTCTTTCGGCAGAAGCCGCGCTAAGGAGAGCACTGTGAGCGGCACAATCGTCTTTGCGCGAAGAAGCCGCTTCTTGGGCTCCGGCAGCCGGCGAGAGCGGCAGCTTCGGGAAGGTGAAGAAGCAAGCTGTACAACACTGGGATTGTGTGCGCACCTTGCCAACTGATAGAAAACAGTACCTTTGCACTCTCCTGACTTTTCCAATCACAGGAACATTCGATTGGAAGCTGTTTTGGACAACTTTTCTTTTCTTCCTGCCAAACACTTGGCAGACATCCGTGCAACTTCTAGAACACGATGGGAGATGTTTTCTGTGCTGGCACAGTTTTTCCTAGCCAGACATAGTGGAAAAGCGTTTTGCTAAGATGTAGACTACAAAAGACGCGAAAGACGAAGGTAGGATGCTCTCCGGAGGTAAGAGCCGCTGCCGGGCGTCTTTCGGCAGAAGCCGCGCTAAGGAGAGCCCTGTGAGCGGCACAATCGTCTTTGCGCGAAGAAGCCGCTTCTTGGGCTCCGGCAGCCGGCGAGAGCGGCAGCTTCGGGAAGGTGAAGAAGCAAGCTGTACAACACTGGGATTGTGTGCGCACCTTGCCAACTGATAGAAAACAGTACCTTTGCACTCTCCTGACTTTTCCAATCACAGGAACATTCGATTGGAAGCTGTTTTGGACAACTTTTCTTTTCTTCCTGCCAAACACTTGGCAGACATCCGTGCAACTTCTAGAACACGATGGGAGATGTTTTCTGTGCTGGCACAGTTTTTCCTAGCCAGACATAGTGGAAAAGCGTTTTGCTAAGATGTAGACTACAAAAGACGCGAAAGACGAAGGTAGGATGCTCTCCGGAGGTAAGAGCCGCTGCCGGGCGTCTTTCGGCAGAAGCCGCGCTAAGGAGAGCACTGTGAGCGGCACAATCGTCTTTGCGCGAAGAAGCCGCTTCTTGGGCTCCGGCAGCCGGCGAGAGCGGCAGCTTCGGGAAGGTGAAGAAGCAAGCTGTACAACACTGGGATTGTGTGCGCACCTTGCCAACTGATAGAAAACAGTACCTTTGCACTCTCCTGACTTTTCCAATCACAGGAACATTCGATTGGAAGCTGTTTTGGACAACTTTTCTTCCTGCCAAACACTTGGCAGACATCCGTGCAACTTCTAGAACACGATGGGAGATGTTTTCTGTGCTGGCACAGTTTTTCCTAGCCAGACATAGTGGAAAAGCTTTTTGCCGAGGTGTAGACTACATAAGACGCGAAAGACGAAGGTAGGATGCTCTCCGGAGGTAAGAGCCGCTGCCGGGCGTCTTTCGGCAGAAGCCGCGCTAAGGAGAGCACTGTGAGCGGCACAATCGTCTTTGCGCGAAGAAGCCGCTTCTTCGGTTCCGGGAGCCGGCGAGAGCGGCAGCTTCGGGAAGGTGAAGAAGCAAGCTGTACAACACTGGGATTGTGTGCGCACCTTGCCAACTGATAGAAAACAGTACCTTTGCACTCTCCTGACTTTTCCAATCACAGGAACATTCGATTGGAAGCTGTTTTGGACAACTTTTCTTTTCTTCCTGCCAAACACTTGGCAGACATCCGTGCAACTTCTAGAACACGATGGGAGATGTTTTCTGTGCTGGCACAGTTTTTCCTAGCCAGACATAGTGGAGAAGCGTTTTGCTAAGATGTAGACTACAAAAGACGCGAAAGACGAAGGTAGGATGCTCTCCGGAGGTAAGAGCCGCTGCCGGGCGTCTTTCGGCAGAAGCCGCGCTAAGGAGAGCACTGTGAGCGGCACAATCGTCTTTGCGCGAAGAAGCCGCTTCTTGGGCTCCGGCAGCCGGCGAGAGCGGCAGCTTCGGGAAGGTGAAGAAGCAAGCTGTACAACACTGGGATTGTGTGCGCACCTTGCCAACTGATAGAAAACAGTACCTTTGCACTCTCCTGACTTTTCCAATCACAGGAACATTCGATTGGAAGCTGTTTTGGACAACTTTTCTTTTCTTCCTGCCAAACACTTGGCAGACATCCGTGCAACTTCTAGAACACGATGGGAGATGTTTTCTGTGCTGGCACAGTTTTTCCTAGCCAGACATAGTGGAAAAGCTTTTTGCCGAGGTGTAGACTACATAAGACGCGAAAGACGAAGGTAGGATGCTCTCCGGAGGTAAGAGCCGCTGCCGGGCGTCTTTCGGCAGAAGCCGCGCTAAGGAGAGCACTGTGAGCGGCACAATCGTCTTTGCGCGAAGAAGCCGCTTCTTCGGTTCCGGGAGCCGGCGAGAGCGGCAGCTTCGGGAAGGTGAAGAAGCAAGCTGTACAACACTGGGATTGTGTGCGCACCTTGCCAACTGATAGAAAACAGTACCTTTGCACTCTCCTGACTTTTCCAATCACAGGAACATTCGATTGGAAGCTGTTTTGGACAACTTTTCTTTTCTTCCTGCCAAACACTTGGCAGACATCCGTGCAACTTCGAGAACACGATGGGAGATGTTTTCTGTGCTGGCACAGTTTTTCCTAGCCAGACATAGTGGAGAAGCGTTTTGCTAAGATGTAGACTACAAAAGACGCGAAAGACGAAGGTAGGATGCTCTCCGGAGGTAAGAGCCGCTGCCGGGCGTCTTTCGGCAGAAGCCGCGCTAAGGAGAGCACTGTGAGCGGCACAATCGTCTTTGCGCGAAGAAGCCGCTTCTTGGGCTCCGGCAGCCGGCGAGAGCGGCAGCTTCGGGAAGGTGAAGAAGCAAGCTGTACAACACTGGGATTGTGTGCGCACCTTGCCAACTGATAGAAAACAGTACCTTTGCACTCTCCTGACTTTTCCAATCACAGGAACATTCGATTGGAAGCTGTTTTGGACAACTTTTCTTTTCTTCCTGCCAAACACTTGGCAGACATCCGTGCAACTTCTAGAACACGATGGGAGATGTTTTCTGTGCTGGCACAGTTTTTCCTAGCCAGACATAGTGGAAAAGCTTTTTGCCGAGGTGTAGATGAGAAGAGGAGCTAAAGAGTGGATGTTAGCAAATGACACCCATCTTCAAAAAAGGCAATTAAGAGGACTCGCCATAGTACAAACCAGCCAGCCTCTTTTTTATCCCCAGGAAGTTGATGAAGCAGCTCTTCCTGGAAATCCTTGCCAGGCACATGACAGATGACCAAATAATGTAGTTAGCATGATTTTTCAGGGGAATTTCATGCTGAACATCACTTTAAACTCCTCTGATGAATCAACTTGACTGGTAGATGAAGGGAATATTATCTGCCTGGGCTTCAGGGAGGTTTTTGACATACCTCTACATGGCATCACACATACATATGGAAGCAATAGTGCAAAGGGGAGGGAATCAGTGTCTTTTCAGTGATGCTGAGGGAAAAGACAAGAGGCAGTGGGCACACACTGAAATACAGGAGATTGCCTTTGAACATCAGTAAATGTTTCTTTACTGTCAGGGTGACTGAACCACGGCACAGACTGCCCAGAAAGATTGTGGAGCCTGGATCTTTGAAGACATTAAAAGTACACCCAGATAGAATCCTGGGCAAGAGGCTCTAGGTATCCTGGTTTAGGCAGGGGGGTTGGGCCTGGTTAGCCCCACCAACCCCTTCCACTCTCTTTCATTCTGTGCTAGTGAATTCTCTTCAAGATGCATTTCAAAGCGCTGGCATGACAAAGTTCTGTGCAGACAGAGATCCAAATGGACATGGCATCTAAGTTCCTTAAGCAGTGTTCAAGAAGAATGTAAAACTCTGGCACAAGTGTCTCTTCCCTAACTGAATCCCTTTCATGGGAAAATTCCCAGCTCTAGAAAGATCTTCTGATACGCATGCTTAAGACTGACACTGGCTGAGCAAATTTCTCCCTATGTATATCTAAGACCAGTTAGGATCTTCACCCAAAGTGCAGTCAACATAGTCACAGAATGCCTATTGTTAAGAAGTGACAGCTTCCATCAGAATGGCAGCTATTGGTCCACAAAATGGATTAATGGATGGGAATTATCTACGTGGGTTAAAAACAAAAATAAAGAGTTGGTCTTTATTTATCAATTTCATGGCAATATTGATAAGGGAAGAAAAAGATCTAAGTCCTTGACTTTCTGGACTCGAGGAAAGATTTTAAAAATTCCTTGTAAAAATGTATGATCACAATCAGACTATTGAAACCATTTTAGTTGGGAACAAAGTTCCAAAATTGTCTAGATAGTGGCAAAGAAGCCAAGAAAATAGGAAAGAAACAAAAAGAGAGCAAAAGAGTCAGCTTCAGTGTACAAGCTCGTTCTAGAAGTAGTCTGCTGGGAAAAGGAACCCCCAGCTAAATTTCCAATGTATTCCTGCGCTTGATTCAGTAACTGGTCAATGTAAAAACCAATCCTTTTGTACAACTTCTTCCAGCAACAAAAACTCCAACAGGTTGACACTACCATCATGCCTGTTCCAGACATATTTAAAAGAGAAATGATGATTTTCTTGAAAACCTACTTACATAAAAGTTGCAAGATGGTGGAGGGATTCCCACATCCTCCTTCCTCCATCTGGCTTGAAAGTATATTTGATAAAATATGCAACAAAGCACATGATTTATAAGGGAGAGTCAAATGGATGATTTGGGAATCGATCTCTTGTTGATAGTAAACTTCATATCCACTCGGTGTGACCTTTTTAAAACAAAATGTGGAGCTGAGGCATGAATCTGCCACAACAATTGTAAAGCAAACATACACACTCCCCTTCATATGCCCCCCCCTCCACACACACCTAGGCACACACAGAGATCAGCATAGCAGATCATGAACACCTTGGAAAAGACTGAAATGCTAAATGCCTCTCTTGATGGGCAAAAGAGCTGGTGCAGTAATTCAAATGCCTGGTACAAAAATTCTGTTTAATATTTAGCTCCTATTTAAAACACAGCTTTTCATTTCATTCTATTTACAGAATATTTTCATTTCATTTGTTTCTTTAAAATTACTTAGTTCTCACCTGTTGTATGTCTAGGAATATTTTCTTCCAAAAATAGAAAAAAATAGATGATATCTTTTCAGCAGAAAACATTGGTTGATACAATTTTAAACCATCATGATATGGAAGAATTCTTCTGTCCCTCTCGAAGGTGGAAGAAGCATTTGGATCACAGATCATCTACAATGAAATACTTGACATGTTTAAGATGCTTTCAATCAATTTTGATCGTCAATTGCTTATTTGTTGTAAACAGTAATTTTTCAGTGAAGGGAAAGTGTGTGTGGTATATCTACATGATATGTTCAAAGGCAGTTCCTACTAATGGCCAGGCTGAATTCCAGTAAATAATGTCCCGAATGATATTTTGCCGCCTTCTTTGGCACTTCATGAAATCTTACCCCGATGAAGTGCTGAAACAAAGAGATTTTCTCTTAGAGAGTGTCTCATGTTGTAACCTATCCCATGGATTTTATGCTGTAATTCTTATCTCTTTTAAAATTTACTATCTTCTGTACAGTTTTCATGAAACTTTCTGTTACAGTAGTGAATAGCACAGATAAATGTCATTTTGTACAACTTTGAATTTACCCCAAGAGCTGAGAGAAAACTTGATCCTATACTTCAATCCGAGTTTCTTCTATAGTCCAACTTTGTTTCTCTACCATCAAGCTTCTCCTTTGTTGCTGCTCCAAGCCCCGTCCAAGGTGACCTTGAATACTTTCAGGGATGGGACACCCACAACTTCTCTGGGCAACCTGTTCCAGTGTTCCAGCACTCCCACAGTAAAAAAGGCCTTCCTTTCATCTAATATGTGTAGGAAATCATAAATCTAGGCATAGAAGCTTGGAGTGCAAATTTGAAATTCTTTGGATTTGAAGCACATTTTATATGAATACTGACTTACAGATGACTAAAAGATGTTGATGGGCATTTGAGCTGACAAGTTTTGAAAAAGTGCACGGAAATTAAAATTGAAACCACTAAAATTAAAAACTCCTTGCCATTTTCTTTTTCCTCTCCTATTCAAAATTGCATATGTCAGATATCAGTGCTTCATGCAAACCTCTCAGATGCTCTCAGAGAAAAAGCTTTTCTTTCAGACTAAGTTGCGGTTGACGTAGAACACTAGCAGGAGTGAAAGATTTTCTGGGCATCGGGGCAGCACGTTCTCCTTGGATTTGTGTGCAGAATGCATTTTATCCAAACTGGAAAATAGATCCCAGCTCTGTTCTATTCATCATTCTTACTTCATCAGGCCAGAAGATTCTGTGAAAAGTAGCCTGTGGACCTTGAAGACAGCGCATGTGAACCAGATGAGAGGTGATAGAGAAGTTGAGGGAGAGAAGAAAGAGCATGAGGCTGAAACCAGAAAGTATTTCTCCACGTGATCATGGAAGATTGCAGGAGCCACTTGGTACTATCAAACCAGCCCAACTTGGCACTGGTGCCACCTTGGGTCTGGGAGCCATGTTGCATATCGTGCATTTTAAGGAGCCAGCTGGCCACACCCAGCCATATGCCCCCAAACACAAACCAAGGCCCTTTTCTCTGGCAAACAAAACTCAGCTGCCCTGCTTCTGGATGGCAGATTGCAGGAACCACTTGGTACTATCAAACCAGCCCAACTTGGCACTGGTGCCACCATGGGTCTGGTCACCATCCTGCCTATTGTAGCTTTTCAGGAGCCAGCCGGTCACTCTCAGCCATAGGCCCCCAAACACAAACCTCGGCCCGTTTCCCTGGCAAACAAAAGTAAGCTGCCCCGCTTCTGGATGGCAGATTGCAGGAGCTACTTAGTACTATCAAATCAGCCCGACTTGGCACAGGTGCCACCTTGGATCTGGGAACCATCCTGTGTATCGTGGATTTTCAGGGGCCAGCCAGCCACTCTCAGCCATATGCCCCCAAAAACAAACCACGGCCCTTTTCTCTGGCAAACAAAACTCAACTGCCCCTCTTCTGGATGGCAAATTTTAGGACGCACTTTGTACTACGAAAACCGCCCGACGTGGCACTGGTGCCACCTTGTGTCAGGGAACCATCCTGCATATCGAGCTTTTTAAGGAGCCAGCCGGCCACGCCCAGCCATATACCCCCAAAAACAAACCACGGACCATTTCTCATGGAAAAAAAAATCCGCTGCCCCGCGTCTGGATGGCAGATTGCAGGAGCCACTTTGCACCATCAAACCAGCCCGACTTGGCACTGGTGCCACCTTGGGTCTGGGAACAATCCTGCGTATCGTACATATTCAGGAACCAGCCGAACACTCCCAGCCACAGGCCCCCAAACACAAACAACGGCCCATTTCCCTGGCAAACAAAACTCAGCTGCCCCGCTTCTGGATGGCAGTTTGCAGGAGCCACTTGGGACTATCAAACCAGCCCGACTTGGCACTGGTGCCACCTTGCATCTGGGAACCATGCTGCGTAGCGTGGATTTTCAGGAGCCAGCCGGCCACTCTCAGCCATAGGCCCCCAAACAAAACCCACGGCCCGTTTCCCTGGCAAACAAAATTAAGCTGCCCCGCTTCTGGATGGCAGATTGCAGGACGCACTTGGTAGTATCAAACCAGCCCGACTTGGCACTGGTGCCACCTTGGGTCTGGGAACCATCCTGCGTATTGTGGGTTCAAAGGAGCCAGCCGGCCACTCCCAGCCACAGGCCCCCAAATACAAACAACGGCGCTTTTCCCTGGAAAACAAAACTCGCCTGACAACTTTTTGATGGCAGATTGCCAGAGCCACTTGGTACTATCAAACCAGCCCAACTTGGCACTGGTGCCACCATGGGTCTGGTCACCATCCTGCCTATCGTAGCTTTTCAGGAGCCAGCCGGTCACTCCCAGCCATAGGTCCCCAGTCACAAACCTCGGCCCGTTTCCCTGGCAAACAAAAGTAAGCTGCCCCGCTTCTGGATGGCAGATTGCAGGAGCCACTTGGTACTATCAAACCAGCCCAACTTGGCACTGGTGCCACCTCTGGTCTGGGAACCATGCTGCGTAACACAGATTCTAAGGCGCCAGTCGGCCACTCCCAGCCACAAGCTCCCAAACACAAACAACGGCGCTATTCTCTGGCAAACAAAACTCCACTGCCCCTCTTCTGGATGGCAAATTGCAGGACGCACTTGGTACTATAAAAACAGCCCGACTTGGCACTGGTGCCACCTTGGGTCTGGGAACCATCCTGCGTATCGATCTTTTTAATGAGACAGCCGGCCACTCCCAGCCATATGCCCCCAAACACAACCCACGGCCCTTTTCTCTGGCAAACAAAACTCAACTGCACCGCTTCTGGAAGGCAGATTGCAGGAGCCACTTGGTACTATCAAACCAGCCCGACTTGGCACTGGTGCCACCTTGGGTCTGGGAACCATCCTGCGTATGGTGGATTCTAAGGAGCCAGCCGGCCACTCCCAGCCACAGGCCCCCAACAAAAACCACGGCCCTTTTTTCTGGCAAACAAAACTTAGCTGCCTCACTTCTGGATGGCAGATTGCAGGAGCCACTTGGTGTAATCAAACCAGCCCGACTTGGCACTGGTGCCACCTTGGGTCTGGGAACCATCCTGCGTATCGTGGATTCTAAGGAGCCAGCCGGCCACTCCCAGCCACAGGCCCCCAAACAAAATCAACGGCGCTGTTCCCTGGAAAACAAAACACGCCTGCCAACTTTTTGATGGAGTTTGCAGGAGCCACTTGGTACTATCAAACCAGCCCGACTTGGCACTGGTGCCACCTTGGGTCTGGGAAACATCCTGCGTATCGTGGATTCTTAGGAGCCAGCCGGCCACTCCTAGCCACAGGCCCCCAGACAAAAACCTAGGCCTATTTCTCTGGCAAACAAAAGTAAGCTGCCCCGCTTCTGGATGGCAGATTGCAGGAGACACTTGGTACTATCAAACCAGCCCAACTTGGCACTGGTGCCACCTTGGATCTGGGAACCATGCTGTGTATCGTGGATATTCAGGGGCCAGCCGGCCACTCTCAGCCATATGTCCCCAAACAGAAACCTCGGCCCGTTTCTCTGGCAAACAAAACTCAACTGCCCCTCTTCTGGATGGCAAATTGCAGGATGAACTTGATACTAAAACCGCAGGCCGACTTGGTAGTGGTGACACCTTGGACCTGGGAACCATCATGCGTATCGAGCATTTTAAGGAGCCAGCCGGCCACTCCCAGCAATATGCCCCCAAAAACAATCCACGGAATTTTTCTCTGGCAAACAAAAATCAGCTGCCCCGCTTCTGGATGGCAGATTGCAGGAGCCACTTTGCACCATCAAACCAGCCCGACTTGGCACTGGTGCCACCTTGCATCTGGGAACCATGCTGCCTAGCGTGGATTTTCAGGAGCCAGCCGGCCACTCTCAGCCATAGGCCCCCAAACAAAACCCACGGCCCGTTTCACTGGCAAACAAAATTAACCTGCCCCGCTTCTGGATGGCAGATTGCAGGACGCACTTGGTAGTATCAAACCAGCCCGACTTGGCACTGGTGCCACCTTGGGTCTGGGAACCATCCTGGGTATCGTGGGTTCAAAGGAGCCAGCCGGCCACTCCCAGCCACAGGCCCCCAAATACAAACAACGGCGCTTTTCCCTGGAAAACAAAACTCGCCTGACAACTTTTTGATGGCAGATTGCAGGAGACACTTGGTACTATCAAACCAGCCCAACTTGGCACTGGTGCCACCATGGGTCTGGTCACCCTCCTGCCTATCGTAGCTTTTCAGGAGCCAGCCGGTCACTCCCAGCCATAGGTCCCCAGTCACAAACCTCGGCCCGTTTCCCTGGCAAACAAAAGTAAGCTGCCCCACTTCTGGATGGCAGATTGCAGGAGCCACTTGGTACTATCAAACCAGCCCAACTTGGCACTGGTGCCACCTCTGGTCTGGGAACCATGCTGCGTAACACAGATTCTAAGGCGCCAGTCGGCCACTCCCAGCCACAAGCCCCCAAACACAAACAACGGCGCTATTCTCTGGCAAACAAAACTCCACTGCCCCTCTTCTGGATGGCAAATTGCAGGACGCACTTGGTACTATAAAAACAGCCCGACTTGGCACTGGTGCCACCTTGGGTCTGGGAACCATCCTGCGTATCGATCTTTTTAATGAGACAGCCGGCCACTCCCAGCCATATGCCCCCAAACACAACCCACGGCCCTTTTCTCTGGCAAACAAAACTCAACTGCACCGCTTCTGGATGGCAGATTGCAGGAGCCACTTGGTACTATCAAACCAGCCCGACTTGGCACTAGTGCCACCTTGGGTCTGGGAACCATCCAGCCTATCGTGGATTTTAAGGAGCCAGCCGGCTACTCCCAGCCACAGGCCCCAACAAAAACCACGGCCCTTTGTTCTGGCAAACAAAACTTAGCTGCCTCACTTCTGGATGGCAGATTGCAGGAGCCACTTGGTGTAATCAAACCAGCCCGACTTGGCACTGGTGCCACCTTGGGTCTGGGAACCATCCTGCGTATCGTGGATTCTAAGGAGCCAGCCGGCCACTCCCAGCCACAGGTCCCCAAACAAAATCAACGGCGCTGTTCCCTGGAAAACAAAACACGTCTGCCAACATTTTGATGGAGTTTGCAGGAGCCACTTGGTACTATCAAACCAGCCCGACTTGGCACTGGTGCCACCTTGGGTCTGGGAAACATCCTGCGTATCGTGGATTCTAAGGAGCCAGCCGGCCACTCCTAGCCACAGGCCCCCAGACAAAAACCTAGGCCTATTTCTCTGGCAAACAAAAGTAAGCTGCCCCGCTTCTGGATGGCAGATTGCAGGAGACACTTGGGACTATCAAACCAGCCCAACTTGGCACTGGTGCCACCTTGGATCTGGGAACCATGCTGTGTATCGTGGATATTCAGGGGCCAGCCGGCCACTCTCAGCCATATGTCCCCAAACAGAAACCTCGGCCCGTTTCTCTGGCAAACAAAACTCAACTGCCCCTCTTCTGGATGGCAAATTGCAGGATGAACTTGATACTAAAACCGCAGGCCGACTTGGTAGTGGTGACACCTTGGACCTGGGAACCATCATGCGTATCGAGCATTTTAAGGAGCCAGCCGGCCACTCCCAGCAATATGCCCCCAAAAACAATCCACGGAATTTTTCTCTGGCAAACAAAAATCAGCTGCCCCGCTTCTGGATGGCAGATTGCAGGAGCCACTTTGCACCATCAAACCAGCCCGACTTGGCACTGGTGCCACCTTGCATCTGGGAACCATGCTGCCTAGCGTGGATTTTCAGGGGCCAGCCGGCCACTCTCAGCCATAGGCCCCCATACAAAACCCACGGCCCGTTTCCCTGGCAAACAAAATTAAGCTGCCTCGCTTCTGGATGGCAGATTGCAGGACGCACTTGGTAGTATCAAACCAGCCCGACTTGGCACTGGTGCCACCTTGGGTCTGGGAACCATGCTGCGTATCATGGATTTTCAGGAGCCAGCCGTCCACTGCCAGCCACAGGCCCCGAAACACAAACAACAGCCTTTTTCTCTGGCAAACAAAATTCAGCTGCCCCGCTTCTGGATGGCAGATTGCAGGAACCACTTGGTACTAACAAACCAGCCCGACTTGGCACTGGTGCCACCTTGGGTCTGGGAACCATCCTGCGTATCGTGGATTCTAAGGAGCCAGCTGGCCACTCCCAGCCACAGGCCCCAAAACACACACAACGGTGCTTTTCCCTGGAAAACAAAACTCGCCTGCCAAACATTTTATGGCAGATTGCAGGAGCCACTTGGTACTATCAAACCAGCCCAACTTGGCACTGGTGCCACCATGGGTCTGGTCACCATCCTGCCTATCGTAGCTTTTCAGGTGCCAGCCAGCCACCCCCAGCCAGAGGCCCCTAGACAAATATTTCGGCCCGTTTCCCTGGCAAACAAAAGTAAGCTACCCCGCTTCTGGATGGCAGATTGCAGGAGCCACTTTGCACCATCAAACCAGCCCAACTTGGCACTGGTGCCACCTCTGGTCTGGGAACCATCCTGCGTATCGTGGGTTCTAAGGAGCCAGCTCGCCACTCCCAGCCACAGGCCCCAAACACAAACAACGGCGCTTTTCCCTGGAAAACAAAACTCGCCTGCCAACTTTTTGATGGCAGATTGCCAGAGCCACTTGGTACTATCAAACCAGCCCAACTTGGCACTGGTGCCACCATGGGTCTGGTCACCATCCTGCCTATCGTAGCTTTTCAGGAGCCAGCCGGTCACTCCCAGCCATAGGCCCCCAGACACAAACCTCGGCCCGTTTCCCTGGCAAACAAAAGTAAGCTGCCCCGCTTCGGCATGGCAGATTGCAGGAGCTATTTAGTACTATCAAACCAGCCCGACTTGGCACTGGTGACACCTCTGGTCTGGGAACCATCCTGCCTATCGTGGATTTTCAGGGGCCAGCCGGCCACTCTCAGCCATATGCCCCCAAAAACAAACCACGGCCCTTTTCTCTGGCAAACAAAACTCAACTGCCCCTCTTCTGGATGGCAAATTTTAGGACGCACTTTGTACTACGAAAACCGCCCGACGTGGCACTGGTGCCACCTTGTGTCAGGGAACCATCCTGCATATCGAGCTTTTTAAGGAGCCAGCCGGCCACGCCCAGCCATATACCCCCAAAAACAAACCACGGACCATTTCTCATGGAAACAAAAATCCGCTGCCCCGCGTCTGGATGGCAGATTGCAGGAGCCACTTTGCACCATCAAACCAGCCCGACTTGGCACTGGTGCCACCTTGGGTCTGGGAACAATCCTGCATATCGTGGATTCTAAGGAGCCAGCCGGCCACTCCCAGCCACAGGCCCCCAAACACAAACAACGGCGCTTTTCCCTGGAAAACAAAACTCGCCTGCCAGCTTTTTGATGGCAGATTGCAGGAGCCACTTGGTACTATCAAATCATCCCAACTTGGCACTGGTGCCACTATGGGTCTGGGAACCATCCTGCCTATTGTAGCATTTCAGGAGCCAGCCGGTCACTCCCAGCCATAGGCCCCCAGACACAAACCTCGGACCGTTTCCCTGGCAAACAAAATTAAGCTGCCCCGATTCTGGATGGCAGATTGCAGGAGCCACTTGGTGCTATCAAACCAGCCCGACTTGGCACTGGTGCCACCTTGGGTCTGGGAACCATCCTGCGTATCGTGGATTCTAAGCAGCCAGCCGGCCACTCTGAGCCACAGGCCCCCAAACACAAACAACGGCGCTTTTCCCTGGAAAACAAAACTCGCCTGCCAAATTTTTGATGGCAGATTGCAGGAGCCACTTGGTACTCTCAAACCAGCCCAACTTGGTACTGGTGCCACCATGGGTCTGGTCACCATCCTGCCTATCGTAGCTTTTCAGGAGCCAGCCGGTCACTCCCAGCCATAGGCCCCCAGACAAATATCTCGGCCCGTTTCCCTGGCAAACAAAAGTAAGCTGCCCCGCTTCTGGATGGCAGATTACAGCAGCCACATGGTACTATCAAACCAGGCCAACATGGCACTGGTGCCACCTTGGCTCTGGGAACCATCCTGCCTATCGTGGATTTTCAGGGGCCAGCCGGCCACTCTCAGCCATATGCCCCCAAACACATACCACGGCCCTTTGCTCTGGCAAACAAAACTCAACTGCCCCTCTTCTGGATGGCAAATTGCAGGACGCACTTGGTACTACGAAAACAGCCCGACTTGGCAGTGATGCCACCTTGGGTCAGGGAACAATCCTGCGTATCGATCTTTTTAAGGAGCCAGCCGGTCACTCCCAGCCATAGGCCCCCAGACACAAAGCTCTACCCGTTTCCCTGGCAAACAAAAGTAAGCTACCCCGCTTCTGGATGGCAGATTGCAGGAGTCACTTTGCACCATCAAACCAGCCCGACTTGGCACTGGTGCCACCTCTGGTCTGGGACCCATCCTGCGTATCGTGGATTCTAAGGAGACAGCTGGCCACTCCCAGCCACAGGCCCCCAAACACAAACAACGGCGCTTTTCCCTGGAAAACAAAACTCGCTTGCCAACTTTTTGATGGCAGATTGCAGGAGCCACTTGGTACTATCAAACCACCCCAACTTGGCAACAAGTGGTTCCTGCAATCTGACATCCAGAAGCGGGGCAGCTTACTTTTGTTTGCCAGGGAAATGGACCGTTGTTTGTGTTTGGAGGCGTATGGCTGGGAGTGGCCGACTGGCTCCTTAAAATCCACGATACGCAGCATGGTTCCCAGACCAGAGGTGGCACCAGTGCCAAGTCGGGCTGGTTTGATAGTACAAAGTGGCTCCTGCAATCTGCCATCCAGAAGCGGGGCAGCTTACTTTTGTTTGCCAGGGAAACGGGCCGGGCTTTCTGTCTCGGGGCCTATGGCTGGGAGTGACCGGCTGGCTCCTGAAAAGCTACGATAGGCAGGATGGTGACCAGACCCATGGTGGCACCAGTGCCAAGTTGGGCTGGTTTGATAGTACCAAGTGGCTCCTGCAATCTGCCATCAAAAAGTTGGCAGGCGAGTTTTGTTTTCCTGGGAAAAGCGCCATTGTTTGTGTTTGGGGACCTGTGGTTGGGAGTGCCCGGCTGGCTCCTTAGAAACCACGATACGCAGCATGGTTTCCAGACAAGAGGTGCCACCAGTGCCAAGTTGTGCTGGTTTGATACTGCCAAGTGGTTCCTGCAATCTGCCATCCAGAAACGGGGCAGCTTACTTTTGTTTGCCACGGAAACGGGCCGTTGTTTGTGTTTGGGGGCCTGTGGCTGGGAGTGGCCGACTGGCTCCTTAGAATCCACGATACGCAGGATGGGTCCCAGACCAGAGGTGGCACCAGTGCCAAGTCGGGCTGGTTTGATAGTACCAAGTGGCTCCTGCAATCTGCCATCCAGAAGCGGGGCAGCTTACTTTTGTTTGCCAGGGAAACGGGCCGAGGTTTGTGACTGGGGACCTATGGCTGGGAGCGACCGGCTGGCTCCTGAAAAGTTACGATAGGCGGGATTGTGACCAGACCCATGGTGGCACCAGTGCCAAGTTGGGCTGGTTTGATAGTACCAAGTGGCTCCTGTAATCTGCCATCAAATAGTTGGTAGGCGAGTTTGGTTTTCCAGGGAAAAGCGCCGTTGTTTGTGTTTGGGGGCCTGTGGTAGGGAGTGGCCGGCTGGCTAAATAGAATCCACGATACGCAGGATGGTTCCCAGACCAGAGGTGGCACCAGTGCCAAGACGGGCTAGTTTGATGGTGCAAAGTGGCTCCTGCAATCTGCCATCCAGAAGCGGGGTAGCTTACTTTTGTTTGCCAGGGAAACGGGCCGAGCTTTTTGTCTGGGGGCCTATGGCGGGGAGTGACCGGCTGGCTCCTGAAAAGCTAAGATAGGCAGGATGGTGACCAGACCCATGGTGGCACCAGTGCCAAGTTGGGCTGATTTGATAAAACCAAGTGGCTCCTGCAATCTGCCATCAAAAAGTTGGCAGGAGAGTTTTGTTTTCCAGGGAAAAGCGCCGTTGTTTGTGTTTGGGGGCCTGTGGCTGGGAGTGGCCGGCTGGCTCCTTAGAATCCACGATACGCAGCATGGTATCCAGACCCAAGGTGGCACCAGTGCCAAGTTTTGCTGGTTTGATAGTACCAAGTGGTTCCTGCAATCTGCCATCCAGAAGCAGGGCAGCTTACTTTTGTTTGCCAGGGAAACGGGCCGAGGTTTTTGTCTGGGGGCCTATGGCTGGGAGTGACCGGCTGGCTCCTGAAAAGCTACGATAGGCAGGATGGTGACCAGACCCGTGGTGGCACCAGTCCCAAGTTGGGCTGATTTGATAGTACCAAGTGGCTCCTGCAATCTGCCGTCAAAATTTGGCAGGCGAGTTTTTATTTTCCAGGGAAAAGCGCCGTTTTTTGTGTTTGGGGGCCTGTGGCTGGGAGTGGCCGGCTGGCTGCTTAGAATCCACGATACGCAGGATGGTTCCCAGACCCAAGGTGGCACCAGTGCCAAGTCGGGCTAGTATGATGGTGCAAAGTGGCTCCTACAATCTGCCATCCAGAAGCGGGATAACTTACTTTTGTTTGCCAGGGAAACGGTCCGAGCTTTGTGTCTGGGGGCCTATGGCTGGGAGTGACCGGCTGGCTCCTGAAAAGCTACGATAGGCAGGATGGTGACCAGACCCATGGTGGCACCAGTGGCAAGTTGGGCTGGTTTGATAGTACCAAGTGGCTCCTGCAATCTGCCATCAAAATGTCGGCAGGCGAGTTTTGTTTTCCAGGGAAAAGCGCCGTTGTTTGTGTTTGGGGGCCTGTGGCTGGGAGTGGCCGGCTGGCTCCTTAGAATCCACGATACGCAGGATGGTTCCCAGACCTGAGGTGGCACCAGTGCAAAGTCGGGCTGGTTTTATAGTACCAAGTGCGTCCTGCAATCTGCCATCCAGAAGCGGGGCAGCTTACTTTTGTTTGCCAGGGAAACGGGCCGAGCTTTGTGTCAGGGGGCCTATGGCTGGGAGTGACCGGCTGGCTCCTGAAAAGCTACGATAGGCAGGATGGTGACCAGACCCATGGTGGCACCAGTGCCATGTTCGGCTGATTTCATAGTACCAAGTGGCTCCTGCAATCTGCCATCAAATAGTCGGCAGGCGAGTTTTGTTTTCCAGGGAAAAGCGCCGTTGTTTTTGTCTGCGGGCCTGTGGCTGGAGTGGCCGGCTGGCTCCTTAGAATCCACGATACGCAGCATGGTTCCCAGACCCAAGGTGGCACCAGTGCCAAGTTGGGCTGGTTTGATAGTACCAAGTGGTTCCTGCAATCTGCCATCAAAAATTTGGCAGGCGAGTTTTGTTTTCCAGGGAAAAGCGTCGTTGTTTGTGTTTGGGGGCCTGTGGCTGGGAGTGGCCGGCTGGCTCCTTAGAATCCACGATACGCAGGATGGTTCCCAGACCCAAGGTGGCACCAGTCCCAAGTTGGGCTGGTTTGATAGTACCAAGTGTTTCCTGCAATCTGCCATCCAGAAGCGGGGCAGCTTACTTTTGTTTGCCAGGGAAACGGGCCGAGGTTTGTGTCTGGGGGCCTATGGCTGGGAGTGACCGGCTGGCTCCTGAAAGGCTACGATAGGCAGGATTGTGACCAGACCCATGGTGGCACCAGTGTCAAGTTGGGCTGGTTTGATAGTACCAAGTGGCTCCTGCAATCTGCCATCAAAAACTTGGCAGGCGAGTTTTGTTTCCCAGGGAAAAGCGACGTTGTTTGTGTTTGGGGGCCTGTGGCTGGGAGTGGCCGGCTGGCTAATTAGAATCCACGACAGGCAGGATGGTTCCCAGACCAGAGGTGACACCAGTGCCAAGTCGGGCTAGTTTGATGGTGAAAAGTGGCTCCTGCAATCTGCCATCCAGAAGCGGGTTAACTTACTTTTGTTTGCCAGGGAAAAGGGCCGAGGTTTTTGTCTGGGGGCCTATGGCTGGGAGTGACCGGCTGGCTCCTGAAAAGCTACGATAGGCAGGATGGTGACCAGACCCATGGTGGCACCAGTGCCAAGTTGGGCTGGTTTGATAGTACCAAGTGGCTCCTGCAATCTGCCATCAAAAAGTTGGCAGGCGAGTTTGTTATCCAGGGAAAAGCGCCGTTGTTTTTGTTTGGGGGCCTGTGGTTGGGAGTGGCCGGCTGGCTAATTAGAATCCACGATACGCAGCATGGTTCCCAGACCTGAGGTGGCACCAGTGCCAAGTTGGGCTGGTTTGATACTACCAAGTGCGTCCTGCAATCTGCCATCCAGAAGCGGGGCAGCTTACTTTTGTTTGCCAGGGAAACGGGCCGAGGTTTTGTCTGGGGGCCTATGGCAGGGAGTGACCGGCTGGCTCCTGAGAAACTACGATAGGCAGGATGGTGACCAGACCCATGGTGGCACCAGTGCCAAGTTGGGCTGGTTTGATAGTACCAAGTGGCTCCTGCAATCTGCCATCAAAATGTTGGCAGGCGAGTTTTGTTTTCCAGGGAAAAGCGCCGTTGTTTGTGTTTGGGGGCCTGTGGCTGGGAGTGGCCGGCTGGCTCCTTAGAATCCAAAATACGCAGGATGGTTCCCAGACCTGAGGTGGCACCAGTGCCAAGTTGGGCTGGTTTGATTGTAGCAAATGGTTCCTGCAATCTACCATCCAGAAGCGGGGCAGCTTACTTCTGTTTGCCAGGGAAACGGGCCGAGCTTTGTGTCTGGGGGCCTATGGCTGGGAGTGACCGGCTGGCTCCTGAAAAGCTACGATAGGCAGGATGGTGACCAGACCCATGGTGGCACCAGTGCCATGTTCGGCTGATTTCATAGTACCAAGTTGCTCCTGCAATCTGCCATCAAAATGTTGGCAGGCGAGTTTTGTTTTCCAGGGAAAAGCGCCGTTGTTTGTGTCTGCGGGCCTGTGGCTGGAGTGGCCGGCTGGCTCCTTAGAATCCACAATACGCAGCATGGTTCCCAGACCCAAGGTGGCACCAGTGCCAAGTTGGGCTGGTTTAATAGTACCAAGTGGTTCCTGCAATCTGCCATCAAAAAGTTGTCAGGCGAGTTTTGTTTTCCAGGGAAAATCGCCGTTGTTTTTGTTTGGGGGCCTGTGGCTGGGAGTGGCCGGCTGGCTCCTTAGGATCCACGATACCCAGGATGGTACCCAGACCAGAGGTGGCACCAGTACCAAGTCGGGCTGGTTTGATAATAACAAGTGGATCCTGCAATCTGCCATCCAGAAGCAGGGCAGCTTACTTTTGTTTGCCAGGGAAACGGTCCGAGCTTTGTGTCTGGGGGCCTATGGCTGGGAGTGACCGGCTGGCTCCTGAAAAGCTACGATAGGCAGGATGGTGACCAGACCCATGGTGGCACCAGTGCCAAGTTGGGCTGGTTTGATAGTACCAAGTGGCTCCTGCAATCTGCCATCAAAAAGTTGGCAGGCGAGTTTTGTTTTCCAGTGAAAAGCGCCGTTGTGTGTGTTTTGGGGCCTGTGGCTGGGAGTGGCCAGCTGGCTCCTTAGAATCCACGATACGCAGGATGGTTCCCAGACCCAAGGTGGCACCAGTGCCAAGTCGGGCTGGTTTGTTAGTACCAAGTGGTTCCTGCAATCTGCCATCCAGAAGCGGGGCAGCTGAATTTTGTTTGCCAGAGAAAAAGGCTGTTGTTTGTGTTTCGGGGCCTGTGGCTGGCAGTGGACGGCTGGCTCCTGAAAATCCATGATACGCAGCATGGTTCCCAGACCCAAGTTGGCACCAGTGCCAACTTGGGCTGGTTTCATAGTACCCAGTAGCTCCTGCAATCTGCCATCCAGAAGAGGGGCAGTTGAATTTTGTTTTCCAGAGAAAAGGGCCGTGGTTTGTGTTTGGGGCCTATGGCTGAGAGTGACCGGCTGGCTCCTGAAAAGCTACGATAGGCAGGATGGTGACCAGACCGATGGTGGCACCAGTGCCAAGTCGGGCTGGTTTGATAATACTAAATAGCTCCTGCAATCTGCCATCCAGACGCGGGGCAGCGGATTTTTGCTTGCTGGAGAAAAGTTCCGTGGGTGTTTTTGGGGGTATATGGCTGGACGTTGCCGGCTGACTCCTTAAAAACATCGATACGCAGGATGGTTCCCTGACCCAAGGTGGCATCACTGCCAAGTCGGGCTGTTTTCGTAGTACCAAGTGGCTCCTGCAATTTGCCATCCAGAAGAGGGGAAGTTGAGTTTTGTTTACCAGAGAAAAGGGCCGTGGTTTGTGTTTTGGGGCATATGGCTGAGAGTGGCCGGCTGGCGCCTGAAAATCCACGATAGGCAGGATGGTTCCCAGAGCCAAGGTGGCACCAGTGCCATGTTGGCCTGGTTTGATAGTACCATGTGGCTCCTGCAATCTGCCATCCAGAAGCGGGGCAGCTTACTTTTGTTTGCCAGGGAAACGGGCCGAGGTATTTGTCTGGGGGCCTATGGCTGGGAGTGACCGGCTGGCTCCTGAAAAGCTACGATAGGCAGGATGGTGACCAGACCCATGGTGGCACCAGTGCCAAGTTGGGCTGGTTTGATAGTACCAAGTGGCTCCTGCAATCTGCCATCAAAAAGTTGTCAGGCGAGTTTTGTTTTCCAGGGTAACGCGCCGTTGTTTTTGTTTAGAGGCCTGTGGCTGGGAGTGTCCGCCTGTCCTCTTAGAATCTACGTTACGCAGCATGGTTCCCAGAGCCAAGGTGGCACCAGTGCCAAGTTGGGCTGGTTTGATAGTAGCAAGTGGTTCCTGCAATCTGCCATCCAGAAGAGGGGCAGCTTACTTTTGTTTGCCAGGGAAACGGGCCGAGGTATTTCTCTGGGGGCCTATGGCAGGGAGTGACAGGCCGGCTCCTGAAAAGCTAAGATAGGCAGGATGTTTACCAGACCCATGATGGCACCAGTGCCAAGTTGGGCTAATTTGATACTACCAAGTGGCTCCTGCAATCTGCCATCCAGAATCGGGGGTGCTTCCTTTTGTTTTCCAGGGAAACGGGCCGAGGTTTGTGTCTGGGGGTTTGTGGCTGGGAGTGACCGGCTGGCTCCTGAAAAGCTACGATAGGCAGGATGGTGACCAGACCCATGGTGGCACCAGTGCCAAGATGGGCTGGTTTGATAGTACCAAGTGGCTCCTGCAATCTGCCATCAAAATGTTGGCAGGCGAGTTTTGTTTTCAAGGGAAAAGCGCCGTTGTTTGTGTTTGGGCGCCTGTGGCACGGAGTGGCCGGGTGGCTGCTTAGAATCCACGATACGCAGGATGGTTCCCAGACCCAAGGTGGCACCAGTGCCAAGTCGGGCTGTTTTGACACTACCAAGTGGCTCCTGCAATCTGCCATCCAGAATCGGGGCAGCTTAATTTTGTTTGCCAGGGAAACGGTCCGAGGTTTGTGATGGGGGCCTATGGCTGGGAGTGACCGGCTGGCTCCTGAAATAGTACAATTGGCAGGATGGTTCCCAGACCCATAATGGCACCAGTGCCAAGTTGGGATGATTTGATAGTACCAAGTGGCTCCTGCAATCTGCCATCAAAAAGCTGGCAGGCGAGTTTTCTTTTCCAGGGAAAAGCGCCGTTGATTTTGTTTGGAGGCCTGTGGCTGGCAGTGGCTGCCTGTCGTCTTAGAATCCGGGTTACGCAGAATGGTTCCCAGAGCCAAGGTGGCACCAGTGCCAAGTTGGGCTGGTTTGATGGTGCAAAGTGGCTCCTGCAATCTGCCATCCAGAAGTGCGGTAGCTTACTTTTGTGTGCCAGGGAAACAGGCCGAGGTTTGTGTCTGGGGGCCTATGGCTGGGAGTGACCGGCTGGCTCCTGAAAAGCTACGATAGGCAGGATGGTGACCAGACCCATGGTGGCACCAGTGCCAAGTTGGGCTGGTTTGATAGTACCAAGTGGCTCCTGCAATCTGCCATCAAAATGTTGGCAGGCGAGTTTTGTTTTCCAGGGAAAAGCGCCGTTGTGTGTGTTTTGGGGCCTGTGGCTGGGAGTGGCCAGCTGGCTCCTTAGAATCCACGATACGCAGGATGGTTCCCAGACCCAAGGTGGCACCAGTGCCAAGTCGGGCTGGTTTGTTAGTACCAAGTGGTTCCTGCAATCTGCCATCCAGAAGCGGGGCAGCTGAATTTTGTTTGCCAGAGAAAAAGGCTGTTGTTTGTGTTTCGGGGCCTGTGGCTGGCAGTGGACGGCTGGCTCCTGAAAATCCATGATACGCAGCATGGTTCCCAGACCCAAGGTGGCACCAGTGCCAAGTAGGGCTGGTTTCATAGTACCTAGTGGCTCCTGCAATCTGCCATCCAGAAGCGGGGCAGCTTACATTTGTTTGCCAGGGAAACGGGCCGAGGTATTTGTCTGGGGGCCTATGGCTGGGAGTGACCGCCTGGCTCCTGAAAAGCTACGATAGGCAGGATGGTGACCAGACCCATGGTGGCACCAGTGCCAAGTTGGGCTGGTTTGATAGTACCAAGTGGCTCCTGCAATCTGCCATCCAGAAGCGGGGTAGCTTACTTTTGTTTGCCAGGGAAACGGGCAGAGCTTTCTGTCTGGAGGCCTATGGTTGGGAGTAACCGGCTGGCTCCTGAAAAGCTACGATAGGCAGGATGGTTCCCAGATCCAAGATGGCACCAGTGCCAAGTCGGGGTGGTTTGATGGTGCAAAGTGGCTCCTGCAATCTGCCATCCAGACGCGGGGCAGCGGATTTTTGTTTCCAAGAGAAATGGTCCGTGGTTTGTTTTTGGGGCTATATGGCTGGGCGTGGCCTGCTGGCTCCTTATAAAGCTACGATAGGCAGGATGGTTCCCTGACCCAAGGTGGCACCAGTGCCAAGTCGGGCGGTTTTCGTAGTACAAAGTGCGTCCTAAAATTTGCCATCCAGAAGAGGGGCAGTTGAGTTTTGTTTACCAGAGAAAAGGGCCGTGGTTTGTTTTTGGGGGCATATGGCTGATAGTGGCCGTCTGGCGCCTGAAAATCCACGATAGGCAGGATGGTTCCCAGACCAGAGGTGGCACCAGTGCCAAGTCGGGCTGGTTTGATAGTACTAAATAGCACCTGCAATCTGCCATGCAGAAGCGGGGCAGCTTACTTTTGTTTGCCAGGGAAACGGGCCGAGGTTTGTGTCTGGGGGCCTATGGCTGGGAGTGACCGCCTGGCTCCTGAAAAGCTACGATAGGCAGGATGGTTACCAGACCCATGGTGGCACCAGTGCCAAGTCGGGGTGGTTTGATGGTGCAAAGTGGCTCCTGCAATCTGCCATCAAAAAGTTGGCAGGCCAGTTTTGTTTTCCAGGGAAAAGCGCCGTTGTTTGTGTTTGGGGGACTGTGGCTGGGAGTGACCGGCTGGCTCCTTAGAACACACGATACGCAGGATGGTTCCCAGACCCAAGGTGGCACCAGTGCCACGTCGGGCTGGTTTGATGGTGAAAAGTGGCTCCTGCAATCTGCCATCCTGAAGCGGGGTAGCTTACATTTGTGTGCCAGGGAAACGGGCCGAGGTTTATGACTGGGGGCCTAGGGCTAGAAGTGACCGGCTGGCTCCTGAAAAGCAACAATAGGCAGGATGGTTCCCAGACCCAAGGTGGCACCAGTGCCAAGTTGGGCTGGTTTGATGGTACCAACTGGCTCCTGCAATCTGCCATCTAAAAGTTGTCAGGCGAGTTTTGTTTTCCAGGGAAAAGCGCCGTTGATTTTGTTTGGAGGCCTGTGGCTGGCAGTGGCTGCCTGTCGTCTTACAATCCGGGTTACGCAGCATGGTTCCCAGAGCCAAGGTGGCACCAGTGTAAAGTTGGGCTGGTTTGATAGTACCAAGTGGCTCCTGCAATCTGCCATCCAGAAGCGGGGCAGCTTACTTTTGTTTGCCAGGGAAACGGGCCGAGGTATTTGTCTGGGGACCTATGGCTGGGAGTGACCGGCTGGCTCCTGAAAAGCTACGATAGGCAGGATGGTTCCCTGACCCAAGGTGGCACCAGTGCCAAGTCGGGCGGTTTTCGTAGTACAAAGTGCGTCCTAAAATTTGCCATCCAGAAGAGGGGCAGTTGAGTTTTGTTTACCAGAGAAAAGGGCCGTGGTTTGTTTTTGGGGGCATATGGCTGATAGTGGCCGTCTGGCCCCTGAAAATCCACGATAGGCAGGATGGTTCCCAGACCAGAGGTGGCACCAGTGCCAAGTTGGGCTGGTTTGATAGTACTAAATAGCACCTGCAATCTGCCATGCAGAAGCGGGGCAGCTTACTTTTGTTTGCCAGGGAAACGGGCCGAGGTTTGTGTCTGGGGGCCTATGGCTGGGAGTGACCGCCTGGCTCCTGAAAAGCTACGATAGGCAGGATGGTGACCAGACCCATGGTGGCACCAGTGCCAAGTCGGGGTGGTTTGATGGTGCAAAGTGGCTCCTGCAATCTGCCATCAAAAAGTTGGCAGGCCAGTTTTGTTTTCCAGGGAAAAGCGCCGTTGTTTGTGTTTGGGGGACTGTGGCTGGGAGTGACCGGCTGGCTCCTTAGAACACACGATACGCAGGATGGTTCCCAGACCCAAGGTGGCACCAGTGCCACGTCGGGCTGGTTTGATGGTGAAAAGTGGCTCCTGCAATCTGCCATCCTGAAGCGGGGTAGCTTACATTTGTGTGCCAGGGAAACGGGCCGAGGTTTATGACTGGGGGCCTAGGGCTAGAAGTGACCGGCTGGCTCCTGAAAAGCAACAATAGGCAGGATGGTTCCCAGACCCAAGGTGGCACCAGTGCCAAGTTGGGCTGGTTTGATGGTACCAACTGGCTCCTGCAATCTGCCATCTAAAAGTTGTCAGGCGAGTTTTGTTTTCCAGGGAAAAGCGCCGTTGATTTTGTTTGGAGGCCTGTGGCTGGCAGTGGCTGCCTGTCGTCTTACAATCCGGGTTACGCAGCATGGTTCCCAGAGCCAAGGTGGCACCAGTGTAAAGTTGGGCTGGTTTGATAGTACCAAGTGGCTCCTGCAATCTGCCATCCAGAAGCGGGGCAGCTTACTTTTGTTTGCCAGGGAAACGGGCCGAGGTATTTGTCTGGGGACCTATGGCTGGGAGTGACCGGCTGGCTCCTGAAAAGCTACGATAGGCAGGATGGTGACCAGACCCATGGTGGCACCAGTGCCAAGTTGGGCTGGTTTGATAGTACCAAGTGTCTCCTGCAATCTGCCATCAAAAAGTTGGCAGGTCAGTTTTGTTTTCCAGGGAAAAGCGCCGTTGTTTCTGTTTGGGGGACTGTGGCTGGGAGTGGCCGGCTGGCTCCTTAGAACACAGGATACGCAGGATGGTTCCCAGACCCAAGGTGGCACCAGTGCCAAGTCGGGCTGGTTTGATAGCACCAAGTGGCTCCTGCAATCTGCCATGCAGAAGCGGGGCAGCTTACTTTTGTTTTCCAGGGAAACGGACCGAGGTTTTTTTCTGGGGGCCTATGGCTGGGAGTGACCGGCTGGCTCCTGAAAAGCTACGATAGGCAGGATGGTGACCAGACCCATGGTGGCACCAGTGCCAAGTTGGGCTGGTTTGATAGTACCAAGTGGCTCCTGCAATCTGCCATCAAAAAGTTGGCAGGCGAGTTTTGTTTTCCAGGGAAAAGCGCTGTTGTGTGTATTTTGGGGCCTGTGGCTGGGAGTGGCCAGCTGGCTCCTTAGAATCCACGATACGCAGGATGGTTCCCAGACTCAAGGTGGCACCAGTGCCAAGTCGGGCTGGTTTGTTAGTACCAAGTGGTTCCTGCAATCTGCCATCCAGAAGCGGGGCAGCTGAATTTTGTTTGCCAGAGAAAAAGGCTGTTGTTTGTGTTTCGGGGCCTGTGGCTGGCAGTGGACGGCTGGCTCCTGAAAATCCATGATACGCAGCATGGTTCCCAGACCCAAGGTGGCACCAGTGCCAAGTAGGGCTAGTTTCATAGTACCCAGTGGCTCCTGCAATCTGCCATCCAGAAGAGGGGCAGTTGAGTTTTGTTTTCCAGAGAAAAGGGCCGTGGTTTGTGTTTGGGGCCTATGGCTGAGAGTGACCGGCTGGCCCCTGAAAATCCACGATAGGAAGGATGGTTCCCAGATCCAAGGTGGCAGCAGTGCCATGTTGTGCTGGTGTGATAGTCCCAAGTGGCTCCTGCAATCTGCCATCCAGAAGTGGGGCAGCTGAATTTTGTTTGCCAGAGAAAAAGGCTGTGGTTTTTGTTTGGGGGCCTATGGCTGGGAGTGGCCGGCTGGCTCCTGAAAATCCATGATACGCAGCATGGTTCCCAGACCCAAGGTGGCACCTATGCCAAGTGGGGCTGGTTTCACAGTGTCAAGTGCCTCCTGCAATCTCCCATCCAGAAGCGGGGCAGCTGAGTTTTGTTTGCCTGTGAAACGAGCCGTTGTTTTTGATTGGTGTCTGTGGCCGAGAATGTTCAGCTGGCTCCTGACAATCCACAATATGAAGGATGGTTCCCAGACCCAAGGTGGCACCAGTGCCAAGTCTTGCTGGTTTGATAGTACCAAGTGGCTCCTGCAATCTGCCATCCAGAAGCGGTGCAGCTGAGTTTTGTTTGCCAGAGGAAAGGGCCGTGGGTTGTGTTTGGGGGCATATGGCTGGGAGTGGCCGGCTGTCTCATTAAAAAGATCGATACGCAGGATGGTTCCCAGACCCAAGGTGGCACCAGTGCCAAGTCGGGCTGTTTTTATAGTACCAAGTGCGTCCTGCAATTTGCCATCCAGAAGAGGGGCAGTTGAGTTTTGTTTGCCAGAGAAAAGCGCCGTTGTTTGTGTTTGGGGGCTTGTGGCTGGGAGTGGCCGACTGGCGCCTTAGAATCTGCGATACGCAGCATGGTTCCCAGACCCAAGGTGGCACCAGTTCCAAGGTGGGCTGGTTTGATAGTACCAAGTGGCTCCTGCAATCTGCCATCCAGAAGCGGGGCAGCTTACTTTTGTTTGCCAGGGAAACGGGCCGAGGTTTGTGTTTGGGGGCCTATGGCTGGGAGTGACCGGCTGGCTCCTGGAAAGCTACAATAGGCAGGATGGTGACCAGACCCATGGTGGCACCAGTGCCAAGTTGGGCTGGTTTGATAGTACCAAGTTGCTCCTGCAATCTGCCATCAAAAAGTTGGCAGGCGAGATTTGTTTTCCAGGGAAAAGCGCCGTTGTTTGTGTTTGGGGGCCTGTGGCTGGGAGTGGCCGGCTGGCTCCTTAGAATCCACGATACGCAGGATGGTTCCCAGACCCAAGGTGGCACCAGTGCCAAGTCGGGCTGGTTTGATACTACCAAGTGGTTCCTGCAATCTGCCATCCAGAAGCAGGGCAGCTTACTTTTGTTTGCCAGGGAAACGGGCCGTGGGTTTTGTTTGGGGGCATATAGCTGAGAGTGGCCCGCTGGCCCCTGAAAATCCACGCTAGGCAGCATGGTTCCCAGATGCAAGGTGGCACCAGTGCCAAGTCGGGCTGGTTTGATGGTGCAAAGTGGCTCCTGCAATCTGCCATCCAGAAGCGGGGCAGCTGATTTTTGTTTGCCAGAGAAAAATTCCGTGGATTGTTTTTGGGGGCATATTGCTGGGAGTGGCCGGCTGGCTCCTTAAAATGCTCGATACGCATGATGGTTCCCAGGCCCAAGGTGTCACCACTACCAAGTCGGCCTGCGGTTTTAGTATCAAGTTCATCCTGCAATTTGCCATCCAGAAGAGGGGCAGTTGAGTTTTGTTTGCCAGAGAAACGGGCCGAGGTTTCTGTTTGGGGACATATGGCTGAGAGTGGCCGGCTGGCCTCTGAAAATCCACGATACACAACATGGTTCCCAGATCCAAGGTGGCACCAGTGCCAAGTTGGGCTGGTTTGATAGTCCCAAGTGTCTCCTGCAATCTGCCATCCAGAAGCGGGGCAGCTTACTTTTGTTTGCCAGAGAAATAGGCCTAGGTTTTTGTTTGGGGGCCTGTGGCTAGGAGTGGCCGGCTGGCTCCTAAGAATCCACGATACGCAGGATGTTTACCAGACCCATGGTGGCACCAGTGCCAAGTTGGGCTGGTTTGATAGTACCAAGTGGCTCCTGCAAACTCCATCAAAAAGTTGGCAGGCGTGTTTTGTTTTCCAGGGAACAGCGCCGTTGATTTTGTTTGGGGGCCTGTGGCTGGGAGTGGCCGGCTGGCTCCTTAGAATCCACGATACGCAGGATGGTTCCCAGACCCAAGGTGACACCAGTGCCAAGTCGGGCTGGTTTGATTACACCAAGTGGCTCCTGCAATCTGCCATCCATAAGTGAGGCAGCTAAGTTTTGTTTGCCAGAAAAAAGGGCCGTGGTTTTTGTTGGGGGCCTGTGGCGGGGAGTAGCCGGCTGGCTCCTTAAAATCCACGATAGGCAGGATGGTTCCCAGACCCAAGGTGGTACCAGTGCCAAGTCGGGCTGGTTTGATAGTACCAAGTGGCTCCTGCAATCTGCCATCCAGAAGCGGGGCAGCTTACTTTTGTTTGCCAGGGAAACGGGCCGAGCTTTGTGTCTCGGGGCCTATGGCAGGGAGTGACCGGCTGGCTCCTGAAAAGCTACGATAGGCAGGATGGTGACCAGACCCATGGTGGCACCAGTGGCAAGTTGGGCTGGTTTGATAGTACCAAGTGGCTCCTGCAATCTGCCATCAAAAAGTTGGCAGGCGAGTTTTGTTTTCCAGGGAAAAGCGCCGTTGTGTGTGTTTTGGGGCCTGTGGCTGGGAGTGGCCAGCTGGCTCCTTAGAATCCACGATACGCAGGATGGTTCCCAGACCCAAGGTGGCACCAGTGCCAAGTCGGGCTGGTTTGTTAGTACCAAGTGGTTCCTGCAATCTGCCATCCAGAATCGGGGCAGCTGAATTTTGTTTGCCAGAGAAAAAGGCTGTTGTTTGTGTTTCGGGGCCTGTGGCTGGCAGTGGACGGCTGGCTCCTGAAAATCCATGATACGCAGCATGGTTCCCAGACCCAAGGTGGCACCAGTGCCAAGTAGGGCTGGTTTCATAGTACCCAGTGGCTCCTGCAATCTGCCATCCAGAAGAGGGGCAGTTGAGTTTTGTTTTCCAGAGAAAAGGGCCGTGGTTTGTGTTTGGGGCCTATGGCTGAGAGTGACCGGCTGGCCCCTGAAAATCCACGATAGGAAGGATGATTCCCAGATCCAAGGTGGCACCAGTGCCATGTTGTGCTGGTGTGATAGTCCCAAGTGGCTCCTGCAATCTGCCATCCAGAAGCGGGGCAGCTGAATTTTGTTTGCCAGAGAAAAAGGCTGTGGTTTTTGTTTGGGGGCCTATGGCTGGGAGTGGCCGGCTGGCTCCTGAAAATCCATGATACGCAGCATGGTTCCCAGACCCAAGGTGGCACCAGTGCCAAGTGGGGCTGGTTTCACAGTGTCAAGTGCCTCCTGCAATCTCCCATCCAGAAGCGGGGCAGCTGAGTTTTGTTTGCCTGTGAAACGGGCCGTTGTTTTTGATTGGGGTCTGTGGCCGAGAGTGTCCAGCTGCCTCCTGACAATCCACAATACGCAGGATGGTTCCCAGACCCAAGGTGGCACCAGTGCCAAGTCGTGCTGGTTTGATAGTACCAAGTGCGACCTGCAATTTGCCATCCAGAAGAGGGGCAGTTGAGTTTTGTTTGCCAGAGAAAAGCGCCGTTGTTTGTGTTTGGGGTCTTGTGGCTGGGAGTGGCCGACTGGCGCCTTAGAATCTGCGATACGCAGCATGGTTCCCAGACCCAAGGTGGCACCAGTGTCAAGTTGGGCTGGTTTGATAGTACCAAGTGGCTCCTGCAATCTGCCATCCAGAAGCGGGGCAGCTTACTTTTGTTTGCCAGGGAAACGGGCCGAGGTTTGTGACTGGGGGCCTATGGCTGGGAGTGACCGGCTGGCTCCTGGAAAGCTACAATAGGCAGGATGGTTACCAGACCCATGGTGGCACCAGTGCCAAGTTGGGCTGGTTTGATAGTACCAAGTTGCTCCTGCAATCTGCCATCAAAAAGTTGGCAGGCGAGTTTTGTTTTCCAGGGAAAAGCGCCGTTGTTTGTATTTGGGGGCCTGTGGCTGGGAGTGGCCGGCTGGCTCCTTAGAATCCACGATACGCAGGATGGTTCCCAGACCCAAGGTGGCACCAGTGCCAAGTCGGGCTGGTTTGATACTACCAAGTGGTTCCTGCAATCTGCCATCCAGAAGCGGGGCAGCTTACTTTTGTTTGCCAGGGAAACGGGCCGTGGGTTTTGTTTGGGGGCATATAGCTGAGAGTGGCCGGCTGGCCCCTGAAAATCCACGCTAGGCAGCATGGTTCCAGGATGCAAGGTGGCACCAGTGCCAAGTCGGGCTGGTTTGATGGGTCAAAGTGGCTCCTGCAATCTGCCATCCAGAAGCGGGGCAGCTGATTTTTGTTTGCCAGAGAAAAATTCCGTGGATTGTTTTTGGGGGCATATTGCTGGGAGTGGCCGGCTGGCTCCTTAAAATGCTCGATACGCATGATGGTTCCCAGGCCCAAGGTGTCACCACTACCAAGTCGGCCTGCGGTTTTAGTATCAAGTTCATCTTGCAATTTGCCATCCAGAAGAGGGGCAGTTGAGTTTTGTTTGCCAGAGAAACGGGCCGAGGTTTCTGTTTGGGGGCATATGGCTGAGAGTGGCCGGCTGGCCCCTGAAAATCCACGATAGGCAGGATGGTTCCCAGACCCAAGGTGGCACCAGTGCCAAGTCGGGCTGGTTTGTTAGTACCAAGTGGTTCCTGCAATCTGCCATCCAGAAGCGGGGCAGCTGAATTTTGTTTGCCAGAGAAAAAGGCTGTTGTTTGTGTTTCGGGGCCTGTGGCTGGCAGTGGACGGCTGGCTCCTGAAAATCCATGATACGCAGCATGGTTCCCAGACCCAAGGTGGCACCAGTGCCAAGTAGGGCTAGTTTCATAGTACCCAGTGGCTCCTGCAATCTGCCATCCAGAAGAGGGGCAGTTGAGTTTTGTTTTCCAGAGAAAAGGGCCGTGGTTTGTGTTTGGGGCCTATGCCTGAGAGTGACCGGCTGGCCCCTGAAAATCCACGATAGGAAGGATGGTTCCCAGATCCAAGGTGGCAGCAGTGCCATGTTGTGCTGGTGTGATAGTCCCAAGTGGCTCCTGCAATCTGCCATCCAGAAGTGGGGCAGCTGAATTTTGTTTGCCAGAGAAAAAGGCTGTGGTTTTTGTTTGGGGGCCTATGGCTGGGAGTGGCCGGCTGGCTCCTGAAAATCCATGATACGCAGCATGGTTCCCAGACCCAAGGTGGCACCAGTGCCAAGTGGGGCTGGTTTCACAGTGTCAAGTGCCTCCTGCAATCTCCCATCCAGAAGCGGGGCAGCTGAGTTTTGTTTGCCTGTGAAACGGGCCGTTGTTTTTGATTGGGGTCTGTGGCCGAGAATGTTCAGCTGGCTCCTGACAATCCACAATACGCAGGATGGTTCCCAGACCCAAGGTGGCACCAGTGCCAAGTCTTGCTGGTTTGATAGTACCAAGTGGCTCCTGCAATCTGCCATCCAGAAGCGGTGCAGCTGAGTTTTGTTTGCCAGAGGAAAGGGCCGTGGGTTGTGTTTGGGGGCATATGGCTGGGAGTGGCCGGCTGTCTCATTAAAAAGATCGATACGCAGGATGGTTCCCAGACCCAAGGTGGCACCAGTGCCAAGTCGGGCTGTTTTTATAGTACCAAGTGCGTCCTGCAATTTGCCATCCAGAAGAGGGGCAGTTGAGTTTTGTTTGCCAGAGAAAAGCGCCGTTGTTTGTGTTTGGGGGCTTGTGGCTGGGAGTGGCCGACTGGCGCCTTAGAATCTGCGATACGCAGCATGGTTCCCAGACCCAAGGTGGCACCAGTTCCAAGTTGGGCTGGTTTGATAGTACCAAGTGGCTCCTGCAATCTGCCATCCAGAAGCGGGGCAGCTTACTTTTGTTTGCCAGGGAAACGGGCCGAGGTTTGTGTTTGGGGGCCTATGGCTGGGAGTGACCGGCTGGCTCCTGGAAAGCTACAATAGGCAGGAGGGTGACCAGACCCATGGTGGCACCAGTGCCAAGTTGGGCTGGTTTGATAGTACCAAGTTGCTCCTGCAATCTGCCATCAAAAAGTTGGCAGGCGAGTTTTGTTTTCCAGGGAAAAGCGCCGTTGTTTGTGTTTGGGGGCCTGTGGCTGGGAGTGGCCGGCTGGCTCCTTAGAATCCACGATACGCAGGATGGTTCCCAGACCCAAGGTGGCACCAGTGCCAAGTCGGGCTGGTTTGATACTACCAAGTGGTTCCTGCAATCTGCCATCCAGAAGCAGGGCAGCTTACTTTTGTTTGCCAGGGAAACGGGCCGTGGGTTTTGTTTGGGGGCATATAGCTGAGAGTGGCCCGCTGGCCCCTGAAAATCCACGCTAGGCAGCATGGTTCCCAGATGCAAGGTGGCACCAGTGCCAAGTCGGGCTGGTTTGATGGTGCAAAGTGGCTCCTGCAATCTGCCATCCAGAAGCGGGGCAGCTGATTTTTGTTTGCCAGAGAAAAATTCCGTGGATTGTTTTTGGGGGCATATTGCTGGGAGTGGCCGGCTGGCTCCTTAAAATGCTCGATACGCATGATGGTTCCCAGGCCCAAGGTGTCACCACTACCAAGTCGGCCTGCGGTTTTAGTATCAAGTTCATCCTGCAATTTGCCATCCAGAAGAGGGGCAGTTGAGTTTTGTTTGCCAGAGAAACGGGCCGAGGTTTCTGTTTGGGGACATATGGCTGAGAGTGGCCGGCTGGCCTCTGAAAATCCACGATACACAACATGGTTCCCAGATCCAAGGTGGCACCAGTGCCAAGTTGGGCTGGTTTGATAGTCCCAAGTGTCTCCTGCAATCTGCCATCCAGAAGCGGGGCAGCTTACTTTTGTTTGCCAGAGAAATAGGCCTAGGTTTTTGTTTGGGGGCCTGTGGCTAGGAGTGGCCTGCTGGCTCCTAAGAATCCAAGATACGCAGGATGTTTACCAGACCCATGGTGGCACCAGTGCCAAGTTGGGCTGGTTTGATAGTACCAAGTGGCTCCTGCAAACTCCATCAAAAAGTTGGCAGGCGTGTTTTGTTTTCCAGGGAACAGCGCCGTTGATTTTGTTTGGGGGCCTGTGGCTGGGAGTGGCCGGCTGGCTCCTTAGAATCCACGATACGCAGGATGGTTCCCAGACCCAAGGTGACACCAGTGCCAAGTCGGGCTGGTTTGATTACACCAAGTGGCTCCTGCAATCTGCCATCCATAAGTGAGGCAGCTAAGTTTTGTTTGCCAGAAAAAAGGGCCGTGGTTTTTGTTGGGGGCCTGTGGCGGGGAGTAGCCGGCTGGCTCCTTAAAATCCACGATAGGCAGGATGGTTCCCAGACCCAAGGTGGTACCAGTGCCAAGTCGGGCTGGTTTGATAGTACCAAGTGGCTCCTGCAATCTGCCATCCAGAAGCGGGGCAGCTTACTTTTGTTTGCCAGGGAAACGGGCCGAGGTATTTGTCTGGGGACCTATGGCTGGGAGTGACCGGCTGGCTCCTGAAAAGCTACGATAGGCAGGATGGTGACCAGACCCATGGTGGCACCAGTGCCAAGTTGGGCTGGTTTGATAGTACCAAGTGGCTCCTGCAATCTGCCATCAAAAAGTTGGCAGGCGAGTTTTGTTTTCCAGGGAAAAGCGCCGTTGTGTGTGTTTTGGGGCCTGTGGCTGGGAGTGGCCAGCTGGCTCCTTAGAATCCACGATACGCAGGATGGTTCCCAGACCCAAGGTGGCACCAGTGCCAAGTCGGGCTGGTTTGTTAGTACCAAGTGGTTCCTGCAATCTGCCATCCAGAAGCGGGGCAGCTGAATTTTGTTTGCCAGAGAAAAAGGCTGTTGTTTGTATTTCGGGGCCTGTGGCTGGCAGTGGACGGCTGGCTCCTGAAAATCCATGATACGCAGCATGGTTCCCAGACCCAAGGTGGCACCAGTGCCAAGTAGGGCTGGTTTCATAGTACCCAGTGGCTCCTGCAATCTGCCATCCAGAAGAGGGGCAGTTGAGTTTTGTTTTCCAGAGAAAAGGGCCGTGGTTTGTGTTTGGGGCCTATGGCTGAGAGTGACCGGCTGGCCCCTGAAAATCCACGATAGGAAGGATGATTCCCAGATCCAAGGTGGCACCAGTGCCATGTTGTGCTGGTGTGATAGTCCCAAGTGGCTCCTGCAATCTGCCATCCAGAAGCGGGGCAGCTGAATTTTGTTTGCCAGAGAAAAAGGCTGTGGTTTTTGTTTGGGGGCCTATGGCTGGGAGTGGCCGGCTGGCTCCTGAAAATCCATGATACGCAGCATGGTTCCCAGACCCAAGGTGGCACCAGTGCCAAGTGGGGCTGGTTTCACAGTGTCAAGTGCCTCCTGCAATCTCCCATCCAGAAGCGGGGCAGCTGAGTTTTGTTTGCCTGTGAAACGGGCCGTTGTTTTTGATTGGGGTCTGTGGCCGAGAGTGTCCAGCTGCCTCCTGACAATCCACAATACGCAGGATGGTTCCCAGACCCAAGGTGGCACCAGTGCCAAGTCGTGCTGGTTTGATAGTACCAAGTGCGACCTGCAATTTGCCATCCAGAAGAGGGGCAGTTGAGTTTTGTTTGCCAGAGAAAAGCACCGTTGTTTGTGTTTGGGGTCTTGTGGCTGGGAGTGGCCGACTGGCGCCTTAGAATCTGCGATACGCAGCATGGTTCCCAGACCCAAGGTGGCACCAGTGTCAAGTTGGGCTGGTTTGATAGTACCAAGTGGCTCCTGCAATCTGCCATCCAGAAGCGGGGCAGCTTACTTTTGTTTGCCAGGGAAACGGGCCGAGGTTTGTGACTGGGGGCCTATGGCTGGGAGTGACCGGCTGGCTCCTGGAAAGCTACAATAGGCAGGATGGTTACCAGACCCATGGTGGCACCAGTGCCAAGTTGGGCTGGTTTGATAGTACCAAGTTGCTCCTGCAATCTGCCATCAAAAAGTTGGCAGGCGAGTTTTGTTTTCCAGGGAAAAGCGCCGTTGTTTGTATTTGGGGGCCTGTGGCTGGGAGTGGCCGGCTGGCTCCTTAGAATCCACGATACGCAGGATGGTTCCCAGACCCAAGGTGGCACCAGTGCCAAGTCGGGCTGGTTTGATACTACCAAGTGGTTCCTGCAATCTGCCATCCAGAAGCGGGGCAGCTTACTTTTGTTTGCCAGGGAAACGGGCCGTGGGTTTTGTTTGGGGGCATATAGCTGAGAGTGGCCGGCTGGCCCCTGAAAATCCACGCTAGGCAGCATGGTTCCAGGATGCAAGGTGGCACCAGTGCCAAGTCGGGCTGGTTTGATGGGTCAAAGTGGCTCCTGCAATCTGCCATCCAGAAGCGGGGCAGCTGATTTTTGTTTGCCAGAGAAAAATTCCGTGGATTGTTTTTGGGGGCATATTGCTGGGAGTGGCCGGCTGGCTCCTTAAAATGCTCGATACGCATGATGGTTCCCAGGCCCAAGGTGTCACCACTACCAAGTCGGCCTGCGGTTTTAGTATCAAGTTCATCTTGCAATTTGCCATCCAGAAGAGGGGCAGTTGAGTTTTGTTTGCCAGAGAAACGGGCCGAGGTTTCTGTTTGGGGGCATATGGCTGAGAGTGGCCGGCTGGCCCCTGAAAATCCACGATAGGCAGGATGGTTCCCAGACCCAAGGTGGCACCAGTGCCAAGTCGGGCTGGTTTGTTAGTACCAAGTGGTTCCTGCAATCTGCCATCCAGAAGCGGGGCAGCTGAATTTTGTTTGCCAGAGAAAAAGGCTGTTGTTTGTGTTTCGGGGCCTGTGGCTGGCAGTGGACGGCTGGCTCCTGAAAATCCATGATACGCAGCATGGTTCCCAGACCCAAGGTGGCACCAGTGCCAAGTAGGGCTAGTTTCATAGTACCCAGTGGCTCCTGCAATCTGCCATCCAGAAGAGGGGCAGTTGAGTTTTGTTTTCCAGAGAAAAGGGCCGTGGTTTGTGTTTGGGGCCTATGCCTGAGAGTGACCGGCTGGCCCCTGAAAATCCACGATAGGAAGGATGGTTCCCAGATCCAAGGTGGCAGCAGTGCCATGTTGTGCTGGTGTGATAGTCCCAAGTGGCTCCTGCAATCTGCCATCCAGAAGTGGGGCAGCTGAATTTTGTTTGCCAGAGAAAAAGGCTGTGGTTTTTGTTTGGGGGCCTATGGCTGGGAGTGGCCGGCTGGCTCCTGAAAATCCATGATACGCAGCATGGTTCCCAGACCCAAGGTGGCACCAGTGCCAAGTGGGGCTGGTTTCACAGTGTCAAGTGCCTCCTGCAATCTCCCATCCAGAAGCGGGGCAGCTGAGTTTTGTTTGCCTGTGAAACGGGCCGTTGTTTTTGATTGGGGTCTGTGGCCGAGAATGTTCAGCTGGCTCCTGACAATCCACAATACGCAGGATGGTTCCCAGACCCAAGGTGGCACCAGTGCCAAGTCTTGCTGGTTTGATAGTACCAAGTGGCTCCTGCAATCTGCCATCCAGAAGCGGTGCAGCTGAGTTTTGTTTGCCAGAGGAAAGGGCCGTGGGTTGTGTTTGGGGGCATATGGCTGGGAGTGGCCGGCTGTCTCATTAAAAAGATCGATACGCAGGATGGTTCCCAGACCCAAGGTGGCACCAGTGCCAAGTCGGGCTGTTTTGATAGTACCAAGTGCGTCCTGCAATTTGCCATCCAGAAGAGGGGCAGTTGAGTTTTGTTTGCCAGAGAAAAGCGCCGTTGTTTGTGTTTGGGGGCTTGTGGCTGGGAGTGGCCGACTGGCGCCTTAGAATCTGCGATACGCAGCATGGTTCCCAGACCCAAGGTGGCACCAGTTCCAAGTTGGGCTGGTTTGATAGTACCAAGTGGCTCCTGCAATCTGCCATCCAGAAGCGGGGCAGCTTACTTTTGTTTGCCAGGGAAACGGGCCGAGGTTTGTGTTTGGGGGCCTATGGCTGGGAGTGACCGGCTGGCTCCTGGAAAGCTACAATAGGCAGGAGGGTGACCAGACCCATGGTGGCACCAGTGCCAAGTTGGGCTGGTTTGATAGTACCAAGTTGCTCCTGCAATCTGCCATCAAAAAGTTGGCAGGCGAGTTTTGTTTTCCAGGGAAAAGCGCCGTTGTTTGTGTTTGGGGGCCTGTGGCTGGGAGTGGCCGGCTGGCTCCTTAGAATCCACGATACGCAGGATGGTTCCCAGACCCAAGGTGGCACCAGTGCCAAGTCGGGCTGGTTTGATACTACCAAGTGGTTCCTGCAATCTGCCATCCAGAAGCAGGGCAGCTTACTTTTGTTTGCCAGGGAAACGGGCCGTGGGTTTTGTTTGGGGGCATATAGCTGAGAGTGGCCCGCTGGCCCCTGAAAATCCACGCTAGGCAGCATGGTTCCCAGATGCAAGGTGGCACCAGTGCCAAGTCGGGCTGGTTTGATGGTGCAAAGTGGCTCCTGCAATCTGCCATCCAGAAGCGGGGCAGCTGATTTTTGTTTGCCAGAGAAAAATTCCGTGGATTGTTTTTGGGGGCATATTGCTGGGAGTGGCCGGCTGGCTCCTTAAAATGCTCGATACGCATGATGGTTCCCAGGCCCAAGGTGTCACCACTACCAAGTCGGCCTGCGGTTTTAGTATCAAGTTCATCCTGCAATTTGCCATCCAGAAGAGGGGCAGTTGAGTTTTGTTTGCCAGAGAAACGGGCCGAGGTTTCTGTTTGGGGACATATGGCTGAGAGTGGCCGGCTGGCCTCTGAAAATCCACGATACACAACATGGTTCCCAGATCCAAGGTGGCACCAGTGCCAAGTTGGGCTGGTTTGATAGTCCCAAGTGTCTCCTGCAATCTGCCATCCAGAAGCGGGGCAGCTTACTTTTGTTTGCCAGAGAAATAGGCCTAGGTTTTTGTTTGGGGGCCTGTGGCTAGGAGTGGCCTGCTGGCTCCTAAGAATCCAAGATACGCAGGATGTTTACCAGACCCATGGTGGCACCAGTGCCAAGTTGGGCTGGTTTGATAGTACCAAGTGGCTCCTGCAAACTCCATCAAAAAGTTGGCAGGCGTGTTTTGTTTTCCAGGGAACAGCGCCGTTGATTTTGTTTGGGGGCCTGTGGCTGGGAGTGGCCGGCTGGCTCCTTAGAATCCACGATACGCAGGATGGTTCCCAGACCCAAGGTGACACCAGTGCCAAGTCGGGCTGGTTTGATTACACCAAGTGGCTCCTGCAATCTGCCATCCATAAGTGAGGCAGCTAAGTTTTGTTTGCCAGAAAAAAGGGCCGTGGTTTTTGTTGGGGGCCTGTGGCGGGGAGTAGCCGGCTGGCTCCTTAAAATCCACGATAGGCAGGATGGTTCCCAGACCCAAGGTGGTACCAGTGCCAAGTCGGGCTGGTTTGATAGTACCAAGTGGCTCCTGCAATCTGCCATCCAGAAGCGGGGCAGCTTACTTTTGTTTGCCAGGGAAACGGGCCGAGGTATTTGTCTGGGGACCTATGGCTGGGAGTGACCGGCTGGCTCCTGAAAAGCTACGATAGGCAGGATGGTGACCAGACCCATGGTGGCACCAGTGCCAAGTTGGGCTGGTTTGATAGTACCAAGTGGCTCCTGCAATCTGCCATCAAAAAGTTGGCAGGCGAGTTTTGTTTTCCAGGGAAAAGCGCCGTTGTGTGTGTTTTGGGGCCTGTGGCTGGGAGTGGCCAGCTGGCTCCTTAGAATCCACGATACGCAGGATGGTTCCCAGACCCAAGGTGGCACCAGTGCCAAGTCGGGCTGGTTTGTTAGTACCAAGTGGTTCCTGCAATCTGCCATCCAGAAGCGGGGCAGCTGAATTTTGTTTGCCAGAGAAAAAGGCTGTTGTTTGTATTTCGGGGCCTGTGGCTGGCAGTGGACGGCTGGCTCCTGAAAATCCATGATACGCAGCATGGTTCCCAGACCCAAGGTGGCACCAGTGCCAAGTAGGGCTGGTTTCATAGTACCCAGTGGCTCCTGCAATCTGCCATCCAGAAGAGGGGCAGTTGAGTTTTGTTTTCCAGAGAAAAGGGCCGTGGTTTGTGTTTGGGGCCTATGGCTGAGAGTGACCGGCTGGCCCCTGAAAATCCACGATAGGAAGGATGATTCCCAGATCCAAGGTGGCACCAGTGCCATGTTGTGCTGGTGTGATAGTCCCAAGTGGCTCCTGCAATCTGCCATCCAGAAGCGGGGCAGCTGAATTTTGTTTGCCAGAGAAAAAGGCTGTGGTTTTTGTTTGGGGGCCTATGGCTGGGAGTGGCCGGCTGGCTCCTGAAAATCCATGATACGCAGCATGGTTCCCAGACCCAAGGTGGCACCAGTGCCAAGTGGGGCTGGTTTCACAGTGTCAAGTGCCTCCTGCAATCTCCCATCCAGAAGCGGGGCAGCTGAGTTTTGTTTGCCTGTGAAACGGGCCGTTGTTTTTGATTGGGGTCTGTGGCCGAGAGTGTCCAGCTGCCTCCTGACAATCCACAATACGCAGGATGGTTCCCAGACCCAAGGTGGCACCAGTGCCAAGTCGTGCTGGTTTGATAGTACCAAGTGCGACCTGCAATTTGCCATCCAGAAGAGGGGCAGTTGAGTTTTGTTTGCCAGAGAAAAGCACCGTTGTTTGTGTTTGGGGTCTTGTGGGTGGGAGTGGCCGACTGGCGCCTTAGAATCTGCGATACGCAGCATGGTTCCCAGACCCAAGGTGGCACCAGTGCCAAGTTGGGCTGGTTTGATAGTACCAAGTGGCTCCTGCAATCTGCCATCCAGAAGCGGGGCAGCTTACTTTTGTTTGCCAGGGAAACGGGCCGAGGATTGTGACTGGGGGCCTATGGCTGGGAGTGACCGGCTGGCTCCTGGAAAGCTACAATAGGCACGATGGTTACCAGACCCATGGTGGCACCAGTGCCAAGTTGGGCTGGTTTGATAGTACCAAGTTGCTCCTGCAATCTGCCATCAAAAAGTTGGCAGGCGAGTTTTGTTTTCCAGGGAAAAGCGCCGTTGTTTGTATTTGGGGGCCTGTGGCTGGGAGTGGCCGGCTGGCTCCTTAGAATCCACGATACGCAGGATGGTTCCCAGACCCAAGGTGGCACCAGTGCCAAGTCGGGCTGGTTTGATACTACCAAGTGGTTCCTGCAATCTGCCATCCAGAAGCGGGGCAGCTTACTTTTGTTTGCCAGGGAAACGGGCCGTGGGTTTTGTTTGGGGGCATATAGCTGAGAGTGGCCGGCTGGCCCCTGAAAATCCACGCTAGGCAGCATGGTTCCAGGATGCAAGGTGGCACCAGTGCCAAGTCGGGCTGGTTTGATGGGTCAAAGTGGCTCCTGCAATCTGCCATCCAGAAGCGGGGCAGCTGATTTTTGTTTGCCAGAGAAAAATTCCGCGGATTGTTTTTGGGGGCATATTGCTGGGAGTGGCCGGCTGGCTCCTTAAAATGCTCGATACGCATGATGGTTCCCAGGCCCAAGGTGTCACCACTACCAAGTCGGCCTGCGGTTTTAGTATCAAGTTCATCTTGCAATTTGCCATCCAGAAGAGGGGCAGTTGAGTTTTGTTTGCCAGAGAAACGGGCCGAGGTTTCTGTTTGGGGGCATATGGCTGAGAGTGGCCGGCTGGCCCCTGAAAATCCACGATACACAGCATGGTTCCCAGATCCAAGGTGGCACCAGTGCCAAGTTGGGCTGGTTTGATAGTCCCAAGTGTCTCCTGCAATCTGCCATCCAGAAGCGGGGCAGCTTACTTTTGTTTGCCAGAGAAATAGGCCTAGGTTTTTGTTTGGGGGCCTGTGGCTGGGAGTGGCCGGCTGGCTCCTTAAAATCCACGATACGCAGGATGTTTACCAGACCCATGGTGGCACCAGTGCCAAGTTGGGCTGGTTTGATAGTACCAAGTGGCTCCTGCAAACTCCATCAAAAAGTTGGCAGGCGTGTTTTGTTTTCCAGGGAACAGCGCCGTTGATTTTGTTTGGGGGCCTGTGGCTGGGAGTGGCCGGCTGGCTCCTTAGAATCCACGATACGCAGGATGGTTCCCAGACCCAAGGTGGCACCAGTGCCAAGTCGGGCTGGTTTGATTACACCAAGTGACTCCTGCAATCTGCCATCCAGAAGTGAGGCAGCTAAGTTTTGTTTGCGAGAAAAAAGGGCCGTGGTTTTTGTTGGGGGCCTGTGGCTGGGAGTAGCCGGCTGGCTCCTTAAAATCCACGATAGGCAGGATGGTTCCCAGACCCAAGGTGGCACCAGTGCCAAGTCGGGCTGGTTTGATAGTACCAAGTGGCTCCTGCAATCTGCCATCCAGAAGCGGGGCAGCTGAGTTTTTATTGCCAGAGAAAAAGGCTGTGGTTTTTGTTTGGGGGCCTGTGGCTGGCAGTGGCCGGCTGGCTCCTGAAAATCCACGATACGCAGCATGGTTCCCAGACCCAAGGTGGCACCAGTACAAAGTGGGGCTCGTTTGACAGTGTCAAGTGCCTCCTGCAATCTCCCATCCAGAAGCGGGACAGCTGAGTTTTTTTTGCCAGGGAAACGGACCTTTGTTTTTGATTGGGGTCTGTGGCCGAGAGTGGTCGGCTGTCTCCTGACAATCCACAATACGCAGGATGGTTCCCAGACCAAAGGTGGCACCAGTGCCAAGTCGGGCTGGTTTGATAGTACCAAGTGGTTCCTGCAATCTGCCATCCAGAAGCGGGGCAGCTGAGTTTTGTTTGCCAGAGAAAAGGGCCGTGGGTTGTGTTTGGGGGCATATGGCTGGGAGTGGCCACCTGGCTCCTTAAAATGCACGATACGCCGCATGGTAACCAGACGCAAGGTGGCACCAGTGCCAAGTCGGGCTGTTTTTGTAGTACCCAGTGGCTCCTGCAATTTGCCATCCAGAAGCGGGGCAGCTAAATTTTGTTTGCTAGAGAAAAGGGCTGTGGTTTGTGTTTGGGGGCCTATGGCCGAGAGTGGTAGGCTGGCCCCTGAAAATCAACGATAGGCAGGATGGTTCCCAGATCCAAGGTGGCACCAGTGCCAAGTAAGGCTGGTTGTATGGTTCAAAGTGACTCCTGCAATCTGCCATCCAGAAGCGGGACAGCTGAGTTTTTTTTGCCAGAGAAAAGGTCCGTGGTTTCTTTTTGGGGCATACGGCTGGGAATTGCCGGCTGGCTCCTTAAAATGCTCGATACGCAGGATGGTTCCCAGAGCCAAGGTGGCACCACTGCCAAGTCGGGCTCTTTTTGTAGTACCAAGTGCGTCCTGCAATTTGCCATCCAGAAGAGGGGCAGTTGAGTTTTGTTTGCCAGAGAAAAGGGCCGAGGTTTGTGTTTGGGAGCATATGGCTGGGAATGACCGGCTGGCCCCTGAAAATCCACGATACGCCGGATGGTTCCCAGATCCAAGATGGTACCATTACCAAGTCGGGCTGCTTTGATAGTCCCAAGTGGCTCCTGCAAACTGCCACACCAGAAGCGGGGCAGCTGAGTTTTGTTTGCCAGGGAAATGGGCCGTTGTTTGTGTTTGGGGGCCTGTGGCTGGGAGTGTTCGGCTGGTTCCTGAATATGTACGATACGCAGGATTGTTCCCAGATCCAAGGTGGCAGCAGTGCCATGTTGTGCTGGTGTGATAGTCCCAAGTGGCTCCTGCAATCTGCCATCCAGAAGTGGGGCAGCTGATTTTTGTTTGCCAGAGAAAAGGTCCGTGGTTTGTGTTTGGGGGCATATGGCTGAGAGTGGCCGGCTGGCCCCTGAAAATCCACGATACACAGGATGGTTCCCAGATCCAAGGTGGCACCTGTGCCAAGTCGGGCTGATTTGATAGTACTAAGTAGCTCCTGCAATCTGCCATCCAGAAGCGGGGCAGCTTACTTTTGTTTGCCAGGGAAACGGGCCGAGGTTTCTGTTTGGGGGCCTATGGCTGGGAGTGACCGGCTGGCTCCTGAAAAGCTACAATAGGCAGGATGGTTCCCAGAGCCAAGGTGGCACCAGTGCCAAGTTGGGCTGGTTTGATAGTACCAAGCGGCTCCTGCAATCTGCCATCCAGAAGCGGGGCAGCTTACTTTTGTTTGCCAGAGAAATAGGCCTAGGTTTTTGTCTGGGGGCCTGTGGCTAGGAGTGGCCGGCTGGCTCCTAAGAATCCACGATACGCAGGATGTTTCCCAGACCCAAGGTGACACCAGTGCCAAGTCGGGCTGGTTTGATAGTACCAAGTGGCTCCTGCAAACTCCATCAAAAAGTTGGCAGGCGTGTTTTGTTTTCCAGGGAACAGCGCCGTTGATTTTGTTTGGGGGCCTGTGGCTGGGAGTGGCCGGCTGGCTCCTTAGAATCCACCATACGCAGGATGGTTCCCAGACCCAAGGTGGCACCAGTGCCAAGTCGGGCTGGTTTGATAGTCCCAAGTGGCTCCTGCAAACTGCCATCCAGAAGCGGGGCAGCTGAGTTTTGTTTGCCAGGGAAATGGGCCGTTGTTTGTGTTTGGGGGCCTGTGGCTGGGAGTGTTCGGCTGGTTCCTGAATATGTACGATACGCAGGATTGTTCCCAGACCCAAGGTGGCACCAGTGCCAAGTCGGGCTGGTTTGATGGTGCAAAGTGGCTCCTGCAATCTGCCATCCAGACGCGGGGCAGCGGATTTTTGTTTCCATGAGAAATGGTCCGTGGTTTGTTTTTGGGGGTATATGGCTGGGCCTGGCCGGCTGGCTCCTTAAAAAGCTCGATATGCAGGATGGTTCCCTGACACAAGGTGGCACCAGTGCCACGTCGGGCGGTTTTCGTAGTACAAAGTGCGTCCTAAAATTTGCCATCCAGAAGAGGGGCAGTTGAGTTTTGTTTGCCAGAGAAAAGGTCCGTGGTTTTTTTTTGGGGGCATATGGCTGAGAGTGGCTGGGTGGCCCCTGAAAATCCACGATACACAGGATGGTTCCCAGATCCAAGGTGGCACCTGTGCCAAGTCGGGCTGATTTGATAGTACTAAGTAGCTCCTGCAATCTGCCATCCAGAAGCGGGGCAGCTTACTTTTGTTTGCCAGGGAAACGGGCCGAGGTTTGTGTTTGGGGGCCTATGGCTGAGAGTGACCGGCTGGCTCCTGAAAAGCTACAATAGGCAGGATGGTGACCAGACCCATGGTGGCACCAGTGCCAAGTTGGGCTGGTTTGATAGTACCAAGTGGTTCCTGCAATCTGCCATCCAGAAGCAGGGCAGCTGAGTTTTGTTTGCCAGAGAAAAGGGCCTTGGTTTGTGTTTGGGGGCATATGGCTGGGTGTGGCCAGCTGGCTCCTTAAAATGCACGATATGCAACATGGCTCCCAGACCCAAGGTGGCACCAGTGCCAAGTTGGGCTGGTTTGATAGTACCAAGTGGCTCCTGCAATCTTCCATGATCACGTGGAGAAATACTTTCTGGTTTCAGCCTCATGCTCTTTCTTCTCTCCCTCAACTTCTCTATCACCTCTCATCTGGTTCACATGCGCTGTCTTCAAGGTCCACAGGCTACTTTTCACAGAATCTTCTGGCCTGATGAAGTAAGAATGATGAATAGAACAGAGCTGGGATCTATTTTCCAGTTTGGATAAAATGCATTCTGCACACAAATCCAAGGAGAACGTGCTGCCCCGATGCCCAGAAAATCTTTCACTCCTGCTAGTGTTCTACGTCAACCGCAACTTAGTCTGAAAGAAAAGCTTTTTCTCTGAGAGCATCTGAGAGGTTTGCATGAAGCACTGATATCTGACATATGCAATTTTGAATAGGAGAGGAAAAAGAAAATGGCAAGGAGTTTTTAATTTTAGTGGTTTCAATTTTAATTTCCGTGCACTTTTTCAAAACTTGTCAGCTCAAATGCCCATCAACATCTTTTAGTCATCTGTAAGTCAGTATTCATATAAAATGTGCTTCAAATCCAAAGAATTTCAAATTTGCACTCCAAGCTTCTATGCCTAGATTTATGATTTCCTACACATATTAGATGAAAGGAAGGCCTTTTTTACTGTGGGAGTGCTGGAACACTGGAACAGGTTGCCCAGAGAAGTTGTGGGTGTCCCATCCCTGAAAGTATTCAAGGTCACCTTGGACGGGGCTTGGAGCAGCAACAAAGGAGAAGCTTGATGGTAGAGAAACAAAGTTGGACTATAGAAGAAACTCGGATTGAAGTATAGGATCAAGTTTTCTCTCAGCTCTTGGGGTAAATTCAAAGTTGTACAAAATGACATTTATCTGTGCTATTCACTACTGTAACAGAAAGTTTCATGAAAACTGTACAGAAGATAGTAAATTTTAAAAGAGATAAGAATTACAGCATAAAATCCATGGGATAGGTTACAACATGAGACACTCTCTAAGAGAAAATCTCTTTGTTTCAGCACTTCATCGGGGTAAGATTTCATGAAGTGCCAAAGAAGGTGGCAAAATATCATTCGGGACATTATTTACTGGAATTCAGCCTGGCCATTAGTAGGAACTGCCTTTGAACATATCATGTAGATATACCACACACGCTTTCCCTTCACTGAAAAATTACTGTTTACAACAAATAAGCAATTGACGATCAAAATTGATTGAAAGCATCTTAAACATGTCAAGTATTTCATTGTAGATGATCTGTGATCCAAATGCTTCTTCCACCTTCGAGAGGGACAGAAGAATTCTTCCATATCATGATGGTTTAAAATTGTATCAACCAATGTTTTCTGCTGAAAAGATATCATCTATTTTTTTCTATTTTTGGAAGAAAATATTCCTAGACATACAACAGGTGAGAACTAAGTAATTTTAAAGAAACAAATGAAATGAAAATATTCTGTAAATAGAATGAAATGAAAAGCTGTGTTTTAAATAGGAGCTAAATATTAAACAGAATTTTTGTACCAGGCATTTGAATTACTGCACCAGCTCTTTTGCCCATCAAGAGAGGCATTTAGCATTTCAGTCTTTTCCAAGGTGTTCATGATCTGCTATGCTGATCTCTGTGTGTGCCTAGGTGTGTGTGGAGGGGGGGGCATATGAAGGGGAGTGTGTATGTTTGCTTTACAATTGTTGTGGCAGATTCATGCCTCAGCTCCACATTTTGTTTTAAAAAGGTCACACCGAGTGGATATGAAGTTTACTATCAACAAGAGATCGATTCCCAAATCATCCATTTGACTCTCCCTTATAAATCATGTGCTTTGTTGCATATTTTATCAAATATACTTTCAAGCCAGATGGAGGAAGGAGGATGTGGGAATCCCTCCACCATCTTGCAACTTTTATGTAAGTAGGTTTTCAAGAAAATCATCATTTCTCTTTTAAATATGTCTGGAACAGGCATGATGGTAGTGTCAACCTGTTGGAGTTTTTGTTGCTGGAAGAAGTTGTACAAAAGGATTGGTTTTTACATTGACCAGTTACTGAATCAAGCGCAGGAATACATTGGAAATTTAGCTGGGGGTTCCTTTTCCCAGCAGACTACTTCTAGAACGAGCTTGTACACTGAAGCTGACTCTTTTGCTCTCTTTTTGTTTCTTTCCTATTTTCTTGGCTTCTTTGCCACTATCTAGACAATTTTGGAACTTTGTTCCCAACTAAAATGGTTTCAATAGTCTGATTGTGATCATACATTTTTACAAGGAATTTTTAAAATCTTTCCTCGAGTCCAGAAAGTCAAGGACTTAGATCTTTTTCTTCCCTTATCAATATTGCCATGAAATTGATAAATAAAGACCAACTCTTTATTTTTGTTTTTAACCCACGTAGATAATTCCCATCCATTAATCCATTTTGTGGACCAATAGCTGCCATTCTGATGGAAGCTGTCACTTCTTAACAATAGGCATTCTGTGACTATGTTGACTGCACTTTGGGTGAAGATCCTAACTGGTCTTAGATATACATAGGGAGAAATTTGCTCAGCCAGTGTCAGTCTTAAGCATGCGTATCAGAAGATCTTTCTAGAGCTGGGAATTTTCCCATGAAAGGGATTCAGTTAGGGAAGAGACACTTGTGCCAGAGTTTTACATTCTTCTTGAACACTGCTTAAGGAACTTAGATGCCATGTCCATTTGGATCTCTGTCTGCACAGAACTTTGTCATGCCAGCGCTTTGAAATGCATCTTGAAGAGAATTCACTAGCACAGAATGAAAGAGAGTGGAAGGGGTTGGTGGGGCTAACCAGGCCCAACCCCCCTGCCTAAACCAGGATACCTAGAGCCTCTTGCCCAGGATTCTATCTGGGTGTACTTTTAATGTCTTCAAAGATCCAGGCTCCACAATCTTTCTGGGCAGTCTGTGCCGTGGTTCAGTCACCCTGACAGTAAAGAAACATTTACTGATGTTCAAAGGCAATCTCCTGTATTTCAGTGTGTGCCCACTGCCTCTTGTCTTTTCCCTCAGCATCACTGAAAAGACACTGATTCCCTCCCCTTTGTACTATTGCTTCCATATGTATGTGTGATGCCATGTAGAGGTATGTCAAAAACCTCCCTGAAGCCCAGGCAGATAATATTCCCTTCATCTACCAGTCAAGTTGATTCATCAGAGGAGTTTAAAGTGATGTTCAGCATGAAATTCCCCTGAAAAATCATGCTAACTACATTATTTGGTCATCTGTCATGTGCCTGGCAAGGATTTCCAGGAAGAGCTGCTTCATCAACTTCCTGGGGATAAAAAAGAGGCTGGCTGGTTTGTACTATGGCGAGTCCTCTTAATTGCCTTTTTTGAAGATGGATGTCATTTGCTAACATCCACTCTTTAGCCTCTGTTGTCGTCTACATCTTAGCAAAACGCTTTTCCACTATGTCTGGCTAGGAAAAACTGTGCCAGCACAGAAAACATCTCCCATCTTGTTCTAGAAGTTGCACGGATGTCTGCCAAGTGTTTGGCAGGAAGAAAAGAAAAGTTGTCCAAAACAGCTTCCAATCGAATGTTCCTGTGATTGGAAAAGTCAGGAGAGTGCAAAGGTACTGTTTTCTATCAGTTGGCAAGGTGCGCACACAATCCCAGTGTTGTACAGCTTGCTTCTTCACCTTCCCGAAGCTGCCGCTCTCGCCGGCTGCCGGAGCCCAAGAAGCGGCTTCTTCGCGCAAAGACGATTGTGCCGCTCACAGGGCTCTCCTTAGCGCGGCTTCTGCCGAAAGACGCCCGGCAGCGGCTCTTACCTCCGGAGAGCATCCTACCTTCGTCTTTAGCTCCTCTTCTCATCTACACCTCGGCAAAACGCTTTTCCACTATGTCTGGCTAGGAAAAACTGTGCCAGCACAGAAAACATCTCCCATCGTGTTCTAGAAGTTGCACGGATGTCTGCCAAGTGTTTGGCAGGAAGAAAAGAAAAGTTGTCCAAAACAGCTTCCAATCGAATGTTCCTGTGATTGGAAAAGTCAGGAGAGTGCAAAGGTACTGTTTTCTATCAGTTGGCAAGGTGCGCACACAATCCCAGTGTTGTACAGCTTGCTTCTTCACCTTCCCGAAGCTGCCGCTCTCGCCGGCTGCCGGAGCCCAAGAAGCGGCTTCTTCGCGCAAAGACGATTGTGCCGCTCACAGTGCTCTCCTTAGCGCGGCTTCTGCCGAAAGACGCCCGGCAGCGGCTCTTACCTCCGGAGAGCATCCTACCTTCGTCTTTCGCGTCTTTTGTAGTCTACATCTTAGCAAAACGCTTTTCCACTATGTCTGGCTAGGAAAAACTGTGCCAGCACAGAAAACATCTCCCATCGTGTTCTAGAAGTTGCACGGATGTCTGCCAAGTGTTTGGCAGGAAGAAAAGAAAAGTTGTCCAAAACAGCTTCCAATCGAATGTTCCTGTGATTGGAAAAGTCAGGAGAGTGCAAAGGTACTGTTTTCTATCAGTTGGCAAGGTGCGCACACAATCCCAGTGTTGTACAGCTTGCTTCTTCACCTTCCCGAAGCTGCCGCTCTCGCCGGCTGCCGGAGCCCAAGAAGCGGCTTCTTCGCGCAAAGACGATTGTGCCGCTCACAGTGCTCTCCTTAGCGCGGCTTCTGCCGAAAGACGCCCGGCAGCGGCTCTTACCTCCGGAGAGCATCCTACCTTCGTCTTTCGCGTCTTTTGTAGTCTACATCTTAGCAAAACGCTTCTCCACTATGTCTGGCTAGGAAAAACTGTGCCAGCACAGAAAACATCTCCCATCGTGTTCTAGAAGTTGCACGGATGTCTGCCAAGTGTTTGGCAGGAAGAAAAGAAAAGTTGTCCAAAACAGCTTCCAATCGAATGTTCCTGTGATTGGAAAAGTCAGGAGAGTGCAAAGGTACTGTTTTCTATCAGTTGGCAAGGTGCGCACACAATCCCAGTGTTGTACAGCTTGCTTCTTCACCTTCCCGAAGCTGCCGCTCTCGCCGGCTGCCGGAGCCCAAGAAGCGGCTTCTTCGCGCAAAGACGATTGTGCCGCTCACAGTGCTCTCCTTAGCGCGGCTTCTGCCGAAAGACGCCCGGCAGCGGCTCTTACCTCCGGAGAGCATCCTACCTTCGTCTTTAGCTCCTCTTCTCATCTACACCTCGGCAAAACGCTTTTCCACTATGTCTGGCTAGGAAAAACTGTGCCAGCACAGAAAACATCTCCCATCGTGTTCTAGAAGTTGCACGGATGTCTGCCAAGTGTTTGGCAGGAAGAAAAGAAAAGTTGTCCAAAACAGCTTCCAATCGAATGTTCCTGTGATTGGAAAAGTCAGGAGAGTGCAAAGGTACTGTTTTCTATCAGTTGGCAAGGTGCGCACACAATCCCAGTGTTGTACAGCTTGCTTCTTCACCTTCCCGAAGCTGCCACTCTCAGGAGGTAAGAGCCGCTGCCGGGCGTCTTTCGGCGGAAGCCGCGCTAAGGAGGGCACTGTGAGCGGCACAATCGTCTTTGCGCGAAGAAGCCGCTTCTTGGGCTCCGGCAGCCGGCGAGAGCGGCAGCTTCGGGAAGGTGAAGAAGCAAGCTGTACAACACTGGGATTGTGTGCGCACCTTGCCAACTGATAGAAAACAGTACCTTTGCACTCTCCTGACTTTTCCAATCACAGGAACATTCGATTGGAAGCTGTTTTGGACAACTTTTCTTTTCTTCCTGCCAAACACTTGGCAGACATCCGTGCAACTTCTAGAACACGATGGGAGATGTTTTCTGTGCTGGCACAGTTTTTCCTAGCCAGACATAGTGGAAAAGCGTTTTGCTAAGATGTAGACTACAAAAGACGCGAAAGACGAAGGTAGGATGCTCTCCGGAGGTAAGAGCCGCTGCCGGGCGTCTTTCGGCAGAAGCCGCGCTAAGGAGAGCACTGTGAGCGGCACAATCGTCTTTGCGCGAAGAAGCCGCTTCTTGGGCTCCGGCAGCCGGCGAGAGCGGCAGCTTCGGGAAGGTGAAGAAGCAAGCTGTACAACACTGGGATTGTGTGCGCACCTTGCCAACTGATAGAAAACAGTACCTTTGCACTCTCCTGACTTTTCCAATCACAGGAACATTCGATTGGAAGCTGTTTTGGACAACTTTTCTTTTCTTCCTGCCAAACACTTGGCAGACATCCGTGCAACTTCTAGAACACGATGGGAGATGTTTTCTGTGCTGGCACAGTTTTTCCTAGCCAGACATAGTGGAAAAGCGTTTTGCTAAGATGTAGACTACAAAAGACGCGAAAGACGAAGGTAGGATGCTCTCCGGAGGTAAGAGCCGCTGCCGGGCGTCTTTCGGCAGAAGCCGCGCTAAGGAGAGCACTGTGAGCGGCACAATCGTCTTTGCGCGAAGAAGCCGCTTCTTCGGTTCCGGGAGCCGGCGAGAGCGGCAGCTTCGGGAAGGTGAAGAAGCAAGCTGTACAACACTGGGATTGTGTGCGCACCTTGCCAACTGATAGAAAACAGTACCTTTGCACTCTCCTGACTTTTCCAATCACAGGAACATTCGATTGGAAGCTGTTTTGGACAACTTTTCTTTTCTTCCTGCCAAACACTTGGCAGACATCCGTGCAACTTCTAGAACACGATGGGAGATGTTTTCTGTGCTGGCACAGTTTTTCCTAGCCAGACATAGTGGAAAAGCTTTTTGCCGAGGTGTAGACTACATAAGACGCGAAAGACGAAGGTAGGATGCTCTCCGGAGGTAAGAGCCGCTGCCGGGCGTCTTTCGGCAGAAGCCGCGCTAAGGAGAGCACTGTGAGCGGCACAATCGTCTTTGCGCGAAGAAGCCGCTTCTTGGGCTCCGGCAGCCGGCGAGAGCGGCAGCTTCGGGAAGGTGAAGAAGCAAGCTGTACAACACTGGGATTGTGTGCGCACCTTGCCAACTGATAGAAAACAGTACCTTTGCACTCTCCTGACTTTTCCAATCACAGGAACATTCGATTGGAAGCTGTTTTGGACAACTTTTCTTTTCTTCCTGCCAAACACTTGGCAGACATCCGTGCAACTTCTAGAACACGATGGGAGATGTTTTCTGTGCTGGCACAGTTTTTCCTAGCCAGACATAGTGGAGAAGCGTTTTGCTAAGATGTAGACTACAAAAGACGCGAAAGACGAAGGTAGGATGCTCTCCGGAGGTAAGAGCCGCTGCCGGGCGTCTTTCGGCAGAAGCCGCGCTAAGGAGAGCACTGTGAGCGGCACAATCGTCTTTGCGCGAAGAAGCCGCTTCTTGGGCTCCGGCAGCCGGCGAGAGCGGCAGCTTCGGGAAGGTGAAGAAGCAAGCTGTACAACACTGGGATTGTGTGCGCACCTTGCCAACTGATAGAAAACAGTACCTTTGCACTCTCCTGACTTTTCCAATCACAGGAACATTCGATTGGAAGCTGTTTTGGACAACTTTTCTTTTCTTCCTGCCAAACACTTGGCAGACATCCGTGCAACTTCTAGAACACGATGGGAGATGTTTTCTGTGCTGGCACAGTTTTTCCTAGCCAGACATAGTGGAGAAGCGTTTTGCTAAGATGTAGACTACAAAAGACGCGAAAGACGAAGGTAGGATGCTCTCCGGAGGTAAGAGCCGCTGCCGGGCGTCTTTCGGCAGAAGCCGCGCTAAGGAGAGCACTGTGAGCGGCACAATCGTCTTTGCGCGAAGAAGCCGCTTCTTCGGTTCCGGGAGCCGGCGAGAGCGGCAGCTTCGGGAAGGTGAAGAAGCAAGCTGTACAACACTGGGATTGTGTGCGCACCTTGCCAACTGATAGAAAACAGTACCTTTGCACTCTCCTGACTTTTCCAATCACAGGAACATTCGATTGGAAGCTGTTTTGGACAACTTTTCTTTTCTTCCTGCCAAACACTTGGCAGACATCCGTGCAACTTCTAGAACACGATGGGAGATGTTTTCTGTGCTGGCACAGTTTTTCCTAGCCAGACATAGTGGAGAAGCGTTTTGCTAAGATGTAGACTACAAAAGACGCGAAAGACGAAGGTAGGATGCTCTCCGGAGGTAAGAGCCGCTGCCGGGCGTCTTTCGGCAGAAGCCGCGCTAAGGAGAGCACTGTGAGCGGCACAATCGTCTTTGCGCGAAGAAGCCGCTTCTTCGGTTCCGGGAGCCGGCGAGAGCGGCAGCTTCGGGAAGGTGAAGAAGCAAGCTGTACAACACTGGGATTGTGTGCGCACCTTGCCAACTGATAGAAAACAGTACCTTTGCACTCTCCTGACTTTTCCAATCACATGAACATTCGATTGGAAGCTGTTTTGGACAACTTTTCTTTTCTTCCTGCCAAACACTTGGCAGACATCCGTGCAACTTCTAGAACACGATGGGAGATGTTTTCTGTGCTGGCACAGTTTTTCCTAGCCAGACATAGTGGAAAAGCGTTTTGCCGAGGTGTAGATGAGAAGAGGAGCTAAAGACGAAGGTAGGATGCTCTCCGGAGGTAAGAGCCGCTGCCGGGCGTCTTTCGGCAGAAGCCGCGCTAAGGAGAGCACTGTGAGCGGCACAATCGTCTTTGCGCGAAGAAGCCGCTTCTTGGGCTCCGGCAGCCGGCGAGAGCGGCAGCTTCGGGAAGGTGAAGAAGCAAGCTGTACAACACTGGGATTGTGTGCGCACCTTGCCAACTGATAGAAAACAGTACCTTTGCACTCTCCTGACTTTTCCAATCACAGGAACATTCGATTGGAAGCTGTTTTGGACAACTTTTCTTTTCTTCCTGCCAAACACTTGGCAGACATCCGTGCAACTTCTAGAACACGATGGGAGATGTTTTCTGTGCTGGCACAGTTTTTCCTAGCCAGACATAGTGGAAAAGCTTTTTGCCGAGGTGTAGATGAGAAGAGGAGCTAAAGAGTGGATGTTAGCAAATGACACCCATCTTCAAAAAAGGCAATTAAGAGGACTCGCCATAGTACAAACCAGCCAGCCTCTTTTTTATCCCCAGGAAGTTGATGAAGCAGCTCTTCCTGGAAATCCTTGCCAGGCACATGACAGATGACCAAATAATGTAGTTAGCATGATTTTTCAGGGGAATTTCATGCTGAACATCACTTTAAACTCCTCTGATGAATCAACTTGACTGGTAGATGAAGGGAATATTATCTGCCTGGGCTTCAGGGAGGTTTTTGACATACCTCTACATGGCATCACACATACATATGGAAGCAATAGTGCAAAGGGGAGGGAATCAGTGTCTTTTCAGTGATGCTGAGGGAAAAGACAAGAGGCAGTGGGCACACACTGAAATACAGGAGATTGCCTTTGAACATCAGTAAATGTTTCTTTACTGTCAGGGTGACTGAACCACGGCACAGACTGCCCAGAAAGATTGTGGAGCCTGGATCTTCGAAGACATTAAAAGTACACCCAGATAGAATCCTGGGCAAGAGGCTCTAGGTATCCTGGTTTAGGCAGGGGGGTTGGGCCTGGTTAGCCCCACCAACCCCTTCCACTCTCTTTCATTCTGTGCTAGTGAATTCTCTTCAAGATGCATTTCAAAGCGCTGGCATGACAAAGTTCTGTGCAGACAGAGATCCAAATGGACATGGCATCTAAGTTCCTTAAGCAGTGTTCAAGAAGAATGTAAAACTCTGGCACAAGTGTCTCTTCCCTAACTGAATCCCTTTCATGGGAAAATTCCCAGCTCTAGAAAGATCTTCTGATACGCATGCTTAAGACTGACACTGGCTGAGCAAATTTCTCCCTATGTATATCTAAGACCAGTTAGGATCTTCACCCAAAGTGCAGTCAACATAGTCACAGAATGCCTATTGTTAAGAAGTGACAGCTTCCATCAGAATGGCAGCTATTGGTCCACAAAATGGATTAATGGATGGGAATTATCTACGTGGGTTAAAAACAAAAATAAAGAGTTGGTCTTTATTTATCAATTTCATGGCAATATTGATAAGGGAAGAAAAAGATCTAAGTCCTTGACTTTCTGGACTCGAGGAAAGATTTTAAAAATTCCTTGTAAAAATGTATGATCACAATCAGACTATTGAAACCATTTTAGTTGGGAACAAAGTTCCAAAATTGTCTAGATAGTGGCAAAGAAGCCAAGAAAATAGGAAAGAAACAAAAAGAGAGCAAAAGAGTCAGCTTCAGTGTACAAGCTCGTTCTAGAAGTAGTCTGCTGGGAAAAGGAACCCCCAGCTAAATTTCCAATGTATTCCTGCGCTTGATTCAGTAACTGGTCAATGTAAAAACCAATCCTTTTGTACAACTTCTTCCAGCAACAAAAACTCCAACAGGTTGACACTACCATCATGCCTGTTCCAGACATATTTAAAAGAGAAATGATGATTTTCTTGAAAACCTACTTACATAAAAGTTGCAAGATGGTGGAGGGATTCCCACATCCTCCTTCCTCCATCTGGCTTGAAAGTATATTTGATAAAATATGCAACAAAGCACATGATTTATAAGGGAGAGTCAAATGGATGATTTGGGAATCGATCTCTTGTTGATAGTAAACTTCATATCCACTCGGTGTGACCTTTTTAAAACAAAATGTGGAGCTGAGGCATGAATCTGCCACAACAATTGTAAAGCAAACATACACACTCCCCTTCATATGCCCCCCCCTCCACACACACCTAGGCACACACAGAGATCAGCATAGCAGATCATGAACACCTTGGAAAAGACTGAAATGCTAAATGCCTCTCTTGATGGGCAAAAGAGCTGGTGCAGTAATTCAAATGCCTGGTACAAAAATTCTGTTTAATATTTAGCTCCTATTTAAAACACAGCTTTTCATTTCATTCTATTTACAGAATATTTTCATTTCATTTGTTTCTTTAAAATTACTTAGTTCTCACCTGTTGTATGTCTAGGAATATTTTCTTCCAAAAATAGAAAAAAATAGATGATATCTTTTCAGCAGAAAACATTGGTTGATACAATTTTAAACCATCATGATATGGAAGAATTCTTCTGTCCCTCTCGAAGGTGGAAGAAGCATTTGGATCACAGATCATCTACAATGAAATACTTGACATGTTTAAGATGCTTTCAATCAATTTTGATCGTCAATTGCTTATTTGTTGTAAACAGTAATTTTTCAGTGAAGGGAAAGTGTGTGTGGTATATCTACATGATATGTTCAAAGGCAGTTCCTACTAATGGCCAGGCTGAATTCCAGTAAATAATGTCCCGAATGATATTTTGCCGCCTTCTTTGGCACTTCATGAAATCTTACCCCGATGAAGTGCTGAAACAAAGAGATTTTCTCTTAGAGAGTGTCTCATGTTGTAACCTATCCCATGGATTTTATGCTGTAATTCTTATCTCTTTTAAAATTTACTATCTTCTGTACAGTTTTCATGAAACTTTCTGTTACAGTAGTGAATAGCACAGATAAATGTCATTTTGTACAACTTTGAATTTACCCCAAGAGCTGAGAGAAAACTTGATCCTATACTTCAATCCGAGTTTCTTCTATAGTCCAACTTTGTTTCTCTACCATCAAGCTTCTCCTTTGTTGCTGCTCCAAGCCCCGTCCAAGGTGACCTTGAATACTTTCAGGGATGGGACACCCACAACTTCTCTGGGCAACCTGTTCCAGTGTTCCAGCACTCCCACAGTAAAAAAGGCCTTCCTTTCATCTAATATGTGTAGGAAATCATAAATCTAGGCATAGAAGCTTGGAGTGCAAATTTGAAATTCTTTGGATTTGAAGCACATTTTATATGAATACTGACTTACAGATGACTAAAAGATGTTGATGGGCATTTGAGCTGACAAGTTTTGAAAAAGTGCACGGAAATTAAAATTGAAACCACTAAAATTAAAAACTCCTTGCCATTTTCTTTTTCCTCTCCTATTCAAAATTGCATATGTCAGATATCAGTGCTTCATGCAAACCTCTCAGATGCTCTCAGAGAAAAAGCTTTTCTTTCAGACTAAGTTGCGGTTGACGTAGAACACTAGCAGGAGTGAAAGATTTTCTGGGCATTGGGGCAGCACGTTCTCCTTGGATTTGTGTGCAGAATGCATTTTATCCAAACTGGAAAATAGATCCCAGCTCTGTTCTATTCATCATTCTTACTTCATCAGGCCAGAAGATTCTGTGAAAAGTAGCCTGTGGACCTTGAAGACAGCGCATGTGAACCAGATGAGAGGTGATAGAGAAGTTGAGGGAGAGAAGAAAGAGCATATGGCTGAAACCAGAAAGTATTTCTCCACGTGATCATGGAAGATTGCAGGAGCCACTTGGTACTATCAAACCAGCCCGACTTGGCACTGGTGCCACTATGGGTCTGGGAGCCATGTTGCATATCGTGCATTTTAAGGAGCCAGCTGGCCACACACAGCCATATGCCCCCAAACACAAACCAAGCCCTTTTCTCTGGCAAACAAAACTCAGCTGCCCTGCTTCTGGATGGCAGATTGCAGGAGCCACTTGGTACTATCAAACCAGCCCAACTTGGCACTGGTGCCACCTTGGCTCTGGGAACCATCCTGCCTATTGTAGCTTTTCAGGAGCCAGCCGGTCACTCCCAGCCATAGGCCCCCAAACAGAAACCTCGGCCCGTTTCCCTGGCAAACAAAAGTAAGCTGCCCCGCTTCTGGATGGCAGATTGCAGGAGCTACTTAGTACTATCAAATCAGCCCGACTTGGCACAGGTGCCACCTTGGATCTGGGAACCATCCTGTGTATCGTGGATTTTCAGGGGCCAGCCGGCCACTCTCAGCCATATGCCCCCAAACACAAACCACGGACCTTTTCTCTGGCAAACAAAAATCAGCTGCCCCACTTCTGGATGGCAGATTGCAGGAGCCACTTGGGACTATCACACCAGCACAACATGGCACTGCTGCCACCTTGGATCTGGGAACAATCCTGCGTATCGTACATATTCAGGAACCAGCCGAACACTCCCAGCCACAGGCCCCCAAACACAAACAACGGCCCATTTCCCTGGCAAACAAAACTCAGCTGCCCCGCTTCTGGTGTGGCAGTTTGCAGGAGCCACTTGGGACTATCAAAGCAGCCCGACTTGGTAATGGTACCATCTTGGATCTGGGAACCATCCGGCGTATCGTGGATTTTCAGGGGCCAGCCGGTCATTCCCAGCCATATGCTCCCAAACACAAACCTCGGCCCTTTTCTCTGGCAAACAAAACTCAACTGCCCCTCTTCTGGATGGCAAATTGCAGGACGCACTTGGTACTACAAAAAGAGCCCGACTTGGCAGTGGTGCCACCTTGGCTCTGGGAACCATCCTGCGTATCGAGCATTTTAAGGAGCCAGCCGGCAATTCCCAGCCGTATGCCCCAAAAAGAAACCACGGACCTTTTCTCTGGCAAAAAAAACTCAGCTGTCCCGCTTCTGGATGGCAGATTGCAGGAGTCACTTTGAACCATACAACCAGCCTTACTTGGCACTGGTGCCACCTTGTATCTGGGAACCATCCTGCCTATCGTTGATTTTCAGGGGCCAGCCTACCACTCTCGGCCATAGGCCCCCAAACACAAACCACAGCCCTTTTCTCTAGCAAACAAAATTTAGCTGCCCCGCTTCTGGATGGCAAATTGCAGGAGCCACTGGGTACTACAAAAACAGCCCGACTTGGCACAGGTGCCACCTTGCGTCTGGTTACCATGCGGCGTATCGTGCATTTTAAGGAGCCAGGTGGCCACTCCCAGCCATATGCCCCCAAACACAACCCACGGCCCTTTTCTCTGGCAAACAAAACTCAGCTGCCCCGCTTCTGGATGGCAGAGTGCAGGAGACACTTGGTACTATCAAACCAGCCCGACTTGGCACTGGTGCCACCTTTGGTCTGGGAACCATCCTGCGTATTGTGGATTGTCAGGAGACAGCCGACCACTCTCGGCCACAGACCCCAATCAAAAACAAAGGTCCGTTTCCCTGGCAAAAAAAACTCAGCTGCCCCGCTTCTGGATGGGAGATTGCAGGAGGCACTTGACACTGTCAAAAGAGCCCCACTTTGTACTGGTGCCACCTTGGGTCTGGGAACCATGCTGCGTATCGTGGATTTTCAGGAGCCAGCCGGCCACTGCCAGCCACAGGCCCCCAAACAAAAACCACAGCCTTTTTCTCTGGCAAACAAAACTCAGCTGCCCTGCTTCTGGATGGCAGATTGCAGGAGCCACTTGGTACTATCAAACCAGCCCGACTTGGCACTGGTGCCACCTTGGGTCTGGGAACCATCCTGCCTATCGTGGATTTTAAGGAGCCAGCCGGCTACTCCCAGCCACAGGCCCCCAACAAAAACCACGGCCCTTTTTTCTCGCAAACAAAACTTAGCTGCCTCACTTCTGGATGGCAGATTGCAGGAGTCACTTGGTGTAATCAAACCAGCCCGACTTGGCACTGGTGCCACCTTGGGTCTGGGAACCATCCTGCGTATCGTGGATTCTAAGGAGCCAGCCGGCCACTCCCAGCCACAGGCCCCCAAACAAAATCAACGGCGCTGTTCCCTGGAAAACAAAACACGCCTGCCAACTTTTTGATGGAGTTTGCAGGAGCCACTTGGTACTATCAAACCAGCCCAACTTGGCACTGGTGCCACCATGGGTCTGGTAAACATCCTGCGTATCGTGGATTCTTAGGAGCCAGCCGGCCACTCCTAGCCACAGGCCCCCAAACAAAAACCTAGGCCTATTTCTCTGGCAAACAAAAGTAAGCTGCCCCGCTTCTGGATGGCAGATTGCAGGAGACACTTGGGACTATCAAACCAGCCCAACTTGGCACTGGTGCCACCTTGGATCTGGGAACCATGCTGTGTATCGTGGATTTTCAGGGGCCAGCCGGCCACTCTCAGCCATATGCCCCCAAACAGAAACCTCGGCCCGTTTCTCTGGCAAACAAAACTCAACTGCCCCTCTTCTGGATGGCAAATTGCAAGATGAACTTGATACTAAAACCGCAGGCCGACTTGGTAGTGGTGACACCTTGGGCCTGGGAACCATCATGCGTATCGAGCATTTTAAGGAGCCAGCCGGCCACTCCCAGCAATATGCCCCCAAAAACAATCCACGGAATTTTTCTCTGGCAAACAAAAGTAAGCTGCCCCGCTTCTGGATGGCAGATTGCAGGAACCACTTGGTAGTATCAAACCAGCCCGACTTGGCACTGGTGCCACCTTGGGTCTGGGAACCATCCTGCGTATCGTGGATTCTAAGGAGCCAGCCGGCCACTCCCAGCCACAGGCCCCCAAATACAAACAACGGCGCTTTTCCCTGGAAAACAAAACTCGCCTGCCAACTTTTTGATGGCAGATTGCAGGAGCAACTTGGTACTATCAAACCAGCCCAACTTGGCACTGGTGCCACCATGGGTCTGGTAAGCATCCTGCCTATTGTAGCTTTCCAGGAGCCAGCCGGTCACTCCCAGCCATAGGCCCCCAAACACAAACCTCGGCCCGTTTCCCTGGCAAACAAAAGTAAGCTGCCCCGCTTCTGGATGGCAGATTGCAGGAGCCACTTGGTACTATCAAACCAGCCCGACTTGGCACTGGTGCCACCTTGGGTCTGGGAACCATGCTGCGTATCGCAGATTCTAAGGCGCCAGTCGGCCACTCCCAGCCACAAGACCCCAAACACAAACAACGGCGCTTTTCTCTGGCAAACAAAACTCAACTGCCCCTCTTCTGGATGGCAAATTGCAGGACGCACTTGGTACTATCAAACCAGCACGACTTGGCACTGGTGCCACCTTGGGTCTGGGAACCATCCTGCGTATTGTGGATTGTCAGGAGCCAGCTGGACACTCTCGGCCACAGACCCCAATCAAAAACAACGGCCCGTTTCACAGGCAAACAAAACTCAGCTGCCCCGCTTCTGGATGGGAGATTGCAGGAGGCACTTGACACTGTGAAACCAGCCCCACTTGGCACTGGTGCCACCTTGGGTCTGGGAACCATGCTGCGTATCATGGATTTTCAGGAGCCAGCCGGCCACTCCCAGCCACAGGCCCCCAAACAAAAACCACAGCCTTTTTCTCTGGCAAACAAAATTCAGCTGCCCCGCTTCTGGATGGCAGATTGCAGGAGCCACTTGGGACTATCACACCAGCACAACATGGCACTGGTGCCACCTTGGATCTGGGAATCATCCTTCCTATCGTGGATTTTCAGGGGCCAGCCGGTCACTCTCAGCCATAGGCCCCAAACACAAACCACGGCCCTTTTCTCTGGAAAACAAAACTCAACTGCCCCTCTTCTGGATGGCAGATTGCAGGAGCCACTGGGTACTATGAAACCAGCCCTACTTGGCACTGGTGCCACCTTGGGTCTGGGAACCATGCTGCGTATCATGGATTTTCAGGAGCCAGCCGTCCACTGCCAGCCACAGGCCTCGAAACACAAACAACATCCTTTTTCTCTGGCAAACAAAATTCAGCTGCCCCGCTTCTGGATGGCAGATTGCAGGAACCACTTGGTACTAACAAACCAGCCCGACTTGGCACTGGTGCCACCTTGGGTCTGGGAACCATCCTGCGTATCGTGGATTCTAAGGAGCCAGCTGGCCACTCCCAGCCACAGGCCCCAAAATACACACAACGGCGCTTTTCCCTGGAAAACAAAACTCGCCTGCCAACTTTTTGATGGCAGATTGCAGGAGCCACTTGGTACTATCAAACCAGCCCAACTTGGCACTGGTGCCACCATGGGTCTGGTCACCATCCTGCCTATCGTAGCTTTTCAGGAGCCAGCCGGTCACTCCCAGCCATAGGCCCCCAGAAAAAAACCTCGGTCCGTTTCCCTGGAAAACAAAAGTAAGCTGCCCCGCTTCTGGATGGCAGATTGCAGGAGCCACTTGGTGCTATCAAACCAGCCTGACTTGGCACTGGTGCCACCTTGGGTCTGGGAACCATCCTGCGTATCGTGGATTCTAAGGAGCCAGCTGGCCACTCCCAGCCACAGGCCCCAAAACACACACAACGGCGCTTTTCCCTGGAAAACAACCTCGCCTGCCAACTTTTTGATGGCAGATTGCAGGAGCCACTTGGTACTATCAAACCAGCCCAACTTGCCACTGGTGCCACCATGGGTCTGGTCACCATCCTGCCTATCGTAGCTTTTCAGGAGCCAGCCGGTCACTCCCTGCCATAGGCCCCGAGACACAAACCTCGGCCCGTTTCCCTGGCAAACAAAAGTAAGCTGCCCCGCTTCTGGATGGCAGATTGCAGGAGCCACTTGGTATTATCAAACCAGCCCGACTTGGCACTGGTGCCGCCTTGGGTCTGGGAACCATCCAGCCTATCGTGGATTTTAAGGAGCCAGCCGGCTACTCCCAGCCACAGGCCCCCAACAAAAACCACGTCCCTTTTTTCTGGCAAACAAAACTTAGCTGCCTCACTTCTGGATGGCAGATTGCAGGAGCCACTTGGTGTAATCAAACCAGCCCGACTTGGCACTGGTGTCACCTTGGGTCTGGGAACCATCCTGCGTATCGTGGATTCTAAGGAGCCAGCCGGCCACTCCCAGCCACAGGCCCCCAAACAAAATCAACGGCGCTGTTCCCTGGAAAACAAAACACGCCTGCCAACTTTTTGATGGAGTTTGCAGGAGCCACTTGGTACTATCAAACCAGCCCAACTTGGCACTGGTGCCACCATGGGTCTGGTAAACATCCTGCGTATCGTGGATTCTTAGGAGCCAGCAGGCCACTCCTAGCCACAGGCCCCCAAACAAAAACCTAGGCCTATTTCTCTGGCAAACAAAAGTAAGCTGCCCCGCTTCTGGATGGCAGATTGCAGGAGACACTTGGGACTATCAAACCAGCCCAACTTGGCACTGGTGCCACCTTGGATCTGGGAACCATGTTGTGTATCGTGGATTTTCAGGGGCCAGCCGGCCACTCTCAGCCATATGTCCCCAAACAGAAACCTCGGCCCGTTTCTCTGGCAAACAAAACTCAACTGCCCCTCTTCTGGATGGCAAATTGCAGGATGAACTTGATACTAAAACCGCAGGCCGACTTGGTAGTGGTGACACCTTGGGCCTGGGAACCATCATGCGTATCGAGCATTTTAAGGAGCCAGCCGGCCACTCCCAGCAATATGCCCCCAAAAACAATCCACGGAATTTTTCTCTGGCAAACAAAAATCAGCTGCCCCGCTTCTGGATGGCAGATTGCAGGAGCCACTTTGCACCATCAAACCAGCCCGACTTGGCACTGGTGCCACCTTGCATCTGGGAACCATGCTGCCTAGCGTGGATTTTCAGGGGCCAGCGGGCCACTCTCAGCTATATGCCCCCAAACAAAACCCACGGCCCGTTTCCCTGGCAAACAAAAGTAAGCTGCCCTGCTTCTGGATGGCAGATTGCAGGAACCACTTGGTAGTATCAAACCAGCCCGACTTGGCACTGGTGCCACCTTGGGTCTGGGAACCATCCTGCGTATCGTGGATTCTAAGGAGCCAGCCGGCCACTCCCAGCCACAGGCCCCCAAACACTAACAACGGCGCTTTTCCCTGGAAAACAAAACTCGCCTGCCAACTTTTTGATGGCAGATTGCAGGAGCAACTTGGTACTATCAAACCAGCCCAACTTGGCACTGGTGCCACCATGGGTCTGGTCACCATCCTGCCTATTGTAGCTTTCCAGGAGCCAGCCGGTCACTCCCAGCCATAGGCCCCCAAACACAAACCTCGGCCCGTTTCCCTGGCAAACAAAAGTAAGCTGCCCCGCTTCTGGATGGCAGATTGCAGGAGCCACTTGGTACTATCAAACCAGCCCAACTTGGCACTGGTGCCACCTTGGGTCTGGGAACCATGCTGCGTATCGCAGATTCTAAGGCGCCAGTCGGCCACTCCCAGCCACAAGCCCCCAAACACAAACAACGGCGCTTTTCTCTGGCAAACAAAACTCAACTGCCCCTCTTCTGGATGGCAAATTGCAGGACGCACTTGGTACTATAAAAACAGCCCGACTTGGCACTGGTGCCACCTTGGGTCTGGGAACCATCCTGCGTATCGATCTTTTTAATGAGACAGCCGGCCACTCCCAGCCATATGCCCCCAAACACAACCCACGGCCCTTTCCTCTGGCAAACAAAACTCAGCTGCACCGCTTCTGGATGGCAGATTGCAGGAGCCACTTGGTACTATCAAACCAGCAAGACTTGGCACTGGTGCCACCTTGGGTCTGGGAACCATCCTGCGTATTGTGGATTGTCAGGAGCCAGCTGAACATTCTCGGCCACAGACCCCAATCAAAAACAACGGCCCGTTTCACAGGCAAACAAAACTCAGCTGCCCCGCTTCTGGATGGGAGATTGCAGGAGGCACTTGACACTGTGAAACCAGCCCCACTTGGCACTGGTGCCACCTTGGGTCTGGGAACCATGCTGCGTATCATGGATTTTCAGGAGCCAGCCGGCCACTCCCAGCCATAGGCCCCCAAACAAAAACCTAGGCCTTTTTCTCTGGCAAACAAAATTCAGCTGCCCCACTTCTGGATGGCAGATTGCAGGAGCCACTTGGGACTATCACACCAGCACAACATGGCACTGCTGCCACCTTGGATCTGGGAACCATCCTTCCTATCGTGGATTTTCAGGGGCCAGCCGGTCACTCTCAGCCATAGGCCCCAAACACAAACCACGGCCCTTTTCTCTGGAAAACAAAACTCAACTGCCCCTCTTCTGGATGGCAGATTGCAGGAGCCAGTGGGTACTATGAAACTAGCCCTACTTGGCACTGGTGCCACCTTGGGTCTGGGAACCATGCTGCGTATCATGGATTTTCAGGAGCCAGCCGTCCACTGCCAGCCACAGGCCCCGAAACACAAACAACAGCCTTTTTCTCTGGCAAACAAAATTCAGCTGCCCCGCTTCTGGATGGCAGATTGCAGGAACCACTTGGTACTAACAAACCAGCCCGACTTGGCACTGGTGCCACCTTGGGTCTGGGAACCATCCTGCGTATCGTGGATTCTAAGGAGCCAGCTGGCCACTCCCAGCCACAGGCCCCAAAATACACACAACGGCGCTTTTCCCTGGAAAACAAAACTCGCCTGCCAACTTTTTGATGGCAGATTGCAGGAGCCACTTGGTACTATCAAACCAGCCCAACTTGGCACTGGTGCCACCATGGGTCTGGTCACCATCCTGCCTATCGTAGCTTTTCAGGAGCCAGCCGGTCACTCCCAGCCATAGGTCCCCAGACAAATACCTCGGCCCGTTTCCCTGGCAAACAAAAGTAAGCTGCCCCGCTTCTGGATGGCAGATTGCAGGAGCCACTTGGTACTATCAAACCAGCCCAACTTGACACTGGTGCCACCTTGGCTCTGGGAACCATGCTGCGTAACCCGGATTCTAAGACGACAGGCAGCCACTGCCAGCCACAGGCCTCCAAACAAAATCAACGGCGCTTTTCCCTGGAAAACAAAACTCGCCTGACAACTTTTAGATGGCAGATTGCAGGAGCCAGTTGGTACCATCAAACCAGCCCAACTTGGCACTGGTGCCACCTTGGGTCTGGGAACCATCCTGCCTATTGTTGCTTTTCAGGAGCCAGCCGGTCACTTCTAGCCCTAGGCCCCCAGTCATATACCTCGGCCCGTTTCCCTGGCACACAAATGTAAGCTACCCCGCTTCAGGATGGCAGATTGCAGGAGCCACTTTTCACCATCAAACCAGCCCGACTTGGCACTGGTGCCAACTTGGGTCTGGGAACCATCCTGCGTATCGTGTGTTCTAAGGAGCCAGCCGGCCACTCCCAGCCACAGTCCCCCAAACAAAAACAACGGCGCTTTTCCCTGGAAAACAAAACTCGCCTGCCAACTTTTTGATGGCAGATTGCAGGAGCCACTTGGTACTATCAAACCAGCCCAACTTGGCACTGGTGCCACCATGGGTCTGGTCACCATCCTGCCTATCGTAGCTTTTCAGGAGCCAGGCGGTCACTCCCAGCCATAGGCCCCCAGACACAAACCTCGGCCCGTTTCCCTGGCAAACAAAAGTAAGCTGCCCCGCTTCTGCATGGCAGATTGCAGGTGCTATTTAGTACTATCAAACCAGCCCGACTTGGCACTGGTGCCACCTCTGGTCTGGGAACCATCCTGCCTATCGTGGATTTTCAGGGGCCAGACGGCCACTATCAGCCATATGCCCCCAAAAACAAACCACGGGCTTTTCTCTGGTAAACAAAACTCAACTGCCCCTCTTCTGGATGGCAAATTTTAGGACGCACTTTGTACTACGAAAACCGCCCGACTTGGCACTGGTGCCACCTTGGGTCAGGGAACCATCCTGCCTATCGTAGCTTTTCAGGAGCCAGCCGGTCACTCCCAGCCATAGGTCCCCAGACAAATACCTCGGCCCGTTTCCCTGGCAAACAAAAGTAAGCTGCCCCGCTTCTGGATGGCAGATTGCAGGAGCCACTTGGTACTATCAAACCAGCCCAACTTGACACTGGTGCCACCTTGGCTCTGGGAACCATGCTGCGTAACCCGGATTCTAAGACGACAGGCAGCCACTGCCAGCCACAGGCCTCCAAACAAAATCAACGGCGCTTTTCCCTGGAAAACAAAACTCGCCTGACAACTTTTAGATGGCAGATTGCAGGAGCCAGTTGGTACCATCAAACCAGCCCAACTTGGCACTGGTGCCACCTTGGGTCTGGGAACCATCCTGCCTATTGTTGCTTTTCAGGAGCCAGCCGGTCACTTCTAGCCCTAGGCCCCCAGTCATAAACCTCGGCCCGTTTCCCTGGCACACAAATGTAAGCTACCCCGCTTCAGGATGGCAGATTGCAGGAGCCACTTTTCACCATCAAACCAGCCCGACTTGGCACTGGTGCCACCTTGGGTCTGGGAACCATCCTGCGTATCGTGTGTTCTAAGGAGCCAGCCGGCCACTCCCAGCCACTGTCCTCCAAACACAAACAACGGCGCTTTTCCCTGGAAAACAAAACTGGCCTGCCAACTTTTTGATGGCAGATTGCAGGAGCCACTTGGTACTATCAAACCAGCCCAACTTGGCACTGGTGCCACCATGGGTCTGGTCACCATCCTGCCTATCGTAGCTTTTCAGGAGCCAGGCGGTCACTCCCAGCCATAGGCCCCCAGACACAAACCTCGGCCCGTTTCCCTGGCAAACAAAAGTAAGCTGCCCCGCTTCTGCATGGCAGATTGCAGGTGCTATTTAGTACTATCAAACCAGCCCGACTTGGCACTGGTGCCACCTCTGGTCTGGGAACCATCCTGCCTATCGTGGATTTTCAGGGGCCAGACGGCCACTATCAGCCATATGCCCCCAAAAACAAACCACGGGCTTTTCTCTGGTAAACAAAACTCAACTGCCCCTCTTCTGGATGGCAAATTTTAGGACGCACTTTGTACTACGAAAACCGCCCGACTTGGCACTGGTGCCACCTTGGGTCAGGGAACCATCCTGCCTATCGTAGCTTTTCAGGAGCCAGCCGGTCACTCCCAGCCATAGGTCCCCAGACAAATACCTCGGCCCGTTTCCCTGGCAAACAAAAGTAAGCTGCCCCGCTTCTGGATGGCAGATTGCAGGAGCCACTTGGTACTATCAAACCAGCCCAACTTGACACTGGTGCCACCTTGGCTCTGGGAACCATGCTGCGTAACCCGGATTCTAAGACGACAGGCAGCCACTGCCAGCCACAGGCCTCCAAACAAAATCAACGGCGCTTTTCCCTGGAAAACAAAACTCGCCTGACAACTTTTAGATGGCAGATTGCAGGAGCCAGTTGGTACCATCAAACCAGCCCAACTTGGCACTGGTGCCACCTTGGGTCTGGGAACCATCCTGCCTATTGTTGCTTTTCAGGAGCCAGCCGGTCACTTCTAGCCCTAGGCCCCCAGTCATAAACCTCGGCCCGTTTCCCTGGCACACAAATGTAAGCTACCCCGCTTCAGGATGGCAGATTGCAGGAGCCACTTTTCACCATCAAACCAGCCCGACTTGGCACTGGTGCCACCTTGGGTCTGGGAACCATCCTGCGTATCGTGTGTTCTAAGGAGCCAGCCGGCCACTCCCAGCCACTGTCCTCCAAACACAAACAACGGCGCTTTTCCCTGGAAAACAAAACTGGCCTGCCAACTTTTTGATGGCAGATTGCAGGAGCCACTTGGTACTATCAAACCAGCCCAACTTGGCACTGGTGCCACCATGGGTCTGGTCACCATCCTGCCTATCGTAGCTTTTCAGGAGCCAGGCGGTCACTCCCAGCCATAGGCCCCCAGACACAAACCTCGGCCCGTTTCCCTGGCAAACAAAAGTAAGCTGCCCCGCTTCTGCATGGCAGATTGCAGGTGCTATTAAAGTACTATCAAACCAGCCCGACTTGGCACTGGTGCCACCTCTGGTCTGGGAACCATCCTGCCTATCGTGGATTTTCAGGCGCCAGACGGCCACTATCAGCCATATGCCCCCAAAAACAAACCACGGGCTTTTCTCTGGTAAACAAAACTCAACTGCCCCTCTTCTGGATGGCAAATTTTAGGACGCACTTTGTACTACGAAAACCGCCCGACTTGGCACTGGTGCCACCTTGGGTCAGGGAACCATCCTGCCTATCGTAGCTTTTCAGGAGCCAGCCGGTCACTCCCAGCCATAGGTCCCCAGACAAATACCTCGGCCCGTTTCCCTGGCAAACAAAAGTAAGCTGCCCCGCTTCTGGATGGCAGATTGCAGGAGCCACTTGGTACTATCAAACCAGCCCAACTTGACACTGGTGCCACCTTGGCTCTGGGAACCATGCTGCGTAACCCGGATTCTAAGACGACAGGCAACCACTGCCAGCCACAGGCCTCCAAACAAAATCAACGGCGCTTTTCCCTGGAAAACAAAACTCGCCTGACAACTTTTAGATGGCAGATTGCAGGAGCCAGTTGGTACCATCAAACCAGCCCAACTTGGCACTGGTGCCAACTTGGGTCTGGGAACCATCCTGCCTATTGTTGCTTTTCAGGAGCCAGCCGGTCACTTCTAGCCCTAGGCCCCCAGTCATAAACCTCGGCCCGTTTCCCTGGCACACAAATGTAAGCTACCCCGCTTCAGGATGGCAGATTGCAGGAGCCACTTTTCACCATCAAACCAGCCCGACGTGGCACTGGTGCCACCTTGGGTCTGGGAACCATCCTGCCTATCGTAGCTTTTCAGGAGCCAGCCGGTCACTTCTAGCCCTAGGCCCCCAGTCATAAACCTCGGCCCGTTTCCCTGGCACACAAATGTAAGCTACCCCGCTTCAGGATGGCAGATTGCAGGAGCCACTTTTCACCATCAAACCAGCCCGACTTGGCACTGGTGCCACCTTGGGTCTGGGAACCATCCTGCGTATCGTGTGTTCTAAGGAGCCAGCCGGCCACTCCCAGCCACTGTCCTCCAAACACAAACAACGGCGCTTTTCCCTGGAAAACAAAACTGGCCTGCCAACTTTTTGATGGCAGATTGCAGGAGCCACTTGGTACTATCAAACCAGCCCAACTTGGCACTGGTGCCACCATGGGTCTGGTCACCATCCTGCCTATCGTAGCTTTTCAGGAGCCAGGCGGTCACTCCCAGCCATAGGCCCCCAGACACAAACCTCGGCCCGTTTCCCTGGCAAACAAAAGTAAGCTGCCCCGCTTCTGCATGGCAGATTGCAGGTGCTATTAAAGTACTATCAAACCAGCCCGACTTGGCACTGGTGCCACCTCTGGTCTGGGAACCATCCTGCCTATCGTGGATTTTCAGGCGCCAGACGGCCACTATCAGCCATATGCCCCCAAAAACAAACCACGGGCTTTTCTCTGGTAAACAAAACTCAACTGCCCCTCTTCTGGATGGCAAATTTTAGGACGCACTTTGTACTACGAAAACCGCCCGACTTGGCACTGGTGCCACCTTGGGTCAGGGAACCATCCTGCCTATCGTAGCTTTTCAGGAGCCAGCCGGTCACTCCCAGCCATAGGTCCCCAGACAAATACCTCGGCCCGTTTCCCTGGCAAACAAAAGTAAGCTGCCCCGCTTCTGGATGGCAGATTGCAGGAGCCACTTGGTACTATCAAACCAGCCCAACTTGACACTGGTGCCACCTTGGCTCTGGGAACCATGCTGCGTAACCCGGATTCTAAGACGACAGGCAGCCACTGCCAGCCACAGGCCTCCAAACAAAATCAACGGCGCTTTTCCCTGGAAAACAAAACTCGCCTGACAACTTTTAGATGGCAGATTGCAGGAGCCAGTTGGTACCATCAAACCAGCCCAACTTGGCACTGGTGCCACCTTGGGTCTGGGAACCATCCTGCCTATTGTTGCTTTTCAGGAGCCAGCCGGTCACTTCTAGCCCTAGGCCCCCAGTCATAAACCTCGGCCCGTTTCCCTGGCACACAAATGTAAGCTACCCCGCTTCAGGATGGCAGATTGCAGGAGCCACTTTTCACCATCAAACCAGCCCGACGTGGCACTGGTGCCACCTTGGGTCTGGGAACCATCCTGCGTATCGTGTGTTCTAAGGAGCCAGCCGGCCACTCCCAGCCACAGTCCCCCAAACACAAACAACGGCGCTTTTCCCTGGAAAACAAAACTGGCCTGCCAACTTTTTGATGGCAGATTGCAGGAGCCACTTGGTACTATCAAACCAGCCCAACTTGGCACTGGTGCCACCATGGGTCTGGTAACCATCCTGCCTATCGTAGCTTTTCAGGAGCCAGCCGGTCACTCCCAGCCATAGGCCCCCAGACACAAACCTCGGCCCGTTTCCCTGGCAAACAAAAGTAAGCTGCCCCGCTTCTGCATGGCAGATTGCAGGCGCTATTTAGTACTATCAAACCAGACCGACTTGGCACTGGTGCCACCTCTGGTCTGGTCACCATCCTGCCTATCGTGGATTTTCAGGGGCCAGACGGCCACTATCAGCCATATGCCCCCAAAAACAAACCACGGCCCTTTTCTCTGGTAAACAAAACTCAACTGCCCCTCTTCTGGATGGCAAATTTTAGGACGCACTTTGTACTACGAATACCGCCCGACTTGGCACTGGTGCCACCTTGGGTCAGGGAACCATCCTGCCTATCATAGCTATTTAAGGAGCCAGCAGGCCACGGCCAGCCATATAGCCCCAAAAACAAACCACGGACCATTTCTCTTGGAAACAAAAATCCGCTGCCCCGCGTCAGGATGGCAGATTGCAGGAGCCACTTTGCACCATCAAACCACCCCGACTTGGCACTGGTGCCATCTTGGATCTGGGAACCATCCTGCCTATCGTAGCTTTTCAGGAGCCAGCCGGTTACTCCCAACCATAGCCCCCAGACAGAAAGCTCTGCCCGTTTCCCTGGCAAACAAAAGTAAGCTACCCCGCTTCTGGATGGCAGATTGCAGGAGCCACTTGGTACTATCAAACCAGCCCAACTTGGCACTGGTGCCACCATGGGTCTGGTCACCATCCTGCCTATCGTAGCTTTTCAGGAGCCAGGCGGTCACTCCCAGCCATAGGCCCCCAGACAAATACCTCGGCCCGTTTCCCTGGCAAACAAATGTAAGCTGCCCCGCTTCTGGATGGCAGATTGCAGGAGCCACATGGTACTATCAAACCAGGCCAACATGGCACTGGTGCCACCTTGGCTCTGGGAACCATCCTGCCTATCGTGGATTTTCAGGCGCCAGCCGGCCACTCTCAGCCATATGCCCCCAAACACAAACCACGGCCCTTTTCTCTGGTAAACAAAACTCAACTGCCCCTCTTCTGGATGGCAAATTGCAGGACGCACTTGGTACTACGAAAACAGCCCGACTTGGCAGTGATGCCACCTTGGGTCAGGGAACCATCCTGCGTATCAATGTTTTTAAGGAGTCAGCCGGCAACGTCCAGCCATATACCCCCAAAAAAAACCCACGGAACTTTTCTCCAGCAAGCAAAAATCCGCTGCCCCGCGTCTGGATGGCAGATTGCAGGAGCTATTTAGTATTATCAAACCAGCCCGACTTGGCACTGGTGCCACCATGGGTCTGGTCACCATCCTGCCTATCGTAGCTTTTCAGGAGCCAGCCGGTCACTCTCAGCCATAGGCCCCAAACACAAACCACGGCCCTTTTCTCTGGAAAACAAAACTCAACTGCCCCTCTTCTGGATGGCAGATTGCAGGAGCCACTGGGTACTATGAAACCAGCCCTACTTGGCACTGGTGCCACCTTGGGTCTGGGAACCATGCTGCGTATCATGGATTTTCAGGAGCCAGCCGTCCACTGCCAGCCACAGGCCCCGAAACACAAACAACAGCCTTTTTCTCTGGCAAACAAAATTCAGCTGCCCCGCTTCTGGATGGCAGATTGCAGGAACCACTTGGTACTAACAAACCAGCCCGACTTGGCACTGGTGCCACCTTGGGTCTGGGAACCATCCTGCGTATCGTGGATTCTAAGGAGCCAGCTGGCCACTCCCAGCCACAGGCCCCAAAACACACACAACGGCGCTTTTCCCTGGAAAACAAAACTCGCCTGCCAACTTTTTGATGGCAGATTGCAGGAGCCACTTGGTACTATCAAACCAGCCCAACTTGGCACTGGTGCCACCATGGGTCTGGTCACCATCCTGCCTATCGTAGCTTTTCAGGAGCCAGCCGGTCACTCCCAGCCATAGGCCCCCAGACACAAAGCTCGGCCTGTTTCCCTGGCACACAAAAGTAAGCTACCGCACTTCTGGATGGCAGATTGCAGGAGCCACTTTGCACCATCAAATCAGCCCAACTTGGCACTGGTGCCACCTTGGCTCTGGGAACCATGCTGCGTAACCCGGATTCTAAGACGACAGGCAGCCACTGCCAGCCACAGGCCTCCAAACAAAATCAACGGCGCTTTTCCCTGGAAAACAAAACTCGCCTGACAACTTTTAGATGGCAGATTGCAGGAGCCAGTTGGTACCATCAAACCAGCCCAACTTGGCACTGGTGCCACCTTGGGTCTGGGAACCATCCTGCCTATTGTTGCTTTTCAGGAGCCAGCCGGTCACTCCTAGCCCTAGGCCCCCAGTCATAAACCTCGGCCCGTTTCCCTGGCACACAAAAGTAAGCTACCCCGCTTCAGGATGGCAGATTGCAGGAGCCACTTTTCACCATCAAACCAGCCCGACGTGGCACTGGTGCCACCTTGGGTCTGGGAACCATCCTGCGTATCGTGTGTTCTAAGGAGCCAGCTGGCCACTCCCACCAACAGTCCCCCAAACACAAACAACGGCGCTTTTCCCTGGAAAACAAAACTCGCCTGACAACTTTTTGATGGCAGATTGCAGGAGCCACTTGGTACTATCAAACCAGCCCAACTTGGCACTGGTGCCACCATGGGTCTGGTAACCATCCTGCCTATCGTAGCTTTTCAGGAGCCAGGCGGTCACTCCCAGCCATAGGCCCCCAGACACAAACCTCGGCCCGTTTCCCTGGCAAACAAAAGTAAGCTGCCCCGCTTCTGCATGGCAGATTGCAGGTGCTATTTAGTACTATCAAACCAGCCCGACTTGGCACTGGTGCCACCTCTGGTCTGGTCACCATCCTGCCTATCGTGGATTTTCAGGCGCCAGACGGCCACTATCAGCCATATGCCCCCAAAAACAAACCACGGCCCTTTTCTCTGGTAAACAAAACTCAACTGCCCCTCTTCTGGATGGCAAATTTTAGGACGCACTTTGTACTACGAAAACCGCCCGACTTGGCACTGGTGCCACCTTGGGTCAGGGAACCATCCTGCCTATCGTAGCTTTTTAAGGAGCCAGCAGGCCACGCCCAGCCATATAGGCCCAAAAACAAACCACGGACCATTTCTCTTGGAAACAAAAATCCGCTGCCCCGCGTCAGGATGGCAGATTGCAGGAGCCACGTTGCACCATCAAACCACCCCGACTTGGCACTGGTGCCATCTTGGATCTGGGAACCATCCTGCCTATCGTAGCTTTTCAGGAGCCAGCCGGTTACTCCCAACCATAGGCCCCCAGACAGAAAGCTCTGCCCGTTTCCCTGGCAAACAAAAGTAAGCTACCCCGCTTCTGGATGGCAGATTGCAGGAGCCACTTGGTACTATCAAACCAGCCCAACTTGACACTGGTGCCACTTTGGGTCTGGGAACCATGCTGCGTAACGTAGATTCTAAGGCGCCAGGCGGCCACTCCCAGCCACAGGCCCCCAAATACAAACAACGGCGCTTTTCCCTGGAAAACAAAACTCGCCTGCCAGCTTTTTGATGGCAGATTGCAGGAGCCACTTGGTACTATCAAACCAGCCCAACTTGGCACTGGTGCCACCATGGGTCTGGTCACCATCCTGCCTATCGTAGCTTTTCAGGAGCCAGCCGGTCACTCCCAGCCATAAACCCCCAGACACAAACCTCGGCCCGTTTCCCTGGAAAACAAAAGTAAGCACCCCCGATTCTGGATGGCAGATTGCAGGAGCCACTTGGTAGTATCAAATTAGCCCAACTTGGCACTGGTGCCATCATGGGTCTGGTAAACATCCTGCCTATCTTAGCTTTTCAGGAGCCGGCCGGTCACTCCCTGCCATAGGCCCCCAGAGAAATACCTCGGCCCGTTTCCCTGGCAAACAAAAGTAAGCTGCCCCTCTTCTGGATGGCAGATTGCAGGAACCACTTGGTAGTGTCAAAACAGCCCGACTTGGCACTGGTGCCACCTTGGCTCTGGGAACCATCCTGCCTATCGTGGATTTTCAGGCGCCAGCCGGCCACTCTCAGCCATATGCCCCAAAACACAAACCACGGCCCTTTTCTCTGGTAAACAAAACTCAACTGCCCCTCTTCTGGATGGCAAATTGCAGGAGCCACTTGGTACTACGAAAACAGCCCGACTTGGCAGTGATGCCACCTTGGGTCAGGGAACCATCCTGCGTATCGATGTTTTTAAGGAGTCAGCCGGCAACGTCCAGCCATATACCCCCAAAAAAAAACCCACGGAACTTTTCTCCAGCAAGCAAAAATCCGCTGCCCCGCGTCTGGATGGCAGATTGCAGGAGCTATTTAGTATTATCAAACCAGCCCGACTTGGCACTGGTGCCACCATCGGTCTGGTCACCATCCTGCCTATCGTAGCTTTTCAGGAGCCAGCCGGTCACTCTCAGCCATAGGCCCCAAACACAAACCACGGCCCTTTTCTCTGGAAAACAAAATTCAACTGCCCCTCTTCTGGATGGCAGATTGCAGGAGCCACTGGGTACTATGAAACCAGCCCGACTTGGCACTGGTGCCACCTTGGGTCTGGGAACCATGCTGCGTATCATGGATTTTCAGGAGCCAGCCATCCACTGCCAGCCACAGGCCCCGAAACACAAACAACAGCCTTTTTCTCTGGCAAACAAAATTCAGCTGCCCCGCTTCTGGATGGCAGATTGCAGGAACCACTTGGTACTAACAAACCAGCCCGACTTGGCACTGGTGCCACCTTGGGTCTGGGAACCATCCTGCGTATCGTGGATTCTAAGGAGCCAGCTGGCCACTCCCAGCCACAGGCCCCAAAACACACACAACGGCGCTTTTCCCTGGAAAACAAAACTCGCCTGCCAACTTTTTGATGGCAGATTGCAGGAGCCACTTGGTACTATCAAACCAGCCCAACTTGGCACTGGTGCCACCATGGGTCTGGTCACCATCCTGCCTATCGTAGCTTTTCAGGAGCCAGCCGGTCACTCCCAGCCATAGGCCCCCAGACAAAAAGCTCGGCCCGTTTCCCTGGCAAACAAAAGTAAGCTGCCCCGCTTCTGGATGGCAGATTGCAGGATCCACTTGTTATTATCAAACCAGCCCGACTTGGTACTGGTGCCACCTTGGGTCTGGTCACCATCCTGCCTATCGTAGCTTTTCAGGAGACAGCCGGCCACTCCCAGCCACAGGCCCCCAAACAAAAAACAACGGCGATTTTCCCTGGAAAACAAAACTCGCCTGACAACTTTTTGATGGCAGATTGCAGGAGCCACTTGGTACTATCAAACCAGCCCAACTTGGCACTGGTGCCACCTTGGGTCTGGGAACCATGCTGCGTATTGTGGATTCTAAGGAGCCAGCCGGCCACTCCAGCCACAGGCCCGCAGACACAAACAACGGCGCTTTTCCCTGGAAAACAAAACTCGCCTGCCAACATTTGATGGCAGATTGCAGGAGCCACTTGGTACTATGAAATCAGCCGAACATGGCACTGGTGCCACCATGGGTCTGGTCACCATCCTGCCTATCGTAGCTTTTCAGGAGCCAGCGGTCACTCCCAGCCATAGGCCCCCAGACACAAAGCTCGGCCCGTTTCCCTGGCAAACAAAAGTAAGCTGCCCCGCTTCTGGATGGTAGATTGCAGGAACCATTTGCTACAATCAAACCAGCCCAACTTGGCACTGGTGCCCACCTCAGGTCTGGGAACCATCCTGCGTATTTTGGATTCTAAGGAGCCAGCCGGCCACTCCCAGCCACAGGCCCCCAAACACAAACAACGGCGCTTTTCCATGGAAAACAAAACTCGCCTGCCAACATTTTGATGGCAGATTGCAGGAGCCACTTGGTACTATCAAACCAGCCCAACTTGGCACTGGTGCCACCATGGGTCTGGTCACCATCCTGCCTATCGTAGTTTTTCAGGAGCCAGCCGGTCACTCCCTGCCATAGGCCCCCAGACAAAACCTCGGCCCGTTTCCCTGGCAAACAAAAGTAAGCTGCCCCGCTTCTGGATGGCAGATTGCAGGACGCACTTGGTAGTATCAAACCAGCCCAACTTGGCACTGGTGCCACCTCAGGTCTGGGACCATGCTGCGTATCGTGGATTCTAATTAGCCATCCGGCCACTCCCAGCCACAGGCCCCAAACAAAAACAACGGCGCTTTTCCCTGGATAACAAACTCGCCTGCCAACTTTTTGATGGCAGATTGCAGGAGCCACTTGGTACTATGAAACCAGCCCAACTTGGCACTGGTGCCACCATGGGTCTGGTCACCATCCTGCCTATCGTAGCTTTTCAGGAGACAGCCGGTCACTCCCAGCCATAGGCCCCCAGACAAAAACCTCGGCCCTTTTCCCTGGCAAACAAAAGTAAGTTGACCCGCTTCTGGATGGCAGATTGCAGGAGCCACTTTTCACCATCAAACTAGCCCGACTTGGCACTGGTGTCACCTCTGGTCTGGGAACCATCCTGCCTGTCGTGGATTCTAATTAGCCAGCCGGCCACTCCCAGCCACAGGCCCCCCAAACACAAACAACGGCGCTTTTCCCAGGAAACAAAACTCGCCTGCCAAGTTTTTGATGGCAGATTGCAGGAGCCACTTGGTACTATCAAACCAGCCCAACTTGGCACTGGTGCCACCATGGGTCTGGTCACCATCCTGCCTATCGTAGCCTTTCAGGAGCCAGCCGGTCACTCCCAGCCATAGGCCCCCAGACACAAAGCTCGGCCCGTTTCCCTGGCAAACAAAAGTAAGCTGCCCCGCTTCTGGATGGCAGATTGCAGGAACCACTTGGTACTATCAAACCAGCCCAACTTGGGACTGGTGCCACCTTGGGTCTGGGAACCATCCTGCGTATCGTGGATTCTAAGGAGCCAGCCGGCCACTCCCAGCCACAGGCCCCCAAACACAAACAACGACGCTTTTCCCTGGAAAACAAAACTCGCCTGCCAACATTTGATGGCAGATTGCAGGAACCACTTGGTACTATCAAACCAGCCCGACTTGGCACTGGTGCCACCTTGGGTCTGGGAACCATGCTGCGTATCGTGGATTCTAAGGAGCCAGCCGGTCACTCCAGCCACAGGCCCGCAGACACAAACAACGGCGCTTTTCCCTGGAAAACAAAACTCGCCTGCCGACTTTTTGATGGCAGATTGCAGGAGCCACTTGGTACTATCAAACCAGCCCAACTTGGCACTGGTGCCACCATGGGTCTGGTCACCATCCTGCCTATCGTAGCTTTTCAGGAGCCAGCCGGTCACTCCCAGCCATAGGCCCCGAGACACAAAGCTCGGACCTTTTCCCTGGCAAACAAAAGTAAGCTGCCCCGCTTCTGGATGGCAGATTGCAGGAGCCACTTTGCACCATCATACTAGCCCGACTTGGCACTGGTGCCACCTTGGGTCTGGGAACCATCCTGCGTATCGTGGATTCTAAGCAGCCAGCCGGCCACTCCCAGCCACAGGCCCCCAAACACAAACAACGGCGCTTTTCCCTGGAAAATAAAAACTCGCCTGCCAAATTTTGACGGCAGATTGCAGGAGCCACTTGGTACTATCAAACCAGCCCAACTTGGGACTGGTGCCACCATGGGTCTGGTCACCATCCTGCCTATCGTAGCTTTTCAGGAGCCAGCCGGTCACTCCCAGCCATAGGCCCCCAGACACAAACCTCGGCCCGTTTCCCTGGCAAACAAAAGTAAGCTGCCCTGCTTCTGGATGGCAGATTGCAGGAACCACTTGGTACTATCAAACCAGCAAAACTTGGCACTGGTGCCACCTTGGGTCTGGATACCATGCTGCGTATCGTGGATTCTAAGGAGCCAGCCGGCCACTCCCAGCCACAGGACCCCAAACACAAACAACGGCGCTTTTCCCTGGAAAACAAAACTCTCCTGCCAACTTTTTGATGGCAGATTGCAGGAGCCACTTGGTTTTATCAAATCAGCCCAACTTGGCACTGGTGCCACCATGGGTCTGGTCACCATCCTGCCTATCTTATCTTTTCAGGAGCCAGCCGGTCACTCCCCGCCATAGGCCCCCAGAGAAAAACCTCGGCCCGTTTCCCTGGCAAACAAAAGTAAGCTACCCCGCTTCTGGATGGCAGATTGCAGGAGCCACTTTGTACCATCAAACTAGCCCGTCTTGGCACTGGTGCCACCTCTGGTCTGGGAACCATCCTGCGTATCGTGGATTCTAATTAGCCAGCCGGCCACTCCCTACCACAGGCACCCAAACACAAACAACTGCGCTTTTCCCTGGAAAACAAAACTCGCCTACCAACTATTTGATGGCAGATTACAGGAGCCACTTGGTACTATCAAACCAGCCCAACTTGGCACTGGTGCCACCATGGGTCTGGTCACAATCCTGCCTATCGTAACTTTTCAGGAGCCAGCCGGTCACTCCCAGCCATAGGTCCCCAGTCACAAACCTCGGCCCGTTTCCCTGGCAAACAAAAGTAAGCTGCCCCGCTTCTGGATGGCAGATTGCAGGAGCCACTTGGTACTATCAAACCAGCCCGACTTGGCACTGGTGCCACCTCTGGTCTGAGACCCATCCTGCGTATCATGGATTCTAAGGAGCCAGTCGGCCACTCCCAGCCACAGGCCCCCAAACACAAACAACGGCCCGTTTCCGTGGCAAACAAAAGTAAGCTGCCCCGCTTCTGGATGGCAGATTGCAGGAACCACTTGGTAGTATCAAACCAGCACAACTTGGCACTGGTGGCACCTCTTGTCTGGTAACCATGCTGCGTATCGTGGTTTCTAAGGAGCCAGCCGGGCACTCCCAACCACAGGTCCCCAAACACAAACAATGGCGCTTTTCCCTGGAAAACAAAACTCGCCTGCCAACTTTTTGATGGCAGATTGCAGGAGCCACTTGGTACTATCAAACCAGCCCAACTTGGCACTGGTGCCACCATGGGTCTGGTCACCATCCTGCCTATCGTAGCTTTTCAGGAGCCAGCCGGTCACTCCCTGCCATAGGCCCCGAGACAGAAAGCCCGGCCCGTTTCCCTGGCAAACAAAAGTAAGCTGCCCCGCTTCTGGATGGCAGATTGCAGGAGCCACTTTGTACTATCAAACCAGCCCGACTTGGCACTGGTGCCACCTCTGGTCTGGGAACCATGCTGCGTATCGTGGATTTTAAGGAGCCAGTCGGCCACTCCCAGCCATACGCCTCCAAAAACAAACAACGGTCCATTTCCCTGGCAAACAAAAGTAAGCTGCCCCGCTTCTGGATGTCAGATTGCAGGAACCACTTGTTGCCAAGTTGGGGTGGTTTGATAGTACCAAGTGGCTCCTGCAATCTGCCATCAAAAAGTTGGCAAGCGAGTTTTGTTTTCCAGGGAAAAGCGCCGTTGTTTGTGTTTGGGGGCCTGTGGCTGGGAGTGGCCAGCTGTCTCCTTAGAATCCACGATACGCAGGATGGGTCCCAGACCAGAGGTGGCACCAGTGCCAAGTCGGGCTGGTTTGATGGTGCAAAGTGACTCCTGCAATCTGCCATCCAGAAGCGGGGTAGCTTACTTTTGTTTGCCAGGGAAACGGGTAGAGCTTTGTGTCTGGGGGCCTATGGCTGGGAGTGACCGGCTGGCTCCTGAAAAGCTACGATAGGCAGGATGGTGACCAGACCCATGGTGGCACCAGTGCCAAGTTGGGCTGGTTTGATAGTACCAAGTGGCTCCTGCAATCTGCCATCAAAAAGTTGGCAGGTGAGTTTTGTTTTCCAGGGAAAAGCACCGTTGTTTGTGTTTGGGGGCCTGTGGCTGGGAGTGGCCAGCTGGCTCCTTAGAATCCACGATACGCAGGATGGTTCCCAGACCAGCGGTGGCACCAGTGCCATGTTGGCCTGGTTTGATAGTACCATGTGGCTCCTGCAATCTGCCATCCAGAAGCGGGGCTGCTTACTTTTGTTTGCCAGGGAAACGGGCCGAGATATTTGTCTGGGGGCCTATGGCTGGGAGTGAGCGGCTGGCTCCTGAAAAGCTACGATAGGCAGGATGGTGACCAGACCCATGGTGGCACCAGTGCCAAGTTGGGCTGGTTTGATAGTACCAAGTGGCTCCTGCAATCTGCCATCAAAAAGTTGTCAGGCGACTTTTGTTTTCCAGGGAAAAGCGCCGTTGTTCTTGTTTAGAGGCCTGTGGCTGGGAGTGGCCGGCTGCCTCCTTTGAACCCAGGATACGCAGGATGGTTCCCAGAGCCAAGGTGGCACCAGTGCCAAGTTGGGCTGGTTTGATAGTACCAAGTGGCTCCTGCAATCTGCCATCCAGAAGCGGGTCAGCTTACTTTTGTTTCCCAGGGAAACGGGCCGAGGTTTGTGTCTGGGGGCCTATGGCTGGGAGTGACCGGCTGGCTACTGAAAAGCTACGATAGGCAGGATGGTTACCAGACTCATGGTGGCACCAGTGCCAAGTCGGGCTGGTTTGATAATACTAAATAGCTCCTGAAATCTGCCATTCAGACGCGGGGCAGCGGATTTTTGTTTGCTGGAGAAAAGTTCCGTGGTTTGTTTTTGGGGGTATATGGCTGGACGTGGACTGCTGGCTCCTTAAAAAGATCGATACGCAGGATTGTTCCCTGACCCAAGGTGGCATCACTGCCAAGTCGGGCTGTTTTCGTAGTACCAAGTGCGTCCTGCAATTTGCCATCAAGAAGAGGGGCAGTTGAGTTTTGTTTGCCAGAGCAAAGGGCCGTGGTATGTGTTTGGGGGCATATGGCTGAGAGTGGCCGGCTGGCCCCTGAAAATCCACGATAGGCAGGATGGTTCCCAGAGCCAAGGTGGCACCAGTGCCATGTTGGCCTGGTTTGATAGTACCATGTGGCTGCTGTAATCTGCCATCCAGAAGCGGGGCAGCTTACTTTTGTTTGCCAGGGAAACGGGCCGAGATATTTGTCTGGGGGCCTATGGGTGGGAGTGACCGGCGGGCTCCTGAAAAGCTACGATAGGCAGGATGGTTACCAGACCCATGGTGGCACCAGTACCAAGTTGGGCTGGTTTGATAGTACCAAGTGGCTCCTGCAATCTGCCATCAAAAATTTGGCAGGCGAGTTTTGTTTTCCAGGGAAAAGCGCCGTTGTTTTTGTTTAGAGGCATGTGACTGGGAATGGCCGCCTGTCCTCGTAGAATCTACGTTACGCAGCATGGTTCCCAGAGCCAAGGTTGCACCAGTGCCAAGTCGGGCAGGTTTGATAGTACCAAATGCATCCTGCAATCTGCCATCCAAAAGCGGGGCAGTTTACTTTTGTTTGCCAGGGAAACGGGCCGAGGTTTGTGTCTGGGGGCCTATGGCAGGGAGTGACCGGCTGGCTCCTGAGAAGCTACGATAGGCAGGATGTTTACCAGACCCATGGTGGCACCAGTGCCAAGTTGGGCTGATTTGATAGTACCAAGTGGCTCCTGCAATCTGCCATCCAGAATCGGGGCAGATTACTTTTGTTTTCCAGGGAAACGGGCCGAGGTTTGTGTCTGGGGGTCTATGGCTGGGAGTGACCGGCTGGCTCCTGAAAAGCTACGATAGGCAGGATGGTGACCAGACCCATGGTGGCACCAGTGCCAAGTTGGGCTGGTTTGATAGCACCAAGTGGCTCCTGCAATCTGCCATCAAAATGTTGGCAAGCGAGTTTTGTTTTCCAGGGAAAAGCGCCGTTGTTTGTGTTTGGGCGCCTGTGGCTCAGAGTGGCCGGGTGGCTGCTTAGAATCCACGATACGCAGGATGGTTCCCAGACCCAAGGTGGCACCAGTGCCAAGTCGGGCTGGTTTGACACTACCATGTTGCTCCTGCAATCTGCCATCCAGAATCGGGGCAGCCAAATTTTGTTTGCCAGGGAAACGGTCCGAGGTTTGTGTCTGGGGGACTATGGCTGGGAGTGACCGGCTGGCTCCTGAAATGCTACAATAGGCAGGATGGTTCCCAGACCCATAGTGGCACCAGTGCCAAGTTGGGATGATTTGATAGTACCAAGTGGCTCCTGCAATCTGCCATCAAAAAGCTGGCAGGCGAGTTTTGTTTTCCAGGGAAAAGCGCCGTTGTTTTTGTTTGGGGGCCTGTGGCTGGGAGTGGCCGGCTGGCTCCTTAGAATCCACGATATGCAGGATTGTTCCCAGACCCAAGGTGGCACCAGTGCCAAGTCGGGCTGGTTTGATGGTGCAAAGTGGCTCCTGCAATCTGCCATCCAGACGCGGGGCAGCGGATTTTTGTTTCCATGAGAAATGGTCCGTGGTTTGTTTTTGGGGGTATATGGCTGGGCGTGGCCGGCTGGCCCCTTAAAAAGCTCGATATGCAGGATGGTTCCCTGACACAAGGTGGCACCAGTGCCACGTCGGGCGGTTTTCGTAGTACAAAGTGCGTCCTAAAATTTGCCATCCAGAAGAGGGGCAGTTGAGTTTTGTTTACCAGAGAAAAGGTCCGTGGTTTGTTTTTGGGGGCATATGGCTGAGAGTGGCCGTCTGGCCCCTGAAAATCCACGATAGGCAGGATGGTTCCCAGACCAGAGGTGTCACCAGTGCCAAGTCGGGCTGGTTTGATAGTACTAAATAGCTCCTTCAATCTGCCATGCAGAAGCGGGGCAGCTTACTTTTGTTTGCCAGGGAAACGGGCCGAGGTTTGTGTCTGGGGGCCTATGGCTGGGAGTGACCGACTGGCTCCTGAAAAGCTACGATAGGCAGGATGGTGACCAGACCCATGGTGGCACCAGTGCCAAGTTGGGCTGGTTTGATAGTACCAAGTGGCTCCGGCAATCTGCCATCAAAAAGTTGGCAGGCGAGTTTTGTTTTCCAGGGAAAAGCGCCGTTGTTTGTGTTTGGGGGCCTGTGGCTGGGAGTGGCCAGCTGGCTCCTTAGAAGCCACGATACGCAGGATTGTTCCCAGACCAGAGGTGGCACCAGTGCCAAGTTGGGCTGGTTTGATGGTGCAAAGTGGCTCCTGCAATCTGCCATCCAGAAGCGGGGTAGCTTACTTTTGTTTGCCAGGGAAACGGGCCGAAATATTTGTCTAGGGGCCTCTGGCTGGGGGTGGCTGGCTGGCACCTGAAAAGCTACGATAGGCAGGATGGTGACCAGACCCATGGTGGCACCAGTGCCAAGTTGGGCTGGTTTGATAGTACCAAGTGGCTCCTGCAATCTGCCATCAAATGTTTGGCAGGCGAGTTTTGTTTTCCAGGGAAAAGCACCGTTGTTTGTGTTTGGGGGCCTGTGGCTGGGAGTGGCCAGCTGGCTCCTTAGAATCCACGATACGCAGGATGGTTCCCAGACCAGAGGTGGCACCAGTGCCATGTTGGCCTGGTTTGATAGTACCATGTGGCTCCTGCAATCTGCCATCCAGAAGCGGGGCTGCTTACTTTTGTTTGCCAGGGAAACGGGCCGAGATATTTGTCTGGGGGCCTATGGCTGGGAGTGAGCGGCTGGCTCCTGAAAAGCTACGATAGGCAGGATGGTGACCAGACCCATGGTGGCACCAGTGCCAAGTTGGGCTGGTTTGATAGTACCAAGTGGCTCCTGCAATCTGCCATCAAAAAGTTGTCAGGCGACTTTTGTTTTCCAGGGAAAAGCGCCGTTGTTCTTGTTTAGAGGCCTGTGGCTGGGAGTGGCCGGCTGCCTCCTTTGAACCCAGGATACGCAGGATGGTTCCCAGAGCCAAGGTGGCACCAGTGCCAAGTTGGGCTGGTTTGATAGTACCAAGTAGCTCCTGCAATCTGCCATCCAGAAGCGGGTCAGCTTACTTTTGTTTCCCAGGGAAACGGGCCGAGGTTTGTGTCTGGGGGCCTATGGCTGGGAGTGACCGGCTGGCTACTGAAAAGCTACGATAGGCAGGATGGTTACCAGACTCATGGTGGCACCAGTGCCAAGTCGGGCTGGTTTGATAATACTAAATAGCTCCTGAAATCTGCCATTCAGACGCGGGGCAGCGGATTTTTGTTTGCTGGAGAAAAGTTCCGTGGTTTGTTTTTGGGGGTATATGGCTGGACGTGGCCGGCTGGCTCCTTAAAAAGATCGATACGCAGGATTGTTCCCTGACCCAAGGTGGCATCACTGCCAAGTCGGGCTGTTTTCGTAGTACCAAGTGCGTCCTGCAATTTGCCATCCAGAAGAGGGGCAGTTGAGTTTTGTTTGCCAGAGCAAAGGGCCGTGGTATGTGTTTGGGGGCATATGGCTGAGAGTGGCCGGCTGGCCCCTGAAAATCCACGATAGGCAGGATGGTTCCCAGAGCCAAGGTGGCACCAGTGCCATGTTGGCCTGGTTTGATAGTACCATGTGGCTGCTGTAATCTGCCATCCAGAAGCGGGGCAGCTTACTTTTGTTTGCCAGGGAAACGGGCCGAGATATTTGTCTGGGGGCCTATGGGTGGGAGTGACCGGCTGGCTCCTGAAAAGCTACGATAGGCAGGATGGTTACCAGACCCATGGTGGCACCAGTACCAAGTTGGGCTGGTTTGATAGTACCAAGTGGCTCCTGCAATCTGCCATCAAAAATTTGGCAGGCGAGTTTTGTTTTCCAGGGAAAAGCGCCGTTGTTTTTGTTTAGAGGCCTGTGGCTGGGAATGGCCGCCTGTCCTCGTAGAATCTACGTTACGCAGCATGGTTCCCAGAGCCAAGGTTGCACGAGGGCCAAGTCGGGCAGGTTTGATAGTACCAAATGCATCCTGCAATCTGCCATCCAAAAGCGGGGCAGTTTACTTTTGTTTGCCAGGGAAACGGGCCGAGGTTTGTGTCTGGGGGCCTATGGCAGGGAGTGACCGGCTGGCTCCTGAGAAGCTACGATAGGCAGGATGTTTACCAGACCCATGGTGGCACCAGTGCCAAGTTGGGCTGATTTGATAGTACCAAGTGGCTCCTGCAATCTGCCATCCAGAATCGGGGCAGATTACTTTTGTTTTCCAGGGAAACGGGCCGAGGTTTGTGTCTGGGGGTCTATGGCTGGGAGTGACCGGCTGGCTCCTGAAAAGCTACGATAGGCAGGATGGTGACCAGACCCATGGTGGCACCAGTGCCAAGTTGGGCTGGTTTGATAGCACCAAGTGGCTCCTGCAATCTGCCATCAAAATGTTGGCAAGCGAGTTTTGTTTTCCAGGGAAAAGCGCCGTTGTTTGTGTTTGGGCGCCTGTGGCTCAGAGTGGCCGGGTGGCTGCTTAGAATCCACGATACGCAGGATGGTTCCCAGACCCAAGGTGGCACCAGTGCCAAGTCGGGCTGGTTTGACACTACCATGTGGCTCCTGCAATCTGCCATCCAGAATCGGGGCAGCCAAATTTTGTTTGCCAGGGAAACGGTCCGAGGTTTGTGTCTGGGGGACTATGGCTGGGAGTGACCGGCTGGCTCATGAAATGCTACAATAGGCAGGATGGTTCCCAGACCCATAGTGGCACCAGTGCCAAGTTGGGATGATTTGATAGTACCAAGTGGCTCCTGCAATCTGCCATCAAAAAGCTGGCAGGCGAGTTTTGTTTTCCAGGGAAAAGCGCCGTTGTTTGTGTTTGGGGGCCTGTGGCTGGGAGTGGCCGGCTGGCTCCTTAGAATCCACGATATGCAGGATTGTTCCCAGACCCAAGGTGGCACCAGTGCCAAGTCGGGCTGGTTTGATGGTGCAAAGTGGCTCCTGCAATCTGCCATCCAGACGCGGGGCAGCGGATTTTTGTTTCCATGAGAAATGGTCCGTGGTTTGTTTTTGGGGGTATATGGCTGGGCGTGGCCGGCTGGCCCCTTAAAAAGCTCGATATGCAGGATGGTTCCCTGACACAAGGTGGCACCAGTGCCACGTCGGGCGGTTTTCGTAGTACAAAGTGCGTCCTAAAATTTGCCATCCAGAAGAGGGGCAGTTGAGTTTTGTTTGCCAGAGAAAAGGTCCGTGGTTTGTTTTTGGGGGCATATGGCTGAGAGTGGCCGGCTGGCCCCTGAAAATCCACGATAGGCAGGATGGTTCCCAGACCAGAGGTGTCACCAGTGCCAAGTCGGGCTGGTTTGATAGTACTAAATAGCTCCTTCAATCTGCCATGCAGAAGCGGGGCAGCTTACTTTTGTTTGCCAGGGAAACGGGCCGAGGTTTGTGTCTGGGGGCCTATGGCTGGGAGTGACCGACTGGCTCCTGAAAAGCTACGATAGGCAGGATGGTGACCAGACCCATGGTGGCACCAGTGCCAAGTTGGGCTGGTTTGATAGTACCAAGTGGCTCCGGCAATCTGCCATCAAAAAGTTGGCAGGCGAGTTTTGTTTTCCAGGGAAAAGCGCCGTTGTTTGTGTTTGGGGGCCTGTGGCTGGGAGTGGCCAGCTGGCTCCTTAGAAGCCACGATACGCAGGATGGTTCCCAGACCAGAGGTGGCACCAGTGCCAAGTTGGGCTGGTTTGATGGTGCAAAGTGGCTCCTGCAATCTGCCATCCAGAAGCGGGGTAGCTTACTTTTGTTTGCCAGGGAAACGGGCCGAAATATTTGTCTAGGCGCCTCTGGCTGGGGGTGGCTGGCTGGCACCTGAAAAGCTACGATAGGCAGGATGGTGACCAGACCCATGGTGGCACCAGTGCCAAGTTGGGCTGGTTTGATAGTACCAAGTGGCTCCTGCAATCTGCCATCAAATGTTTGGCAGGCGAGTTTTGTTTTCCAGGGAAAAGCACCGTTGTTTGTGTTTGGGGGCCTGTGGCTGGGAGTGGCCAGCTGGCTCCTTAGAATCCACGATACGCAGGATGGTTCCCAGACCCAAGGTGGCACCAGTGCCAAGTCGGGCTGGTTTGTTAGTACCAAGTGGTTCCTGCAATCTGCCATCCAGAAGCGGGGCAGCTGAATTTTGTTTGCCAGAGAAAAAGGCTGTTGTTTGTGTTTCGGGGCCTGTGGCTGGCAGTGGACGGCTGGCTCCTGAAAATCCATGATACGCAGCATGGTTCCCAGACCCAAGGTGGCACCAGTGCCAAGTCGGGCTGGTTTGATACTACCAAGTGCGTCCTGCAATCTGCCATCCAGAAGCGGGGCAGCTTAATTTTGTTTGCCAGGGAAACGGGCCGTGGGTTTTGTATGGGGGCCTATGGCTGAGAGTGGCCGGCTGGCTCCTGAAAATCCACGCTAGGCAGCATGGTTCCCAGATGCAAGGTGGCACCAGTGCCAAGTCGGGCTGGTTTGATGGTGCAAAGTGGCTCCTGCAATCTGCCATCCAGAAGCGGGGCAGCTGATTTTTGTTTGCCAGAGAAAAATTCCGTGGATTGTTTTTGGGGGCATATTGCTGGGAGTGGCCGGCTGGCTCCTTAAAATGCTCGATACGCATGATGGTTCCCAGGCCCAAGGTGTCACCACTACCAAGTCGGCCTGCGGTTTTAGTATCAAGTTCATCCTGCAATTTGCCATCCAGAAGAGGGGCAGTTGAGTTTTGTTTGCCAGAGAAACGGGCCGAGGTTTCTGTTTGGGGACATATGGCTGAGAGTGGCCGGCTGGCCCCTGAATATCCACGATACACAGCATGGTTCCCAGATCCAAGGTGGCACCAGTGCCAAGTTGGGCTGGTTTGATAGTCCCAAGTGTCTCCTGCAATCTGCCATCCAGAAGCGGGGCAGCTTACTTTTGTTTGCCAGGGAAACGGGCCTAGGTTTTTGTCTGGGGGCCTGTGGCTAGGAGTGGCCGGCTGGCTCCTTAGAATCCACGATACGCAGGATGTTTCCCAGACCCAAGGTGGCACCAGTGCCAAGTCGGGCTGGTTTGATAGTACCAAGTGGCTCCTGCAAACTCCATCAAAATGTTGGCAGACGTGTTTTGTTTTCCAGGGAACAGCGCCGTTGATTTTGTTTGGGGACCTGTGGCTGGGAGTGGCCGGCTGGCTCCTTAGAATCCACGATACGCAGGATGGTTCCCAGACCCAAGGTGGCACCAGTGCCAAGTCGGGCTGGTTTGATTACACCAAGTGGCTCCTGCAATCTGCCATCCAGAAGCGGTGCAGTTGAGTTTTGTTTACCAGAGAAAAGGGCCGTGGGTTGTGTTTGGGGGCATATGGCTGGGAGTGGCCGGCTGTCTCATTAAAAAGATCGATACGCAGGATGGTTCCCAGACCCAAGGTGGCACCAGTGCCAAGTCGGGCTGGTTTGATAGTCCCAAGTGGCTCCTGCAAACTGCCATCCAGAAGCGGGGCAGCTGAGTTTTGTTTGCCAGGGAAATGGGCCGTTGTTTGTGTTTGGGGGCCTGTGGCTGGGAGTGTTCGGCTGGTTCCTGAATATGTACGATACGCAGGATTGTTCCCAGACCCAAGGTGGCACCAGTGCCAAGTCGGGCTGGTTTGATGGTGCAAAGTGGCTCCTGCAATCTGCCATCCAGAAGCGGGGCAGCGGATTTTTGTTTCCATGAGAAATGGTCCGTGGTTTGTTTTTGGGGGTATATGGCTGGGCCTGGCCGGCTGGCTCCTTAAAAAGCTCGATATGCAGGATGGTTCCCTGACACAAGGTGGCACCAGTGCCACGTCGGGCGGTTTTCGTAGTACAAAGTGCGTCCTAAAATTTGCCATCCAGAAGAGGGGCAGTTGAGTTTTGTTTGCCAGAGAAAAGGTCCGTGGTTTGTTTTTGGGGGCATATGGCTGAGAGTGGCTGGGTGGCCCCTGAAAATCCACGATACACAGGATGGTTCCCAGATCCAAGGTGGCACCTGTGCCAAGTCGGGCTGATTTGATAGTACTAAGTAGCTCCTGCAATCTGCCATCCAGAAGCGGGGCAGCTTACTTTTGTTTGCCAGGGAAACGGGCCGAGGTTTGTGTTTGGGGGCCTATGGCTGAGAGTGACCGGCTGGCTCCTGAAAAGCTACAATAGGCAGGATGGTGACCAGACCCATGGTGGCACCAGTGCCAAGTTGGGCTGGTTTGATAGTACCAAGTGGTTCCTGCAATCTGCCATCCAGAAGCAGGGCAGCTGAGTTTTGTTTGCCAGAGAAAAGGGCCTTGGTTTGTGTTTGGGGGCATATGGCTGGGTGTGGCCAGCTGGCTCCTTAAAATGCACGATATGCAACATGGCTCCCAGACCCAAGGTGGCACCAGTGCCAAGTTGGGCTGGTTTGATAGTACCAAGTGGCTCCTGCAATCTTCCATGATCACGTGGAGAAATACTTTCTGGTTTCAGCCTCATGCTCTTTCTTCTCTCCCTCAACTTCTCTATCACCTCTCATCTGGTTCACATGCGCTGTCTTCAAGGTCCACAGGCTACTTTTCACAGAATCTTCTGGCCTGATGAAGTAAGAATGATGAATAGAACAGAGCTGGGATCTATTTTCCAGTTTGGATAAAATGCATTCTGCACACAAATCCAAGGAGAACGGGCTGCCCCGATGCCCAGAAAATCTTTCACTCCTGCTAGTGTTCTACGTCAACCGCAACTTAGTCTGAAAGAAAAGCTTTTTCTCTGAGAGCATCTGAGAGGTTTGCATGAAGCACTGATATCTGACATATGCAATTTTGAATAGGAGAGGAAAAAGAAAATGGCAAGGAGTTTTTAATTTTAGTGGTTTCAATTTTAATTTCCGTGCACTTTTTCAAAACTTGTCAGCTCAAATGCCCATCAACATCTTTTAGTCATCTGTAAGTCAGTATTCATATAAAATGTGCTTCAAATCCAAAGAATTTCAAATTTGCACTCCAAGCTTCTATGCCTAGATTTATGATTTCCTACACATATTAGATGAAAGGAAGGCCTTTTTTACTGTGGGAGTGCTGGAACACTGGAACAGGTTGCCCAGAGAAGTTGTGGGTGTCCCATCCCTGAAAGTATTCAAGGTCACCTTGGACGGGGCTTGGAGCAGCAACAAAGGAGAAGCTTGATGGTAGAGAAACAAAGTTGGACTATAGAAGAAACTCGGATTGAAGTATAGGATCAAGTTTTCTCTCAGCTCTTGGGGTAAATTCAAAGTTGTACAAAATGACATTTATCTGTGCTATTCACTACTGTAACAGAAAGTTTCATGAAAACTGTACAGAAGATAGTAAATTTTAAAAGAGATAAGAATTACAGCATAAAATCCATGGGATAGGTTACAACATGAGACACTCTCTAAGAGAAAATCTCTTTGTTTCAGCACTTCATCGGGGTAAGATTTCATGAAGTGCCAAAGAAGGCGGCAAAATATCATTCGGGACATTATTTACTGGAATTCAGCCTGGCCATTAGTAGGAACTGCCTTTGAACATATCATGTAGATATACCACACACACTTTCCCTTCACTGAAAAATTACTGTTTACAACAAATAAGCAATTGACGATCAAAATTGATTGAAAGCATCTTAAACATGTCAAGTATTTCATTGTAGATGATCTGTGATCCAAATGCTTCTTCCACCTTCGAGAGGGACAGAAGAATTCTTCCATATCATGATGGTTTAAAATTGTATCAACCAATGTTTTCTGCTGAAAAGATATCATCTATTTTTTTCTATTTTTGGAAGAAAATATTCCTAGACATACAACAGGTGAGAACTAAGTAATTTTAAAGAAACAAATGAAATGAAAATATTCTGTAAATAGAATGAAATGAAAAGCTGTGTTTTAAATAGGAGCTAAATATTAAACAGAATTTTTGTACCAGGCATTTGAATTACTGCACCAGCTCTTTTGCCCATCAAGAGAGGCATTTAGCATTTCAGTCTTTTCCAAGGTGTTCATGATCTGCTATGCTGATCTCTGTGTGTGCCTAGGTGTGTGTGGAGGGGGGGGCATATGAAGGGGAGTGTGTATGTTTGCTTTACAATTGTTGTGGCAGATTCATGCCTCAGCTCCACATTTTGTTTTAAAAAGGTCACACCGAGTGGATATGAAGTTTACTATCAACAAGAGATCGATTCCCAAATCATCCATTTGACTCTCCCTTATAAATCATGTGCTTTGTTGCATATTTTATCAAATATACTTTCAAGCCAGATGGAGGAAGGAGGATGTGGGAATCCCTCCACCATCTTGCAACTTTTATGTAAGTAGGTTTTCAAGAAAATCATCATTTCTCTTTTAAATATGTCTGGAACAGGCATGATGGTAGTGTCAACCTGTTGGAGTTTTTGTTGCTGGAAGAAGTTGTACAAAAGGATTGGTTTTTACATTGACCAGTTACTGAATCAAGCGCAGGAATACATTGGAAATTTAGCTGGGGGTTCCTTTTCCCAGCAGACTACTTCTAGAACGAGCTTGTACACTGAAGCTGACTCTTTTGCTCTCTTTTTGTTTCTTTCCTATTTTCTTGGCTTCTTTGCCACTATCTAGACAATTTTGGAACTTTGTTCCCAACTAAAATGGTTTCAATAGTCTGATTGTGATCATACATTTTTACAAGGAATTTTTAAAATCTTTCCTCGAGTCCAGAAAGTCAAGGACTTAGATCTTTTTCTTCCCTTATCAATATTGCCATGAAATTGATAAATAAAGACCAACTCTTTATTTTTGTTTTTAACCCACGTAGATAATTCCCATCCATTAATCCATTTTGTGGACCAATAGCTGCCATTCTGATGGAAGCTGTCACTTCTTAACAATAGGCATTCTGTGACTATGTTGACTGCACTTTGGGTGAAGATCCTAACTGGTCTTAGATATACATAGGGAGAAATTTGCTCAGCCAGTGTCAGTCTTAAGCATGCGTATCAGAAGATCTTTCTAGAGCTGGGAATTTTCCCATGAAAGGGATTCAGTTAGGGAAGAGACACTTGTGCCAGAGTTTTACATTCTTCTTGAACACTGCTTAAGGAACTTAGATGCCATGTCCATTTGGATCTCTGTCTGCACAGAACTTTGTCATGCCAGCGCTTTGAAATGCATCTTGAAGAGAATTCACTAGCACAGAATGAAAGAGAGTGGAAGGGGTTGGTGGGGCTAACCAGGCCCAACCCCCCTGCCTAAACCAGGATACCTAGAGCCTCTTGCCCAGGATTCTATCTGGGTGTACTTTTAATGTCTTCAAAGATCCAGGCTCCACAATCTTTCTGGGCAGTCTGTGCCGTGGTTCAGTCACCCTGACAGTAAAGAAACATTTACTGATGTTCAAAGGCAATCTCCTGTATTTCAGTGTGTGCCCACTGCCTCTTGTCTTTTCCCTCAGCATCACTGAAAAGACACTGATTCCCTCCCCTTTGCACTATTGCTTCCATATGTATGTGTGATGCCATGTAGAGGTATGTCAAAAACCTCCCTGAAGCCCAGGCAGATAATATTCCCTTCATCTACCAGTCAAGTTGATTCATCAGAGGAGTTTAAAGTGATGTTCAGCATGAAATTCCCCTGAAAAATCATGCTAACTACATTATTTGGTCATCTGTCATGTGCCTGGCAAGGATTTCCAGGAAGAGCTGCTTCATCAACTTCCTGGGGATAAAAAAGAGGCTGGCTGGTTTGTACTATGGCGAGTCCTCTTAATTGCCTTTTTTGAAGATGGGTGTCATTTGCTAACATCCACTCTTTAGCTCCTCTTCTCATCTACACCTCGGCAAAAAGCTTTTCCACTATGTCTGGCTAGGAAAAACTGTGCCAGCACAGAAAACATCTCCCATCGTGTTCTAGAAGTTGCACGGATGTCTGCCAAGTGTTTGGCAGGAAGAAAAGAAAAGTTGTCCAAAACAGCTTCCAATCGAATGTTCCTGTGATTGGAAAAGTCAGGAGAGTGCAAAGGTACTGTTTTCTATCAGTTGGCAAGGTGCGCACACAATCCCAGTGTTGTACAGCTTGCTTCTTCACCTTCCCGAAGCTGCCGCTCTCGCCGGCTGCCGGAGCCCAAGAAGCGGCTTCTTCGCGCAAAGACGATTGTGCCGCTCACAGTGCTCTCCTTAGCGCGGCTTCTGCCGAAAGACGCCCGGCAGCGGCTCTTACCTCCGGAGAGCATCCTACCTTCGTCTTTAGCTCCTCTTCTCATCTACACCTCGGCAAAACGCTTTTCCACTATGTCTGGCTAGGAAAAACTGTGCCAGCACAGAAAACATCTCCCATCGTGTTCTCGAAGTTGCACGGATGTCTGCCAAGTGTTTGGCAGGAAGAAAAGAAAAGTTGTCCAAAACAGCTTCCAATCGAATGTTCATGTGATTGGAAAAGTCAGGAGAGTGCAAAGGTACTGTTTTCTATCAGTTGGCAAAGTGCGCACACAATCCCAGTGTTGTACAGCTTGCTTCTTCACCTTCCCGAAGCTGCCGCTCTCGCCGGCTGCCGGAGCCCAAGAAGCGGCTTCTTCGCGCAAAGACGATTGTGCCGCTCACAGTGCTCTCCTTAGCGCGGCTTCTGCCGAAAGACGCCCGGCAGCGGCTCTTACCTCCGGAGAGCATCCTACCTTCGTCTTTCGCGTCTTATGTAGTCTACACCTCGGCAAAAAGCTTTTCCACTATGTCTGGCTAGGAAAAACTGTGCCAGCACAGAAAACATCTCCCATCGTGTTCTAGAAGTTGCACGGATGTCTGCCAAGTGTTTGGCAGGAAGAAAAGAAAAGTTGTCCAAAACAGCTTCCAATCGAATGTTCCTGTGATTGGAAAAGTCAGGAGAGTGCAAAGGTACTGTTTTCTATCAGTTGGCAAGGTGCGCACACAATCCCAGTGTTGTACAGCTTGCTTCTTCACCTTCCCGAAGCTGCCGCTCTCGCCGGCTGCCGGAGCCCAAGAAGCGGCTTCTTCGCGCAAAGACGATTGTGCCGCTCACAGTGCTCTCCTTAGCGCGGCTTCTGCCGAAAGACGCCCGGCAGCGGCTCTTACCTCCGGAGAGCATCCTACCTTCGTCTTTCGCGTCTTTTGTAGTCTACATCTTAGCAAAACGCTTTTCCACTATGTCTGGCTAGGAAAAACTGTGCCAGCACAGAAAACATCTCCCATCGTGTTCTAGAAGTTGCACGGATGTCTGCCAAGTGTTTGGCAGGAAGAAAAGAAAAGTTGTCCAAAACAGCTTCCAATCGAATGTTCCTGTGATTGGAAAAGTCAGGAGAGTGCAAAGGTACTGTTTTCTATCAGTTGGCAAGGTGCGCACACAATCCCAGTGTTGTACAGCTTGCTTCTTCACCTTCCCGAAGCTGCCGCTCTCGCCGGCTGCCGGAGCCCAAGAAGCGGCTTCTTCGCGCAAAGACGATTGTGCCGCTCACAGTGCTCTCCTTAGCGCGGCTTCTGCCGAAAGACGCCCGGCAGCGGCTCTTACCTCCGGAGAGCATCCTACCTTCGTCTTTCGCGTCTTTTGTAGTCTACATCTTAGCAAAACGCTTTTCCACTATGTCTGGCTAGGAAAAACTGTGCCAGCACAGAAAACATCTCCCATCGTGTTCTCGAAGTTGCACGGATGTCTGCCAAGTGTTTGGCAGGAAGAAAAGAAAAGTTGTCCAAAACAGTTTCCAATCGAATGTTCCTGTGATTGGAAAAGTCAGGAGAGTGCAAAGGTACTGTTTTCTATCAGTTGGCAAGGTGCGCACACAATCCCAGTGTTGTACAGCTTGCTTCTTCACCTTCCCGAAGCTGCCGCTCTCGCCGGCTGCCGGAGCCCAAGAAGCGGCTTCTTCGCGCAAAGACGATTGTGCCGCTCACAGGGCTCTCCTTAGCGCGGCTTCTGCCGAAAGACGCCCGGCAGCGGCTCTTACCTCCTGAGAGTGGCAGCTTCGGGAAGGTGAAGAAGCAAGCTGTACAACACTGGGATTGTGTGCGCACCTTGCCAACTGATAGAAAACAGTACCTTTGCACTCTCCTGACTCTTCCAATCACAGGAACATTCGATTGGAAGCTGTTTTGGACAACTTTTCTTTTCTTCCTCCCAAACACTTGGCAGACATATCTGCAACTTCTAGAAAACGATGGGAGATGTTTTCTGGGCTGGCACGGTTTTTCCTAGCCAGACATAGTGGAAAAGCGTTTTGCTAAGATGTAGACTACATAAGACGCGAAAGACGAAGGTAGGATGCTCTCCGGAGTTAAGAGCCGCTGCCGGGCGTCTTTCGGCAGAAGCCGCGCTAAGGAGAGCCCTGTGAGCGGCACAATCGTCTTTGCGCGAAGAAGCCGATTCTTCGGTTCCGGGAGCCGGCGAGAGCGGCAGCTTCGGGAAGGTGAAGAAGCAAGCTGTACAACACTGGGATTGTGTGCGCACCTTGCCAACTGATAGAAAACAGTACCTTTGCACTCTCCTGACTTTTCCAATCACAGGAACATTCGATTGGAAGCTGTTTTGGACAACTTTTCTTTTCTTCCTGCCAAACACTTGGCAGACATCCGTGCAACTTCTAGAACACGATGGGAGATGTTTTCTGTGCTGGCACAGTTTTTCCTAGCCAGACATAGTGGAAAAGCGTTTTGCTAAGATGTAGACTACAAAAGACGCGAAAGACGAAGGTAGGATGCTCTCCGGAGGTAAGAGCCGCTGCCGGGCGTCTTTCGGCAGAAGCCGCGCTAAGGAGAGCACTGTGAGCGGCACAATCGTCTTTGCGCGAAGAAGCCGCTTCTTGGGCTCCGGCAGCCGGCGAGAGCGGCAGCTTCGGGAAGGTGAAGAAGCAAGCTGTACAACACTGGGATTGTGTGCGCACCTTGCCAACTGATAGAAAACAGTACCTTTGCACTCTCCTGACTTTTCCAATCACAGGAACATTCGATTGGAAGCTGTTTTGGACAACTTTTCTTTTCTTCCTGCCAAACACTTGGCAGACATCCGTGCAACTTCTAGAACACGATGGGAGATGTTTTCTGTGCTGGCACAGTTTTTCCTAGCCAGACATAGTGGAAAAGCGTTTTGCTAAGATGTAGACTACAAAAGACGCGAAAGACGAAGGTAGGATGCTCTCCGGAGGTAAGAGCCGCTGCCGGGCGTCTTTCGGCAGAAGCCGCGCTAAGGAGAGCCCTGTGAGCGGCACAATCGTCTTTGCGCGAAGAAGCCGCTTCTTGGGCTCCGGCAGCCGGCGAGAGCGGCAGCTTCGGGAAGGTGAAGAAGCAAGCTGTACAACACTGGGATTGTGTGCGCACCTTGCCAACTGATAGAAAACAGTACCTTTGCACTCTCCTGACTTTTCCAATCACAGGAACATTCGATTGGAAGCTGTTTTGGACAACTTTTCTTTTCTTCCTGCCAAACACTTGGCAGACATCCGTGCAACTTCTAGAACACGATGGGAGATGTTTTCTGTGCTGGCACAGTTTTTCCTAGCCAGACATAGTGGAAAAGCTTTTTGCCGAGGTGTAGACTACATAAGACGCGAAAGACGAAGGTAGGATGCTCTCCGGAGGTAAGAGCCGCTGCCGGGCGTCTTTCGGCAGAAGCCGCGCTAAGGAGAGCACTGTGAGCGGCACAATCGTCTTTGCGCGAAGAAGCCGCTTCTTGGGCTCCGGCAGCCGGCGAGAGCGGCAGCTTCGGGAAGGTGAAGAAGCAAGCTGTACAACACTGGGATTGTGTGCGCACCTTGCCAACTGATAGAAAACAGTACCTTTGCACTCTCCTGACTTTTCCAATCACAGGAACATTCGATTGGAAGCTGTTTTGGACAACTTTTCTTTTCTTCCTGCCAAACACTTGGCAGACATCCGTGCAACTTCTAGAACACGATGGGAGATGTTTTCTGTGCTGGCACAGTTTTTCCTAGCCAGACATAGTGGAAAAGCGTTTTGCTAAGATGTAGACTACAAAAGACGCGAAAGACGAAGGTAGGATGCTCTCCGGAGGTAAGAGCCGCTGCCGGGCGTCTTTCGGCAGAAGCCGCGCTAAGGAGAGCCCTGTGAGCGGCACAATCGTCTTTGCGCGAAGAAGCCGCTTCTTCGGTTCCGGGAGCCGGCGAGAGCGGCAGCTTCGGGAAGGTGAAGAAGCAAGCTGTACAACACTGGGATTGTGTGCGCACCTTGCCAACTGATAGAAAACAGTACCTTTGCACTCTCCTGACTTTTCCAATCACAGGAACATTCGATTGGAAGCTGTTTTGGACAACTTTTCTTTTCTTCCTGCCAAACACTTGGCAGACATCCGTGCAACTTCTAGAACACGATGGGAGATGTTTTCTGTGCTGGCACAGTTTTTCCTAGCCAGACATAGTGGAAAAGCGTTTTGCTAAGATGTAGACTACAAAAGACGCGAAAGACGAAGGTAGGATGCTCTCCGGAGGTAAGAGCCGCTGCCGGGCGTCTTTCGGCAGAAGCCGCGCTAAGGAGAGCCCTGTGAGCGGCACAATCGTCTTTGCGCGAAGAAGCCGCTTCTTGGGCTCCGGCAGCCGGCGAGAGCGGCAGCTTCGGGAAGGTGAAGAAGCAAGCTGTACAACACTGGGATTGTGTGCGCACTTTGCCAACTGATAGAAAACAGTACCTTTGCACTCTCCTGACTTTTCCAATCACATGAACATTCGATTGGAAGCTGTTTTGGACAACTTTTCTTTTCTTCCTGCCAAACACTTGGCAGACATCCGTGCAACTTCTAGAACACGATGGGAGATGTTTTCTGTGCTGGCACAGTTTTTCCTAGCCAGACATAGTGGAAAAGCTTTTTGCCGAGGTGTAGATTAGAAGAGGAGCTAAAGAGTGGATGTTGGCAAATGACACCCATCTTCAAAAAAGGCAATTAAGAGGACTCGCCATAGTACAAACCAGCCAGCCTCTTTTTTATCCCCAGGAAGTTGATGAAGCAGCTCTTCCTGGAAATCCTTGCCAGGCACATGACAGATGACCAAATAATGTAGTTAGCATGATTTTTCAGGGGAATTTCATGCTGAACATCACTTTAAACTCCTCTGATGAATCAACTTGACTGGTAGATGAAGGGAATATTATCTGCCTGGGCTTCAGGGAGGTTTTTGACATACCTCTACATGGCATCACACATACATATGGAAGCAATAGTGCAAAGGGGAGGGAATCAGTGTCTTTTCAGTGATGCTGAGGGAAAAGACAAGAGGCAGTGGGCACACACTGAAATACAGGAGATTGCCTTTGAACATCAGTAAATGTTTCTTTACTGTCAGGGTGACTGAACCACGGCACAGACTGCCCAGAAAGATTGTGGAGCCTGGATCTTTGAAGACATTAAAAGTACACCCAGATAGAATCCTGGGCAAGAGGCTCTAGGTATCCTGGTTTAGGCAGGGGGGTTGGGCCTGGTTAGCCCCACCAACCCCTTCCACTCTCTTTCATTCTGTGCTAGTGAATTCTCTTCAAGATGCATTTCAAAGCGCTGGCATGACAAAGTTCTGTGCAGACAGAGATCCAAATGGACATGGCATCTAAGTTCCTTAAGCAGTGTTCAAGAAGAATGTAAAACTCTGGCACAAGTGTCTCTTCCCTAACTGAATCCCTTTCATGGGAAAATTCCCAGCTCTAGAAAGATCTTCTGATACGCATGCTTAAGACTGACACTGGCTGAGCAAATTTCTCCCTATGTATATCTAAGACCAGTTAGGATCTTCACCCAAAGTGCAGTCAACATAGTCACAGAATGCCTATTGTTAAGAAGTGACAGCTTCCATCAGAATGGCAGCTATTGGTCCACAAAATGGATTAATGGATGGGAATTATCTACGTGGGTTAAAAACAAAAATAAAGAGTTGGTCTTTATTTATCAATTTCATGGCAATATTGATAAGGGAAGAAAAAGATCTAAGTCCTTGACTTTCTGGACTCGAGGAAAGATTTTAAAAATTCCTTGTAAAAATGTATGATCACAATCAGACTATTGAAACCATTTTAGTTGGGAACAAAGTTCCAAAATTGTCTAGATAGTGGCAAAGAAGCCAAGAAAATAGGAAAGAAACAAAAAGAGAGCAAAAGAGTCAGCTTCAGTGTACAAGCTCGTTCTAGAAGTAGTCTGCTGGGAAAAGGAACCCCCAGCTAAATTTCCAATGTATTCCTGCGCTTGATTCAGTAACTGGTCAATGTAAAAACCAATCCTTTTGTACAACTTCTTCCAGCAACAAAAACTCCAACAGGTTGACACTACCATCATGCCTGTTCCAGACATATTTAAAAGAGAAATGATGATTTTCTTGAAAACCTACTTACATAAAAGTTGCAAGATGGTGGAGGGATTCCCACATCCTCCTTCCTCCATCTGGCTTGAAAGTATATTTGATAAAATATGCAACAAAGCACATGATTTATAAGGGAGAGTCAAATGGATGATTTGGGAATCGATCTCTTGTTGATAGTAAACTTCATATCCACTCGGTGTGACCTTTTTAAAACAAAATGTGGAGCTGAGGCATGAATCTGCCACAACAATTGTAAAGCAAACATACACACTCCCCTTCATATGCCCCCCCCTCCACACACACCTAGGCACACACAGAGATCAGCATAGCAGATCATGAACACCTTGGAAAAGACTGAAATGCTAAATGCCTCTCTTGATGGGCAAAAGAGCTGGTGCAGTAATTCAAATGCCTGGTACAAAAATTCTGTTTAATATTTAGCTCCTATTTAAAACACAGCTTTTCATTTCATTCTATTTACAGAATATTTTCATTTCATTTGTTTCTTTAAAATTACTTAGTTCTCACCTGTTGTATGTCTAGGAATATTTTCTTCCAAAAATAGAAAAAAATAGATGATATCTTTTCAGCAGAAAACATTGGTTGATACAATTTTAAACCATCATGATATGGAAGAATTCTTCTGTCCCTCTCGAAGGTGGAAGAAGCATTTGGATCACAGATCATCTACAATGAAATACTTGACATGTTTAAGATGCTTTCAATCAATTTTGATCGTCAATTGCTTATTTGTTGTAAACAGTAATTTTTCAGTGAAGGGAAAGTGTGTGTGGTATATCTACATGATATGTTCAAAGGCAGTTCCTACTAATGGCCAGGCTGAATTCCAGTAAATAATGTCCCGAATGATATTTTGCCGCCTTCTTTGGCACTTCATGAAATCTTACCCCGATGAAGTGCTGAAACAAAGAGATTTTCTCTTAGAGAGTGTCTCATGTTGTAACCTATCCCATGGATTTTATGCTGTAATTCTTATCTCTTTTAAAATTTACTATCTTCTGTACAGTTTTCATGAAACTTTCTGTTACAGTAGTGAATAGCACAGATAAATGTCATTTTGTACAACTTTGAATTTACCCCAAGAGCTGAGAGAAAACTTGATCCTATACTTCAATCCGAGTTTCTTCTATAGTCCGACTTTGTTTCTCTACCATCAAGCTTCTCCTTTGTTGCTGCTCCAAGCCCCGTCCAAGGTGACCTTGAATACTTTCAGGGATGGGACACCCACAACTTCTCTGGGCAACCTGTTCCAGTGTTCCAGCACTCCCACAGTAAAAAAGGCCTTCCTTTCATCTAATATGTGTAGGAAATCATAAATCTAGGCATAGAAGCTTGGAGTGCAAATTTGAAATTCTTTGGATTTGAAGCACATTTTATATGAATACTGACTTACAGATGACTAAAAGATGTTGATGGGCATTTGAGCTGACAAGTTTTGAAAAAGTGCACGGAAATTAAAATTGAAACCACTAAAATTAAAAACTCCTTGCCATTTTCTTTTTCCTCTCCTATTCAAAATTGCATATGTCAGATATCAGTGCTTCATGCAAACCTCTCAGATGCTCTCAGAGAAAAAGCTTTTCTTTCAGACTAAGTTGCGGTTGACGTAGAACACTAGCAGGAGTGAAAGATTTTCTGGGCATCGGGGCAGCCCGTTCTCCTTGGATTTGTGTGCAGAATGCATTTTATCCAAACTGGAAAATAGATCCCAGCTCTGTTCTATTCATCATTCTTACTTCATCAGGCCAGAAGATTCTGTGAAAAGTAGCCTGTGGACCTTGAAGACAGCGCATGTGAACCAGATGAGAGGTGATAGAGAAGTTGAGGGAGAGAAGAAAGAGCATGAGGCTGAAACCAGAAAGTATTTCTCCACGTGATCATGGAAGATTGCAGGAGCCACTTGGTACTATCAAACCAGCCCAACTTGGCACTGGTGCCACCTTGGGTCTGGGAGCCATGTTGCATATCGTGCATTTTAAGGAGCCAGCTGGCCACACCCAGCCATATGCCCCCAAACACAAACCAAGGCCCTTTTCTCTGGCAAACAAAACTCAGCTGCCCTGCTTCTGGATGGCAGATTGCAGGAACCACTTGGTACTATCAAACCAGCCCAACTTGGCACTGGTGCCACCATGGGTCTGGTCACCATCCTGCCTATTGTAGCTTTTCAGGAGCCAGCCGGTCACTCTCAGCCATAGGCCCCCAAACACAAACCTCGGCCCGTTTCCCTGGCAAACAAAAGTAAGCTGCCCCGCTTCTGGATGGCAGATTGCAGGAGCTACTTAGTACTATCAAATCAGCCCGACTTGGCACAGGTGCCACCTTGGATCTGGGAACCATCCTGTGTATCGTGGATTTTCAGGGGCCACCCAGCCACTCTCAGCCATATGCCCCCAAAAACAAACCACGGACCTTTTCTCTGGCAAACAAAACTCAACTGCCCCTCTTCTGGATGGCAAATTTTAGGACGCACTTTGTACTACGAAAACCGCCCGACGTGGCACTGGTGCCACCTTGTGTCAGGGAACCATCCTGCATATCGAGCTTTTTAAGGAGCCAGCCGGCCAGGCCCAGCCATATACCCCCAAAAACAAACCACGGACCATTTCTCATGGAAACAAAAATCCGCTGCCCCGCGTCTGGATGGCAGATTGCAGGAGCCACTTTGCACCATCAAACCAGCCCGACTTGGCACTGGTGCCACCTTGGGTCTGGGAACAATCCTGCGTATCGTACATAATCAGGAACCAGCCGAACACTCCCAGCCACAGGCCCCCAAACACAAACAACGGCCCATTTCCCTGGCAAACAAAACTCAGCTGCCCCGCTTCTGAATGGCAGATTGCAGGAGCCACTTGGGACTATCAAACCAGCCCGACTTGGCACTGGTGCCACCTTGGGTCTGGGAACCATCCTGCGTATGGTGGATTCTAAGGAGCCAGCCGGCCACTCCCAGCCACAGGCCCCCAACAAAAACCACGGCCCTTTTTTCTGGCAAACAAAACTTAGCTGCCTCACTTCTGGATGGCAGATTGCAGGAGCCACTTGGTGTAATCAAACCAGCCCGACTTGGCACTGGTGCCACCTTGGGTCTGGGAACCATCCTGCGTATCGTGGATTCTAAGGAGCCAGCCGGCCACTCCCAGCCACAGGCCCCCAAACAAAATCAACGGCGCTGTTCCCTGGAAAACAAAACACGCCTGCCAACATTTTGATGGAGTTTGCAGGAGCCACTTGGTACTATCAAACCAGCCCGACTTGGCACTGGTGCCACCTTGGGTCTGGGAAACATCCTGCGTATCGTGGATTCTTAGGAGCCAGCCGGCCACTCCTAGCCACAGGCCCCCAGACAAAAACCTAGGCCTATTTCTCTGGCAAACAAAAGTAAGCTGCCCCGCTTCTGGATGGCAGATTGCAGGAGACACTTGGCACTATCAAACCAGCCCAACTTGGCACTGGTGCCACCTTGGATCTGGGAACCATGCTGTGTATCGTGGATATTCAGGGGCCAGCCGGCCACTCTCAGCCATATGTCCCCAAACAGAAACCTCGGCCCGTTTCTCTGGCAAACAAAACTCAACTGCCCCGCTTCTGGATGGCAGATTGCAGGAGCCACTTTGCACCATCAAACCAGCCCGACTTGGCACTGGTGCCACCTTGCATCTGGGAACCATGCTGCCTAGCGTGGATTTTCAGGAGCCAGCCGGCCACTCTCAGCCATAGGCCCCCAAACAAAACCCACGGCCCGTTTCCCTGGCAAACAAAATTAAGCTGCCCCGCTTCTGGATGGCAGATTGCAGGAACCACTTGGTAGTATCAAACCAGCCCGACTTGGCACTGGTGCCACCTTGGGTCTGGGAACCATCCTGCGTATTGTGGGTTCAAAGGAGCCAGCCGGCCACTCCCAGCCACAGGCCCCCAAATACAAACAACAGCGCTTTTCCCTGGAAAACAAAACTCGCCTGACAACTTTTTGATGGCAGATTGCAGGAGCCACTTGGTACTATCAAACCAGCCCAACTTGGCACTGGTGCCACCATGGGTCTGGTCACCATCCTGCCTATTGTAGCTTTTCAGGAGCCAGCCGGTCACTCCCAGCCATAGGTCCCCAGTCACAAACCTCGGCCCGTTTCCCTGGCAAACAAAAGTAAGCTGCCCCGCTTCTGGATGGCAGATTGCAGGAGCCACTTGGTACTATCAAACCAGCCCAACTTGGCACTGGTGCCACCTCTGGTCTGGGAACCATGCTGCGCAACACAGATTCTACGGCGCCAGTCGGCCACTCCCAGCCACAAGCTCCCAAACACAAACAACGGCGCTATTCTCTGGCAAACAAAACTCCACTGCCCCTCTTCTGGATGGCAAATTGCAGGACGCACTTGGTACTATAAAAACAGCCCGACTTGGCACTGGTGCCACCTTGGGTCTGGGAACCATCCTGCGTATGGTGGATTCTAAGGAGCCAGCCGGCCACTCCCAGCCACAGGCCCCCAACAAAAACCACGGCCCTTTTTTCTGGCAAACAAAACTTAGCTGCCTCACTTCTGGATGGCAGATTGCAGGAGCCACTTGGTGTAATCAAACCAGCCCGACTTGGCACTGGTGTCACCTTGGGTCTGGGAACCATCCTGCGTATCGTGGATTCTAAGGAGCCAGCCGGCCACTCCCAGCCACAGGCCCCCAAACAAAATCAACGGCGCTGTTCCCTGGAAAACAAAACACGCCTGCCAACATTTTGATGGAGTTTGCAGGAGCCACTTGGTACTATCAAACCAGCCCGACTTGGCACTGGTGCCACCTTGGGTCTGGGAAACATCCTGCGTATCGTGGATTCTTAGGAGCCAGCCGGCCACTCCTAGCCACAGGCCCCCAGACAAAAACCTAGGCCTATTTCTCTGGCAAACAAAAGTAAGCTGCCCCGCTTCTGGATGGCAGATTGCAGGAGACACTTGGCACTATCAAACCAGCCCAACTTGGCACTGGTGCCACCTTGGATCTGGGAACCATGCTGTGTATCGTGGATATTCAGGGGCCAGCCGGCCACTCTCAGCCATATGTCCCCAAACAGAAACCTCGGCCCGTTTCTCTGGCAAACAAAACTCAACTGCCCCGCTTCTGGATGGCAGATTGCAGGAGCCACTTTGCACCATCAAACCAGCCCGACTTGGCACTGGTGCCACCTTGCATCTGGGAACCATGCTGCCTAGCGTGGATTTTCAGGAGCCAGCCGGCCACTCTCAGCCATAGGCCCCCAAACAAAACCCACGGCCCGTTTCCCTGGCAAACAAAATTAAGCTGCCCCGCTTCTGGATGGCAGATTGCAGGAACCACTTGGTAGTATCAAACCAGCCCGACTTGGCACTGGTGCCACCTTGGGTCTGGGAACCATCCTGCGTATTGTGGGTTCAAAGGAGCCAGCCGGCCACTCCCAGCCACAGGCCCCCAAATACAAACAACGGCGCTTTTCCCTGGAAAACAAAACTCGCCTGACAACTTTTTGATGGCAGATTGCAGGAGCCACTTGGTACTATCAAACCAGCCCAACTTGGCACTGGTGCCACCATGGGTCTGGTCACCATCCTGCCTATTGTAGCTTTTCAGGAGCCAGCCGGTCACTCCCAGCCATAGGTCCCCAGTCACAAACCTCGGCCCGTTTCCCTGGCAAACAAAAGTAAGCTGCCCCGCTTCTGGATGGCAGATTGCAGGAGCCACTTGGTACTATCAAACCAGCCCAACTTGGCACTGGTGCCACCTCTGGTCTGGGAACCATGCTGCGCAACACAGATTCTACGGCGCCAGTCGGCCACTCCCAGCCACAAGCTCCCAAACACAAACAACGGCGCTATTCTCTGGCAAACAAAACTCCACTGCCCCTCTTCTGGATGGCAAATTGCAGGACGCACTTGGTACTATAAAAACAGCCCGACTTGGCACTGGTGCCACCTTGGGTCTGGGAACCATCCTGCGTATCGATCTTTTTAATGAGACAGCCGGCCACTCCCAGCCATATGCCCCCAAACACAACCCACGGCCCTTTTCTCTGGCAAACAAAACTCAACTGCACCGCTTCTGGATGGCAGATTGCAGGAGCCACTTGGTACTATCAAACCAGCCCGACTTGGCACTGGTGCCACCTTGGGTCTGGGAACCATCCTGCGTATGGTGGATTCTAAGGAGCCAGCCGGCCACTCCCAGCCACAGGCCCCCAACAAAAACCACGGCCCTTTTTTCTGGCAAACAAAACTTAGCTGCCTCACTTCTGGATGGCAGATTGCAGGAGCCACTTGGTGTAATCAAACCAGCCCGACTTGGCACTGGTGCCACCTTGGGTCTGGGAACCATCCTGCGTATCGTGGATTCTAAGGAGCCAGCCGGCCACTCCCAGCCACAGGCCCCCAAACAAAATCAACGGCGCTGTTCCCTGGAAAACAAAACACGCCTGCCAACTTTTTGATGGAGTTTGCAGGAGCCACTTGGTACTATCAAACCAGCCCGACTTGGCACTGGTGCCACCTTGGGTCTGGGAAACATCCTGCGTATCGTGGATTCTTAGGAGCCAGCCGGCCACTCCTAGCCACAGGCCCCCAGACAAAAACCAAGGCCTATTTCTCTGGCAAACAAAAGTAAGCTGCCCCGCTTCTGGATGGCAGATTGCAGGAGACACTTGGTACTATCAAACCAGCCCAACTTGGCACTGGTGCCACCTTGGATCTGGGAACCATGCTGTGTATCGTGGATATTCAGGGGCCAGCCGGCCACTCTCAGCCATATGTCCCCAAACAGAAACCTCGGCCCGTTTCTCTGGCAAACAAAACTCAACTGCCCCTCTTCTGGATGGCAAATTGCAGGATGAACTTGATACTAAAACCGCAGGCCGACTTGGTAGTGGTGACACCTTGGACCTGGGAACCATCATGCGTATCGAGCATTTTAAGGAGCCAGCCGGCCACTCCCAGCAATATGCCCCCAAAAACAATCCACGGAATTTTTCTCTGGCAAACAAAAATCAGCTGCCCCGCTTCTGGATGGCAGATTGCAGGAGCCACTTTGCACCATCAAACCAGCCCGACTTGGCACTGGTGCCACCTTGCATCTGGGAACCATGCTGCCTAGCGTGGATTTTCAGGAGCCAGCCGGCCACTCTCAGCCATAGGCCCCCAAACAAAACCCACGGCCCGTTTCCCTGGCAAACAAAATTAAGCTGCCCCGCTTCTGGATGGCAGATTGCAGGACGCACTTGGTAGTATCAAACCAGCCCGACTTGGCACTGGTGCCACCTTGGGTCTGGGAACCATCCTGCGTATTGTGGGTTCAAAGGAGCCAGCCGGCCACTCCCAGCCACAGGCCCCCAAATACAAACAACGGCGCTTTTCCCTGGAAAACAAAACTCGCCTGACAACTTTTTGATGGCAGATTGCAGGAGCCACTTGGTACTATCAAACCAGCCCAACTTGGCACTGGTGCCACCTCTGGTCTGGGAACCATGCTGCGTAACACAGATTCTAAGGCGCCAGTTGGCCACTCCCAGCCACAAGCCCCCAAACACAAACAACGGCGCTATTCTCTGGCAAACAAAACTCCACTGCCCCTCTTCTGGATGGCAAATTGCAGGACGCACTTGGTACTATAAAAACAGCCCGACTTGGCACTGGTGCCACCTTGGGTCTGGGAACCATCCTGCGTATCGATCTTTTTAATGAGACAGCCGGCCACTCCCAGCCATATGCCCCCAAACACAACCCACGGCCCTTTTCTCTGGCAAACAAAACTCAACTGCACCGCTTCTGGATGGCAGATTGCAGGAGCCACTTGGTGCTATCAAACCAGCCCGACTTGGCACTGGTGCCACCTTGGGTCTGGGAACCATCCAGCCTATCGTGGATTTTAAGGAGCCAGCCGGCTACTCCCAGCCACAGGCCCCCAACAAAAACCACGGCCCTTTTTTCTGGCAAACAAAACTTAGCTGCCTCACTTATGGATGGCAGATTGCAGGAGCCACTTGGTGTAATCAAACCAGCCCGACTTGGCACTGGTGCCACCTTGGGTCTGGGAACCATCCTGCGTATCGTGGATTCTAAGGAGCCAGCCGGCCACTCCCAGCCACAGGTCCCCAAACAAAATCAACGGCGCTGTTCCCTGGAAAACAAAACACGTCTGCCAACATTTTGATGGAGTTTGCAGGAGCCACTTGGTACTATCAAACCAGCCCGACTTGGCACTGGTGCCACCTTGGGTCTGGGAAACATCCTGCGTATCGTGGATTCTAAGGAGCCAGCCGGCCACTCCTAGCCACAGGCCCCCAGACAAAAACCTAGGCCTATTTCTCTGGCAAACAAAAGTAAGCTGCCCCGCTTCTGGATGGCAGATTGCAGGAGACACTTGGGACTATCAAACCAGCCCAACTTGGCACTGGTGCCACCTTGGATCTGGGAACCATGCTGTGTATCGTGGATATTCAGGGGCCAGCCGGCCACTCTCAGCCATATGTCCCCAAACAGAAACCTCGGCCCGTTTCTCTGGCAAACAAAACTCAACTGCCCCTCTTCTGGATGGCAAATTGCAAGATGAACTTGATACTAAAACCGCAGGCCGACTTGGTAGTGGTGACACCTTGGGCCTGGGAACCATCATGCGTATCGAGCATTTTAAGGAGCCAGCCGGCCACTCCCAGCAATATGCCCCCAAAAACAATCCACGGAATTTTTCTCTGGCAAACAAAAATCAGCTGCCCCGCTTCTGGATGGCAGATTGCAGGAGCCACTTTGCACCATCAAACCAGCCCGACTTGGCACTGGTGCCACCTTGCATCTGGGAACCATGCTGCCTAGCGTGGATTTTCAGGAGCCAGCCGGCCACTCTCAGCCATAGGCCCCCATACAAAACCCACGGCCCGTTTCCCTGGCAAACAAAATTAAGCTGCCCCGCTTCTGGATGGCAGATTGCAGGACGCACTTGGTAGTATCAAACCAGCCCGACTTGGCACTGGTGCCACCTTGGGTCTGGGAACCATGCTGCGTATCATGGATTTTCAGGAGCCAGCCGTCCACTGCCAGCCACAGGCCCCGAAACACAAACAACAGCCTTTTTCTCTGGCAAACAAAATTCAGCTGCCCCGCTTCTGGATGGCAGATTGCAGGAACCACTTGGTACTAACAAACCAGCCCGACTTGGCACTGGTGCCACCTTGGGTCTGGGAACCATCCTGCGTATCGTGGATTCTAAGGAGCCAGCTGGCCACTCCCAGCCACAGGCCCCAAAACAAAAACAACGGTGCTTTTCCCTGGAAAACAAAACTCGCCTGCCAAACATTTGATGGCAGATTGCAGGAGCCACTTGGTACTATCAAACCAGCCCAACTTGGCACTGGTGCCACCATGGGTCTGGTCACCATCCTGCCTATCGTAGCTTTTCAGGTGCCAGCCAGCCACCCCCAGCCAGAGGCCCCTAGACAAATATTTCGGCCCGTTTCCCTGGCAAACAAAAGTAAGCTACCCCGCTTCTGGATGGCAGATTGCAGGAGCCACTTTGCACCATCAAACCAGCCCAACTTGGCACTGGTGCCACCTCTGGTCTGGGAACCATCCTGCGTATCGTGGGTTCTAAGGAGCCAGCTGGCCACTCCCAGCCACAGGCCCCCAAACACAAACAACGGCGCTTTTCCCTGGAAAACAAAACTCGCCTGCCAACTTTTTGATGGCAGATTGCCGGAGCCACTTGGTACTATCAAACCAGCCCAACTTGGCACTGGTGCCACCATGGGTCTGGTCACCATCCTGCCTATCGTAGCTTTTCAGGAGCCAGCCGGTCACTCCCAGCCATAGGCCCCCAGACACAAACCTCGGCCCGTTTCCCTGGCAAACAAAAGTAAGCTGCCCCGCTTCGGCATGGCAGATTGCAGGAGCTATTTAGTACTATCAAACCAGCCCGACTTGGCACTGGTGACACCTCTGGTCTGGGAACCATCCTGCCTATCGTGGATTTTCAGGGGCCAGCCGGCCACTCTCAGCCATATGCCCCCAAAAACAAACCACGGCCCTTTTCTCTGGCAAACAAAACCCAACTGCCCCTCTTCTGGATGGCAAATTTTAGGACGCACTTTGTACTACGAAAACCGCCCGACGTGGCACTGGTGCCACCTTGTGTCAGGGAACCATCCTGCATATCGAGCTTTTTAGGGAGCCAGCCGGCCACGCCCAGCCATATACCCCCAAAAACAAACCACGGACCATTTCTCATGGAAACAAAAATCCGCTGCCCCGCGTCTGGATGGCAGATTGCAGGAGCCACTTTGCAACATCAAACCGGCCCGACTTGGCACTGGTGCCACCTTGGGTCTGGGAACAATCCTGCATATCGTGGATTCTAAGGAGCCAGCCGGCCACTCCCAGCCACAGGCCCCCAAACACAAACAACGGCGCTTTTCCCTGGAAAACAAAACTCGCCTGCCAGCTTTTTGATGGCAGATTGCAGGAGCCACTTGGTACTATCAAACCACCCCAACTTGGCAACAAGTTGTTCCTGCAATCTGACATCCAGAAGCGGGGCAGCTTACTTTTGTTTGCCAGGGAAATGGACCGTTGTTTGTGTTTGGAGGCGTATGGCTGGGAGTGGCCGACTGGCTCCTTAAAATCCACGATACGCAGCATGGTTCCCAGACCAGAGGTGGCACCAGTGCCAAGTCGGGCTGGTTTGATAGTACAAAGTGGCTCCTGCAATCTGCCATCCAGAAGCGGGGCAGCTTACTTTTGTTTACCAGGGAAACGGGCCGGGCTTTCTGTCTCGGGGCCTATGGCTGGGAGTGACCGGCTGGCTCCTGAAAAGCTACGATAGGCAGGATGGTGACCAGACCCATGGTGGCACCAGTGCCAAGTTGGGCTGGTTTGATAGTACCAAGTGGCTCCTGCAATCTGCCATCAAAAAGTTGGCAGGCGAGTTTTGTTTTCCAGGGAAAAGCGCCATTGTTTGTGTTTGGGGACCTGTGGTTGGGAGTGCCCGGCTGGCTCCTTAGAAACCACGATACGCAGCATGGTTACCAGACAAGAGGTGCCACCAGTGCCAAGTTGTGCTGGTTTGATACTGCCAAGTGGTTCCTGCAATCTGCCATCCAGAAACGGGGCAGCTTACTTTTGTTTGCCACGGAAACGGGCCGTTGTTTGTGTTTGGGGGCCTGTTGCTGGGCGTGGCCGACTGGCTCCTTAGAATCCACGATACGCAGGATGGGTCCCAGACCAGAGGTGGCACCAGTGCCAAGTCGGGCTGGTTTGATAGTACAAAGTGGCTCCTGCAATCTGCCATCCAGAAGCGGGGCAGCTTACTTTTGTTTGCCAGGGAAACGGGCCGAGGTTTGTGACTGGGGACCTATGGCTGGGAGTGACCGGCTGGCTCCTGAAAAGTTACGATAGGCAGGATTGTGACCAGACCCATGGTGGCACCAGTGCCAAGTTGGGCTGGTTTGATAGTACCAAGTGGCTCCTGTAATCTGCCATCAAATAGTTGGTAGGCGAGTTTTGTTTTCCAGGGAAAAGCGCCGTTGTTTGTGTTTGGGGGCCTGTGGTAGGGAGTGGCCGGCTGGCTAATTAGAATCCACGATACGCAGGATGGTTCCCAGACCAGAGGTGGCACCAGCGCCAAGACGGGCTAGTTTGATGGTGCAAAGTGGCTCCTGCAATCTGCCATCCAGAAGCGGGGTAGCTTACTTTTGTTTGCCAGGGAAACGGGCCGAGGTATTTGTCTGGGGGCCTATGGCGGGGAGTGACCGGCTGGCTCCTGAAAAGCTAAGATAGGCAGGATGGTGACCAGACCCATGGTGGCACCAGTGCCAAGTTGGGCTGATTTGATAAAACCAAGTGGCTCCTGCAATCTGCCATCAAAAAGTTGGCAGGAGAGTTTTGTTTTCCAGGGAAAAGCGCCGTTGTTTGAGTTTGGGGGCCTGTGGCTGGGAGTGGCCTGCTGGCTCCTTAGAATCCACGATACGCAGCATGGTATCCAGACCCAAGGTGGCACCAGTGCCAAGTTTTGCTGGTTTGATAGTACCAAGTGGTTCCTGCAATCTGCCATCCAGAAGCAGGGCAGCTTACTTTTGTTTGCCAGGGAAACGGGCCGAGGTTTTTGTCTGGGGGCCTATGGCTGGGAGTGACCGGCTGGCTCCTGAAAAGCTACGATAGGCAGGATGGTGACCAGACCCATGGTGGCACCAGTCCCAAGTTGGGCTGATTTGATAGTACCAAGTGGCTCCTGCAATTTGCCGTCAAAATTTGGCAGGCGAGTTTTTATTTTCCAGGGAAAAGCGCCGTTGTTTGTGTTTGGGGGCCTGTGGCTGGGAGTGGCCGGCTGGCTGCTTAGAATCCACGATACGCAGGATGGTTCCCAGACCCAAGGTGGCACCAGTGCCAAGTCGGGCTGGTTTGATGGTGCAAAGTGGCTCCTGCAATCTGTCATCCAGAAGCGGGGCAGCTTACTTTTGTTTGCCAGGGAAACGGGCCGAGCTTTGTGTCAGGGGGCCTATGGCTGGGAGTGACCGGCTGGCTCCTGAAAAGCTACGATAGGCAGGATGGTGACCAGACCCATGGTGGCACCAGTGCCATGTTCGGCTGATTTCATAGTACCAAGTGGCTCCTGCAATCTGCCATCAAAAAGTCGGCAGGCGAGTTTTGTTTTCCAGGGAAAAGCGCCGTTGTTTTTGTCTGCGGGCCTGTGGCTGGAGTGGCCAGCTGGCTCCTTAGAATCCACGATACGCAGCATGGTTCCCAGACCCAAGGTGGCACCAGTGCCAAGTTGGGCTGGTTTGATAGTACCAAGTGGTTCCTGCAATCTGCCATCAAAAATTTGGCAGGCGAGTTTTGTTTTCCAGGGAAAAGCGTCGTTGTTTGTGTTTGGGGGCCTGTGGCTGGGAGTGGCCGGCTGGCTCCTTAGAATCCACGATACGCAGGATGGTTCCCAGACCCAAGGTGGCACCAGTCCCAAGTTGGGCTGGTTTGATAGTACCAAGTGGCTCCTGCAATCTGCCATCAAAAAGTTGGCAGGCGAGTTTGTTATCCAGGGAAAAGCGCCGTTGTTTTTGTTTGGGGGCCTGTGGCTGGGAGTGGCCGGATGGCTAATTAGAATCCACGATACGCAGCATGGTTCCCAGACCTGAGGTGGCACCAGTGCCAAGTTGGGCTGGTTTGATACTACCAAGTGCGTCCTGCAATCTGCCATCCAGAAGCGGGGCAGCTTACTTTTGTTTGCCAGGGAAACGGGCCGAGCTTTGTGTCTGGGGGCCTATGGCTGGGAGTGACCGGCTGGCTCCTGAAAAGCTACGATAGGCAGGATGGTGACCAGACCCATGGTGGCACCAGTGCCATGTTCGGCTGATTTCATAGTACCAAGTGGCTCCTGCAATCTGCCATCAAAAAGTTGGCAGGCGAGTTTTGTTTTCCAGGGAAAAGCGCCGTTGTTTTTGTCTGCGGGCCTGTGGCTGGAGTGGCCGGCTGGCTCCTTAGAATCCACAATACGCAGCATGGTTCCCAGACCCAAGGTGGCACCAGTGCCAAGTTGGGCTGGTTTGATAGTACCAAGTGGTTCCTGCAATCTGCCATCAAAAAGTTGTCAGGCGAGTTTTGTTTTCCAGGGAAAATCGCCGTTGTTTTTGTTTGGGGGCCTGTGGCTGGGAGTGGCCGGCTGGCTCCTTAGGATCCACGATACCCAGGATGGTACCCAGACCAGAGGTGGCACCAGTACCAAGTCGGGCTGGTTTGATAATAACAAGTGGATCCTGCAATCTGCCATCCAGAAGCGGGGCAGCTTACTTTTGTTTGCCAGGAAAATCATCCGAGCTTTGTGTCTGGGGGCCTATGGCTGGGAGTGACAGGCTGGCTCCTGAAAAGCTACGATAGGCAGGATGGTGACCAGACCCATGGTGGCACCAGTGCCAAGTTGGGCTGGTTTGATAGTACCAAGTGGCTCCTGCAATCTGCCATCAAAATGTTGGCAGGCGAGTTTTGTTTTCCAGTGAAAAGCGCCGTTGTGTGTGTTTAGGGGCCTGTGGCTGGGAGTGGCCAGCTGGCTCCTTAGAATCCACGATACGCAGGATGGTTCCCAGACCCAAGGTGGCACCAGTGCCAAGTCGGGCTGGTTTGTTAGTACCAAGTGGTTCCTGCAATCTGCCATCCAGAAGCGGGGCAGCTGAATTTTGTTTGCCAGAGAAAAAGGCTGTTGTTTGTGTTTCGGGGCCTGTGGCTGGCAGTGGACGGCTGGCTCCTGAAAATCCATGATACGCAGCATGGTTCCCAGACCCAAGGTGGCACCAGTGCCAAGTCGGGCTGGTTTCATAGTACCCAGTGGCTCCTGCAATCTGCCATCCAGAAGAGGGGCAGTTGAATTTTGTTTTCCAGAGAAAAGGGCCGTGGTTTGTGTTTGGGGCCTATGGCTGAGAGTGACCGGCTGGCTCCTGAAAAGCTACGATAGGCAGGATGGTGACCAGACCGATGGTGGCACCAGTGCCAAGTCGGGCTGCTTTGATAATACTAAATAGCTCCTGCAATCTGCCATCCAGATGCGGGGCAGCGGATTTTTACTTGCTGGAGAAAAGTTCCGTGGGTTTTTTTTGGGGGTATATGGCTGGACGTTGCCGGCTGACTCCTTAAAAACATCGATACGCAGGATGGTTCCCTGACCCAAGGTGGCATCACTGCCAAGTCGGGCTGTTTTCGTAGTACCAAGTGGCTCCTGCAATTTGCCATCCAGAAGAGGGGCAGTTGAGTTTTGTTTACCAGAGAAAAGGGCCGTGGTTTGTGTTTTGGGGCATATGGCTGAGAGTGGCCGGCTGGCGCCTGAAAATCCACGATAGGCAGGATGGTTCCCAGAGCCAAGGTGGCACCAGTGCCATGTTGGCCTGGTTTGATAGTACCATGTGGCTCCTGCAATCTGCCATCCAGAAGCGGGGCAGCTTACTTTTGTTTGCCAGGGAAACGGGCCGAGGTATTTGTCTGGGGGCCTATGGCTGGGAGTGACCGGCTGGCTCCTGAAAAGCTACGATAGGCAGGATGGTGACCAGACCCATGGTGGCACCAGTGCCAAGTTGGGCTGGTTTGATAGTACCAAGTGGCTCCTGCAATCTGCCATCAAAAAGTTGGCAGGCGAGTTTTGTTTTCCAGGGTAACGCGCCGTTGTTTTTGTTTAGAGGCCTGTGGCTGGGAGTGTCCGCCTGTCCTCTTAGAATCTACTTTACGCAGCATGGTTCCCAGAGCCAAGGTGGCACCAGTCCCAAGTTGGGCTGGTTTGATAGTAGCAAGTGGTTCCTGCAATCTGCCATCCAGAAGAGGGGCAGCTTACTTTTGTTTGCCAGGGAAACGGGCCGAGGTATTTCTCTGGGGGCCTATGGCAGGGAGTGACCGGCCGGCTCCTGAAAAGCTAAGATAGGCAGGATGTTTACCAGACCCATGATGGCACCTGTGCCAAGTCGGGCTAATTTGATACTACAAAGTGGCTCCTGCAATCTGCCATCCAGAATCGGGGGTGCTTACTTTTGTTTTCCAGGGAAACGGGCCGAGGTTTGTGACTGGGGGTTTATGGCTGGGAGTGACCGGCTGGCTCCTGAAAAGCTACGATAGGCAGGATGGTGACCAGACCCATGGTGGCACCAGTGCCAAGTTGGGCTGGTTTGATAGTACCAAGTGGCTCCTGCAATCTGTCATCAAAATGTTGGCAGGCGAGTTTTGTTTTCCAGGGAAAAGCGCCGTTGTTTGTGTTTGGGCGCCTGTGGCACGGAGTGGCCGGGTGGCTGCTTAGAATCCACGATACGCAGGATGGTTCCCAGACCCAAGGTGGCACCAGTGCCAAGTCGGGCTGTTTTGACACTACCAAGTGGCTCCTGCAATCTGCCATCCAGAATCGGGGCAGCTTAATTTTGTTTGCCAGGGAAACGGGCCGAGGTTTGTGATGGGGGCCTATGGCTGGGAGTGACCGGCTGGCTCCTGAAATGGTACAATTGGCAGGATGGTTCCCAGACCCATAGTGGCACCAGTGCCAAGTTGGGATGATTTGATAGTACCAAGTGGCTCCTGCAATCTGCCATCAAAAAGTTGGCAGGCGAGTTTTGTTTTCCAGGGAAAAGCGCCGTTGTTTGTATTTGGGGGCCTGTGGTAGGGAGTGGCCGCCTGGCGCCTTAGAATCTACGTTACGCAGCATGGTTCCCAGACCCAAAGTGGCACCAGTGTCAAGTTGGGCTGGTTTGATAGTACCAAGTGGCTCCTGCAATCTGCCATCCAGAAGCGGGGTAGCTTACTTTTGTTTGCCAGGGAAACGGGCAGAGCTTTCTGTCTGGGGGCCTATGGTTGGGAGTAACCGGCTGGCTCCTGAAAAGCTACGATAGGCAGGATGGTTCCCAGATCCAAGATGGCACCAGTGCCAAGTCGGGGTGGTTTGATGGTGCAACGTGGCTCCTGCAATCTGCCATCCTGACGCGGGGCAGCGGATTTTTGTTTCCAAGAGAAATGGTCCGTGGTTTGTTTTTGGGGCTATATGGCTGGGCGTGGCCTGCTGGCTCCTTAAAAAGCTACGATAGGCAGGATGGTTCCCTGACCCAAGGTGGCACCAGTGCCAAGTCGGGCGGTTTTCGTAGTACAAAGTGCGTCCTAAAATTTGCCATCCAGAAGAGGGGCAGTTGAGTTTTGTTTACCAGAGAAAAGGGCCGTGGTTTGTTTTTGGGGGCATATGGCTGATAGTGGCCGTCTGGCGCCTGAAAATCCACGATAGGCAGGATGGTTCCCAGACCAGAGGTGGCACCAGTGCCAAGTCGGGCTGGTTTGATAGTACTAAATAGCACCTGCAATCTGCCATGCAGAAGCGGGGCAGCTTACTTTTGTTTGCCAGGGAAACGGGCCGAGGTTTGTGTCTGGGGGCCTATGGCTGGGAGTGACCGCCTGGCTCCTGAAAAGCTACGATAGGCAGGATGGTTACCAGACCCATGGTGGCACCAGTGCCAAGTTGGGCTGGTTTGATAGTACCAAGTGGCTCCTGCAATCTGCCATCAAAAAGTTGTCAGGCGAGTTTTGTTTTCCAGGGAAAAGCGCCGTTGTTTGTGTTTGGGGGACTGTTGGTGGGAGTGGCCGGCTGGCTCCTTAGAACACACGATACGCAGGATGGTTCCCAGACCCAAGGTGGCACCAGTGCCACGTCGGGCTGGTTTGATGGTGAAAAGTGGCTCCTGCAATCTGCCATCCTGAAGCGGGGTAGCTTACTTTTGTGTGCCAGGGAAACGGGCCGAGGTTTATGACTGGGGGCCTAGGGCTAGGAGTGACCGGCTGGCTCCTGAAAAGCAACAATAGGCAGGATGGTTCCCAGACCCAAGGTGGCACCAGTGCCAAGTTGGGCTGGTTTGATGGTACCAACTGGCTCCTGCAATCTGCCATCTAAAAGTTGTCAGGCGAGTTTTGTTTTCCAGGGAAAAGCGCCGTTGATTTTGTTTGGAGGCCTGTGGCTGGCAGTGGCTGCCTGTCGTCTTAGAATCCGGGTTACGCAGCATGGTTCCCAGAGCCAAGGTGGCACCAGTGCCAAGTCGGGCTGGTTTGATACTACCAAGTTCGTCCTGCAATCTGCCATCCAGAAGCGGGGCAGCTTACTTTTGTTTGCCAGGGAAACGGGCCGTGGGTTTTGTTTGGGGGCATATAGCTGAGAGTGGCCCGCTGGCCCCTGAAAATCCACGCTAGGCAGCATGGTTCCAGGATGCAAGGTGGCACCAGTGCCAAGTCGGGCTGGTTTGATGGGTCAAAGTGGCTCCTGCAATCTGCCATCCAGAAGCGGGGCAACTGATTTTTGTTTGCCAGAGAAAAATTCCGTGGATTGTTTTTGGGGGCATATTGCTGGGACTGGCCGGCTGGCTCCTTAAAATGCTCGATACGCATGATGGTTCCCAGGCCCAAGGTGTCACCACTACCAAGTCGGCCTGCGGTTTTAGTATCAAGTTCATCTTGCAATTTGCCATCCAGAAGAGGGGCAGTTGAGTTTTGTTTGCCAGAGAAACGGGCCGAGGTTTCTGTTTGGGGGCATATGGCTGAGAGTGGTCGGCTGGCCCCTGAAAATCCACGATACACAGCATGGTTCCCAGATCCAAGGTGGCACCAGTGCCAAGTTGGGCTGGTTTGATAGTCCCAAGTGTCTCCTGCAATCTGCCATCCAGAAGCGGGGCAGCTTACTTTTGTTTGCCAGAGAAATAGGCCTAGGTTTTTGTTTGGGGGCCTGTGGCTAGGAGTGGCCGGCTGGCTCCTAAGAATCCACGATTCGCAGGATGTTTACCAGACCCATGGTGGCACCAGTGCCAAGTTGGGCTGGTTTGATAGTACCAAGTGGCTCCTGCAAACTCCATCAAAAAGTTGGCAGGCGTGTTTTGTTTTCCAGGGAACAGCGCCGTTGATTTTGTTTGGGGGCCTGTGGCTGGGAGTGGCCGGCTGGCTCCTTAGAATCCACGATACGCAGGATGGTTCCCAGACCCAAGGTGGCACCAGTGCCAAGTCGGGCTGGTTTGATTACACCAAGTGACTCCTGCAATCTGCCATCCAGAAGTGAGGCAGCTAAGTTTTGTTTGCGAGAAAAAAGGGCCGTGGTTTTTGTTGGGGGCCTGTGGCTGGGAGTAGCCGGCTGGCTCCTTAAAATCCACGATAGGCAGGATGGTTCCCAGACCCAAGGTGGCACCAGTGCCAAGTCGGGCTGGTTTGATAGTACCAAGTGGCTCCTGCAATCTGCCATCCAGAAGCAGGGCAGCTGAGTTTTGTTTGCCAGAGAAAAAGGCTGTGGTTTTTGTTTGGGGGCCTGTGGCTGGCAGTGGCCGGCTGGCTCCTGAAAATCCACGATACGCAGCATGGTTCCCAGACCCAAGGTGGCACCAGTACAAAGTGGGGCTCTTTTGACAGTGTCAAGTGCCTCCTGCAATCTCCCATCCAGAAGCGGGGCAGCTGAGTTTTTTTTGCCAGGGAAACGGACCTTTGTTTTTGATTGGGGTCTGTGGCCGAGAGTGGTCGGCTGTCTCCTGACAATCCACAATACGCAGGATGGTTCCCAGACCAAAGGTGGCACCAGTGCCAAGTCGGGCTGGTTTGATAGTACCAAGTGTCTCCTGCACTCTGCCATCCAGAAGCGGGGCAGCTGAGTTTTGTTTGCCAGAGAAAAGGGCCGTGGGTTGTGTTTGGGGGCATATGGCTGGGAGTGGCCACCTGGCTCCTTAAAATGCACGATACGCCGCATGGTAACCAGACGCAAGGTGGCACCAGTGCCAAGTCGGGCTGTTTTTGTAGTACCCAGTGGCTCCTGCAATTTGCCATCCAGAAGCGGGGCAGCTAAATTTTGTTTGCTAGAGAAAAGGGCTGTGGTTTGTGTTTGGGGGCCTATGGCCGAGAGTGGTAGGCTGGCCCCTGAAAATCAACGATAGGCAGGATGGTTCCCAGATACAAGGTGGCACCAGTGCCAAGTAAGGCTGGTTGTATGGTTCAAAGTGACTCCTGCAATCTGCCATCCAGAAGCGGGACAGCTGAGTTTTTTTTGCCAGAGAAAAGGTCCGTGGTTTCTTTTTGGGGCATACGGCTGGGAATTGCCGGCTGGCTCCTTAAAATGCTCGATACGCAGGATGGTTCCCAGAGCCAAGGTGGCACCACTGCCAAGTCGGGCTCTTTTTGTAGTACCAAGTGCGTCCTGCAATTTGCCATCCAGAAGAGGGGCAGTTGAGTTTTGTTTGCCAGAGAAAAGGGCCGAGGTTTGTGTTTGGGAGCATATGGCTGGGAATGACCGGCTGGCCCCTGAAAATCCACGATACGCCGGATGGTTCCCAGATCCAAGATGGTACCATTACCAAGTCGGGCTGCTTTGATAGTCCCAAGTGGCTCCTGCAAACTGCCATCCAGAAGCGGGGCAGCTGAGTTTTGTTTGCCAGGGAAATGGGCCGTTGTTTGTGTTTGGGGGCCTGTGGCTGGGAGTGTTCGGCTGGTTCCTGAATATGTACGATACGCAGGATTGTTCCCAGATCCAAGGTGGCAGCAGTGCCATGTTGTGCTGGTGTGATAGTCCCAAGTGGCTCCTGCAATCTGCCATCCAGAAGTGGGGCAGCTGATTTTTGTTTGCCAGAGAAAAGGTCCGTGGTTTGTGTTTGGGGGCATATGGCTGAGAGTGGCCGGCTGGCCCCTGAAAATCCACGATACACAGGATGGTTCCCAGATCCAAGGTGGCACCTGTGCCAAGTCGGGCTGATTTGATAGTACTAAGTAGCTCCTGCAATCTGCCATCCAGAAGCGGGGCAGCTTACTTTTGTTTGCCAGGGAAACGGGCCGAGGTTTCTGTTTGGGGGCCTATGGCTGGGAGTGACCGGCTGGCTCCTGAAAAGCTACAATAGGCAGGATGGTTCCCAGAGCCAAGGTGGCACCAGTGCCAAGTTGGGCTGGTTTGATAGTACCAAGTGGCTCCTGCAATCTGCCATCCAGAAGCAGGGCAGCTGAGTTTTGTTTGCCAGAGAAAAGGGCTTGGTTTGTGTTTGGGGGCATATGGCTGTGTGTGGCCAGCTGGCTCCTTAAAATGCACGATATGCAACATGGCTCCCAGACCCATAGGGGCACCAGTGCCAAGTCGGGCTGGTTTGATAGTACCAAGTGGCTCCTGCAATCTTCCATGATCACGTGGAGAAATACTTTCTGGTTTCAGCCATATGCTCTTTCTTCTCTCCCTCAACTTCTCTATCACCTCTCATCTGGTTCACATGCGCTGTCTTCAAGGTCCACAGGCTACTTTTCACAGAATCTTCTGGCCTGATGAAGTAAGAATGATGAATAGAACAGAGCTGGGATCTATTTTCCAGTTTGGATAAAATGCATTCTGCACACAAATCCAAGGAGAACGTGCTGCCCCAATGCCCAGAAAATCTTTCACTCCTGCTAGTGTTCTACGTCAACCGCAACTTAGTCTGAAAGAAAAGCTTTTTCTCTGAGAGCATCTGAGAGGTTTGCATGAAGCACTGATATCTGACATATGCAATTTTGAATAGGAGAGGAAAAAGAAAATGGCAAGGAGTTTTTAATTTTAGTGGTTTCAATTTTAATTTCCGTGCACTTTTTCAAAACTTGTCAGCTCAAATGCCCATCAACATCTTTTAGTCATCTGTAAGTCAGTATTCATATAAAATGTGCTTCAAATCCAAAGAATTTCAAATTTGCACTCCAAGCTTCTATGCCTAGATTTATGATTTCCTACACATATTAGATGAAAGGAAGGCCTTTTTTACTGTGGGAGTGCTGGAACACTGGAACAGGTTGCCCAGAGAAGTTGTGGGTGTCCCATCCCTGAAAGTATTCAAGGTCACCTTGGACGGGGCTTGGAGCAGCAACAAAGGAGAAGCTTGATGGTAGAGAAACAAAGTTGGACTATAGAAGAAACTCGGATTGAAGTATAGGATCAAGTTTTCTCTCAGCTCTTGGGGTAAATTCAAAGTTGTACAAAATGACATTTATCTGTGCTATTCACTACTGTAACAGAAAGTTTCATGAAAACTGTACAGAAGATAGTAAATTTTAAAAGAGATAAGAATTACAGCATAAAATCCATGGGATAGGTTACAACATGAGACACTCTCTAAGAGAAAATCTCTTTGTTTCAGCACTTCATCGGGGTAAGATTTCATGAAGTGCCAAAGAAGGCGGCAAAATATCATTCGGGACATTATTTACTGGAATTCAGCCTGGCCATTAGTAGGAACTGCCTTTGAACATATCATGTAGATATACCACACACGCTTTCCCTTCACTGAAAAATTACTGTTTACAACAAATAAGCAATTGACGATCAAAATTGATTGAAAGCATCTTAAACATGTCAAGTATTTCATTGTAGATGATCTGTGATCCAAATGCTTCTTCCACCTTCGAGAGGGACAGAAGAATTCTTCCATATCATGATGGTTTAAAATTGTATCAACCAATGTTTTCTGCTGAAAAGATATCATCTATTTTTTTCTATTTTTGGAAGAAAATATTCCTAGACATACAACAGGTGAGAACTAAGTAATTTTAAAGAAACAAATGAAATGAAAATATTCTGTAAATAGAATGAAATGAAAAGCTGTGTTTTAAATAGGAGCTAAATATTAAACAGAATTTTTGTACCAGGCATTTGAATTACTGCACCAGCTCTTTTGCCCATCAAGAGAGGCATTTAGCATTTCAGTCTTTTCCAAGGTGTTCATGATCTGCTATGCTGATCTCTGTGTGTGCCTAGGTGTGTGTGGAGGGGGGGGCATATGAAGGGGAGTGTGTATGTTTGCTTTACAATTGTTGTGGCAGATTCATGCCTCAGCTCCACATTTTGTTTTAAAAAGGTCACACCGAGTGGATATGAAGTTTACTATCAACAAGAGATCGATTCCCAAATCATCCATTTGACTCTCCCTTATAAATCATGTGCTTTGTTGCATATTTTATCAAATATACTTTCAAGCCAGATGGAGGAAGGAGGATGTGGGAATCCCTCCACCATCTTGCAACTTTTATGTAAGTAGGTTTTCAAGAAAATCATCATTTCTCTTTTAAATATGTCTGGAACAGGCATGATGGTAGTGTCAACCTGTTGGAGTTTTTGTTGCTGGAAGAAGTTGTACAAAAGGATTGGTTTTTACATTGACCAGTTACTGAATCAAGCGCAGGAATACATTGGAAATTTAGCTGGGGGTTCCTTTTCCCAGCAGACTACTTCTAGAACGAGCTTGTACACTGAAGCTGACTCTTTTGCTCTCTTTTTGTTTCTTTCCTATTTTCTTGGCTTCTTTGCCACTATCTAGACAATTTTGGAACTTTGTTCCCAACTAAAATGGTTTCAATAGTCTGATTGTGATCATACATTTTTACAAGGAATTTTTAAAATCTTTCCTCGAGTCCAGAAAGTCAAGGACTTAGATCTTTTTCTTCCCTTATCAATATTGCCATGAAATTGATAAATAAAGACCAACTCTTTATTTTTGTTTTTAACCCACGTAGATAATTCCCATCCATTAATCCATTTTGTGGACCAATAGCTGCCATTCTGATGGAAGCTGTCACTTCTTAACAATAGGCATTCTGTGACTATGTTGACTGCACTTTGGGTGAAGATCCTAACTGGTCTTAGATATACATAGGGAGAAATTTGCTCAGCCAGTGTCAGTCTTAAGCATGCGTATCAGAAGATCTTTCTAGAGCTGGGAATTTTCCCATGAAAGGGATTCAGTTAGGGAAGAGACACTTGTGCCAGAGTTTTACATTCTTCTTGAACACTGCTTAAGGAACTTAGATGCCATGTCCATTTGGATCTCTGTCTGCACAGAACTTTGTCATGCCAGCGCTTTGAAATGCATCTTGAAGAGAATTCACTAGCACAGAATGAAAGAGAGTGGAAGGGGTTGGTGGGGCTAACCAGGCCCAACCCCCCTGCCTAAACCAGGATACCTAGAGCCTCTTGCCCAGGATTCTATCTGGGTGTACTTTTAATGTCTTCGAAGATCCAGGCTCCACAATCTTTCTGGGCAGTCTGTGCCGTGGTTCAGTCACCCTGACAGTAAAGAAACATTTACTGATGTTCAAAGGCAATCTCCTGTATTTCAGTGTGTGCCCACTGCCTCTTGTCTTTTCCCTCAGCATCACTGAAAAGACACTGATTCCCTCCCCTTTGCACTATTGCTTCCATATGTATGTGTGATGCCATGTAGAGGTATGTCAAAAACCTCCCTGAAGCCCAGGCAGATAATATTCCCTTCATCTACCAGTCAAGTTGATTCATCAGAGGAGTTTAAAGTGATGTTCAGCATGAAATTCCCCTGAAAAATCATGCTAACTACATTATTTGGTCATCTGTCATGTGCCTGGCAAGGATTTCCAGGAAGAGCTGCTTCATCAACTTCCTGGGGATAAAAAAGAGGCTGGCTGGTTTGTACTATGGCGAGTCCTCTTAATTGCCTTTTTTGAAGATGGGTGTCATTTGCTAACATCCACTCTTTTGCTCCTCTTCTCATCTACACCTCGGCAAAAAGCTTTTCCACTATGTCTGGCTAGGAAAAACTGTGCCAGCACAGAAAACATCTCCCATCGTGTTCTAGAAGTTGCACGGATGTCTGCCAAGTGTTTGGCAGGAAGAAAAGAAAAGTTGTCCAAAACAGCTTCCAATCGAATGTTCCTGTGATTGGAAAAGTCAGGAGAGTGCAAAGGTACTGTTTTCTATCAGTTGGCAAGGTGCGCACACAATCCCAGTGTTGTACAGCTTGCTTCTTCACCTTCCCGAAGCTGCCGCTCTCGCCGGCTCCCGGAACCGAAGAAGCGGCTTCTTCGCGCAAAGACGATTGTGCCGCTCACAGGGCTCTCCTTAGCGCGGCTTCTGCCGAAAGACGCCCGGCAGCGGCTCTTACCTCCGGAGAGCATCCTACCTTCGTCTTTCGCGTCTTTTGTAGCCTACATCTTAGCAAAACGCTTTTCCACTATGTCTGGCTAGGAAAAACTGTGCCAGCCCAGAAAACATCTCCCATCGTGTTCTAGAAGTTGCACGGATGTCTGCCAAGTGTTTGGCAGGAAGAAAAGAAAAGTTGTCCAAAACAGCTTCCAATCGAATGTTCCTGTGATTGGAAAAGTCAGGAGAGTGCAAAGGTACTGTTTTCTATCAGTTGGCAAGGTGCGCACACAATCCCAGTGTTGTACAGCTTGCTTCTTCACCTTCCCGAAGCTGCCGCTCTCGCCGGCTGCCGGAGCCCAAGAAGCGGCTTCTTCGCACAAAGACGATTGTGCCGCTCACAGTGCTCTCCTTAGCGCGGCTTCTGCCGAAAGACGCCCGGCAGCGGCTCTTACCTCCGGAGAGCATCCTACCTTCGTCTTTCGCGTCTTTTGTAGTCTACATCTTAGCAAAACGCTTTTCCACTATGTCTGGCTAGGAAAAACTGTGCCAGCACAGAAAACATCTCCCATCGTGTTCTAGAAGTTGCACGGATGTCTGCCAAGTGTTTGGCAGGAAGAAAAGAAAAGTTGTCCAAAACAGCTTCCAATCGAATGTTCCTGTGATTGGAAAAGTCAGGAGAGTGCAAAGGTACTGTTTTCTATCAGTTGGCAAGGTGCGCACACAATCCCAGTGTTGTACAGCTTGCTTCTTCACCTTCCCGAAGCTGCCGCTCTCGCCGGCTCCCGGAGCCCAAGAAGCGGCTTCTTCGCGCAAAGACGATTGTGCCGCTCACAGGGCTCTCCTTAGCGCGGCTTCTGCCGAAAGACGCCCGGCAGCGGCTCTTACCTCCGGAGAGCATCCTACCTTCGTCTTTCGCGTCTTATGTAGTCTACACCTCGGCAAAAAGCTTTTCCACTATGTCTGGCTAGGAAAAACTGTGCCAGCACAGAAAACATCTCCCATCGTGTTCTAGAAGTTGCACGGATGTCTGCCAAGTGTTTGGCAGGAAGAAAAGAAAAGTTGTCCAAAACAGCTTCCAATCGAATGTTCCTGTGATTGGAAAAGTCAGGAGAGTGCAAAGGTACTGTTTTCTATCAGTTGGCAAGGTGCGCACACAATCCCAGTGTTGTACAGCTTGCTTCTTCACCTTCCCGAAGCTGCCGCTCTCGCCGGCTGCCGGAGCCCAAGAAGCGGCTTCTTCGCGCAAAGACGATTGTGCCGCTCACAGGGCTCTCCTTAGCGCGGCTTCTGCCGAAAGACGCCCGGCAGCGGCTCTTACCTCGGGAGAGCATCCTACCTTCGTCTTCCGCGTCTTTTGTAGTCTACACCTCGGCAAAACGCTTTTCCACTATGTCTGGCTAGGAAAAACTGTGCCAGCACAGAAAACATCTCCCATCGTGTTCTAGAAGTTGCACGGATGTCTGCCAAGTGTTTGGCAGGAAGAAAAGAAAAGTTGTTCAAAACAGCTTCCAATCGAATGTTCATGTGATTGGAAAAGTCAGGAGAGTGCAAAGGTACTGTTTTCTATCAGTTGGCAAGGTGCGCACACAATCCCAGTGTTGTACAGCTTGCTTCTTCACCTTCCCGAAGCTGCCGCTCTCGCCGGCTGCCGGAGCCCAAGAAGCGGCTTCTTCGCGCAAAGACGATTGTGCCGCTCACAGTGCTCTCCTTAGCGCGGCTTCTGCCGAAAGACGCCCGGCAGCGGCTCTTACCTCCGGAGAGCATCCTACCTTCGTCTTTCGCGTCTTTTGTAGTCTACATCTTAGCAAAACGCTTTTCCACTATGTCTGGCTAGGAAAAACTGTGCCAGCACAGAAAACATCTCCCATCGTGTTCTAGAAGTTGCACGGATGTCTGCCAAGTGTTTGGCAGGAAGAAAAGAAAAGTTGTCCAAAACAGCTTCCAATCGAATGTTCCTGTGATTGGAAAAGTCAGGAGAGTGCAAAGGTACTGTTTTCTATCAGTTGGCAAAGTGCGCACACAATCCCAGTGTTGTACAGCTTGCTTCTTCACCTTCCCGAAGCTGCCGCTCTCGCCGGCTGCCGGAACCGAAGAATCGGCTTGTTCGCGCAAAGACGATTGTGCCGCTCACAGGGCTCTCCTTAGCGCGGCTTCTGCCGAAAGACGCCCGGCAGCGGCTCTTACCTCCGGAGAGCATCCTACCTTCGTCTTTCGCGTCTTATGTAGTCTACATCTTAGCAAAACGCTTTTCCACTATGTCTGGCTAGGAAAAACCGTGCCAGCCCAGAAAACATCTCCCATCGTTTTCTAGAAGTTGCACGGATGTCTGCCAAGTGTTTGGCAGGAAGAAAAGAAAAGTTGTCCAAAACAGCTTCCAATCGAATGTTCCTGTGATTGGAAAAGTCAGGAGAGTGCAAAGGTACTGTTTTCTATCAGTTGGCAAGGTGCGCACACAATCCCAGTGTTGTACAGCTTGCTTCTTCACCTTCCCGAAGCTGCCACTCTCAGGAGGTAAGAGCCGCTGCCGGGCGTCTTTCGGCAGAAGCCGCGCTAAGGGGAGCACTGTGAGCGGCACCATCGTCTTTGCGCGAAGAACCCGCTTCTTGGGCTCCGGCAGCCGGCGAGAGCGGCAGCTTCGGGAAGGTGAAGAAGCAAGCTGTACAACACTGGGATTGTGTGCGCACCTTGCCAACTGATAGAAAACAGTACCTTTGCACTCTCCTGACTTTTCCAATCACAGGAACATTCGATTGGAAGCTGTTTTGGACAACTTTTCTTTTCTTCCTGCCAAACACTTGGCAGACATCCGTGCAACTTCTAGAACACGATGGGAGATGTTTTCTGTGCTGGCACAGTTTTTCCTAGCCAGACATAGTGGAAAAGCGTTTTGCTAAGATGTAGACTACAAAAGACGCGAAAGACGAAGGTAGGATGCTCTCCGGAGGTAAGAGCCGCTGCCGGGCGTCTTTCGGCAGAAGCCGCGCTAAGGAGAGCCCTGTGAGCGGCACAATCGTCTTTGCGCGAAGAAGCCGCTTCTTGGGCTCCGGCAGCCGGCGAGAGCGGCAGCTTCGGGAAGGTGAAGAAGCAAGCTGTACAACACTGGGATTGTGTGCGCACCTTGCCAACTGATAGAAAACAGTACCTTTGCACTCTCCTGACTTTTCCAATCACAGGAACATTCGATTGGAAGCTGTTTTGGACAACTTTTCTTTTCTTCCTGCCAAACACTTGGCAGACATCCGTGCAACTTCTAGAACACGATGGGAGATGTTTTCTGTGCTGGCACAGTTTTTCCTAGCCAGACATAGTGGAAAAGCGTTTTGCCGAGGTGTAGACTACATAAGACGCGAAAGACGAAGGTAGGATGCTCTCCGGAGGTAAGAGCCGCTGCCGGGCGTCTTTCGGCAGAAGCCGCGCTAAGGAGAGCCCTGTGAGCGGCACAATCGTCTTTGCGCGAAGAAGCCGCTTCTTCGGTTCCGGGAGCCGGCGAGAGCGGCAGCTTCGGGAAGGTGAAGAAGCAAGCTGTACAACACTGGGATTGTGTGCGCACCTTGCCAACTGATAGAAAACAGTACCTTTGCACTCTCCTGACTTTTCCAATCACAGGAACATTCGATTGGAAGCTGTTTTGGACAACTTTTCTTTTCTTCCTGCCAAACACTTGGCAGACATCCGTGCAACTTCTAGAACACGATGGGAGATGTTTTCTGTGCTGGCACAGTTTTTCCTAGCCAGACATAGTGGAAAAGCTTTTTGCCGAGGTGTAGACTACATAAGACGCGAAAGACGAAGGTAGGATGCTCTCCGGAGGTAAGAGCCGCTGCCGGGCGTCTTTCGGCAGAAGCCGCACTAAGGAGAGCACTGTGAGCGGCACAATCGTCTTTGCGCGAAGAAGCCGCTTCTTGGGCTCCGGCAGCCGGCGAGAGCGGCAGCTTCGGGAAGGTGAAGAAGCAAGCTGTACAACACTGGGATTGTGTGCGCACCTTGCCAACTGATAGAAAACAGTACCTTTGCACTCTCCTGACTTTTCCAATCACAGGAACATTCGATTGGAAGCTGTTTTGGACAACTTTTCTTTTCTTCCTGCCAAACACTTGGCAGACATCCGTGCAACTTCTAGAACACGATGGGAGATGTTTTCTGTGCTGGCACAGTTTTTCCTAGCCAGACATAGTGGAAAAGCGTTTTGCTAAGATGTAGACTACAAAAGACGCGAAAGACGAAGGTAGGATGCTCTCCGGAGGTAAGAGCCGCTGCCGGGCGTCTTTCGGCAGAAGCCGCGCTAAGGAGAGCACTGTGAGCGGCACAATCGTCTTTGTGCGAAGAAGCCGCTTCTTGGGCTCCGGCAGCCGGCGAGAGCGGCAGCTTCGGGAAGGTGAAGAAGCAAGCTGTACAACACTGGGATTGTGTGCGCACCTTGCCAACTGATAGAAAACAGTACCTTTGCACTCTCCTGACTTTTCCAATCACAGGAACATTCGATTGGAAGCTGTTTTGGACAACTTTTCTTTTCTTCCTGCCAAACACTTGGCAGACATCCGTGCAACTTCTAGAACACGATGGGAGATGTTTTCTGGGCTGGCACAGTTTTTCCTAGCCAGACATAGTGGAAAAGCGTTTTGCTAAGATGTAGACTACAAAAGACGCGAAAGACGAAGGTAGGATGCTCTCCGGAGGTAAGAGCCGCTGCCGGGCGTCTTTCGGCAGAAGCCGCGCTAAGGAGAGCCCTGTGAGCGGCACAATCGTCTTTGCGCGAAGAAGCCGCTTCTTCGGTTCCGGGAGCCGGCGAGAGCGGCAGCTTCGGGAAGGTGAAGAAGCAAGCTGTACAACACTGGGATTGTGTGCGCACCTTGCCAACTGATAGAAAACAGTACCTTTGCACTCTCCTGACTTTTCCAATCACAGGAACATTCGATTGGAAGCTGTTTTGGACAACTTTTCTTTTCTTCCTGCCAAACACTTGGCAGACATCCGTGCAACTTCTAGAACACGATGGGAGATGTTTTCTGTGCTGGCACAGTTTTTCCTAGCCAGACATAGTGGAGAAGCGTTTTGCCGAGGTGTAGATGAGAAGAGGAGCTAAAGACGAAGGTAGGATGCTCTCCGGAGGTAAGAGCCGCTGCCGGGCGTCTTTCGGCAGAAGCCGCGCTAAGGAGAGCACTGTGAGCGGCACAATCGTCTTTGCGCGAAGAAGCCGCTTCTTGGGCTCCGGCAGCCGGCGAGAGCGGCAGCTTCGGGAAGGTGAAGAAGCAAGCTGTACAACACTGGGATTGTGTGCGCACCTTGCCAACTGATAGAAAACAGTACCTTTGCACTCTCCTGACTTTTCCAATCACAGGAACATTCGATTGGAAGCTGTTTTGGACAACTTTTCTTTTCTTCCTGCCAAACACTTGGCAGACATCCGTGCAACTTCTAGAACACGATGGGAGATGTTTTCTGTGCTGGCACAGTTTTTCCTAGCCAGACATAGTGGAAAAGCTTTTTGCCGAGGTGTAGATGAGAAGAGGAGCAAAAGAGTGGATGTTAGCAAATGACACCCATCTTCAAAAAAGGCAATTAAGAGGACTCGCCATAGTACAAACCAGCCAGCCTCTTTTTTATCCCCAGGAAGTTGATGAAGCAGCTCTTCCTGGAAATCCTTGCCAGGCACATGACAGATGACCAAATAATGTAGTTAGCATGATTTTTCAGGGGAATTTCATGCTGAACATCACTTTAAACTCCTCTGATGAATCAACTTGACTGGTAGATGAAGGGAATATTATCTGCCTGGGCTTCAGGGAGGTTTTTGACATACCTCTACATGGCATCACACATACATATGGAAGCAATAGTGCAAAGGGGAGGGAATCAGTGTCTTTTCAGTGATGCTGAGGGAAAAGACAAGAGGCAGTGGGCACACACTGAAATACAGGAGATTGCCTTTGAACATCAGTAAATGTTTCTTTACTGTCAGGGTGACTGAACCACGGCACAGACTGCCCAGAAAGATTGTGGAGCCTGGATCTTCGAAGACATTAAAAGTACACCCAGATAGAATCCTGGGCAAGAGGCTCTAGGTATCCTGGTTTAGGCAGGGGGGTTGGGCCTGGTTAGCCCCACCAACCCCTTCCACTCTCTTTCATTCTGTGCTAGTGAATTCTCTTCAAGATGCATTTCAAAGCGCTGGCATGACAAAGTTCTGTGCAGACAGAGATCCAAATGGACATGGCATCTAAGTTCCTTAAGCAGTGTTCAAGAAGAATGTAAAACTCTGGCACAAGTGTCTCTTCCCTAACTGAATCCCTTTCATGGGAAAATTCCCAGCTCTAGAAAGATCTTCTGATACGCATGCTTAAGACTGACACTGGCTGAGCAAATTTCTCCCTATGTATATCTAAGACCAGTTAGGATCTTCACCCAAAGTGCAGTCAACATAGTCACAGAATGCCTATTGTTAAGAAGTGACAGCTTCCATCAGAATGGCAGCTATTGGTCCACAAAATGGATTAATGGATGGGAATTATCTACGTGGGTTAAAAACAAAAATAAAGAGTTGGTCTTTATTTATCAATTTCATGGCAATATTGATAAGGGAAGAAAAAGATCTAAGTCCTTGACTTTCTGGACTCGAGGAAAGATTTTAAAAATTCCTTGTAAAAATGTATGATCACAATCAGACTATTGAAACCATTTTAGTTGGGAACAAAGTTCCAAAATTGTCTAGATAGTGGCAAAGAAGCCAAGAAAATAGGAAAGAAACAAAAAGAGAGCAAAAGAGTCAGCTTCAGTGTACAAGCTCGTTCTAGAAGTAGTCTGCTGGGAAAAGGAACCCCCAGCTAAATTTCCAATGTATTCCTGCGCTTGATTCAGTAACTGGTCAATGTAAAAACCAATCCTTTTGTACAACTTCTTCCAGCAACAAAAACTCCAACAGGTTGACACTACCATCATGCCTGTTCCAGACATATTTAAAAGAGAAATGATGATTTTCTTGAAAACCTACTTACATAAAAGTTGCAAGATGGTGGAGGGATTCCCACATCCTCCTTCCTCCATCTGGCTTGAAAGTATATTTGATAAAATATGCAACAAAGCACATGATTTATAAGGGAGAGTCAAATGGATGATTTGGGAATCGATCTCTTGTTGATAGTAAACTTCATATCCACTCGGTGTGACCTTTTTAAAACAAAATGTGGAGCTGAGGCATGAATCTGCCACAACAATTGTAAAGCAAACATACACACTCCCCTTCATATGCCCCCCCCTCCACACACACCTAGGCACACACAGAGATCAGCATAGCAGATCATGAACACCTTGGAAAAGACTGAAATGCTAAATGCCTCTCTTGATGGGCAAAAGAGCTGGTGCAGTAATTCAAATGCCTGGTACAAAAATTCTGTTTAATATTTAGCTCCTATTTAAAACACAGCTTTTCATTTCATTCTATTTACAGAATATTTTCATTTCATTTGTTTCTTTAAAATTACTTAGTTCTCACCTGTTGTATGTCTAGGAATATTTTCTTCCAAAAATAGAAAAAAATAGATGATATCTTTTCAGCAGAAAACATTGGTTGATACAATTTTAAACCATCATGATATGGAAGAATTCTTCTGTCCCTCTCGAAGGTGGAAGAAGCATTTGGATCACAGATCATCTACAATGAAATACTTGACATGTTTAAGATGCTTTCAATCAATTTTGATCGTCAATTGCTTATTTGTTGTAAACAGTAATTTTTCAGTGAAGGGAAAGTGTGTGTGGTATATCTACATGATATGTTCAAAGGCAGTTCCTACTAATGGCCAGGCTGAATTCCAGTAAATAATGTCCCGAATGATATTTTGCCGCCTTCTTTGGCACTTCATGAAATCTTACCCCGATGAAGTGCTGAAACAAAGAGATTTTCTCTTAGAGAGTGTCTCATGTTGTAACCTATCCCATGGATTTTATGCTGTAATTCTTATCTCTTTTAAAATTTACTATCTTCTGTACAGTTTTCATGAAACTTTCTGTTACAGTAGTGAATAGCACAGATAAATGTCATTTTGTACAACTTTGAATTTACCCCAAGAGCTGAGAGAAAACTTGATCCTATACTTCAATCCGAGTTTCTTCTATAGTCCAACTTTGTTTCTCTACCATCAAGCTTCTCCTTTGTTGCTGCTCCAAGCCCCGTCCAAGGTGACCTTGAATACTTTCAGGGATGGGACACCCACAACTTCTCTGGGCAACCTGTTCCAGTGTTCCAGCACTCCCACAGTAAAAAAGGCCTTCCTTTCATCTAATATGTGTAGGAAATCATAAATCTAGGCATAGAAGCTTGGAGTGCAAATTTGAAATTCTTTGGATTTGAAGCACATTTTATATGAATACTGACTTACAGATGACTAAAAGATGTTGATGGGCATTTGAGCTGACAAGTTTTGAAAAAGTGCACGGAAATTAAAATTGAAACCACTAAAATTAAAAACTCCTTGCCATTTTCTTTTTCCTCTCCTATTCAAAATTGCATATGTCAGATATCAGTGCTTCATGCAAACCTCTCAGATGCTCTCAGAGAAAAAGCTTTTCTTTCAGACTAAGTTGCGGTTGACGTAGAACACTAGCAGGAGTGAAAGATTTTCTGGGCATCGGGGCAGCACGTTCTCCTTGGATTTGTGTGCAGAATGCATTTTATCCAAACTGGAAAATAGATCCCAGCTCTGTTCTATTCATCATTCTTACTTCATCAGGCCAGAAGATTCTGTGAAAAGTAGCCTGTGGACCTTGAAGACAGCGCATGTGAACCAGATGAGAGGTGATAGAGAAGTTGAGGGAGAGAAGAAAGAGCATGAGGCTGAAACCAGAAAGTATTTCTCCACGTGATCATGGAAGATTGCAGGAGCCACTTGGTACTATCAAACCAGCCCAACTTGGCACTGGTGCCACCTTGGGTCTGGGAGCCATGTTGCATATCGTGCATTTTAAGGAGCCAGCTGGCCACACCCAGCCATATGCCCCCAAACACAAACCAAGGCCCTTTTCTCTGGCAAACAAAACTCAGCTGCCCTGCTTCTGGATGGCAGATTGCAGGAACCACTTGGTACTATCAAACCAGCCCAACTTGGCACTGGTGCCACCATGGGTCTGGTCACCATCCTGCCTATTGTAGCTTTTCAGGAGCCAGCCGGTCACTCTCAGCCATAGGCCCCCAAACACAAACCTCGGCCCGTTTCCCTGGCAAACAAAAGTAAGCTGCCCCGCTTCTGGATGGCAGATTGCAGGAGCTACTTAGTACTATCAAATCAGCCCGACTTGGCACAGGTGCCACCTTGGATCTGGGAACCATCCTGTGTATCGTGGATTTTCAGGGGCCAGCCAGCCACTCTCAGCCATATGCCCCCAAAAACAAACCACGGCCCTTTTCTCTGGCAAACAAAACTCAACTGCCCCTCTTCTGGATGGCAAATTTTAGGACGCACTTTGTACTACGAAAACCGCCCGACGTGGCACTGGTGCCACCTTGTGTCAGGGAACCATCCTGCATATCGAGCTTTTTAAGGAGCCAGCCGGCCACGCCCAGCCATATACCCCCAAAAACAAACCACGGACCATTTCTCATGGAAAAAAAAATCCGCTGCCCCGCGTCTGGATGGCAGATTGCAGGAGCCACTTTGCACCATCAAACCAGCCCGACTTGGCACTGGTGCCACCTTGGGTCTGGGAACAATCCTGCGTATCGTACATATTCAGGAACCAGCCGAACACTCCCAGCCACAGGCCCCCAAACACAAACAACGGCCCATTTCCCTGGCAAACAAAACTCAGCTGCCCCGCTTCTGGATGGCAGATTGCAGGAGCCACTGGGTACTATGAAACTAGCCCGACTTGGCACTGGTGCCACCTTGGGTCTGGGAACCATGCTGCGTATCATGGATTTTCAGGAGCCAGCCGTCCACTGCCAGCCACAGGCCCCGAAAAACAAACAACAGCCTTTTTCTCTGGCAAACAAAATTCAGCTGCCCCGCTTCTGGATGGCAGATTGCAGGAACCACTTGGTACTAACAAACCAGCCCGACTTGGCACTGGTGCCACCTTGGGTCTGGGAACCATCCTGCGTATCGTGGATTCTAAGGAGCCAGCTGGCCACTCCCAGCCACAGGCCCCAAAATACACACAACGGCGCTTTTCCCTGGAAAACAAAACTCGCCTGCCAACTTTTTGATGGCAGATTGCAGGAGCCACTTGGTACTATCAAACCAGCCCAACTTAGCACGGTGCCACCATGGGTCTGGTCACCATCCTGCCTATCGTAGCTTTTCAGGAGCCAGCCGGTCACTCCCAGCCATAGGCCCCCAGAAAAAAACCTCGGTCCGTTTACCTGGAAAACAAAAGTAAGCTGCCCCGCTTCTGGATGGCAGATTGCAGGAGCCACTTGGTGCTATCAAACCAGCCCGACTTGGCACTGGTGCCACCTTGGGTCTGGGAACCATCCTGCGTATCCTGTGTTCTAAGGAGCCAGCCGGCCACTCCCAGCCACAGTCCCCCAAACAAAACAACGGCGCTTTTCCCTGGAAAACAAAACTGACCTGCCAACTTTTTGATGGCAGATTGCAGGTGCCATTTAGTACTATCAAACCAGCCCGACTTGGCACTGGTGCCACCTTGGGTCTGGGAACCATCCTGCCTATCGTGGATTTTCAGGGGCCAGACGGCCACTATCCGCCATATGCCCCCAAAAACAAACCACGGGCTTTTCTCTGGTAAACAAAACTCAACTGCCCCTCTTCTGGATGGCAAATTTTAGGACGCACTTTGTACTACGAAAACCGCCCGACTTGGCACTGGTGCCACCTTGGGTCAGGGAACCATCCTGCCTATCGTAGCTTTTCAGGAGCCAGCCGGTCACTCCCAGCCATAGGTCCCCAGACAAATACCTCGGCCCGTTTCCCTGGCAAACAAAAGTAAGCTGCCCCGCTTCTGGATGGCAGATTGCAGGAGCCACTTGGTACTATCAAACCAGCCCAACTTGACACTGGTGCCACCTTGGCTCTGGGAACCATGCTGCGTAACCCGGATTCTAAGACGACAGGCAGCCACTGCCAGCCACAGGCCTCCAAACAAAATCAACGGCGCTTTTCCCTGGAAAACAAAACTCGCCTGACAACTTTTAGATGGCAGATTGCAGGAGCCAGTTGGTACCATCAAACCAGCCCAACTTGGCACTGGTGCCACCTTGGGTCTGGGAACCATCCTGCCTATTGTTGCTTTTCAGGAGCCAGCCGGTCACTTCTAGCCCTAGGCCCCCAGTCATAAACCTCGGCCCGTTTCCCTGGCACACAAATGTAAGCTACCCCGCTTCAGGATGGCAGATTGCAGGAGCCACTTTTCACCATCAAACCAGCCCGACGTGGCACTGGTGCCACCTTGGGTCTGGGAACCATCCTGCGTATCGTGTGTTCTAAGGAGCCAGCCGGCCACTCCCACCCACAGTCCCCCAAACACAAACAACGGCGCTTTTCCCTGGAAAACAAAACTGGCCTGCCAACTTTTTGATGGCAGATTGCAGGAGCCACTTGGTACTATCAAACCAGCCCAACTTGGCACTGGTGCCACCATGGGTCTGGTAACCATCCTGCCTATCGTAGCTTTTCAGGAGCCAGCCGGTCACTCCCAGCCATAGGCCCCCAGACACAAACCTCGGCCCGTTTCCCTGGCAAACAAAAGTAAGCTGCCCCGCTTCTGCATGGCAGATTGCAGGTGCTATTTAGTACTATCAAACCAGCCCGACTTGGCACTGGTGCCACCTCTGGTCTGGGAACCATCCTGCCTATCGTGGATTTTCAGGGGCCAGACGGCCACTATCAGCCATATGCCTCCAAAAACAAACCACGGCCCTTTTCTCTGGTAAACAAAACTCAACTGCCCCTCTTCTGGATGGCAAATTTTAGGACGCACTTTGTACTACGAATACCGCCCGACTTGGCACTGGTGCCACCTTGGGTCAGGGAACCATCCTGCCTATCGTAGCTTTTTAAGGAGCCAGCAGGCCACGCCCAGCCATATAGCCCCAAAAACAAACCACGGACCATTTCTCTTGGAAACAAAAATCCGCTGCCCCGCGTCAGGATGGCAGATTGCAGGAGCCACTTTGCACCATCAAACCACCCCGACTTGGCACTGGTGCCATCTTGGATCTGGGAACCATCCTGCCTATCGTAGCTTTTCAGGAGCCAGCCGGTTACTCCCAACCATAGGCCCCCAGACAGAAAGCTCTGCCCGTTTCCCTGGCAATCAAAAGTAAGCTGCCCCGCTTCTGGATGGCAGATTGCAGGAGCCACTTGGTACTATCAAACCAGCCCAACTTGGCACTGGTGCCACCATGGGTCTGGTCACCATCCTGCCTATCGTAGCTTTTCAGGAGCCAGGCGGTCACTCCCAGCCATAGGCCCCCAGACAAATACCTCGGCCCGTTTCCCTGGCAAACAAAAGTAAGCTGCCCCGCTTCTGGATGGCAGATTGCAGGAGCCACATGGTACTATCAAACCAGGCCAACATGGCACTGGTGCCACCTTGGCTCTGGGAACCATCCTGCCTATCGTGGATTTTCAGGCGCCAGCCGGCCACTCTCAGCCATATGCCCCAAAACACAAACCACGGCCCTTTTCTCTGGTAAACAAAACTCAACTGCCCCTCTTCTGGATGGCAAATTGCAGGACGCACTTGGTACTACGAAAACAGCCCGACTTGGCAGTGATGCCACCTTGGGTCACGGAACCATCCTGCGTATCGATGTTTTTAAGGAGTCAGCCGGCAACGTCCAGCCATATACCCCCAAAAAAAACCCAGGGAACTTTTCTCCAGCAAGCAAAAATCCGCTGCCCCGCGTCTGGATGGCAGATTGCAGGAGCTATTTAGTATTATCAAACCAGCCCGACTTGGCACTGGTGCCACCATGGGTCTGGTCACCATCCTGCCTATCGTAGCTTTTCAGGAGCCAGCCGGTCACTCTCAGCCATAGGCCCCAAACACAAACCACGGCCCCTTTCTCTGGAAAACAAAACTCAACTGCCCCTCTTCTGGATGGCAGATTGCAGGAGCCACTGGGTACTATGAAACCAGCCCTACTTGGCACTGGTGCCACCTTGGGTCTGGGAACCATGCTGCGTATCATGGATTTTCAGGAGCCAGCCGTCCACTGCCAGCCACAGGCCCCGAAACACAAACAACGGCCTTTTTCTCTGGCAAACAAAATTCAGCTGCCCCGCTTCTGGATGGCAGATTGCAGGAACCACTTGGTACTAACAAACCAGCCCGACTTGGCACTGGTGCCACCTTGGGTCTGGGAACCATCCTGCGTATCGTGGATTCTAAGGAGCCAGCTGGCCACTCCCAGCCACAGGCCCCAAAACACACACAACGGCGCTTTTCCCTGGAAAACAAAACTCGCCTGACAACTTTTTGATGGCAGATTGCAGGAGCCACTTGGTACTATCAAACCAGCCCAACTTGGCACTGGTGCCACCATGGGTCTGGTCACCATCCTGCCTATCGTAGCTTTTCAGGAGCCAGCCGGTCACTCCCAGCCATAGGCCCCCAGACACAAACCTCGGCCTGTTTCCCTGGCACACAAAAGTAAGCTACCGCACTTCTGGATGGCAGATTGCAGGAGCCACTTTGCACCATCAAACCAGCCCAACTTGGCACTGGTGCCACCTTGGCTCTGGGAACCATGCTGCGTAACCCGGATTCTAAGACGACAGGCAGCCACTGCCAGCCACAGGCCTCCAAACAAAATCAACGGCGCTTTTCCCTGGAAAACAAAACTCGCCTGACAACTTTTAGATGGCAGATTGCAGGAGCCAGTTGGTACCATCAAACCAGCCCAACTTGGCACTGGTGCCACCTTGGGTCTGGGAACCATCCTGCCTATTGTTGCTTTTCAGGAGCCAGCCGGTCACTCCTAGCCCTAGGCCCCCAGTCATAAACCTCGGCCCGTTTCCCTGGCACACAAAAGTAAGCTACCCCGCTTCATGATGGCAGATTGCAGGAGCCACTTTTCACCATCAAACCAGCCCGACGTGGCACTGGTGCCACCTTGGGTCTGGGACCATCCTGCGTATCGTGTGTTCTAAGGAGCCAGCCGGCCACTCCCACCAACAGTCCCCCAAACACAAACAACGGCGCTTTTCCCTGGAAAACAAAACTCGCCTGACAACTTTTTGATGGCAGATTGCAGGAGCCACTTGGTACTATCAAACCAGCCCAACTTGGCACTGGTGCCACCATGGGTCTGGTAACCATCCTGCCTATCGTAGCTTTTCAGGAGCCAGGCGGTCACTCCCAGCCATAGGCCCCCAGACACAAACCTCGGCCCGTTTCCCTGGCAAACAAAAGTAAGCTGCCCCGCTTCTGCATGGCAGATTGCAGGTGCTATTTAGTACTATCAAACCAGCCCGACTTGGCACTGGTGCCACCTCTGGTCTGGGAACCATCCTGCCTATCGTGGATTTTCAGGCGCCAGACGGCCACTATCAGCCATATGCCCCCAAAAACAAACCACGGCCCTTTTCTCTGTTAAACAAAACTCAACTGCCCCTCTTCTGGGTGGCAAATTTTAGGACGCACTTTGTACTACGAAAACCACCCGACTTGGCACTGGTGCCACCTTGGGTCAGGGAACCATCCTGCCTATCGTAGCTTTTTAAGGAGCCAGCAGGCCACGCCCAGCCATATAGCCCCAAAAACAAACCACGGACCATTTCTCTTGGAAACAAAAATCCGCTGCCCCGCGTCAGGATGGCAGATTGCAGGAGACACGTTGCACCATCAAACCACCCCGACTTGGCACTGGTGCCATCTTGGATCTGGGAACCATCCTGCCTATCGTAGCTTTTCAGGAGCCAGCCGGTTACTCCCAACCATAGGCCCCCAGACAGAAAGCTCTGCCCGTTTCCCTGGCAAACAAAAGTAAGCTACCCCGCTTCTGGATGGCAGATTGCAGGAGCCACTTGGTACTATCAAACCAGCCCAACTTGACACTGGTGCCACTTTGGGTCTGGGAACCATGCTGCGTAACGTAGATTCTAAGGCGCCAGGCGGCCACTCCCAGCCACAGGCCCCCAAATACAAACAACGGCGCTTTTCCCTGGAAAACAAAACTCGCCTGCCACCTTTTTGATGGCAGATTGCAGGAGCCACTTGGTACTATCAAATCATCCCAACTTGGCACTGGTGCCACTATGGGTCTGGGAACCATCCTGCCAATTATACCATTTCAGGAGCCAGCCGGTCACTCCCAGCCATAGGCCCCCATCACAAACCTCGGACCGTTTCCCTGGCAAACAAAATTAAGCTGCCCCGATTCTGGATGGCAGATTGCAGGAGCCACTTGGTAGTGTCAAACCAGCCCAACTTGGCACTGGTGCCACCATGGGTCTGGGAACCATCCTGCGTATCGTGGATTCTAAGCAGCCACCCGGCCACTCCGTGCCACAGGCGCCCAAACACAAACAACGGCGTTTTCCCTGGAAAACAAAACTCGCCTGCCAGCATTTTGATGGCAGATTGCAGGAGCCACTTGGTACTATCAAACCAGCCCAACTTGGCACTGGTGCCACCATGGGTCTGGTCACCATCCTGCCTATCGTAGCTTTTCAGGAGCCAGCCGGTCACTCCCAGCCATAAACCCCCAGACACAAACCTCGGCCCGTTTCCCTGGAAAACAAAAGTAAGCACCCCCGATTCTGGATGGCAGATTGCAGGAGCCACTTGGTAGTATCAAATTAGCCCAACTTGGCACTGGTGCCATCATGGGTCTGGTAAACATCCTGCCTATCTTAGCTTTTCAGGAGCCGGCCGGTCACTCCCTGCCATAGGCCCCCAGAGAAATACCTCGGCCCGTTCCCCTGGCAAACAAAAGTAAGCTGCCCCTCTTCTGGATGGCAGATTGCAGGAACCACTTGCTACTATCAAACCAGCCCAACTTGGCACTGGTGCCACCTTGGCTCTGGGAACCATGCTGCGTAACGTAGATTCTAAGAGGACAGGCGGACACTCCCAGCCACAGGCCTCTAAACAAAAACAACGGCGCGTTACCCTGGAAAACAAAACTCGCCTGCCAACTTTTTGATGGCAGATTGCAGGAGCCACTTGGTACTATCAAACCAGCCCAACTTGGCACTGGTGCCACCATGGGTCTGGTCACCATCCTGCCTATCGTAGCTTTTCAGGAGCCAGCCGGTCACTCCCAGCCATAGGCCCCCAGACAAATACCTCGGCCCGTTTCCCTGGCAAACAAAAGTAAGCTGCCCCGCTTCTGGATGGCAGATTGCAGGAGCCACATGGTACTATCAAACCAGGCCAACATGGCACTGGTGCCACCTTGGCTCTGGGAACCATCCTGCCTATCGTGGATTTTCAGGCGCCAGCCGGCCACTCTCAGCCATATGCCCCAAAACACAAACCACGGCCCTTTTCTCTGGTAAACAAAACTCAACTGCCCCTCTTCTGGATGGCAAATTGCAGGAGCCACTTTGTACTACGAAAACAGCCCGACTTGGCAGTGATGCCACCTTGGGTCAGGGAACCATCCTGCGTATCGATGTTTTTAAGGAGTCAGCCGGCAACGTCCAGCCATATACCCCCAAAAAAAACCCACGGAACTTTTCTCCAGCAAGCAAAAATCCGCTGCCCCGCGTCTGGATGGCAGATTGCAGGAGCTATTTAGTATTATCAAACCAGCCCGACTTGGCACTGGTGCCACCATCGGTCTGGTCACCATCCTGCCTATCGTAGCTTTTCAGGAGCCAGCCGGTCACTCTCAGCCATAGGCCCCAAACACAAACCACGGCCCTTTTCTCTGGAAAACAAAATTCAACTGCCCCTCTTCTGGATGGCAGATTGCAGGAGCCACTGGGTACTATGAAACCAGCCCGACTTGGCACTGGTGCCACCTTGGGTCTGGGAACCATGCTGCGTATCATGGATTTTCAGGAGCCAGCCGTCCACTGCCAGCCACAGGCCCCGAAACACAAACAACAGCCTTTTTCTCTGGCAAACAAAATTCAGCTGCCCCGCTTCTGGATGGCAGATTGCAGGAACCACTTGGTACTAACAAACCAGCCCGACTTGGCACTGGTGCCACCTTGGGTCTGGGAACCATCCTGCGTATCGTGGATTCTAAGGAGCCAGCTGGCCACTCCCAGGCACAGGCCCCAAAACACACACAACGGCGCTTTTCCCTGGAAAACAAAACTCGCCTGCCAACTTTTTGATGGCAGATTGCAGGAGCCACTTGGTACTATCAAACCAGCCCAACTTGGCACTGGTGCCACCATGGGTCTGGTCACCATCCTGCCTATCGTAGCTTTTCAGGAGCCAGCCGGTCACTCCCAGCCATAGGCCCCCAGACACAAAGCTCGGCCCGTTTCCCTGGCAAACAAAAGTAAGCTGCCCCGCTTCTGGATGGCAGATTGCAGGATCCACTTGTTATTATCAAACCAGCCCGACTTGGTACTGGTGCCACCTCTGGTCTGGGAACCATCCTGGGTATCGTGGATCCTAAGGAGCCAGCCGGCCACTCCCAGCCACAGGCCCCCAAACAAAAACAACGGCGATTTTCCCTGGAAAACAAAACTCGCCTGACAACTTTTTGATGGCAGATTGCAGGAACCACTTGGTACTATCAAACCAGCCCAACTTGGCACTGGTGCCACCTTGGGTCTGGGAACCATGCTGCGTATTGTGGATTCTAAGGAGCCAGCCGGCCACTCCAGCCACAGGCCCGCAGACACAAACAACGGCGCTTTTCCCTGGAAAACAAAACTCGCCTGCCAACATTTTGATGGCAGATTGCAGGAGCCACTTGGTACTATGAAATCAGCCGAACATGGCACTGGTGCCACCATGGGTCTGGTCACCATCCTGCCTATCGTAGCTTTTCAGGGGCCAGCCGGTCACTCCCAGCCATAGGCCCCCAGACACAAAGCTCGGCCCGTTTCCCTGGCAAACAAAAGTAAGCTACCCCGCTTCTGGATGGTAGATTGCAGGAACCATTTGCTACAATCAAACCAGCCCAACTTGGCACTGGTGCCACCTCAGGTCTGGGAACCATCCTGCGTATTTTGGATTCTAAGGAGCCAGCCGGCCACTCCCAGCCACAGGCCCCCAAACACAAACAACGGCGCTTTTCCCTGGAAAACAAAACTCGCCTGCCAACTTTTTGATGGCAGATTGCAGGAGCCACTTGGTACTATCAAACCAGCCCAACTTGGCACTGGTGCCACCATGGGTCTGGTCACCATCCTGCCTATCGTAGTTTTTCAGGAGCCAGCCGGTCACTCCCTGCCATAGGCCCCCAGACAAAACCTCGGCCCGTTTCCCTGGCAAACAAAAGTAAGCTGCCCCGCTTCTGGATGGCAGATTGCAGGACGCACTTGGTAGTATCAAACCAGCCCAACTTGGCACTGGTGCCACCTCAGGTCTGGGAACCATGCTGCGTATCGTGGATTCTAATTAGCCATCCGGCCACTCCCAGCCACAGGCCCCCAAACAAAAACAACGGCGCTTTTCCCTGGATAACAAACTCGCCTGCCAACTTTTTGATGGCAGATTGCAGGAGCCACTTGGTACTATCAAACCAGCCCAACTTGGCACTGGTGCCACCATGGGTCTGGTCACCATCCTGCCTATCGTAGCTTTTCAGGAGACAGCCGGTCACTCCCAGCCATAGGCCCCCAGACAAAAACCTCGGCCCTTTTCCCTGGCAAACAAAAGTAAGTTAACCCGCTTCTGGATGGCAGATTGCAGGAGCCACTTTTCACCATCAAACTAGCCCGACTTGGCACTGGTGTCACCTCTGGTCTGGGAACCATCCTGCCTGTCGTGGATTCTAATTAGCCAGCCGGCCACTCCCAGCCACAGGCCCCCAAACACAAACAACGGCGCTTTTCCCTGGGAAACAAAACTCGCCTGCCAAGTTTTTGATGGCAGATTGCAGGAGCCACTTGGTACTATCAAACCAGCCCAACTTGGCACTGGTGCCACCATGGGTCTGGTCACCATCCTGCCTATCGTAGCCTTTCAGGAGCCAGCCGGTCACTCCCAGCCATAGGCCCCCAGACAAAAACCTCGGCCATTTTCCCTGGCAAACAAAAGTAAGCTGCCCCGCTTCTGGATGGCAGATTGCAGGAACCACTTGGTACTATCAAACCAGCCCAACTTGGGACTGGTGCCATCTTGGGTCTGGGAACCATCCTGCGTATCGTGGATTCTAAGGAGCCAGCCGGCCACTCCCAGCCACAGGCCCCCAAACACAAACAACGACGCTTTTCCCTGGAAAACAAAACTCGCCTGCCAACTTTTTGATGGCAGATTGCAGGAACCACTTGGTACTATCAAACCAGCCCAACTTGGCACTGGTGCCACCTTGGGTCTGGGAACCATGCTGCGTATCGTGGATTCTAAGGAGCCAGCCGGTCACTCCAGCCACAGGCCCGCAGACACAAACAACGGCGCTTTTCCCTGGAAAACAAAACTCGCCTGCCGACTTTTTGATGGCAGATTGCAGGAGCCACTTGGTACTATGAAATCAGCCGAACATGGCACTGGTGCCACCATGGGTCTGGTCACCATCCTGCCTATCGTAGCTTTTCAGGAGCCAGCCGGTCACTCCCAGCCATAGGCCCCCAAACACAAACAACGGCCCGTTTCCCTGGCAAACAAAAGTAAGCTGCCCCGCTTCTGGATGGCAGATTGCAGGACGCACTTGGTACTATAAAACCAGCCCGACTTGGCACTGGTGCCACCTCAGGTCTGGGAACCATCCTGCGTATCGTGGATTCTAAGGAGCCAGCCGGCCACTCCCAGCCACAGGCCCCCAAACACAAACAACGGCGCTTTTCCCTGGAAAACAAAACTCGCCTGCCGACATTTTGATGGCAGATTGCAGGAGCCACTTGGTACTATCAAACCAGCCCAACTTGGCACTGGTGCCACCTTGGGTCTGGTCACCATCCTGCCTATCGTAGCTTTTCAGGAGCCAGCCGGTCACTCCCAGCCATAGGCCCCGAGACACAAAGCTCGGACCGTTTCCCTGGCAAACAAAAGTAAGCTGCCCCGCTTCTGGATGGCAGATTGCAGGAGCCACTTTGCACCATCATACTAGCCCGACTTGGCACTGGTGCCACCTTGGGTCTGGGAACCATCCTGCGTATCGTGGATTCTAAGCAGCCAGCCGGCCACTCCCAGCCACAGGCCCCCAAACACAAACAACGGCGTTTTCCCTGGAAAATAAAAACTCGCCTGCCAAATTTTGACGGCAGATTGCAGGAGCCACTTGGTACTATCAAATCAGCCCAACTTGGGACTGGTGCCACCATGGGTCTGGTCACCATCCTGCCTATCATAGCTTTTCAGGAGCCAGCCGGTCACTCCCAGCCATAGGCCCCCAGACAAAAACCTCGGCCCGTTTCCCTGGCAAACAAAAGTAAGCTGCCCTGCTTCTGGATGGCAGATTGCAGGAACCACTTGGTACTATCAAACCAGCAAAACTTGGCACTGGTGCCACCATGGGTCTGGATACCATGCTGCGTATCGTGGATTCTAAGGAGCCAGCCGGCCACTCCCAGCCACAGGCCCCCAAACACAAACAACGGCGCTTTTCCCTGGGAAACAAAACTCTCCTGCCAACTTTTTGATGGCAGATTGCAGGAGCCACTTGGTTTTATCAAATCAGCCCAACTTGGCACTGGTGCCACCATAGGTCTGGTCACCATCCTGCCTATCTTATCTTTTCAGGAGCCAGCCGGTCACTCCCCGCCATAGGCCCCCAGACAAAAAGCTCGGCCCGTTTCCCTGGCAAACAAAAGTAAGCTACCCCGCTTCTGGATGGCAGATTGCAGGAGCCACTTTGCACCATCAAACTAGCCCGTCTTGGCACTGGTGCCACCTCTGGTCTGGGAACCATCCTGCGTATCGTGGATTCTAATTAGCCAGCCGGCCACTCCCTACCACAGGCCCCCAAACACAAACAACGGCGCTTTTCCCTGGAAAACAAAACTCGCCTACCAACTATTTGATGGCAGATTACAGGAGCCACTTGGTACTATCAAACCAGCCCAACTTGGCACTGGTGCCACCATGGGTCTGGTCACCATCCTGCCTATCGTAGCCTTTCAGGAGCCAGCCGGTCACTCCCAGCCATAGGCCCCCAGACAAAAACCTCGGCCATTTTCCCTGGCAAACAAAAGTAAGCTGCCCCGCTTCTGGATGGCAGATTGCAGGAACCACTTGGTACTATCAAACCAGCCCAACTTGGGACTGGTGCCATCTTGGGTCTGGGAACCATCCTGCGTATCGTGGATTCTAAGGAGCCAGCCGGCCACTCCCAGCCACAGGCCCCCAAACACAAACAACGACGCTTTTCCCTGGAAAACAAAACTCGCCTGCCAACTTTTTGATGGCAGATTGCAGGAACCACTTGGTACTATCAAACCAGCCCGACTTGGCACTGGTGCCACCTTGGGTCTGGGAACCATGCTGCGTATCGTGGATTCTAAGGAGCCAGCCGGTCACTCCAGCCACAGGCCCGCAGACACAAACAACGGCGCTTTTCCCTGGAAAACAAAACTCGCCTGCCGACTTTTTGATGGCAGATTGCAGGAGCCACTTGGTACTATGAAATCAGCCGAACATGGCACTGGTGCCACCATGGGTCTGGTCACCATCCTGCCTATCGTAGCTTTTCAGGAGCCAGCCGGTCACTCCCAGCCATAGGCCCCCAAACACAAACAACGGCCCGTTTCCCTGGCAAACAAAAGTAAGCTGCCCCGCTTCTGGATGGCAGATTGCAGGACGCACTTGGTACTATAAAACCAGCCCGACTTGGCACTGGTGCCACCTCAGGTCTGGGAACCATCCTGCGTATCGTGGATTCTAAGGAGCCAGCCGGCCACTCCCAGCCACAGGCCCCCAAACACAAACAACGGCGCTTTTCCCTGGAAAACAAAACTCGCCTGCCGACATTTTGATGGCAGATTGCAGGAGCCACTTGGTACTATCAAACCAGCCCAACTTGGCACTGGTGCCACCTTGGGTCTGGTCACCATCCTGCCTATCGTAGCTTTTCAGGGGCCAGCCGGTCACTCCCAGCCATAGGCCCCGAGACACAAAGCTCGGACCGTTTCCCTGGCAAACAAAAGTAAGCTTCCCCGCTTCTGGATGGCAGATTGCAGGAGCCACTTTGCACCATCATACTAGCCCGACTTGGCACTGGTGCCACCTTGGGTCTGGGAACCATCCTGCGTATCGTGGATTCTAAGCAGCCAGCCGGCCACTACCAGCCACAGGCCCCCAAACACAAACAACGGCGTTTTCCCTGGAAAATAAAAACTCGCCTGCCAAATTTTGACGGCAGATTGCAGGAGCCACTTGGTACTATCAAATCAGCCCAACTTGGGACTGGTGCCACCATGGGTCTGGTCACCATCCTGCCTATCATAGCTTTTCAGGAGCCAGCCGGTCACTCCCAGCCATAGGCCCCCAGACAAAAACCTCGGCCCGTTTCCCTGGCAAACAAAAGTAAGCTGCCCTGCTTCTGGATGGCAGATTGCAGGAACCACTTGGTACTATCAAACCAGCAAAACTTGGCACTGGTGCCACCATGGGTCTGGATACCATGCTGCGTATCGTGGATTCTAAGGAGCCAGCCGGCCACTCCCAGCCACAGGCCCCCAAACACAAACAACGGCGCTTTTCCCTGGGAAACAAAACTCTCCTGCCAACTTTTTGATGGCAGATTGCAGGAGCCACTTGGTTTTATCAAATCAGCCCAACTTGGCACTGGTGCCACCATAGGTCTGGTCACCATCCTGCCTATCTTATCTTTTCAGGAGCCAGCCGGTCACTCCCCGCCATAGGCCCCCAGACAAAAAGCTCGGCCCGTTTCCCTGGCAAACAAAAGTAAGCTACCCCGCTTCTGGATGGCAGATTGCAGGAGCCACTTTGCACCATTAAACTAGCCCGTCTTGGCACTGGTGCCACCTCTGGTCTGGGAACCATCCTGCGTATCGTGGATTCTAATTAGCCAGCCGGCCACTCCCTACCACAGGCCCCCAAACACAAACAACGGCGCTTTTCCCTGGAAAACAAAACTCGCCTACCAACTATTTGATGGTGATTACAGGAGCCACTTGGTACTATCAAACCAGCCCAACTTGGCACTGGTGCCACCATGGGTCTGGTCACCATCCTGCCTATCGTAACTTTTCAGGAGCCAGCCGGTCACTCCCAGCCATAGGTCCCCAGTCACAAACCTCGGCCCGTTTCCCTGGCAAACAAAAGTAAGCTGCCCCGCTTCTGGATGGCAGATTGCAGGAGCCACTTGGTACTATCAAACCAGCCCGACTTTGCACTGGTGCCACCTCTGGTCTGGGACCCATCCTGCGTATCATGGATTCTAAGGAGCCAGACGGCCACTCCCAGCCACAGGCCCCCAAACACAAACAACGGCCCGTTTCCGTGGCAAACAAAAGTAAGCTGCCCCGCTTCTGGATGGCAGATTGCAGGAACCACTTGGTAGTATCAAACCAGCACAACTTGGCACTGGTGGCACCTCTTGTCTGGTAACCATGCTGCGTATCGTGGTTTCTAAGGAGCCAGCCGGGCACTCCCAACCACAGGTCCCCAAACACAAACAACGGCGCTTTTCCCTGGAAAACAAAACTCGCCTGCCAACATTTTGATGGCAGATTGCAGGAGCCACTTGGTACTATCAAACCAGCCCAACTTGGCACTGGTGCCACCATGGGTCTGGTCACCATCCTGCCTATCGTAGCTTTTCAGGAGCCAGCCGGTCACTCCCAGCCATAGGCCCCCAGACACAAACCTCGGCCCGTTTCCCTGGCAAACAAAAGTAAGCTGCCCCGCTTCTGGATGGCAGATTGCAGGAGCCACTTTGTACTATCAAACCAGCCCGACTTGGCACTGGTGCCACCTCTGGTCTGGGAACCATGCTGCGTATCGTGGATTTTAAGGAGCCAGTCGGCCACTCCCAGCCATACGCCTCCAAACACAAACAACGGTCCATTTCCCTGGCAAACAAAAGTAAGCTACCCCGCTTCTGGATGTCAGATTGCAGGAACCACTTGTTGCCAAGTTGGGGTGGTTTGATAGTACCAAGTGGCTCCTGCAATCTGCCATCAAAAAGTTGGCAAGCGAGTTTTGTTTTCCAGGGAAAAGCGCCGTTGTTTGTGTTTGGGGGCCTGTGGCTGGGAGTGGCCAGCTGTCTCCTTAGAATCCACGATACGCAGGATGGGTCCCAGACCAGAGGTGGCACCAGTGCCAAGTCGGGCTGGTTTGATGGTGCAAAGTGACTCCTGCAATCTGCCATCCAGAAGCGGGGTAGCTTACTTTTGTTTGCCAGGGAAACGGGTAGAGCTTTGTGTCTGGGGGCCTATGGCTGGGAGTGACCGGCTGGCTCCTGAAAAGCTACGATAGGCAGGATGGTGACCAGACCCATGGTGGCACCAGTGCCAAGTTGGGCTGGTTTGATAGTACCAAGTGGCTCCTGCAATCTGCCATCAAAAAGTTGGCAGGTGAGATTTGTTTTCCAGGGAAAAGCACCGTTGTTTGTGTTTGGGTGCCTGTGGCTGGGAGTGGCCAGCTGGCTCCTTAGAATCCACGATACGCAGGATGGTTCCCAGACCAGAGGTGGCACCAGTGCCATGTTGGCCTGGTTTGATAGTACCATGTGGCTCCTGCAATCTGCCATCCAGAAGCGGGGCTGCTTACTTTTGTTTGCCAGGGTAACGGGCCGAGATATTTGTCTGGGGGCCTATGGCTGGGAGTGAGCGGCTGGCTCCTGAAAAGCTACGATAGGCAGGATGGTGACCAGACCCATGGTGGCACCAGTGCCAAGTTGGGCTGGTTTGATAGTACCAAGTGGCTCCTGCAATCTGCCATCAAAAGTTGTCAGGCGACTTTTGTTTTCCAGGGAAAAGCGCCGTTGTTCTTGTTTAGAGGCCTGTGGCTGGGAGTGGCCGGCTGCCTCCTTTGAACCCAGGATACGCAGGATGGTTCCCAGAGCCAAGGTGGCACCAGTGCCAAGTTGGGCTGGTTTGATAGTACCAAGTGGCTCCTGCAATCTGCCATCCAGAAGCGGGTCAGCTTACTTTTGTTTCCCAGGGAAACGGGCCGAGGTTTGTGTCTGGGGGCCTATGGCTGGGAGTGACCGGCTGGCTACTGAAAAGCTACGATAGGCAGGATGGTTACCAGACTCATGGTGGCACCAGTGCCAAGTCGGGCTGGTTTGATAATACTAAATAGCTCCTGAAATCTGCCATTCAGACGCGGGGCAGCGGATTTTTGTTTGCTGGAGAAAAGTTCCGTGGTTTTTTTTTGGGGGTATATGGCTGGACGTGGCCGGCTGGCTCCTTAAAAAGATCGATACGCAGGATTGTTCCCTGACCCAAGGTGGCATCACTGCCAAGTCGGGCTGTTTTCGTAGTACAAAGTGCGTCCTGCAATTTGCCATCCAGAAGAGGGGCAGGTGAGTTTTGTTTGCCAGAGCAAAGGGCCGTGGTATGTGTTTGGGGGCATATGGCTGAGAGTGGCCGGCTGGCCCCTGAAAATCCACGATAGGCAGGATGGTTCCCAGAGCCAAGGTGGCACCAGTGCCATGTTGGCCTGGTTTGATAGTACCATGTGGCTGCTGTAATCTGCCATCCAGAAGCGGGGCAGCTTACTTTTGTTTGCCAGGGAAACGGGCCGAGATATTTGTCTGGGGGCCTATGGCTGGGAGTGACCGGCTGGCTCCTGAAAAGCTACGATAGGCAGGATGGTTACCAGACCCATGGTGGCACCAGTACCAAGTTGGGCTGGTTTGATAGTACCAAGTGGCTCCTGCAATCTGCCATCAAAAATTTGGCAGGCGAGTTTTGTTTTCCAGGGAAAAGCGCCGTTGTTTTTGTTTAGAGGCCTGTGGCTGGTAGTGGCCGCCTGTCCTCGTAGAATCTACGTTACGCAGCATGGTTCCCAGAGCCAAGGTGGCACGAGGGCCAAGTCGGGCAGGTTTGATAGTACCAAATGCATCCTGCAATCTGCCATCCAAAAGCGGGGCAGTTTACTTTTGTTTGCCAGAGAAACGGGCCGAGGTTTGTGTCTGGGGGCCTATGGCAGGGAGTGACCGGCTGGCTCCTGAAAAGCTACGATAGGCAGGATGTTTACCAGACCCATGGTGGCACCAGTGCCAAGTTGGGCTGATTTGATAGTACCAAGTGGCTCCTGCAATCTGCCATCCAGAATCGGGGCAGCTTACTTTTGTTTTCCAGGGAAACGGGCCGAGGTTTGTGTCTGGGGGTCTATGGCTGGGAGTGACCGGCTGGCTCCTGAAAAGCTACGATAGGCAGGATGGTGACCAGACCCATGGTGGCACCAGTGCCAAGTTGGGCTGGTTTGATAGTACCAAGTGGCTCCTGCAATCTGCCATCAAAATGTTGGCAGGCGAGTTTTGTTTTCCAGGGAAAAGCGCCGTTGTTTGTGTTTGGGCGCCTGTGGCTCAGAGTGGCCGGGTGGCTGCTTAGAATCCACGATACGCAGGATGGTTCCCAGACCCAAGGTGGCACCAGTGCCAAGTCGGGCTGGTTTGACACTACCATGTGGCTCCTGCAATCTGCCATCCAGAATCGGGGCAGCCAAATTTTGTTTGCCAGGGAAACGGTCCGAGGTTTGTGTCTGGGGGACTATGGCTGGGAGTGACCGGCTGGCTCCTGAAATGCTACAATAGGCAGGATGGTTCCCAGACCCATAGTGGCACCAGTGCCAAGTTGGGATGATTTGATAGTACCAAGTGGCTCCTGCAATCTGCCATCAAAAAGCTGGCAGGCGAGTTTTGTTTTCCAGGGAAAAGCGCCGTTGTTTGTGTTTGGGGGCCTGTGGCTGGGAGTGGCCGGCTGGCTCCTTAGAATCCACGATACGCAGCATGGTTCCCAGACCCAAGGTGGCACCAGTGCCAAGTCGGGCTGGTTTGATGGTGCAAAGTGGCTCCTGCAATCTGCCATCCAGACGCGGGGCAGCGGATTTTTGTTTCCATGAGAAATGGTCCGTGGTTTGTTTTTGGGGGTATATGGCTGGGCGTGGCCGGCTGGCCCCTTAAAAAGCTCGATATGCAGGATGGTTCCCTGATACAAGGTGGCACCAGTGCCACGTCGGGCGGTTTTCGTAGTACAAAGTGCGTCCTAAAATTTGCCATCCAGAAGAGGGGCAGTTGAGTTTTGTTTGCCAGAGAAAAGGGCCGTGGTTTGTTTTTGGGGGCATATGGCTGAGAGTGGCCGGCTGGCCCCTGAAAATCCACGATAGGCAGGATGGTTCCCAGACCAGAGGTGTCACCAGTGCCAAGTCGGGCTGGTTTGATAGTACTAAATAGCTCCTGCAATCTGCCATGCAGAAGCGGGGCAGCTTACTTTTGTTTCCCAGGGAAACGGGCCGAGGTTTGTGTCTGGGGGCCTATGGCTGGGAGTGACCGACTGGCTCCTGAAAAGCTATGATAGGCAGGATGGTGACCAGACCCATGGTGGCACCAGTGCCAAGTTGGGCTGGTTTGATAGTACCAAGTGGCTCCGGCAATCTGCCATCAAAATGTTGGCAGGCGAGTTTTGTTTTCCAGGGAAAAGCGCCGTTGTTTGTGTTTGGGGGCCTGTGGCTGGGAGTGGCCAGCTGGCTCCTTAGAACCCACGATACGCAGGATGGTTCCCAGACCAGAGGTGGCACCAGTGCCAAGTTGGGCTGGTTTGATGGTGCAAAGTGGCTCCTGCAATCTGCCATCAAATGTTTGGCAGGCGAGTTTTGTTTTCCAGGGAAAAGCACCGTTGTGTGTGTTTGGGGGCCTGTGGCTGGGAGTGGCCAGCTGGCTCCTTAGAATCCACGATACGCAGGATGGTTCCCAGACCCAAGGTGGCACCAGTGCCAAGTCGGGCTGGTTTGTTAGTACCAAGGGGTTCCTGCAATCTGCCATCCAGAAGCGGGGCAGCTGAATTTTGTTTGCCAGAGAAAAAGGCTGTTGTTTGTGTTTCGGGGCCTGTGGCTGGCAGTGGACGGCTGGCTCCTGAAAATCCATGATACGCAGCATGGTTCCCAGACCCAAGGTGGCACCAGTGCCAAGTCGGGCTGGTTTGATACTACCAAGTGCGTCCTGCAATCTGCCATCCAGAAGCGGGGCAGCTTAATTTTGTTTGCCAGGGAAACGGGCCGTGGGTTTTGTATGGGGGCCTATGGCTGAGAGTGGCCGGCTGGCTCCTGAAAATCCACGCTAGGCAGCATGGTTCCCAGATGCAAGGTGGCACCAGTGCCAAGTCGGGCTGGTTTGATGGTGCAAAGTGGCTCCTGCAATCTGCCATCCAGAAGCGGGGCAGCTGATTTTTGTTTGCCAGAGAAAAATTCCGTGGATTGTTTTTGGGGGCATATTGCTGGGAGTGGCCGGCTGGCTCCTTAAAATGCTTGATACGCATGATGGTTCCCAGGCCCAAGGTGTCACCACTACCAAGTCGGCCTGCGGTTTTAGTATCAAGTTCATCCTGCAATTTGCCATCCAGAAGAGGGGCAGTTGAGTTTCGTTTGCCAGAGAAACGGGCCGAGGTTTCTGTTTGGGGACATATGGCTGAGAGTGGCCGGGTGGCCCCTGAATATCCACGATACACAGCATGGTTCCCAGATCCAAGGTGGCACCAGTGCCAAGTTGGGCTGGTTTGATAGTCCCAAGTGTCTCCTGCAATCTGCCATCCAGAAGCGGGGCAGCTTACTTTTGTTTGCCAGAGAAATAGGCCTAGGTTTTTGTCTGGGGGCCTGTGGCTAGGAGTGGCCGGCTGGCTCCTTAGAATCCACGATACGCAGGATGTTTCCCAGACCCAAGGTGGCACCAGTGCCAAGTCGGGCTGGTTTGATAGTACCAAGTGGCTCCTGCAAACTCCATCAAAATGTTGGCAGGCGTGTTTTGTTTTCCAGGGAACAGCGCCGTTGATTTTGTTTGGGGACCTGTGGCTGGGAGTGGCCGGCTGGCTCCTTAGAATCCACGATACGCAGGATGGTTCCCAGACCCAAGGTGGCACCAGTGCCAAGTCGGGCTGGTTTGATTACACCAAGTGGCTCCTGCAATCTGCCATCCAGAAGTGAGGCAGCTAAGTTTTGTTTGCCAGAAAAAAGGGCCGTGGTTTTTGTTGGGGGCCTGTGGCTGGGAGTAGCCGGCTGGCTCCTTAAAATCCACGATAGGCTGGATGGTTCCCAGACCCAAGGTGGCACCAGTGCCAAGTCGGGCTGGTTTGATAGTACCAAGTGGCTCCTGCAATCTGCCATCCAGAAGCGGTGCAGTTGAGTTTTGTTTGCCAGAGAAAAGGGCCGTGGGTTGTGTTTGGGGGCATATGGCTGGGAGTGGCCGGCTGTCTCATTAAAAAGATCGATACGCAGGATGGTTCCCAGACCCAAGGTGGCACCAGTGCCAAGTCGGGCTGTTTTTATAGTACCAAGTGCGTCCTGCAATTTGCCATCCAGAAGAGGGGCAGTGGAGTTTTGTTTGCCAGAGAATAGCGCCGTTGTTTGTGTTTGGGGGCTTGTGGCTGGGAGTGGCCGACTGGCGCCTTAGAATCTGTGTTACGCAGCATGGTTCCCAGACAAGAGGTGGCACCAGTGCCAAGTTGGGCTGGTTTGATAGTACCAAGTGGCTCCTGCAATCTGCCATCCAGAAGTGGGGCAGCTTACTTTTGTTTGCCAGGGAAACGGGCCGAGGTTTGTGACTGGGGACCTATGGCTGGGAGTGACGGCTGGCTCCTGAAAAGCTACGATAGGCAGGATGGTGACCAGACCCATGGTGGCACCAGTGCCAAGTTGGGCTGGTTTGATAGTACCAAGTGTCTCCTGCAATCTGCCATCCAGAAGCGGGGCAGCTTACTTTTGTTTGCCATAGAAATAGGCCTAGGTTTTTTTCTGGGGGCCTGTGGCTAGGAGTGGCCGGCTGGCTCCTAAGAATCCACGATACGCAGGATGTTTCCCAGACCCAAGGTGGCACCAGTGCCAAGTCGGGCTGGTTTGATAGTACCAAGTGGCTCCTGCAAACTCCATCAAAAAGTTGGCAGGCGTGTTTTGTTTTCCAGCGAACAGCGCCGTTGATTTTGTTTGGGGGCCTGTGGCTGGGAGTGGCCGGCTGGCTCCTTAGAATCCACGATACGCAGGATGGTTCCCAGACCCAAGGTGGCACCAGTGCCAAGTCGGGCTGGTTTGATAGTACCAAGTGGCTCCTGCAATCTGCCATCCAGAAGCGGTGCAGTTGAGTTTTGTTTGCCAGAGAAAAGGGCCGTGGGTTGTGTTTGGGGGCATATGGCTGGGAGTGGCCGGCTGTCTCATTAAAAAGATCGATACGCAGGATGGTTCCCAGACCCAAGGTGGCACCAGTGCCAAGTCGGGCTGTTTTTATAGTACCAAGTGCGTCCTGCAATTTGCCATCCAGAAGCGGGGCAGTGGAGTTTTGTTTGCCAGAGAATAGCGCCGTTGTTTGTGTTTGGGGGCTTGTGGCTGGGAGTGGCCGACTGGCGCCTTAGAATCTGTGTTACGCAGCATGGTTCCCAGACCAGAGGTGGCACCAGTGCCAAGTTGGGCTGGTTTGATAGTACCAAGTGGCTCCTGCAATCTGCCATCCAGAAGCGGGGCAGCTTACTTTTGTTTGCCAGGGAAACGGGCCGAGGTTTGTGACTGGGGACCTATGGCTGGGAGTGACCGGCTGGCTCCTGAAAAGCTACGATAGGCAGGATGGTGACCAGACCCATGGTGGCACCAGTGCCAAGTTGGGCTGATTTGATAGTACCAAGTGGCTCCTGCAATCTGCCATCAAAAAGTTGTCAGGCGAGTTTTGTTTTCCAGGGAAAAGCGCCGTTGTGTGTGTTTGGGGGCCTGTGGCTGGGAGTGGCCGGCTGGCTCCTTAGAATCCACGATACGCAGGATGGTTCCCAGACCCAAGGTGGCACCAGTGCCAAGTCGGGCTGGTTTGATACTACCAAGTGCGTCCTGCAATCTGCCATCCAGAAGCGGGGCAGCTTAATTTTGTTTGCCAGGGAAACGGGCCGTGGGTTTTGTTTGGGGGCCTATGGCTGAGAGTGGCCGGCTGGCTCCTGAAAATCCACGCTAGGCAGCATGGTTCCCAGATGCAAGGTGGCACCAGTGCCAAGTCGGGCTGGTTTGATGGTGCAAAGTGGCTCCTGCAATCTGCCATCCAGAAGCGGGGCAGCTGATTTTTGTTTGCCAGAGAAAAATTCCGTGGATTGTTTTTGGGGGCATATTGCTGGGAGTGGCCGGCTGGCTCCTTAAAATGCTCGATACGCATGATGGTTCCCAGGTCCAAGGTGTCACCACTACCAAGTCGGCCTGCGGTTTTAGTATCAAGTTCATCCTGCAATTTGCCATCCAGAAGAGGGGCAGTTGAGTTTTGTTTGCCAGAGAAACGGGCCGAGGTTTCTGTTTGGGGACATATGGCTGAGAGTGGCCGGCTGGCCCCTGAATATCCACGATACACAGCATGGTTCCCAGATCCAAGGTGGCACCAGTGCCAAGTTGGGCTGGTTTGATAGTACCAAGTGTCTCCTGCAATCTGCCATCCAGAAGCGGGGCAGCTTACTTTTGTTTGCCAGAGAAATAGGCCTAGGTTTTTGTCTGGGGGCCTGTGGCTAGGAGTGGCCGGCTGGCTCCTAAGAATCCACCATACGCAGGATGTTTCCCAGACCCAAGGTGACACCAGTGCCAAGTCGGGCTGGTTTGATAGTACCAAGTGGCTCCTGCAAACTCCATCAAAAAGTTGGCAGGCGTGTTTTGTTTTCCAGGGAACAGCGCCGTTGATTTTGTTTGGGGGCCTGTGGCTGGGAGTGGCCGGCTGGCTCCTTAGAATCCACGATACGCAGGATGGTTCCCAGACCCAAGGTGGCACCAGTGCCAAGTCGGGCTGGTTTGATTACACCAAGTGGCTCCTGCAATCTGCCATCCAGAAGTGAGGCAGCTAAGTTTTGTTTGCCAGAAAAAAGGGCCGTGGTTTTTGTTGGGGGCCTGTGGCTGGGAGTGGCCGGCTGGCTCCTTAGAATCCACCATACGCAGGATGGTTCCCAGACCCAAGGTGGCACCAGTGCCAAGTCGGGCTGGTTTGATAGTCCCAAGTGGCTCCTGCAAACTGCCATCCAGAAGCGGGGCAGCTGAGTTTTGTTTGCCAGGGAAATGGGCCGTTGTTTGTGTTTGGGGGCCTGTGGCTGGGAGTGTTCGGCTGGTTCCTGAATATGTACGATACGCAGGATTGTTCCCAGACCCAAGGTGGCACCAGTGCCAAGTCGGGCTGGTTGGATGGTGCAAAGTGGCTCCTGCAGTCTGCCATCCAGACGCGGGGCAGCGGATTTTTGTTTCCATGAGAAATGGTCCGTGGTTTGTTTTTGGGGGTATATGGCTGGGCCTGGCCGGCTGGCTCCTTAAAAAGCTCGATATGCAGGATGGTTCCCTGACACAAGGTGGCACCAGTGCCACGTCGGGCGGTTTTCGTAGTACAAAGTGCGTCCTAAAATTTGCCATCCAGAAGAGGGGCAGTTGAGTTTTGTTTGCCAGAGAAAAGGTCCGTGGTTTGTTTTTGGGGGCATATGGCTGAGAGTGGCTGGGTGGCCCCTGAAAATCCACGATACACAGGATGGTTCCCAGATCCAAGGTGGCACCTGTGCCAAGTCGGGCTGATTTGATAGTACTAAGTAGCTCCTGCAATCTGCCATCCAGAAGCGGGGCAGCTTACTTTTGTTTGCCAGGGAAACGGGCCGAGGTTTGTGTTTGGGGGCCTATGGCTGAGAGTGACCGGCTGGCTCCTGAAAAGCTACGATAGGCAGGATGGTGACCAGACCCATGGTGGCACCAGTGCCAAGTTGGGCTGATTTGATAGTACCAAGTGGCTCCTGCAATCTGCCATCAAAAAGTTGTCAGGCGAGTTTTGTTTTCCAGGGAAAAGCGCCGTTGTTTGTATTTGGGGGCCTGTGGCTGGCAGTGGACGGCTGGCTCCTTTGAACCCACAATACGCAGGATGGTTCCCAGACCCAAGGTGGCACCAGTGCCAAGTCGGGCTGGTTTGATACTACCAAGTTCGTCCTGCAATCTGCCATCCAGAAGCGGGGCAGCTTAATTTTGTTTGCCAGGGAAACGGGCCGTGGGTTTTGTTTGGGGGCCTATGGCTGAGAGTGGCCGGCTGGCTCCTGAAAATCCACGCTAGGCAGCATGGTTCCCAGATGCAAGGTGGCACCAGTGCCAAGTCGGGCTGGTTTGATGGTGCAAAGTGGCTCCTGCAATCTGCCATCCAGAAGCGGGGCAGCTGATTTTTGTTTGCCAGAGAAAAATTCCGTGGATTGTTTTTGGGGGCATATTGCTGGGAGTGGCCGGCTGGCTCCTTAAAATGCTCGATACGCATGATGGTTCCCAGGTCCAAGGTGTCACCACTACCAAGTCGGCCTGCGGTTTTAGTATCAAGTTCATCCTGCAATTTGCCATCCAGAAGAGGGGCAGTTGAGTTTTGTTTGCCAGAGAAACGGGCCGAGGTTTCTGTTTGGGGACATATGGCTGAGAGTGGCCGGCTGGCCCCTGAATATCCACGATACACAGCATGGTTCCCAGATCCAAGGTGGCACCAGTGCCAAGTTGGGCTGGTTTGATAGTACCAAGTGTCTCCTGCAATCTGCCATCCAGAAGCGGGGCAGCTTACTTTTGTTTGCCAGAGAAATAGGCCTAGGTTTTTGTCTGGGGGCCTGTGGCTAGGAGTGGCCGGCTGGCTCCTAAGAATCCACGATACGCAGGATGTTTCCCAGACCCAAGGTGGCACCAGTGCCAAGTCGGGCTGGTTTGATAGTACCAAGTGGCTCCTGCAAACTCCATCAAAAAGTTGGCAGGCGTGTTTTGTTTTCCAGGGAACAGCGCCGTTGATTTTGTTTGGGGGCCTGTGGCTGGGAGTGGCCGGCTGGCTCCTTAGAATCCACGATACGCAGGATGGTTCCCAGACCCAAGGTGGCACCAGTGCCAAGTCGGGCTGGTTTGATTACACCAAGTGACTCCTGCAATCTGCCATCCAGAAGTGAGGCAGCTAAGTTTTGTTTGCCAGAAAAAAGGGCCGTGGTTTTTGTTGGGGGCCTGTGGCTGGGAGTGGCCGGCTGGCTCCTTAGAATCCACCATACGCAGGATGGTTCCCAGACCCAAGGTGGCACCAGTGCCAAGTCGGGCTGGTTTGATAGTCCCAAGTGGCTCCTGCAAACTGCCATCCAGAAGCGGGGCAGCTGAGTTTTGTTTGCCAGGGAAATGGGCCGTTGTTTGTGTTTGGGGGCCTGTGGCTGGGAGTGTTCGGCTGGTTCCTGAATATGTACGATACGCAGGATTGTTCCCAGACCCAAGGTGGCACCAGTGCCAAGTTGGGCTGGTTTGATGGTGCAAAGTGGCTCCTGCAATCTGCCATCCAGACGCGGGGCAGCGGATTTTTGTTTCCATGAGAAATGGTCCGTGGTTTGTTTTTGGGGGTATATGGCTGGGCCTGGCCGGCTGGCTCCTTAAAAAGCTCGATATGCAGGATGGTTCCCTGACACAAGGTGGCACCAGTGCCACGTCGGGCGGTTTTCGTAGTACAAAGTGCGTCCTAAAATTTGCCATCCAGAAGAGGGGCAGTTGAGTTTTGTTTGCCAGAGAAAAGGGCCGTGGTTTGTTTTTGGGGGCATATGGCTGAGAGTGGCTGGGTGGCCCCTGAAAATCCACGATACACAGGATGGTTCCCAGATCCAAGGTGGCACCTGTGCCAAGTCGGGCTGATTTGATAGTACTAAGTAGCTCCTGCAATCTGCCATCCAGAAGCGGGGCAGCTTACTTTTGTTTGCCAGGGAAACGGGCCGAGGTTTGTGTTTGGGGGCCTATGGCTGAGAGTGACCGGCTGGCTCCTGAAAAGCTACAATAGGCAGGATGGTGACCAGACCCATGGTGGCACCAGTGCCAAGTTGGGCTGGTTTGATAGTACCAAGTGGTTCCTGCAATCTGCCATCCAGAAGCAGGGCAGCTGAGTTTTGTTTGCCAGAGAAAAGGGCCTTGGTTTGTGTTTGGGGGCATATGGCTGGGTGTGGCCAGCTGGCTCCTTAAAATGCACGATATGCAACATGGCTCCCAGACCCAAGGTGGCACCAGTGCCAAGTTGGGCTGGTTTGATAGTACCAAGTGGCTCCTGCAATCTTCCATGATCACGTGGAGAAATACTTTCTGGTTTCAGCCTCATGCTCTTTCTTCTCTCCCTCAACTTCTCTATCACCTCTCATCTGGTTCACATGCGCTGTCTTCAAGGTCCACAGGCTACTTTTCACAGAATCTTCTGGCCTGATGAAGTAAGAATGATGAATAGAACAGAGCTGGGATCTATTTTCCAGTTTGGATAAAATGCATTCTGCACACAAATCCAAGGAGAACGGGCTGCCCCGATGCCCAGAAAATCTTTCACTCCTGCTAGTGTTCTACGTCAACCGCAACTTAGTCTGAAAGAAAAGCTTTTTCTCTGAGAGCATCTGAGAGGTTTGCATGAAGCACTGATATCTGACATATGCAATTTTGAATAGGAGAGGAAAAAGAAAATGGCAAGGAGTTTTTAATTTTAGTGGTTTCAATTTTAATTTCCGTGCACTTTTTCAAAACTTGTCAGCTCAAATGCCCATCAACATCTTTTAGTCATCTGTAAGTCAGTATTCATATAAAATGTGCTTCAAATCCAAAGAATTTCAAATTTGCACTCCAAGCTTCTATGCCTAGATTTATGATTTCCTACACATATTAGATGAAAGGAAGGCCTTTTTTACTGTGGGAGTGCTGGAACACTGGAACAGGTTGCCCAGAGAAGTTGTGGGTGTCCCATCCCTGAAAGTATTCAAGGTCACCTTGGACGGGGCTTGGAGCAGCAACAAAGGAGAAGCTTGATGGTAGAGAAACAAAGTTGGACTATAGAAGAAACTCGGATTGAAGTATAGGATCAAGTTTTCTCTCAGCTCTTGGGGTAAATTCAAAGTTGTACAAAATGACATTTATCTGTGCTATTCACTACTGTAACAGAAAGTTTCATGAAAACTGTACAGAAGATAGTAAATTTTAAAAGAGATAAGAATTACAGCATAAAATCCATGGGATAGGTTACAACATGAGACACTCTCTAAGAGAAAATCTCTTTGTTTCAGCACTTCATCGGGGTAAGATTTCATGAAGTGCCAAAGAAGGCGGCAAAATATCATTCGGGACATTATTTACTGGAATTCAGCCTGGCCATTAGTAGGAACTGCCTTTGAACATATCATGTAGATATACCACACACACTTTCCCTTCACTGAAAAATTACTGTTTACAACAAATAAGCAATTGACGATCAAAATTGATTGAAAGCATCTTAAACATGTCAAGTATTTCATTGTAGATGATCTGTGATCCAAATGCTTCTTCCACCTTCGAGAGGGACAGAAGAATTCTTCCATATCATGATGGTTTAAAATTGTATCAACCAATGTTTTCTGCTGAAAAGATATCATCTATTTTTTTCTATTTTTGGAAGAAAATATTCCTAGACATACAACAGGTGAGAACTAAGTAATTTTAAAGAAACAAATGAAATGAAAATATTCTGTAAATAGAATGAAATGAAAAGCTGTGTTTTAAATAGGAGCTAAATATTAAACAGAATTTTTGTACCAGGCATTTGAATTACTGCACCAGCTCTTTTGCCCATCAAGAGAGGCATTTAGCATTTCAGTCTTTTCCAAGGTGTTCATGATCTGCTATGCTGATCTCTGTGTGTGCCTAGGTGTGTGTGGAGGGGGGGGCATATGAAGGGGAGTGTGTATGTTTGCTTTACAATTGTTGTGGCAGATTCATGCCTCAGCTCCACATTTTGTTTTAAAAAGGTCACACCGAGTGGATATGAAGTTTACTATCAACAAGAGATCGATTCCCAAATCATCCATTTGACTCTCCCTTATAAATCATGTGCTTTGTTGCATATTTTATCAAATATACTTTCAAGCCAGATGGAGGAAGGAGGATGTGGGAATCCCTCCACCATCTTGCAACTTTTATGTAAGTAGGTTTTCAAGAAAATCATCATTTCTCTTTTAAATATGTCTGGAACAGGCATGATGGTAGTGTCAACCTGTTGGAGTTTTTGTTGCTGGAAGAAGTTGTACAAAAGGATTGGTTTTTACATTGACCAGTTACTGAATCAAGCGCAGGAATACATTGGAAATTTAGCTGGGGGTTCCTTTTCCCAGCAGACTACTTCTAGAACGAGCTTGTACACTGAAGCTGACTCTTTTGCTCTCTTTTTGTTTCTTTCCTATTTTCTTGGCTTCTTTGCCACTATCTAGACAATTTTGGAACTTTGTTCCCAACTAAAATGGTTTCAATAGTCTGATTGTGATCATACATTTTTACAAGGAATTTTTAAAATCTTTCCTCGAGTCCAGAAAGTCAAGGACTTAGATCTTTTTCTTCCCTTATCAATATTGCCATGAAATTGATAAATAAAGACCAACTCTTTATTTTTGTTTTTAACCCACGTAGATAATTCCCATCCATTAATCCATTTTGTGGACCAATAGCTGCCATTCTGATGGAAGCTGTCACTTCTTAACAACAGGCATTCTGTGACTATGTTGACTGCACTTTGGGTGAAGATCCTAACTGGTCTTAGATATACATAGGGAGAAATTTGCTCAGCCAGTGTCAGTCTTAAGCATGCGTATCAGAAGATCTTTCTAGAGCTGGGAATTTTCCCATGAAAGGGATTCAGTTAGGGAAGAGACACTTGTGCCAGAGTTTTACATTCTTCTTGAACACTGCTTAAGGAACTTAGATGCCATGTCCATTTGAATATCTGTCTGCACAGAACTTTGTCATGCCAGCGCTTTGAAATGCATCTTGAAGAGAATTCACTAGCACAGAATGAAAGAGAGTGGAAGGGGTTGGTGGGGCTAACCAGGCCCAACCCCCCTGCCTAAACCAGGATACCTAGAGCCTCTTGCCCAGGATTCTATCTGGGTGTACTTTTAATGTCTTCAAAGATCCAGGCTCCACAATCTTTCTGGGCAGTCTGTGCCGTGGTTCAGTCACCCTGACAGTAAAGAAACATTTACTGATGTTCAAAGGCAATCTCCTGTATTTCAGTGTGTGCCCACTGCCTCTTGTCTTTTCCCTCAGCATCACTGAAAAGACACTGATTCCCTCCCCTTTGCACTATTGCTTCCATATGTATGTGTGATGCCATGTAGAGGTATGTCAAAAACCTCCCTGAAGCCCAGGCAGATAATATTCCCTTCATCTACCAGTCAAGTTGATTCATCAGAGGAGTTTAAAGTGATGTTCAGCATGAAATTCCCCTGAAAAATCATGCTAACTACATTATTTGGTCATCTGTCATGTGCCTGGCAAGGATTTCCAGGAAGAGCTGCTTCATCAACTTCCTGGGGATAAAAAAGAGGCTGGCTGGTTTGTACTATGGCGAGTCCTCTTAATTGCCTTTTTTGAAGATGGGTGTCATTTGCTAACATCCACTCTTTAGCTCCTCTTCTCATCTACACCTCGGCAAAAAGCTTTTCCACTATGTCTGGCTAGGAAAAACTGTGCCAGCACAGAAAACATCTCCCATCGTGTTCTAGAAGTTGCACGGATGTCTGCCAAGTGTTTGGCAGGAAGAAAAGAAAAGTTGTCCAAAACAGCTTCCAATCGAATGTTCCTGTGATTGGAAAAGTCAGGAGAGTGCAAAGGTACTGTTTTCTATCAGTTGGCAAGGTGCGCACACAATCCCAGTGTTGTACAGCTTGCTTCTTCACCTTCCCGAAGCTGCCGCTCTCGCCGGCTCCCGGAACCGAAGAAGCGGCTTCTTCGCGCAAAGACGATTGTGCCGCTCACAGTGCTCTCCTTAGCGCGGCTTCTGCCGAAAGACGCCCGGCAGCGGCTCTTACCTCCGGAGAGCATCCTACCTTCGTCTTTAGCTCCTCTTCTCATCTACACCTCGGCAAAACGCTTTTCCACTATGTCTGGCTAGGAAAAACTGTGCCAGCACAGAAAACATCTCCCATCGTGTTCTCGAAGTTGCACGGATGTCTGCCAAGTGTTTGGCAGGAAGAAAAGAAAAGTTGTCCAAAACAGCTTCCAATCGAATGTTCATGTGATTGGAAAAGTCAGGAGAGTGCAAAGGTACTGTTTTCTATCAGTTGGCAAGGTGCGCACACAATCCCAGTGTTGTACAGCTTGCTTCTTCACCTTCCCGAAGCTGCCGCTCTCGCCGGCTCCCGGAACCGAAGAAGCGGCTTCTTCGCGCAAAGACGATTGTGCCGCTCACAGTGCTCTCCTTAGCGCGGCTTCTGCCGAAAGACGCCCGGCAGCGGCTCTTACCTCCGGAGAGCATCCTACCTTCGTCTTTAGCTCCTCTTCTCATCTACACCTCGGCAAAACGCTTTTCCACTATGTCTGGCTAGGAAAAACTGTGCCAGCACAGAAAACATCTCCCATCGTGTTCTAGAAGTTGCACGGATGTCTGCCAAGTGTTTGGCAGGAAGAAAAGAAAAGTTGTCCAAAACAGCTTCCAATCGAATGTTCATGTGATTGGAAAAGTCAGGAGAGTGCAAAGGTACTGTTTTCTATCAGTTGGCAAAGTGCGCACACAATCCCAGTGTTGTACAGCTTGCTTCTTCACCTTCCCGAAGCTGCCGCTCTCGCCGGCTGCCGGAGCCCAAGAAGCGGCTTCTTCGCGCAAAGACGATTGTGCCGCTCACAGGGCTCTCCTTAGCGCGGCTTCTGCCGAAAGACGCCCGGCAGCGGCTCTTACCTCCGGAGAGCATCCTACCTTCGTCTTTCGCGTCTTTTGTAGTCTACATCTTAGCAAAACGCTTTTCCACTATGTCTGGCTAGGAAAAACTGTGCCAGCACAGAAAACATCTCCCATCGTGTTCTAGAAGTTGCACGGATGTCTGCCAAGTGTTTGGCAGGAAGAAAAGAAAAGTTGTCCAAAACAGCTTCCAATCGAATGTTCCTGTGATTGGAAAAGTCAGGAGAGTGCAAAGGTACTGTTTTCTATCAGTTGGCAAGGTGCGCACACAATCCCAGTGTTGTACAGCTTGCTTCTTCACCTTCCCGAAGCTGCCGCTCTCGCCGGCTCCCGGAACCGAAGAAGCGGCTTCTTCGCGCAAAGACGATTGTGCCGCTCACAGGGCTCTCCTTAGCGCGGCTTCTGCCGAAAGACGCCCGGCAGCGGCTCTTACCTCCGGAGAGCATCCTACCTTCGTCTTTCGCGTCTTTTGTAGTCTACATCTTAGCAAAACGCTTTTCCACTATGTCTGGCTAGGAAAAACTGTGCCAGCACAGAAAACATCTCCCATCGTGTTCTAGAAGTTGCACGGATGTCTGCCAAGTGTTTGGCAGGAAGAAAAATAAAGTTGTCCAAAACAGCTTCCAATCGAATGTTCCTGTGATTGGAAAAGTCAGGAGAGTGCAAAGGTACTGTTTTCTATCAGTTGGCAAGGTGCGCACACAATCCCAGTGTTGTACAGCTTGCTTCTTCACCTTCCCGAAGCTGCCGCTCTCGCCGGCTCCCGGAACCGAAGAAGCGGCTTCTTCGCGCAAAGACGATTGTGCCGCTCACAGGGCTCTCCTTAGTGCGGCTTCTGCCGAAAGACGCCCGGCAGCGGCTCTTACCTCCGGAGAGCATCCTACCTTCGTCTTTCGCGTCTTATGTAGTCTACACCTCGGCAAAAAGCTTTTCCACTATGTCTGGCTAGGAAAAACTGTGCCAGCACAGAAAACATCTCCCATCGTGTTCTAGAAGTTGCACGGATGTCTGCCAAGTGTTTGGCAGGAAGAAAAGAAAAGTTGTCCAAAACAGCTTCCAATCGAATGTTCCTGTGATTGGAAAAGTCAGGAGAGTGCAAAGGTACTGTTTTCTATCAGTTGGCAAGGTGCGCACACAATCCCAGTGTTGTACAGCTTGCTTCTTCACCTTCCCGAAGCTGCCGCTCTCGCCGGCTGCCGGAGCCCAAGAAGCGGCTTCTTCGCGCAAAGACGATTGTGCCGCTCACAGTGCTCTCCTTAGCGCGGCTTCTGCCGAAAGACGCCCGGCAGCGGCTCTTACCTCCGGAGAGCATCCTACCTTCGTCTTTCGCGTCTTATGTAGTCTACACCTCGGCAAAAAGCTTTTCCACTATGTCTGGCTAGGAAAAACTGTGCCAGCACAGAAAACATCTCCCATCGTGTTCTAGAAGTTGCACGGATGTCTGCCAAGTGTTTGGCAGGAAGAAAAGAAAAGTTGTCCAAAACAGCTTCCAATCGAATGTTCCTGTGATTGGAAAAGTCAGGAGAGTGCAAAGGTACTGTTTTCTATCAGTTGGCAAGGTGCGCACACAATCCCAGTGTTGTACAGCTTGCTTCTTCACCTTCCCGAAGCTGCCGCTCTCGCCGGCTGCCGGAGCCCAAGAAGCGGCTTCTTCGCGCAAAGACGATTGTGCCGCTCACAGGGCTCTCCTTAGCGCGGCTTCTGCCGAAAGACGCCCGGCAGCGGCTCTTACCTCCGGAGAGCATCCTACCTTCGTCTTTCGCGTCTTTTGTAGTCTACATCTTAGCAAAACGCTTTTCCACTATGTCTGGCTAGGAAAAACTGTGCCAGCACAGAAAACATCTCCCATCGTGTTCTAGAAGTTGCACGGATGTCTGCCAAGTGTTTGGCAGGAAGAAAAGAAAAGTTGTCCAAAACAGCTTCCAATCGAATGTTCCTGTGATTGGAAAAGTCAGGAGAGTGCAAAGGTACTGTTTTCTATCAGTTGGCAAGGTGCGCACACAATCCCAGTGTTGTACAGCTTGCTTCTTCACCTTCCCGAAGCTGCCGCTCTCGCCGGCTCCCGGAACCGAAGAATCGGCTTCTTCGCGCAAAGACGATTGTGCCGCTCACAGGGCTCTCCTTAGCGCGGCTTCTGCCGAAAGACGCCCGGCAGCGGCTCTTAACTCCGGAGAGCATCCTACCTTCGTCTTTCGCGTCTTATGTAGTCTACATCTTAGCAAAACGCTTTTCCACTATGTCTGGCTAGGAAAAACCGTGCCAGCCCAGAAAACATCTCCCATCGTGTTCTAGAAGTTGCAGATATGTCTGCCAAGTGTTTGGGAGGAAGAAAAGAAAAGTTGTCCAAAACAGCTTCCAATCGAATGTTCCTGTGATTGGAAGAGTCAGGAGAGTGCAAAGGTACTGTTTTCTATCAGTTGGCAAGGTGCGCACACAATCCCAGTGTTGTACAGCTTGCTTCTTCACCTTCCCGAAGCTGCCACTCTCAGGAGGTAAGAGCCGCTGCCGGGCGTCTTTCGGCAGAAGCCGCGCTAAGGGGAGCACTGTGAGCGGCACAATCGTCTTTGCGCGAAGAAGCCGCTTCTTGGGCTCCGGCAGCCGGCGAGAGCGGCAGCTTCGGGAAGGTGAAGAAGCAAGCTGTACAACACTGGGATTGTGTGCGCACCTTGCCAACTGATAGAAAACAGTACCTTTGCACTCTCCTGACTTTTCCAATCACAGGAACATTCGATTGGAATCTGTTTTGGACAACTTTTCTTTTCTTCCTGCCAAACACTTGGCAGACATCCGTGCAACTTCTAGAACACGATGGGAGATGTTTTCTGTGCTGGCACAGTTTTTCCTAGCCAGACATAGTGGAAAAGCTTTTTGCCGAGGTGTAGACTACATAAGACGCGAAAGACGAAGGTAGGATGCTCTCCGGAGGTAAGAGCCGCTGCCGGGCGTCTTTCAGCAGAAGCCGCGCTAAGGAGAGCACTGTGAGCGGCACAATCGTCTTTGCGCGAAGAAGCCGCTTCTTGGGCTCCGGCAGCCGGCGAGAGCGGCAGCTTCGGGAAGGTGAAGAAGCAAGCTGTACAACACTGGGATTGTGTGCGCACCTTGCCAACTGATAGAAAACAGTACCTTTGCACTCTCCTGACTTTTCCAATCACAGGAACATTCGATTGGAAGCTGTTTTGGACAACTTTTCTTTTCTTCCTGCCAAACACTTGGCAGACATCCGTGCAACTTCTAGAACACGATGGGAGATGTTTTCTGTGCTGGCACAGTTTTTCCTAGCCAGACATAGTGGAAAAGCGTTTTGCTAAGATGTAGACTACAAAAGACGCGAAAGACGAAGGTAGGATGCTCTCCGGAGGTAAGAGCCGCTGCCGGGCGTCTTTCGGCAGAAGCCGCGCTAAGGAGAGCACTGTGAGCGGCACAATCGTCTTTGCGCGAAGAAGCCGCTTCTTGGGCTCCGGCAGCCGGCGAGAGCGGCAGCTTCGGGAAGGTGAAGAAGCAAGCTGTACAACACTGGGATTGTGTGCGCACCTTGCCAACTGATAGAAAACAGTACCTTTGCACTCTCCTGACTTTTCCAATCACAGGAACATTCGATTGGAAGCTGTTTTGGACAACTTTTCTTTTCTTCCTGCCAAACACTTGGCAGACATCCGTGCAACTTCTAGAACACGATGGGAGATGTTTTCTGTGCTGGCACAGTTTTTCCTAGCCAGACATAGTGGAAAAGCGTTTTGCTAAGATGTAGACTACAAAAGACGCGAAAGACGAAGGTAGGATGCTCTCCGGAGATAAGAGCCGCTGCCGGGCGTCTTTCGGCAGAAGCCGCGCTAAGGAGAGCACTGTGAGCGGCACAATCGTCTTTGCGCGAAGAAGCCGCTTCTTCGGTTCCGGGAGCCGGCGAGAGCGGCAGCTTCGGGAAGGTGAAGAAGCAAGCTGTACAACACTGGGATTGTGTGCGCACCTTGCCAACTGATAGAAAACAGTACCTTTGCACTCTCCTGACTTTTCCAATCACAGGAACATTCGATTGGAAGCTGTTTTGGACAACTTTTCTTTTCTTCCTGCCAAACACTTGGCAGACATCCGTGCAACTTCTAGAACACGATGGGAGATGTTTTCTGTGCTGGCACAGTTTTTCCTAGCCAGACATAGTGGAAAAGCTTTTTGCCGAGGTGTAGACTACATAAGACGCGAAAGACGAAGGTAGGATGCTCTCCGGAGGTAAGAGCCGCTGCCGGGCGTCTTTCGGCAGAAGCCGCGCTAAGGAGAGCACTGTGAGCGGCACAATCGTCTTTGCGCGAAGAAGCCGCTTCTTGGGCTCCGGCAGCCGGCGAGAGCGGCAGCTTCGGGAAGGTGAAGAAGCAAGCTGTACAACACTGGGATTGTGTGCGCACCTTGCCAACTGATAGAAAACAGTACCTTTGCACTCTCCTGACTTTTCCAATCACAGGAACATTCGATTGGAAGCTGTTTTGGACAACTTTTCTTTTCTTCCTGCCAAACACTTGGCAGACATCCGTGCAACTTCTAGAACACGATGGGAGATGTTTTCTGTGCTGGCACAGTTTTTCCTAGCCAGACATAGTGGAAAAGCGTTTTGCTAAGATGTAGACTACAAAAGACGCGAAAGACGAAGGTAGGATGCTCTCCGGAGGTAAGAGCCGCTGCCGGGCGTCTTTCGGCAGAAGCCGCGCTAAGGAGAGCCCTGTGAGCGGCACAATCGTCTTTGCGCGAAGAAGCCGCTTCTTCGGTTCCGGGAGCCGGCGAGAGCGGCAGCTTCGGGAAGGTGAAGAAGCAAGCTGTACAACACTGGGATTGTGTGCGCACCTTGCCAACTGATAGAAAACAGTACCTTTGCACTCTCCTGACTTTTCCAATCACAGGAACATTCGATTGGAAGCTGTTTTGGACAACTTTTCTTTTCTTCCTGCCAAACACTTGGCAGACATCCGTGCAACTTCTAGAACACGATGGGAGATGTTTTCTGTGCTGGCACAGTTTTTCCTAGCCAGACATAGTGGAGAAGCGTTTTGCTAAGATGTAGACTACAAAAGACGCGAAAGACGAAGGTAGGATGCTCTCCGGAGGTAAGAGCCGCTGCCGGGCGTCTTTCGGCAGAAGCCGCGCTAAGGAGAGCCCTGTGAGCGGCACAATCGTCTTTGCGCGAAGAAGCAGCTTCTTGGGCTCCGGCAGCCGGCGAGAGCGGCAGCTTCGGGAAGGTGAAGAAGCAAGCTGTACAACACTGGGATTGTGTGCGCACTTTGCCAACTGATAGTAAACAGTACCTTTGCACTCTCCTGACTTTTCCAATCACATGAACATTCGATTGGAAGCTGTTTTGGACAACTTTTCTTTTCTTCCTGCCAAACACTTGGCAGACATCCGTGCAACTTCGAGAACACGATGGGAGATGTTTTCTGTGCTGGCACAGTTTTTCCTAGCCAGACATAGTGGAAAAGCGTTTTGCCGAGGTGTAGATGAGAAGAGGAGCTAAAGACGAAGGTAGGATGCTCTCCGGAGGTAAGAGCCGCTGCCGGGCGTCTTTCGGCAGAAGCCGCGCTAAGGAGAGCCCTGTGAGCGGCACAATCGTCTTTGCGCGAAGAAGCCGCTTCTTGGGCTCCGGCAGCCGGCGAGAGCGGCAGCTTCGGGAAGGTGAAGAAGCAAGCTGTACAACACTGGGATTGTGTGCGCACCTTGCCAACTGATAGAAAACAGTACCTTTGCACTCTCCTGACTTTTCCAATCACAGGAACATTCGATTGGAAGCTGTTTTGGACAACTTTTCTTTTCTTCCTGCCAAACACTTGGCAGACATCCGTGCAACTTCTAGAACACGATGGGAGATGTTTTCTGTGCTGGCACAGTTTTTCCTAGCCAGACATAGTGGAAAAGCTTTTTGCCGAGGTGTAGATGAGAAGAGGAGCTAAAGAGTGGATGTTAGCAAATGACACCCATCTTCAAAAAAGGCAATTAAGAGGACTCGCCATAGTACAAACCAGCCAGCCTCTTTTTTATCCCCAGGAAGTTGATGAAGCAGCTCTTCCTGGAAATCCTTGCCAGGCACATGACAGATGACCAAATAATGTAGTTAGCATGATTTTTCAGGGGAATTTCATGCTGAACATCACTTTAAACTCCTCTGATGAATCAACTTGACTGGTAGATGAAGGGAATATTATCTGCCTGGGCTTCAGGGAGGTTTTTGACATACCTCTACATGGCATCACACATACATATGGAAGCAATAGTGCAAAGGGGAGGGAATCAGTGTCTTTTCAGTGATGCTGAGGGAAAAGACAAGAGGCAGTGGGCACACACTGAAATACAGGAGATTGCCTTTGAACATCAGTAAATGTTTCTTTACTGTCAGGGTGACTGAACCACGGCACAGACTGCCCAGAAAGATTGTGGAGCCTGGATCTTTGAAGACATTAAAAGTACACCCAGATAGAATCCTGGGCAAGAGGCTCTAGGTATCCTGGTTTAGGCAGGGGGGTTGGGCCTGGTTAGCCCCACCAACCCCTTCCACTCTCTTTCATTCTGTGCTAGTGAATTCTCTTCAAGATGCATTTCAAAGCGCTGGCATGACAAAGTTCTGTGCAGACAGAGATCCAAATGGACATGGCATCTAAGTTCCTTAAGCAGTGTTCAAGAAGAATGTAAAACTCTGGCACAAGTGTCTCTTCCCTAACTGAATCCCTTTCATGGGAAAATTCCCAGCTCTAGAAAGATCTTCTGATACGCATGCTTAAGACTGACACTGGCTGAGCAAATTTCTCCCTATGTATATCTAAGACCAGTTAGGATCTTCACCCAAAGTGCAGTCAACATAGTCACAGAATGCCTATTGTTAAGAAGTGACAGCTTCCATCAGAATGGCAGCTATTGGTCCACAAAATGGATTAATGGATGGGAATTATCTACGTGGGTTAAAAACAAAAATAAAGAGTTGGTCTTTATTTATCAATTTCATGGCAATATTGATAAGGGAAGAAAAAGATCTAAGTCCTTGACTTTCTGGACTCGAGGAAAGATTTTAAAAATTCCTTGTAAAAATGTATGATCACAATCAGACTATTGAAACCATTTTAGTTGGGAACAAAGTTCCAAAATTGTCTAGATAGTGGCAAAGAAGCCAAGAAAATAGGAAAGAAACAAAAAGAGAGCAAAAGAGTCAGCTTCAGTGTACAAGCTCGTTCTAGAAGTAGTCTGCTGGGAAAAGGAACCCCCAGCTAAATTTCCAATGTATTCCTGCGCTTGATTCAGTAACTGGTCAATGTAAAAACCAATCCTTTTGTACAACTTCTTCCAGCAACAAAAACTCCAACAGGTTGACACTACCATCATGCCTGTTCCAGACATATTTAAAAGAGAAATGATGATTTTCTTGAAAACCTACTTACATAAAAGTTGCAAGATGGTGGAGGGATTCCCACATCCTCCTTCCTCCATCTGGCTTGAAAGTATATTTGATAAAATATGCAACAAAGCACATGATTTATAAGGGAGAGTCAAATGGATGATTTGGGAATCGATCTCTTGTTGATAGTAAACTTCATATCCACTCGGTGTGACCTTTTTAAAACAAAATGTGGAGCTGAGGCATGAATCTGCCACAACAATTGTAAAGCAAACATACACACTCCCCTTCATATGCCCCCCCCTCCACACACACCTAGGCACACACAGAGATCAGCATAGCAGATCATGAACACCTTGGAAAAGACTGAAATGCTAAATGCCTCTCTTGATGGGCAAAAGAGCTGGTGCAGTAATTCAAATGCCTGGTACAAAAATTCTGTTTAATATTTAGCTCCTATTTAAAACACAGCTTTTCATTTCATTCTATTTACAGAATATTTTCATTTCATTTGTTTCTTTAAAATTACTTAGTTCTCACCTGTTGTATGTCTAGGAATATTTTCTTCCAAAAATAGAAAAAAATAGATGATATCTTTTCAGCAGAAAACATTGGTTGATACAATTTTAAACCATCATGATATGGAAGAATTCTTCTGTCCCTCTCGAAGGTGGAAGAAGCATTTGGATCACAGATCATCTACAATGAAATACTTGACATGTTTAAGATGCTTTCAATCAATTTTGATCGTCAATTGCTTATTTGTTGTAAACAGTAATTTTTCAGTGAAGGGAAAGTGTGTGTGGTATATCTACATGATATGTTCAAAGGCAGTTCCTACTAATGGCCAGGCTGAATTCCAGTAAATAATGTCCCGAATGATATTTTGCCGCCTTCTTTGGCACTTCATGAAATCTTACCCCGATGAAGTGCTGAAACAAAGAGATTTTCTCTTAGAGAGTGTCTCATGTTGTAACCTATCCCATGGATTTTATGCTGTAATTCTTATCTCTTTTAAAATTTACTATCTTCTGTACAGTTTTCATGAAACTTTCTGTTACAGTAGTGAATAGCACAGATAAATGTCATTTTGTACAACTTTGAATTTACCCCAAGAGCTGAGAGAAAACTTGATCCTATACTTCAATCCGAGTTTCTTCTATAGTCCGACTTTGTTTCTCTACCATCAAGCTTCTCCTTTGTTGCTGCTCCAAGCCCCGTCCAAGGTGACCTTGAATACTTTCAGGGATGGGACACCCACAACTTCTCTGGGCAACCTGTTCCAGTGTTCCAGCACTCCCACAGTAAAAAAGGCCTTCCTTTCATCTAATATGTGTAGGAAATCATAAATCTAGGCATAGAAGCTTGGAGTGCAAATTTGAAATTCTTTGGATTTGAAGCACATTTTATATGAATACTGACTTACAGATGACTAAAAGATGTTGATGGGCATTTGAGCTGACAAGTTTTGAAAAAGTGCACGGAAATTAAAATTGAAACCACTAAAATTAAAAACTCCTTGCCATTTTCTTTTTCCTCTCCTATTCAAAATTGCATATGTCAGATATCAGTGCTTCATGCAAACCTCTCAGATGCTCTCAGAGAAAAAGCTTTTCTTTCAGACTAAGTTGCGGTTGACGTAGAACACTAGCAGGAGTGAAAGATTTTCTGGGCATCGGGGCAGCCCGTTCTCCTTGGATTTGTGTGCAGAATGCATTTTATCCAAACTGGAAAATAGATCCCAGCTCTGTTCTATTCATCATTCTTACTTCATCAGGCCAGAAGATTCTGTGAAAAGTAGCCTGTGGACCTTGAAGACAGCGCATGTGAACCAGATGAGAGGTGATAGAGAAGTTGAGGGAGAGAAGAAAGAGCATGAGGCTGAAACCAGAAAGTATTTCTCCACGTGATCATGGAAGATTGCAGGAGCCACTTGGTACTATCAAACCAGCCCAACTTGGCACTGGTGCCACCTTGGGTCTGGGAGCCATGTTGCATATCGTGCATTTTAAGGAGCCAGCTGGCCACACCCAGCCATATGCCCCCAAACACAAACCAAGGCCCTTTTCTCTGGCAAACAAAACTCAGCTGCCCTGCTTCTGGATGGCAGATTGCAGGAACCACTTGGTACTATCAAACCAGCCCAACTTGGCACTGGTGCCACCATGGGTCTGGTCACCATCCTGCCTATTGTAGCTTTTCAGGAGCCAGCCGGTCACTCTCAGCCATAGGCCCCCAAACACAAACCTCGGCCCGTTTCCCTGGCAAACAAAAGTAAGCTGCCCCGCTTCTGGATGGCAGATTGCAGGAGCTACTTAGTACTATCAAATCAGCCCGACTTGGCACAGGTGCCACCTTGGATCTGGGAACCATCCTGTGTATCGTGGATTTTCAGGGGCCACCCAGCCACTCTCAGCCATATGCCCCCAAAAACAAACCACGGACCTTTTCTCTGGCAAACAAAACTCAACTGCCCCTCTTCTGGATGGCAAATTTTAGGACGCACTTTGTACTACGAAAACCGCCCGACGTGGCACTGGTGCCACCTTGTGTCAGGGAACCATCCTGCATATCGAGCTTTTTAAGGAGCCAGCCGGCCAGGCCCAGCCATATACCCCCAAAAACAAACCACGGACCATTTCTCATGGAAACAAAAATCCGCTGCCCCGCGTCTGGATGGCAGATTGCAGGAGCCACTTTGCACCATCAAACCAGCCCGACTTGGCACTGGTGCCACCTTGGGTCTGGGAACATTCCTGCGTATCGTACATATTCAGGAACCAGCCGAACACTCCCAGCCACAGGCCCCCAAACACAAACAACGGCCCATTTCCCTGGCAAACAAAACTCAGCTGCCCCGCTTCTGGATGGCAGTTTGCAGGAGCCACTTGGGACTATCAAACCAGCCCGACTTGGCACTGGTGCCACCTTGGGTCTGGGAACCATCCTGCGTATGGTGGATTCTAAGGAGCCAGCCGGCCACTCCCAGCCACAGGCCCCCAACAAAAACCACGGCCCTTTTTTCTGGCAAACAAAACTTAGCTGCCTCACTTCTGGATGGCAGATTGCAGGAGCCACTTGGTGTAATCAAACCAGCCCGACTTGGCACTGGTGCCACCTTGGGTCTGGGAACCATCCTGCGTATCGTGGATTCTAAGGAGCCAGCCGGCCACTCCCAGCCACAGGCCCCCAAACAAAATCAACGGCGCTGTTCCCTGGAAAACAAAACACGCCTGCCAACTTTTTGATGGAGTTTGCAGGAGCCACTTGGTACTATCAAACCAGCCCGACTTGGCACTGGTGCCACCTTGGGTCTGGGAAACATCCTGCGTATCGTGGATTCTTAGGAGCCAGCCGGCCACTCCTAGCCACAGGCCCCCAGACAAAAACCTAGGCCTATTTCTCTGGCAAACAAAAGTAAGCTGCCCCGCTTCTGGATGGCAGATTGCAGGAGACACTTGGTACTATCAAACCAGCCCAACTTGGCACTGGTGCCACCTTGGATCTGGGAACCATGCTGTGTATCGTGGATATTCAGGGGCCAGCCGGCCACTCTCAGCCATATGTCCCCAAACAGAAACCTCGGCCCGTTTCTCTGGCAAACAAAACTCAACTGCCCCTCTTCTGGATGGCAAATTGCAGGATGAACTTGATACTAAAACCGCAGGCCGACTTGGTAGTGGTGACACCTTGGGCCTGGGAACCATCATGCGTATCGAGCATTTTAAGGAGCCAGCCGGCCACTCCCAGCAATATGCCCCCAAAAACAATCCACGGAATTTTTCTCTGGCAAACAAAAATCAGCTGCCCCGCTTCTGGATGGCAGATTGCAGGAGCCACTTTGCACCATCAAACCAGCCCGACTTGGCACTGGTGCCACCTTGCATCTGGGAACCATGCTGCCTAGCGTGGATTTTCAGGAGCCAGCCGGCCACTCTCAGCCATAGGCCCCCAAACAAAACCCACGGCCCGTTTCCCTGGCAAACAAAATTAAGCTGCCCCGCTTCTGGATGGCAGATTGCAGGAACCACTTGGTAGTATCAAACCAGCCCGAGTTGGCACTGGTGCCACCTTGGGTCTGGGAACCATCCTGCGTATTGTGGGTTCAAAGGAGCCAGCCGGCCACTCCCAGCCACAGGCCCCCAAATACAAACAACGGCGCTTTTCCCTGGAAAACAAAACTCGCCTGCCAACTTTTTGATGGCAGATTGCAGGAGCCACTTGGTACTATCAAACCAGCCCAACTTGGCACTGGTGCCACCATGGGTCTGGTCACCATCCTGCCTATCGTAGCTTTTCAGGAGCCAGCCGGTCACTCCCAGCCATAGGTCCCCAGTCACAAACCTCGGCCCGTCTCCCTGGCAAACAAAAGTAAGCTGCCCCGCTTCTGGATGGCAGATTGCAGGAGCCACTTGGTACTATCAAACCAGCCCAACTTGGCACTGGTGCCACCTCTGGTCTGGGAACCATGCTGCGTAACACAGATTCTACGGCGCCAGTCGGCCACTCCCAGCCACAAGCTCCCAAACACAAACAACGGCGCTATTCTCTGGCAAACAAAACTCCACTGCCCCTCTTCTGGATGGCAAATTGCAGGACGCACTTGGTACTATAAAAACAGCCTGACTTGGCACTGGTGCCACCTTGGGTCTGGGAACCATCCTGCGTATCGATCTTTTTAATGAGACAGCCGGCCACTCCCAGCCATATGCCCCCAAACACAACCCACGGCCCTTTTCTCTGGCAAACAAAACTCAACTGCACCGCTTCTGGATGGCAGATTGCAGGAGCCACTTGGTACTATCAAACCAGCCCGACTTGGCACTGGTGCCACCTTGGGTCTGGGAACCATCCTGCGTATGGTGGATTCTAAGGAGCCAGCCGGCCACTCCCAGCCACAGGCCCCCAACAAAAACCACGGCCCTTTTTTCTGGCAAACAAAACTTAGCTGCCTCACTTCTGGATGGCAGATTGCAGGAGCCACTTGGTGTAATCAAACCAGCCCGACTTGGCACTGGTGCCACCTTGGGTCTGGGAACCATCCTGCGTATCGTGGATTCTAAGGAGCCAGCCGGCCACTCCCAGCCACAGGCCCCCAAACAAAATCAACGGCGCTGTTCCCTGGAAAACAAAACACGCCTGCCAACTTTTTGATGGAGTTTGCAGGAGCCACTTGGTACTATCAAACCAGCCCGACTTGGCACTGGTGCCACCTTGGGTCTGGGAAACATCCTGCGTATCGTGGATTCTTAGGAGCCAGCCGGCCACTCCTAGCCACAGGCCCCCAGACAAAAACCTAGGCCTATTTCTCTGGCAAACAAAAGTAAGCTGCCCCGCTTCTGGATGGCAGATTGCAGGAGACACTTGGTACTATCAAACCAGCCCAACTTGGCACTGGTGCCACCTTGGATCTGGGAACCATGCTGTGTATCGTGGATATTCAGGGGCCAGCCGGCCACTCTCAGCCATATGTCCCCAAACAGAAACCTCGGCCCGTTTCTCTGGCAAACAAAACTCAACTGCCCCTCTTCTGGATGGCAAATTGCAGGATGAACTTGATACTAAAACCGCAGGCCGACTTGGTAGTGGTGACACCTTGGGCCTGGGAACCATCATGCGTATCGAGCATTTTAAGGAGCCAGCCGGCCACTCCCAGCAATATGCCCCCAAAAACAATCCACGGAATTTTTCTCTGGCAAACAAAAATCAGCTGCCCCGCTTCTGGATGGCAGATTGCAGGAGCCACTTTGCACCATCAAACCAGCCCGACTTGGCACTGGTGCCACCTTGCATCTGGGAACCATGCTGCCTAGCGTGGATTTTCAGGGGCCAGCGGGCCACTCTCAGCTATATGCCCCCAAACAAAACCCACGGCCCGTTTCCCTGGCAAACAAAAGTAAGCTGCCCCGCTTCTGGATGGCAGATTGCAGGACGCACTTGGTAGTATCAAACCAGCCCGACTTGGCACTGGTGCCACCTTGGGTCTGGGAACCATCCTGCGTATCGTGGATTCTAAGGAGCCAGCCGGCCACTCCCAGCCACGGGCCCCAAATACAAACAACGGCGCTTTTCCCTGGAAAACAAAACTCGCCTGCCAACTTTTTGATGGCAGATTGCAGGAGCAACTTGGTACTATCAAACCAGCCCAACTTGGCACTGGTGCCACCATGGGTCTGGTAACCATCCTGCCTATTGTAGCTTTCCAGGAGCCAGCCGGTCACTCCCAGCCATAGGCCCCCAGTCACAAACCTCGGCCCGTTTCCCTGGCAAACAAAAGTAAGCTGCCCCGCTTCTGGATGGCAGATTGCAGGAGCCACTTGGTACTATCAAACCAGCCCAACTTGGCACTGGTGCCACCTTGGGTCTGGGAACCATCCTGCGTATTGTGGATTGTCAGGAGCCAGCTGGACACTCTCGGCCACAGACCCCAATCAAAAACAACGGCCCGTTTCACAGGCAAACAAAACTCAGCTGCCCCGCTTCTGGATGGGAGATTGCAGGAGGCACTTGACACTGTGAAACCAGCCCCACTTGGCACTGGTGCCACCTTGGGTCTGGGAACCATGCTGCGTATCATGGATTTTCAGGAGCCAGCCGGCCACTCCCAGCCATAGGCCCCCAAACAAAAACCACAGCATTTTTCTCTGGCAAACAAAATTCAGCTGCCCCGCTTCTGGATGGCAGATTGCAGGAGCCACTTGGGACTATCACACCAGCACAACATGGCACTGGTGCCACCTTGGATCTGGGAATCATCCTTCCTATCGTGGATTTTCAGTGGCCAGCCGGTCACTCTCAGCCATAGGCCCCAAACACAAACCACGTCCCTTTTCTCTGGAAAACAAAACTCAACTGCCCCTCTTCTGGATGGCAGATTGCAGGAGCCACTGGGTACTATGAAACCAGCCCTACTTGGCACTGGTGCCACCTTGGGTCTGGGAACCATGCTGCGTATCATGGATTTTCAGGAGCCAGCCGTCCACTGCCAGCCACAGGCCCCGAAACACAAACAACAGCCTTTTTCTCTGGCAAACAAAATTCAGCTACCCCGCTTCTGGATGGCAGATTGCAGGAACCACTTGGTACTAACAAACCAGCCCGACTTGGCACTGGTGCCACCTTGGGTCTGGGAACCATCCTGCGTATCGTGGATTCTAAGGAGCCAGCTGGCCACTCCCAGCCACAGGCCCCAAAATACACACAACGGCGCTTTTCCCTGGAAAACAAAACTCGCCTGCCAACTTTTTGATGGCAGATTGCAGGAGCCACTTGGTACTATCAAACCAGCCCAACTTGGCACTGGTGCCACCATGGGTCTGGTCACCATCCTGCCTATCGTAGCTTTTCAGGAGCCAGCCGGTCACTCCCAGCCATAGGCCCCCAGAAAAATCCTCGGTCCGTTTCCCTGGAAAACAAAAGTAAGCTGCCCCGCTTCTGGATGGCAGATTGCAGGAGCCACTTGGTGCTATCAAACCAGCCCGACTTGGCACTGGTGCCACCTTGGGTCTGGGAACCATCCTGCGTATCGTGGATTCTAAGGAGCCAGCTGGCCACTCCCAGCCACTGGCCCCAAAACACACACAACGGCGCTTTTCCCTGGAAAACAAAACTCGCCTGCCAACTTTTTGATGGCAGATTGCAGGAGCCACTTGGTACTATCAAACCAGCCCAACTTGCCACTGGTGCCACCATGGGTCTGGTCACCATCCTGCCTATTGTAGCTTTTCAGGAGCCAGCCGGTCACTCCCTGCCATAGGCCCCGAGACACAAAGCTCGGCCCGTTTCCCTGGCAAACAAAAGTAAGCTGCCCCGCTTCTGGATGGCAGATTGCAGGAGCCACTTGGTACTATCAAACCAGCCCAACTTGGCACTGGTGCCACCATGGGTCTGGTAAACATCCTGCGTATCGTGGATTCTTAGGAGCCAGCAGGCCACTCCTAGTCACAGGCCCCCAAACAAAAACCTAGGCCTATTTCTCTGGCAAACAAAAGTAAGCTGCCCCGCTTCTGGATTGCAGATTGCAGGAGACACTTGGGACTATCAAACCAGCCCAACTTGGCACTGGTGCCACCTTGGATCTGGGAACCATGTTGTGTATCGTGGATTTTCAGGGGCCAGCCGGCCACTCTCAGCCATATGTCCCCAAACAGAAACCTCGGCCCATTTCTCTGGCAAACAAAACTCAACTGCTCCTCTTCTGGATGGCAAATTGCAGGATGAACTTGATACTAAAACCGCAGGCCGACTTGGTAGTGGTGACACCTTGGGCCTGGGAACCATCATGCGTATCGAGCATTTTAAGGAGCCAGCCGGCCACTCCCAGCAATATGCCCCCAAAAACAATCCACGGAATTTTTCTCTGGCAAACAAAAATCAGCTGCCCCGCTTCTGGATGGCAGATTGCAGGAGCCACTTTGCACCATCAAACCAGCCCGACTTGGCACTGGTGCCACCTTGCATCTGGGAAACATGCTGCCTAGCGTGGATTTTCAGGGGCCAGCGGGCCACTCTCAGCTATATGCCCCCAAACAAAACCCACGGCCCGTTTCCCTGGCAAACAAAAGTAAGCTGCCCTGCTTCTGGATGGCAGATTGCAGGAACCACTTGGTAGTATCAAACCAGCCCGACTTGGCACTGGTGCCACCTTGGGTCTGGGAACCATCCTGCGTATCGTGGATTCTAAGGAGCCAGCCGGCCACTCCCAGACACAGGCCCCCAAACACAAACAACGGCGCTTTTCCCTGGAAAACAAAACTCGCCTGCCAACTTTTTGATGGCAGATTGCAGGAGCAACTTGGTACTATCAAACCAGCCCAACTTGGCACTGGTGCCACCATGGGTCTGGTCACCATCCTGCCTATTGTAGCTTTCCAGGAGCCAGCCGGTCACTCCCAGCCATAGGCCCCCAAACACAAACCTCGGCCCGTTTCCCTGGCAAACAAAAGTAAGCTGCCCCGCTTCTGGATGGCAGATTGCAGGAGCCACTTGGTACTATCAAACCAGCCCAACTTGGAACTGGTGCCACCTTGGGTCTGGGAACCATGCTGCGTATCGCAGATTCTAAGGCGCCAGTCGGCCACTCCCAGCCACAAGCCCCCAAACACAAACAACGGCTCTTTTCTCTGGCAAACAAAACTCAACTGCCCCTCTTCTGGATGGCAAATTGCAGGACGCACTTGGTACTATAAAAACAGCCCGACTTGGCACTGGTGCCACCTTGGGTCTGGGAACCATCCTGCGTATCGATCTTTTTAATGAGACAGCCGGCCACTCCCAGCCATATGCCCCCAAACACAACCCACGGCCCTTTCCTCTGGCAAACAAAACTCAGCTGCACCGCTTCTGGATGGCAGATTGCAGGAGCCACTTGGTACTATCAAACCAGCAAGACTTGGCACTGGTGCCACCTTGGGTCTGGGAACCATCCTGCGTATTGTGTATTGTCAGGAGCCAGCTGAACATTCTCGGCCACAGACCCCAATCAAAAACAACGGCCCGTTTCACAGGCAAACAAAACTCAGCTGCCCCGCTTCTGGATGGGAGATTGCAGGAGGCACTTGACACTGTGAAACCAGCCCCACTTGGCACTGGTGCCACCTTGGGTCTGGGAACCATGCTGCGTATCATGGATTTTCAGGAGCCAGCCGGCCACTCCCAGCCATAGGCCCCCAAACAAAAACCACAGCCTTTTTCTCTGGCAAACAAAATTCAGCTGCCCCACTTCTGGATGGCAGATTGCAGGAGCCACTTGGGACTATCACACCAGCACAACATGGCACTGGTGCCACCTTGGATCTGGGAACCATCCTTCCTATCGTGGATTTTCAGGGGCCAGCCGGTCACTCTCAGCCATAGGCCCCAAACACAAACCACGGCCCTTTTCTCTGGAAAACAAAACTCAACTGCCCCTCTTCTGGATGGCAGATTGCAGGAGCCACTGGGTACTATGAAACTAGCCCTACTTGGCACTGGTGCCACCTTGGGTCTGGGAACCATGCTGCGTATCATGGATTTTCAGGAGCCAGCCGTCCACTGCCAGCCACAGGCCCCGAAACACAAACAACAGCCTTTTTCTCTGGCAAAAAAAATTCAGCTGCCCCGCTTCTGGATGGCAGATTGCAGGAACCACTTGGTACTAACAAACCAGCCCGACTTGGCACTGGTGCCACCTTGGGTCTGGGAACCATCCTGCGTATCGTGGATTCTAAGGAGCCAGCTGGCCACTCCCAGCCACAGGCCTCCAAACAAAATCAACGGCGCTTTTCCCTGGAAAACAAAACTCGCCTGACAACTTTTAGATGGCAGATTGCAGGAGCCAGTTGGTACCATCAAACCAGCCCAACTTGGCACTGGTGCCACCTTGGGTCTGGGAACCATCCTGCCTATTGTTGCTTTTCAGGAGCCAGCCGGTCACTTCTAGCCCTAGGCCCCCAGTCATAAACCTCGGCCCGTTTCCCTGGCACACAAATGTAAGCTACCCCGCTTCAGGATGGCAGATTGCAGGAGCCACTTTTCACCATCAAACCAGCCCGACGTGGCACTGGTGCCACCTTGGGTCTGGGAACCATCCTGCGTATCGTGTGTTCTAAGGAGCCAGCCGGCCACTCCCAGCCACAGTCCCCCAAACACAAACAACGGCGCTTTTCCCTGGAAAACAAAACTGGCCTGTCCACTTTTTGATGGCAGATTGCAGGAGCCACTTGGTACTATCAAACCAGCCCAACTTGGCACTGGTGCCACCATGGGTCTGGTCACCATCCTGCCTATCGTAGCTTTTCAGGAGCCAGCCGGTCACTCCCAGCCATAGGCCCCCAGACACAAACCTCGGCCCGTTTCCCTGGCAAACAAAAGTAAGCTGCCCCGCTTCTGCATGGCAGATTGCAGGTGCTATTTAGTACTATCAAACCAGCCCGACTTGGCACTGGTGCCACCATGGGTCTGGTCACCATCCTGCCTATCGTAGCTTTTCAGGAGCCAGCCGGTCACTCCCTGCCATAGGCCCCGAGACAAAAAGCTCGGCCCGTTTCCCTGGCAAACAAAACTAAGCTGCCCCGCTTCTGGATGGCAGATTGCAGGAGCCACTTGGTACTATCAAACCAGCCCGACTTGGCACTGGTACCACCTTGGGTCTGGGAACCATCCTGCCTATCGTGGATTTTAAGGAGCCAGCCGGCTACTCCCAGCCACAGGCCCCCAACAAAAACCACGGCCCTTTTTTCTGGCAAACAAAACTTAGCTGCCTCACTTATGGATGGCAGATTGCAGGAGCCACTTGGTGTAATCAAACCAGCCCGACTTGGCACTGGTGTCACCTTGGGTCTGGGAACCATCCTGCGTATCGTGGATTCTAAGGAGCCAGCCGGTCACTCCCAGCCACAGGCCCCCAAACAAAATCAACGGCGCTGTTCCCTGGAAAACAAAACACGCCTGCCAACTTTTTGATGGAGTTTGCAGGAGCCACTTGGTACTATCAAACCAGCCCAACTTGGCACTGGTGCCACCATGGGTCTGGTAAACATCCTGCGTATCGTGGATTCTTAGGAGCCAGCAGGCCACTCCTAGCCACAGGCCCCCAAACAAAAACCTAGGCCTATTTCTCTGGCAAACAAAAGTAAGCTGCCCCGCTTCTGGATGGCAGATTGCAGGAGACACTTGGGACTATCAAACCAGCCCAACTTGGCACTGGTGCCACCTTGGATCTGGGAACCATGTTGTGTATCGTAGATTTTCAGGGGCCAGCCGGCCACTCTCAGCCATATGTCCCCAAACAGAAACCTCGGCCCGTTTCTCTGGCAAACAAAACTCAACTGCCCCTCTTCTGGATGGCAAATTGCAGGATGAACTTGATACTAAAACCGCAGGCCGACTTGGTAGTGGTGACACCTTGGGCCTGGGAACCATCATGCGTATCGAGCATTTTAAGGAGCCAGCCGGCCACTCCCAGCAATATGCCCCCAAAAACAATCCACGGAATTTTTCTCTGGCAAACAAAAATCAGCTGCCCCGCTTCTGGATGGCAGATTGCAGGAGCCACTTTGCACCATCAAACCAGCCCGACTTGGCACTGGTGCCACCTTGCATCTGGGAACCATGCTGCCTAGCGTGGATTTTCAGGGGCCAGCGGGCCACTCTCAGCTATATGGCCCCAAACAAAACCCACGGCCCGTTTCCCTGGCAAACAAAAGTAAGCTGCCCTGCTTCTGGATGGCAGATTGCAAGACGCACTTGGTAGTATCAAACCAGCCCGACTTGGCACTGGTGCCACCTTGGGTCTGGGAACCATCCTGCGTATCGTGGATTCTAAGGAGCCAGCCGGCCACTCCCAGACACAGGCCCCCAAACACAAACAACGGCGCTTTTCCCTGGAAAACAAAACTCGCCTGCCAACTTTTTGATGGCAGATTGCAGGAGCAACTTGGTACTATCAAACCAGCCCAACTTGGCACTGGTGCCACCATGGGTCTGGTCACCATCCTGCCTATTGTAGCTTTCCAGGAGCCAGCCGGTCACTCCCAGCCATAGGCCCCCAAACACAAACCTCGGCCCGTTTCCCTGGCAAACAAAAGTAAGCTGCCCCGCTTCTGGATGGCAGATTGCAGGAGCCACTTGGTACTATCAAACCAGCCCAACTTGGCACTGGTGCCACCTTGGGTCTGGGAACCATCCTGCGTATTGTGGATTGTCAGGAGCCAGCTGAACATTCTCGGCCACAGACCCCAATCAAAAACAACGGCCCGTTTCAAAGGCAAACAAAACTCTGCTGACCCGCTTCTGGATGGGAGATTGCAGGAGGCACTTGACACTGTGAAACCAGCCCCACTTGGCACTGGTGCCACCTTGGGTCTGGGAACCATGCTGCGTATCATGGATTTTCAGGAGCCAGCCGGCCACTCCCAGCCATAGGCCCCCAAACAAAAACCACAGCCTTTTTCTCTGGCAAACAAAATTCAGCTGCCCCACTTCTGGATGGCAGATTGCAGGAGCCACTTGGGACTATCACACCAGCACAACATGGCACTGGTGCCACCTTGGATCTGGGAACCATCCTTCCTATCGTGGATTTTCAGGGGCCAGCCGGTCACTCTCAGCCATAGGCCCCAAACACAAACCACGGCCCTTTTCTCTGGAAAACAAAACTCAACTGCCCCTCTTCTGGATGGCAGATTGCAGGAGCCACTGTGTACTATGAAACTAGCCCTACTTGGCACTGGTGCCACCTTGGGTCTGGGAACCATGCTGCGTATCATGGATTTTCAGGAGCCAGCCGTCCACTGCCAGCCACAGGCCCCGAAACACAAACAACAGCCTTTTTCTCTGGCAAAAAAAATTCAGCTGCCCCGCTTCTGGATGGCAGATTGCAGGAACCACTTGGTACTAACAAACCAGCCCGACTTGGCACTGGTGCCACCTTGGGTCTGGGAACCATCCTGCGTATCGTGGATTCTAAGGAGCCAGCTGGCCACTCCCAGCCACAGACCTCCAAACAAAATCAACGGCGCTTTTCCCTGGAAAACAAAACTCGCCTGACAACTTTTAGATGGCAGATTGCAGGAGCCAGTTGGTACCATCAAACCAGCCCAACTTGGCACTGGTGCCACCTTGGGTCTGGGAACCATCCTGCCTATTGTTGCTTTTCAGGAGCCAGCCGGTCACTTCTAGCCCTAGGCCCCCAGTCATAAACCTCGGCCCGTTTCCCTGGCACACAAATGTAAGCTACCCCGCTTCAGGATGGCAGATTGCAGGAGCCACTTTTCACCATCAAACCAGCCCGACGTGGCACTGGTGCCACCTTGGGTCTGGGAACCATCCTGCGTATCATGGATTCTAAGGAGCCAGCCGGCCACTCCCAGCCAGAGGCCCCCAAACACAAACAACGGCGCTTTTCCCTGGATAACAAACTCGCCTGCCAACTTTTTGATGGCAGATTGCAGGAGCCACTTGGTACTATCAAACCAGCCCAACTTGGCACTGGTGCCACCATGGGTCTGGTCACCATCCTGCCTATCGTAGCTTTTCAGGAGCCAGCCGGTCACTCCCAGCCATAGGCCCTGAGACAGAAACATCGGCCCGTTTCCCTGGCAAACAAAAGTAAGCTGCCTCGCTTCTGGATGGTAGATTGCAGGACGCACTTGGTACTATCAAACCAGCCCAACTTGGCACTGGTGCCACCTCTGGTCTGGGAACCATCCTGCGTATCGTGGATTCTAAGGAGCCATCCGTCCACTCCCAGCCACAGGCCCCCAAACACAAACAACGGCGCTTTTCCCTGGAAAACAAAACTCGCCTGACAACTTTTTGATGGCAGATTGCAGGAGCCACTTGGTACTATCAAACCAGCCCAACTTGGCACTGGTGCCACCATGGGTCTGGTCACCATCCTGCCTATCGTAGCTTTTCAGGAGCCAGGCGGTCACTCCCAGCCATAGGCCCCCAGACACAAACCTCGGCCCGTTTCCCTGGCAAACAAAAGTAAGCTGCCCCGCTTCTGCATGGCAGATTGCAGGTGCTATTTAGTACTATCAAACCAGCCCGACTTGGCACTGGTGCCACCTCTGGTCTGGGAACCATCCTGCCTATCGTGGATTTTCAGGGGCCAGACGGCCACTATCAGCCATATGCCCCCAAAAACAAACCACGGCCCTTTTCTCTGGTAAACAAAACTCAACTGCCCCTCTTCTGGATGGCAAATTTTAGGACGCACTTTGTACTACGAAAACCGCCCGACTTGGCACTGGTGCCACCTTGGGTCAGGGAACCATCCTGCCTATCGTAGCTTTTCAGGAGCCAGCCGGTCACTCCCAGCCATAGGTCCCCAGACAAATACCTCGGCCCGTTTCCCTGGCAAACAAAAGTAAGCTGCCCCGCTTCTGGATGGCAGATTGCAGGAGCCACTTGGTACTATCAAACCAGCCCAACTTGACACTGGTGCCACCTTGGCTCTGGGAACCATGCTGCGTAACCCGGATTCTAAGACGACAGGCAGCCACTGCCAGCCACAGGCCTCCAAACAAAATCAACGGCGCTTTTCCCTGGAAAACAAAACTCGCCTGACAACTTTTAGATGGCAGATTGCAGGAGCCAGTTGGTACCATCAAACCAGCCCAACTTGGCACTGGTGCCACCTTGGGTCTGGGAACCATCCTGCCTATTGTTGCTTTTCAGGAGCCAGCCGGTCACTTCTAGCCCTAGGCCCCCAGTCATAAACCTCGGCCCGTTTCCCTGGCACACAAATGTAAGCTACCCCGCTTCAGGATGGCAGATTGCAGGAGCCACTTGGTACTATCAAACCAGCCCAACTTGACACTGGTGCCACTTTGGGTCTGGGAACCATGCTGCGTAACGTAGATTCTAAGGCGCCAGGCGGCCACTCCCAGCCACAGGCCCCCAAATACAAACAACGGCGCTTTTCCCTGGAAAACAAAACTCGCCTGCCAGCTTTTTGATGGCAGATTGCAGGAGCCACTTGGTACTATCCAATCATCCCAACTTGGCACTGGTGCCACTATGGGTCTGGGAACCATCCTGCCAAATGTACCATTTCAGGAGCCAGCCGGTCACTCCCAGCCATAGGCCCCCATCACAAACCTCGGACCGTTTCCCTGGCAAACAAAATTAAGCTGCCCCGATTCTGGATGGCAGATTGCAGGAGCCACTTGGTAGTGTCAAACCAGCCCGACTTGGCACTGGTGCCACCTTGGGTCTGGGAAACATCCTGCGTATCGTGGATTCTAAGCAGCCACCCGGCCACTCCGTGCCACAGGCGCCCAAACAAAAACAACGGCGCTTTTCCCTGGAAAACAAAACTCGCCTGCCAACATTTTGATGGCAGATTGCAGGAGCCACTTGGTACTATCAAACCAGCCCAACTTGGCACTGGTGCCACCATGGGTCTGGTCACCATCCTGCCTATCGTAGCTTTTCAGGAGCCAGCCGGTCACTCCCAGCCATAGGCCCCCAGACACAAAGCTCGGCCCGTTTCCCTGGCAAACAAAAGTAAGCTGCCCCGCTTCTGGATGGTAGATTGCAGGAACCATTTGCTACAATCAAACCAGCCCAACTTGGCACTGGTGCCACCTCAGGTCTGGGAACCATCCTGCGTATTTTGGATTCTAAGGAGCCAGCCGGCCACTCCCAGCCACAGGCCCCCAAACACAAACAACGGCGCTTTTCCCTGGAAAACAAAACTCGCCTGCCGACATTTTGATGGCAGATTGCAGGAGCCACTTGGTACTATCAAACCAGCCCAACTTGGCACTGGTGCCACCATGGGTCTGGTCACCATCCTGCCTATCGTAGTTTTTCAGGAGCCAGCCGGTCACTCCCTGCCATAGGCCCCCAGACAAAACCTCGGCCCGTTTCCCTGGCAAACAAAAGTAAGCTGCCCCGCTTCTGGATGGCAGATTGCAGGACGCACTTGGTAGTATCAAACCAGCCCAACTTGGCACTGGTGCCACCTCAGGTCTGGGAACCATGCTGCGTATCGTGGATTCTAATTAGCCATCCGGCCACTCCCAGCCACAGGCCCCCAAACAAAAACAACGGCGCTTTTCCCTGGATAACAAACTCGCCTGCCAACTTTTTGATGGCAGATTGCAGGAGCCTCTTGGTACTATCAAACCAGCCCGACTTGGCACTGGTACCACCTTGGGTCTGGGAACCATCCTGCCTATCGTGGATTTTAAGGAGCCAGCCGGCTACTCCCAGCCACAGGCCCCCAACAAAAACCACGGCCCTTTTTTCTGGCAAACAAAACTTAGCTGCCTCACTTATGGATGGCAGATTGCAGGAGCCACTTGGTGTAATCAAACCAGCCCGACTTGGCACTGGTGTCACCTTGGGTCTGGGAACCATCCTGCGTATCGTGGATTCTAAGGAGCCAGCCGGTCACTCCCAGCCACAGGCCCCCAAACAAAATCAACGGCGCTGTTCCCTGGAAAACAAAACACGCCTGCCAACTTTTTGATGGAGTTTGCAGGAGCCACTTGGTACTATCAAACCAGCCCAACTTGGCACTGGTGCCACCATGGGTCTGGTAAACATCCTGCGTATCGTGGATTCTTAGGAGCCAGCAGGCCACTCCTAGCCACAGGCCCCCAAACAAAAACCTAGGCCTATTTCTCTGGCAAACAAAAGTAAGCTGCCCCGCTTCTGGATGGCAGATTGCAGGAGACACTTGGGACTATCAAACCAGCCCAACTTGGCACTGGTGCCACCTTGGATCTGGGAACCATGTTGTGTATCGTAGATTTTCAGGGGCCAGCCGGCCACTCTCAGCCATATGTCCCCAAACAGAAACCTCGGCCCGTTTCTCTGGCAAACAAAACTCAACTGCCCCTCTTCTGGATGGCAAATTGCAGGATGAACTTGATACTAAAACCGCAGGCCGACTTGGTAGTGGTGACACCTTGGGCCTGGGAACCATCATGCGTATCGAGCATTTTAAGGAGCCAGCCGGCCACTCCCAGCAATATGCCCCCAAAAACAATCCACGGAATTTTTCTCTGGCAAACAAAAATCAGCTGCCCCGCTTCTGGATGGCAGATTGCAGGAGCCACTTTGCACCATCAAACCAGCCCGACTTGGCACTGGTGCCACCTTGCATCTGGGAACCATGCTGCCTAGCGTGGATTTTCAGGGGCCAGCGGGCCACTCTCAGCTATATGGCCCCAAACAAAACCCACGGCCCGTTTCCCTGGCAAACAAAAGTAAGCTGCCCTGCTTCTGGATGGCAGATTGCAAGACGCACTTGGTAGTATCAAACCAGCCCGACTTGGCACTGGTGCCACCTTGGGTCTGGGAACCATCCTGCGTATCGTGGATTCTAAGGAGCCAGCCGCCCACTCCCAGACACAGGCCCCCAAACACAAACAACGGCGCTTTTCCCTGGAAAACAAAACTCGCCTGCCAACTTTTTGATGGCAGATTGCAGGAGCAACTTGGTACTATCAAACCAGCCCAACTTGGCACTGGTGCCACCATGGGTCTGGTCACCATCCTGCCTATTGTAGCTTTCCAGGAGCCAGCCGGTCACTCCCAGCCATAGGCCCCCAAACACAAACCTCGGCCCGTTTCCCTGGCAAACAAAAGTAAGCTGCCCCGCTTCTGGATGGCAGATTGCAGGAGCCACTTGGTACTATCAAACCAGCCCAACTTGGCACTGGTGCCACCTTGGGTCTGGGAACCATCCTGCGTATTGTGGATTGTCAGGAGCCAGCTGAACATTCTCGGCCACAGACCCCAATCAAAAACAACGGCCCGTTTCAAAGGCAAACAAAACTCTGCTGACCCGCTTCTGGATGGGAGATTGCAGGAGGCACTTGACACTGTGAAACCAGCCCCACTTGGCACTGGTGCCACCTTGGGTCTGGGAACCATGCTGCGTATCATGGATTTTCAGGAGCCAGCCGGCCACTCCCAGCCATAGGCCCCCAAACAAAAACCACAGCCTTTTTCTCTGGCAAACAAAATTCAGCTGCCCCACTTCTGGATGGCAGATTGCAGGAGCCACTTGGGACTATCACACCAGCACAACATGGCACTGGTGCCACCTTGGATCTGGGAACCATCCTTCCTATCGTGGATTTTCAGGGGCCAGCCGGTCACTCTCAGCCATAGGCCCCAAACACAAACCACGGCCCTTTTCTCTGGAAAACAAAACTCAACTGCCCCTCTTCTGGATGGCAGATTGCAGGAGCCACTGTGTACTATGAAACTAGCCCTACTTGGCACTGGTGCCACCTTGGCTCTGGGAACCATGCTGCGTAACGTAGATTCTAAGAGGACAGGCGGACACTCCCAGCCACAGGCCTCTAAACAAAAACAACGGCGCGTTACCCTGGAAAACAAAACTCGCCTGCCAACTTTTTGATGGCAGATTGCAGGAGCCACTTGGTACTATCAAACCTGCCCAACTTGGCACTGGTGCCACCATGGGTCTGGTCACCATCCTGCCTATCGTAGCTTTTCAGGAGCCAGCCGGTCACTCCCAGCCATAGGCCCCCAGACAAATACCTCGGCCCGTTTCCCTGGCAAACAAAAGTAAGCTGCCTTGCTTCTGGATGGCAGATTGCAGGAGCCACATGGTACTATCAAACCAGGCCAACATGGCACTGGTGCCACCTTGGCTCTGGGAACCATCCTGCCTATCGTGGATTTTCAGGCGCCAGCCGGCCACTCTCAGCCATATGCCCCAAAACACAAACCACGGCCCTTTTCTCTGGTAAACAAAACTCAACTGCCCCTCTTCTGGATGGCAAATTGCAGGAGCCACTTGGTACTACGAAAACAGCCCGACTTGGCAGTGATGCCACCTTGGGTCAGGGAACCATCCTGCGTATCGATGTTTTTAAGGAGTCAGCCGGCAACGTCCAGCCATATACCCCCAAAAAAAACCCACGGAACTTTTCTCCAGCAAGCAAAAATCCGCTGCCCCGCGTCTGGATGGCAGATTGCAGGAGCTATTTAGTATTATCAAACCAGCCCGACTTGGCACTGGTGCCACCATCGGTCTGGTCACCATCCTGCCTATCGTAGCTTTTCAGGAGCCAGCCGGTCACTCTCAGCCATAGGCCCCAAACACAAACCGCGGCCCTTTTCTCTGGAAAACAAAATTGAACTGCCCCTCTTCTGGATGGCAGATTGCAGGAGCCACTGGGTACTATGAAACCAGCCCGACTTGGCACTGGTGCCACCTTGGGTCTGGGAACCATGCTGCGTATCATGGATTTTCAGGAGCCAGCCGTCCACTGCCAGCCACAGGCCCCGAAACACAAACAACAGCCTTTTTCTCTGGCAAACAAAATTCAGCTGCCCCGCTTCTGGATGGCAGATTGCAGGAACCACTTGGTACTAACAAACCAGCCCGACTTGGCACTGGTGCCACCTTGGGTCTGGGAACCATCCTGCGTATCGTGGATTCTAAGGAGCCAGCTGGCCACTCCCAGCCACAGGCCCCAAAACACACACAACGGCGCTTTTCCCTGGAAAACAAAACTCGCCTGCCAACTTTTTGATGGCAGATTGGAGGAGCCACTTGGTACTATCAAACCAGCCCAACTTGGCACTGGTGCCACCATGGGTCTGGTCACCATCCTGCCTATCGTAGCTTTTCAGGAGCCAGCCGGTCACTCCCAGCCATAGGCCCCCAGACACAAAGCTCGGCCCGTTTCCCTGGCAAACAAAAGTAAGCTGCCCCGCTTCTGGATGGCAGATTGCTGGATCCACTTGTTATTATCAAACCAGCCCGACTTGGTACTGGTGCCACCTCTGGTCTGGGAACCATCCTGGGTATCGTGGATCCTAAGGAGCCAGCCGGCCACTCCCAGCCACAGGCCCCCAAACAAAAACAACGGCGATTTTCCCTGGAAAACAAAACTCGCCTGACAACTTTTTGATGGCAGATTGCAGGAACCACTTGGTACTATCAAACCAGCCCAACTTGGCACTGGTGCCACCTTGGGTCTGGGAACCATGCTGCGTATTGTGGATTCTAAGGAGCCAGCCGGCCACTCCAGCCACAGGCCCGCAGACACAAACAACGGCGCTTTTCCCTGGAAAACAAAACTCGCCTGCCAACTTTTTGATGGCAGATTGCAGGAGCCACTTGGTACTATGAAATCAGCCGAACATGGCACTGGTGCCACCATGGGTCTGGTCACCATCCTGCCTATCGTAGCTTTTCAGGAGCCAGCCGGTCACTCCCAGCCATAGGCCCCCAGACACAAAGCTCGGCCCGTTTCCCTGGCAAACAAAAGTAAGCTGCCCCGCTTCTGGATGGTAGATTGCAGGAACCATTTGCTACAATCAAACCAGCCCAACTTGGCACTGGTGCCACCTCAGGTCTGGGAACCATCCTGCGTATTTTGGATTCTAAGGAGCCAGCCGGCCACTCCCAGCCACAGGCCCCCAAACACAAACAACGGCGCTTTTCCCTGGAAAACAAAACTCGCCTGCCGACATTTTGATGGCAGATTGCAGGAGCCACTTGGTACTATCAAACCAGCCCAACTTGGCACTGGTGCCACCATGGGTCTGGTCACCATCCTGCCTATCGTAGTTTTTCAGGAGCCAGCCGGTCACTCCCTGCCATAGGCCCCCAGACAAAACCTCGGCCCGTTTCCCTGGCAAACAAAAGTAAGCTGCCCCGCTTCTGGATGGCAGATTGCAGGACGCACTTGGTAGTATCAAACCAGCCCAACTTGGCACTGGTGCCACCTCAGGTCTGGGAACCATGCTGCGTATCGTGGATTCTAATTAGCCATCCGGCCACTCCCAGCCACAGGCCCCCAAACAAAAACAACGGCGCTTTTCCCTGGATAACAAACTCGCCTGCCAACTTTTTGATGGCAGATTGCAGGAGCCTCTTGGTACTATCAAACCAGCCCGACTTGGCACTGGTACCACCTTGGGTCTGGGAACCATCCTGCCTATCGTGGATTTTAAGGAGCCAGCCGGCTACTCCCAGCCACAGGCCCCCAACAAAAACCACGGCCCTTTTTTCTGGCAAACAAAACTTAGCTGCCTCACTTATGGATGGCAGATTGCAGGAGCCACTTGGTGTAATCAAACCAGCCCGACTTGGCACTGGTGTCACCTTGGGTCTGGGAACCATCCTGCGTATCGTGGATTCTAAGGAGCCAGCCGGTCACTCCCAGCCACAGGCCCCCAAACAAAATCAACGGCGCTGTTCCCTGGAAAACAAAACACGCCTGCCAACTTTTTGATGGAGTTTGCAGGAGCCACTTGGTACTATCAAACCAGCCCAACTTGGCACTGGTGCCACCATGGGTCTGGTAAACATCCTGCGTATCGTGGATTCTTAGGAGCCAGCAGGCCACTCCTAGCCACAGGCCCCCAAACAAAAACCTAGGCCTATTTCTCTGGCAAACAAAAGTAAGCTGCCCCGCTTCTGGATGGCAGATTGCAGGAGACACTTGGGACTATCAAACCAGCCCAACTTGGCACTGGTGCCACCTTGGATCTGGGAACCATGTTGTGTATCGTAGATTTTCAGGGGCCAGCCGGCCACTCTCAGCCATATGTCCCCAAACAGAAACCTCGGCCCGTTTCTCTGGCAAACAAAACTCAACTGCCCCTCTTCTGGATGGCAAATTGCAGGATGAACTTGATACTAAAACCGCAGGCCGACTTGGTAGTGGTGACACCTTGGGCCTGGGAACCATCATGCGTATCGAGCATTTTAAGGAGCCAGCCGGCCACTCCCAGCAATATGCCCCCAAAAACAATCCACGGAATTTTTCTCTGGCAAACAAAAATCAGCTGCCCCGCTTCTGGATGGCAGATTGCAGGAGCCACTTTGCACCATCAAACCAGCCCGACTTGGCACTGGTGCCACCTTGCATCTGGGAACCATGCTGCCTAGCGTGGATTTTCAGGGGCCAGCGGGCCACTCTCAGCTATATGGCCCCAAACAAAACCCACGGCCCGTTTCCCTGGCAAACAAAAGTAAGCTGCCCTGCTTCTGGATGGCAGATTGCAAGACGCACTTGGTAGTATCAAACCAGCCCGACTTGGCACTGGTGCCACCTTGGGTCTGGGAACCATCCTGCGTATCGTGGATTCTAAGGAGCCAGCCGCCCACTCCCAGACACAGGCCCCCAAACACAAACAACGGCGCTTTTCCCTGGAAAACAAAACTCGCCTGCCAACTTTTTGATGGCAGATTGCAGGAGCAACTTGGTACTATCAAACCAGCCCAACTTGGCACTGGTGCCACCATGGGTCTGGTCACCATCCTGCCTATTGTAGCTTTCCAGGAGCCAGCCGGTCACTCCCAGCCATAGGCCCCCAAACACAAACCTCGGCCCGTTTCCCTGGCAAACAAAAGTAAGCTGCCCCGCTTCTGGATGGCAGATTGCAGGAGCCACTTGGTACTATCAAACCAGCCCAACTTGGCACTGGTGCCACCTTGGGTCTGGGAACCATCCTGCGTATTGTGGATTGTCAGGAGCCAGCTGAACATTCTCGGCCACAGACCCCAATCAAAAACAACGGCCCGTTTCAAAGGCAAACAAAACTCTGCTGACCCGCTTCTGGATGGGAGATTGCAGGAGGCACTTGACACTGTGAAACCAGCCCCACTTGGCACTGGTGCCACCTTGGGTCTGGGAACCATGCTGCGTATCATGGATTTTCAGGAGCCAGCCGGCCACTCCCAGCCATAGGCCCCCAAACAAAAACCACAGCCTTTTTCTCTGGCAAACAAAATTCAGCTGCCCCACTTCTGGATGGCAGATTGCAGGAGCCACTTGGGACTATCACACCAGCACAACATGGCACTGGTGCCACCTTGGATCTGGGAACCATCCTTCCTATCGTGGATTTTCAGGGGCCAGCCGGTCACTCTCAGCCATAGGCCCCAAACACAAACCACGGCCCTTTTCTCTGGAAAACAAAACTCAACTGCCCCTCTTCTGGATGGCAGATTGCAGGAGCCACTGTGTACTATGAAACTAGCCCTACTTGGCACTGGTGCCACCTTGGCTCTGGGAACCATGCTGCGTAACGTAGATTCTAAGAGGACAGGCGGACACTCCCAGCCACAGGCCTCTAAACAAAAACAACGGCGCGTTACCCTGGAAAACAAAACTCGCCTGCCAACTTTTTGATGGCAGATTGCAGGAGCCACTTGGTACTATCAAACCTGCCCAACTTGGCACTGGTGCCACCATGGGTCTGGTCACCATCCTGCCTATCGTAGCTTTTCAGGAGCCAGCCGGTCACTCCCAGCCATAGGCCCCCAGACAAATACCTCGGCCCGTTTCCCTGGCAAACAAAAGTAAGCTGCCTTGCTTCTGGATGGCAGATTGCAGGAGCCACATGGTACTATCAAACCAGGCCAACATGGCACTGGTGCCACCTTGGCTCTGGGAACCATCCTGCCTATCGTGGATTTTCAGGCGCCAGCCGGCCACTCTCAGCCATATGCCCCAAAACACAAACCACGGCCCTTTTCTCTGGTAAACAAAACTCAACTGCCCCTCTTCTGGATGGCAAATTGCAGGAGCCACTTGGTACTACGAAAACAGCCCGACTTGGCAGTGATGCCACCTTGGGTCAGGGAACCATCCTGCGTATCGATGTTTTTAAGGAGTCAGCCGGCAACGTCCAGCCATATACCCCCAAAAAAAACCCACGGAACTTTTCTCCAGCAAGCAAAAATCCGCTGCCCCGCGTCTGGATGGCAGATTGCAGGAGCTATTTAGTATTATCAAACCAGCCCGACTTGGCACTGGTGCCACCATCGGTCTGGTCACCATCCTGCCTATCGTAGCTTTTCAGGAGCCAGCCGGTCACTCTCAGCCATAGGCCCCAAACACAAACCGCGGCCCTTTTCTCTGGAAAACAAAATTGAACTGCCCCTCTTCTGGATGGCAGATTGCAGGAGCCACTGGGTACTATGAAACCAGCCCGACTTGGCACTGGTGCCACCTTGGGTCTGGGAACCATGCTGCGTATCATGGATTTTCAGGAGCCAGCCGTCCACTGCCAGCCACAGGCCCCGAAACACAAACAACAGCCTTTTTCTCTGGCAAACAAAATTCAGCTGCCCCGCTTCTGGATGGCAGATTGCAGGAACCACTTGGTACTAACAAACCAGCCCGACTTGGCACTGGTGCCACCTTGGGTCTGGGAACCATCCTGCGTATCGTGGATTCTAAGGAGCCAGCTGGCCACTCCCAGCCACAGGCCCCAAAACACACACAACGGCGCTTTTCCCTGGAAAACAAAACTCGCCTGCCAACTTTTTGATGGCAGATTGGAGGAGCCACTTGGTACTATCAAACCAGCCCAACTTGGCACTGGTGCCACCATGGGTCTGGTCACCATCCTGCCTATCGTAGCTTTTCAGGAGCCAGCCGGTCACTCCCAGCCATAGGCCCCCAGACACAAAGCTCGGCCCGTTTCCCTGGCAAACAAAAGTAAGCTGCCCCGCTTCTGGATGGCAGATTGCTGGATCCACTTGTTATTATCAAACCAGCCCGACTTGGTACTGGTGCCACCTCTGGTCTGGGAACCATCCTGGGTATCGTGGATCCTAAGGAGCCAGCCGGCCACTCCCAGCCACAGGCCCCCAAACAAAAACAACGGCGATTTTCCCTGGAAAACAAAACTCGCCTGACAACTTTTTGATGGCAGATTGCAGGAACCACTTGGTACTATCAAACCAGCCCAACTTGGCACTGGTGCCACCTTGGGTCTGGGAACCATGCTGCGTATTGTGGATTCTAAGGAGCCAGCCGGCCACTCCAGCCACAGGCCCGCAGACACAAACAACGGCGCTTTTCCCTGGAAAACAAAACTCGCCTGCCAACTTTTTGATGGCAGATTGCAGGAGCCACTTGGTACTATGAAATCAGCCGAACATGGCACTGGTGCCACCATGGGTCTGGTCACCATCCTGCCTATCGTAGCTTTTCAGGAGCCAGCCGGTCACTCCCAGCCATAGGCCCCCAGACACAAAGCTCGGCCCGTTTCCCTGGCAAACAAAAGTAAGCTGCCCCGCTTCTGGATGGTAGATTGCAGGAACCATTTGCTACAATCAAACCAGCCCAACTTGGCACTGGTGCCACCTCAGGTCTGGGAACCATCCTGCGTATTTTGGATTCTAAGGAGCCAGCCGGCCACTCCCAGCCACAGGCCCCCAAACACAAACAACGGCGCTTTTCCCTGGAAAACAAAACTCGCCTGCCGACATTTTGATGGCAGATTGCAGGAGCCACTTGGTACTATCAAACCAGCCCAACTTGGCACTGGTGCCACCATGGGTCTGGTCACCATCCTGCCTATCGTAGTTTTTCAGGAGCCAGCCGGTCACTCCCTGCCATAGGCCCCCAGACAAAACCTCGGCCCGTTTCCCTGGCAAACAAAAGTAAGCTGCCCCGCTTCTGGATGGCAGATTGCAGGACGCACTTGGTAGTATCAAACCAGCCCAACTTGGCACTGGTGCCACCTCAGGTCTGGGAACCATGCTGCGTATCGTGGATTCTAATTAGCCATCCGGCCACTCCCAGCCACAGGCCCCCAAACAAAAACAACGGCGCTTTTCCCTGGATAACAAACTCGCCTGCCAACTTTTTGATGGCAGATTGCAGGAGCCTCTTGGTACTATCAAACCAGCCCGACTTGGCACTGGTACCACCTTGGGTCTGGGAACCATCCTGCCTATCGTGGATTTTAAGGAGCCAGCCGGCTACTCCCAGCCACAGGCCCCCAACAAAAACCACGGCCCTTTTTTCTGGCAAACAAAACTTAGCTGCCTCACTTATGGATGGCAGATTGCAGGAGCCACTTGGTGTAATCAAACCAGCCCGACTTGGCACTGGTGTCACCTTGGGTCTGGGAACCATCCTGCGTATCGTGGATTCTAAGGAGCCAGCCGGTCACTCCCAGCCACAGGCCCCCAAACAAAATCAACGGCGCTGTTCCCTGGAAAACAAAACACGCCTGCCAACTTTTTGATGGAGTTTGCAGGAGCCACTTGGTACTATCAAACCAGCCCAACTTGGCACTGGTGCCACCATGGGTCTGGTAAACATCCTGCGTATCGTGGATTCTTAGGAGCCAGCAGGCCACTCCTAGCCACAGGCCCCCAAACAAAAACCTAGGCCTATTTCTCTGGCAAACAAAAGTAAGCTGCCCCGCTTCTGGATGGCAGATTGCAGGAGACACTTGGGACTATCAAACCAGCCCAACTTGGCACTGGTGCCACCTTGGATCTGGGAACCATGTTGTGTATCGTAGATTTTCAGGGGCCAGCCGGCCACTCTCAGCCATATGTCCCCAAACAGAAACCTCGGCCCGTTTCTCTGGCAAACAAAACTCAACTGCCCCTCTTCTGGATGGCAAATTGCAGGATGAACTTGATACTAAAACCGCAGGCCGACTTGGTAGTGGTGACACCTTGGGCCTGGGAACCATCATGCGTATCGAGCATTTTAAGGAGCCAGCCGGCCACTCCCAGCAATATGCCCCCAAAAACAATCCACGGAATTTTTCTCTGGCAAACAAAAATCAGCTGCCCCGCTTCTGGATGGCAGATTGCAGGAGCCACTTTGCACCATCAAACCAGCCCGACTTGGCACTGGTGCCACCTTGCATCTGGGAACCATGCTGCCTAGCGTGGATTTTCAGGGGCCAGCGGGCCACTCTCAGCTATATGGCCCCAAACAAAACCCACGGCCCGTTTCCCTGGCAAACAAAAGTAAGCTGCCCTGCTTCTGGATGGCAGATTGCAAGACGCACTTGGTAGTATCAAACCAGCCCGACTTGGCACTGGTGCCACCTTGGGTCTGGGAACCATCCTGCGTATCGTGGATTCTAAGGAGCCAGCCGCCCACTCCCAGACACAGGCCCCCAAACACAAACAACGGCGCTTTTCCCTGGAAAACAAAACTCGCCTGCCAACTTTTTGATGGCAGATTGCAGGAGCAACTTGGTACTATCAAACCAGCCCAACTTGGCACTGGTGCCACCATGGGTCTGGTCACCATCCTGCCTATTGTAGCTTTCCAGGAGCCAGCCGGTCACTCCCAGCCATAGGCCCCCAAACACAAACCTCGGCCCGTTTCCCTGGCAAACAAAAGTAAGCTGCCCCGCTTCTGGATGGCAGATTGCAGGAGCCACTTGGTACTATCAAACCAGCCCAACTTGGCACTGGTGCCACCTTGGGTCTGGGAACCATCCTGCGTATTGTGGATTGTCAGGAGCCAGCTGAACATTCTCGGCCACAGACCCCAATCAAAAACAACGGCCCGTTTCAAAGGCAAACAAAACTCTGCTGACCCGCTTCTGGATGGGAGATTGCAGGAGGCACTTGACACTGTGAAACCAGCCCCACTTGGCACTGGTGCCACCTTGGGTCTGGGAACCATGCTGCGTATCATGGATTTTCAGGAGCCAGCCGGCCACTCCCAGCCATAGGCCCCCAAACAAAAACCACAGCCTTTTTCTCTGGCAAACAAAATTCAGCTGCCCCACTTCTGGATGGCAGATTGCAGGAGCCACTTGGGACTATCACACCAGCACAACATGGCACTGGTGCCACCTTGGATCTGGGAACCATCCTTCCTATCGTGGATTTTCAGGGGCCAGCCGGTCACTCTCAGCCATAGGCCCCAAACACAAACCACGGCCCTTTTCTCTGGAAAACAAAACTCAACTGCCCCTCTTCTGGATGGCAGATTGCAGGAGCCACTGTGTACTATGAAACTAGCCCTACTTGGCACTGGTGCCACCTTGGGTCTGGGAACCATGCTGCGTATCATGGATTTTCAGGAGCCAGCCGTCCACTGCCAGCCACAGGCCCCGAAACACAAACAACAGCCTTTTTCTCTGGCAAAAAAAATTCAGCTGCCCCGCTTCTGGATGGCAGATTGCAGGAACCACTTGGTACTAACAAACCAGCCCGACTTGGCACTGGTGCCACCTTGGGTCTGGGAACCATCCTGCGTATCGTGGATTCTAAGGAGCCAGCTGGCCACTCCCAGCCACAGACCTCCAAACAAAATCAACGGCGCTTTTCCCTGGAAAACAAAACTCGCCTGACAACTTTTAGATGGCAGATTGCAGGAGCCAGTTGGTACCATCAAACCAGCCCAACTTGGCACTGGTGCCACCTTGGGTCTGGGAACCATCCTGCCTATTGTTGCTTTTCAGGAGCCAGCCGGTCACTTCTAGCCCTAGGCCCCCAGTCATAAACCTCGGCCCGTTTCCCTGGCACACAAATGTAAGCTACCCCGCTTCAGGATGGCAGATTGCAGGAGCCACTTTTCACCATCAAACCAGCCCGACGTGGCACTGGTGCCACCTTGGGTCTGGGAACCATCCTGCGTATCATGGATTCTAAGGAGCCAGCCGGCCACTCCCAGCCAGAGGCCCCCAAACACAAACAACGGCGCTTTTCCCTGGATAACAAACTCGCCTGCCAACTTTTTGATGGCAGATTGCAGGAGCCACTTGGTACTATCAAACCAGCCCAACTTGGCACTGGTGCCACCATGGGTCTGGTCACCATCCTGCCTATCGTAGCTTTTCAGGAGCCAGCCGGTCACTCCCAGCCATAGGCCCTGAGACAGAAACATCGGCCCGTTTCCCTGGCAAACAAAAGTAAGCTGCCTCGCTTCTGGATGGTAGATTGCAGGACGCACTTGGTACTATCAAACCAGCCCAACTTGGCACTGGTGCCACCTCTGGTCTGGGAACCATCCTGCGTATCGTGGATTATAAGGAGCCATCCGTCCACTCCCAGCCACAGGCCCCCAAACACAAACAACGGCGCTTTTCCCTGGAAAACAAAACTCGCCTGACAACTTTTTGATGGCAGATTGCAGGAGCCACTTGGTACTATCAAACCAGCCCAACTTGGCACTGGTGCCACCATGGGTCTGGTCACCATCCTGCCTATCGTAGCTTTTCAGGAGCCAGGCGGTCACTCCCAGCCATAGGCCCCCAGACACAAACCTCGGCCCGTTTCCCTGGCAAACAAAAGTAAGCTGCCCCGCTTCTGCATGGCAGATTGCAGGTGCTATTTAGTACTATCAAACCAGCCCGACTTGGCACTGGTGCCACCTCTGGTCTGGGAACCATCCTGCCTATCGTGGATTTTCAGGGGCCAGACGGCCACTATCAGCCATATGCCCCCAAAAACAAACCACGGCCCTTTTCTCTGGTAAACAAAACTCAACTGCCCCTCTTCTGGATGGCAAATTTTAGGACGCACTTTGTACTACGAAAACCGCCCGACTTGGCACTGGTGCCACCTTGGGTCAGGGAACCATCCTGCCTATCGTAGCTTTTCAGGAGCCAGCCGGTCACTCCCAGCCATAGGTCCCCAGACAAATACCTCGGCCCGTTTCCCTGGCAAACAAAAGTAAGCTGCCCCGCTTCTGGATGGCAGATTGCAGGAGCCACTTGGTACTATCAAACCAGCCCAACTTGACACTGGTGCCACCTTGGCTCTGGGAACCATGCTGCGTAACCCGGATTCTAAGACGACAGGCAGCCACTGCCAGCCACAGGCCTCCAAACAAAATCAACGGCGCTTTTCCCTGGAAAACAAAACTCGCCTGACAACTTTTAGATGGCAGATTGCAGGAGCCAGTTGGTACCATCAAACCAGCCCAACTTGGCACTGGTGCCACCTTGGGTCTGGGAACCATCCTGCCTATTGTTGCTTTTCAGGAGCCAGCCGGTCACTTCTAGCCCTAGGCCCCCAGTCATAAACCTCGGCCCGTTTCCCTGGCACACAAATGTAAGCTACCCCGCTTCAGGATGGCAGATTGCAGGAGCCACTTGGTACTATCAAACCAGCCCAACTTGACACTGGTGCCACTTTGGGTCTGGGAACCATGCTGCGTAACGTAGATTCTAAGGCGCCAGGCGGCCACTCCCAGCCACAGGCCCCCAAATACAAACAACGGCGCTTTTCCCTGGAAAACAAAACTCGCCTGCCAGCTTTTTGATGGCAGATTGCAGGAGCCACTTGGTACTATCCAATCATCCCAACTTGGCACTGGTGCCACTATGGGTCTGGGAACCATCCTGCCAAATGTACCATTTCAGGAGCCAGCCGGTCACTCCCAGCCATAGGCCCCCATCACAAACCTCGGACCGTTTCCCTGGCAAACAAAATTAAGCTGCCCCGATTCTGGATGGCAGATTGCAGGAGCCACTTGGTAGTGTCAAACCAGCCCGACTTGGCACTGGTGCCACCTTGGGTCTGGGAAACATCCTGCGTATCGTGGATTCTAAGCAGCCACCCGGCCACTCCGTGCCACAGGCGCCCAAACAAAAACAACGGCGCTTTTCCCTGGAAAACAAAACTCGCCTGCCAACATTTTGATGGCAGATTGCAGGAGCCACTTGGTACTATCAAACCAGCCCAACTTGGCACTGGTGCCACCATGGGTCTGGTCACCATCCTGCCTATCGTAGCTTTTCAGGAGCCAGCCGGTCACTCCCAGCCATAGACCCCCAGACACAAACCTCGGCCCGTTTCCCTGGAAAACAAAAGTAAGCACCCCCGATTCTGGATGGCAGATTGCAGGAGCCACTTGGTAGTATCAAATCAGCCCAACTTGGCACTGGTGCCACCATGGGTCTGGTAAACATCCTGCCTATCTTAGCTTTTCAGGAGCCGGCCGGTCACTCCCTGCCATAGGCCCCCAGAGAAATACCTCGGCCCGTTTCCCTGGCAAACAAAAGTAAGCTGCCCCTCTTCTGGATGGCAGATTGCAGGAACCACTTGCTACTATCAAACCAGCCCAACTTGGCACTGGTGCCACCTTGGCTCTGGGAACCATGCTGCGTAACGTAGATTCTAAGAGGACAGGCGGACACTCCCAGCCACAGGCCTCTAAACAAAAACAACGGCGCGTTACCCTGGAAAACAAAACTCGCCTGCCAACTTTTTGATGGCAGATTGCAGGAGCCACTTGGTACTATCAAACCTGCCCAACTTGGCACTGGTGCCACCATGGGTCTGGTCACCATCCTGCCTATCGTAGCTTTTCAGGAGCCAGCCGGTCACTCCCAGCCATAGGCCCCCAGACAAATACCTCGGCCCGTTTCCCTGGCAAACAAAAGTAAGCTGCCTTGCTTCTGGATGGCAGATTGCAGGAGCCACATGGTACTATCAAACCAGGCCAACATGGCACTGGTGCCACCTTGGCTCTGGGAACCATCCTGCCTATCGTGGATTTTCAGGCGCCAGCCGGCCACTCTCAGCCATATGCCCCAAAACACAAACCACGGCCCTTTTCTCTGGTAAACAAAACTCAACTGCCCCTCTTCTGGATGGCAAATTGCAGGAGCCACTTGGTACTACGAAAACAGCCCGACTTGGCAGTGATGCCACCTTGGGTCAGGGAACCATCCTGCGTATCGATGTTTTTAAGGAGTCAGCCGGCAACGTCCAGCCATATACCCCCAAAAAAAACCCACGGAACTTTTCTCCAGCAAGCAAAAATCCGCTGCCCCGCGTCTGGATGGCAGATTGCAGGAGCTATTTAGTATTATCAAACCAGCCCGACTTGGCACTGGTGCCACCATCGGTCTGGTCACCATCCTGCCTATCGTAGCTTTTCAGGAGCCAGCCGGTCACTCTCAGCCATAGGCCCCAAACACAAACCGCGGCCCTTTTCTCTGGAAAACAAAATTGAACTGCCCCTCTTCTGGATGGCAGATTGCAGGAGCCACTGGGTACTATGAAACCAGCCCGACTTGGCACTGGTGCCACCTTGGGTCTGGGAACCATGCTGCGTATCATGGATTTTCAGGAGCCAGCCGTCCACTGCCAGCCACAGGCCCCGAAACACAAACAACAGCCTTTTTCTCTGGCAAACAAAATTCAGCTGCCCCGCTTCTGGATGGCAGATTGCAGGAACCACTTGGTACTAACAAACCAGCCCGACTTGGCACTGGTGCCACCTTGGGTCTGGGAACCATCCTGCGTATCGTGGATTCTAAGGAGCCAGCTGGCCACTCCCAGCCACAGGCCCCAAAACACACACAACGGCGCTTTTCCCTGGAAAACAAAACTCGCCTGCCAACTTTTTGATGGCAGATTGGAGGAGCCACTTGGTACTATCAAACCAGCCCAACTTGGCACTGGTGCCACCATGGGTCTGGTCACCATCCTGCCTATCGTAGCTTTTCAGGAGCCAGCCGGTCACTCCCAGCCATAGGCCCCCAGACACAAAGCTCGGCCCGTTTCCCTGGCAAACAAAAGTAAGCTGCCCCGCTTCTGGATGGCAGATTGCTGGATCCACTTGTTATTATCAAACCAGCCCGACTTGGTACTGGTGCCACCTCTGGTCTGGGAACCATCCTGGGTATCGTGGATCCTAAGGAGCCAGCCGGCCACTCCCAGCCACAGGCCCCCAAACAAAAACAACGGCGATTTTCCCTGGAAAACAAAACTCGCCTGACAACTTTTTGATGGCAGATTGCAGGAACCACTTGGTACTATCAAACCAGCCCAACTTGGCACTGGTGCCACCTTGGGTCTGGGAACCATGCTGCGTATTGTGGATTCTAAGGAGCCAGCCGGCCACTCCAGCCACAGGCCCGCAGACACAAACAACGGCGCTTTTCCCTGGAAAACAAAACTCGCCTGCCAACTTTTTGATGGCAGATTGCAGGAGCCACTTGGTACTATGAAATCAGCCGAACATGGCACTGGTGCCACCATGGGTCTGGTCACCATCCTGCCTATCGTAGCTTTTCAGGAGCCAGCCGGTCACTCCCAGCCATAGGCCCCCAGACACAAAGCTCGGCCCGTTTCCCTGGCAAACAAAAGTAAGCTGCCCCGCTTCTGGATGGTAGATTGCAGGAACCATTTGCTACAATCAAACCAGCCCAACTTGGCACTGGTGCCACCTCAGGTCTGGGAACCATCCTGCGTATTTTGGATTCTAAGGAGCCAGCCGGCCACTCCCAGCCACAGGCCCCCAAACACAAACAACGGCGCTTTTCCCTGGAAAACAAAACTCGCCTGCCGACATTTTGATGGCAGATTGCAGGAGCCACTTGGTACTATCAAACCAGCCCAACTTGGCACTGGTGCCACCATGGGTCTGGTCACCATCCTGCCTATCGTAGTTTTTCAGGAGCCAGCCGGTCACTCCCTGCCATAGGCCCCCAGACAAAACCTCGGCCCGTTTCCCTGGCAAACAAAAGTAAGCTGCCCCGCTTCTGGATGGCAGATTGCAGGACGCACTTGGTAGTATCAAACCAGCCCAACTTGGCACTGGTGCCACCTCAGGTCTGGGAACCATGCTGCGTATCGTGGATTCTAATTAGCCATCCGGCCACTCCCAGCCACAGGCCCCCAAACAAAAACAACGGCGCTTTTCCCTGGATAACAAACTCGCCTGCCAACTTTTTGATGGCAGATTGCAGGAGCCTCTTGGTACTATCAAACCAGCCCAACTTGGCACTGGTGCCACCATGGGTCTGGTCACCATCCTGCCTATCGTAGCTTTTCAGGAGACAGCCGGTCACTCCCAGCCATAGGCCCCCAGACACAAACCTCGGCCATTTTCCCTGGCAAACAAAAGTAAGCTGCCCCGCTTCTGGATGGCAGATTGCAGGAGCCACTTTTCACCATCAAACTAGCCCGACTTGGCACTGGTGTCACCTCTGGTCTGGGAACCATCCTGCCTGTCGTGGATTCTAATTAGCCAGCCGGCCACTCCCAGCCACAGACCCCCAAACACAAACAACGGCGCTTTTCCCTGGGAAACAAAACTCGCCTGCCAAGTTTTTGATGGCAGATTGCAGGAGCCACTTGGTACTATCAAACCAGCCCAACTTGGCACTGGTGCCACCATGGGTCTGGTCACCATCCTGCCTATCGTAGCCTTTCAGGAGCCAGCCGGTCACTCCCAGCCATAGGCCCCCAGACACAAACCTCGGCCCGTTTCCCTAGCAAACAAAAGTAAGCTGCCCCGCTTCTGGATGGCAGATTGCAGGAACCACTTGGTACTATCAAACCAGCCCAACTTGGGACTGGTGCCACCTTGGGTCTGGGAACCATCCTGCGTATCGTGGATTCTAAGGAGCCAGCCGGCCACTCCCAGCCACAGGCCCCCAAACACAAACAACGACGCTTTTCCCTGGAAAACAAAACTCGCCTGCCAACTTTTTGATGGCAGATTGCAGGAACCACTTGGTACTATCAAACCAGCCCGACTTGGCACTGGTGCCACCTTGGGTCTGGGAACCATGCTGCGTATCGTGGATTCTAAGGAGCCAGCCGGTCTCTCCAGCCACAGGCCCGCAGACACAAACAACGGCGCTTTTCCCTGGAAAACAAAACTCGCCTGACAACTTTTTGATGGCAGATTGCAGGAGCCACTTGGTACTATCAAATCAGTCGAACATGGCACTGGTGCCACCATGGGTCTGGTCACCATCCTGCCTATCGTAGCTTTTCAGGAGCCAACCGGTCACTCCCAGCCATAGGCCCCCTGACACAAAGCTCGGCCCGTTTCCCTGGCAAACAAAAGTAAGCTGCCCCGCTTCTGGATGGCAGATTGCAGGACGCACTTGGTACTATAAAACCAGCCCGACTTGGCACTGGTGCCACCTCAGGTCTGGGAACCATCCTGCGTATCGTGGATTCTAAGGAGCCAGCCGGCCACTCCCAGCCACAGGCCCCCAAACACAAACAACGGCGCTTTTCCCTGGAAAACAAAACTCGCCTGCCGACATTTTGATGGCAGATTGCCGGAGCCACTTGGTACTATCAAACCAGCCCAACTTGGCACTGGTGCCACCATGGGTCTGGTCACCATCCTGCCTATCGTAGCTTTTCAGGAGCCAGCCGGTCACTCCCAGCCATAGGCCCCGAGACACAAATCTCGGACCGTTTCCCTGGCAAACAAAAGTAAGCTGCCCCGCTTCTGGATGGCAGATTGCAGGAGCCACTTTGCACCATCATACTAGCCCGACTTGGCACTGGTGCCACCTTGGGTCTGGGAACCATCCTGCATATCGTGGATTCTAAGCAGCCAGCCGGCCACTCCCAGCCACAGGCCCCCAAACACAAACAACGGCGCTTTTCCCTGGAAAATAAAAACTCGCCTGCCAAATTTTGACGGCAGATTGCAGGAGCCACTTGGTACTATCAAATCAGCCCAACTTGGGACTGGTGCCACCATGGGTCTGGTCACCATCCTGCCTATCGTAGCTTTTCAGGAGCCAGCCGGTCACTCCCCGCCATAGGCCCCCAGACAAAAACCTCGGCCCGTTTCCCTGGCAAACAAAAGTAAGCTGCCCTGCTTCTGGATGGCAGATTGCAGGAACCACTTGGTACTATCAAACCAGCAAAACTTGGCACTGGTGCCACCTTGGGTCTGGATACCATGCTGCGTATCGTGGATTCTAAGGAGCCAGCCGGCCACTCCCAGCCACAGGCCCCCAAACACAAACAACGGCGCTTTTCCCTGGAAAACAAAACTCTCCTGCCAACTTTTTGATGGCAGATTGCAGGAGCCACTTGGTTTTATCAAATCAGCCCAACTTGGCACTGGTGCCACCATGGGTCTGGTCACCATCCTGCCTATCGTAGCTTTTCAGGAGCCAGCCGGTCACTCCCCGCCATAGGCCCCCAGACAAAAAGCTCAGCCCGTTTCCCTGGCAAACAAAAGTAAGCTACCCCGCTTCTGGATGGCAGATTGCAGGAGCCACTTTGCACCATCAAACTAGCCCGTCTTGGCACTGGTGCCACCTCTGGTCTGGGAACCATCCTGCGTATCGTGGATTCTAATTAGCCAGCCGGCCACTCCCTACCACAGGCCCCCAAACACAAACAACGGCGCTTTTCCCTGGAAAACAAAACTCGCCTACCAACTATTTGATGGCAGATTACAGGAGCCACTTGGTACTATCAAACCAGCCCAACTTGGCACTGGTGCCACCATGGGTCTGGTCACAATCCTGCCTATCGTAACTTTTCAGGAGCCAGCCGGTCACTCCCAGCCATAGGTCCCCAGTCACAAACCTCGGCCCGTTTCACTGGCAAACAAAAGTAAGCTGCCCCGCTTCTGGATGGCAGATTGCAGGAGCCACTTGGTACTATCAAACCAGCCCGACTTGGCACTGGTGCCACCTTGGGTCTGGGACCCATCCTGCGTATCGTGGATTCTAAGGAGCCAGTCGGCCACTCCCAGCCACAGGCCCCCAAACACAAACAACGGCCCGTTTCCGTGGCAAACAAAAGTAAGCTGCCCCGCTTCTGGATGGCAGATTGCAGGAACCACTTGGTAGTATCAAACCAGCACAACTTGGCACTGGTGGCACCTCTTGTCTGGTAACCATGCTGCGTATCGTGGTTTCTAAGGAGCCAGCCGGGCACTCCCAACCACAGGTCCCCAAACACAAACAATGGCGCTATTCCCTGGAAAACAAAACTCGCCTGCCAACTTTTTGATGGCAGATTGCAGGAGCCACTTGGTACTATCAAACCAGCCCAACTTGGCACTGGTTCCACCATGGGTCTGGTCACCATCCTGCATATCGTAGCTTTTCAGGAGCCAGCCGGTCACTCCCTGCCATAGGCCCCGAGACAGAAAGCCCGGCCCGTTTCCCTGGCAAACAAAAGTAAGCTGCCCCGCTTCTGGATGGCAGATTGCAGGAGCCACTTTGTACTATCAAACCAGCCCGACTTGGCACTGGTGCCACCTCTGGTCTGGGAACCATGCTGCGTATCGTGGATTTTAAGGAGCCAGTCGGCCACTCCCAGCCATACGCCTCCAAACACAAACAACGGTCCATTTCCCTGGCAAACAAAAGTAAGCTGCCCCGCTTCTGGATGTCAGATTGCAGGAACCACTTGTTGCCAAGTTGGGGTGGTTTGATAGTAACAAGTGGCTCCTGCAATCTGCCATCAAAAAGTTGGCAAGCGAGTTTTGTTTTCCAGGGAAAAGCGCCGTTGTTTGTGTTTGGGGGCCTGTGGCTCGGAGTGGCCAGCTGTCTCCTTAGAATCCACGATACGCAGGATGGGACCCAGACCAGAGGTGGCACCAGTGCCAAGTCGGGCTGGTTTGATGGTGCAAAGTGACTCCTGCAATCTGCCATCCAGAAGCGGGGTAGCTTACTTTTGTTTGCCAGGGAAAGGGGTAGAGCTTTGTGTCTGGGGGCCTATGGCTGGGAGTGACCGGCTGGCTCCTGAAAAGCTACGATAGGCAGGATGGTGACCAGACCCATGGTGGCACCAGTGCCAAGTTGGGCTGGTTTGATAGTACCAAGTGGCTCCTGCAATCTGCCATCAAAAGGTTGGCAGGTGAGTTTTGTTTTCCAGGGAAAAGCACCGTTGTTTGTGTTTGGGGGCCTGTGGCTGGGAGTGGCCAGCTGGCTCCTTAGAATCAACGATACGCAGGATGGTTCCCAGACCAGAGGTGGCACCAGTGCCATGTTGGCCTGGTTTGATAGTACCATGTGGCTCCTGCAATCTGCCATCCAGAAGCGGGGCTGCTTACTTTTGTTTGCCAGGGAAACGGGCCGAGATATTTGTCTGGGGGCCTATGGCTGGGAGTGAGCGGCTGGCTCCTGAAAAGCTACGATAGGCAGGATGGTGACCAGACCCATGGTGGCACCAGTGCCAAGTTGGGCTGGTTTGATAGTACCAAGTGGCTCCTGCAATCTGCCATCAAAAAGTTGTCAGGCGACTTTTGTTTTCCAGGGAAAAGCGCCGTTGTTCTTGTTTAGAGGCCTGTGTCTGGGAGTGGCCGGCTGCCTCCTTTGAACCCAGGATACGCAGGATGGTTCCCAGAGCCAAGGTGGCACCAGTGCCAAGTTGGGCTGGTTTGATAGTACCAAGTGGCTCCTGCAATCTGCCATCCAGAAGCGGGTCAGCTTACTTTGGTTTCCCAGGGAAACGGGCCGAGGTTTGTGTCTGGGGGCCTATGGCTGGGAGTGACCGGCTGGCTACTGAAAAGCTACGATAGGCAGGATGGTTACCAGACTCATGGTGGCACCAGTGCCAAGTCGGGCTGGTTTGATAATACTAAATAGCTCCTGAAATCTGCCATTCAGACGCGGGGCAGCGGATTTTTGTTTGCTGGAGAAAAGTTCCGTGGTTTTTTTTGGGGGTATATGGCTGGACGTGGCCGGCTGGCTCCTTAAAAAATCGATACGCAGGATTTTTCCCAGACCCAAGGTGGCACCAGTGCCAAGTCGGGCTGGTTTGATGGTGCAAAGTGGCTCCTGCAATCTGCCATCCAGACGCGGGGCAGCGGATTTTTGTTTCCATGAGAAATGGTCCGTGGTTTGTTTTTGGGGGTATATGGCTGGGCCTGGCCGGCTGGCTCCTTAAAAAGCTCGATATGCAGGATGGTTCCCTGACACAAGGTGGCACCAGTGCCACGTCGGGCGGTTTTCGTAGTACAAAGTGCGTCCTAAAATTTGCCATCCAGAAGAGGGGCAGTTGAGTTTTGTTTGCCAGAGAAAAGGTCCGTGGTTTGTTTTTGGGGGCATATGGCTGAGAGTGGCTGGCTGGCCCCTGAAAATCCACGATACACAGGATGGTTCCCAGATCCAAGGTGGCACCTGTGCCAAGTCGGGCTGATTTGATAGTACTAAGTAGCTCCTGTAATCTGCCATCCAGAAGCGGGGCAGCTTACTTTTGTTTGCCAGGGAAACGGGCCGAGGTTTGTGTTTGGGGGCCTATGGCTGAGAGTGACCGGCTGGCTCCTGAAAAGCTACAATAGGCAGGATGGTGACCAGACCCATGGTGGCACCAGTGCCAAGTTGGGCTGGTTTGATAGTACCAAGTGGTTCCTGCAATCTGCCATCCAGAAGCAGGGCAGCTGAGTTTTGTTTGCCAGAGAAAAGGGCCTTGGTTTGTGTTTGGGGGCATATGGCTGGGTGTGGCCAGCTGGCTCCTTAAAATGCACGATATGCAACATGGCTCCCAGACCCAAGGTGGCACCAGTGCCAAGTTGGGCTGGTTTGATAGTACCAAGTGGCTCCTGCAATCTTCCATGATCACGTGGAGAAATACTTTCTGGTTTCAGCCTCATGCTCTTTCTTCTCTCCCTCAACTTCTCTATCACCTCTCATCTGGTTCACATGCGCTGTCTTCAAGGTCCACAGGCTACTTTTCACAGAATCTTCTGGCCTGATGAAGTAAGAATGATGAATAGAACAGAGCTGGGATCTATTTTCCAGTTTGGATAAAATGCATTCTGCACACAAATCCAAGGAGAACGGGCTGCCCCAATGCCCAGAAAATCTTTCACTCCTGCTAGTGTTCTACGTCAACCGCAACTTAGTCTGAAAGAAAAGCTTTTTCTCTGAGAGCATCTGAGAGGTTTGCATGAAGCACTGATATCTGACATATGCAATTTTGAATAGGAGAGGAAAAAGAAAATGGCAAGGAGTTTTTAATTTTAGTGGTTTCAATTTTAATTTCCGTGCACTTTTTCAAAACTTGTCAGCTCAAATGCCCATCAACATCTTTTAGTCATCTGTAAGTCAGTATTCATATAAAATGTGCTTCAAATCCAAAGAATTTCAAATTTGCACTCCAAGCTTCTATGCCTAGATTTATGATTTCCTACACATATTAGATGAAAGGAAGGCCTTTTTTACTGTGGGAGTGCTGGAACACTGGAACAGGTTGCCCAGAGAAGTTGTGGGTGTCCCATCCCTGAAAGTATTCAAGGTCACCTTGGACGGGGCTTGGAGCAGCAACAAAGGAGAAGCTTGATGGTAGAGAAACAAAGTCGGACTATAGAAGAAACTCGGATTGAAGTATAGGATCAAGTTTTCTCTCAGCTCTTGGGGTAAATTCAAAGTTGTACAAAATGACATTTATCTGTGCTATTCACTACTGTAACAGAAAGTTTCATGAAAACTGTACAGAAGATAGTAAATTTTAAAAGAGATAAGAATTACAGCATAAAATCCATGGGATAGGTTACAACATGAGACACTCTCTAAGAGAAAATCTCTTTGTTTCAGCACTTCATCGGGGTAAGATTTCATGAAGTGCCAAAGAAGGCGGCAAAATATCATTCGGGACATTATTTACTGGAATTCAGCCTGGCCATTAGTAGGAACTGCCTTTGAACATATCATGTAGATATACCACACACACTTTCCCTTCACTGAAAAATTACTGTTTACAACAAATAAGCAATTGACGATCAAAATTGATTGAAAGCATCTTAAACATGTCAAGTATTTCATTGTAGATGATCTGTGATCCAAATGCTTCTTCCACCTTCGAGAGGGACAGAAGAATTCTTCCATATCATGATGGTTTAAAATTGTATCAACCAATGTTTTCTGCTGAAAAGATATCATCTATTTTTTTCTATTTTTGGAAGAAAATATTCCTAGACATACAACAGGTGAGAACTAAGTAATTTTAAAGAAACAAATGAAATGAAAATATTCTGTAAATAGAATGAAATGAAAAGCTGTGTTTTAAATAGGAGCTAAATATTAAACAGAATTTTTGTACCAGGCATTTGAATTACTGCACCAGCTCTTTTGCCCATCAAGAGAGGCATTTAGCATTTCAGTCTTTTCCAAGGTGTTCATGATCTGCTATGCTGATCTCTGTGTGTGCCTAGGTGTGTGTGGAGGGGGGGCATATGAAGGGGAGTGTGTATGTTTGCTTTACAATTGTTGTGGCAGATTCATGCCTCAGCTCCACATTTTGTTTTAAAAAGGTCACACCGAGTGGATATGAAGTTTACTATCAACAAGAGATCGATTCCCAAATCATCCATTTGACTCTCCCTTATAAATCATGTGCTTTGTTGCATATTTTATCAAATATACTTTCAAGCCAGATGGAGGAAGGAGGATGTGGGAATCCCTCCACCATCTTGCAACTTTTATGTAAGTAGGTTTTCAAGAAAATCATCATTTCTCTTTTAAATATGTCTGGAACAGGCATGATGGTAGTGTCAACCTGTTGGAGTTTTTGTTGCTGGAAGAAGTTGTACAAAAGGATTGGTTTTTACATTGACCAGTTACTGAATCAAGCGCAGGAATACATTGGAAATTTAGCTGGGGGTTCCTTTTCCCAGCAGACTACTTCTAGAACGAGCTTGTACACTGAAGCTGACTCTTTTGCTCTCTTTTTGTTTCTTTCCTATTTTCTTGGCTTCTTTGCCACTATCTAGACAATTTTGGAACTTTGTTCCCAACTAAAATGGTTTCAATAGTCTGATTGTGATCATACATTTTTACAAGGAATTTTTAAAATCTTTCCTCGAGTCCAGAAAGTCAAGGACTTAGATCTTTTTCTTCCCTTATCAATATTGCCATGAAATTGATAAATAAAGACCAACTCTTTATTTTTGTTTTTAACCCACGTAGATAATTCCCATCCATTAATCCATTTTGTGGACCAATAGCTGCCATTCTGATGGAAGCTGTCACTTCTTAACAATAGGCATTCTGTGACTATGTTGACTGCACTTTGGGTGAAGATCCTAACTGGTCTTAGATATACACAGGGAGAAATTTGCTCAGCCAGTGTCAGTCTTAAGCATGCGTATCAGAAGATCTTTCTAGAGCTGGGAATTTTCCCATGAAAGGGATTCAGTTAGGGAAGAGACACTTGTGCCAGAGTTTTACATTCTTCTTGAACACTGCTTAAGGAACTTAGATGCCATGTCCATTTGGATCTCTGTCTGCACAGAACTTTGTCATGCCAGCGCTTTGAAATGCATCTTGAAGAGAATTCACTAGCACAGAATGAAAGAGAGTGGAAGGGGTTGGTGGGGCTAACCAGGCCCAACCCCCCTGCCTAAACCAGGATACCTAGAGCCTCTTGCCCAGGATTCTATCTGGGTGTACTTTTAATGTCTTCAAAGATCCAGGCTCCACAATCTTTCTGGGCAGTCTGTGCCGTGGTTCAGTCACCCTGACAGTAAAGAAACATTTACTGATGTTCAAAGGCAATCTCCTGTATTTCAGTGTGTGCCCACTGCCTCTTGTCTTTTCCCTCAGCATCACTGAAAAGACACTGATTCCCTCCCCTTTGCACTATTGCTTCCATATGTATGTGTGATGCCATGTAGAGGTATGTCAAAAACCTCCCTGAAGCCCAGGCAGATAATATTCCCTTCATCTACCAGTCAAGTTGATTCATCAGAGGAGTTTAAAGTGATGTTCAGCATGAAATTCCCCTGAAAAATCATGCTAACTACATTATTTGGTCATCTGTCATGTGCCTGGCAAGGATTTCCAGGAAGAGCTGCTTCATCAACTTCCTGGGGATAAAAAAGAGGCTGGCTGGTTTGTACTATGGCGAGTCCTCTTAATTGCCTTTTTTGAAGATGGGTGTCATTTGCTAACATCCACTCTTTAGCTCCTCTTCTCATCTACACCTCGGCAAAACGCTTTTCCACTATGTCTGGCTAGGAAAAACTGTGCCAGCACAGAAAACATCTCCCATCGTGTTCTAGAAGTTGCACGGATGTCTGCCAAGTGTTTGGCAGGAAGAAAAGAAAAGTTGTCCAAAACAGCTTCCAATCGAATGTTCATGTGATTGGAAAAGTCAGGAGAGTGCAAAGGTACTGTTTTCTATCAGTTGGCAAGGTGCGCACACAATCCCAGTGTTGTACAGCTTGCTTCTTCACCTTCCCGAAGCTGCCGCTCTCGCCGGCTGCCGGAGCCCAAGAAGCGGCTTCTTCGCGCAAAGACGATTGTGCCGCTCACAGGGCTCTCCTTAGCGCGGCTTCTGCCGAAAGACGCCCGGCAGCGGCTCTTACCTCCGGAGAGCATCCTACCTTCGTCTTTCGCGTCTTTTGTAGTCTACATCTTAGCAAAACGCTTTTCCACTATGTCTGGCTAGGAAAAACTGTGCCAGCACAGAAAACATCTCCCATCGTGTTCTAGAAGTTGCACGGATGTCTGCCAAGTGTTTGGCAGGAAGAAAAGAAAAGTTGTCCAAAACAGCTTCCAATCGAATGTTCCTGTGATTGGAAAAGTCAGGAGAGTGCAAAGGTACTGTTTTCTATCAGTTGGCAAGGTGCGCACACAATCCCAGTGTTGTACAGCTTGCTTCTTCACCTTCCCGAAGCTGCCGCTCTCGCCGGCTCCCGGAACCGAAGAAGCGGCTTCTTCGCGCAAAGACGATTGTGCCGCTCACAGGGCTCTCCTTAGCGCGGCTTCTGCCGAAAGACGCCCGGCAGCGGCTCTTACCTCCGGAGAGCATCCTACCTTCGTCTTTCGCGTCTTTTGTAGTCTACATCTTAGCAAAACGCTTCTCCACAATGTCTGGCTAGGAAAAACTGTGCCAGCCCAGAAAACATCTCCCATCGTGTTCTAGAAGTTGCACGGATGTCTGCCAAGTGTTTGGCAGGAAGAAAAGAAAAGTTGTCCAAAACAGCTTCCAATCGAATGTTCCTGTGATTGGAAAAGTCAGGAGAGTGCAAAGGTACTGTTTTCTATCAGTTGGCAAGGTGCGCACACAATCCCAGTGTTGTACAGCTTGCTTCTTCACCTTCCCGAAGCTGCCGCTCTCGCCGGCTGCCTGAACCGAAGAAGCGGCTTCTTCGCGCAAAGACGATTGTGCCGCTCACAGTGCTCTCCTTAGCGCGGCTTCTGCCGAAAGACGCCCGGCAGCGGCTCTTACCTCCGGAGAGCATCCTACCTTCGTCTTTCGCGTCTTATGTAGTCTACACCTCGGCAAAAAGCTTTTCCACTATGTCTGGCTAGGAAAAACTGTGCCAGCACAGAAAACATCTCCCATCGTGTTCTAGAAGTTGCACGGATGTCTGCCAAGTGTTTGGCAGGAAGAAAAGAAAAGTTGTCCAAAACAGCTTCCAATCGAATGTTCCTGTGATTGGAAAAGTCAGGAGAGTGCAAAGGTACTGTTTTCTATCAGTTGGCAAGGTGCGCACACAATCCCAGTGTTGTACAGCTTGCTTCTTCACCTTCCCGAAGCTGCCGCTCTCGCCGGCTGCCGGAGACCAAGAAGCGGCTTCTTCGCGCAAAGACGATTGTGCCGCTCACAGTGCTCTCCTTAGCGCGGCTTCTGCTGAAAGACGCCCGGCAGCGGCTCTTACCTCCGGAGAGCATCCTACCTTCGTCTTTCGCGTCTTATGTAGTCTACACCTCGGCAAAAAGCTTTTCCACTATGTCTGGCTAGGAAAAACTGTGCCAGCACAGAAAACATCTCCCATCGTGTTCTAGAAGTTGCACGGATGTCTGCCAAGTGTTTGGCAGGAAGAAAAGAAAAGTTGTCCAAAACAGCTTCCAATCGAATGTTCCTGTGATTGGAAAAGTCAGGAGAGTGCAAAGGTACTGTTTTCTATCAGTTGGCAAGGTGCGCACACAATCCCAGTGTTGTACAGCTTGCTTCTTCACCTTCCCGAAGCTGCCGCTCTCGCCGGCTGCCGGAGCCCAAGAAGCGGCTTCTTCGCGCAAAAGACGATTGTGCCGCTCACAGTGCTCTCCTTAGCGCGGCTTCTGCCGAAAGAAGCCCGGCAGCGGCTCTTATCTCCTGAGAGTGGCAGCTTCGGGAAGGTGAAGAAGCAAGCTGTACAACACTGGGATTGTGTGCGCACCTTGCCAACTGATAGAAAACAGTACCTTTGCACTCTCCTGACTCTTCCAATCACAGGAACATTCGATTGGAAGCTGTTTTGGACAACTTTTCTTTTCTTCCTCCCAAACACTTGGCAGACATATCTGCAACTTCTAGAAAACGATGGGAGATGTTTTCTGGGCTGGCACGGTTTTTCCTAGCCAGACATAGTGGAAAAGCGTTTTGCTAAGATGTAGACTACATAAGACGCGAAAGACGAAGGTAGGATGCTCTCCGGAGTTAAGAGCCGCTGCCGGGCGTCTTTCGGCAGAAGCCGCGCTAAGGAGAGCCCTGTGAGCGGCACAATCGTCTTTGCGCGAAGAAGCCGATTCTTCGGTTCCGGGAGCCGGCGAGAGCGGCAGCTTCGGGAAGGTGAAGAAGCAAGCTGTACAACACTGGGATTGTGTGCGCACCTTGCCAACTGATAGAAAACAGTACCTTTGCACTCTCCTGACTTTTCCAATCACAGGAACATTCGATTGGAAGCTGTTTTGGACAACTTTTCTTTTCTTCCTGCCAAACACTTGGCAGACATCCGTGCAACTTCTAGAACACGATGGGAGATGTTTTCTGTGCTGGCACAGTTTTTCCTAGCCAGACATAGTGGAAAAGCGTTTTGCTAAGATGTAGACTACAAAAGACGCGAAAGACGAAGGTAGGATGCTCTCCGGAGGTAAGAGCCGCTGCCGGGCGTCTTTCGGCAGAAGCCGCGCTAAGGAGAGCACTGTGAGCGGCACAATCGTCTTTGCGCGAAGAAGCCGCTTCTTGGGCTCCGGCAGCCGGCGAGAGCGGCAGCTTCGGGAAGGTGAAGAAGCAAGCTGTACAACACTGGGATTGTGTGCGCACCTTGCCAACTGATAGAAAACAGTACCTTTGCACTCTCCTGACTTTTCCAATCACATGAACATTCGATTGGAAGCTGTTTTGAACAACTTTTCTTTTCTTCCTGCCAAACACTTGGCAGACATCCGTGCAACTTCTAGAACACGATGGGAGATGTTTTCTGTGCTGGCACAGTTTTTCCTAGCCAGACATTGTGGAGAAGCGTTTTGCTAAGATGTAGACTACAAAAGACGCGAAAGACGAAGGTAGGATGCTCTCCGGAGGTAAGAGCCGCTGCCGGGCGTCTTTCGGCAGAAGCCGCGCTAAGGAGAGCCCTGTGAGCGGCACAATCGTCTTTGCGCGAAGAAGCCGCTTCTTGGGCTCCGGCAGCCGGCGAGAGCGGCAGCTTCGGGAAGGTGAAGAAGCAAGCTGTACAACACTGGGATTGTGTGCGCACCTTGCCAACTGATAGAAAACAGTACCTTTGCACTCTCCTGACTTTTCCAATCACAGGAACATTCGATTGGAAGCTGTTTTGGACAACTTTTCTTTTCTTCCTGCCAAACACTTGGCAGACATCCGTGCAACTTCTAGAACACGATGGGAGATGTTTTCTGTGCTGGCACAGTTTTTCCTAGCCAGACATAGTGGAAAAGCTTTTTGCCGAGGTGTAGACTACATAAGACGCGAAAGACGAAGGTAGGATGCTCTCCGGAGGTAAGAGCCGCTGCCGGGCGTCTTTCAGCAGAAGCCGCGCTAAGGAGAGCACTGTGAGCGGCACAATCGTCTTTGCGCGAAGAAGCCGCTTCTTGGGCTCCGGCAGCCGGCGAGAGCGGCAGCTTCGGGAAGGTGAAGAAGCAAGCTGTACAACACTGGGATTGTGTGCGCACCTTGCCAACTGATAGAAAACAGTACCTTTGCACTCTCCTGACTTTTCCAATCACAGGAACATTCGATTGGAAGCTGTTCTGGACAACTTTTCTTTTCTTCCTGCCAAACACTTGGCAGACATCCGTGCAACTTCTAGAACACGATGGGAGATGTTTTCTGTGCTGGCACAGTTTTTCCTAGCCAGACATAGTGGAGAAGCGTTTTGCTAAGATGTAGACTACAAAAGACGCGAAAGACGAAGGTAGGATGCTCTCCGGAGGTAAGAGCCGCTGCCGGGCGTCTTTCGGCAGAAGCTGCGCTAAGGAGAGCACTGTGAGCGGCACAATCGTCTTTGCGCGAAGAAGCCGCTTCTTGGGCTCCGGCAGCCGGCGAGAGCGGCAGCTTCGGGAAGGTGAAGAAGCAAGCTGTACAACACTGGGATTGTGTGCGCACCTTGCCAACTGATAGAAAACAGTACCTTTGCACTCTCCTGACTTTTCCAATCACAGGAACATTCGATTGGAAGCTGTTTTGGACAACTTTTCTTTTCTTCCTGCCAAACACTTGGCAGACATCCGTGCAACTTCTAGAACACGATGGGAGATGTTTTCTGTGCTGGCACAGTTTTTCCTAGCCAGACATAGTGGAAAAGCTTTTTGCCGAGGTGTAGGTGAGAAGAGGAGCTAAAGACGAAGGTAGGATGCTCTCCGGAGGTAAGAGCCGCTGCCGGGCGTCTTTCGGCAGAAGCCGCGCTAAGGAGAGCACTGTGAGCGGCACAATCGTCTTTGCGCGAAGAAGCCGCTTCTTGGGCTCCGGCAGCCGGCGAGAGCGGCAGCTTCGGGAAGGTGAAGAAGCAAGCTGTACAACACTGGGATTGTGTGCGCACCTTGCAACTGATAGAAAACAGTACCTTTGCACTCTCCTGACTTTTCCAATCACAGGAACATTCGATTGGAAGCTGTTTTGGACAACTTTTCTTTTCTTCCTGCCAAACACTTGGCAGACATCCGTGCAACTTCTAGAACACGATGGGAGATGTTTTCTGTGCTGGCACAGTTTTTCCTAGCCAGACATAGTGGAAAAGCTTTTTGCCGAGGTGTAGATGAGAAGAGGAGCTAAAGGGTGGATGTTAGCAAATGACACCCATCTTCAAAAAAGGCAATTAAGAGGACTCGCCATAGTACAAACCAGCCAGCCTCTTTTTTATCCCCAGGAAGTTGATGAAGCAGCTCTTCCTGGAAATCCTTGCCAGGCACATGACAGATGACCAAATAATGTAGTTAGCATGATTTTTCAGGGGAATTTCATGCTGAACATCACTTTAAACTCCTCTGATGAATCAACTTGACTGGTAGATGAAGGGAATATTATCTGCCTGGGCTTCAGGGAGGTTTTTGACATACCTCTACATGGCATCACACATACATATGGAAGCAATAGTGCAAAGGGGAGGGAATCAGTGTCTTTTCAGTGATGCTGAGGGAAAAGACAAGAGGCAGTGGGCACACACTGAAATACAGGAGATTGCCTTTGAACATCAGTAAATGTTTCTTTACTGTCAGGGTGACTGAACCACGGCACAGACTGCCCAGAAAGATTGTGGAGCCTGGATCTTTGAAGACATTAAAAGTACACCCAGATAGAATCCTGGGCAAGAGGCTCTAGGTATCCTGGTTTAGGCAGGGGGGTTGGGCCTGGTTAGCCCCACCAACCCCTTCCACTCTCTTTCATTCTGTGCTAGTGAATTCTCTTCAAGATGCATTTCAAAGCACTGGCATGACAAAGTTCTGTGCAGACAGAGATCCAAATGGACATGGCATCTAAGTTCCTTAAGCAGTGTTCAAGAAGAATGTAAAACTCTGGCACAAGTGTCTCTTCCCTAACTGAATCCCTTTCATGGGAAAATTCCCAGCTCTAGAAAGATCTTCTGATACGCATGCTTAAGACTGACACTGGCTGAGCAAATTTCTCCCTATGTATATCTAAGACCAGTTAGGATCTTCACCCAAAGTGCAGTCAACATAGTCACAGAATGCCTATTGTTAAGAAGTGACAGCTTCCATCAGAATGGCAGCTATTGGTCCACAAAATGGATTAATGGATGGGAATTATCTACGTGGGTTAAAAACAAAAATAAAGAGTTGGTCTTTATTTATCAATTTCATGGCAATATTGATAAGGGAAGAAAAAGATCTAAGTCCTTGACTTTCTGGACTCGAGGAAAGATTTTAAAAATTCCTTGTAAAAATGTATGATCACAATCAGACTATTGAAACCATTTTAGTTGGGAACAAAGTTCCAAAATTGTCTAGATAGTGGCAAAGAAGCCAAGAAAATAGGAAAGAAACAAAAAGAGAGCAAAAGAGTCAGCTTCAGTATACAAGCTCGTTCTAGAAGTAGTCTGCTGGGAAAAGGAACCCCCAGCTAAATTTCCAATGTATTCCTGCGCTTGATTCAGTAACTGGTCAATGTAAAAACCAATCCTTTTGTACAACTTCTTCCAGCAACAAAAACTCCAACAGGTTGACACTACCATCATGCCTGTTCCAGACATATTTAAAAGAGAAATGATGATTTTCTTGAAAACCTACTTACATAAAAGTTGCAAGATGGTGGAGGGATTCCCACATCCTCCTTCCTCCATCTGGCTTGAAAGTATATTTGATAAAATATGCAACAAAGCACATGATTTATAAGGGAGAGTCAAATGGATGATTTGGGAATCGATCTCTTGTTGATAGTAAACTTCATATCCACTCGGTGTGACCTTTTTAAAACAAAATGTGGAGCTGAGGCATGAATCTGCCACAACAATTGTAAAGCAAACATACACACTCCCCTTCATATGCCCCCCCCTCCACACACACCTAGGCACACACAGAGATCAGCATAGCAGATCATGAACACCTTGGAAAAGACTGAAATGCTAAATGCCTCTCTTGATGGGCAAAAGAGCTGGTGCAGTAATTCAAATGCCTGGTACAAAAATTCTGTTTAATATTTAGCTCCTATTTAAAACACAGCTTTTCATTTCATTCTATTTACAGAATATTTTCATTTCATTTGTTTCTTTAAAATTACTTAGTTCTCACCTGTTGTATGTCTAGGAATATTTTCTTCCAAAAATAGAAAAAAATAGATGATATCTTTTCAGCAGAAAACATTGGTTGATACAATTTTAAACCATCATGATATGGAAGAATTCTTCTGTCCCTCTCGAAGGTGGAAGAAGCATTTGGATCACAGATCATCTACAATGAAATACTTGACATGTTTAAGATGCTTTCAATCAATTTTGATCGTCAATTGCTTATTTGTTGTAAACAGTAATTTTTCAGTGAAGGGAAAGTGTGTGTGGTATATCTACATGATATGTTCAAAGGCAGTTCCTACTAATGGCCAGGCTGAATTCCAGTAAATAATGTCCCGAATGATATTTTGCCGCCTTCTTTGGCACTTCATGAAATCTTACCCCGATGAAGTGCTGAAACAAAGAGATTTTCTCTTAGAGAGTGTCTCATGTTGTAACCTATCCCATGGATTTTATGCTGTAATTCTTATCTCTTTTAAAATTTACTATCTTCTGTACAGTTTTCATGAAACTTTCTGTTACAGTAGTGAATAGCACAGATAAATGTCATTTTGTACAACTTTGAATTTACCCCAAGAGCTGAGAGAAAACTTGATCCTATACTTCAATCCGAGTTTCTTCTATAGTCCGACTTTGTTTCTCTACCATCAAGCTTCTCCTTTGTTGCTGCTCCAAGCCCCGTCCAAGGTGACCTTGAATACTTTCAGGGATGGGACACCCACAACTTCTCTGGGCAACCTGTTCCAGTGTTCCAGCACTCCCACAGTAAAAAAGGCCTTCCTTTCATCTAATATGTGTAGGAAATCATAAATCTAGGCATAGAAGCTTGGAGTGCAAATTTGAAATTCTTTGGATTTGAAGCACATTTTATATGAATACTGACTTACAGATGACTAAAAGATGTTGATGGGCATTTGAGCTGACAAGTTTTGAAAAAGTGCACGGAAATTAAAATTGAAACCACTAAAATTAAAAACTCCTTGCCATTTTCTTTTTCCTCTCCTATTCAAAATTGCATATGTCAGATATCAGTGCTTCATGCAAACCTCTCAGATGCTCTCAGAGAAAAAGCTTTTCTTTCAGACTAAGTTGCGGTTGACGTAGAACACTAGCAGGAGTGAAAGATTTTCTGGGCATCGGGGCAGCCCGTTCTCCTTGGATTTGTGTGCAGAATGCATTTTATCCAAACTGGAAAATAGATCCCAGCTCTGTTCTATTCATCATTCTTACTTCATCAGGCCAGAAGATTCTGTGAAAAGTAGCCTGTGGACCTTGAAGACAGCGCATGTGAACCAGATGAGAGGTGATAGAGAAGTTGAGGGAGAGAAGAAAGAGCATGAGGCTGAAACCAGAAAGTATTTCTCCACGTGATCATGGAAGATTGCAGGAGCCACTTGGTACTATCAAACCAGCCCAACTTGGCACTGGTGCCACCTTGGGTCTGGGAGCCATGTTGCATATCGTGCATTTTAAGGAGCCAGCTGGCCACACCCAGCCATATGCCCCCAAACACAAACCAAGGCCCTTTTCTCTGGCAAACAAAACTCAGCTGCCCTGCTTCTGGATGGCAGATTGCAGGAACCACTTGGTACTATCAAACCAGCCCAACTTGGCACTGGTGCCACCATGGGTCTGGTCACCATCCTGCCTATTGTAGCTTTTCAGGAGCCAGCCGGTCACTCTCAGCCATAGGCCCCCAAACACAAACCTCGGCCCGTTTCCCTGGCAAACAAAAGTAAGCTGCCCCGCTTCTGGATGGCAGATTGCAGGAGCTACTTAGTACTATCAAATCAGCCCGACTTGGCACAGGTGCCACCTTGGATCTGGGAACCATCCTGTGTATCGTGGATTTTCAGGGGCCACCCAGCCACTCTCAGCCATATGACCCCAAAAACAAACCACGGACCTTTTCTCTGGCAAACAAAACTCAACTGCCCCTCTTCTGGATGGCAAATTTTAGGACGCACTTTGTACTACGAAAACCGCCCGACGTGGCACTGGTGCCACCTTGTGTCAGGGAACCATCCTGCATATCGAGCTTTTTAAGGAGCCAGCCGGCCAGGCCCAGCCATATACCCCCAAAAACAAACCACGGACCATTTCTCATGGAAACAAAAATCCGCTGCCCCGCGTCTGGATGGCAGATTGCAGGAGCCACTTTGCACCATCAAACCAGCCCGACTTGGCACTGGTGCCACCATGGGTCTGGGAACAATCCTGCGTATCGTACATATTCAGGAACCAGCCGAACACTCCCAGCCACAGGCCCCCAAACACAAACAACGGCCCATTTCCCTGGCAAACAAAACTCAGCGGCCCCGCTTCTGGATGGCAGTTTGCAGGAGCCACTTGGGAGTATCAAACCAGCCCGACTTGGCACTGGTGCCACCTTGGGTCTGGGAACCATCCTGCGTATGGTGGATTCTAAGGAGCCAGCCGGCCACTCCCAGCCACAGGCCCCCAACAAAAACCACGGCCCTTTTTTCTGGCAAACAAAACTTAGCTGCCTCACTTCTGGATGGCAGATTGCAGGAGCCACTTGGTGTAATCAAACCAGCCCGACTTGGCACTGGTGCCACCTCGGGTCTGGGAACCATCCTGCGTATCGTGGATTCTAAGGAGCCAGCCGGCCACTCCCAGCCACAGGCCCCCAAACAAAATCAACGGCGCTGTTCCCTGGAAAACAAAACACGCCTGCCAACATTTTGATGGAGTTTGCAGGAGCCACTTGGTACTATCAAACCAGCCCGACTTGGCACTGGTGCCACCTTGGGTCTGGGAAACATCCTGCGTATCATGGATTCTTAGGAGCCAGCCGGCCACTCCTAGCCACAGGCCCCCAAACAAAAACCTAGGCCTATTTCTCTGGCAAACAAAAGTAAGCTGCCCCGCTTCTGGATGGCAGATTGCAGGAGACACTTGGTACTATCAAACCAGCCCAACTTGGCACTGGTGCCACCTTGGATCTGGGAACCATGCTGTGTATCGTGGATATTCAGGGGCCAGCCGGCCACTCTCAGCCATATGTCCCCAAACAGAAACCTCGGCCCGTTTCTCTGGCAAACAAAACTCAACTGCCCCTCTTCTGGATGGCAAATTGCAGGATGAACTTGATACTAAAACCGCAGGGCGACTTGGTAGTGGTGACACCTTGGACCTGGGAACCATCATGCGTATCGAGAATTTTAAGGAGCCAGCCGGCCACTCCCAGCAATATGCCCCCAAAAACAATCCACGGAATTTTTCTCTGGCAAACAAAAATCAGCTGCCCCGCTTCTGGATGGCAGATTGCAGGAGCCACTTTGCACCATCAAACCAGCCCGACTTGGCACTGGTGCCACCTTGCATCTGGGAACCATGCTGCCTAGCGTGGATTTTCAGGAGCCAGCCGGCCACTCTCAGCCATAGGCCCCCAAACAAAACCCACGGCCCGTTTCCCTGGCAAACAAAATTAAGCTGCCCCGCTTCTGGATGGCAGATTGCAGGACGCACTTGGTAGTATCAAACCAGCCCGACTTGGCACTGGTGCCACCTTGGTTCTGGGAACCATCCTGCGTATCGTGGGTTCAAAGGAGCCAGCAGGCCACTCCCAGCCACAGGCCCCCAAATACAAACAACGGCGCTTTTCCCTGGAAAACAAAACTCGCCTGCCAACTTTTTGATGGCAGATTGCAGGAGCCACTTGGTACTATCAAACCAGCCCAACTTGGCACTGGTGCCACCATGGGTCTGGTCACCATCCTGCCTATTGTAGCTTTCCAGGAGCCAGCCGGTCACTCCCAGCCATACGTCCCCAGTCACAAACCTCGGCCCGATTACCTGGCAAACAAAAGTAAGCTGCCCCGCTTCTGGATGGCAGATTGCAGGAGCCACTTGGTACTATCAAACCAGCCCAACTTGGCACTGGTGCCACCTCTGGTCTGGGAACCATGCTGCGTAAGACAGATTCTAAGGCGCCAGTCGGCCACTCCCAGTCACAAGCCCCCAAACACAAACAACGGCGCTATTCTCTGGCAAACAAAACTCAACTGCCCCTCTTCTGGATGGCAAATTGCAGGACGCACTTGGTACTATAAAAACAGCCCTACTTGGCACTTGTGCCACCTTGGGTCTGGGAACCATCCTGCGTATCGATCTTTTTAATGAGACAGCCGGCCACTCCCAGCCATATGCCCCCAAACACAACCCACGGCCCTTTTCTCTGGCAAACAAAACTCAACTGCACCGCTTCTGGATGGCAGATTGCAGGAGCCACTTGGTACTATCAAACCAGCCCGACTTGGCACTGGTGCCACCTTGGGTCTGGGAACCATCCAGCCTATCGTGGATTTTAAGGAGCCAGCCGGCTACTCCCAGCCACAGGCCCCCAACAAAAACCACGGCCCTTTTTTCTGGCAAACAAAACTCAGCTGCCTCACTTCTGGATGGCAGATTGCAGGAGCCACTTGGTGTAATCAAACCAGCCCGACTTGGCACTGGTGCCACCTTGGGTCTGGGAACCATCCTGCGTATCGTGGATTCTAAGGAGCCAGCCGGCCACTCCCAGCCACAGGCCCCCAAACAAAATCAACGGCGCTGTTCCCTGGAAAACAAAACACGCCTGCCAACTTTTTGATGGAGTTTGCAGGAGCCACTTGGTACTATCAAACCAGCCCGACTTGGCACTGGTGCCACCTTGGGTCTGGGAAACATCCTGCGTATCGTGGATTCTTAGGAGCCAGCCGGCCACTCCTAGCCACAGGCCCCCAGACAAAAACCTAGGCCTATTTCTCTGGCAAACAAAAGTAAGCTGCCCCGCTTCTGGATGGCAGATTGCAGGAGACACTTGGTACTATCAAACCAGCCCAACTTGGCACTGGTGCCACCTTGGATCTGGGAACCATGCCGTGTATCGTGGATATTCAGGGGCCACCCGGCCACTCTCAGCCATATGTCCCCAAACAGAAACCTCGGCCCGTTTCTCTGGCAAACAAAACTCAACTGCCCCTCTTCTGGATGGCAAATTGCAGGATGAACTTGATACTAAAACCGCAGGCCGACTTGGTAGTGGTGACACCTTGGGCCTGGGAACCATCATGCGTATCGAGCATTTTAAGGAGCCAGCCGGCCACTCCCAGCAATATGCCCCCAAAAACAATCCACGGAATTTTTCTCTGGCAAACAAAAATCAGCTGCCCCGCTTCTGGATGGCAGATTGCAGGAGCCACTTTGCACCATCAAACCAGCCCGACTTGGCACTGGTGCCAGCTTGCATCTGGGAACCATGCTGCCTAGCGTGGATTTTCAGGAGCCAGCGGGCCACTCTCAGCCATAGGCCCCCATACAAAACCCACGGCCCGATTCCCTGGCAAACAAAATTAAGCTGCCCCGCTTCTGGATGGCAGATTGCAGGACGCACTTGGTAGTATCAAACCAGCCCGACTTGGCACTGGTGCCACCTTGGGTCTGGGAACCATCCTGCGTATCGTGGGTTCAAAGGAGCCAGCCGGCCACTCCCAGCCATAGGTCCCAAGTCACAAACCTCGGCCCGTTTCACTGGCAAACAAAAGTAAGCTGCCCCGTTTCTGGATGGCAGATTGCAGGAGCAACTTGGTACTATCAAACCAGCCCAACTTGGCACTGGTGCCACCTCTGGTCTGGGAACCATGCTGCGTAACACAGATTCTAAGGCGCCAGTTGGACACTCCCAGCCACAAGCCCCCAAACACAAACAACGGCGCTATTCTCTGGCAAACAAAACTCAACTGCCCCTCTTCTGGATGGCAAATTGCAGGACGCACTTGGTACTATAAAAACAGCCCTACTTGGCACTGGTGCCACCTTGGGTCTGGGAACCATCCTGCGTATCGATCTTTTTAATGAGACAGCCGGCCACTCCCAGCCATATGCCCCCAAACACAACCCACGGCCCTTTACTCTGGCAAACAAAACTCAACTGCACCGCTTCTGGATGGCAGATTGCAGGAGCCACTTGGTACTATCAAACCAGCACGACTTGGCACTGGTGCCACCTTGGGTCTGGGAAACATCCTGCGTATTGTGGGTTGTCAGGAGCCAGCCGAACACTCTCGGCCACAGACCCCAATCAAAAACAACGGCCCGTTTAACAGGCAAACAAAACTCAGCTGCCCCGCTTCTGGATGGGAGATTGCAGGAGGCACTTGACACTGTGAAACCAGCCCGACTTGGCACTGGTGCCACCTTGGGTCTGGGAACCATGCTGCGTATCATGGATTTTCAGGAGCCAGCCGGCCACTCCCAGCCACAGGCCCCCAAACACAAACCACAGCATTTTTCTCTGGCAAACAAAATTCAGCTGCCCCGCTTCTGGATGGCAGATTGCAGGAGCCACTTGGGACTATCACACCAGCACAACATGGCACTGCTGCCACCTTGGATCTGGGAACCATCCTTCCTATCGTGGATTTTAAGGGGCCAGCCGGTCACTCTCAGCCATAGGCCCCAAACACAAACCACGGCCCTTTTCTCTGGAAAACAAAACTCAACTGCCCCTCTTCTGGATGGGAGATTGCAGGAGCCACTGGGTACTATGAAACCAGCCCTACTTGGCACTGGTGCCACCTTGGGTCTGGGAACCATGCTGCGTATCATGGATTTTCAGGAGCCAGCCGGCCACTGCCAGCCACAGGCCCCGAAACACAAACAACAGCCTTTTTCTCTGGCAAACAAAATTCAGCTGCCCCGCTTCTGGATGGCAGATTGCAGGAACCACTTGGTACTATCAAACCAGCCCGACTTGGCACTGGTGCCACCTTGGGTCTGGGAACCATCCTGCGTATCGTGGATTCTAAGGAGCCAGCCGGTCACTCCCAGCCACAGGCCCCAAAACACACACAACGGTGCTTTTCCCTGGAAAACAAAACTCGCCTGCCAAATATTTGATGGCAGATTGCAGGAGCAACTTGGTTTTATCAAATAAGCCCAACTTGGCACTGGTGCCACCATGGGTCTGGTCACCATCCTGCCTATCGTAGCTTTTCAGGTGCCACCCAGTCACCCCCAGCCAGAGGCCCCTTATCAAATATTTCGGCCCGTTTCCCTGGCAAACAAAAGTAAGCTACCCCGCTTCTGGATGGCAGATTGCAGGAGCCACTTTGCACCATCAAACCAGCCCAACTTGGCACTGGTGCCACCTCTGGTCTGGGAACCATCCTGCGTATCGTGGGTTCTAAGGAGCCAGCTAGCCACTCCCAGCCACAGGCCCCCAAAGACAAACAACGGCGCTTTTCCCTGGAAAAAAAAACTCGCCTGCCAACTTTTTGATGGCAGATTGCCGGAGCCACTTGGTACTATCAAACCAGCCCAACTTGGCACTGGTGCCACCATGGGTCTGGTCACCATCCTGCCTATCGTAGCTCTTCAGGAGCCAGCCGGTCACTCGCAGCCATAGGCCCCCAGTCACAAACCTCGGCCCGTTTCCCTGGGAAACAAAAGTAAGCTGCCCCGCTTCTGCATGGCAGATTGCAGGAGCTATTTAGTACTATCAAACCACCCCGACTTGGCACTGGTGACACCTCTGGTGTGGGAACCATCCTGCTTATCGTGGATTTTCAGGGGCCAGCCGGCCACTATCAGCCATATGCCCCCAAAAACAAACCACGGCCCTTTTCTCTGGCAAACAAAACTCAACTGCCCCTCTTCTGGATGGCAAATTTTGGGACGCAGTTTGTACTACGAAAACCGCCCGACGTGGCACTGGTGCCACCTTGTGTCAGGGAACCATCCTGCATATCGAGCTTTTTAAGGAGCCAGCCGGCCACGCCCAGCCATATAGCCCCAAAAACAAACCACGGACCATTTCTCATGGAAACAAAAATCCGCTGCCCCGCGTCTGGATGGCAGATTGCAGGAGCCACTTTGCACCATCAAACCAGCCCGACTTGGCACTGGTGCCACCTTGGGTCTGGGAACAATCCTGCATATCGTGGATTCTAAGGAGCCAGCCGGCCACTCCCAGCCACAGGCCCCCAAACACAAACAACGTCGCTTTTCCCTGGAAAACAAAACTCGCCTGCCAGCTTTTTGATGGCAGATTGCAGGAGCCACTTGGTACTATCAAATCATCCCAACTTGGCACTGGTGCCACTATGGGTCTGGGAACCATCCTGCCTATTGTAGCATTTCAGGAGCCACCCGGTCACTCCCAGCCATAGGCCCCCAGACACAAACCTCGGACCGTTTCCCTGGCAAACAAAATTAAGCTGCCCCGATTCTGGATGGCAGATTGCAGGAGCCACTTGGTAGTGTCAAACCAGCCCAACTTGGCACTGGTGCCACCTTGGGTCTGGGAACCATCCGGCGTATCGTGGATTCTAAGCAGCCACCCGGCCACTCTGAGCCACAGGCGCCCAAACACAAACAACGGCGCTTTTCCCTGGAAAACAAAAATCGCCTGCCAACATTTTGATGGCAGATTGCAGGAGCCACTTGGTGCTATCAAACCAGCCCAACTTGGCACTGGTGCCACCATGGGTCTGGTCACCATCCTGCCTATCGTAGCTTTTCAGGAGCCAGCCGGTCACTCCCAGCCATAGACCCCCAGACACAAACCTCGGCCCGTTTCCCTGGAAAACAAAAGTAAGCTGCCCCGATTCTGGATGGCAGATTGCAGGAGCCACTTGGTACTATCAAATCAGCCCAACTTGGCACTGGTGCCACCATGGGTCTGGTAAACATCCTGCCTATCGTAGCTTTTCAGGAGCCAGACGGTCACTCCCTGCCATAGGCCCCCAGACACAAACCTCGGCCCGTTTCCCTGGCAAACAAAAGTAAATTACCCCGCTTTTGGATGGCAGATTGCAGGATGCATTTGGTACTATCAAACCTGCCCGACTTGGCCATGGTGCCACCTTGGCTCTGGGAACCATGCTGCGTAACGTAGATTCTACGAGGACAGGCGGCCACTCCCAGCCACAGGCCTCTAAACAACGGCGCTTTTCCCTGGAAAACAAAACTCGCCTGCCAAATTTTTGATGGCAGATTGCAGGAGCCACTTGGTACTATCAAACCAGCCCAACTTGGTACTGGTTCCACTTTCGGTCTGGTCACCATCCTGCCTATCGTAGCTTTTCAGGAGCCAGCCGGTCACTCCCAGCCATAGGCCCCCAGACAAATATCTCGGCCCGTTTCCCTGGCAAACAAAAGTAAGCTGCCCCGCTTCTGGATGGCAGATTGCAGGAGCCACATGGTACTATCAAACCAGGCCAACATGGCACTGGTGCTACCTTGGCTCTGGGAACCATCCTGCCTATCGTGGATTTTCAGGGGCCAGCCGGCCACTCTCAGCCATATGCCCCCAAACACATACCACGGCCCTTTGCTCTGGCAAACAAAACTCAACTGCCCCTCTTCTGGATGGCAAATTGCAGGACGCACTTGGTACTACGAAAACAGCCCGACTTGGCCGTGATGCCACCTTGGGTCAGGGAACAATCCTGCGTATCGATCTTTTTAAGGAGCCAGCCGGCCACGTCCAGCCATATACACCCAAAAAAAAACCACGGAACTTTTCTCCAGCAAACAAAAATCCGCTGCCCCGCGTCTGAATGGCAGATTTCAGGAGCTATTTAGTATTATCAAACCAGCCCGACTTGGCACTGGTGCCACCATGAGTCTGGTAACCATCCTGCCTATCGTAGCTTTTCAGTAGCCAGCCGGTCACTCCCAGCCATAGGCCCCCAGACAAATACCTCGGCCCGTTTCCCTGGGAAACAAAGGTAAGCTGTCCCGCTTCTGGATGGCAGATTGCAGGAGCCACATGGTACTATCAAACCAGGCCAACATGGCACTGGTGCCACCTTGGTTCTGGGAACCATCCTGCCTATCGTGGATTTTCAGGGGCCAGCCGGCCACTCTCAACCATATGCCCCCAAACATATACCACGGCCCTTTTCTCTGGCAAACAAAACTCAACTGCCCCTCTTCTGGATGGCAAATTGCAGGACGCACTTGGTACTACGAAAACAGCCCGACTTGGCACTGATGCCACCTTGGGTCAGGGAACAATCCTGCGTATCGATCTTTTAAGGAGCCAGCCGGCCACGTCCAGCCATATACCCCCAAAAAAAAACCACGGAACTTTTCTCCAGCAAACAAAAATCCGCTGCCCCCCGTCTGGATGGCAGATTGCAGGAGCCACTTTGTACCATCAAACCAGCCCGACTTGGCACTGGTGCCACCTCTGGTCTGGGAACCATCCTGCGTATCGTGGATTCTAAGGAGCCAGCTGGCCACTCCCAGCCACAGGCCCCCAAACACAAACAACGGCGCTTTTCCCTGGAAAACAAAACTCACCTGCCAACTTTTTCATGGCAGATTGCAGGAGCCACTTGGTACTATCAAACCAGCCCAACTTGGCACTGGTGCCACCATGGGTCTGGTCACCATCCTGCCTATCGTAGCTTTTCAGGAGCCAGCCGGTCACTCCCAGCCATAGGCCCCCAGACACAAAGCTCTGCCCGTTTCCCTGGCAAACAAAAGTAAGCTACCCCGCTTCTGGATGGCAGATTGCAGGAGTCACTTTGCACCATCAAACCAGCCCGACTTGGCACTGGTGCCACCTCTGGTCTGGGACCCATCCTGCGTATCGTGGATTCTAAGGAGACAGCTGGCCACTCCCAGCCACAGGCCCCTAAACACAAACAACGGCGCTTTTCCCTGGAAAACAAAACTTGCTTGCCAACTTTTTGATGGAAGATTGCAGGAGCCACTTGGTACTATCAAACCACCCCAACTTGGCAACAAGTGGTTCCTGCAATCTGACATCCAGAAGCGGGGCAGCTTACTTTTCTTTGCCAGGGAAACGGACCGTTGTTTGTGTTTGGAGGCGTATGGCTGGGAGTGGCCAACTGGCTCCTTAAAATCCACGATACGCAGGATGGTTCCCAGACCAGAGGTGGCACCAGTGCCAAGACGGGCTAGTTTGATGGTGCAAAGTGGCTCCTGCAATCTGCCATCCAGAAGCGGGGTAGCTTACTTTTGTTTGCCAGGGAAACGGGCCAAGCTTTTTGTCTGGGGGCCTATGGCTGCGAGTGACCGGCTGGCTCTTGAAAAGCTACGATAGGCAGGATGGTGACCAGACCCATGGTGGCACCAGTGCCAAGTTGGGCTGATTTGATAAAACCAAGTGGCTCCTGCAATCTGCCATCAAAAAGTTGGCAGGAGAGTTTTGTTTTCCAGGGAAAAGCGCCGTTGTTTGTGTTTGGGGGCCTGTGGCTGGGAGTGGCCGGCTGGCTCCTTAGAATCCACGATAGGCAGGATGGTTCCCAGAGCCAAGGTGGCACCAGTGCCATGTTGGCCTGGTTTGATAGTACCATGTGGCTGCTGTAATCTGCCATCCAGAAGCGGGGCAGCTTACTTTTGTTTGCCAGGGAAACGGGCCGAGATATTTGTCTGGGGGCCTATGGCTGGGAGTGACCGGCTGGCTCCTGAAAAGCTACGATAGGCAGGATGGTTACCAGACCCATGGTGGCACCAGTACCAAGTTGGGCTGGTTTGATAGTACCAAGTGGCTCCTGCAATCTGCCATCAAAAATTTGGCAGGCGAGTTTTGTTTTCCAGGGAAAAGCGCCGTTGTTTTTGTTTAGAGGCCTGTGGCTGGTAGTGGCCGCCTGTCCTCGTAGAATCTACGTTACGCAGCATGGTTCCCAGAGCCAAGGTGGCACGAGGGCCAAGTCGGGCAGGTTTGATAGTACCAAATGCATCCTGCAATCTGCCATCCAAAAGCGGGGCAGTTTACTTTTGTTTGCCAGAGAAACGGGCCGAGGTTTGTGTCTGGGGGCCTATGGCAGGGAGTGACCGGCTGGCTCCTGAAAAGCTACGATAGGCAGGATGTTTACCAGACCCATGGTGGCACCAGTGCCAAGTTGGGCTGATTTGATAGTACCAAGTGGCTCCTGCAATCTGCCATCCAGAATCGGGGCAGCTTACTTTTGTTTTCCAGGGAAACGGGCCGAGGTTTGTGTCTGGGGGTCTATGGCTGGGAGTGACCGGCTGGCTCCTGAAAAGCTACGATAGGCAGGATGGTGACCAGACCCATGGTGGCACCAGTGCCAAGTTGGGCTGGTTTGATAGTACCAAGTGGCTCCTGCAATCTGCCATCAAAATGTTGGCAGGCGAGTTTTGTTTTCCAGGGAAAAGCGCCGTTGTTTGTGTTTGGGCGCCTGTGGCTCAGAGTGGCCGGGTGGCTGCTTAGAATCCACGATACGCAGGATGGTTCCCAGACCCAAGGTGGCACCAGTGCCAAGTCGGGCTGGTTTGACACTACCATGTGGCTCCTGCAATCTGCCATCCAGAATCGGGGCAGCCAAATTTTGTTTGCCAGGGAAACGGTCCGAGGTTTGTGTCTGGGGGACTATGGCTGGGAGTGACCGGCTGGCTCCTGAAATGCTACAATAGGCAGGATGGTTCCCAGACCCATAGTGGCACCAGTGCCAAGTTGGGATGATTTGATAGTACCAAGTGGCTCCTGCAATCTGCCATCAAAAAGCTGGCAGGCGAGTTTTGTTTTCCAGGGAAAAGCGCCGTTGTTTGTGTTTGGGGGCCTGTGGCTGGGAGTGGCCGGCTGGCTCCTTAGAATCCACGATACGCAGCATGGTTCCCAGACCCAAGGTGGCACCAGTGCCAAGTCGGGCTGGTTTGATGGTGCAAAGTGGCTCCTGCAATCTGCCATCCAGACGCGGGGCAGCGGATTTTTGTTTCCATGAGAAATGGTCCGTGGTTTGTTTTTGGGGGTATATGGCTGGGCGTGGCCGGCTGGCCCCTTAAAAAGCTCGATATGCAGGATGGTTCCCTGATACAAGGTGGCACCAGTGCCACGTCGGGCGGTTTTCGTAGTACAAAGTGCGTCCTAAAATTTGCCATCCAGAAGAGGGGCAGTTGAGTTTTGTTTGCCAGAGAAAAGGGCCGTGGTTTGTTTTTGGGGGCATATGGCTGAGAGTGGCCGGCTGGCCCCTGAAAATCCACGATAGGCAGGATGGTTCCCAGACCAGAGGTGTCACCAGTGCCAAGTCGGGCTGGTTTGATAGTACTAAATAGCTCCTGCAATCTGCCATGCAGAAGCGGGGCAGCTTACTTTTGTTTGCCAGGGAAACGGGCCGAGGTTTGTGTCTGGGGGCCTATGGCTGGGAGTGACCGACTGGCTCCTGAAAAGCTATGATAGGCAGGATGGTGACCAGACCCATGGTGGCACCAGTGCCAAGTTGGGCTGGTTTGATAGTACCAAGTGGCTCCGGCAATCTGCCATCAAAATGTTGGCAGGCGAGTTTTGTTTTCCAGGGAAAAGCGCCGTTGTTTGTGTTTGGGGGCCTGTGGCTGGGAGTGGCCAGCTGGCTCCTTAGAACCCACGATACGCAGGATGGTTCCCAGACCAGAGGTGGCACCAGTGCCAAGTTGGGCTGGTTTGATGGTGCAAAGTGGCTCCTGCAATCTGCCATCAAATGTTTGGCAGGCGAGTTTTGTTTTCCAGGGAAAAGCACCGTTGTGTGTGTTTGGGGGCCTGTGGCTGGGAGTGGCCAGCTGGCTCCTTAGAATCCACGATACGCAGGATGGTTCCCAGACCCAAGGTGGCACCAGTGCCAAGTCGGGCTGGTTTGTTAGTACCAAGTGGTTCCTGCAATCTGCCATCCAGAAGCGGGGCAGCTGAATTTTGTTTGCCAGAGAAAAAGGCTGTTGTTTGTGTTTCGGGGCCTGTGGCTGGCAGTGGACGGCTGGCTCCTGAAAATCCATGATACGCAGCATGGTTCCCAGACCCAAGGTGGCACCAGTGCCAAGTCGGGCTGGTTTGATACTACCAAGTGCGTCCTGCAATCTGCCATCCAGAAGCGGGGCAGCTTAATTTTGTTTGCCAGGGAAACGGGCCGTGGGTTTTGTATGGGGGCCTATGGCTGAGAGTGGCCGGCTGGCTCCTGAAAATCCACGCTAGGCAGCATGGTTCCCAGATGCAAGGTGGCACCAGTGCCAAGTCGGGCTGGTTTGATGGTGCAAAGTGGCTCCTGCAATCTGCCATCCAGAAGCGGGGCAGCTGATTTTTGTTTGCCAGAGAAAAATTCCGTGGATTGTTTTTGGGGGCATATTGCTGGGAGTGGCCGGCTGGCTCCTTAAAATGCTCGATACGCATGATGGTTCCCAGGCCCAAGGTGTCACCACTACCAAGTCGGCCTGCGGTTTTAGTATCAAGTTCATCCTGCAATTTGCCATCCAGAAGAGGGGCAGTTGAGTTTCGTTTGCCAGAGAAACGGGCCGAGGTTTCTGTTTGGGGACATATGGCTGAGAGTGGCCGGGTGGCCCCTGAATATCCACGATACACAGCATGGTTCCCAGATCCAAGGTGGCACCAGTGCCAAGTTGGGCTGGTTTGATAGTCCCAAGTGTCTCCTGCAATCTGCCATCCAGAAGCGGGGCAGCTTACTTTTGTTTGCCAGAGAAATAGGCCTAGGTTTTTGTCTGGGGGCCTGTGGCTAGGAGTGGCCGGCTGGCTCCTTAGAATCCACGATACGCAGGATGTTTCCCAGACCCAAGGTGGCACCAGTGCCAAGTCGGGCTGGTTTGATAGTACCAAGTGGCTCCTGCAAACTCCATCAAAATGTTGGCAGGCGTGTTTTGTTTTCCAGGGAACAGCGCCGTTGATTTTGTTTGGGGACCTGTGGCTGGGAGTGGCCGGCTGGCTCCTTAGAATCCACGATACGCAGGATGGTTCCCAGACCCAAGGTGGCACCAGTGCCAAGTCGGGCTGGTTTGATTACACCAAGTGGCTCCTGCAATCTGCCATCCAGAAGTGAGGCAGCTAAGTTTTGTTTGCCAGAAAAAAGGGCCGTGGTTTTTGTTGGGGGCCTGTGGCTGGGAGTAGCCGGCTGGCTCCTTAAAATCCACGATAGGCTGGATGGTTCCCAGACCCAAGGTGGCACCAGTGCCAAGTCGGGCTGGTTTGATAGTACCAAGTGGCTCCTGCAATCTGCCATCCAGAAGCGGTGCAGTTGAGTTTTGTTTGCCAGAGAAAAGGGCCGTGGGTTGTGTTTGGGGGCATATGGCTGGGAGTGGCCGGCTGTCTCATTAAAAAGATCGATACGCAGGATGGTTCCCAGACCCAAGGTGGCACCAGTGCCAAGTCGGGCTGTTTTTATAGTACCAAGTGCGTCCTGCAATTTGCCATCCAGAAGAGGGGGAGTGGAGTTTTGTTTGCCAGAGAATAGCGCCGTTGTTTGTGTTTGGGGGCTTGTGGCTGGGAGTGGCCGACTGGCGCCTTAGAATCTGTGTTACGCAGCATGGTTCCCAGACAAGAGGTGGCACCAGTGCCAAGTTGGGCTGGTTTGATAGTACCAAGTGGCTCCTGCAATCTGCCATCCAGAAGTGGGGCAGCTTACTTTTGTTTGCCAGGGAAACGGGCCGAGGTTTGTGACTGGGGACCTATGGCTGGGAGTGACCGGCTGGCTCCTGAAAAGCTACGATAGGCAGGATGGTGACCAGACCCATGGTGGCACCAGTGCCAAGTTGGGCTGGTTTGATAGTACCAAGTGTCTCCTGCAATCTGCCATCCAGAAGCGGGGCAGCTTACTTTTGTTTGCCATAGAAATAGGCCTAGGTTTTTTTCTGGGGGCCTGTGGCTAGGAGTGGCCGGCTGGCTCCTAAGAATCCACGATACGCAGGATGTTTCCCAGACCCAAGGTGGCACCAGTGCCAAGTCGGGCTGGTTTGATAGTACCAAGTGGCTCCTGCAAACTCCATCAAAAAGTTGGCAGGCGTGTTTTGTTTTCCAGCGAACAGCGCCGTTGATTTTGTTTGGGGGCCTGTGGCTGGGAGTGGCCGGCTGGCTCCTTAGAATCCACGATACGCAGGATGGTTCCCAGACCCAAGGTGGCACCAGTGCCAAGTCGGGCTGGTTTGATAGTACCAAGTGGCTCCTGCAATCTGCCATCCAGAAGCGGTGCAGTTGAGTTTTGTTTGCCAGAGAAAAGGGCCGTGGGTTGTGTTTGGGGGCATATGGCTGGGAGTGGCCGGCTGTCTCATTAAAAAGATCGATACGCAGGATGGTTCCCAGACCCAAGGTGGCACCAGTGCCAAGTCGGGCTGTTTTTATAGTACCAAGTGCGTCCTGCAATTTGCCATCCAGAAGCGGGGCAGTGGAGTTTTGTTTGCCAGAGAATAGCGCCGTTGTTTGTGTTTGGGGGCTTGTGGCTGGGAGTGGCCGACTGGCGCCTTAGAATCTGTGTTACGCAGCATGGTTCCCAGACCAGAGGTGGCACCAGTGCCAAGTTGGGCTGGTTTGATAGTACCAAGTGGCTCCTGCAATCTGCCATCCAGAAGCGGGGCAGCTTACTTTTGTTTGCCAGGGAAACGGGCCGAGGTTTGTGACTGGGGACCTATGGCTGGGAGTGACCGGCTGGCTCCTGAAAAGCTACGATAGGCAGGATGGTGACCAGACCCATGGTGGCACCAGTGCCAAGTTGGGCTGATTTGATAGTACCAAGTGGCTCCTGCAATCTGCCATCAAAAAGTTGTCAGGCGAGTTTTGTTTTCCAGGGAAAAGCGCCGTTGTGTGTGTTTGGGGGCCTGTGGCTGGGAGTGGCCGGCTGGCTCCTTAGAATCCACGATACGCAGGATGGTTCCCAGACCCAAGGTGGCACCAGTGCCAAGTCGGGCTGGTTTGATACTACCAAGTGCGTCCTGCAATCTGCCATCCAGAAGCGGGGCAGCTTAATTTTGTTTGCCAGGGAAACGGGCCGTGGGTTTTGTTTGGGGGCCTATGGCTGAGAGTGGCCGGCTGGCTCCTGAAAATCCACGCTAGGCAGCATGGTTCCCAGATGCAAGGTGGCACCAGTGCCAAGTCGGGCTGGTTTGATGGTGCAAAGTGGCTCCTGCAATCTGCCATCCAGAAGCGGGGCAGCTGATTTTTGTTTGCCAGAGAAAAATTCCGTGGATTGTTTTTGGGGGCATATTGCTGGGAGTGGCCGGCTGGCTCCTTAAAATGCTCGATACGCATGATGGTTCCCAGGTCCAAGGTGTCACCACTACCAAGTCGGCCTGCGGTTTTAGTATCAAGTTCATCCTGCAATTTGCCATCCAGAAGAGGGGCAGTTGAGTTTTGTTTGCCAGAGAAACGGGCCGAGGTTTCTGTTTGGGGACATATGGCTGAGAGTGGCCGGCTGGCCCCTGAATATCCACGATACACAGCATGGTTCCCAGATCCAAGGTGGCACCAGTGCCAAGTTGGGCTGGTTTGATAGTACCAAGTGTCTCCTGCAATCTGCCATCCAGAAGCGGGGCAGCTTACTTTTGTTTGCCAGAGAAATAGGCCTAGGTTTTTGTCTGGGGGCCTGTGGCTAGGAGTGGCCGGCTGGCTCCTAAGAATCCACCATACGCAGGATGTTTCCCAGACCCAAGGTGACACCAGTGCCAAGTCGGGCTGGTTTGATAGTACCAAGTGGCTCCTGCAAACTCCATCAAAATGTTGGCAGGCGTGTTTTGTTTTCCAGGGAACAGCGCCGTTGATTTTGTTTGGGGGCCTGTGGCTGGGAGTGGCCGGCTGGCTCCTTAGAATCCACGATACGCAGGATGGTTCCCAGACCCAAGGTGGCACCAGTGCCAAGTCGGGCTGGTTTGATTACACCAAGTGGCTCCTGCAATCTGCCATCCAGAAGTGAGGCAGCTAAGTTTTGTTTGCCAGAAAAAAGGGCCGTGGTTTTTGTTGGGGGCCTGTGGCTGGGAGTGGCCGGCTGGCTCCTTAGAATCCACCATACGCAGGATGGTTCCCAGACCCAAGGTGGCACCAGTGCCAAGTCGGGCTGGTTTGATAGTCCCAAGTGGCTCCTGCAAACTGCCATCCAGAAGCGGGGCAGCTGAGTTTTGTTTGCCAGGGAAATGGGCCGTTGTTTGTGTTTGGGGGCCTGTGGCTGGGAGTGTTCGGCTGGTTCCTGAATATGTACGATACGCAGGATTGTTCCCAGACCCAAGGTGGCACCAGTGCCAAGTCGGGCTGGTTTGATGGTGCAAAGTGGCTCCTGCAATCTGCCATCCAGACGCGGGGCAGCGGATTTTTGTTTCCATGAGAAATGGTCCGTGGTTTGTTTTTGGGGGTATATGGCTGGGCCTGGCCGGCTGGCTCCTTAAAAAGCTCGATATGCAGGATGGTTCCCTGACACAAGGTGGCACCAGTGCCACGTCGGGCGGTTTTCGTAGTACAAAGTGCGTCCTAAAATTTGCCATCCAGAAGAGGGGCAGTTGAGTTTTGTTTGCCAGAGAAAAGGGCCGTGGTTTGTTTTTGGGGGCATATGGCTGAGAGTGGCTGGGTGGCCCCTGAAAATCCACGATACACAGGATGGTTCCCAGATCCAAGGTGGCACCTGTGCCAAGTCGGGCTGATTTGATAGTACTAAGTAGCTCCTGCAATCTGCCATCCAGAAGCGGGGCAGCTTACTTTTGTTTGCCAGGGAAACGGGCCGAGGTTTGTGTTTGGGGGCCTATGGCTGAGAGTGACCGGCTGGCTCCTGAAAAGCTACGATAGGCAGGATGGTGACCAGACCCATGGTGGCACCAGTGCCAAGTTGGGCTGATTTGATAGTACCAAGTGGCTCCTGCAATCTGCCATCAAAAAGTTGTCAGGCGAGTTTTGTTTTCCAGGGAAAAGCGCCGTTGTTTGTATTTGGGGGCCTGTGGCTGGCAGTGGACGGCTGGCTCCTTTGAACCCACAATACGCAGGATGGTTCCCAGACCCAAGGTGGCACCAGTGCCAAGTCGGGCTGGTTTGATACTACCAAGTTCGTCCTGCAATCTGCCATCCAGAAGCGGGGCAGCTTAATTTTGTTTGCCAGGGAAACGGGCCGTGGGTTTTGTTTGGGGGCCTATGGCTGAGAGTGGCCGGCTGGCTCCTGAAAATCCACGCTAGGCAGCATGGTTCCCAGATGCAAGGTGGCACCAGTGCCAAGTCGGGCTGGTTTGATGGTGCAAAGTGGCTCCTGCAATCTGCCATCCAGAAGCGGGGCAGCTGATTTTTGTTTGCCAGAGAAAAATTCCGTGGATTGTTTTTGGGGGCATATTGCTGGGAGTGGCCGGCTGGCTCCTTAAAATGCTCGATACGCATGATGGTTCCCAGGTCCAAGGTGTCACCACTACCAAGTCGGCCTGCGGTTTTAGTATCAAGTTCATCCTGCAATTTGCCATCCAGAAGAGGGGCAGTTGAGTTTTGTTTGCCAGAGAAACGGGCCGAGGTTTCTGTTTGGGGACATATGGCTGAGAGTGGCCGGCTGGCCCCTGAATATCCACGATACACAGCATGGTTCCCAGATCCAAGGTGGCACCAGTGCCAAGTTGGGCTGGTTTGATAGTACCAAGTGTCTCCTGCAATCTGCCATCCAGAAGCGGGGCAGCTTACTTTTGTTTGCCAGAGAAATAGGCCTAGGTTTTTGTCTGGGGGCCTGTGGCTAGGAGTGGCCGGCTGGCTCCTAAGAATCCACGATACGCAGGATGTTTCCCAGACCCAAGTTGGCACCAGTGCCAAGTCGGGCTGGTTTGATAGTACCAAGTGGCTCCTGCAAACTCCATCAAAAAGTTGGCAGGCGTGTTTTGTTTTCCAGGGAACAGCGCCGTTGATTTTGTTTGGGGGCCTGTGGCTGGGAGTGGCCGGCTGGCTCCTTAGAATCCACGATACGCAGGATGGTTCCCAGACCCAAGGTGGCACCAGTGCCAAGTCGGGCTGGTTTGATTACACCAAGTGACTCCTGCAATCTGCCATCCAGAAGTGAGGCAGCTAAGTTTTGTTTGCCAGAAAAAAGGGCCGTGGTTTTTGTTGGGGGCCTGTGGCTGGGAGTGGCCGGCTGGCTCCTTAGAATCCACCATACGCAGGATGGTTCCCAGACCCAAGGTGGCACCAGTGCCAAGTCGGGCTGGTTTGATAGTCCCAAGTGGCTCCTGCAAACTGCCATCCAGAAGCGGGGCAGCTGAGTTTTGTTTGCCAGGGAAATGGGCCGTTGTTTGTGTTTGGGGGCCTGTGGCTGGGAGTGTTCGGCTGGTTCCTGAATATGTACGATACGCAGGATTGTTCCCAGACCCAAGGTGGCACCAGTGCCAAGTCGGGCTGGTTTGATGGTGCAAAGTGGCTCCTGCAATCTGCCATCCAGACGCGGGGCAGCGGATTTTTGTTTCCATGAGAAATGGTCCGTGGTTTGTTTTTGGGGGTATATGGCTGGGCCTGGCCGGCTGGCTCCTTAAAAAGCTCGATATGCAGGATGGTTCCCTGACACAAGGTGGCACCAGTGCCACGTCGGGCGGTTTTCGTAGTACAAAGTGCGTCCTAAAATTTGCCATCCAGAAGAGGGGCAGTTGAGTTTTGTTTGCCAGAGAAAAGGTCCGTGGTTTGTTTTTGGGGGCATATGGCTGAGAGTGGCTGGGTGGCCCCTGAAAATCCACGATACACAGGATGGTTCCCAGATCCAAGGTGGCACCTGTGCCAAGTCGGGCTGATTTGATAGTACTAAGTAGCTCCTGCAATCTGCCATCCAGAAGCGGGGCAGCTTACTTTTGTTTGCCAGGGAAACGGGCCGAGGTTTGTGTTTGGGGGCCTATGGCTGAGAGTGACCGGCTGGCTCCTGAAAAGCTACAATAGGCAGGATGGTGACCAGACCCATGGTGGCACCAGTGCCAAGTTGGGCTGGTTTGATAGTACCAAGTGGTTCCTGCAATCTGCCATCCAGAAGCAGGGCAGCTGAGTTTTGTTTGCCAGAGAAAAGGGCCTTGGTTTGTGTTTGGGGGCATATGGCTGGGTGTGGCCAGCTGGCTCCTTAAAATGCACGATATGCAACATGGCTCCCAGACCCAAGGTGGCACCAGTGCCAAGTTGGGCTGGTTTGATAGTACCAAGTGGCTCCTGCAATCTTCCATGATCACGTGGAGAAATACTTTCTGGTTTCAGCCTCATGCTCTTTCTTCTCTCCCTCAACTTCTCTATCACCTCTCATCTGGTTCACATGCGCTGTCTTCAAGGTCCACAGGCTACTTTTCACAGAATCTTCTGGCCTGATGAAGTAAGAATGATGAATAGAACAGAGCTGGGATCTATTTTCCAGTTTGGATAAAATGCATTCTGCACACAAATCCAAGGAGAACGGGCTGCCCCGATGCCCAGAAAATCTTTCACTCCTGCTAGTGTTCTACGTCAACCGCAACTTAGTCTGAAAGAAAAGCTTTTTCTCTGAGAGCATCTGAGAGGTTTGCATGAAGCACTGATATCTGACATATGCAATTTTGAATAGGAGAGGAAAAAGAAAATGGCAAGGAGTTTTTAATTTTAGTGGTTTCAATTTTAATTTCCGTGCACTTTTTCAAAACTTGTCAGCTCAAATGCCCATCAACATCTTTTAGTCATCTGTAAGTCAGTATTCATATAAAATGTGCTTCAAATCCAAAGAATTTCAAATTTGCACTCCAAGCTTCTATGCCTAGATTTATGATTTCCTACACATATTAGATGAAAGGAAGGCCTTTTTTACTGTGGGAGTGCTGGAACACTGGAACAGGTTGCCCAGAGAAGTTGTGGGTGTCCCATCCCTGAAAGTATTCAAGGTCACCTTGGACGGGGCTTGGAGCAGCAACAAAGGAGAAGCTTGATGGTAGAGAAACAAAGTTGGACTATAGAAGAAACTCGGATTGAAGTATAGGATCAAGTTTTCTCTCAGCTCTTGGGGTAAATTCAAAGTTGTACAAAATGACATTTATCTGTGCTATTCACTACTGTAACAGAAAGTTTCATGAAAACTGTACAGAAGATAGTAAATTTTAAAAGAGATAAGAATTACAGCATAAAATCCATGGGATAGGTTACAACATGAGACACTCTCTAAGAGAAAATCTCTTTGTTTCAGCACTTCATCGGGGTAAGATTTCATGAAGTGCCAAAGAAGGCGGCAAAATATCATTCGGGACATTATTTACTGGAATTCAGCCTGGCCATTAGTAGGAACTGCCTTTGAACATATCATGTAGATATACCACACACACTTTCCCTTCACTGAAAAATTACTGTTTACAACAAATAAGCAATTGACGATCAAAATTGATTGAAAGCATCTTAAACATGTCAAGTATTTCATTGTAGATGATCTGTGATCCAAATGCTTCTTCCACCTTCGAGAGGGACAGAAGAATTCTTCCATATCATGATGGTTTAAAATTGTATCAACCAATGTTTTCTGCTGAAAAGATATCATCTATTTTTTTCTATTTTTGGAAGAAAATATTCCTAGACATACAACAGGTGAGAACTAAGTAATTTTAAAGAAACAAATGAAATGAAAATATTCTGTAAATAGAATGAAATGAAAAGCTGTGTTTTAAATAGGAGCTAAATATTAAACAGAATTTTTGTACCAGGCATTTGAATTACTGCACCAGCTCTTTTGCCCATCAAGAGAGGCATTTAGCATTTCAGTCTTTTCCAAGGTGTTCATGATCTGCTATGCTGATCTCTGTGTGTGCCTAGGTGTGTGTGGAGGGGGGGGCATATGAAGGGGAGTGTGTATGTTTGCTTTACAATTGTTGTGGCAGATTCATGCCTCAGCTCCACATTTTGTTTTAAAAAGGTCACACCGAGTGGATATGAAGTTTACTATCAACAAGAGATCGATTCCCAAATCATCCATTTGACTCTCCCTTATAAATCATGTGCTTTGTTGCATATTTTATCAAATATACTTTCAAGCCAGATGGAGGAAGGAGGATGTGGGAATCCCTCCACCATCTTGCAACTTTTATGTAAGTAGGTTTTCAAGAAAATCATCATTTCTCTTTTAAATATGTCTGGAACAGGCATGATGGTAGTGTCAACCTGTTGGAGTTTTTGTTGCTGGAAGAAGTTGTACAAAAGGATTGGTTTTTACATTGACCAGTTACTGAATCAAGCGCAGGAATACATTGGAAATTTAGCTGGGGGTTCCTTTTCCCAGCAGACTACTTCTAGAACGAGCTTGTACACTGAAGCTGACTCTTTTGCTCTCTTTTTGTTTCTTTCCTATTTTCTTGGCTTCTTTGCCACTATCTAGACAATTTTGGAACTTTGTTCCCAACTAAAATGGTTTCAATAGTCTGATTGTGATCATACATTTTTACAAGGAATTTTTAAAATCTTTCCTCGAGTCCAGAAAGTCAAGGACTTAGATCTTTTTCTTCCCTTATCAATATTGCCATGAAATTGATAAATAAAGACCAACTCTTTATTTTTGTTTTTAACCCACGTAGATAATTCCCATCCATTAATCCATTTTGTGGACCAATAGCTGCCATTCTGATGGAAGCTGTCACTTCTTAACAATAGGCATTCTGTGACTATGTTGACTGCACTTTGGGTGAAGATCCTAACTGGTCTTAGATATACATAGGGAGAAATTTGCTCAGCCAGTGTCAGTCTTAAGCATGCGTATCAGAAGATCTTTCTAGAGCTGGGAATTTTCCCATGAAAGGGATTCAGTTAGGGAAGAGACACTTGTGCCAGAGTTTTACATTCTTCTTGAACACTGCTTAAGGAACTTAGATGCCATGTCCATTTGAATATCTGTCTGCACAGAACTTTGTCATGCCAGCGCTTTGAAATGCATCTTGAAGAGAATTCACTAGCACAGAATGAAAGAGAGTGGAAGGGGTTGGTGGGGCTAACCAGGCCCAACCCCCCTGCCTAAACCAGGATACCTAGAGCCTCTTGCCCAGGATTCTATCTGGGTGTACTTTTAATGTCTTCAAAGATCCAGGCTCCACAATCTTTCTGGGCAGTCTGTGCCGTGGTTCAGTCACCCTGACAGTAAAGAAACATTTACTGATGTTCAAAGGCAATCTCCTGTATTTCAGTGTGTGCCCACTGCCTCTTGTCTTTTCCCTCAGCATCACTGAAAAGACACTGATTCCCTCCCCTTTGCACTATTGCTTCCATATGTATGTGTGATGCCATGTAGAGGTATGTCAAAAACCTCCCTGAAGCCCAGGCAGATAATATTCCCTTCATCTACCAGTCAAGTTGATTCATCAGAGGAGTTTAAAGTGATGTTCAGCATGAAATTCCCCTGAAAAATCATGCTAACTACATTATTTGGTCATCTGTCATGTGCCTGGCAAGGATTTCCAGGAAGAGCTGCTTCATCAACTTCCTGGGGATAAAAAAGAGGCTGGCTGGTTTGTACTATGGCGAGTCCTCTTAATTGCCTTTTTTGAAGATGGGTGTCATTTGCTAACATCCACTCTTTAGCTCCTCTTCTCATCTACACCTCGGCAAAAAGCTTTTCCACTATGTCTGGCTAGGAAAAACTGTGCCAGCACAGAAAACATCTCCCATCGTGTTCTAGAAGTTGCACGGATGTCTGCCAAGTGTTTGGCAGGAAGAAAAGAAAAGTTGTCCAAAACAGCTTCCAATCGAATGTTCCTGTGATTGGAAAAGTCAGGAGAGTGCAAAGGTACTGTTTTCTATCAGTTGGCAAGGTGCGCACACAATCCCAGTGTTGTACAGCTTGCTTCTTCACCTTCCCGAAGCTGCCGCTCTCGCCGGCTCCCGGAACCGAAGAAGCGGCTTCTTCGCGCAAAGACGATTGTGCCGCTCACAGTGCTCTCCTTAGCGCGGCTTCTGCCGAAAGACGCCCGGCAGCGGCTCTTACCTCCGGAGAGCATCCTACCTTCGTCTTTAGCTCCTCTTCTCATCTACACCTCGGCAAAACGCTTTTCCACTATGTCTGGCTAGGAAAAACTGTGCCAGCACAGAAAACATCTCCCATCGTGTTCTCGAAGTTGCACGGATGTCTGCCAAGTGTTTGGCAGGAAGAAAAGAAAAGTTGTCCAAAACAGCTTCCAATCGAATGTTCATGTGATTGGAAAAGTCAGGAGAGTGCAAAGGTACTGTTTTCTATCAGTTGGCAAGGTGCGCACACAATCCCAGTGTTGTACAGCTTGCTTCTTCACCTTCCCGAAGCTGCCGCTCTCGCCGGCTCCCGGAACCGAAGAAGCGGCTTCTTCGCGCAAAGACGATTGTGCCGCTCACAGTGCTCTCCTTAGCGCGGCTTCTGCCGAAAGACGCCCGGCAGCGGCTCTTACCTCCGGAGAGCATCCTACCTTCGTCTTTAGCTCCTCTTCTCATCTACACCTCGGCAAAACGCTTTTCCACTATGTCTGGCTAGGAAAAACTGTGCCAGCACAGAAAACATCTCCCATCGTGTTCTCGAAGTTGCACGGATGTCTGCCAAGTGTTTGGCAGGAAGAAAAGAAAAGTTGTCCAAAACAGCTTCCAATCGAATGTTCATGTGATTGGAAAAGTCAGGAGAGTGCAAAGGTACTGTTTTCTATCAGTTGGCAAAGTGCGCACACAATCCCAGTGTTGTACAGCTTGCTTCTTCACCTTCCCGAAGCTGCCGCTCTCGCCGGCTGCCGGAGCCCAAGAAGCGGCTTCTTCGCGCAAAGACGATTGTGCCGCTCACAGTGCTCTCCTTAGCGCGGCTTCTGCCGAAAGACGCCCGGCAGCGGCTCTTACCTCCGGAGAGCATCCTACCTTCGTCTTTCGCGTCTTTTGTAGTCTACATCTTAGCAAAACGCTTTTCCACTATGTCTGGCTAGGAAAAACTGTGCCAGCACAGAAAACATCTCCCATCGTGTTCTAGAAGTTGCACGGATGTCTGCCAAGTGTTTGGCAGGAAGAAAAGAAAAGTTGTCCAAAACAGCTTCCAATCGAATGTTCCTGTGATTGGAAAAGTCAGGAGAGTGCAAAGGTACTGTTTTCTATCAGTTGGCAAGGTGCGCACACAATCCCAGTGTTGTACAGCTTGCTTCTTCACCTTCCCGAAGCTGCCGCTCTCGCCGGCTCCCGGAACCGAAGAATCGGCTTCTTCGCGCAAAGACGATTGTGACGCTCACAGGGCTCTCCTTAGCGCGGCTTCTGCCGAAAGACGCCCGGCAGCGGCTCTTACCTCCTGAGAGTGGCAGCTTCGGGAAGGTGAAGAAGCAAGCTGTACAACACTGGGATTGTGTGCGCACCTTGCCAACTGATAGAAAACAGTACCTTTGCACTCTCCTGACTTTTCCAATCACAGGAACATTCGATTGGAAGCTGTTTTGGACAACTTTTCTTTTCTTCCTGCCAAACACTTGGCAGACATCCGTGCAACTTCTAGAACACGATGGGAGATGTTTTCTGTGCTGGCACAGTTTTTCCTAGCCAGACATAGTGGAAAAGCGTTTTGCTAAGATGTAGACTACAAAAGACGCGAAAGACGAAGGTAGGATGCTCTCCGGAGGTAAGAGCCGCTGCCGGGCGTCTTTCGGCAGAAGCCGCGCTAAGGAGAGCCCTGTGAGCGGCACAATCGTCTTTGCGCGAAGAAGCCGCTTCTTCGGTTCCGGGAGCCGGCGAGAGCGGCAGCTTCGGGAAGGTGAAGAAGCAAGCTGTACAACACTGGGATTGTGTGCGCACCTTGCCAACTGATAGAAAACAGTACCTTTGCACTCTCCTGACTTTTCCAATCACAGGAACATTCGATTGGAAGCTGTTTTGGACAACTTTTCTTTTCTTCCTGCCAAACACTTGGCAGACATCCGTGCAAATTCTAGAACACGATGGGAGATGTTTTCTGTGCTGGCACAGTTTTTCCTAGCCAGACATAGTGGAAAAGCGTTTTGCTAAGATGTAGACTACAAAAGACGCGAAAGACGAAGGTAGGATGCTCTCCGGAGGTAAGAGCCGCTGCCGGGCGTCTTTCGGCAGAAGCCGCGCTAAGGAGAGCCCTGTGAGCGGCACAATCGTCTTTGCGCGAAGAAGCCGCTTCTTGGGCTCCGGCAGCCGGCGAGAGCGGCAGCTTCGGGAAGGTGAAGAAGCAAGCTGTACAACACTGGGATTGTGTGCGCACTTTGCCAACTGATAGAAAACAGTACCTTTGCACTCTCCTGACTTTTCCAATCACAGGAACATTCGATTGGAAGCTGTTTTGGACAACTTTTCTTTTCTTCCTGCCAAACACTTGGCAGACATCCGTGCAACTTCGAGAACACGATGGGAGATGTTTTCTGTGCTGGCACAGTTTTTCCTAGCCAGACATAGTGGAAAAGCGTTTTGCCGAGGTGTAGATGAGAAGAGGAGCTAAAGACGAAGGTAGGATGCTCTCCGGAGGTAAGAGCCGCTGCCGGGCGTCTTTCGGCAGAAGCCGCGCTAAGGAGAGCACTGTGAGCGGCACAATCGTCTTTGCGCGAAGAAGCCGCTTCTTCGGTTCCGGGAGCCGGCGAGAGCGGCAGCTTCGGGAAGGTGAAGAAGCAAGCTGTACAACACTGGGATTGTGTGCGCACCTTGCCAACTGATAGAAAACAGTACCTTTGCACTCTCCTGACTTTTCCAATCACAGGAACATTCGATTGGAAGCTGTTTTGGACAACTTTTCTTTTCTTCCTGCCAAACACTTGGCAGACATCCGTGCAACTTCTAGAACACGATGGGAGATGTTTTCTGTGCTGGCACAGTTTTTCCTAGCCAGACATAGTGGAAAAGCTTTTTGCCGAGGTGTAGATGAGAAGAGGAGCTAAAGAGTGGATGTTAGCAAATGACACCCATCTTCAAAAAAGGCAATTAAGAGGACTCGCCATAGTACAAACCAGCCAGCCTCTTTTTTATCCCCAGGAAGTTGATGAAGCAGCTCTTCCTGGAAATCCTTGCCAGGCACATGACAGATGACCAAATAATGTAGTTAGCATGATTTTTCAGGGGAATTTCATGCTGAACATCACTTTAAACTCCTCTGATGAATCAACTTGACTGGTAGATGAAGGGAATATTATCTGCCTGGGCTTCAGGGAGGTTTTTGACATACCTCTACATGGCATCACACATACATATGGAAGCAATAGTGCAAAGGGGAGGGAATCAGTGTCTTTTCAGTGATGCTGAGGGAAAAGACAAGAGGCAGTGGGCACACACTGAAATACAGGAGATTGCCTTTGAACATCAGTAAATGTTTCTTTACTGTCAGGGTGACTGAACCACGGCACAGACTGCCCAGAAAGATTGTGGAGCCTGGATCTTTGAAGACATTAAAAGTACACCCAGATAGAATCCTGGGCAAGAGGCTCTAGGTATCCTGGTTTAGGCAGGGGGGTTGGGCCTGGTTAGCCCCACCAACCCCTTCCACTCTCTTTCATTCTGTGCTAGTGAATTCTCTTCAAGATGCATTTCAAAGCGCTGGCATGACAAAGTTCTGTGCAGACAGATATTCAAATGGACATGGCATCTAAGTTCCTTAAGCAGTGTTCAAGAAGAATGTAAAACTCTGGCACAAGTGTCTCTTCCCTAACTGAATCCCTTTCATGGGAAAATTCCCAGCTCTAGAAAGATCTTCTGATACGCATGCTTAAGACTGACACTGGCTGAGCAAATTTCTCCCTATGTATATCTAAGACCAGTTAGGATCTTCACCCAAAGTGCAGTCAACATAGTCACAGAATGCCTGTTGTTAAGAAGTGACAGCTTCCATCAGAATGGCAGCTATTGGTCCACAAAATGGATTAATGGATGGGAATTATCTACGTGGGTTAAAAACAAAAATAAAGAGTTGGTCTTTATTTATCAATTTCATGGCAATATTGATAAGGGAAGAAAAAGATCTAAGTCCTTGACTTTCTGGACTCGAGGAAAGATTTTAAAAATTCCTTGTAAAAATGTATGATCACAATCAGACTATTGAAACCATTTTAGTTGGGAACAAAGTTCCAAAATTGTCTAGATAGTGGCAAAGAAGCCAAGAAAATAGGAAAGAAACAAAAAGAGAGCAAAAGAGTCAGCTTCAGTGTACAAGCTCGTTCTAGAAGTAGTCTGCTGGGAAAAGGAACCCCCAGCTAAATTTCCAATGTATTCCTGCGCTTGATTCAGTAACTGGTCAATGTAAAAACCAATCCTTTTGTACAACTTCTTCCAGCAACAAAAACTCCAACAGGTTGACACTACCATCATGCCTGTTCCAGACATATTTAAAAGAGAAATGATGATTTTCTTGAAAACCTACTTACATAAAAGTTGCAAGATGGTGGAGGGATTCCCACATCCTCCTTCCTCCATCTGGCTTGAAAGTATATTTGATAAAATATGCAACAAAGCACATGATTTATAAGGGAGAGTCAAATGGATGATTTGGGAATCGATCTCTTGTTGATAGTAAACTTCATATCCACTCGGTGTGACCTTTTTAAAACAAAATGTGGAGCTGAGGCATGAATCTGCCACAACAATTGTAAAGCAAACATACACACTCCCCTTCATATGCCCCCCCCTCCACACACACCTAGGCACACACAGAGATCAGCATAGCAGATCATGAACACCTTGGAAAAGACTGAAATGCTAAATGCCTCTCTTGATGGGCAAAAGAGCTGGTGCAGTAATTCAAATGCCTGGTACAAAAATTCTGTTTAATATTTAGCTCCTATTTAAAACACAGCTTTTCATTTCATTCTATTTACAGAATATTTTCATTTCATTTGTTTCTTTAAAATTACTTAGTTCTCACCTGTTGTATGTCTAGGAATATTTTCTTCCAAAAATAGAAAAAAATAGATGATATCTTTTCAGCAGAAAACATTGGTTGATACAATTTTAAACCATCATGATATGGAAGAATTCTTCTGTCCCTCTCGAAGGTGGAAGAAGCATTTGGATCACAGATCATCTACAATGAAATACTTGACATGTTTAAGATGCTTTCAATCAATTTTGATCGTCAATTGCTTATTTGTTGTAAACAGTAATTTTTCAGTGAAGGGAAAGTGTGTGTGGTATATCTACATGATATGTTCAAAGGCAGTTCCTACTAATGGCCAGGCTGAATTCCAGTAAATAATGTCCCGAATGATATTTTGCCGCCTTCTTTGGCACTTCATGAAATCTTACCCCGATGAAGTGCTGAAACAAAGAGATTTTCTCTTAGAGAGTGTCTCATGTTGTAACCTATCCCATGGATTTTATGCTGTAATTCTTATCTCTTTTAAAATTTACTATCTTCTGTACAGTTTTCATGAAACTTTCTGTTACAGTAGTGAATAGCACAGATAAATGTCATTTTGTACAACTTTGAATTTACCCCAAGAGCTGAGAGAAAACTTGATCCTATACTTCAATCCGAGTTTCTTCTATAGTCCGACTTTGTTTCTCTACCATCAAGCTTCTCCTTTGTTGCTGCTCCAAGCCCCGTCCAAGGTGACCTTGAATACTTTCAGGGATGGGACACCCACAACTTCTCTGGGCAACCTGTTCCAGTGTTCCAGCACTCCCACAGTAAAAAAGGCCTTCCTTTCATCTAATATGTGTAGGAAATCATAAATCTAGGCATAGAAGCTTGGAGTGCAAATTTGAAATTCTTTGGATTTGAAGCACATTTTATATGAATACTGACTTACAGATGACTAAAAGATGTTGATGGGCATTTGAGCTGACAAGTTTTGAAAAAGTGCACGGAAATTAAAATTGAAACCACTAAAATTAAAAACTCCTTGCCATTTTCTTTTTCCTCTCCTATTCAAAATTGCATATGTCAGATATCAGTGCTTCATGCAAACCTCTCAGATGCTCTCAGAGAAAAAGCTTTTCTTTCAGACTAAGTTGCGGTTGACGTAGAACACTAGCAGGAGTGAAAGATTTTCTGGGCATCGGGGCAGCCCGTTCTCCTTGGATTTGTGTGCAGAATGCATTTTATCCAAACTGGAAAATAGATCCCAGCTCTGTTCTATTCATCATTCTTACTTCATCAGGCCAGAAGATTCTGTGAAAAGTAGCCTGTGGACCTTGAAGACAGCGCATGTGAACCAGATGAGAGGTGATAGAGAAGTTGAGGGAGAGAAGAAAGAGCATGAGGCTGAAACCAGAAAGTATTTCTCCACGTGATCATGGAAGATTGCAGGAGCCACTTGGTACTATCAAACCAGCCCAACTTGGCACTGGTGCCACCTTGGGTCTGGGAGCCATGTTGCATATCGTGCATTTTAAGGAGCCAGCTGGCCACACCCAGCCATATGCCCCCAAACACAAACCAAGGCCCTTTTCTCTGGCAAACAAAACTCAGCTGCCCTGCTTCTGGATGGCAGATTGCAGGAACCACTTGGTACTATCAAACCAGCCCAACTTGGCACTGGTGCCACCATGGGTCTGGTCACCATCCTGCCTATTGTAGCTTTTCAGGAGCCAGCCGGTCACTCTCAGCCATAGGCCCCCAAACACAAACCTCGGCCCGTTTCCCTGGCAAACAAAAGTAAGCTGCCCCGCTTCTGGATGGCAGATTGCAGGAGCTACTTAGTACTATCAAATCAGCCCGACTTGGCACAGGTGCCACCTTGGATCTGGGAACCATCCTGTGTATCGTGGATTTTCAGGGGCCACCCAGCCACTCTCAGCCATATGACCCCAAAAACAAACCACGGACCTTTTCTCTGGCAAACAAAACTCAACTGCCCCTCTTCTGGATGGCAAATTTTAGGACGCACTTTGTACTACGAAAACCGCCCGACGTGGCACTGGTGCCACCTTGTGTCAGGGAACCATCCTGCATATCGAGCTTTTTAAGGAGCCAGCCGGCCAGGCCCAGCCATATACCCCCAAAAACAAACCACGGACCATTTCTCATGGAAACAAAAATCCGCTGCCCCGCGTCTGGATGGCAGATTGCAGGAGCCACTTTGCACCATCAAACCAGCCCGACTTGGCACTGGTGCCACCTTGGGTCTGGGAACAATCCTGCGTATCGTACATATTCAGGAACCAGCCGAACACTCCCAGCCACAGGCCCCCAAACACAAACAACGGCCCATTTCCCTGGCAAACAAAACTCAGCTGCCCCGCTTCTGGATGGCAGTTTGCAGGAGCCACTTGGGACTATCAAACCAGCCCGACTTGGCACTGGTGCCACCTTGGGTCTGGGAACCATCCTGCGTATGGTGGATTCTAAGGAGCCAGCCGGCCACTCCCAGCCACAGGCCCCCAACAAAAACCACGGCCCTTTTTTCTGGCAAACAAAACTTAGCTGCCTCACTTCTGGATGGCAGATTGCAGGAGCCACTTGGTGTAATCAAACCAGCCCGACTTGGCACTGGTGCCACCTTGGGTCTGGGAACCATCCTGCGTATCGTGGATTCTAAGGAGCCAGCCGGCCACTCCCAGCCACAGGCCCCCAAACAAAATCAACGGCGCTGTTCCCTGGAAAACAAAACACGCCTGCCAACTTTTTGATGGAGTTTGCAGGAGCCACTTGGTACTATCAAACCAGCCCGACTTGGCACTGGTGCCACCTTGGGTCTGGGAAACATCCTGCGTATCGTGGATTCTTAGGAGCCAGCCGGCCACTCCTAGCCACAGGCCCCCAGACAAAAACCTAGGCCTATTTCTCTGGCAAACAAAAGTAAGCTGCCCCGCTTCTGGATGGCAGATTGCAGGAGACACTTGGTACTATCAAACCAGCCCAACTTGGCACTGGTGCCACCTTGGATCTGGGAACCATGCTGTGTATCGTGGATATTCAGGGGCCAGCCGGCCACTCTCAGCCATATGTCCCCAAACAGAAACCTCGGCCCGTTTCTCTGGCAAACAAAACTCAACTGCCCCTCTTCTGGATGGCAAATTGCAGGATGAACTTGATACTAAAACCGCAGGCCGACTTGGTAGTGGTGACACCTTGGACCTGGGAACCATCATGCGTATCGAGCATTTTAAGGAGCCAGCCGGCCACTCCCAGCAATATGCCCCCAAAAACAATCCACGGAATTTTTCTCTGGCAAACAAAAATCAGCTGCCCCGCTTCTGGATGGCAGATTGCAGGAGCCACTTTGCACCATCAAACCAGCCCGACTTGGCACTGGTGCCACCTTGCATCTGGGAACCATGCTGCCTAGCGTGGATTTTCAGGAGCCAGCCGGCCACTCTCAGCCATAGGCCCCCAAACAAAACCCACGGCCCGTTTCCCTGGCAAACAAAATTAAGCTGCCCCGCTTCTGGATGGCAGATTGCAGGACGAACTTGGTAGTATCAAACCAGCCCGACTTGGCACTGGTGCCACCTTGGGTCTGGGAACCATCCTGCGTATTGTGGGTTCAAAGGAGCCAGCCGTCCACTGCCAGCCACAGGCCCCCAAATACAAACAACGGCGCTTTTCCCTGGAAAACAAAACTCGCCTGACAACTTTTTGATGGCAGATTGCAGGAGCCACTTGGTACTATCAAATCAGCCCAACTTGGCACTGGTGCCACCATGGGTCTGGTCACCATCCTGCCTATCGTAGCTTTTCAGGAGCCAGCCGGTCACTCTCAGCCATAGGCCCCCAAACACAAACCTCGGCCCGTTTCCCTGGCAAACAAAAGTAAGCTGCCCCGCTTCTGGATGGCAGATTGCAGGAGCTACTTAGTACTATCAAATCAGCCCGACTTGGCACAGGTGCCACCTTGGATCTGGGAACCATCCTGTGTATCGTGGATTTTCAGGGGCCACCCAGCCACTCTCAGCCATATGCCCCCAAAAACAAACCACGGACCTTTTCTCTGGCAAACAAAACTCAACTGCCCCTCTTCTGGATGGCAAATTTTAGGACGCACTTTGTACTACGAAAACCGCCCGACGTGGCACTGGTGCCACCTTGTGTCAGGGAACCATCCTGCATATCGAGCTTTTTAAGGAGCCAGCCGGCCAGGCCCAGCCATATACCCCCAAAAACAAACCACGGACCATTTCTCATGGAAACAAAAATCCGCTGCCCCGCGTCTGGATGGCAGATTGCAGGAGCCACTTTGCACCATCAAACCAGCCCGACTTGGCACTGGTGCCACCTTGGGTCTGGGAACAATCCTGCGTATCGTACATATTCAGGAACCAGCCGAACACTCCCAGCCACAGGCCCCCAAACACAAACAACGGCCCATTTCCCTGGCAAACAAAACTCAGCTGCCCCGCTTCTGGATGGCAGTTTGCAGGAGCCACTTGGGACTATCAAACCAGCCCGACTTGGCACTGGTGCCACCTTGGGTCTGGGAACCATCCTGCGTATGGTGGATTCTAAGGAGCCAGCCGGCCACTCCCAGCCACAGGCCCCCAACAAAAACCACGGCCCTTTTTTCTGGCAAACAAAACTTAGCTGCCTCACTTCTGGATGGCAGATTGCAGGAGCCACTTGGTGTAATCAAACCAGCCCGACTTGGCACTGGTGCCACCTTGGGTCTGGGAACCATCCTGCGTATCGTGGATTCTAAGGAGCCAGCCGGCCACTCCCAGCCACAGGCCCCCAAACAAAATCAACGGCGCTGTTCCCTGGAAAACAAAACACGCCTGCCAACTTTTTGATGGAGTTTGCAGGAGCCACTTGGTACTATCAAACCAGCCCGACTTGGCACTGGTGTCACCTTGGGTCTGGGAAACATCCTGCGTATGGTGGATTCTTAGGAGCCAGCCGGCCACTCCTAGCCACAGGCCCCCAGACAAAAACCTAGGCCTATTTCTCTGGCAAACAAAAGTAAGCTGCCCCGCTTCTGGATGGCAGATTGCAGGAGACACTTGGTACTATCAAACCAGCCCAACTTGGCACTGGTGCCACCTTGGATCTGGGAACCATGCTGTGTATCGTGGATATTCAGGGGCCAGCCGGCCACTCTCAGCCATATGTCCCCAAACAGAAACCTCGGCCCGTTTCTCTGGCAAACAAAACTCAACTGCCCCTCTTCTGGATGGCAAATTGCAGGATGAACTTGATACTAAAACCGCAGGCCGACTTGGTAGTGGTGACACCTTGGACCTGGGAACCATCATGCGTATCGAGCATTTTAAGGAGCCAGCCGGCCACTCCCAGCAATATGCCCCCAAAAACAATCCACGGAATTTTTCTCTGGCAAACAAAAATCAGCTGCCCCGCTTCTGGATGGCAGATTGCAGGAGCCACTTTGCACCATCAAACCAGCCCGACTTGGCACTGGTGCCACCTTGCATCTGGGAACCATGCTGCCTAGCGTGGATTTTCAGGAGCCAGCCGGCCACTCTCAGCCATAGGCCCCCAAACAAAACCCACGGCCCGTTTCCCTGGCAAACAAAATTAAGCTGCCCCGCTTCTGGATGGCAGATTGCAGGACGCACTTGGTAGTATCAAACCAGCCCGACTTGGCACTGGTGCCACCTTGGGTCTGGGAACCATCCTGCGTATCGTGGATTCTAAGGAGCCAGCCGGCCACTCCCAGCCACAGGCCCCCAAACACACACAACGGCGCTTTTCCCTGGAAAACAAAACTCGCCTGACAACTTTTTGATGGCAGATTGCAGGAGCCACTTGGTACTATCAAATCAGCCCAACTTGGCACTGGTGCCACCATGGGTCTGGTCACCATCCTGCCTATCGTAGCTTTTCAGGAGCCAGCCGGTCACTCCCAGCCATAGGTCCCCAGTCACAAACCTCGGCCCGTTTCCCTGGCAAACAAAAGTAAGCTGCCCCGCTTCTGGATGGCAGATTGCAGGAGCCACTTGGTACTATCAAACCAGCCCAACTTGGCACTGGTGCCACCTCTGGTCTGGGAACCATGCTGCGTAACACAGATTCTAAGGCGCCAGTCGGCCACTCCCAGCCACAAGCCCCCAAACACAAACAACGGCGCTATTCTCTGGCAAACAAAACTCCACTGCCCCGCTTCTGGATGGCAAATTGCAGGACGCACTTGGTACTATAAAAACAGCCCGACTTGGCACTGGTGCCACCTTGGGTCTGGGAACCATCCTGCGTATCGATCTTTTTAATGAGACAGCCGGCCACTCCCAGCCATATGCCCCCAAACACAACCCACGGCCCTTTTCTCTGGCAAACAAAACTCAACTGCACCGCTTCTGGATGGCAGATTGCAGGAGCCACTTGGTACTATCAAACCAGCCCGACTTGGCACTGGTGCCACCTTGGGTCTGGGAACCATCCTGCGTATCGTGGATTCTAAGGAGCCAGCCGGCCACTCCCAGCCACAGGCCCCCAAACAAAATCAACGGCGCTGTTCGCTGGAAAACAAAACACGCCTGCCAACTTTTTGATGGAGTTTGCAGGAGCCACTTGGTACTATCAAACCAGCCCGACTTGGCACTGGTGCCACCTTGGGTCTGGGAAACATCCTGCGTATCGTGGATTCTTAGGAGCCAGCCGGCCACTCCTAGCCACAGGCCCCCAGAAAAAAACCTAGGCCTATTTCTATGGCAAACAAAAGTAAGCTGCCCCGCTTCTGGATGGCAGATTGCAGGAGACACTTGGTACTATCAAACCAGCCCAACTTGGCACTGGTGCCACCATGGGTCTGGTCACCATCCTGCCTATCGTAGCTTTTCAGGAGCCAGCCGGTCACTCCCAGCCATAGGTCCCCAGTCACAAACCTCGGCCCGTTTCCCTGGCAAACAAAAGTAAGCTGCCCCACTTCTGGATGGCAGATTGCAGGAGCCACTTGGTACTATCAAACCAGCCCAACTTGGCACTGGTGCCACCTCTTGTCTGGGAACCATGCTGCGTAACACAGATTCTAAGGCGCCAGTCGGCCACTCCCAGCCACAAGCCCCCAAACACAAACAACGGCGCTATTCTCTGGCAAACAAAACTCCACTGCCCCTCTTCTGGATGGCAAATTGCAGGACGCACTTGGTACTATAAAAACAGCCCGACTTGGCACTGGTGCCACCTTGGGTCTGGGAACCATCCTGCGTATCGATCTTTTTAATGAGACAGCCGGCCACTCCCAGCCATATGCCCCCAAACACAACCCACGGCCCTTTTCTCTGGCAAACAAAACTCAACTGCACCGCTTCTGGATGGCAGATTGCAGGAGCCACTTGGTACTATCAAACCAGCCCGACTTGGCACTGGTGCCACCTTGGGTCTGGGAACCATCCAGCCTATCGTGGATTTTAAGGAGCCAGCCGGCTACTCCCAGCCACAGGCCCCCAACAAAAACCACGGCCCTTTTTTCTGGCAAACAAAACTTAGCTGCCTCACTTCTGGATGGCAGATTGCAGGAGCCACTTGGTGTAATCAAACCAGCCCGACTTGGCACTGGTGCCACCTTGGGTCTGGGAACCATCCTGCGTATCGTGGATTCTAAGGAGCCAGCCGGCCACTCCCAGCCACAGGCCCCCAAACACAAACAACGGCGCTTTTCCCTGGAAAACAAAACTCGCCTGCCAACTTTTTGATGGCAGATTGCAGGAGCAACTTGGTACTATCAAACCAGCCCAACTTGGCACTGGTGCCACCATGGGTCTGGTCACCATCCTGCCTATTGTAGCTTTCCAGGAGCCAGCCGGTCACTCCCAGCCATAGGCCCCCAAACACAAACCTCGGCCCGTTTCCCTGGCAAACAAAAGTAAGCTGCCCCGCTTCTGGATGGCAGATTGCAGGAGCCACTTGGTACTATCAAACCAGCCCAACTTGGAACTGGTGCCACCTTGGGTCTGGGAACCATGCTGCGTATCGCAGATTCTAAGGCGCCAGTCGGCCACTCCCAGCCACAAGCCCCCAAACACAAACAACGGCGCTTTTCTCTGGCAAACAAAACTCAACTGCCCCTCTTCTGGATGGCAAATTGCAGGACGCACTTGGTACTATCAAAACAGCCCGACTTGGCACTGGTGCCACCTTGGGTCTGGGAACCATCCTGCGTATCGATCTTTTTAATGAGACAGCCGGCCACTCCCAGCCATATGCCCCCAAACACAACCCACGGCCCTTTCCTCTGGCAAACAAAACTCAGCTGCACCGCTTCTGGATGGCAGATTGCAGGAGCCACTTGGTACTATCAAACCAGCCCAACTTGGCACTGGTGCCACCTTGGGTCTGGGAACCATCCTGCATATTGTGGATTGTCAGGAGCCAGCTGAACATTCTCGGCCACAGACCCCAATCAAAAACAACGGCCCGTTTCACAGGCAAACAAAACTCAGCTGCCCCGCTTCTGGATGGGAGATTGCAGGAGGCACTTGACACTGTGAAACCAGCCCCACTTGGCACTGGTGCCACCTTGGGTCTGGGAACCATGCTGCGTATCATGGATTTTCAGGAGCCAGCCGGCCACTCCCAGACATAGGCCCCCAAACAAAAACCACAGCCTTTTTCTCTGGCAAACAAAATTCAGCTGCCCCACTTCTGGATGGCAGATTGCAGGAGCCACTTGGGACTATCACACCAGCACAACATGGCACTGCTGCCACCTTGGATCTGGGAACCATCCTTCCTATCGTGGATTTTCAGGGGCCAGCCGGTCACTCTCAGCCATAGGCCCCAAACACAAACCACGGCCCTTTTCTCTGGAAAACAAAACTCAACTGCCCCTCTTCTGGATGGCAGATTGCAGGAGCCACTGGGTACTATGAAACTAGCCCTACTTGGCACTGGTGCCACCTTGGGTCTGGGAACCATGCTGCGTATCATGGATTTTCAGGAGCCAGCCGTCCACTGCCAGCCACAGGCCCCGAAACACAAACAACAGCCTTTTTCTCTGGCAAACAAAATTCAGCTGCCCCGCTTCTGGATGGCAGATTGCAGGAACCACTTGGTACTAACAAACCAGCCCGACTTGGCACTGGTGCCACCTTGAGTCTGGGAACCATCCTGCGTATCGTGGATTCTAAGGAGCCAGCTGGCCACTCCCAGCCACAGGCCCCAAAATACACACAACGGCGCTTTTCCCTGGAAAACAAAACTCGCCTGCCAACTTTTTGATGGCAGATTGCAGGAGCCACTTGGTACTATCAAACCAGCCCAACTTGCCACTGGTGCCACCATGGGTCTGGTCACCATCCTGCCTATCGTAGCTTTTCAGGAGCCAGCCGGTCACTCCCAGCCAAAGGCCCCCAGAAAAAAACCTCGGTCCGTTTCCCTGGAAAACAAAAGTAAGCTGCCCCGCTTCTGGATGGCAGATTGCAGGAGCCACTTGGTGCTATCAAACCAGCCCGACTTGGCACTGGTGCCACCTTGGGTCTGGGAACCATCCTGCGTATCCTGTGTTCTAAGGAGCCAGCCGGCCACTCCCAGCCACAGTCCCCCAAACAGAAACAACGGCGCTTTTCCCTGGAAAACAAAACTGACCTGCCAAGTTTTTGATGGCAGATTGCAGGAGACACTTGGTACTATCAAACCAGCCCAACTTGGCACTGGTGCCACCATGGGTCTGGTCACCATCCTGCCTATCGTAGCTTTTCAGGAGCCAGCCGGTCACTCCCAGCCATAGGTCCCCAGACAAAAAGCTCGGCCCGTTTCCCTGGCAAACAAAAGTAAGCTGCCCCGCTTCTGGATGGCAGATTGCAGGAGCCACTTGGTACAATCAAACCAGCCCAACTTGACACTGGTGCCACCTTGGCTCTGGGAACCATGCTGCGTAACCCGGATTGTAAGACGACAGGCAGCCACTGCCAGCCACAGGCCTCCAAACAAAATCAACGGCGCTTTTCCCTGGAAAACAAAACTCGCCTGACAACTTTTAGATGGCAGATTGCAGGAGCCAGTTGGTACCATCAAACCAGCCCAACTTGGCACTGGTGCCACCTTGGGTCTGGGAACCATCCTGCCTATTGTTGCTTTCAGGAGCCAGCCGGTCACTTCTAGCCCTAGGCCCCCAGTCATAAACCTCGGCCCGTTTCCCTGGCACACAAATGTAAGCTACCCCGCTTCAGGATGGCAGATTGCAGGAGCCACTTTTCACCATCAAACCAGCCCGACGTGGCACTGGTGCCACCTTGGGTCTGGGAACCATCCTGCGTATCGTGTGTTCTAAGGAGCCAGCCGGCCACTCCCACCAACAGTCCCCCAAACACAAACAACGGCGCTTTTCCCTGGAAAACAAAACTGGCCTGCCAACTTTTTGATGGCAGATTGCAGGAGCCACTTGGTACTATCAAACCAGCCCAACTTGGCACTGGTGCCACCATGGGTCTGGTCACCATCCTGCCTATCGTAGCTTTTCAGGAGCCAGGCGGTCACTCCCAGCCATAGGCCCCCAGACACAAACCTCGGCCCGTTTCCCTGGCAAACAAAAGTAAGCTGCCCCGCTTCTGCATGGCAGATTGCAGGTGCTATTTAGTACTATCAAACCAGCCCAACTTGGCACTGGTGCCACCTCTGGTCTGGGAACCATCCTGCCTATCGTGGATTTTCAGGGGCCAGACGGCCACTATCAGCCATATGCCCCCAAAAACAAACCACGGCCCTTTTCTCTGGTAAACAAAACTCAACTGCCCCTCTTCTGGATGGCAAATTTTAGGACGCACTTTGTACTACGAAAACCGCCCGACTTGGCACTGGTGCCACCTTGGGTCAGGGAACCATCCTGCCTATCGTAGCTTTTCAGGAGCCAGCCGGTCACTCCCAGCCATAGGTCCCCAGACAAATACCTCGGCCCGTTTCCCTGGCAAACAAAAGTAAGCTGCCCCGCTTCTGGATGGCAGATTGCAGGAGCCACTTGGTACTATCAAACCAGCCCAACTTGACACTGGTGCCACCTTGGCTCTGGGAACCATGCTGCGTAACCCGGATTGTAAGACGACAGGCAGCCACTGCCAGCCACAGGCCTCCAAACAAAATCAACGGCGCTTTTCCCTGGAAAACAAAACTCGCCTGACAACTTTTAGATGGCAGATTGCAGGAGCCAGTTGGTACCATCAAACCAGCCCAACTTGGCACTGGTGCCACCTTGGGTCTGGGAACCATCCTGCCTATTGTTGCTTTTCAGGAGCCAGCCGGTCACTTCTAGCCCTAGGCCCCCAGTCATAAACCTCGGCCCGTTTCCCTGGCACACAAATGTAAGCTACCCCGCTTCAGGATAGCAGATTGCAGGAGCCACTTTTCACCATCAAACCAGCCCGACGTGGCACTGGTGCCACCTTGGGTCTGGGAACCATCCTGCGTATCGTGTGTTCTAAGGAGCCAGCCGGTCACTCCCAGCCACAGTCCCCCAAACACAAACAACGGCGCTTTTCCCTGGAAAACAAAACTGGCCTGCCAACTTTTTGATGGCAGATTGCAGGAGCCACTTGGTACTATCAAACCAGCCCAACTTGGCACTGGTGCCACCATGGGTCTGGTCACCATCCTGCCTATCGTAGCTTTTCAGGAGCCAGGCGGTCACTCCCAGCCATAGGCCCCCAGACACAAACCTCGGCCCGTTTCCCTGGCAAACAAAAGTAAGCTGCCCCGCTTCTGCATGGCAGATTGCAGGTGCTATTTAGTACTATCAAACCAGCCCGACTTGGCACTGGTGCCACCTCTGGTCTGGGAACCATCCTGCCTATCGTGGATTTTCAGGCGCCAGACGGCCACTATCAGCCATATGCCCCCAAAAACAAACCACGGCCCTTTACTCTGGTAAACAAAACTCAACTGCCCCTCTTCTGGATGGCAAATTTTAGGACGCACTTTGTACTACGAATACCGCCCGACTTGGCACTGGTGCCACCTTGGGTCAGGGAACCATCCTGCCTATCGTAGCTTTTTAAGGAGCCAGCAGGCCACGCCCAGCCATATAGCCCCAAAAACAAACCACGGACCATTTCTCTTGGAAACAAAAATCCGCTGCCCCGCGTCAGGATGGCAGATTGCAGGAGCCACTTTGCACCATCAAACCACCCCGACTTGGCACTGGTGCCATCTTGGATCTGGGAACCATCCTGCCTATCGTAGCTTTTCAGGAGCCAGCCGGATACTCCCAACCATAGGCCCCCAGACAGAAAGCTCTGCCCGTTTCCCTGGCAAACAAAAGTAAGCTACCCCGCTTCTGGATGGCAGATTGCAGGAGCCACTTGGTACTATCAAACCAGCCCAACTTGGCACTGGTGCCACCATGGGTCTGGTCACCATCCTGCCTATCGTAGCTTTTCAGGAGCCAGGCGGTCACTCCCAGCCATAGGCCCCCAGACAAATACCTCGGCCCGTTTCCCTGGCAAACAAATGTAAGCTGCCCCGCTTCTGGATGGCAGATTGCAGGAGCCACATGGTACTATCAAACCAGGCCAACATGGCACTGGTGCCACCTTGGATCTGGGAACCATCCTGCCTATCGTGGATTTTCAGGCGCCAGCCGGCCACTCTCAGCCATATGCCCCCAAACACAAACCACGGCCCTTTTCTCTGGTAAACAAAACTCAACTGCCCCTCTTCTGGATGGCAAATTGCAGGACGCACTTGGTACTACGAAAACAGCCCGACTTGGCAGTGATGCCACCTTGGGTCAGGGAACCATCCTGCGTATCGATGTTTTTAAGGAGTCAGCCGGCAACGTCCAGCCATATACCCCCAAAAAAAACCCACGGAACTTTTCTCCAGCAAGCAAAAATCCGCTGCCCCGCGTCTGGATGGCAGATTGCAGGAGCTATTTAGTATTATCAAACCAGCCCGACTTGGCACTGGTGCCACCATGGGTCTCGTCACCATCCTGCCTATCGTAGCTTTTCAGGAGCCAGCCGGTCACTCTCAGCCATAGGCCCCAAACACAAACCACGGCCCTTTTCTCTGGAAAACAAAACTCAACTGCCCCTCTTCTGGATGGCAGATTGCAGGAGCCACTAGGTACTATGAAACCAGCCCTACTTGGCACTGGTGCCACCTTGGGTCTGGGAACCATGCTGCGTATCATGGATTTTCAGGAGCCAGCCGTCCACTGCCAGCCACAGGCCCCGAAACACAAACAACAGCCTTTTTCTCTGGCAAAAAAAATTCAGCTGCCCCGCTTCTGGATGGCAGATTGCAGGAACCACTTGGTACTAACAAACCAGCCCGACTTGGCACTGGTGCCACCTTGGGTCTGGGAACCATCCTGCGTATCGTGGATTCTAAGGAGCCAGCTGGCCACTCCCAGCCACAGGCCCCAAAACACACACAACGGCGCTTTTCCCTGGAAAACAAAACTCGCCTGCCAACTTTTTGATGGCAGATTGCAGGAGCCACTTGGTACTATCAAACCAGCCCAACTTGGCACTGGTGCCACCATGGGTCTGGTCACCATCCTGCCTATCGTAGCTTTTCAGGAGCCAGCCGGTCACTCCCAGCCATAGGCCCCCAGACACAAACCTCGGCCTGTTTCCCTGGCACACAAAAGTAAGCTACCGCACTTCTGGATGGCAGATTGCAGGAGCCACTTTGCACCATCAAACCAGCCCAACTTGGCACTGGTGCCACCTTGGCTCTGGGAACCATTCTGCGTAACCCGGATTCTAAGACGACAGGCAGCCACTGCCAGCCACAGGCCTCCAAACAAAATCAACGGCGCTTTTCCCTGGAAAAGAAAACTCGCCTGCCAGCATTTTGATGGCAGATTGCAGGAGCCACTTGGTAATATCAAATCATCCCAACTGGGCACTGGTGCCATTATGGGTCTGGGAACCATCCTGCCAATTGTACCATTTCAGGAGCCAGCCGGTCACTCCCAGCCATAGGCCCCCATCACAAACCTCGGACCGTTTCCCTGGCAAACAAAATTAAGCTGCCCCGATTCTGGATGGCAGATTGCAGGAGCCACTTGGTAGTGTCAAAACAGCCCGACTTGGCACTGGTGCCACCTTGGGTCTGGGAACCATCCTGCGTATCGTGGATTCTAAGCAGCCACCCGGCCACTCCGTGCCACAGGCGCCCAAACACAAACAACGGCGCTTTTCCCTTGAAAACAAAACTCGCCTGCCAACATTTTGATGGCAGATTGCAGGAGCCACTTGGTACTATCAAACCAGCCCATCTTGGCACTGGTGCCACCATGGGTCTGGTCACCATCCTGCCTATCGTAGCTTTTCAGGAGCCAGCCGGTCACTCCCAGCCATAAACCCCCAGACACAAACCTCGGCCCGTTTCCCTGGAAAACAAAAGTAAGCACCCCCGATTCTGGATGGCAGATTGCAGGAGCCACTTGGTAGTATCAAATTAGCCCAACTTGGCACTGGTGCCATCATGGGTCTGGTAAACATCCTGCCTATCTTAGCTTTTCAGGAGCCGGCCTGTCACTCCCTGCCATAGGCCCCCAGAGAAATACCTCGGCCCGTTTCCCTGGCAAACAAAAGTAAGCTGCCCCTCTTCTGGATGGCAGATTGCAGGAACCACTTGCTACTATCAAACCAGCCCAACTTGGCACTGGTGCCACCTTGGCTCTGGGAACCATGCTGCGTAACGTAGATTCTAAGAGGACAGGCGGACACTCCCAGCCACAGGCCTCTAAACAAAAACAACGGCGCGTTACCCTGGAAAACAAAACTCGCCTGCCAACTTTTTGATGGCAGATTGCAGGAGCCACTTGGTACTATCAAACCAGCCCAACTTGGCACTGGTGCCACCATGGGTCTGGTCACCATCCTGCCTATCGTAGCTTTTCAGGAGCCAGCCGGTCACTCCCAGCCATAGGCCCCCAGACAAATACCTCGGCCCGTTTCCCTGGCAAACAAAAGTAAGCTGCCCCGCTTCTGGATGGCAGATTGCAGGAGCCACATGGTACTATCAAACCAGGCCAACATGGCACTGGTGCCACCTTGGATCTGGGAACCATCCTGCCTATCGTGGATTTTCAGGCGCCAGCCGGCCACTCTCAGCCATATGCCCCAAAACACAAACCACGGCCCTTTTCTCTGGTAAACAAAACTCAACTGCCCCTCTTCTGGATGGCAAATTGCAGGAGCCACTTGGTACTACGAAAACAGCCCGACTTGGCAGTGATGCCACCTTGGGTCAGGGAACCATCCTGCGTATCGATGTTTTTAAGGAGTCAGCCGGCAACGTCCAGCCATATACCCCCAAAAACACCCACGGAACTTTTCTCCAGCAAGCAAAAATCCGCTGCCCCGCGTCTGGATGGCAGATTGCAGGAGCTATTTAGTATTATCAAACCAGCCCGACTTGGCACTGGTGCCACCATCGGTCTGGTCACCATCCTGCCTATCGTAGCTTTTCAGGAGCCAGCCGGTCACTCTCAGCCATAGGCCCCAAACACAAACCACGGCCCTTTTCTCTGGAAAACAAAATTCAACTGCCCCTCTTCTGGATGGCAGATTGCAGGAGCTACTGGGTACTATGAAACCAGCCCGACTTGGCACTGGTGCCACCTTGGGTCTGGGAACCATGCTGCGTATCATGGATTTTCAGGAGCCAGCCGTCCACTGCCAGCCACAGGCCCCGAAACACAAACAACAGCCTTTTTCTCTGGCAAACAAAATTCAGCTGCCCCGCTTCTGGATGGCAGATTGCAGGAACCACTTGGTACTAACAAACCAGCCCGACTTGGCACTGGTGCCACCTTGGGTCTGGGAACCATCCTGCGTATCGTGGATTCTAAGGAGCCAGCTGGCCACTCCCAGCCACAGGCCCCAAAACACACACAACGGCGCTTTTCCCTGGAAAACAAAACTCGCCTGCCAACTTTTTGATGGCAGATTGCAGGAGCCACTTGGTACTATCAAACCAGCCCAACTTGGCACTGGTGCCACCATGGGTCTGGTCACAATCCTGCCTATCGTAGCTTTTCAGGAGCCAGCCGGTCACTCCCAGCCATAGGCCCCGAGACACAAAGCTCGGCCCGTTTCCCTGGCAAACAAAAGTAAGCTGCCCCGCTTCTGGATGGCAGATTGCAGGATCCACTTGTTATTATCAAACCAGCCCGACTTGGCACTGGTGCCACCTTGGGTCTGGGAACCATCCTGCGTATCGTGGATTCTAAGGAGCCAGCCGGCCACTCCCAGCCACAGGCCCCCAAACAAAAACAACGGCGATTTTCCCTGGAAAACAAAACTCACCTGCCAACTTTTTGATGGCAGATTGCAGGAACCACTTGGTACTATTAAACCAGCCCAACTTGGCACTGGTGCCACCTTGGGTCTGGGAACCATGCTGCGTATTGTGGATTCTAAGGAGCCAGCCGGCCACTCCAGCCACAGGCCCGCAGACACAAACAACGGCGCTTTTCCCTGGAAAACAAAACTCGCCTGCCAACATTTTGATGGCAGATTGCAGGAGCCACTTGGTACTATGAAATCAGCCGAACATGGCACTGGTGCCACCATGGGTCTGGTCACCATCCTGCCTATCGTAGCTTTTCAGGAGCCAGCCGGTCACTCCCAGCCATAGGCCCCCAGACACAAAGCTCGGCCCGTTTCCCTGGCAAACAGAAGTAAGCTGCCCCGCTTCTGGATGGTAGATTGCAGGAACCATTTGCTACAATAAAACCAGCCCAACTTGGCACTGGTGCCACCTCAGGTCTGGGAACCATCCTGCGTATTTTGGATTCTAAGGAGCCAGCCGGCCACTCCCAGCCACAGGCCCCCAAACACAAACAACGGCGCTTTTCCCTGGAAAACAAAACTCGCCTGCCAACATTTTGATGGCAGATTGCAGGAGCCACTTGGTACTATCAAACCAGCCCAACTTGGCACTGGTGCCACCATGGGTCTGGTCACCATCCTGCCTATCGTAGTTTCTCAGGAGCCAGCCGGTCACTCCCTGCCATAGGCCCCCAGACAAAACCTCGGCCCGTTTCCCTGGCAAACAAAAGTAAGCTGCCCCTCTTCTGGATGGCAGATTGCAGGAACCACTTGCTACTATCAAACCAGCCCAACTTGGCACTGGTGCCACCTTGGCTCTGGGAACCATGCTGCGTAACGTAGATTCTAAGAGGACAGGCGGACACTCCCAGCCACAGGCCTCTAAACAAAAACAACGGCGCGTTACCCTGGAAAACAAAACTCGCCTGCCAACTTTTTGATGGCAGATTGCAGGAGCCACTTGGTACTATCAAACCAGCCCAACTTGGCACTGGTGCCACCATGGGTCTGGTCACCATCCTGCCTATCGTAGCTTTTCAGGAGCCAGCCGGTCACTCCCAGCCATAGGCCCCCAGACAAATACCTCGGCCCGTTTCCCTGGCAAACAAAAGTAAGCTGCCCCGCTTCTGGATGGCAGATTGCAGGAGCCACATGGTACTATCAAACCAGGCCAACATGGCACTGGTGCCACCTTGGATCTGGGAACCATCCTGCCTATCGTGGATTTTCAGGCGCCAGCCGGCCACTCTCAGCCATATGCCCCAAAACACAAACCACGGCCCTTTTCTCTGGTAAACAAAACTCAACTGCCCCTCTTCTGGATGGCAAATTGCAGGAGCCACTTGGTACTACGAAAACAGCCCGACTTGGCAGTGATGCCACCTTGGGTCAGGGAACCATCCTGCGTATCGATGTTTTTAAGGAGTCAGCCGGCAACGTCCAGCCATATACCCCCAAAAACACCCACGGAACTTTTCTCCAGCAAGCAAAAATCCGCTGCCCCGCGTCTGGATGGCAGATTGCAGGAGCTATTTAGTATTATCAAACCAGCCCGACTTGGCACTGGTGCCACCATCGGTCTGGTCACCATCCTGCCTATCGTAGCTTTTCAGGAGCCAGCCGGTCACTCTCAGCCATAGGCCCCAAACACAAACCACGGCCCTTTTCTCTGGAAAACAAAATTCAACTGCCCCTCTTCTGGATGGCAGATTGCAGGAGCTACTGGGTACTATGAAACCAGCCCGACTTGGCACTGGTGCCACCTTGGGTCTGGGAACCATGCTGCGTATCATGGATTTTCAGGAGCCAGCCGTCCACTGCCAGCCACAGGCCCCGAAACACAAACAACAGCCTTTTTCTCTGGCAAACAAAATTCAGCTGCCCCGCTTCTGGATGGCAGATTGCAGGAACCACTTGGTACTAACAAACCAGCCCGACTTGGCACTGGTGCCACCTTGGGTCTGGGAACCATCCTGCGTATCGTGGATTCTAAGGAGCCAGCTGGCCACTCCCAGCCACAGGCCCCAAAACACACACAACGGCGCTTTTCCCTGGAAAACAAAACTCGCCTGCCAACTTTTTGATGGCAGATTGCAGGAGCCACTTGGTACTATCAAACCAGCCCAACTTGGCACTGGTGCCACCATGGGTCTGGTCACCATCCTGCCTATCGTAGCTTTTCAGGAGCCAGCCGGTCACTCCCAGCCATAGGCCCCGAGACACAAAGCTCGGCCCGTTTCCCTGGCAAACAAAAGTAAGCTGCCCCGCTTCTGGATGGCAGATTGCAGGATCCACTTGTTATTATCAAACCAGCCCGACTTGGCACTGGTGCCACCTTGGGTCTGGGAACCATCCTGCGTATCGTGGATTCTAAGGAGCCAGCCGGCCACTCCCAGCCACAGGCCCCCAAACAAAAACAACGGCGATTTTCCCTGGAAAACAAAACTCACCTGCCAACTTTTTGATGGCAGATTGCAGGAACCACTTGGTACTATTAAACCAGCCCAACTTGGCACTGGTGCCACCTTGGGTCTGGGAACCATGCTGCGTATTGTGGATTCTAAGGAGCCAGCCGGCCACTCCAGCCACAGGCCCGCAGACACAAACAACGGCGCTTTTCCCTGGAAAACAAAACTCGCCTGCCAACATTTTGATGGCAGATTGCAGGAGCCACTTGGTACTATGAAATCAGCCGAACATGGCACTGGTGCCACCATGGGTCTGGTCACCATCCTGCCTATCGTAGCTTTTCAGGAGCCAGCCGGTCACTCCCAGCCATAGGCCCCCAGACACAAAGCTCGGCCCGTTTCCCTGGCAAACAGAAGTAAGCTGCCCCGCTTCTGGATGGTAGATTGCAGGAACCATTTGCTACAATAAAACCAGCCCAACTTGGCACTGGTGCCACCTCAGGTCTGGGAACCATCCTGCGTATTTTGGATTCTAAGGAGCCAGCCGGCCACTCCCAGCCACAGGCCCCCAAACACAAACAACGGCGCTTTTCCCTGGAAAACAAAACTCGCCTGCCAACATTTTGATGGCAGATTGCAGGAGCCACTTGGTACTATCAAACCAGCCCAACTTGGCACTGGTGCCACCATGGGTCTGGTCACCATCCTGCCTATCGTAGTTTCTCAGGAGCCAGCCGGTCACTCCCTGCCATAGGCCCCCAGACAAAACCTCGGCCCGTTTCCCTGGCAAACAAAAGTAAGCTGCCCCGCTTCTGGATGGCAGATTGCAGGACGCACTTGGTAGTATCCAACCAGCCCAACTTGGCACTGGTGCCACCTCAGGTCTGGGAACCATGCTGCGTATCGTGGATTCTAATTAGCCATCCGGCCACTCCCAGCCACAGGCCCCCAAACAAAAACAACGGCGCTTTTCCCTGGATAACAAACTCGCCTGCCAACTTTTTGATGGCAGATTTCAGGAGCCACTTGGTACTATCAAACCAGCCCAACTTGGCACTGGTGCCACCATGGGTCTGGTCACCATCCTGCCTATCGTAGCTTTTCAGGAGACAGCCGGTCACTCCCAGCCATAGGCCCCCAGACAAAAACCTCGGCCCTTTTCCCTGGCAAACAAAAGTAAGTTAACCCGCTTCTGGATGGCAGATTGCAGGAGCCACTTTTCACCATCAAACTAGCCCGACTTGGCACTGGTGTCACCTCTGGTCTGGGAACCATCCTGCCTGTCGTGGATTCTAATTAGCCAGCCGGCCACTCCCAGCCACAGGCCCCCAAACACAAACAACGTCGCTTTTCCCTGGGAAACAAAACTCGCCTGCCAAGTTTTTGATGGCAGATTGCAGGAGCCACTTGGTACTATCAAACCAGCCCAACTTGACACTGGTGCCACCATGGGTCTGGTCACAATCCTGCCTATCGTAGCCTTTCAGGAGCCAGCCGGTCACTCCCAGCCATAGGCCCCCAGACACAAAGCTCGGCCCGTTTCCCTGGCAAACAAAAGTAAGCTGCCCCGCTTCTGGATGGCAGATTGCAGGAAACACTTGGTACTATCAAACCAGCCCAACTTGGGACTGGTGCCACCTTGGGTCTGGGAACCATCCTGCGTATCGTGGATTCTAAGGAGCCAGCCGGCCACTCCCAGCCACAGGCCCCCAAACACAAACAACGACGCTTTTCCCTGGAAAACAAAACGCGCCTGCCAACTTTTTGATGGCAGATTGCAGGAACCACTTGGTACTATCAAACCAGCCCAACTTGGCACTGGTGCCACCTTGGGTCTGGGAACCATGCTGCGTATCGTGGATTCTAAGGAGCCAGCCGGCCACTCCAGCCACAGGCCCGCAGACAAAAACAACGGCGCTTTTCCCTGGAAAACAAAACTCGCCTGCCGACTTTTTGATGGCAGATTGCAGGAGCCACTTGGTACTGTGAAATCAGCCGAACATGGCACTGGTGCCACCATGGGTCTGGTCACCATCCTGCCTATCGTAGCTTTTCAGGAGCCAGCCGGTCACTCCCAGCCATAGGCCCCCTGACACAAAGCTCGTCCCGTTTCCCTGGCAAACAAAAGTAAGCTGCCCCGCTTCTGGATGGCAGATTGCAGGACGCACTTGGTACTATAAAACCAGCCCGACTTGGCACTGGTGCCACCTCAGGTCTGGGAACCATCCTGCGTATCGTGGATTCTAAGGAGCCAGCCGGCCACTCCCAGCCACAGGCCCCCAAACACAAACAACGGCGCTTTTCCCTGGAAATCAAAACTCGCCTGCCGACATTTTGATGGCAGATTGCAGGAGCCACTTGGTACTATCAAACCAGCCCAACTTGGCACTGGTGCCACCATGGGTCTGGTCACCATCCTGCCTATCGTAGCTTTTCAGGAGCCAGCCGGTCACTCCCAGCCATAGGCCCCGAGACACAAAGCTCGGACCGTTTCCCTGGCAAACAAAAGTAAGTTATCCCGCTTCTGGATGGCAGATTGCAGGAGCCACTTTGCACCATCATACTAGCCCGACTTGGCACTGGTGCCACCTTGGGTCTGGGAACCATCCTGCGTATCGTGGATTCTAAGCAGCCAGCCGGCCACTCCCAGCCACAGGCCCCCAAACACAAACAACGGCGCTTTTCCCTGGAAAATAAAAACTCGCCTGCCAAATTTTGACGGCAGATTGCAGGAGCCACTTGGTACTATCAAACCAGCCCAACTTGGGACTGGTGCCACCATGGGTCTGGTCACCATCCTGCCTATCGTAGCTTTTCAGGAGCCAGCCGGTCACTCCCAGCCATAGGCCCCCAGACAAAAAGCTCGGCCCGTTTCCCTGGCAAACAAAAGTAAGCTACCCCGCTTCTGGATGGCAGATTGCAGGAGCCACTTTGCACCATTAAACTAGCCCGTCTTGGCACTGGTGCCACCTCTGGTCTGGGAACCATCCTGCGTATCGTGGATTCTAATTAGCCAGCCGGCCACTCCCTACCACAGGCCCCCAAACACAAACAACGGCGCTTTTCCCTGGAAAACAAAACTCGCCTACCAACTATTTGATGGCAGATTACAGGAGCCACTTGGTACTATCAAACCAGCCCAACTTGGCACTGGTGCCACCATGGGTCTGGTCACCATCCTGCCTATCGTAACTTTTCAGGAGCCAGCCGGTCACTCCCAGCCATAGGTCCCCAGTCACAAACCTCGGCCCGTTTCCCTGGCAAACAAAAGTAAGCTGCCCCGCTTCTGGATGGCAGATTGCAGGAGCCACTTGGTACTATCAAACCAGCCCGACTTTGCACTGGTGCCACCTCTGGTCTGGGACCCATCCTGCGTATCATGGATTCTAAGGAGCCAGACGGCCACTCCCAGCCACAGGCCCCCAAACACAAACAACGGCCCGTTTCCGTGGCAAACAAAAGTAAGCTGCCCCGCTTCTGGATGGCAGATTGCAGGAACCACTTGGTAGTATCAAACCAGCACAACTTGGCACTGGTGGCACCTCTTGTCTGGTAACCATGCTGCGTATCGTGGTTTCTAAGGAGCCAGCCGGGCACTCCCAACCACAGGTCCCCAAACACAAACAACGGCGCTTTTCCCTGGAAAACAAAACTCGCCTGCCAACATTTTGATGGCAGATTGCAGGAGCCACTTGGTACTATCAAACCAGCCCAACTTGGCACTGGTGCCACCATGGGTCTGGTCACCATCCTGCCTATCGTAGCTTTTCAGGAGCCAGCCGGTCACTCCCAGCCATAGGCCCCCAGACACAAACCTCGGCCCGTTTCCCTGGCAAACAAAAGTAAGCTGCCCCGCTTCTGGATGGCAGATTGCAGGAGCCACTTTGTACTATCAAACCAGCCCGACTTGGCACTGGTGCCACCTCTGGTCTGGGAACCATGCTGCGTATCGTGGATTTTAAGGAGCCAGTCGGCCACTCCCAGCCATACGCCTCCAAACACAAACAACGGTCCATTTCCCTGGCAAACAAAAGTAAGCTACCCCGCTTCTGGATGTCAGATTGCAGGAACCACTTGTTGCCAAGTTGGGGTGGTTTGATAGTACCAAGTGGCTCCTGCAATCTGCCATCAAAAAGTTGGCTAGCGAGTTTTGTTTTCCAGGGAAAAGCGCCGTTGTTTGTGTTTGGGGGCCTGTGGCTGGGAGTGGCCAGCTGTCTCCTTAGAATCCACGATACGCAGGATGGGTCCCAGACCAGAGGTGGCACCAGTGCCAAGTCGGGCTGGTTTGATGGTGCAAAGTGACTCCTGCAATCTGCCATCCAGAAGCGGGGTAGCTTACTTTTGTTTGCCAGGGAAACGGGTAGAGCTTTGTGTCTGGGGGCCTATGGCTGGGAGTGACCGGCTGGCTCCTGAAAAGCTACGATAGGCAGGATGGTGACCAGACCCATGGTGGCACCAGTGCCAAGTTGGGCTGGTTTGATAGTACCAAGTGGCTCCTGCAATCTGCCATCAAAAAGTTGGCAGGTGAGATTTGTTTTCCAGGGAAAAGCACCGTTGTTTGTGTTTGGGTGCCTGTGGCTGGGAGTGGCCAGCTGGCTCCTTAGAATCCACGATACGCAGGATGGTTCCCAGACCAGAGGTGGCACCAGTGCCATGTTGGCCTGGTTTGATAGTACCATGTGGCTCCTGCAATCTGCCATCCAGAAGCGGGGCTGCTTACTTTTGTTTGCCAGGGTAACGGGCCGAGATATTTGTCTGGGGGCCTATGGCTGGGAGTGAGCGGCTGGCTCCTGAAAAGCTACGATAGGCAGGATGGTGACCAGACCCATGGTGGCACCAGTGCCAAGTTGGGCTGGTTTGATAGTACCAAGTGGCTCCTGCAATCTGCCATCAAAAGTTGTCAGGCGACTTTTGTTTTCCAGGGAAAAGCGCCGTTGTTCTTGTTTAGAGGCCTGTGGCTGGGAGTGGCCGGCTGCCTCCTTTGAACCCAGGATACGCAGGATGGTTCCCAGAGCCAAGGTGGCACCAGTGCCAAGTTGGGCTGGTTTGATAGTACCAAGTGGCTCCTGCAATCTGCCATCCAGAAGCGGGTCAGCTTACTTTTGTTTCCCAGGGAAACGGGCCGAGGTTTGTGTCTGGGGGCCTATGGCTGGGAGTGACCGGCTGGCTACTGAAAAGCTACGATAGGCAGAATGGTTACCAGACTCATGGTGGCACCAGTGCCAAGTCGGGCTGGTTTGATAATACTAAATAGCTCCTGAAATCTGCCATTCAGACGCGGGGCAGCGGATTTTTGTTTGCTGGAGAAAAGTTCCGTGGTTTTTTTTTGGGGGTATATGGCTGGACGTGGCCGGCTGGCTCCTTAAAAAGATCGATACGCAGGATTGTTCCCTGACCCAAGGTGGCATCACTGCCAAGTCGGGCTGTTTTCGTAGTACAAAGTGCGTCCTGCAATTTGCCATCCAGAAGAGGGGCAGGTGAGTTTTGTTTGCCAGAGCAAAGGGCCGTGGTATGTGTTTGGGGGCATATGGCTGAGAGTGGCCGGCTGGCCCCTGAAAATCCACGATAGGCAGGATGGTTCCCAGAGCCAAGGTGGCACCAGTGCCATGTTGGCCTGGTTTGATAGTACCATGTGGCTGCTGTAATCTGCCATCCAGAAGCGGGGCAGCTTACTTTTGTTTGCCAGGGAAACGGGCCGAGATATTTGTCTGGGGGCCTATGGCTGGGAGTGACCGGCTGGCTCCTGAAAAGCTACGATAGGCAGGATGGTTACCAGACCCATGGTGGCACCAGTACCAAGTTGGGCTGGTTTGATAGTACCAAGTGGCTCCTGCAATCTGCCATCAAAAATTTGGCAGGCGAGTTTTGTTTTCCAGGGAAAAGCGCCGTTGTTTTTGTTTAGAGGCCTGTGGCTGGTAGTGGCCGCCTGTCCTCGTAGAATCTACGTTACGCAGCATGGTTCCCAGAGCCAAGGTGGCACGAGGGCCAAGTCGGGCAGGTTTGATAGTACCAAATGCATCCTGCAATCTGCCATCCAAAAGCGGGGCAGTTTACTTTTGTTTGCCAGAGAAACGGGCCGAGGTTTGTGTCTGGGGGCCTATGGCAGGGAGTGACCGGCTGGCTCCTGAAAAGCTACGATAGGCAGGATGTTTACCAGACCCATGGTGGCACCAGTGCCAAGTTGGGCTGATTTGATAGTACCAAGTGGCTCCTGCAATCTGCCATCCAGAATCGGGGCAGCTTACTTTTGTTTGCCAGGGAAACGGGCCGAGCTTTGTGTCTGGGGGTCTATGGCTGGGAGTGACCGGCTGGCTCCTGAAAAGCTACGATAGGCAGGATGGTGACCAGACCCATGGTGGCACCAGTGCCAAGTTGGGCTGGTTTGATAGTACCAAGTGGCTCCTGCAATCTGCCATCAAAATGTTGGCAGGCGAGTTTTGTTTTCCAGGGAAAAGCGCCGTTGTTTGTGTTTGGGCGCCTGTGGCTCAGAGTGGCCGGGTGGCTGCTTAGAATCCACGATACGCAGGATGGTTCCCAGACCCAAGGTGGCACCAGTGCCAAGTCGGGCTGGTTTGACACTACCATGTGGCTCCTGCAATCTGCCATCCAGAATCGGGGCAGCCAAATTTTGTTTGCCAGGGAAACGGTCCGAGGTTTGTGTCTGGGGGACTATGGCTGGGAGTGACCGGCTGGCTCCTGAAATGCTACAATAGGCAGGATGGTTCCCAGACCCATAGTGGCACCAGTGCCAAGTTGGGATGATTTGATAGTACCAAGTGGCTCCTGCAATCTGCCATCAAAAAGCTGGCAGGCGAGTTTTGTTTTCCAGGGAAAAGCGCCGTTGTTTGTGTTTGGGGGCCTGTGGCTGGGAGTGGCCGGCTGGCTCCTTAGAATCCACGATACGCAGCATGGTTCCCAGACCCAAGGTGGCACCAGTGCCAAGTCGGGCTGGTTTGATGGTGCAAAGTGGCTCCTGCAATCTGCCATCCAGACGCGGGGCAGCGGATTTTTGTTTCCATGAGAAATGGTCCGTGGTTTGTTTTTGGGGGTATATGGCTGGGCGTGGCCGGCTGGCCCCTTAAAAAGCTCGATATGCAGGATGGTTCCCTGATACAAGGTGGCACCAGTGCCACGTCGGGCGGTTTTCGTAGTACAAAGTGCGTCCTAAAATTTGCCATCCAGAAGAGGGGCAGTTGAGTTTTGTTTGCCAGAGAAAAGGGCCGTGGTTTGTTTTTGGGGGCATATGGCTGAGAGTGGCCGGCTGGCCCCTGAAAATCCACGATAGGCAGGATGGTTCCCAGACCAGAGGTGTCACCAGTGCCAAGTCGGGCTGGTTTGATAGTACTAAATAGCTCCTGCAATCTGCCATGCAGAAGCGGGGCAGCTTACTTTTGTTTCCCAGGGAAACGGGCCGAGGTTTGTGTCTGGGGGCCTATGGCTGGGAGTGACCGACTGGCTCCTGAAAAGCTATGATAGGCAGGATGGTGACCAGACCCATGGTGGCACCAGTGCCAAGTTGGGCTGGTTTGATAGTACCAAGTGGCTCCGGCAATCTGCCATCAAAATGTTGGCAGGCGAGTTTTGTTTTCCAGGGAAAAGCGCCGTTGTTTGTGTTTGGGGGCCTGTGGCTGGGAGTGGCCAGCTGGCTCCTTAGAACCCACGATACGCAGGATGGTTCCCAGACCAGAGGTGGCACCAGTGCCAAGTTGGGCTGGTTTGATGGTGCAAAGTGGCTCCTGCAATCTGCCATCAAATGTTTGGCAGGCGAGTTTTGTTTTCCAGGGAAAAGCACCGTTGTGTGTGTTTGGGGGCCTGTGGCTGGGAGTGGCCAGCTGGCTCCTTAGAATCCACGATACGCAGGATGGTTCCCAGACCCAAGGTGGCACCAGTGCCAAGTCGGGCTGGTTTGTTAGTACCAAGGGGTTCCTGCAATCTGCCATCCAGAAGCGGGGCAGCTGAATTTTGTTTGCCAGAGAAAAAGGCTGTTGTTTGTGTTTCGGGGCCTGTGGCTGGCAGTGGACGGCTGGCTCCTGAAAATCCATGATACGCAGCATGGTTCCCAGACCCAAGGTGGCACCAGTGCCAAGTCGGCCAAGGTGGCACCAGTGCCAAGTCGGGCTGGTTTGATACTACCAAGTGCGTCCTGCAATCTGCCATCCAGAAGCGGGGCAGCTTAATTTTGTTTGCCAGGGAAACGGGCCGTGGGTTTTGTATGGGGGCCTATGGCTGAGAGTGGCCGGCTGGCTCCTGAAAATCCACGCTAGGCAGCATGGTTCCCAGATGCAAGGTGGCACCAGTGCCAAGTCGGGCTGGTTTGATGGTGCAAAGTGGCTCCTGCAATCTGCCATCCAGAAGCGGGGCAGCTGATTTTTGTTTGCCAGAGAAAAATTCCGTGGATTGTTTTTGGGGGCATATTGCTGGGAGTGGCCGGCTGGCTCCTTAAAATGCTCGATACGCATGATGGTTCCCAGGCCCAAGGTGTCACCACTACCAAGTCGGCCTGCGGTTTTAGTATCAAGTTCATCCTGCAATTTGCCATCCAGAAGAGGGGCAGTTGAGTTTCGTTTGCCAGAGAAACGGGCCGAGGTTTCTGTTTGGGGACATATGGCTGAGAGTGGCCGGGTGGCCCCTGAATATCCACGATACACAGCATGGTTCCCAGATCCAAGGTGGCACCAGTGCCAAGTTGGGCTGGTTTGATAGTCCCAAGTGTCTCCTGCAATCTGCCATCCAGAAGCGGGGCAGCTTACTTTTGTTTGCCAGAGAAATAGGCCTAGGTTTTTGTCTGGGGGCCTGTGGCTAGGAGTGGCCGGCTGGCTCCTTAGAATCCACGATACGCAGGATGTTTCCCAGACCCAAGGTGGCACCAGTGCCAAGTCGGGCTGGTTTGATAGTACCAAGTGGCTCCTGCAAACTCCATCAAAATGTTGGCAGGCGTGTTTTGTTTTCCAGGGAACAGCGCCGTTGATTTTGTTTGGGGACCTGTGGCTGGGAGTGGCCGGCTGGCTCCTTAGAATCCACGATACGCAGGATGGTTCCCAGACCCAAGGTGGCACCAGTGCCAAGTCGGGCTGGTTTGATTACACCAAGTGGCTCCTGCAATCTGCCATCCAGAAGTGAGGCAGCTAAGTTTTGTTTGCCAGAAAAAAGGGCCGTGGTTTTTGTTGGGGGCCTGTGGCTGGGAGTAGCCGGCTGGCTCCTTAAAATCCACGATAGGCTGGATGGTTCCCAGACCCAAGGTGGCACCAGTGCCAAGTCGGGCTGGTTTGATAGTACCAAGTGGCTCCTGCAATCTGCCATCCAGAAGCGGTGCAGTTGAGTTTTGTTTGCCAGAGAAAAGGGCCGTGGGTTGTGTTTGGGGGCATATGGCTGGGTGTGGCCGGCTGTCTCATTAAAAAGATCGATACGCAGGATGGTTCCCAGACCCAAGGTGGCACCAGTGCCAAGTCGGGCTGTTTTTATAGTACCAAGTGCGTCCTGCAATTTGCCATCCAGAAGAGGGGCAGTGGAGTTTTGTTTGCCAGAGAATAGCGCCGTTGTTTGTGTTTGGGGGCTTGTGGCTGGGAGTGGCCGACTGGCGCCTTAGAATCTGTGTTACGCAGCATGGTTCCCAGACAAGAGGTGGCACCAGTGCCAAGTTGGGCTGGTTTGATAGTACCAAGTGGCTCCTGCAATCTGCCATCCAGAAGTGGGGCAGCTTACTTTTGTTTGCCAGGGAAACGGGCCGAGGTTTGTGACTGGGGACCTATGGCTGGGAGTGACGGCTGGCTCCTGAAAAGCTACGATAGGCAGGATGGTGACCAGACCCATGGTGGCACCAGTGCCAAGTTGGGCTGGTTTGATAGTACCAAGTGTCTCCTGCAATCTGCCATCCAGAAGCGGGGCAGCTTACTTTTGTTTGCCATAGAAATAGGCCTAGGTTTTTTTCTGGGGGCCTGTGGCTAGGAGTGGCCGGCTGGCTCCTAAGAATCCACGATACGCAGGATGTTTCCCAGACCCAAGGTGGCACCAGTGCCAAGTCGGGCTGGTTTGATAGTACCAAGTGGCTCCTGCAAACTCCATCAAAAAGTTGGCAGGCGTGTTTTGTTTTCCAGCGAACTGCGCCGTTGATTTTGTTTGGGGGCCTGTGGCTGGGAGTGGCCGGCTGGCTCCTTAGAATCCACGATACGCAGGATGGTTCCCAGACCCAAGGTGGCACCAGTGCCAAGTCGGGCTGGTTTGATAGTACCAAGTGGCTCCTGCAATCTGCCATCCAGAAGCGGTGCAGTTGAGTTTTGTTTGCCAGAGAAAAGGGCCGTGGGTTGTGTTTGGGGGCATATGGCTGGGAGTGGCCGGCTGTCTCATTAAAAAGATCGATACGCAGGATGGTTCCCAGACCCAAGGTGGCACCAGTGCCAAGTCGGGCTGTTTTTATAGTACCAAGTGCGTCCTGCAATTTGCCATCCAGAAGCGGGGCAGTGGAGTTTTGTTTGCCAGAGAATAGCGCCGTTGTTTGTGTTTGGGGGCTTGTGGCTGGGAGTGGCCGACTGGCGCCTTAGAATCTGTGTTACGCAGCATGGTTCCCAGACCAGAGGTGGCACCAGTGCCAAGTTGGGCTGGTTTGATAGTACCAAGTGGCTCCTGCAATCTGCCATCCAGAAGCGGGGCAGCTTACTTTTGTTTGCCAGGGAAACGGGCCGAGGTTTGTGACTGGGGACCTATGGCTGGGAGTGACCGGCTGGCTCCTGAAAAGCTACGATAGGCAGGATGGTGACCAGACCCATGGTGGCACCAGTGCCAAGTTGGGCTGATTTGATAGTACCAAGTGGCTCCTGCAATCTGCCATCAAAAAGTTGTCAGGCGAGTTTTGTTTTCCAGGGAAAAGCGCCGTTGTGTGTGTTTGGGGGCCTGTGGCTGGGAGTGGCCGGCTGGCTCCTTAGAATCCACGATACGCAGGATGGTTCCCAGACCCAAGGTGGCACCAGTGCCAAGTCGGGCTGGTTTGATACTACCAAGTGCGTCCTGCAATCTGCCATCCAGAAGCGGGGCAGCTTAATTTTGTTTGCCAGGGAAACGGGCCGTGGGTTTTGTTTGGGGGCCTATGGCTGAGAGTGGCCGGCTGGCTCCTGAAAATCCACGCTAGGCAGCATGGTTCCCAGATGCAAGGTGGCACCAGTGCCAAGTCGGGCTGGTTTGATGGTGCAAAGTGGCTCCTGCAATCTGCCATCCAGAAGCGGGGCAGCTGATTTTTGTTTGCCAGAGAAAAATTCCGTGGATTGTTTTTGGGGGCATATTGCTGGGAGTGGCCGGCTGGCTCCTTAAAATGCTCGATACGCATGATGGTTCCCAGGTCCAAGGTGTCACCACTACCAAGTCGGCCTGCGGTTTTAGTATCAAGTTCATCCTGCAATTTGCCATCCAGAAGAGGGGCAGTTGAGTTTTGTTTGCCAGAGAAACGGGCCGAGGTTTCTGTTTGGGGACATATGGCTGAGAGTGGCCGGCTGGCCCCTGAATATCCACGATACACAGCATGGTTCCCAGATCCAAGGTGGCACCAGTGCCAAGTTGGGCTGGTTTGATAGTACCAAGTGTCTCCTGCAATCTGCCATCCAGAAGCGGGGCAGCTTACTTTTGTTTGCCAGAGAAATAGGCCTAGGTTTTTGTCTGGGGGCCTGTGGCTAGGAGTGGCCGGCTGGCTCCTAAGAATCCACCATACGCAGGATGTTTCCCAGACCCAAGGTGACACCAGTGCCAAGTCGGGCTGGTTTGATAGTACCAAGTGGCTCCTGCAAACTCCATCAAAAAGTTGGCAGGCGTGTTTTGTTTTCCAGGGAACAGCGCCGTTGATTTTGTTTGGGGGCCTGTGGCTGGGAGTGGCCGGCTGGCTCCTTAGAATCCACGATACGCAGGATGGTTCCCAGACCCAAGGTGGCACCAGTGCCAAGTCGGGCTGGTTTGATTACACCAAGTGGCTCCTGCAATCTGCCATCCAGAAGTGAGGCAGCTAAGTTTTGTTTGCCAGAAAAAAGGGCCGTGGTTTTTGTTGGGGGCCTGTGGCTGGGAGTGGCCGGCTGGCTCCTTAGAATCCACCATACGCAGGATGGTTCCCAGACCCAAGGTGGCACCAGTGCCAAGTCGGGCTGGTTTGATAGTCCCAAGTGGCTCCTGCAAACTGCCATCCAGAAGCGGGGCAGCTGAGTTTTGTTTGCCAGGGAAATGGGCCGTTGTTTGTGTTTGGGGGCCTGTGGCTGGGAGTGTTCGGCTGGTTCCTGAATATGTACGATACGCAGGATTGTTCCCAGACCCAAGGTGGCACCAGTGCCAAGTCGGGCTGGTTTGATGGTGCAAAGTGGCTCCTGCAATCTGCCATCCAGACGCGGGGCAGCGGATTTTTGTTTCCATGAGAAATGGTCCGTGGTTTGTTTTTGGGGGTATATGGCTGGGCCTGGCCGGCTGGCTCCTTAAAAAGCTCGATATGCAGGATGGTTCCCTGACACAAGGTGGCACCAGTGCCACGTCGGGCGGTTTTCGTAGTACAAAGTGCGTCCTAAAATTTGCCATCCAGAAGAGGGGCAGTTGAGTTTTGTTTGCCAGAGAAAAGGTCCGTGGTTTGTTTTTGGGGGCATATGGCTGAGAGTGGCTGGGTGGCCCCTGAAAATCCACGATACACAGGATGGTTCCCAGATCCAAGGTGGCACCTGTGCCAAGTCGGGCTGATTTGATAGTACTAAGTAGCTCCTGCAATCTGCCATCCAGAAGCGGGGCAGCTTACTTTTGTTTGCCAGGGAAACGGGCCGAGGTTTGTGTTTGGGGGCCTATGGCTGAGAGTGACCGGCTGGCTCCTGAAAAGCTACGATAGGCAGGATGGTGACCAGACCCATGGTGGCACCAGTGCCAAGTTGGGCTGATTTGATAGTACCAAGTGGCTCCTGCAATCTGCCATCAAAAAGTTGTCAGGCGAGTTTTGTTTTCCAGGGAAAAGCGCCGTTGTTTGTATTTGGGGGCCTGTGGCTGGCAGTGGACGGCTGGCTCCTTTGAACCCACAATACGCAGGATGGTTCCCAGACCCAAGGTGGCACCAGTGCCAAGTCGGGCTGGTTTGATACTACCAAGTTCGTCCTGCAATCTGCCATCCAGAAGCGGGGCAGCTTAATTTTGTTTGCCAGGGAAACGGGCCGTGGGTTTTGTTTGGGGGCCTATGGCTGAGAGTGGCCGGCTGGCTCCTGAAAATCCACGCTAGGCAGCATGGTTCCCAGATGCAAGGTGGCACCAGTGCCAAGTCGGGCTGGTTTGATGGTGCAAAGTGGCTCCTGCAATCTGCCATCCAGAAGCGGGGCAGCTGATTTTTGTTTGCCAGAGAAAAATTCCGTGGATTGTTTTTGGGGGCATATTGCTGGGAGTGGCCGGCTGGCTCCTTAAAATGCTCGATACGCATGATGGTTCCCAGGTCCAAGGTGTCACCACTACCAAGTCGGCCTGCGGTTTTAGTATCAAGTTCATCCTGCAATTTGCCATCCAGAAGAGGGGCAGTTGAGTTTTGTTTGCCAGAGAAACGGGCCGAGGTTTCTGTTTGGGGACATATGGCTGAGAGTGGCCGGCTGGCCCCTGAATATCCACGATACACAGCATGGTTCCCAGATCCAAGGTGGCACCAGTGCCAAGTTGGGCTGGTTTGATAGTACCAAGTGTCTCCTGCAATCTGCCATCCAGAAGCGGGGCAGCTTACTTTTGTTTGCCAGAGAAATAGGCCTAGGTTTTTGTCTGGGGGCCTGTGGCTAGGAGTGGCCGGCTGGCTCCTAAGAATCCACGATACGCAGGATGTTTCCCAGACCCAAGGTGGCACCAGTGCCAAGTCGGGCTGGTTTGATAGTACCAAGTGCTCCTGCAAACTCCATCAAAAAGTTGGCAGGCGTGTTTTGTTTTCCAGGGAAACAGCGCCGTTGATTTTGTTTGGGGGCCTGTGGCTGGGAGTGGCCGGCTGGCTCCTTAGAATCCACGATACGCAGGATGGTTTCCCAGACCCAAGGTGGCACCAGTGCAAGTCGGGCTGGTTTGATTACACCAAGTGACTCCTGCAATCTGCCATCCAGAAGTGAGGCAGCTAAGTTTTGTTTGCCAGAAAAAAGGGCCGTGGTTTTTGTTGGGGGCCTGTGGCTGGGAGTGGCCGGCTGGCTCCTTAGAATCCACCATACGCAGGATGGTTCCCAGACCCAAGGTGGCACCAGTGCCAAGTCGGGCTGGTTTGATAGTCCCCAAGTGGCTCCTGCAAAACTGCCATCCAGAAGCGGGGCAGCTGAGTTTTGTTTGCCAGGGAAATGGGCCGTTGTTTGTGTTTGGGGGCCTGTGGCTGGGAGTGTTCGGCTGGTTCCTGAATATGTACGATACGCAGGATTGTTCCCAGACCCAAGGTGGGCACCAGTGCCAAGTCGGGCTGGTTTGATGGTGCAAAGTGGCTCCTGCAATCTGCCATCCAGACGCGGGGCAGCGGATTTTTGTTTCCATGAGAAATGGTCCGTGGTTTGTTTTTGGGGGTATATGGCTGGGCCTGGCCCGGCTGGCTCCTTAAAAAGCTCGATATGCAGGATGGTTCCCTGACACAAGGTGGCACCAGTGCCACGTCGGGCGGTTTTCGTAGTACAAAGTGCGTCCTAAAATTTGCCCATCCAGAAGAGGGGCAGTTGAGTTTTGTTTGCCAGAGAAAAGGGCCGTGGTTTGTTTTTGGGGGCATATGGCTGAGAGTGGCTGGGTGGCCCCTGAAAATCCACGATACACAGGATGGTTCCCAGATCCAAGGTGGCACCTGTGCCAAGTCGGGCTGATTTGATAGTACTAAGTAGCTCCTGCAATCTGCCATCCAGAAGCGGGGCAGCTTACTTTTGTTTGCCAGGGAAACGGGCCGAGGTTTGTGTTTGGGGGCCTATGGCTGAGAGTGACCGGCTGGCTCCTGAAAAGCTACAATAGGCAGGATGGTGACCAGACCCATGGTGGCACCAGTGCCAAGTTGGGCTGGTTTGATAGTACCAAGTGGTTCCTGCAATCTGCCATCCAGAAGCAGGGCAGCTGAGTTTTGTTTGCCAGAGAAAAGGGCCTTGGTTTGTGTTTGGGGGCATATGGCTGGGTGTGGCCAGCTGGCTCCTTAAAATGCACGATATGCAACATGGCTCCCAGACCCAAGGTGGCACCAGTGCCAAGTTGGGCTGGTTTGATAGTACCAAGTGGCTCCTGCAATCTTCCATGATCACGTGGAGAAATACTTTCTGGTTTCAGCCTCATGCTCTTTCTTCTCTCCCTCAACTTCTCTATCACCTCTCATCTGGTTCACATGCGCTGTCTTCAAGGTCCACAGGCTACTTTTCACAGAATCTTCTGGCCTGATGAAGTAAGAATGATGAATAGAACAGAGCTGGGATCTATTTTCCAGTTTGGATAAAATGCATTCTGCACACAAATCCAAGGAGAACGGGCTGCCCCGATGCCCAGAAAATCTTTCACTCCTGCTAGTGTTCTACGTCAACCGCAACTTAGTCTGAAAGAAAAGCTTTTTCTCTGAGAGCATCTGAGAGGTTTGCATGAAGCACTGATATCTGACATATGCAATTTTGAATAGGAGAGGAAAAAGAAAATGGCAAGGAGTTTTTAATTTTAGTGGTTTCAATTTTAATTTCCGTGCACTTTTTCAAAACTTGTCAGCTCAAATGCCCATCAACATCTTTTAGTCATCTGTAAGTCAGTATTCATATAAAATGTGCTTCAAATCCAAAGAATTTCAAATTTGCACTCCAAGCTTCTATGCCTAGATTTATGATTTCCTACACATATTAGATGAAAGGAAGGCCTTTTTTACTGTGGGAGTGCTGGAACACTGGAACAGGTTGCCCAGAGAAGTTGTGGGTGTCCCATCCCTGAAAGTATTCAAGGTCACCTTGGACGGGGCTTGGAGCAGCAACAAAGGAGAAGCTTGATGGTAGAGAAACAAAGTTGGACTATAGAAGAAACTCGGATTGAAGTATAGGATCAAGTTTTCTCTCAGCTCTTGGGGTAAATTCAAAGTTGTACAAAATGACATTTATCTGTGCTATTCACTACTGTAACAGAAAGTTTCATGAAAACTGTACAGAAGATAGTAAATTTTAAAAGAGATAAGAATTACAGCATAAAATCCATGGGATAGGTTACAACATGAGACACTCTCTAAGAGAAAATCTCTTTGTTTCAGCACTTCATCGGGGTAAGATTTCATGAAGTGCCAAAGAAGGCGGCAAAATATCATTCGGGACATTATTTACTGGAATTCAGCCTGGCCATTAGTAGGAACTGCCTTTGAACATATCATGTAGATATACCACACACACTTTCCCTTCACTGAAAAATTACTGTTTACAACAAATAAGCAATTGACGATCAAAATTGATTGAAAGCATCTTAAACATGTCAAGTATTTCATTGTAGATGATCTGTGATCCAAATGCTTCTTCCACCTTCGAGAGGGACAGAAGAATTCTTCCATATCATGATGGTTTAAAATTGTATCAACCAATGTTTTCTGCTGAAAAGATATCATCTATTTTTTTCTATTTTTGGAAGAAAATATTCCTAGACATACAACAGGTGAGAACTAAGTAATTTTAAAGAAACAAATGAAATGAAAATATTCTGTAAATAGAATGAAATGAAAAGCTGTGTTTTAAATAGGAGCTAAATATTAAACAGAATTTTTGTACCAGGCATTTGAATTACTGCACCAGCTCTTTTGCCCATCAAGAGAGGCATTTAGCATTTCAGTCTTTTCCAAGGTGTTCATGATCTGCTATGCTGATCTCTGTGTGTGCCTAGGTGTGTGTGGAGGGGGGGGCATATGAAGGGGAGTGTGTATGTTTGCTTTACAATTGTTGTGGCAGATTCATGCCTCAGCTCCACATTTTGTTTTAAAAAGGTCACACCGAGTGGATATGAAGTTTACTATCAACAAGAGATCGATTCCCAAATCATCCATTTGACTCTCCCTTATAAATCATGTGCTTTGTTGCATATTTTATCAAATATACTTTCAAGCCAGATGGAGGAAGGAGGATGTGGGAATCCCTCCACCATCTTGCAACTTTTATGTAAGTAGGTTTTCAAGAAAATCATCATTTCTCTTTTAAATATGTCTGGAACAGGCATGATGGTAGTGTCAACCTGTTGGAGTTTTTGTTGCTGGAAGAAGTTGTACAAAAGGATTGGTTTTTACATTGACCAGTTACTGAATCAAGCGCAGGAATACATTGGAAATTTAGCTGGGGGTTCCTTTTCCCAGCAGACTACTTCTAGAACGAGCTTGTACACTGAAGCTGACTCTTTTGCTCTCTTTTTGTTTCTTTCCTATTTTCTTGGCTTCTTTGCCACTATCTAGACAATTTTGGAACTTTGTTCCCAACTAAAATGGTTTCAATAGTCTGATTGTGATCATACATTTTTACAAGGAATTTTTAAAATCTTTCCTCGAGTCCAGAAAGTCAAGGACTTAGATCTTTTTCTTCCCTTATCAATATTGCCATGAAATTGATAAATAAAGACCAACTCTTTATTTTTGTTTTTAACCCACGTAGATAATTCCCATCCATTAATCCATTTTGTGGACCAATAGCTGCCATTCTGATGGAAGCTGTCACTTCTTAACAATAGGCATTCTGTGACTATGTTGACTGCACTTTGGGTGAAGATCCTAACTGGTCTTAGATATACATAGGGAGAAATTTGCTCAGCCAGTGTCAGTCTTAAGCATGCGTATCAGAAGATCTTTCTAGAGCTGGGAATTTTCCCATGAAAGGGATTCAGTTAGGGAAGAGACACTTGTGCCAGAGTTTTACATTCTTCTTGAACACTGCTTAAGGAACTTAGATGCCATGTCCATTTGGATCTCTGTCTGCACAGAACTTTGTCATGCCAGCGCTTTGAAATGCATCTTGAAGAGAATTCACTAGCACAGAATGAAAGAGAGTGGAAGGGGTTGGTGGGGCTAACCAGGCCCAACCCCCCTGCCTAAACCAGGATACCTAGAGCCTCTTGCCCAGGATTCTATCTGGGTGTACTTTTAATGTCTTCGAAGATCCAGGCTCCACAATCTTTCTGGGCAGTCTGTGCCGTGGTTCAGTCACCCTGACAGTAAAGAAACATTTACTGATGTTCAAAGGCAATCTCCTGTATTTCAGTGTGTGCCCACTGCCTCTTGTCTTTTCCCTCAGCATCACTGAAAAGACACTGATTCCCTCCCCTTTGCACTATTGCTTCCATATGTATGTGTGATGCCATGTAGAGGTATGTCAAAAACCTCCCTGAAGCCCAGGCAGATAATATTCCCTTCATCTACCAGTCAAGTTGATTCATCAGAGGAGTTTAAAGTGATGTTCAGCATGAAATTCCCCTGAAAAATCATGCTAACTACATTATTTGGTCATCTGTCATGTGCCTGGCAAGGATTTCCAGGAAGAGCTGCTTCATCAACTTCCTGGGGATAAAAAAGAGGCTGGCTGGTTTGTACTATGGCGAGTCCTCTTAATTGCCTTTTTTGAAGATGGGTGTCATTTGCTAACATCCACTCTTTAGCTCCTCTTCTCATCTACACCTCGGCAAAAAGCTTTTCCACTATGTCTGGCTAGGAAAAACTGTGCCAGCACAGAAAACATCTCCCATCGTGTTCTAGAAGTTGCACGGATGTCTGCCAAGTGTTTGGCAGGAAGAAAAGAAAAGTTGTCCAAAACAGCTTCCAATCGAATGTTCCTGTGATTGGAAAAGTCAGGAGAGTGCAAAGGTACTGTTTTCTATCAGTTGGCAAGGTGCGCACACAATCCCAGTGTTGTACAGCTTGCTTCTTCACCTTCCCGAAGCTGCCGCTCTCGCCGGCTCCCGGAACCGAAGAAGCGGCTTCTTCGCGCAAAGACGATTGTGCCGCTCACAGTGCTCTCCTTAGCGCGGCTTCTGCCGAAAGACGCCCGGCAGCGGCTCTTACCTCCGGAGAGCATCCTACCTTCGTCTTTAGCTCCTCTTCTCATCTACACCTCGGCAAAACGCTTTTCCACTATGTCTGGCTAGGAAAAACTGTGCCAGCACAGAAAACATCTCCCATCGTGTTCTCGAAGTTGCACGGATGTCTGCCAAGTGTTTGGCAGGAAGAAAAGAAAAGTTGTCCAAAACAGCTTCCAATCGAATGTTCATGTGATTGGAAAAGTCAGGAGAGTGCAAAGGTACTGTTTTCTATCAGTTGGCAAGGTGCGCACACAATCCCAGTGTTGTACAGCTTGCTTCTTCACCTTCCCGAAGCTGCCGCTCTCGCCGGCTCCCGGAACCGAAGAAGCGGCTTCTTCGCGCAAAGACGATTGTGCCGCTCACAGTGCTCTCCTTAGCGCGGCTTCTGCCGAAAGACGCCCGGCAGCGGCTCTTACCTCCGGAGAGCATCCTACCTTCGTCTTTAGCTCCTCTTCTCATCTACACCTCGGCAAAACGCTTTTCCACTATGTCTGGCTAGGAAAAACTGTGCCAGCACAGAAAACATCTCCCATCGTGTTCTAGAAGTTGCACGGATGTCTGCCAAGTGTTTGGCAGGAAGAAAAGAAAAGTTGTCCAAAACAGCTTCCAATCGAATGTTCATGTGATTGGAAAAGTCAGGAGAGTGCAAAGGTACTGTTTTCTATCAGTTGGCAAAGTGCGCACACAATCCCAGTGTTGTACAGCTTGCTTCTTCACCTTCCCGAAGCTGCCGCTCTCGCCGGCTGCCGGAGCCCAAGAAGCGGCTTCTTCGCGCAAAGACGATTGTGCCGCTCACAGGGCTCTCCTTAGCGCGGCTTCTGCCGAAAGACGCCCGGCAGCGGCTCTTACCTCCGGAGAGCATCCTACCTTCGTCTTTCGCGTCTTTTGTAGTCTACATCTTAGCAAAACGCTTTTCCACTATGTCTGGCTAGGAAAAACTGTGCCAGCACAGAAAACATCTCCCATCGTGTTCTAGAAGTTGCACGGATGTCTGCCAAGTGTTTGGCAGGAAGAAAAGAAAAGTTGTCCAAAACAGCTTCCAATCGAATGTTCCTGTGATTGGAAAAGTCAGGAGAGTGCAAAGGTACTGTTTTCTATCAGTTGGCAAGGTGCGCACACAATCCCAGTGTTGTACAGCTTGCTTCTTCACCTTCCCGAAGCTGCCGCTCTCGCCGGCTCCCGGAACCGAAGAAGCGGCTTCTTCGCGCAAAGACGATTGTGCCGCTCACAGGGCTCTCCTTAGCGCGGCTTCTGCCGAAAGACGCCCGGCAGCGGCTCTTACCTCCGGAGAGCATCCTACCTTCGTCTTTCGCGTCTTTTGTAGTCTACATCTTAGCAAAACGCTTTTCCACTATGTCTGGCTAGGAAAAACTGTGCCAGCACAGAAAACATCTCCCATCGTGTTCTAGAAGTTGCACGGATGTCTGCCAAGTGTTTGGCAGGAAGAAAAATAAAGTTGTCCAAAACAGCTTCCAATCGAATGTTCCTGTGATTGGAAAAGTCAGGAGAGTGCAAAGGTACTGTTTTCTATCAGTTGGCAAGGTGCGCACACAATCCCAGTGTTGTACAGCTTGCTTCTTCACCTTCCCGAAGCTGCCGCTCTCGCCGGCTCCCGGAACCGAAGAAGCGGCTTCTTCGCGCAAAGACGATTGTGCCGCTCACAGTGCTCTCCTTAGCGCGGCTTCTGCCGAAAGACGCCCGGCAGCGGCTCTTACCTCCGGAGAGCATCCTACCTTCGTCTTTCGCGTCTTATGTAGTCTACACCTCGGCAAAAAGCTTTTCCACTATGTCTGGCTAGGAAAAACTGTGCCAGCACAGAAAACATCTCCCATCGTGTTCTAGAAGTTGCACGGATGTCTGCCAAGTGTTTGGCAGGAAGAAAAGAAAAGTTGTCCAAAACAGCTTCCAATCGAATGTTCCTGTGATTGGAAAAGTCAGGAGAGTGCAAAGGTACTGTTTTCTATCAGTTGGCAAGGTGCGCACACAATCCCAGTGTTGTACAGCTTGCTTCTTCACCTTCCCGAAGCTGCCGCTCTCGCCGGCTGCCGGAGCCCAAGAAGCGGCTTCTTCGCGCAAAGACGATTGTGCCGCTCACAGTGCTCTCCTTAGCGCGGCTTCTGCCGAAAGACGCCCGGCAGCGGCTCTTACCTCCGGAGAGCATCCTACCTTCGTCTTTCGCGTCTTATGTAGTCTACACCTCGGCAAAAAGCTTTTCCACTATGTCTGGCTAGGAAAAACTGTGCCAGCACAGAAAACATCTCCCATCGTGTTCTAGAAGTTGCACGGATGTCTGCCAAGTGTTTGGCAGGAAGAAAAGAAAAGTTGTCCAAAACAGCTTCCAATCGAATGTTCCTGTGATTGGAAAAGTCAGGAGAGTGCAAAGGTACTGTTTTCTATCAGTTGGCAAGGTGCGCACACAATCCCAGTGTTGTACAGCTTGCTTCTTCACCTTCCCGAAGCTGCCGCTCTCGCCGGCTGCCGGAGCCCAACAAGCGGCTTCTTCGCGCAAAGACGATTGTGCCGCTCACAGGGCTCTCCTTAGCGCGGCTTCTGCCGAAAGACGCCCGGCAGCGGCTCTTACCTCCGGAGAGCATCCTACCTTCGTCTTTCGCGTCTTTTGTAGTCTACATCTTAGCAAAACGCTTTTCCACTATGTCTGGCTAGGAAAAAATGTGCCAGCACAGAAAACATCTCCCATCGTGTTCTAGAAGTTGCACGGATGTCTGCCAAGTGTTTGGCAGGAAGAAAAGAAAAGTTGTCCAAAACAGCTTCCAATCGAATGTTCCTGTGATTGGAAAAGTCAGGAGAGTGCAAAGGTACTGTTTTCTATCAGTTGGCAAGGTGCGCACACAATCCCAGTGTTGTACAGCTTGCTTCTTCACCTTCCCGAAGCTGCCGCTCTCGCCGGCTCCCGGAACCGAAGAATCGGCTTCTTCGCGCAAAGACGATTGTGCCGCTCACAGGGCTCTCCTTAGCGCGGCTTCTGCCGAAAGACGCCCGGCAGCGGCTCTTAACTCCGGAGAGCATCCTACCTTCGTCTTTCGCGTCTTATGTAGTCTACATCTTAGCAAAACGCTTTTCCACTATGTCTGGCTAGGAAAAACCGTGCCAGCCCAGAAAACATCTCCCATCGTTTTCTAGAAGTTGCAGATATGTCTGCCAAGTGTTTGGGAGGAAGAAAAGAAAAGTTGTCCAAAACAGCTTCCAATCGAATGTTCCTGTGATTGGAAGAGTCAGGAGAGTGCAAAGGTACTGTTTTCTATCAGTTGGCAAGGTGCGCACACAATCCCAGTGTTGTACAGCTTGCTTCTTCACCTTCCCGAAGCTGCCACTCTCAGGAGGTAAGAGCCGCTGCCGGGCGTCTTTCGGCAGAAGCCGCGCTAAGGGGAGCACTGTGAGCGGCACAATCGTCTTTGCGCGAAGAAGCCGCTTCTTGGGCTCCGGCAGCCGGCGAGAGCGGCAGCTTCGGGAAGGTGAAGAAGCAAGCTGTACAACACTGGGATTGTGTGCGCACCTTGCCAACTGATAGAAAACAGTACCTTTGCACTCTCCTGACTTTTCCAATCACAGGAACATTCGATTGGAATCTGTTTTGGACAACTTTTCTTTTCTTCCTGCCAAACACTTGGCAGACATCCGTGCAACTTCTAGAACACGATGGGAGATGTTTTCTGTGCTGGCACAGTTTTTCCTAGCCAGACATAGTGGAAAAGCTTTTTGCCGAGGTGTAGACTACATAAGACGCGAAAGACGAAGGTAGGATGCTCTCCGGAGGTAAGAGCCGCTGCCGGGCGTCTTTCAGCAGAAGCCGCGCTAAGGAGAGCACTGTGAGCGGCACAATCGTCTTTGCGCGAAGAAGCCGCTTCTTGGGCTCCGGCAGCCGGCGAGAGCGGCAGCTTCGGGAAGGTGAAGAAGCAAGCTGTACAACACTGGGATTGTGTGCGCACCTTGCCAACTGATAGAAAACAGTACCTTTGCACTCTCCTGACTTTTCCAATCACAGGAACATTCGATTGGAAGCTGTTTTGGACAACTTTTCTTTTCTTCCTGCCAAACACTTGGCAGACATCCGTGCAACTTCTAGAACACGATGGGAGATGTTTTCTGTGCTGGCACAGTTTTTCCTAGCCAGACATAGTGGAAAAGCGTTTTGCTAAGATGTAGACTACAAAAGACGCGAAAGACGAAGGTAGGATGCTCTCCGGAGGTAAGAGCCGCTGCCGGGCGTCTTTCGGCAGAAGCCGCGCTAAGGAGAGCACTGTGAGCGGCACAATCGTCTTTGCGCGAAGAAGCCGCTTCTTGGGCTCCGGCAGCCGGCGAGAGCGGCAGCTTCGGGAAGGTGAAGAAGCAAGCTGTACAACACTGGGATTGTGTGCGCACCTTGCCAACTGATAGAAAACAGTACCTTTGCACTCTCCTGACTTTTCCAATCACAGGAACATTCGATTGGAAGCTGTTTTGGACAACTTTTCTTTTCTTCCTGCCAAACACTTGGCAGACATCCGTGCAACTTCTAGAACACGATGGGAGATGTTTTCTGTGCTGGCACAGTTTTTCCTAGCCAGACATAGTGGAGAAGCGTTTTGCTAAGATGTAGACTACAAAAGACGCGAAAGACGAAGGTAGGATGCTCTCCGGAGGTAAGAGCCGCTGCCGGGCGTCTTTCGGCAGAAGCCGCGCTAAGGAGAGCACTGTGAGCGGCACAATCGTCTTTGCGCGAAGAAGCCGCTTCTTCGGTTCCGGGAGCCGGCGAGAGCGGCAGCTTCGGGAAGGTGAAGAAGCAAGCTGTACAACACTGGGATTGTGTGCGCACCTTGCCAACTGATAGAAAACAGTACCTTTGCACTCTCCTGACTTTTCCAATCACAGGAACATTCGATTGGAAGCTGTTTTGGACAACTTTTCTTTTCTTCCTGCCAAACACTTGGCAGACATCCGTGCAACTTCTAGAACACGATGGGAGATGTTTTCTGTGCTGGCACAGTTTTTCCTAGCCAGACATAGTGGAAAAGCTTTTTGCCGAGGTGTAGACTACATAAGACGCGAAAGACGAAGGTAGGATGCTCTCCGGAGGTAAGAGCCGCTGCCGGGCGTCTTTCGGCAGAAGCCGCGCTAAGGAGAGCACTGTGAGCGGCACAATCGTCTTTGCGCGAAGAAGCCGCTTCTTGGGCTCCGGCAGCCGGCGAGAGCGGCAGCTTCGGGAAGGTGAAGAAGCAAGCTGTACAACACTGGGATTGTGTGCGCACCTTGCCAACTGATAGAAAACAGTACCTTTGCACTCTCCTGACTTTTCCAATCACAGGAACATTCGATTGGAAGCTGTTTTGGACAACTTTTCTTTTCTTCCTGCCAAACACTTGGCAGACATCCGTGCAACTTCTAGAACACGATGGGAGATGTTTTCTGTGCTGGCACAGTTTTTCCTAGCCAGACATAGTGGAAAAGCGTTTTGCTAAGATGTAGACTACAAAAGACGCGAAAGACGAAGGTAGGATGCTCTCCGGAGGTAAGAGCCGCTGCCGGGCGTCTTTCGGCAGAAGCCGCGCTAAGGAGAGCCCTGTGAGCGGCACAATCGTCTTTGCGCGAAGAAGCCGCTTCTTCGGTTCCGGGAGCCGGCGAGAGCGGCAGCTTCGGGAAGGTGAAGAAGCAAGCTGTACAACACTGGGATTGTGTGCGCACCTTGCCAACTGATAGAAAACAGTACCTTTGCACTCTCCTGACTTTTCCAATCACAGGAACATTCGATTGGAAGCTGTTTTGGACAACTTTTCTTTTCTTCCTGCCAAACACTTGGCAGACATCCGTGCAACTTCTAGAACACGATGGGAGATGTTTTCTGTGCTGGCACAGTTTTTCCTAGCCAGACATAGTGGAAAAGCGTTTTGCCGAGGTGTAGATGAGAAGAGGAGCTAAAGACGAAGGTAGGATGCTCTCCGGAGGTAAGAGCCGCTGCCGGGCGTCTTTCGGCAGAAGCCGCGCTAAGGAGAGCACTGTGAGCGGCACAATCGTCTTTGCGCGAAGAAGCCGCTTCTTGGGCTCCGGCAGCCGGCGAGAGCGGCAGCTTCGGGAAGGTGAAGAAGCAAGCTGTACAACACTGGGATTGTGTGCGCACCTTGCCAACTGATAGAAAACAGTACCTTTGCACTCTCCTGACTTTTCCAATCACAGGAACATTCGATTGGAAGCTGTTTTGGACAACTTTTCTTTTCTTCCTGCCAAACACTTGGCAGACATCCGTGCAACTTCTAGAACACGATGGGAGATGTTTTCTGTGCTGGCACAGTTTTTCCTAGCCAGACATAGTGGAAAAGCTTTTTGCCGAGGTGTAGATGAGAAGAGGAGCTAAAGAGTGGATGTTAGCAAATGACACCCATCTTCAAAAAAGGCAATTAAGAGGACTCGCCATAGTACAAACCAGCCAGCCTCTTTTTTATCCCCAGGAAGTTGATGAAGCAGCTCTTCCTGGAAATCCTTGCCAGGCACATGACAGATGACCAAATAATGTAGTTAGCATGATTTTTCAGGGGAATTTCATGCTGAACATCACTTTAAACTCCTCTGATGAATCAACTTGACTGGTAGATGAAGGGAATATTATCTGCCTGGGCTTCAGGGAGGTTTTTGACATACCTCTACATGGCATCACACATACATATGGAAGCAATAGTGCAAAGGGGAGGGAATCAGTGTCTTTTCAGTGATGCTGAGGGAAAAGACAAGAGGCAGTGGGCACACACTGAAATACAGGAGATTGCCTTTGAACATCAGTAAATGTTTCTTTACTGTCAGGGTGACTGAACCACGGCACAGACTGCCCAGAAAGATTGTGGAGCCTGGATCTTTGAAGACATTAAAAGTACACCCAGATAGAATCCTGGGCAAGAGGCTCTAGGTATCCTGGTTTAGGCAGGGGGGTTGGGCCTGGTTAGCCCCACCAACCCCTTCCACTCTCTTTCATTCTGTGCTAGTGAATTCTCTTCAAGATGCATTTCAAAGCGCTGGCATGACAAAGTTCTGTGCAGACAGAGATCCAAATGGACATGGCATCTAAGTTCCTTAAGCAGTGTTCAAGAAGAATGTAAAACTCTGGCACAAGTGTCTCTTCCCTAACTGAATCCCTTTCATGGGAAAATTCCCAGCTCTAGAAAGATCTTCTGATACGCATGCTTAAGACTGACACTGGCTGAGCAAATTTCTCCCTATGTATATCTAAGACCAGTTAGGATCTTCACCCAAAGTGCAGTCAACATAGTCACAGAATGCCTATTGTTAAGAAGTGACAGCTTCCATCAGAATGGCAGCTATTGGTCCACAAAATGGATTAATGGATGGGAATTATCTACGTGGGTTAAAAACAAAAATAAAGAGTTGGTCTTTATTTATCAATTTCATGGCAATATTGATAAGGGAAGAAAAAGATCTAAGTCCTTGACTTTCTGGACTCGAGGAAAGATTTTAAAAATTCCTTGTAAAAATGTATGATCACAATCAGACTATTGAAACCATTTTAGTTGGGAACAAAGTTCCAAAATTGTCTAGATAGTGGCAAAGAAGCCAAGAAAATAGGAAAGAAACAAAAAGAGAGCAAAAGAGTCAGCTTCAGTGTACAAGCTCGTTCTAGAAGTAGTCTGCTGGGAAAAGGAACCCCCAGCTAAATTTCCAATGTATTCCTGCGCTTGATTCAGTAACTGGTCAATGTAAAAACCAATCCTTTTGTACAACTTCTTCCAGCAACAAAAACTCCAACAGGTTGACACTACCATCATGCCTGTTCCAGACATATTTAAAAGAGAAATGATGATTTTCTTGAAAACCTACTTACATAAAAGTTGCAAGATGGTGGAGGGATTCCCACATCCTCCTTCCTCCATCTGGCTTGAAAGTATATTTGATAAAATATGCAACAAAGCACATGATTTATAAGGGAGAGTCAAATGGATGATTTGGGAATCGATCTCTTGTTGATAGTAAACTTCATATCCACTCGGTGTGACCTTTTTAAAACAAAATGTGGAGCTGAGGCATGAATCTGCCACAACAATTGTAAAGCAAACATACACACTCCCCTTCATATGCCCCCCCCTCCACACACACCTAGGCACACACAGAGATCAGCATAGCAGATCATGAACACCTTGGAAAAGACTGAAATGCTAAATGCCTCTCTTGATGGGCAAAAGAGCTGGTGCAGTAATTCAAATGCCTGGTACAAAAATTCTGTTTAATATTTAGCTCCTATTTAAAACACAGCTTTTCATTTCATTCTATTTACAGAATATTTTCATTTCATTTGTTTCTTTAAAATTACTTAGTTCTCACCTGTTGTATGTCTAGGAATATTTTCTTCCAAAAATAGAAAAAAATAGATGATATCTTTTCAGCAGAAAACATTGGTTGATACAATTTTAAACCATCATGATATGGAAGAATTCTTCTGTCCCTCTCGAAGGTGGAAGAAGCATTTGGATCACAGATCATCTACAATGAAATACTTGACATGTTTAAGATGCTTTCAATCAATTTTGATCGTCAATTGCTTATTTGTTGTAAACAGTAATTTTTCAGTGAAGGGAAAGTGTGTGTGGTATATCTACATGATATGTTCAAAGGCAGTTCCTACTAATGGCCAGGCTGAATTCCAGTAAATAATGTCCCGAATGATATTTTGCCGCCTTCTTTGGCACTTCATGAAATCTTACCCCGATGAAGTGCTGAAACAAAGAGATTTTCTCTTAGAGAGTGTCTCATGTTGTAACCTATCCCATGGATTTTATGCTGTAATTCTTATCTCTTTTAAAATTTACTATCTTCTGTACAGTTTTCATGAAACTTTCTGTTACAGTAGTGAATAGCACAGATAAATGTCATTTTGTACAACTTTGAATTTACCCCAAGAGCTGAGAGAAAACTTGATCCTATACTTCAATCCGAGTTTCTTCTATAGTCCGACTTTGTTTCTCTACCATCAAGCTTCTCCTTTGTTGCTGCTCCAAGCCCCGTCCAAGGTGACCTTGAATACTTTCAGGGATGGGACACCCACAACTTCTCTGGGCAACCTGTTCCAGTGTTCCAGCACTCCCACAGTAAAAAAGGCCTTCCTTTCATCTAATATGTGTAGGAAATCATAAATCTAGGCATAGAAGCTTGGAGTGCAAATTTGAAATTCTTTGGATTTGAAGCACATTTTATATGAATACTGACTTACAGATGACTAAAAGATGTTGATGGGCATTTGAGCTGACAAGTTTTGAAAAAGTGCACGGAAATTAAAATTGAAACCACTAAAATTAAAAACTCCTTGCCATTTTCTTTTTCCTCTCCTATTCAAAATTGCATATGTCAGATATCAGTGCTTCATGCAAACCTCTCAGATGCTCTCAGAGAAAAAGCTTTTCTTTCAGACTAAGTTGCGGTTGACGTAGAACACTAGCAGGAGTGAAAGATTTTCTGGGCATCGGGGCAGCCCGTTCTCCTTGGATTTGTGTGCAGAATGCATTTTATCCAAACTGGAAAATAGATCCCAGCTCTGTTCTATTCATCATTCTTACTTCATCAGGCCAGAAGATTCTGTGAAAAGTAGCCTGTGGACCTTGAAGACAGCGCATGTGAACCAGATGAGAGGTGATAGAGAAGTTGAGGGAGAGAAGAAAGAGCATGAGGCTGAAACCAGAAAGTATTTCTCCACGTGATCATGGAAGATTGCAGGAGCCACTTGGTACTATCAAACCAGCCCAACTTGGCACTGGTGCCACCTTGGGTCTGGGAGCCATGTTGCATATCGTGCATTTTAAGGAGCCAGCTGGCCACACCCAGCCATATGCCCCCAAACACAAACCAAGGCCCTTTTCTCTGGCAAACAAAACTCAGCTGCCCTGCTTCTGGATGGCAGATTGCAGGAACCACTTGGTACTATCAAACCAGCCCAACTTGGCACTGGTGCCACCATGGGTCTGGTCACCATCCTGCCTATTGTAGCTTTTCAGGAGCCAGCCGGTCACTCTCAGCCATAGGCCCCCAAACACAAACCTCGGCCCGTTTCCCTGGCAAACAAAAGTAAGCTGCCCCGCTTCTGGATGGCAGATTGCAGGAGCTACTTAGTACTATCAAATCAGCCCGACTTGGCACAGGTGCCACCTTGGATCTGGGAACCATCCTGTGTATCGTGGATTTTCAGGGGCCACCCAGCCACTCTCAGCCATATGCCCCCAAAAACAAACCACGGACCTTTTCTCTGGCAAACAAAACTCAACTGCCCCTCTTCTGGATGGCAAATTTTAGGACGCACTTTGTACTACGAAAACCGCCCGACGTGGCACTGGTGCCACCTTGTGTCAGGGAACCATCCTGCATATCGAGCTTTTTAAGGAGCCAGCCGGCCAGGCCCAGCCATATACCCCCAAAAACAAACCACGGACCATTTCTCATGGAAACAAAAATCCGCTGCCCCGCGTCTGGATGGCAGATTGCAGGAGCCACTTTGCACCATCAAACCAGCCCGACTTGGCACTGGTGCCACCTTGGGTCTGGGAACAATCCTGCGTATCGTACATATTCAGGAACCAGCCGAACACTCCCAGCCACAGGCCCCCAAACACAAACAACGGCCCATTTCCCTGGCAAACAAAACTCAGCTGCCCCGCTTCTGGATGGCAGTTTGCAGGAGCCACTTGGGACTATCAAACCAGCCCGACTTGGCACTGGTGCCACCTTGGGTCTGGGAACCATCCTGCGTATGGTGGATTCTAAGGAGCCAGCCGGCCACTCCCAGCCACAGGCCCCCAACAAAAACCACGGCCCTTTTTTCTGGCAAACAAAACTTAGCTGCCTCACTTCTGGATGGCAGATTGCAGGAGCCACTTGGTGTAATCAAACCAGCCCGACTTGGCACTGGTGCCACCTTGGGTCTGGGAACCATCCTGCGTATCGTGGATTCTAAGGAGCCAGCCGGCCACTCCCAGCCACAGGCCCCCAAACAAAATCAACGGCGCTGTTCCCTGGAAAACAAAACACGCCTGCCAACTTTTTGATGGAGTTTGCAGGAGCCACTTGGTACTATCAAACCAGCCCGACTTGGCACTGGTGCCACCTTGGGTCTGGGAAACATCCTGCGTATCGTGGATTCTTAGGAGCCAGCCGGCCACTCCTAGCCACAGGCCCCCAGACAAAAACCTAGGCCTATTTCTCTGGCAAACAAAAGTAAGCTGCCCCGCTTCTGGATGGCAGATTGCAGGAGACACTTGGTACTATCAAACCAGCCCAACTTGGCACTGGTGCCACCTTGGATCTGGGAACCATGCTGTGTATCGTGGATATTCAGGGGCCAGCCGGCCACTCTCAGCCATATGTCCCCAAACAGAAACCTCGGCCCGTTTCTCTGGCAAACAAAACTCAACTGCCCCTCTTCTGGATGGCAAATTGCAGGATGAACTTGATACTAAAACCGCAGGCCGACTTGGTAGTGGTGACACCTTGGGCCTGGGAACCATCATGCGTATCGAGCATTTTAAGGAGCCAGCCGGCCACTCCCAGCAATATGCCCCCAAAAACAATCCACGGAATTTTTCTCTGGCAAACAAAAATCAGCTGCCCCGCTTCTGGATGGCAGATTGCAGGAGCCACTTTGCACCATCAAACCAGCCCGACTTGGCACTGGTGCCACCTTGCATCTGGGAACCATGCTGCCTAGCGTGGATTTTCAGGAGCCAGCCGGCCACTCTCAGCCATAGGCCCCCAAACAAAACCCACGGCCCGTTTCCCTGGCAAACAAAATTAAGCTGCCCCGCTTCTGGATGGCAGATTGCAGGACGCACTTGGTAGTATCAAACCAGCCCGACTTGGCACTGGTGCCACCTTGGGTCTGGGAACCATCCTGCGTATTGTGGGTTCAAAGGAGCCAGCCGGCCACTCCCAGCCACAGGCCCCCAAATACAAACAACGGCGCTTTTCCCTGGAAAACAAAACTCGCCTGCCAACTTTTTGATGGCAGATTGCAGGAGCCACTTGGTACTATCAAACCAGCCCAACTTGGCACTGGTGCCACCATGGGTCTGGTCACCATCCTGCCTATCGTAGCTTTTCAGGAGCCAGCCGGTCACTCCCAGCCATAGGTCCCCAGTCACAAACCTCGGCCCGTCTCCCTGGCAAACAAAAGTAAGCTGCCCCGCTTCTGGATGGCAGATTGCAGGAGCCACTTGGTACTATCAAACCAGCCCAACTTGGCACTGGTGCCACCTCTGGTCTGGGAACCATGCTGCGTAACACAGATTCTACGGCGCCAGTCGGCCACTCCCAGCCACAAGCTCCCAAACACAAACAACGGCGCTATTCTCTGGCAAACAAAACTCCACTGCCCCTCTTCTGGATGGCAAATTGCAGGACGCACTTGCTACTATAAAAACAGCCCGACTTGGCACTGGTGCCACCTTGGGTCTGGGAACCATCCTGCGTATCGATCTTTTTAATGAGACAGCCGGCCACTCCCAGCCATATGCCCCCAAACACAACCCACGGCCCTTTTCTCTGGCAAACAAAACTCAACTGCACCGCTTCTGGATGGCAGATTGCAGGAGCCACTTGGTACTATCAAACCAGCCCGACTTGGCACTGGTGCCACCTTGGGTCTGGGAACCATCCTGCGTATGGTGGATTCTAAGGAGCCAGCCGGCCACTCCCAGCCACAGGCCCCCAACAAAAACCACGGCCCTTTTTTCTGGCAAACAAAACTTAGCTGCCTCACTTCTGGATGGCAGATTGCAGGAGCCACTTGGTGTAATCAAACCAGCCCGACTTGGCACTGGTGCCACCTTGGGTCTGGGAACCATCCTGCGTATCGTGGATTCTAAGGAGCCAGCCGGCCACTCCCAGCCACAGGCCCCCAAACAAAATCAACGGCGCTGTTCCCTGGAAAACAAAACACGCCTGCCAACTTTTTGATGGAGTTTGCAGGAGCCACTTGGTACTATCAAACCAGCCCGACTTGGCACTGGTGCCACCTTGGGTCTGGGAAACATCCTGCGTATCGTGGATTCTTAGGAGCCAGCCGGCCACTCCTAGCCACAGGCCCCCAGACAAAAACCTAGGCCTATTTCTCTGGCAAACAAAAGTAAGCTGCCCCGCTTCTGGATGGCAGATTGCAGGAGACACTTGGTACTATCAAACCAGCCCAACTTGGCACTGGTGCCACCTTGGATCTGGGAACCATGCTGTGTATCGTGGATATTCAGGGGCCAGCCGGCCACTCTCAGCCATATGTCCCCAAACAGAAACCTCGGCCCGTTTCTCTGGCAAACAAAACTCAACTGCCCCTCTTCTGGATGGCAAATTGCAGGATGAACTTGATACTAAAACCGCAGGCCGACTTGGTAGTGGTGACACCTTGGGCCTGGGAACCATCATGCGTATCGACCATTTTAAGGAGCCAGCCGGCCACTCCCAGCAATATGCCCCCAAAAACAATCCACGGAATTTTTCTCTGGCAAACAAAAATCAGCTGCCCCGCTTCTGGATGGCAGATTGCAGGAGCCACTTTGACCCATCAAACCAGCCCGACTTGGCACTGGTGCCACCTTGCATCTGGGAACCATGCTGCCTAGCGTGGATTTTCAGGGGCCAGCGGGCCACTCTCAGCTATATGCCCCCAAACAAAACCCACGGCCCGTTTCCCTGGCAAACAAAAGTAAGCTGCCCCGCTTCTGGATGGCAGATTGCAGGACGCACTTGGTAGTATCAAACCAGCCCGACTTGGCACTGGTGCCACCTTGGGTCTGGGAACCATCCTGCGTATCGTGGATTCTAAGGAGCCAGCCGGCCACTCCCAGCCACGGGCCCCAAATACAAACAACGGCGCTTTTCCCTGGAAAACAAAACTCGCCTGCCAACTTTTTGATGGCAGATTGCAGGAGCAACTTGGTACTATCAAACCAGCCCAACTTGGCACTGGTGCCACCATGGGTCTGGTAACCATCCTGCCTATTGTAGCTTTCCAGGAGCCAGCCGGTCACTCCCAGCCATAGGCCCCCAGTCACAAACCTCGGCCCGTTTCCCTGGCAAACAAAAGTAAGCTGCCCCGCTTCTGGATGGCAGATTGCAGGAGCCACTTGGTACTATCAAACCAGCCCAACTTGGCACTGGTGCCACCTTGGGTCTGGGAACCATCCTGCGTATTGTGGATTGTCAGGAGCCAGCTGGACACTCTCGGCCACAGACCCCAATCAAAAACAACGGCCCGTTTCACAGGCAAACAAAACTCAGCTGCCCCGCTTCTGGATGGGAGATTGCAGGAGGCACTTGACACTGTGAAACCAGCCCCACTTGGCACTGGTGCCACCTTGGGTCTGGGAACCATGCTGCGTATCATGGATTTTCAGGAGCCAGCCGGCCACTCCCAGCCATAGGCCCCCAAACAAAAACCACAGCATTTTTCTCTGGCAAACAAAATTCAGCTGCCCCGCTTCTGGATGGCAGATTGCAGGAGCCACTTGGGACTATCACACCAGCACAACATGGCACTGGTGCCACCTTGGATCTGGGAATCATCCTTCCTATCGTGGATTTTCAGGGGCCAGCCGGTCACTCTCAGCCATAGGCCCCAAACACAAACCACGGCCCTTTTCTCTGGAAAACAAAACTCAACTGCCCCTCTTCTGGATGGCAGATTGCAGGAGCCACTGGGTACTATGAAACCAGCCCTACTTGGCACTGGTGCCACCTTGGGTCTGGGAACCATGCTGCGTATCATGGATTTTCAGGAGCCAGCCGTCCACTGCCAGCCACAGGCCCCGAAACACAAACAACAGCCTTTTTCTCTGGCAAACAAAATTCAGCTACCCCGCTTCTGGATGGCAGATTGCAGGAACCACTTGGTACTAACAAACCAGCCCGACTTGGCACTGGTGCCACCTTGGGTCTGGGAACCATCCTGCGTATCGTGGATTCTAAGGAGCCAGCTGGCCACTCCCAGCCACAGGCCCCAAAATACACACAACGGCGCTTTTCCCTGGAAAACAAAACTCGCCTGCCAACTTTTTGATGGCAGATTGCAGGAGCCACTTGGTACTATCAAACCAGCCCAACTTGGCACTGGTGCCACCATGGGTCTGGTCACCATCCTGCCTATCGTAGCTTTTCAGGAGCCAGCCGGTCACTCCCAGCCATAGGCCCCCAGAAAAATCCTCGGTCCGTTTCCCTGGAAAACAAAAGTAAGCTGCCCCGCTTCTGGATGGCAGATTGCAGGAGCCACTTGGTGCTATCAAACCAGCCCGACTTGGCACTGGTGCCACCTTGGGTCTGGGAACCATCCTGCGTATCGTGGATTCTAAGGAGCCAGCTGGCCACTCCCAGCCACTGGCCCCAAAACACACACAACGGCGCTTTTCCCTGGAAAACAAAACTCGCCTGCCAACTTTTTGATGGCAGATTGCAGGAGCCACTTGGTACTATCAAACCAGCCCAACTTGCCACTGGTGCCACCATGGGTCTGGTCACCATCCTGCCTATTGTAGCTTTTCAGGAGCCAGCCGGTCACTCCCTGCCATAGGCCCCGAGACACAAAGCTCGGCCCGTTTCCCTGGCAAACAAAAGTAAGCTGCCCCGCTTCTGGATGGCAGATTGCAGGAGCCACTTGGTACTATCAAACCAGCCCAACTTGGCACTGGTGCCACCATGGGTCTGGTAAACATCCTGCGTATCGTGGATTCTTAGGAGCCAGCAGGCCACTCCTAGTCACAGGCCCCCAAACAAAAACCTAGGCCTATTTCTCTGGCAAACAAAAGTAAGCTGCCCCGCTTCTGGATTGCAGATTGCAGGAGACACTTGGGACTATCAAACCAGCCCAACTTGGCACTGGTGCCACCTTGGATCTGGGAACCATGTTGTGTATCGTGGATTTTCAGGGGCCAGCCGGCCACTCTCAGCCATATGTCCCCAAACAGAAACCTCGGCCCATTTCTCTGGCAAACAAAACTCAACTGCTCCTCTTCTGGATGGCAAATTGCAGGATGAACTTGATACTAAAACCGCAGGCCGACTTGGTAGTGGTGACACCTTGGGCCTGGGAACCATCATGCGTATCGAGCATTTTAAGGAGCCAGCCGGCCACTCCCAGCAATATGCCCCCAAAAACAATCCACGGAATTTTTCTCTGGCAAACAAAAATCAGCTGCCCCGCTTCTGGATGGCAGATTGCAGGAGCCACTTTGCACCATCAAACCAGCCCGACTTGGCACTGGTGCCACCTTGCATCTGGGAAACATGCTGCCTAGCGTGGATTTTCAGGGGCCAGCGGGCCACTCTCAGCTATATGCCCCCAAACAAAACCCACGGCCCGTTTCCCTGGCAAACAAAAGTAAGCTGCCCTGCTTCTGGATGGCAGATTGCAGGAACCACTTGGTAGTATCAAACCAGCCCGACTTGGCACTGGTGCCACCTTGGGTCTGGGAACCATCCTGCGTATCGTGGATTCTAAGGAGCCAGCCGGCCACTCCCAGACACAGGCCCCCAAACACAAACAACGGCGCTTTTCCCTGGAAAACAAAACTCGCCTGCCAACTTTTTGATGGCAGATTGCAGGAGCAACTTGGTACTATCAAACCAGCCCAACTTGGCACTGGTGCCACCATGGGTCTGGTCACCATCCTGCCTATTGTAGCTTTCCAGGAGCCAGCCGGTCACTCCCAGCCATAGGCCCCCAAACACAAACCTCGGCCCGTTTCCCTGGCAAACAAAAGTAAGCTGCCCCGCTTCTGGATGGCAGATTGCAGGAGCCACTTGGTACTATCAAACCAGCCCAACTTGGAACTGGTGCCACCTTGGGTCTGGGAACCATGCTGCGTATCGCAGATTCTAAGGCGCCAGTCGGCCACTCCCAGCCACAAGCCCCCAAACACAAACAACGGCGCTTTTCTCTGGCAAACAAAACTCAACTGCCCCTCTTCTGGATGGCAAATTGCAGGACGCACTTGGTACTATAAAAACAGCCCGACTTGGCACTGGTGCCACCTTGGGTCTGGGAACCATCCTGCGTATCGATCTTTTTAATGAGACAGCCGGCCACTCCCAGCCATATGCCCCCAAACACAACCCACGGCCCTTTCCTCTGGCAAACAAAACTCAGCTGCACCGCTTCTGGATGGCAGATTGCAGGAGCCACTTGGTACTATCAAACCAGCAAGACTTGGCACTGGTGCCACCTTGGGTCTGGGAACCATCCTGCGTATTGTGTATTGTCAGGAGCCAGCTGAACATTCTCGGCCACAGACCCCAATCAAAAACAACGGCCCGTTTCACAGGCAAACAAAACTCAGCTGCCCCGCTTCTGGATGGGAGATTGCAGGAGGCACTTGACACTGTGAAACCAGCCCCACTTGGCACTGGTGCCACCTTGGGTCTGGGAACCATGCTGCGTATCATGGATTTTCAGGAGCCAGCCGGCCACTCCCAGCCATAGGCCCCCAAACAAAAACCACAGCCTTTTTCTCTGGCAAACAAAATTCAGCTGCCCCACTTCTGGATGGCAGATTGCAGGAGCCACTTGGGACTATCACACCAGCACAACATGGCACTGGTGCCACCTTGGATCTGGGAACCATCCTTCCTATCGTGGATTTTCAGGGGCCAGCCGGTCACTCTCAGCCATAGGCCCCAAACACAAACCACGGCCCTTTTCTCTGGAAAACAAAACTCAACTGCCCCTCTTCTGGATGGCAGATTGCAGGAGCCACTGTGTACTATGAAACTAGCCCTACTTGGCACTGGTGCCACCTTGGGTCTGGGAACCATGCTGCGTATCATGGATTTTCAGGAGCCAGCCGTCCACTGCCAGCCACAGGCCCCGAAACACAAACAACAGCCTTTTTCTCTGGCAAAAAAAATTCAGCTGCCCCGCTTCTGGATGGCAGATTGCAGGAACCACTTGGTACTAACAAACCAGCCCGACTTGGCACTGGTGCCACCTTGGGTCTGGGAACCATCCTGCGTATCGTGGATTCTAAGGAGCCAGCTGGCCACTCCCAGCCACAGGCCTCCAAACAAAATCAACGGCGCTTTTCCCTGGAAAACAAAACTCGCCTGACAACTTTTAGATGGCAGATTGCAGGAGCCAGTTGGTACCATCAAACCAGCCCAACTTGGCACTGGTGCCACCTTGGGTCTGGGAACCATCCTGCCTATTGTTGCTTTTCAGGAGCCAGCCGGTCACTTCTAGCCCTAGGCCCCCAGTCATAAACCTCGGCCCGTTTCCCTGGCACACAAATGTAAGCTACCCCGCTTCAGGATGGCAGATTGCAGGAGCCACTTTTCACCATCAAACCAGCCCGACGTGGCACTGGTGCCACCTTGGGTCTGGGAACCATCCTGCGTATCGTGTGTTCTAAGGAGCCAGCCGGCCACTCCCAGCCACAGTCCCCCAAACACAAACAACGGCGCTTTTCCCTGGAAAACAAAACTGGCCTGTCCACTTTTTGATGGCAGATTGCAGGAGCCACTTGGTACTATCAAACCAGCCCAACTTGGCACTGGTGCCACCATGGGTCTGGTCACCATCCTGCCTATCGTAGCTTTTCAGGAGCCAGCCGGTCACTCCCAGCCATAGGCCCCCAGACACAAACCTCGGCCCGTTTCCCTGGCAAACAAAAGTAAGCTGCCCCGCTTCTGCATGGCAGATTGCAGGTGCTATTTAGTACTATCAAACCAGCCCGACTTGGCACTGGTGCCACCATGGGTCTGGTCACCATCCTGCCTATCGTAGCTTTTCAGGAGCCAGCCGGTCACTCCCTGCCATAGGCCCCGAGACAAAAAGCTCGGCCCGTTTCCCTGGCAAACAAAAGTAAGCTGCCCCGCTTCTGGATGGCAGATTGCAGGAGCCACTTGGTACTATCAAACCAGCCCGACTTGGCACTGGTACCACCTTGGGTCTGGGAACCATCCTGCCTATCGTGGATTTTAAGGAGCCAGCCGGCTACTCCCAGCCACAGGCCCCCAACAAAAACCACGGCCCTTTTTTCTGGCAAACAAAACTTAGCTGCCTCACTTATGGATGGCAGATTGCAGGAGCCACTTGGTGTAATCAAACCAGCCCGACTTGGCACTGGTGTCACCTTGGGTCTGGGAACCATCCTGCGTATCGTGGATTCTAAGGAGCCAGCCGGTCACTCCCAGCCACAGGCCCCCAAACAAAATCAACGGCGCTGTTCCCTGGAAAACAAAACACGCCTGCCAACTTTTTGATGGAGTTTGCAGGAGCCACTTGGTACTATCAAACCAGCCCAACTTGGCACTGGTGCCACCATGGGTCTGGTAAACATCCTGCGTATCGTGGATTCTTAGGAGCCAGCAGGCCACTCCTAGCCACAGGCCCCCAAACAAAAACCTAGGCCTATTTCTCTGGCAAACAAAAGTAAGCTGCCCCGCTTCTGGATGGCAGATTGCAGGAGACACTTGGGACTATCAAACCAGCCCAACTTGGCACTGGTGCCACCTTGGATCTGGGAACCATGTTGTGTATCGTAGATTTTCAGGGGCCAGCCGGCCACTCTCAGCCATATGTCCCCAAACAGAAACCTCGGCCCGTTTCTCTGGCAAACAAAACTCAACTGCCCCTCTTCTGGATGGCAAATTGCAGGATGAACTTGATACTAAAACCGCAGGCCGACTTGGTAGTGGTGACACCTTGGGCCTGGGAACCATCATGCGTATCGAGCATTTTAAGGAGCCAGCCGGCCACTCCCAGCAATATGCCCCCAAAAACAATCCACGGAATTTTTCTCTGGCAAACAAAAATCAGCTGCCCCGCTTCTGGATGGCAGATTGCAGGAGCCACTTTGCACCATCAAACCAGCCCGACTTGGCACTGGTGCCACCTTGCATCTGGGAACCATGCTGCCTAGCGTGGATTTTCAGGGGCCAGCGGGCCACTCTCAGCTATATGGCCCCAAACAAAACCCACGGCCCGTTTCCCTGGCAAACAAAAGTAAGCTGCCCTGCTTCTGGATGGCAGATTGCAGGACGCACTTGGTAGTATCAAACCAGCCCGACTTGGCACTGGTGCCACCTTGGGTCTGGGAACCATCCTGCGTATCGTGGATTCTAAGGAGCCAGCCGCCCACTCCCAGACACAGGCCCCCAAACACAAACAACGGCGCTTTTCCCTGGAAAACAAAACTCGCCTGCCAACTTTTTGATGGCAGATTGCAGGAGCAACTTGGTACTATCAAACCAGCCCAACTTGGCACTGGTGCCACCATGGGTCTGGTCACCATCCTGCCTATTGTAGCTTTCCAGGAGCCAGCCGGTCACTCCCAGCCATAGGCCCCCAAACACAAACCTCGGCCCGTTTCCCTGGCAAACAAAAGTAAGCTGCCCCGCTTCTGGATGGCAGATTGCAGGAGCCACTTGGTACTATCAAACCAGCCCAACTTGGCACTGGTGCCACCTTGGGTCTGGGAACCATCCTGCGTATTGTGGATTGTCAGGAGCCAGCTGAACATTCTCGGCCACAGACCCCAATCAAAAACAACGGCCCGTTTCAAAGGCAAACAAAACTCTGCTGACCCGCTTCTGGATGGGAGATTGCAGGAGGCACTTGACACTGTGAAACCAGCCCCACTTGGCACTGGTGCCACCTTGGGTCTGGGAACCATGCTGCGTATCATGGATTTTCAGGAGCCAGCCGGCCACTCCCAGCCATAGGCCCCCAAACAAAAACCACAGCCTTTTTCTCTGGCAAACAAAATTCAGCTGCCCCACTTCTGGATGGCAGATTGCAGGAGCCACTTGGGACTATCACACCAGCACAACATGGCACTGGTGCCACCTTGGATCTGGGAACCATCCTTCCTATCGTGGATTTTCAGGGGCCAGCCGGTCACTCTCAGCCATAGGCCCCAAACACAAACCACGGCCCTTTTCTCTGGAAAACAAAACTCAACTGCCCCTCTTCTGGATGGCAGATTGCAGGAGCCACTGTGTACTATGAAACTAGCCCTACTTGGCACTGGTGCCACCTTGGGTCTGGGAACCATGCTGCGTATCATGGATTTTCAGGAGCCAGCCGTCCACTGCCAGCCACAGGCCCCGAAACACAAACAACAGCCTTTTTCTCTGGCAAAAAAAATTCAGCTGCCCCGCTTCTGGATGGCAGATTGCAGGAACCACTTGGTACTAACAAACCAGCCCGACTTGGCACTGGTGCCACCTTGGGTCTGGGAACCATCCTGCGTATCGTGGATTCTAAGGAGCCAGCTGGCCACTCCCAGCCACAGACCTCCAAACAAAATCAACGGCGCTTTTCCCTGGAAAACAAAACTCGCCTGACAACTTTTAGATGGCAGATTGCAGGAGCCAGTTGGTACCATCAAACCAGCCCAACTTGGCACTGGTGCCACCTTGGGTCTGGGAACCATCCTGCCTATTGTTGCTTTTCAGGAGCCAGCCGGTCACTTCTAGCCCTAGGCCCCCAGTCATAAACCTCGGCCCGTTTCCCTGGCACACAAATGTAAGCTACCCCGCTTCAGGATGGCAGATTGCAGGAGCCACTTTTCACCATCAAACCAGCCCGACGTGGCACTGGTGCCACCTTGGGTCTGGGAACCATCCTGCGTATCATGGATTCTAAGGAGCCAGCCGGCCACTCCCAGCCAGAGGCCCCCAAACACAAACAACGGCGCTTTTCCCTGGATAACAAACTCGCCTGCCAACTTTTTGATGGCAGATTGCAGGAGCCACTTGGTACTATCAAACCAGCCCAACTTGGCACTGGTGCCACCATGGGTCTGGTCACCATCCTGCCTATCGTAGCTTTTCAGGAGCCAGCCGGTCACTCCCAGCCATAGGCCCTGAGACAGAAACATCGGCCCGTTTCCCTGGCAAACAAAAGTAAGCTGCCTCGCTTCTGGATGGTAGATTGCAGGACGCACTTGGTACTATCAAACCAGCCCAACTTGGCACTGGTGCCACCTCTGGTCTGGGAACCATCCTGCGTATCGTGGATTCTAAGGAGCCATCCGTCCACTCCCAGCCACAGGCCCCCAAACACAAACAACGGCGCTTTTCCCTGGAAAACAAAACTCGCCTGACAACTTTTTGATGGCAGATTGCAGGAGCCACTTGGTACTATCAAACCAGCCCAACTTGGCACTGGTGCCACCATGGGTCTGGTCACCATCCTGCCTATCGTAGCTTTTCAGGAGCCAGGCGGTCACTCCCAGCCATAGGCCCCCAGACACAAACCTCGGCCCGTTTCCCTGGCAAACAAAAGTAAGCTGCCCCGCTTCTGCATGGCAGATTGCAGGTGCTATTTAGTACTATCAAACCAGCCCGACTTGGCACTGGTGCCACCTCTGGTCTGGGAACCATCCTGCCTATCGTGGATTTTCAGGGGCCAGACGGCCACTATCAGCCATATGCCCCCAAAAACAAACCACGGCCCTTTTCTCTGGTAAACAAAACTCAACTGCCCCTCTTCTGGATGGCAAATTTTAGGACGCACTTTGTACTACGAAAACCGCCCGACTTGGCACTGGTGCCACCTTGGGTCAGGGAACCATCCTGCCTATCGTAGCTTTTCAGGAGCCAGCCGGTCACTCCCAGCCATAGGTCCCCAGACAAATACCTCGGCCCGTTTCCCTGGCAAACAAAAGTAAGCTGCCCCGCTTCTGGATGGCAGATTGCAGGAGCCACTTGGTACTATCAAACCAGCCCAACTTGACACTGGTGCCACCTTGGCTCTGGGAACCATGCTGCGTAACCCGGATTCTAAGACGACAGGCAGCCACTGCCAGCCACAGGCCTCCAAACAAAATCAACGGCGCTTTTCCCTGGAAAACAAAACTCGCCTGACAACTTTTAGATGGCAGATTGCAGGAGCCAGTTGGTACCATCAAACCAGCCCAACTTGGCACTGGTGCCACCTTGGGTCTGGGAACCATCCTGCCTATTGTTGCTTTTCAGGAGCCAGCCGGTCACTTCTAGCCCTAGGCCCCCAGTCATAAACCTCGGCCCGTTTCCCTGGCACACAAATGTAAGCTACCCCGCTTCAGGATGGCAGATTGCAGGAGCCACTTGGTACTATCAAACCAGCCCAACTTGACACTGGTGCCACTTTGGGTCTGGGAACCATGCTGCGTAACGTAGATTCTAAGGCGCCAGGCGGCCACTCCCAGCCACAGGCCCCCAAATACAAACAACGGCGCTTTTCCCTGGAAAACAAAACTCGCCTGCCAGCTTTTTGATGGCAGATTGCAGGAGCCACTTGGTACTATCCAATCATCCCAACTTGGCACTGGTGCCACTATGGGTCTGGGAACCATCCTGCCAAATGTACCATTTCAGGAGCCAGCCGGTCACTCCCAGCCATAGGCCCCCATCACAAACCTCGGACCGTTTCCCTGGCAAACAAAATTAAGCTGCCCCGATTCTGGATGGCAGATTGCAGGAGCCACTTGGTAGTGTCAAACCAGCCCGACTTGGCACTGGTGCCACCTTGGGTCTGGGAAACATCCTGCGTATCGTGGATTCTAAGCAGCCAACCGGCCACTCCGTGCCACAGGCGCCCAAACAAAAACAACGGCGCTTTTCCCTGGAAAACAAAACTCGCCTGCCAACATTTTGATGGCAGATTGCAGGAGCCACTTGGTACTATCAAACCAGCCCAACTTGGCACTGGTGCCACCATGGGTCTGGTCACCATCCTGCCTATCGTAGCTTTTCAGGAGCCAGCCGGTCACTCCCAGCCATAGACACCCAGACACAATCCTCGGCCCGTTTCCCTGGAAAACAAAAGTAAGCACCCCCGATTCTGGATGGCAGATTGCAGGAGCCACTTGGTAGTATCAAATTAGCCCAACTTGGCACTGGTGCCACCATGGGTCTGGTAAACATCCTGCCTATCTTAGCTTTTCAGGAGCCGGCCGGTCACTCCCTGCCATAGGCCCCCAGAGAAATACCTCGGCCCGTTTCCCTGGCAAACAAAAGTAAGCTGCCCCTCTTCTGGATGGCAGATTGCAGGAACCACTTGCTACTATCAAACCAGCCCAACTTGGCACTGGTGCCACCTTGGCTCTGGGAACCATGCTGCGTAACGTAGATTCTAAGAGGACAGGCGGACACTCCCAGCCACAGGCCTCTAAACAAAAACAACGGCGCGTTACCCTGGAAAACAAAACTCGCCTGCCAACTTTTTGATGGCAGATTGCAGGAGCCACTTGGTACTATCAAACCTGCCCAACTTGGCACTGGTGCCACCATGGGTCTGGTCACCATCCTGCCTATCGTAGCTTTTCAGGAGCCAGCCGGTCACTCCCAGCCATAGGCCCCCAGACAAATACCTCGGCCCGTTTCCCTGGCAAACAAAAGTAAGCTGCCTTGCTTCTGGATGGCAGATTGCAGGAGCCACATGGTACTATCAAACCAGGCCAACATGGCACTGGTGCCACCTTGGCTCTGGGAACCATCCTGCCTATCGTGGATTTTCAGGCGCCAGCCGGCCACTCTCAGCCATATGCCCCAAAACACAAACCACGGCCCTTTTCTCTGGTAAACAAAACTCAACTGCCCCTCTTCTGGATGGCAAATTGCAGGAGCCACTTGGTACTACGAAAACAGCCCGACTTGGCAGTGATGCCACCTTGGGTCAGGGAACCATCCTGCGTATCGATGTTTTTAAGGAGTCAGCCGGCAACGTCCAGCCATATACCCCCAAAAAAAACCCACGGAACTTTTCTCCAGCAAGCAAAAATCCGCTGCCCCGCGTCTGGATGGCAGATTGCAGGAGCTATTTAGTATTATCAAACCAGCCCGACTTGGCACTGGTGCCACCATCGGTCTGGTCACCATCCTGCCTATCGTAGCTTTTCAGGAGCCAGCCGGTCACTCTCAGCCATAGGCCCCAAACACAAACCGCGGCCCTTTTCTCTGGAAAACAAAATTGAACTGCCCCTCTTCTGGATGGCAGATTGCAGGAGCCACTGGGTACTATGAAACCAGCCCGACTTGGCACTGGTGCCACCTTGGGTCTGGGAACCATGCTGCGTATCATGGATTTTCAGGAGCCAGCCGTCCACTGCCAGCCACAGGCCCCGAAACACAAACAACAGCCTTTTTCTCTGGCAAACAAAATTCAGCTGCCCCGCTTCTGGATGGCAGATTGCAGGAACCACTTGGTACTAACAAACCAGCCCGACTTGGCACTGGTGCCACCTTGGGTCTGGGAACCATCCTGCGTATCGTGGATTCTAAGGAGCCAGCTGGCCACTCCCAGCCACAGGCCCCAAAACACACACAACGGCGCTTTTCCCTGGAAAACAAAACTCGCCTGCCAACTTTTTGATGGCAGATTGGAGGAGCCACTTGGTACTATCAAACCAGCCCAACTTGGCACTGGTGCCACCATGGGTCTGGTCACCATCCTGCCTATCGTAGCTTTTCAGGAGCCAGCCGGTCACTCCCAGCCATAGGCCCCCAGAAAAATCCTCGGCCCGTTTCCCTGGCAAACAAAAGTAAGCTGCCCCGCTTCTGGATGGCAGATTGCTGGATCCACTTGTTATTATCAAACCAGCCCGACTTGGTACTGGTGCCACCTCTGGTCTGGGAACCATCCTGGGTATCGTGGATCCTAAGGAGCCAGCCGGCCACTCCCAGCCACAGGCCCCCAAACAAAAACAACGGCGATTTTCCCTGGAAAACAAAACTCGCCTGACAACTTTTTGATGGCAGATTGCAGGAACCACTTGGTACTATCAAACCAGCCCAACTTGGCACTGGTGCCACCTTGGGTCTGGGAACCATGCTGCGTATTGTGGATTCTAAGGAGCCAGCCGGCCACTCCAGCCACAGGCCCGCAGACACAAACAACGGCGCTTTTCCCTGGAAAACAAAACTCGCCTGCCAACTTTTTGATGGCAGATTGCAGGAGCCACTTGGTACTATGAAATCAGCCGAACATGGCACTGGTGCCACCATGGGTCTGGTCACCATCCTGCCTATCGTAGCTTTTCAGGAGCCAGCCGGTCACTCCCAGCCATAGGCCCCCAGACACAAAGCTCGGCCCGTTTCCCTGGCAAACAAAAGTAAGCTGCCCCGCTTCTGGATGGTAGATTGCAGGAACCATTTGCTACAATCAAACCAGCCCAACTTGGCACTGGTGCCACCTCAGGTCTGGGAACCATCCTGCGTATTTTGGATTCTAAGGAGCCAGCCGGCCACTCCCAGCCACAGGCCCCCAAACACAAACAACGGCGCTTTTCCCTGGAAAACAAAACTCGCCTGCCGACATTTTGATGGCAGATTGCAGGAGCCACTTGGTACTATCAAACCAGCCCAACTTGGCACTGGTGCCACCATGGGTCTGGTCACCATCCTGCCTATCGTAGTTTTTCAGGAGCCAGCCGGTCACTCCCTGCCATAGGCCCCCAGACAAAACCTCGGCCCGTTTCCCTGGCAAACAAAAGTAAGCTGCCCCGCTTCTGGATGGCAGATTGCAGGACGCACTTGGTAGTATCAAACCAGCCCAACTTGGCACTGGTGCCACCTCAGGTCTGGGAACCATGCTGCGTATCGTGGATTCTAATTAGCCATCCGGCCACTCCCAGCCACAGGCCCCCAAACAAAAACAACGGCGCTTTTCCCTGGATAACAAACTCGCCTGCCAACTTTTTGATGGCAGATTGCAGGAGCCTCTTGGTACTATCAAACCAGCCCAACTTGGCACTGGTGCCACCATGGGTCTGGTCACCATCCTGCCTATCGTAGCTTTTCAGGAGACAGCCGGTCACTCCCAGCCATAGGCCCCCAGACACAAACCTCGGCCATTTTCCCTGGCAAACAAAAGTAAGCTGCCCCGCTTCTGGATGGCAGATTGCAGGAGCCACTTTTCACCATCAAACTAGCCCGACTTGGCACTGGTGTCACCTCTGGTCTGGGAACCATCCTGCCTGTCGTGGATTCTAATTAGCCAGCCGGCCACTCCCAGCCACAGGCCCCCAAACACAAACAACGACGCTTTTCCCTGGAAAACAAAACTCGCCTGCCAACTTTTTGATGGCAGATTGCAGGAACCACTTGGTACTATCAAACCAGCCCGACTTGGCACTGGTGCCACCTTGGGTCTGGGAACCATGCTGCGTATCGTGGATTCTAAGGAGCCAGCCGGTCTCTCCAGCCACAGGCCCGCAGACACAAACAACGGCGCTTTTCCCTGGAAAACAAAACTCGCCTGACAACTTTTTGATGGCAGATTGCAGGAGCCACTTGGTACTATCAAATCAGTCGAACATGGCACTGGTGCCACCATGGGTCTGGTCACCATCCTGCCTATCGTAGCTTTTCAGGAGCCAACCGGTCACTCCCAGCCATAGGCCCCCTGACACAAAGCTCGGCCCGTTTCCCTGGCAAACAAAAGTAAGCTGCCCCGCTTCTGGATGGCAGATTGCAGGACGCACTTGGTACTATAAAACCAGCCCGACTTGGCACTGGTGCCACCTCAGGTCTGGGAACCATCCTGCGTATCGTGGATTCTAAGGAGCCAGCCGGCCACTCCCAGCCACAGGCCCCCAAACACAAACAACGGCGCTTTTCCCTGGAAAACAAAACTCGCCTGCCGACATTTTGATGGCAGATTGCCGGAGCCACTTGGTACTATCAAACCAGCCCAACTTGGCACTGGTGCCACCATGGGTCTGGTCACCATCCTGCCTATCGTAGCTTTTCAGGAGCCAGCCGGTCACTCCCAGCCATAGGCCCCGAGACACAAATCTCGGACCGTTTCCCTGGCAAACAAAAGTAAGCTGCCCCGCTTCTGGATGGCAGATTGCAGGAGCCACTTTGCACCATCATACTAGCCCGACTTGGCACTGGTGCCACCTTGGGTCTGGGAACCATCCTGCATATCGTGGATTCTAAGCAGCCAGCCGGCCACTCCCAGCCACAGGCCCCCAAACACAAACAACGGCGCTTTTCCCTGGAAAATAAAAACTCGCCTGCCAAATTTTGACGGCAGATTGCAGGAGCCACTTGGTACTATCAAATCAGCCCAACTTGGGACTGGTGCCACCATGGGTCTGGTCAGCATCCTGCCTATCGTAGCTTTTCAGGAGCCAGCCGGTCACTCCCCGCCATAGGCCCCCAGACAAAAACCTCGGCCCGTTTCCCTGGCAAACAAAAGTAAGCTGCCCTGCTTCTGGATGGCAGATTGCAGGAACCACTTGGTACTATCAAACCAGCAAAACTTGGCACTGGTGCCACCTTGGGTCTGGATACCATGCTGCGTATCGTGGATTCTAAGGAGCCAGCCGGCCACTCCCAGCCACAGGCCCCCAAACACAAACAACGGCGCTTTTCCCTGGAAAACAAAACTCTCCTGCCAACTTTTTGATGGCAGATTGCAGGAGCCACTTGGTTTTATCAAATCAGCCCAACTTGGCACTGGTGCCACCATGGGTCTGGTCACCATCCTGCCTATCGTAGCTTTTCAGGAGCCAGCCGGTCACTCCCCGCCATAGGCCCCCAGACAAAAAGCTCAGCCCGTTTCCCTGGCAAACAAAAGTAAGCTACCCCGCTTCTGGATGGCAGATTGCAGGAGCCACTTTGCACCATCAAACTAGCCCGTCTTGGCACTGGTGCCACCTCTGGTCTGGGAACCATCCTGCGTATCGTGGATTCTAATTAGCCAGCCGGCCACTCCCTACCACAGGCCCCCAAACACAAACAACGGCGCTTTTCCCTGGAAAACAAAACTCGCCTACCAACTATTTGATGGCAGATTACAGGAGCCACTTGGTACTATCAAACCAGCCCAACTTGGCACTGGTGCCACCATGGGTCTGGTCACAATCCTGCCTATCGTAACTTTTCAGGAGCCAGCCGGTCACTCCCAGCCATAGGTCCCCAGTCACAAACCTCGGCCCGTTTCACTGGCAAACAAAAGTAAGCTGCCCCGCTTCTGGATGGCAGATTGCAGGAGCCACTTGGTACTATCAAACCAGCCCGACTTGGCACTGGTGCCACCTTGGGTCTGGGACCCATCCTGCGTATCGTGGATTCTAAGGAGCCAGTCGGCCACTCCCAGCCACAGGCCCCCAAACACAAACAACGGCCCGTTTCCGTGGCAAACAAAAGTAAGCTGCCCCGCTTCTGGATGGCAGATTGCAGGAACCACTTGGTAGTATCAAACCAGCACAACTTGGCACTGGTGGCACCTCTTGTCTGGTAACCATGCTGCGTATCGTGGTTTCTAAGGAGCCAGCCGGGCACTCCCAACCACAGGTCCCCAAACACAAACAATGGCGCTTTTCCCTGGAAAACAAAACTCGCCTGCCAACTTTTTGATGGCAGATTGCAGGAGCCACTTGGTACTATCAAACCAGCCCAACTTGGCACTGGTTCCACCATGGGTCTGGTCACCATCCTGCATATCGTAGCTTTTCAGGAGCCAGCCGGTCACTCCCTGCCATAGGCCCCGAGACAGAAAGCCCGGCCCGTTTCCCTGGCAAACAAAAGTAAGCTGCCCCGCTTCTGGATGGCAGATTGCAGGAGCCACTTTGTACTATCAAACCAGCCCGACTTGGCACTGGTGCCACCTCTGGTCTGGGAACCATGCTGCGTATCGTGGATTTTAAGGAGCCAGTCGGCCACTCCCAGCCATACGCCTCCAAACACAAACAACGGTCCATTTCCCTGGCAAACAAAAGTAAGCTGCCCCGCTTCTGGATGTCAGATTGCAGGAACCACTTGTTGCCAAGTTGGGGTGGTTTGATAGTAACAAGTGGCTCCTGCAATCTGCCATCAAAAAGTTGGCAAGCGAGTTTTGTTTTCCAGGGAAAAGCGCCGTTGTTTGTGTTTGGGGGCCTGTGGCTCGGAGTGGCCAGCTGTCTCCTTAGAATCCACGATACGCAGGATGGGACCCAGACCAGAGGTGGCACCAGTGCCAAGTCGGGCTGGTTTGATGGTGCAAAGTGACTCCTGCAATCTGCCATCCAGAAGCGGGGTAGCTTACTTTTGTTTGCCAGGGAAAGGGGTAGAGCTTTGTGTCTGGGGGCCTATGGCTGGGAGTGACCGGCTGGCTCCTGAAAAGCTACGATAGGCAGGATGGTGACCAGACCCATGGTGGCACCAGTGCCAAGTTGGGCTGGTTTGATAGTACCAAGTGGCTCCTGCAATCTGCCATCAAAAGGTTGGCAGGTGAGTTTTGTTTTCCAGGGAAAAGCACCGTTGTTTGTGTTTGGGGGCCTGTGGCTGGGAGTGGCCAGCTGGCTCCTTAGAATCAACGATACGCAGGATGGTTCCCAGACCAGAGGTGGCACCAGTGCCATGTTGGCCTGGTTTGATAGTACCATGTGGCTCCTGCAATCTGCCATCCAGAAGCGGGGCTGCTTACTTTTGTTTGCCAGGGAAACGGGCCGAGATATTTGTCTGGGGGCCTATGGCTGGGAGTGAGCGGCTGGCTCCTGAAAAGCTACGATAGGCAGGATGGTGACCAGACCCATGGTGGCACCAGTGCCAAGTTGGGCTGGTTTGATAGTACCAAGTGGCTCCTGCAATCTGCCATCAAAAAGTTGTCAGGCGACTTTTGTTTTCCAGGGAAAAGCGCCGTTGTTCTTGTTTAGAGGCCTGTGTCTGGGAGTGGCCGGCTGCCTCCTTTGAACCCAGGATACGCAGGATGGTTCCCAGAGCCAAGGTGGCACCAGTGCCAAGTTGGGCTGGTTTGATAGTACCAAGTGGCTCCTGCAATCTGCCATCCAGAAGCGGGTCAGCTTACTTTGGTTTCCCAGGGAAACGGGCCGAGGTTTGTGTCTGGGGGCCTATGGCTGGGAGTGACCGGCTGGCTACTGAAAAGCTACGATAGGCAGGATGGTTACCAGACTCATGGTGGCACCAGTGCCAAGTCGGGCTGGTTTGATAATACTAAATAGCTCCTGAAATCTGCCATTCAGACGCGGGGCAGCGGATTTTTGTTTGCTGGAGAAAAGTTCCGTGGTTTTTTTTTGGGGGTATATGGCTGGACGTGGCCGGCTGGCTCCTTAAAAAATCGATACGCAGGATTTTTCCCAGACCCAAGGTGGCACCAGTGCCAAGTCGGGCTGGTTTGATGGTGCAAAGTGGCTCCTGCAATCTGCCATCCAGACGCGGGGCAGCGGATTTTTGTTTCCATGAGAAATGGTCCGTGGTTTGTTTTTGGGGGTATATGGCTGGGCCTGGCCGGCTGGCTCCTTAAAAAGCTCGATATGCAGGATGGTTCCCTGACACAAGGTGGCACCAGTGCCACGTCGGGCGGTTTTCGTAGTACAAAGTGCGTCCTAAAATTTGCCATCCAGAAGAGGGGCAGTTGAGTTTTGTTTGCCAGAGAAAAGGTCCGTGGTTTGTTTTTGGGGGCATATGGCTGAGAGTGGCTGGCTGGCCCCTGAAAATCCACGATACACAGGATGGTTCCCAGATCCAAGGTGGCACCTGTGCCAAGTCGGGCTGATTTGATAGTACTAAGTAGCTCCTGTAATCTGCCATCCAGAAGCGGGGCAGCTTACTTTTGTTTGCCAGGGAAACGGGCCGAGGTTTGTGTTTGGGGGCCTATGGCTGAGAGTGACCGGCTGGCTCCTGAAAAGCTACAATAGGCAGGATGGTGACCAGACCCATGGTGGCACCAGTGCCAAGTTGGGCTGGTTTGATAGTACCAAGTGGTTCCTGCAATCTGCCATCCAGAAGCAGGGCAGCTGAGTTTTGTTTGCCAGAGAAAAGGGCCTTGGTTTGTGTTTGGGGGCATATGGCTGGGTGTGGCCAGCTGGCTCCTTAAAATGCACGATATGCAACATGGCTCCCAGACCCAAGGTGGCACCAGTGCCAAGTTGGGCTGGTTTGATAGTACCAAGTGGCTCCTGCAATCTTCCATGATCACGTGGAGAAATACTTTCTGGTTTCAGCCTCATGCTCTTTCTTCTCTCCCTCAACTTCTCTATCACCTCTCATCTGGTTCACATGCGCTGTCTTCAAGGTCCACAGGCTACTTTTCACAGAATCTTCTGGCCTGATGAAGTAAGAATGATGAATAGAACAGAGCTGGGATCTATTTTCCAGTTTGGATAAAATGCATTCTGCACACAAATCCAAGGAGAACGGGCTGCCCCAATGCCCAGAAAATCTTTCACTCCTGCTAGTGTTCTACGTCAACCGCAACTTAGTCTGAAAGAAAAGCTTTTTCTCTGAGAGCATCTGAGAGGTTTGCATGAAGCACTGATATCTGACATATGCAATTTTGAATAGGAGAGGAAAAAGAAAATGGCAAGGAGTTTTTAATTTTAGTGGTTTCAATTTTAATTTCCGTGCACTTTTTCAAAACTTGTCAGCTCAAATGCCCATCAACATCTTTTAGTCATCTGTAAGTCAGTATTCATATAAAATGTGCTTCAAATCCAAAGAATTTCAAATTTGCACTCCAAGCTTCTATGCCTAGATTTATGATTTCCTACACATATTAGATGAAAGGAAGGCCTTTTTTACTGTGGGAGTGCTGGAACACTGGAACAGGTTGCCCAGAGAAGTTGTGGGTGTCCCATCCCTGAAAGTATTCAAGGTCACCTTGGACGGGGCTTGGAGCAGCAACAAAGGAGAAGCTTGATGGTAGAGAAACAAAGTCGGACTATAGAAGAAACTCGGATTGAAGTATAGGATCAAGTTTTCTCTCAGCTCTTGGGGTAAATTCAAAGTTGTACAAAATGACATTTATCTGTGCTATTCACTACTGTAACAGAAAGTTTCATGAAAACTGTACAGAAGATAGTAAATTTTAAAAGAGATAAGAATTACAGCATAAAATCCATGGGATAGGTTACAACATGAGACACTCTCTAAGAGAAAATCTCTTTGTTTCAGCACTTCATCGGGGTAAGATTTCATGAAGTGCCAAAGAAGGCGGCAAAATATCATTCGGGACATTATTTACTGGAATTCAGCCTGGCCATTAGTAGGAACTGCCTTTGAACATATCATGTAGATATACCACACACACTTTCCCTTCACTGAAAAATTACTGTTTACAACAAATAAGCAATTGACGATCAAAATTGATTGAAAGCATCTTAAACATGTCAAGTATTTCATTGTAGATGATCTGTGATCCAAATGCTTCTTCCACCTTCGAGAGGGACAGAAGAATTCTTCCATATCATGATGGTTTAAAATTGTATCAACCAATGTTTTCTGCTGAAAAGATATCATCTATTTTTTTCTATTTTTGGAAGAAAATATTCCTAGACATACAACAGGTGAGAACTAAGTAATTTTAAAGAAACAAATGAAATGAAAATATTCTGTAAATAGAATGAAATGAAAAGCTGTGTTTTAAATAGGAGCTAAATATTAAACAGAATTTTTGTACCAGGCATTTGAATTACTGCACCAGCTCTTTTGCCCATCAAGAGAGGCATTTAGCATTTCAGTCTTTTCCAAGGTGTTCATGATCTGCTATGCTGATCTCTGTGTGTGCCTAGGTGTGTGTGGAGGGGGGGCATATGAAGGGGAGTGTGTATGTTTGCTTTACAATTGTTGTGGCAGATTCATGCCTCAGCTCCACATTTTGTTTTAAAAAGGTCACACCGAGTGGATATGAAGTTTACTATCAACAAGAGATCGATTCCCAAATCATCCATTTGACTCTCCCTTATAAATCATGTGCTTTGTTGCATATTTTATCAAATATACTTTCAAGCCAGATGGAGGAAGGAGGATGTGGGAATCCCTCCACCATCTTGCAACTTTTATGTAAGTAGGTTTTCAAGAAAATCATCATTTCTCTTTTAAATATGTCTGGAACAGGCATGATGGTAGTGTCAACCTGTTGGAGTTTTTGTTGCTGGAAGAAGTTGTACAAAAGGATTGGTTTTTACATTGACCAGTTACTGAATCAAGCGCAGGAATACATTGGAAATTTAGCTGGGGGTTCCTTTTCCCAGCAGACTACTTCTAGAACGAGCTTGTACACTGAAGCTGACTCTTTTGCTCTCTTTTTGTTTCTTTCCTATTTTCTTGGCTTCTTTGCCACTATCTAGACAATTTTGGAACTTTGTTCCCAACTAAAATGGTTTCAATAGTCTGATTGTGATCATACATTTTTACAAGGAATTTTTAAAATCTTTCCTCGAGTCCAGAAAGTCAAGGACTTAGATCTTTTTCTTCCCTTATCAATATTGCCATGAAATTGATAAATAAAGACCAACTCTTTATTTTTGTTTTTAACCCACGTAGATAATTCCCATCCATTAATCCATTTTGTGGACCAATAGCTGCCATTCTGATGGAAGCTGTCACTTCTTAACAATAGGCATTCTGTGACTATGTTGACTGCACTTTGGGTGAAGATCCTAACTGGTCTTAGATATACATAGGGAGAAATTTGCTCAGCCAGTGTCAGTCTTAAGCATGCGTATCAGAAGATCTTTCTAGAGCTGGGAATTTTCCCATGAAAGGGATTCAGTTAGGGAAGAGACACTTGTGCCAGAGTTTTACATTCTTCTTGAACACTGCTTAAGGAACTTAGATGCCATGTCCATTTGGATCTCTGTCTGCACAGAACTTTGTCATGCCAGCGCTTTGAAATGCATCTTGAAGAGAATTCACTAGCACAGAATGAAAGAGAGTGGAAGGGGTTGGTGGGGCTAACCAGGCCCAACCCCCCTGCCTAAACCAGGATACCTAGAGCCTCTTGCCCAGGATTCTATCTGGGTGTACTTTTAATGTCTTCAAAGATCCAGGCTCCACAATCTTTCTGGGCAGTCTGTGCCGTGGTTCAGTCACCCTGACAGTAAAGAAACATTTACTGATGTTCAAAGGCAATCTCCTGTATTTCAGTGTGTGCCCACTGCCTCTTGTCTTTTCCCTCAGCATCACTGAAAAGACACTGATTCCCTCCCCTTTGCACTATTGCTTCCATATGTATGTGTGATGCCATGTAGAGGTATGTCAAAAACCTCCCTGAAGCCCAGGCAGATAATATTCCCTTCATCTACCAGTCAAGTTGATTCATCAGAGGAGTTTAAAGTGATGTTCAGCATGAAATTCCCCTGAAAAATCATGCTAACTACATTATTTGGTCATCTGTCATGTGCCTGGCAAGGATTTCCAGGAAGAGCTGCTTCATCAACTTCCTGGGGATAAAAAAGAGGCTGGCTGGTTTGTACTATGGCGAGTCCTCTTAATTGCCTTTTTTGAAGATGGGTGTCATTTGCTAACATCCACTCTTTAGCTCCTCTTCTCATCTACACCTCGGCAAAACGCTTTTCCACTATGTCTGGCTAGGAAAAACTGTGCCAGCACAGAAAACATCTCCCATCGTGTTCTAGAAGTTGCACGGATGTCTGCCAAGTGTTTGGCAGGAAGAAAAGAAAAGTTGTCCAAAACAGCTTCCAATCGAATGTTCATGTGATTGGAAAAGTCAGGAGAGTGCAAAGGTACTGTTTTCTATCAGTTGGCAAGGTGCGCACACAATCCCAGTGTTGTACAGCTTGCTTCTTCACCTTCCCGAAGCTGCCGCTCTCGCCGGCTGCCGGAGCCCAAGAAGCGGCTTCTTCGCGCAAAGACGATTGTGCCGCTCACAGGGCTCTCCTTAGCGCGGCTTCTGCCGAAAGACGCCCGGCAGCGGCTCTTACCTCCGGAGAGCATCCTACCTTCGTCTTTCGCGTCTTTTGTAGTCTACATCTTAGCAAAACGCTTTTCCACTATGTCTGGCTAGGAAAAACTGTGCCAGCACAGAAAACATCTCCCATCGTGTTCTAGAAGTTGCACGGATGTCTGCCAAGTGTTTGGCAGGAAGAAAAGAAAAGTTGTCCAAAACAGCTTCCAATCGAATGTTCCTGTGATTGGAAAAGTCAGGAGAGTGCAAAGGTACTGTTTTCTATCAGTTGGCAAGGTGCGCACACAATCCCAGTGTTGTACAGCTTGCTTCTTCACCTTCCCGAAGCTGCCGCTCTCGCCGGCTCCCGGAACCGAAGAAGCGGCTTCTTCGCGCAAAGACGATTGTGCCGCTCACAGGGCTCTCCTTAGCGCGGCTTCTGCCGAAAGACGCCCGGCAGCGGCTCCTACCTCCGGAGAGCATCCTACCTTCGTCTTTCGCGTCTTTTGTAGTCTACATCTTAGCAAAACGCTTCTCCACAATGTCTGGCTAGGAAAAACTGTGCCAGCCCAGAAAACATCTCCCATCGTGTTCTAGAAGTTGCACGGATGTCTGCCAAGTGTTTGGCAGGAAGAAAAGAAAAGTTGTCCAAAACAGCTTCCAATCGAATGTTCCTGTGATTGGAAAAGTCAGGAGAGTGCAAAGGTACTGTTTTCTATCAGTTGGCAAGGTGCGCACACAATCCCAGTGTTGTACAGCTTGCTTCTTCACCTTCCCGAAGCTGCCGCTCTCGCCGGCTGCCGGAACCGAAGAAGCGGCTTCTTCGCGCAAAGACGATTGTGCCGCTCACAGTGCTCTCCTTAGCGCGGCTTCTGCCGAAAGACGCCCGGCAGCGGCTCTTACCTCCGGAGAGCATCCTACCTTCGTCTTTCGCGTCTTATGTAGTCTACACCTCGGCAAAAAGCTTTTCCACTATGTCTGGCTAGGAAAAACTGTGCCAGCACAGAAAACATCTCCCATCGTGTTCTAGAAGTTGCACGGATGTCTGCCAAGTGTTTGGCAGGAAGAAAAGAAAAGTTGTCCAAAACAGCTTCCAATCGAATGTTCCTGTGATTGGAAAAGTCAGGAGAGTGCAAAGGTACTGTTTTCTATCAGTTGGCAAGGTGCGCACACAATCCCAGTGTTGTACAGCTTGCTTCTTCACCTTCCCGAAGCTGCCGCTCTCGCCGGCTGCCGGAGACCAAGAAGCGGCTTCTTCGCGCAAAGACGATTGTGCCGCTCACAGTGCTCTCCTTAGCGCGGCTTCTGCTGAAAGACGCCCGGCAGCGGCTCTTACCTCCGGAGAGCATCCTACCTTCGTCTTTCGCGTCTTATGTAGTCTACACCTCGGCAAAAAGCTTTTCCACTATGTCTGGCTAGGAAAAACTGTGCCAGCACAGAAAACATCTCCCATCGTGTTCTAGAAGTTGCACGGATGTCTGCCAAGTGTTTGGCAGGAAGAAAAGAAAAGTTGTCCAAAACAGCTTCCAATCGAATGTTCCTGTGATTGGAAAAGTCAGGAGAGTGCAAAGGTACTGTTTTCTATCAGTTGGCAAGGTGCGCACACAATCCCAGTGTTGTACAGCTTGCTTCTTCACCTTCCCGAAGCTGCCGCTCTCGCCGGCTGCCGGAGCCCAAGAAGCGGCTTCTTCGCGCAAAAGACGATTGTGCCGCTCACAGTGCTCTCCTTAGCGCGGCTTCTGCCGAAAGAAGCCCGGCAGCGGCTCTTATCTCCTGAGAGTGGCAGCTTCGGGAAGGTGAAGAAGCAAGCTGTACAACACTGGGATTGTGTGCGCACCTTGCCAACTGATAGAAAACAGTACCTTTGCACTCTCCTGACTCTTCCAATCACAGGAACATTCGATTGGAAGCTGTTTTGGACAACTTTTCTTTTCTTCCTGCCAAACACTTGGCAGACATATCTGCAACTTCTAGAAAACGATGGGAGATGTTTTCTGGGCTGGCACGGTTTTTCCTAGCCAGACATAGTGGAAAAGCGTTTTGCTAAGATGTAGACTACATAAGACGCGAAAGACGAAGGTAGGATGCTCTCCGGAGTTAAGAGCCGCTGCCGGGCGTCTTTCGGCAGAAGCCGCGCTAAGGAGAGCCCTGTGAGCGGCACAATCGTCTTTGCGCGAAGAAGCCGATTCTTCGGTTCCGGGAGCCGGCGAGAGCGGCAGCTTCGGGAAGGTGAAGAAGCAAGCTGTACAACACTGGGATTGTGTGCGCACCTTGCCAACTGATAGAAAACAGTACCTTTGCACTCTCCTGACTTTTCCAATCACAGGAACATTCGATTGGAAGCTGTTTTGGACAACTTTTCTTTTCTTCCTGCCAAACACTTGGCAGACATCCGTGCAACTTCTAGAACACGATGGGAGATGTTTTCTGTGCTGGCACAGTTTTTCCTAGCCAGACATAGTGGAAAAGCGTTTTGCTAAGATGTAGACTACAAAAGACGCGAAAGACGAAGGTAGGATGCTCTCCGGAGGTAAGAGCCGCTGCCGGGCGTCTTTCGGCAGAAGCCGCGCTAAGGAGAGCACTGTGAGCGGCACAATCGTCTTTGCGCGAAGAAGCCGCTTCTTGGGCTCCGGCAGCCGGCGAGAGCGGCAGCTTCGGGAAGGTGAAGAAGCAAGCTGTACAACACTGGGATTGTGTGCGCACCTTGCCAACTGATAGAAAACAGTACCTTTGCACTCTCCTGACTTTTCCAATCACAGGAACATTCGATTGGAAGCTGTTCTGGACAACTTTTCTTTTCTTCCTGCCAAACACTTGGCAGACATCCGTGCAACTTCTAGAACACGATGGGAGATGTTTTCTGTGCTGGCACAGTTTTTCCTAGCCAGACATAGTGGAGAAGCGTTTTGCTAAGATGTAGACTACAAAAGACGCGAAAGACGAAGGTAGGATGCTCTCCGGAGGTAAGAGCCGCTGCCGGGCGTCTTTCGGCAGAAGCTGCGCTAAGGAGAGCACTGTGAGCGGCACAATCGTCTTTGCGCGAAGAAGCCGCTTCTTGGGCTCCGGCAGCCGGCGAGAGCGGCAGCTTCGGGAAGGTGAAGAAGCAAGCTGTACAACACTGGGATTGTGTGCGCACCTTGCCAACTGATAGAAAACAGTACCTTTGCACTCTCCTGACTTTTCCAATCACAGGAACATTCGATTGGAAGCTGTTTTGGACAACTTTTCTTTTCTTCCTGCCAAACACTTGGCAGACATCCGTGCAACTTCTAGAACACGATGGGAGATGTTTTCTGTGCTGGCACAGTTTTTCCTAGCCAGACATAGTGGAAAAGCTTTTTGCCGAGGTGTAGATGAGAAGAGGAGCTAAAGACGAAGGTAGGATGCTCTCCGGAGGTAAGAGCCGCTGCCGGGCGTCTTTCGGCAGAAGCCGCGCTAAGGAGAGCACTGTGAGCGGCACAATCGTCTTTGCGCGAAGAAGCCGCTTCTTGGGCTCCGGCAGCCGGCGAGAGCGGCAGCTTCGGGAAGGTGAAGAAGCAAGCTGTACAACACTGGGATTGTGTGCGCACCTTGCCAACTGATAGAAAACAGTACCTTTGCACTCTCCTGACTTTTCCAATCACAGGAACATTCGATTGGAAGCTGTTTTGGACAACTTTTCTTTTCTTCCTGCCAAACACTTGGCAGACATCCGTGCAACTTCTAGAACACGATGGGAGATGTTTTCTGTGCTGGCACAGTTTTTCCTAGCCAGACATAGTGGAAAAGCGTTTTGCCGAGGTGTAGATGAGAAGAGGAGCTAAAGGGTGGATGTTAGCAAATGACACCCATCTTCAAAAAAGGCAATTAAGAGGACTCGCCATAGTACAAACCAGCCAGCCTCTTTTTTATCCCCAGGAAGTTGATGAAGCAGCTCTTCCTGGAAATCCTTGCCAGGCACATGACAGATGACCAAATAATGTAGTTAGCATGATTTTTCAGGGGAATTTCATGCTGAACATCACTTTAAACTCCTCTGATGAATCAACTTGACTGGTAGATGAAGGGAATATTATCTGCCTGGGCTTCAGGGAGGTTTTTGACATACCTCTACATGGCATCACACATACATATGGAAGCAATAGTGCAAAGGGGAGGGAATCAGTGTCTTTTCAGTGATGCTGAGGGAAAAGACAAGAGGCAGTGGGCACACACTGAAATACAGGAGATTGCCTTTGAACATCAGTAAATGTTTCTTTACTGTCAGGGTGACTGAACCACGGCACAGACTGCCCAGAAAGATTGTGGAGCCTGGATCTTTGAAGACATTAAAAGTACACCCAGATAGAATCCTGGGCAAGAGGCTCTAGGTATCCTGGTTTAGGCAGGGGGGTTGGGCCTGGTTAGCCCCACCAACCCCTTCCACTCTCTTTCATTCTGTGCTAGTGAATTCTCTTCAAGATGCATTTCAAAGCACTGGCATGACAAAGTTCTGTGCAGACAGAGATCCAAATGGACATGGCATCTAAGTTCCTTAAGCAGTGTTCAAGAAGAATGTAAAACTCTGGCACAAGTGTCTCTTCCCTAACTGAATCCCTTTCATGGGAAAATTCCCAGCTCTAGAAAGATCTTCTGATACGCATGCTTAAGACTGACACTGGCTGAGCAAATTTCTCCCTATGTATATCTAAGACCAGTTAGGATCTTCACCCAAAGTGCAGTCAACATAGTCACAGAATGCCTATTGTTAAGAAGTGACAGCTTCCATCAGAATGGCAGCTATTGGTCCACAAAATGGATTAATGGATGGGAATTATCTACGTGGGTTAAAAACAAAAATAAAGAGTTGGTCTTTATTTATCAATTTCATGGCAATATTGATAAGGGAAGAAAAAGATCTAAGTCCTTGACTTTCTGGACTCGAGGAAAGATTTTAAAAATTCCTTGTAAAAATGTATGATCACAATCAGACTATTGAAACCATTTTAGTTGGGAACAAAGTTCCAAAATTGTCTAGATAGTGGCAAAGAAGCCAAGAAAATAGGAAAGAAACAAAAAGAGAGCAAAAGAGTCAGCTTCAGTATACAAGCTCGTTCTAGAAGTAGTCTGCTGGGAAAAGGAACCCCCAGCTAAATTTCCAATGTATTCCTGCGCTTGATTCAGTAACTGGTCAATGTAAAAACCAATCCTTTTGTACAACTTCTTCCAGCAACAAAAACTCCAACAGGTTGACACTACCATCATGCCTGTTCCAGACATATTTAAAAGAGAAATGATGATTTTCTTGAAAACCTACTTACATAAAAGTTGCAAGATGGTGGAGGGATTCCCACATCCTCCTTCCTCCATCTGGCTTGAAAGTATATTTGATAAAATATGCAACAAAGCACATGATTTATAAGGGAGAGTCAAATGGATGATTTGGGAATCGATCTCTTGTTGATAGTAAACTTCATATCCACTCGGTGTGACCTTTTTAAAACAAAATGTGGAGCTGAGGCATGAATCTGCCACAACAATTGTAAAGCAAACATACACACTCCCCTTCATATGCCCCCCCCTCCACACACACCTAGGCACACACAGAGATCAGCATAGCAGATCATGAACACCTTGGAAAAGACTGAAATGCTAAATGCCTCTCTTGATGGGCAAAAGAGCTGGTGCAGTAATTCAAATGCCTGGTACAAAAATTCTGTTTAATATTTAGCTCCTATTTAAAACACAGCTTTTCATTTCATTCTATTTACAGAATATTTTCATTTCATTTGTTTCTTTAAAATTACTTAGTTCTCACCTGTTGTATGTCTAGGAATATTTTCTTCCAAAAATAGAAAAAAATAGATGATATCTTTTCAGCAGAAAACATTGGTTGATACAATTTTAAACCATCATGATATGGAAGAATTCTTCTGTCCCTCTCGAAGGTGGAAGAAGCATTTGGATCACAGATCATCTACAATGAAATACTTGACATGTTTAAGATGCTTTCAATCAATTTTGATCGTCAATTGCTTATTTGTTGTAAACAGTAATTTTTCAGTGAAGGGAAAGTGTGTGTGGTATATCTACATGATATGTTCAAAGGCAGTTCCTACTAATGGCCAGGCTGAATTCCAGTAAATAATGTCCCGAATGATATTTTGCCGCCTTCTTTGGCACTTCATGAAATCTTACCCCGATGAAGTGCTGAAACAAAGAGATTTTCTCTTAGAGAGTGTCTCATGTTGTAACCTATCCCATGGATTTTATGCTGTAATTCTTATCTCTTTTAAAATTTACTATCTTCTGTACAGTTTTCATGAAACTTTCTGTTACAGTAGTGAATAGCACAGATAAATGTCATTTTGTACAACTTTGAATTTACCCCAAGAGCTGAGAGAAAACTTGATCCTATACTTCAATCCGAGTTTCTTCTATAGTCCGACTTTGTTTCTCTACCATCAAGCTTCTCCTTTGTTGCTGCTCCAAGCCCCGTCCAAGGTGACCTTGAATACTTTCAGGGATGGGACACCCACAACTTCTCTGGGCAACCTGTTCCAGTGTTCCAGCACTCCCACAGTAAAAAAGGCCTTCCTTTCATCTAATATGTGTAGGAAATCATAAATCTAGGCATAGAAGCTTGGAGTGCAAATTTGAAATTCTTTGGATTTGAAGCACATTTTATATGAATACTGACTTACAGATGACTAAAAGATGTTGATGGGCATTTGAGCTGACAAGTTTTGAAAAAGTGCACGGAAATTAAAATTGAAACCACTAAAATTAAAAACTCCTTGCCATTTTCTTTTTCCTCTCCTATTCAAAATTGCATATGTCAGATATCAGTGCTTCATGCAAACCTCTCAGATGCTCTCAGAGAAAAAGCTTTTCTTTCAGACTAAGTTGCGGTTGACGTAGAACACTAGCAGGAGTGAAAGATTTTCTGGGCATCGGGGCAGCCCGTTCTCCTTGGATTTGTGTGCAGAATGCATTTTATCCAAACTGGAAAATAGATCCCAGCTCTGTTCTATTCATCATTCTTACTTCATCAGGCCAGAAGATTCTGTGAAAAGTAGCCTGTGGACCTTGAAGACAGCGCATGTGAACCAGATGAGAGGTGATAGAGAAGTTGAGGGAGAGAAGAAAGAGCATGAGGCTGAAACCAGAAAGTATTTCTCCACGTGATCATGGAAGATTGCAGGAGCCACTTGGTACTATCAAACCAGCCCAACTTGGCACTGGTGCCACCTTGGGTCTGGGAGCCATGTTGCATATCGTGCATTTTAAGGAGCCAGCTGGCCACACCCAGCCATATGCCCCCAAACACAAACCAAGGCCCTTTTCTCTGGCAAACAAAACTCAGCTGCCCTGCTTCTGGATGGCAGATTGCAGGAACCACTTGGTACTATCAAACCAGCCCAACTTGGCACTGGTGCCACCATGGGTCTGGTCACCATCCTGCCTATTGTAGCTTTTCAGGAGCCAGCCGGTCACTCTCAGCCATAGGCCCCCAAACACAAACCTCGGCCCGTTTCCCTGGCAAACAAAAGTAAGCTGCCCCGCTTCTGGATGGCAGATTGCAGGAGCTACTTAGTACTATCAAATCAGCCCGACTTGGCACAGGTGCCACCTTGGATCTGGGAACCATCCTGTGTATCGTGGATTTTCAGGGGCCAGCCAGCCACTCTCAGCCATATGCCCCCAAAAACAAACCACGGACCTTTTCTCTGGCAAACAAAACTCAACTGCCCCTCTTCTGGATGGCAAATTTTAGGACGCACTTTGTACTTCGAAAACCGCCCGACGTGGCACTGGTGCCACCTTGTGTCAGGGAACCATCCTGCATATCGAGCTTTTTAAGGAGCCAGCCGGCCAGGCCCAGCCATATACCCCCAAAAACAAACCACGGACCATTACTCATGGAAACAAAAATCCGCTGCCCCGCGTCTGGATGGCAGATTGCAGGAGCCACTTTGCACCATCAAACCAGCCCGACTTGGCACTGGTGCCACCATGGGTCTGGGAACAATCCTGCGTATCGTACATATTCAGGAACCAGCCGAACACTCCCAGCCACAGGCCCCCAAACACAAACAACGGCCCATTTCCCTGGCAAACAAAACTCAGCGGCCCCGCTTCTGGATGGCAGTTTGCAGGAGCCACTTGGGAGTATCAAACCAGCCCGACTTGGCACTGGTGCCACCTTGGGTCTGGGAACCATCCTGCGTATGGTGGATTCTAAGGAGCCAGCCGGCCACTCCCAGCCACAGGCCCCCAACAAAAACCACGGCCCTTTTTTCTGGCAAACAAAACTTAGCTGCCTCACTTCTGGATGGCAGATTGCAGGAGCCACTTGGTGTAATCAAACCAGCCCGACTTGGCACTGGTGCCACCTCGGGTCTGGGAACCATCCTGCGTATCGTGGATTCTAAGGAGCCAGCCGGCCACTCCCAGCCACAGGCCCCCAAACAAAATCAACGGCGCTGTTCCCTGGAAAACAAAACACGCCTGCCAACATTTTGATGGAGTTTGCAGGAGCCACTTGGTACTATCAAACCAGCCCGACTTGGCACTGGTGCCACCTTGGGTCTGGGAAACATCCTGCGTATCGTGGATTCTTAGGAGCCAGCCGGCCACTCCTAGCCACAGGCCCCCAAACAAAAACCTAGGCCTATTTCTCTGGCAAACAAAAGTAAGCTGCCCCGCTTCTGGATGGCAGATTGCAGGAGACACTTGGTACTATCAAACCAGCCCAACTTGGCACTGGTGCCACCTTGGATCTGGGAACCATGCTGTGTATCGTGGATATTCAGGGGCCAGCCGGCCACTCTCAGCCATATGTCCCCAAACAGAAACCTCGGCCCGTTTCTCTGGCAAACAAAACTCAACTGCCCCTCTTCTGGATGGCAAATTGCAGGATGAACTTGATACTAAAACCGCAGGGCGACTTGGTAGTGGTGACACCTTGGACCTGGGAACCATCATGCGTATCGAGAATTTTAAGGAGCCAGCCGGCCACTCCCAGCAATATGCCCCCAAAAACAATCCACGGAATTTTTCTCTGGCAAACAAAAATCAGCTGCCCCGCTTCTGGATGGCAGATTGCAGGAGCCACTTTGCACCATCAAACCAGCCCGACTTGGCACTGGTGCCACCTTGCATCTGGGAACCATGCTGCCTAGCGTGGATTTTCAGGAGCCAGCCGGCCACTCTCAGCCATAGGCCCCCAAACAAAACCCACGGCCCGTTTCCCTGGCAAACAAAATTAAGCTGCCCCGCTTCTGGATGGCAGATTGCAGGACGCACTTGGTAGTATCAAACCAGCCCGACTTGGCACTGGTGCCACCTTGGTTCTGGGAACCATCCTGCGTATCGTGGGTTCAAAGGAGCCAGCAGGCCACTCCCAGCCACAGGCCCCCAAATACAAACAACGGCGCTTTTCCCTGGAAAACAAAACTCGCCTGCCAACTTTTTGATGGCAGATTGCAGGAGCCACTTGGTACTATCAAACCAGCCCAACTTGGCACTGGTGCCACCATGGGTCTGGTCACCATCCTGCCTATTGTAGCTTTCCAGGAGCCAGCCGGTCACTCCCAGCCATACGTCCCCAGTCACAAACCTCGGCCCGATTACCTGGCAAACAAAAGTAAGCTGCCCCGCTTCTGGATGGCAGATTGCAGGAGCCACTTGGTACTATCAAACCAGCCCAACTTGGCACTGGTGCCACCTCTGGTCTGGGAACCATGCTGCGTAAGACAGATTCTAAGGCGCCAGTCGGCCACTCCCAGTCACAAGCCCCCAAACACAAACAACGGCGCTATTCTCTGGCAAACAAAACTCAACTGCCCCTCTTCTGGATGGCAAATTGCAGGACGCACTTGGTACTATAAAAACAGCCCTACTTGGCACTGGTGCCACCTTGGGTCTGGGAACCATCCTGCGTATCGATCTTTTTAATGAGACAGCCGGCCACTCCCAGCCATATGCCCCCAAACACAACCCACGGCCCTTTTCTCTGGCAAACAAAACTCAACTGCACCGCTTCTGGATGGCAGATTGCAGGAGCCACTTGGTACTATCAAACCAGCCCGACTTGGCACTGGTGCCACCTTGGGTCTGGGAACCATCCAGCCTATCGTGGATTTTAAGGAGCCAGCCGGCTACTCCCAGCCACAGGCCCCCAACAAAAACCACGGCCCTTTTTTCTGGCAAACAAAACTCAGCTGCCTCACTTCTGGATGGCAGATTGCAGGAGCCACTTGGTGTAATCAAACCAGCCCGACTTGGCACTGGTGCCACCTTGGGTCTGGGAACCATCCTGCGTATCGTGGATTCTAAGGAGCCAGCCGGCCACTCCCAGCCACAGGCCCCCAAACAAAATCAACGGCGCTGTTCCCTGGAAAACAAAACACGTCTGCCAACTTTTTGATGGAGTTTGCAGGAGCCACTTGGTACTATCAAACCAGCCCGACTTGGCACTGGTGCCACCTTGGGTCTGGGAAACATCCTGCGTATCGTGGATTCTTAGGAGCCAGCCGGCCACTCCTAGCCACAGGCCCCCAGACAAAAACCTAGGCCTATTTCTCTGGCAAACAAAAGTAAGCTGCCCCGCTTCTGGATGGCAGATTGCAGGAGACACTTGGTACTATCAAACCAGCCCAACTTGGCACTGGTGCCACCTTGGATCTGGGAACCATGCCGTGTATCGTGGATATTCAGGGGCCACCCGGCCACTCTCAGCCATATGTCCCCAAACAGAAACCTCGGCCCGTTTCTCTGGCAAACAAAACTCAACTGCCCCTCTTCTGGATGGCAAATTGCAGGATGAACTTGATACTAAAACCGCAGGCCGACTTGGTAGTGGTGACACCTTGGGCCTGGGAACCATCATGCGTATCGAGCATTTTAAGGAGCCAGCCGGCCACTCCCAGCAATATGCCCCCAAAAACAATCCACGGAATTTTTCTCTGGCAAACAAAAATCAGCTGCCCCGCTTCTGGATGGCAGATTGCAGGAGCCACTTTGCACCATCAAACCAGCCCGACTTGGCACTGGTGCCAGCTTGCATCTGGGAACCATGCTGCCTAGCGTGGATTTTCAGGAGCCAGCGGGCCACTCTCAGCCATAGGCCCCCATACAAAACCCACGGCCCGATTCCCTGGCAAACAAAATTAAGCTGCCCCGCTTCTGGATGGCAGATTGCAGGACGCACTTGGTAGTATCAAACCAGCCCGACTTGGCACTGGTGCCACCTTGGGTCTGGGAACCATCCTGCGTATCGTGGGTTCAAAGGAGCCAGCCGGCCACTCCCAGCCATAGGTCCCAAGTCACAAACCTCGGCCCGTTTCACTGGCAAACAAAAGTAAGCTGCCCCGTTTCTGGATGGCAGATTGCAGGAGCAACTTGGTACTATCAAACCAGCCCAACTTGGCACTGGTGCCACCTCTGGTCTGGGAACCATGCTGCGTAACACAGATTCTAAGGCGCCAGTTGGACACTCCCAGCCACAAGCCCCCAAACACAAACAACGGCGCTATTCTCTGGCAAACAAAACTCAACTGCCCCTCTTCTGGATGGCAAATTGCAGGACGCACTTGGTACTATAAAAACAGCCCTACTTGGCACTGGTGCCACCTTGGGTCTGGGAACCATCCTGCGTATCGATCTTTTTAATGAGACAGCCGGCCACTCCCAGCCATATGCCCCCAAACACAACCCACGGCCCTTTACTCTGGCAAACAAAACTCAACTGCACCGCTTCTGGATGGCAGATTGCAGGAGCCACTTGGTACTATCAAACCAGCACGACTTGGCACTGGTGCCACCTTGGGTCTGGGAAACATCCTGCGTATTGTGGGTTGTCAGGAGCCAGCCGAACACTCTCGGCCACAGACCCCAATCAAAAACAACGGCCCGTTTAACAGGCAAACAAAACTCAGCTGCCCCGCTTCTGGATGGGAGATTGCAGGAGGCACTTGACACTGTGAAACCAGCCCGACTTGGCACTGGTGCCACCTTGGGTCTGGGAACCATGCTGCGTATCATGGATTTTCAGGAGCCAGCCGGCCACTCCCAGCCACAGGCCCCCAAACACAAACCACAGCATTTTTCTCTGGCAAACAAAATTCAGCTGCCCCGCTTCTGGATGGCAGATTGCAGGAGCCACTTGGGACTATCACACCAGCACAACATGGCACTGCTGCCACCTTGGATCTGGGAACCATCCTTCCTATCGTGGATTTTCAGGGGCCAGCCGGTCACTCTCAGCCATAGGCCCCAAACACAAACCACGGCCCTTTTCTCTGGAAAACAAAACTCAACTGCCCCTCTTCTGGATGGGAGATTGCAGGAGCCACTGGGTACTATGAAACCAGCCCTACTTGGCACTGGTGCCACCTTGGGTCTGGGAACCATGCTGCGTATCATGGATTTTCAGGAGCCAGCCGGCCACTGCCAGCCACAGGCCCCGAAACACAAACAACAGCCTTTTTCTCTGGCAAACAAAATTCAGCTGCCCCGCTTCTGGATGGCAGATTGCAGGAACCACTTGGTACTATCAAACCAGCCCGACTTGGCACTGGTGCCACCTTGGGTCTGGGAACCATCCTGCGTATCGTGGATTCTAAGGAGCCAGCCGGTCACTCCCAGCCACAGGCCCCAAAACACACACAACGGTGCTTTTCCCTGGAAAACAAAACTCGCCTGCCAAATATTTGATGGCAGATTGCAGGAGCAACTTGGTTTTATCAAATAAGCCCAACTTGGCACTGGTGCCACCATGGGTCTGGTCACCATCCTGCCTATCGTAGCTTTTCAGGTGCCACCCAGTCACCCCCAGCCAGAGGCCCCTTATCAAATATTTCGGCCCGTTTCCCTGGCAAACAAAAGTAAGCTACCCCGCTTCTGGATGGCAGATTGCAGGAGCCACTTTGCACCATCAAACCAGCCCAACTTGGCACTGGTGCCACCTCTGGTCTGGGAACCATCCTGCGTATCGTGGGTTCTAAGGAGCCAGCTAGCCACTCCCAGCCACAGGCCCCCAAAGACAAACAACGGCGCTTTTCCCTGGAAAAAAAAACTCGCCTGCCAACTTTTTGATGGCAGATTGCCGGAGCCACTTGGTACTATCAAACCAGCCCAACTTGGCACTGGTGCCACCATGGGTCTGGTCACCATCCTGCCTATCGTAGCTCTTCAGGAGCCAGCCGGTCACTCGCAGCCATAGGCCCCCAGTCACAAACCTCGGCCCGTTTCCCTGGGAAACAAAAGTAAGCTGCCCCGCTTCTGCATGGCAGATTGCAGGAGCTATTTAGTACTATCAAACCACCCCGACTTGGCACTGGTGACACCTCTGGTGTGGGAACCATCCTGCTTATCGTGGATTTTCAGGGGCCAGCCGGCCACTATCAGCCATATGCCCCCAAAAACAAACCACGGCCCTTTTCTCTGGCAAACAAAACTCAACTGCCCCTCTTCTGGATGGCAAATTTTGGGACGCAGTTTGTACTACGAAAACCGCCCGACGTGGCACTGGTGCCACCTTGTGTCAGGGAACCATCCTGCATATCGAGCTTTTTAAGGAGCCAGCCGGCCACGCCCAGCCATATAGCCCCAAAAACAAACCACGGACCATTTCTCATGGAAACAAAAATCCGCTGCCCCGCGTCTGGATGGCAGATTGCAGGAGCCACTTTGCACCATCAAACCAGCCCGACTTGGCACTGGTGCCACCTTGGGTCTGGGAACAATCCTGCATATCGTGGATTCTAAGGAGCCAGCCGGCCACTCCCAGCCACAGGCCCCCAAACACAAACAACGTCGCTTTTCCCTGGAAAACAAAACTCGCCTGCCAGCTTTTTGATGGCAGATTGCAGGAGCCACTTGGTACTATCAAATCATCCCAACTTGGCACTGGTGCCACTATGGGTCTGGGAACCATCCTGCCTATTGTAGCATTTCAGGAGCCACCCGGTCACTCCCAGCCATAGGCCCCCAGACACAAACCTCGGACCGTTTCCCTGGCAAACAAAATTAAGCTGCCCCGATTCTGGATGGCAGATTGCAGGAGCCACTTGGTAGTGTCAAACCAGCCCAACTTGGCACTGGTGCCACCTTGGGTCTGGGAACCATCCGGCGTATCGTGGATTCTAAGCAGCCACCCGGCCACTCTGAGCCACAGGCGCCCAAACACAAACAACGGCGCTTTTCCCTGGAAAACAAAAATCGCCTGCCAACATTTTGATGGCAGATTGCAGGAGCCACTTGGTGCTATCAAACCAGCCCAACTTGGCACTGGTGCCACCATGGGTCTGGTCACCATCCTGCCTATCGTAGCTTTTCAGGAGCCAGCCGGTCACTCCCAGCCATAGACCCCCAGACACAAACCTCGGCCCGTTTCCCTGGAAAACAAAAGTAAGCTGCCCCGATTCTGGATGGCAGATTGCAGGAGCCACTTGGTACTATCAAATCAGCCCAACTTGGCACTGGTGCCACCATGGGTCTGGTAAACATCCTGCCTATCGTAGCTTTTCAGTAGCCAGACGGTCACTCCCTGCCATAGGCCCCCAGACACAAACCTCGGCCCGTTTCCCTGGCAAACAAAAGTAAATTACCCCGCTTTTGGATGGCAGATTGCAGGATGCATTTGGTACTATCAAACCTGCCCGACTTGGCCATGGTGCCACCTTGGCTCTGGGAACCATGCTGCGTAACGTAGATTCTACGAGGACAGGCGGCCACTCCCAGCCACAGGCCTCTAAACAACGGCGCTTTTCCCTGGAAAACAAAACTCGCCTGCCAAATTTTTGATGGCAGATTGCAGGAGCCACTTGGTACTATCAAACCAGCCCAACTTGGTACTGGTTCCACTTTCGGTCTGGTCACCATCCTGCCTATCGTAGCTTTTCAGGAGCCAGCCGGTCACTCCCAGCCATAGGCCCCCAGACAAATATCTCGGCCCGTTTCCCTGGCAAACAAAAGTAAGCTGCCCCGCTTCTGGATGGCAGATTGCAGGAGCCACATGGTACTATCAAACCAGGCCAACATGGCACTGGTGCTACCTTGGCTCTGGGAACCATCCTGCCTATCGTGGATTTTCAGGGGCCAGCCGGCCACTCTCAGCCATATGCCCCCAAACACATACCACGGCCCTTTGCTCTGGCAAACAAAACTCAACTGCCCCTCTTCTGGATGGCAAATTGCAGGACGCACTTGGTACTACGAAAACAGCCCGACTTGGCCGTGATGCCACCTTGGGTCAGGGAACAATCCTGCGTATCGATCTTTTTAAGGAGCCAGCCGGCCACGTCCAGCCATATACACCCAAAAAAAAACCACGGAACTTTTCTCCAGCAAACAAAAATCCGCTGCCCCGCGTCTGAATGGCAGATTTCAGGAGCTATTTAGTATTATCAAACCAGCCCGACTTGGCACTGGTGCCACCATGAGTCTGGTAACCATCCTGCCTATCGTAGCTTTTCAGTAGCCAGCCGGTCACTCCCAGCCATAGGCCCCCAGACAAATACCTCGGCCCGTTTCCCTGGGAAACAAAGGTAAGCTGTCCCGCTTCTGGATGGCAGATTGCAGGAGCCACATGGTACTATCAAACCAGGCCAACATGGCACTGGTGCCACCTTGGTTCTGGAAACCATCCTGCCTATCGTGGATTTTCAGGGGCCAGCCGGCCACTCTCAACCATATGCCCCCAAACATATACCACGGCCCTTTTCTCTGGCAAACAAAACTCAACTGCCCCTCTTCTGGATGGCAAATTGCAGGACGCACTTGGTACTACGAAAACAGCCCGACTTGGCACTGATGCCACCTTGGGTCAGGGAACAATCCTGCGTATCGATCTTTTAAGGAGCCAGCCGGCCACGTCCAGCCATATACCCCCAAAAAAAAACCACGGAACTTTTCTCCAGCAAACAAAAATCCGCTGCCCCCCGTCTGGATGGCAGATTGCAGGAGCCACTTTGTACCATCAAACCAGCCCGACTTGGCACTGGTGCCACCTCTGGTCTGGGAACCATCCTGCGTATCGTGGATTCTAAGGAGCCAGCTGGCCACTCCCAGCCACAGGCCCCCAAACACAAACAACGGCGCTTTTCCCTGGAAAACAAAACTCACCTGCCAACTTTTTCATGGCAGATTGCAGGAGCCACTTGGTACTATCAAACCAGCCCAACTTGGCACTGGTGCCACCATGGGTCTGGTCACCATCCTGCCTATCGTAGCTTTTCAGGAGCCAGCCGGTCACTCCCAGCCATAGGCCCCCAGACACAAAGCTCTGCCCGTTTCCCTGGCAAACAAAAGTAAGCTACCCCGCTTCTGGATGGCAGATTGCAGGAGTCACTTTGCACCATCAAACCAGCCCGACTTGGCACTGGTGCCACCTCTGGTCTGGGACCCATCCTGCGTATCGTGGATTCTAAGGAGACAGCTGGCCACTCCCAGCCACAGGCCCCTAAACACAAACAACGGCGCTTTTCCCTGGAAAACAAAACTTGCTTGCCAACTTTTTGATGGAAGATTGCAGGAGCCACTTGGTACTATCAAACCACCCCAACTTGGCAACAAGTGGTTCCTGCAATCTGACATCCAGAAGCGGGGCAGCTTACTTTTCTTTGCCAGGGAAACGGACCGTTGTTTGTGTTTGGAGGCGTATGGCTGGGAGTGGCCAACTGGCTCCTTAAAATCCACGATACGCAGGATGGTTCCCAGACCAGAGGTGGCACCAGTGCCAAGACGGGCTAGTTTGATGGTGCAAAGTGGCTCCTGCAATCTGCCATCCAGAAGCGGGGTAGCTTACTTTTGTTTGCCAGGGAAACGGGCCAAGCTTTTTGTCTGGGGGCCTATGGCTGCGAGTGACCGGCTGGCTCTTGAAAAGCTACGATAGGCAGGATGGTGACCAGACCCATGGTGGCACCAGTGCCAAGTTGGGCTGATTTGATAAAACCAAGTGGCTCCTGCAATCTGCCATCAAAAAGTTGGCAGGAGAGTTTTGTTTTCCAGGGAAAAGCGCCGTTGTTTGTGTTTGGGGGCCTGTGGCTGGGAGTGGCCGGCTGGCTCCTTAGAATCCACGATAGGCAGGATGGTTCCCAGAGCCAAGGTGGCACCAGTGCCATGTTGGCCTGGTTTGATAGTACTATGTGGCTGCTGTAATCTGCCATCCAGAAGCGGGGCAGCTTACTTTTGTTTGCCAGGGAAACGGGCCGAGATATTTGTCTGGGGGCCTATGGCTGGGAGTGACCGGCTGGCTCCTGAAAAGCTACGATAGGCAGGATGGTTACCAGACCCATGGTGGCACCAGTACCAAGTTGGGCTGGTTTGATAGTACCAAGTGGCTCCTGCAATCTGCCATCAAAAATTTGGCAGGCGAGTTTTGTTTTCCAGGGAAAAGCGCCGTTGTTTTTGTTTAGAGGCCTGTGGCTGGTAGTGGCCGCCTGTCCTCGTAGAATCTACGTTACGCAGCATGGTTCCCAGAGCCAAGGTGGCACGAGGGCCAAGTCGGGCAGGTTTGATAGTACCAAATGCATCCTGCAATCTGCCATCCAAAAGCGGGGCAGTTTACTTTTGTTTGCCAGAGAAACGGGCCGAGGTTTGTGTCTGGGGGCCTATGGCAGGGAGTGACCGGCTGGCTCCTGAAAAGCTACGATAGGCAGGATGTTTACCAGACCCATGGTGGCACCAGTGCCAAGTTGGGCTGATTTGATAGTACCAAGTGGCTCCTGCAATCTGCCATCCAGAATCGGGGCAGCTTACTTTTGTTTTCCAGGGAAACGGGCCGAGGTTTGTGTCTGGGGGTCTATGGCTGGGAGTGACCGGCTGGCTCCTGAAAAGCTACGATAGGCAGGATGGTGACCAGACCCATGGTGGCACCAGTGCCAAGTTGGGCTGGTTTGATAGTACCAAGTGGCTCCTGCAATCTGCCATCAAAATGTTGGCAGGCGAGTTTTGTTTTCCAGGGAAAAGCGCCGTTGTTTGTGTTTGGGCGCCTGTGGCTCAGAGTGGCCGGGTGGCTGCTTAGAATCCATGATACGCAGGATGGTTCCCAGACCCAAGGTGGCACCAGTGCCAAGTCGGGCTGGTTTGACACTACCATGTGGCTCCTGCAATCTGCCATCCAGAATCGGGGCAGCCAAATTTTGTTTGCCAGGGAAACGGTCCGAGGTTTGTGTCTGGGGGACTATGGCTGGGAGTGACCGGCTGGCTCCTGAAATGCTACAATAGGCAGGATGGTTCCCAGACCCATAGTGGCACCAGTGCCAAGTTGGGATGATTTGATAGTACCAAGTGGCTCCTGCAATCTGCCATCAAAAAGCTGGCAGGCGAGTTTTGTTTTCCAGGGAAAAGCGCCGTTGTTTGTGTTTGGGGGCCTGTGGCTGGGAGTGGCCGGCTGGCTCCTTAGAATCCACGATACGCAGCATGGTTCCCAGACCCAAGGTGGCACCAGTGCCAAGTCGGGCTGGTTTGATGGTGCAAAGTGGCTCCTGCAATCTGCCATCCAGACGCGGGGCAGCGGATTTTTGTTTCCATGAGAAATGGTCCGTGGTTTGTTTTTGGGGGTATATGGCTGGGCGTGGCCGGCTGGCCCCTTAAAAAGCTCGATATGCAGGATGGTTCCCTGATACAAGGTGGCACCAGTGCCACGTCGGGCGGTTTTCGTAGTACAAAGTGCGTCCTAAAATTTGCCATCCAGAAGAGGGGCAGTTGAGTTTTGTTTGCCAGAGAAAAGGGCCGTGGTTTGTTTTTGGGGGCATATGGCTGAGAGTGGCCGGCTGGCCCCTGAAAATCCACGATAGGCAGGATGGTTCCCAGACCAGAGGTGTCACCAGTGCCAAGTCGGGCTGGTTTGATAGTACTAAATAGCTCCTGCAATCTGCCATGCAGAAGCGGGGCAGCTTACTTTTGTTTGCCAGGGAAACGGGCCGAGGTTTGTGTCTGGGGGCCTATGGCTGGGAGTGACCGACTGGCTCCTGAAAAGCTATGATAGGCAGGATGGTGACCAGACCCATGGTGGCACCAGTGCCAAGTTGGGCTGGTTTGATAGTACCAAGTGGCTCCGGCAATCTGCCATCAAAATGTTGGCAGGCGAGTTTTGTTTTCCAGGGAAAAGCGCCGTTGTTTGTGTTTGGGGGCCTGTGGCTGGGAGTGGCCAGCTGGCTCCTTAGAACCCACGATACGCAGGATGGTTCCCAGACCAGAGGTGGCACCAGTGCCAAGTTGGGCTGGTTTGATGGTGCAAAGTGGCTCCTGCAATCTGCCATCAAATGTTTGGCAGGCGAGTTTTGTTTTCCAGGGAAAAGCACCGTTGTGTGTGTTTGGGGGCCTGTGGCTGGGAGTGGCCAGCTGGCTCCTTAGAATCCACGATACGCAGGATGGTTCCCAGACCCAAGGTGGCACCAGTGCCAAGTCGGGCTGGTTTGTTAGTACCAAGTGGTTCCTGCAATCTGCCATCCAGAAGCGGGGCAGCTGAATTTTGTTTGCCAGAGAAAAAGGCTGTTGTTTGTGTTTCGGGGCCTGTGGCTGGCAGTGGACGGCTGGCTCCTGAAAATCCATGATACGCAGCATGGTTCCCAGACCCAAGGTGGCACCAGTGCCAAGTCGGGCTGGTTTGATACTACCAAGTGCGTCCTGCAATCTGCCATCCAGAAGCGGGGCAGCTTAATTTTGTTTGCCAGGGAAACGGGCCGTGGGTTTTGTATGGGGGCCTATGGCTGAGAGTGGCCGGCTGGCTCCTGAAAATCCACGCTAGGCAGCATGGTTCCCAGATGCAAGGTGGCACCAGTGCCAAGTCGGGCTGGTTTGATGGTGCAAAGTGGCTCCTGCAATCTGCCATCCAGAAGCGGGGCAGCTGATTTTTGTTTGCCAGAGAAAAATTCCGTGGATTGTTTTTGGGGGCATATTGCTGGGAGTGGCCGGCTGGCTCCTTAAAATGCTCGATACGCATGATGGTTCCCAGGCCCAAGGTGTCACCACTACCAAGTCGGCCTGCGGTTTTAGTATCAAGTTCATCCTGCAATTTGCCATCCAGAAGAGGGGCAGTTGAGTTTCGTTTGCCAGAGAAACGGGCCGAGGTTTCTGTTTGGGGACATATGGCTGAGAGTGGCCGGGTGGCCCCTGAATATCCACGATACACAGCATGGTTCCCAGATCCAAGGTGGCACCAGTGCCAAGTTGGGCTGGTTTGATAGTCCCAAGTGTCTCCTGCAATCTGCCATCCAGAAGCGGGGCAGCTTACTTTTGTTTGCCAGAGAAATAGGCCTAGGTTTTTGTCTGGGGGCCTGTGGCTAGGAGTGGCCGGCTGGCTCCTTAGAATCCACGATACGCAGGATGTTTCCCAGACCCAAGGTGGCACCAGTGCCAAGTCGGGCTGGTTTGATAGTACCAAGTGGCTCCTGCAAACTCCATCAAAATGTTGGCAGGCGTGTTTTGTTTTCCAGGGAACAGCGCCGTTGATTTTGTTTGGGGACCTGTGGCTGGGAGTGGCCGGCTGGCTCCTTAGAATCCACGATACGCAGGATGGTTCCCAGACCCAAGGTGGCACCAGTGCCAAGTCGGGCTGGTTTGATTACACCAAGTGGCTCCTGCAATCTGCCATCCAGAAGTGAGGCAGCTAAGTTTTGTTTGCCAGAAAAAAGGGCCGTGGTTTTTGTTGGGGGCCTGTGGCTGGGAGTAGCCGGCTGGCTCCTTAAAATCCACGATAGGCTGGATGGTTCCCAGACCCAAGGTGGCACCAGTGCCAAGTCGGGCTGGTTTGATAGTACCAAGTGGCTCCTGCAATCTGCCATCCAGAAGCGGTGCAGTTGAGTTTTGTTTGCCAGAGAAAAGGGCCGTGGGTTGTGTTTGGGGGCATATGGCTGGGAGTGGCCGGCTGTCTCATTAAAAAGATCGATACGCAGGATGGTTCCCAGACCCAAGGTGGCACCAGTGCCAAGTCGGGCTGTTTTTATAGTACCAAGTGCGTCCTGCAATTTGCCATCCAGAAGAGGGGCAGTGGAGTTTTGTTTGCCAGAGAATAGCGCCGTTGTTTGTGTTTGGGGGCTTGTGGCTGGGAGTGGCCGACTGGCGCCTTAGAATCTGTGTTACGCAGCATGGTTCCCAGACAAGAGGTGGCACCAGTGCCAAGTTGGGCTGGTTTGATAGTACCAAGTGGCTCCTGCAATCTGCCATCCAGAAGTGGGGCAGCTTACTTTTGTTTGCCAGGGAAACGGGCCGAGGTTTGTGACTGGGGACCTATGGCTGGGAGTGACCGGCTGGCTCCTGAAAAGCTACGATAGGCAGGATGGTGACCAGACCCATGGTGGCACCAGTGCCAAGTTGGGCTGGTTTGATAGTACCAAGTGTCTCCTGCAATCTGCCATCCAGAAGCGGGGCAGCTTACTTTTGTTTGCCATAGAAATAGGCCTAGGTTTTTTTCTGGGGGCCTGTGGCTAGGAGTGGCCGGCTGGCTCCTAAGAATCCACGATACGCAGGATGTTTCCCAGACCCAAGGTGGCACCAGTGCCAAGTCGGGCTGGTTTGATAGTACCAAGTGGCTCCTGCAAACTCCATCAAAAAGTTGGCAGGCGTGTTTTGTTTTCCAGCGAACAGCGCCGTTGATTTTGTTTGGGGGCCTGTGGCTGGGAGTGGCCGGCTGGCTCCTTAGAATCCACGATACGCAGGATGGTTCCCAGACCCAAGGTGGCACCAGTGCCAAGTCGGGCTGGTTTGATAGTACCAAGTGGCTCCTGCAATCTGCCATCCAGAAGCGGTGCAGTTGAGTTTTGTTTGCCAGAGAAAAGGGCCGTGGGTTGTGTTTGGGGGCATATGGCTGGGAGTGGCCGGCTGTCTCATTAAAAAGATCGATACGCAGGATGGTTCCCAGACCCAAGGTGGCACCAGTGCCAAGTCGGGCTGTTTTTATAGTACCAAGTGCGTCCTGCAATTTGCCATCCAGAAGCGGGGCAGTGGAGTTTTGTTTGCCAGAGAATAGCGCCGTTGTTTGTGTTTGGGGGCTTGTGGCTGGGAGTGGCCGACTGGCGCCTTAGAATCTGTGTTACGCAGCATGGTTCCCAGACCAGAGGTGGCACCAGTGCCAAGTTGGGCTGGTTTGATAGTACCAAGTGGCTCCTGCAATCTGCCATCCAGAAGCGGGGCAGCTTACTTTTGTTTGCCAGGGAAACGGGCCGAGGTTTGTGACTGGGGACCTATGGCTGGGAGTGACCGGCTGGCTCCTGAAAAGCTACGATAGGCAGGATGGTGACCAGACCCATGGTGGCACCAGTGCCAAGTTGGGCTGATTTGATAGTACCAAGTGGCTCCTGCAATCTGCCATCAAAAAGTTGTCAGGCGAGTTTTGTTTTCCAGGGAAAAGCGCCGTTGTGTGTGTTTGGGGGCCTGTGGCTGGGAGTGGCCGGCTGGCTCCTTAGAATCCACGATACGCAGGATGGTTCCCAGACCCAAGGTGGCACCAGTGCCAAGTCGGGCTGGTTTGATACTACCAAGTGCGTCCTGCAATCTGCCATCCAGAAGCGGGGCAGCTTAATTTTGTTTGCCAGGGAAACGGGCCGTGGGTTTTGTTTGGGGGCCTATGGCTGAGAGTGGCCGGCTGGCTCCTGAAAATCCACGCTAGGCAGCATGGTTCCCAGATGCAAGGTGGCACCAGTGCCAAGTCGGGCTGGTTTGATGGTGCAAAGTGGCTCCTGCAATCTGCCATCCAGAAGCGGGGCAGCTGATTTTTGTTTGCCAGAGAAAAATTCCGTGGATTGTTTTTGGGGGCATATTGCTGGGAGTGGCCGGCTGGCTCCTTAAAATGCTCGATACGCATGATGGTTCCCAGGTCCAAGGTGTCACCACTACCAAGTCGGCCTGCGGTTTTAGTATCAAGTTCATCCTGCAATTTGCCATCCAGAAGAGGGGCAGTTGAGTTTTGTTTGCCAGAGAAACGGGCCGAGGTTTCTGTTTGGGGACATATGGCTGAGAGTGGCCGGCTGGCCCCTGAATATCCACGATACACAGCATGGTTCCCAGATCCAAGGTGGCACCAGTGCCAAGTTGGGCTGGTTTGATAGTACCAAGTGTCTCCTGCAATCTGCCATCCAGAAGCGGGGCAGCTTACTTTTGTTTGCCAGAGAAATAGGCCTAGGTTTTTGTCTGGGGGCCTGTGGCTAGGAGTGGCCGGCTGGCTCCTAAGAATCCACCATACGCAGGATGTTTCCCAGACCCAAGGTGACACCAGTGCCAAGTCGGGCTGGTTTGATAGTACCAAGTGGCTCCTGCAAACTCCATCAAAAAGTTGGCAGGCGTGTTTTGTTTTCCAGGGAACAGCGCCGTTGATTTTGTTTGGGGGCCTGTGGCTGGGAGTGGCCGGCTGGCTCCTTAGAATCCACGATACGCAGGATGGTTCCCAGACCCAAGGTGGCACCAGTGCCAAGTCGGGCTGGTTTGATTACACCAAGTGGCTCCTGCAATCTGCCATCCAGAAGTGAGGCAGCTAAGTTTTGTTTGCCAGAAAAAAGGGCCGTGGTTTTTGTTGGGGGCCTGTGGCTGGGAGTGGCCGGCTGGCTCCTTAGAATCCACGATACGCAGGATGGTTCCCAGACCCAAGGTGGCACCAGTGCCAAGTCGGGCTGGTTTGATAGTCCCAAGTGGCTCCTGCAATCTGCCATCCAGAAGCGGGGCAGCTGAGTTTTGTTTGCCAGGGAAATGGGCCGTTGTTTGTGTTTGGGGGCCTGTGGCTGGGAGTGTTCGGCTGGTTCCTGAATATGTACGATACGCAGGATTGTTCCCAGACCCAAGGTGGCACCAGTGCCAAGTCGGGCTGGTTTGATGGTGCAAAGTGGCTCCTGCAATCTGCCATCCAGACGCGGGGCAGCGGATTTTTGTTTCCATGAGAAATGGTCCGTGGTTTGTTTTTGGGGGTATATGGCTGGGCCTGGCCGGCTGGCTCCTTAAAAAGCTCGATATGCAGGATGGTTCCCTGACACAAGGTGGCACCAGTGCCACGTCGGGCGGTTTTCGTAGTACAAAGTGCGTCCTAAAATTTGCCATCCAGAAGAGGGGCAGTTGAGTTTTGTTTGCCAGAGAAAAGGGCCGTGGTTTGTTTTTGGGGGCATATGGCTGAGAGTGGCTGGGTGGCCCCTGAAAATCCACGATACACAGGATGGTTCCCAGATCCAAGGTGGCACCAGTGCCAAGTCGGGCTGATTTGATAGTACTAAGTAGCTCCTGCAATCTGCCATCCAGAAGCGGGGCAGCTTACTTTTGTTTGCCAGGGAAACGGGCCGAGGTTTGTGTTTGGGGGCCTATGGCTGAGAGTGACCGGCTGGCTCCTGAAAAGCTACGATAGGCAGGATGGTGACCAGACCCATGGTGGCACCAGTGCCAAGTTGGGCTGATTTGATAGTACCAAGTGGCTCCTGCAATCTGCCATCAAAAAGTTGTCAGGCGAGTTTTGTTTTCCAGGGAAAAGCGCCGTTGTTTGTATTTGGGGGCCTGTGGCTGGCAGTGGACGGCTGGCTCCTTTGAACCCACAATACGCAGGATGGTTCCCAGACCCAAGGTGGCACCAGTGCCAAGTCGGGCTGGTTTGATACTACCAAGTTCGTCCTGCAATCTGCCATCCAGAAGCGGGGCAGCTTAATTTTGTTTGCCAGGGAAACGGGCCGTGGGTTTTGTTTGGGGGCCTATGGCTGAGAGTGGCCGGCTGGCTCCTGAAAATCCACGCTAGGCAGCATGGTTCCCAGATGCAAGGTGGCACCAGTGCCAAGTCGGGCTGGTTTGATGGTGCAAAGTGGCTCCTGCAATCTGCCATCCAGAAGCGGGGCAGCTGATTTTTGTTTGCCAGAGAAAAATTCCGTGGATTGTTTTTGGGGGCATATTGCTGGGAGTGGCCGGCTGGCTCCTTAAAATGCTCGATACGCATGATGGTTCCCAGGTCCAAGGTGTCACCACTACCAAGTCGGCCTGCGGTTTTAGTATCAAGTTCATCCTGCAATTTGCCATCCAGAAGAGGGGCAGTTGAGTTTTGTTTGCCAGAGAAACGGGCCGAGGTTTCTGTTTGGGGACATATGGCTGAGAGTGGCCGGCTGGCCCCTGAATATCCACGATACACAGCATGGTTCCCAGATCCAAGGTGGCACCAGTGCCAAGTTGGGCTGGTTTGATAGTACCAAGTGTCTCCTGCAATCTGCCATCCAGAAGCGGGGCAGCTTACTTTTGTTTGCCAGAGAAATAGGCCTAGGTTTTTGTCTGGGGGCCTGTGGCTAGGAGTGGCCGGCTGGCTCCTTAGAATCCACGATACGCAGGATGTTTCCCAGACCCAAGGTGGCACCAGTGCCAAGTCGGGCTGGTTTGATAGTACCAAGTGGCTCCTGCAAACTCCATCAAAATGTTGGCAGGCGTGTTTTGTTTTCCAGGGAACAGCGCCGTTGATTTTGTTTGGGGACCTGTGGCTGGGAGTGGCCGGCTGGCTCCTTAGAATCCACGATACGCAGGATGGTTCCCAGACCCAAGGTGGCACCAGTGCCAAGTCGGGCTGGTTTGATTACACCAAGTGACTCCTGCAATCTGCCATCCAGAAGTGAGGCAGCTAAGTTTTGTTTGCCAGAAAAAAGGGCCGTGGTTTTTGTTGGGGGCCTGTGGCTGGGAGTGGCCGGCTGGCTCCTTAGAATCCACCATACGCAGGATGGTTCCCAGACCCAAGGTGGCACCAGTGCCAAGTCGGGCTGGTTTGATAGTCCCAAGTGGCTCCTGCAAACTGCCATCCAGAAGCGGGGCAGCTGAGTTTTGTTTGCCAGGGAAATGGGCCGTTGTTTGTGTTTGGGGGCCTGTGGCTGGGAGTGTTCGGCTGGTTCCTGAATATGTACGATACGCAGGATTGTTCCCAGACCCAAGGTGGCACCAGTGCCAAGTCGGGCTGGTTTGATGGTGCAAAGTGGCTCCTGCAATCTGCCATCCAGACGCGGGGCAGCGGATTTTTGTTTCCATGAGAAATGGTCCGTGGTTTGTTTTTGGGGGTATATGGCTGGGCCTGGCCGGCTGGCTCCTTAAAAAGCTCGATATGCAGGATGGTTCCCTGACACAAGGTGGCACCAGTGCCACGTCGGGCGGTTTTCGTAGTACAAAGTGCGTCCTAAAATTTGCCATCCAGAAGAGGGGCAGTTGAGTTTTGTTTGCCAGAGAAAAGGTCCGTGGTTTGTTTTTGGGGGCATATGGCTGAGAGTGGCTGGGTGGCCCCTGAAAATCCACGATACACAGGATGGTTCCCAGATCCAAGGTGGCACCTGTGCCAAGTCGGGCTGATTTGATAGTACTAAGTAGCTCCTGCAATCTGCCATCCAGAAGCGGGGCAGCTTACTTTTGTTTGCCAGGGAAACGGGCCGAGGTTTGTGTTTGGGGGCCTATGGCTGAGAGTGACCGGCTGGCTCCTGAAAAGCTACAATAGGCAGGATGGTGACCAGACCCATGGTGGCACCAGTGCCAAGTTGGGCTGGTTTGATAGTACCAAGTGGTTCCTGCAATCTGCCATCCAGAAGCAGGGCAGCTGAGTTTTGTTTGCCAGAGAAAAGGGCCTTGGTTTGTGTTTGGGGGCATATGGCTGGGTGTGGCCAGCTGGCTCCTTAAAATGCACGATATGCAACATGGCTCCCAGACCCAAGGTGGCACCAGTGCCAAGTTGGGCTGGTTTGATAGTACCAAGTGGCTCCTGCAATCTTCCATGATCACGTGGAGAAATACTTTCTGGTTTCAGCCTCATGCTCTTTCTTCTCTCCCTCAACTTCTCTATCACCTCTCATCTGGTTCACATGCGCTGTCTTCAAGGTCCACAGGCTACTTTTCACAGAATCTTCTGGCCTGATGAAGTAAGAATGATGAATAGAACAGAGCTGGGATCTATTTTCCAGTTTGGATAAAATGCATTCTGCACACAAATCCAAGGAGAACGGGCTGCCCCGATGCCCAGAAAATCTTTCACTCCTGCTAGTGTTCTACGTCAACCGCAACTTAGTCTGAAAGAAAAGCTTTTTCTCTGAGAGCATCTGAGAGGTTTGCATGAAGCACTGATATCTGACATATGCAATTTTGAATAGGAGAGGAAAAAGAAAATGGCAAGGAGTTTTTAATTTTAGTGGTTTCAATTTTAATTTCCGTGCACTTTTTCAAAACTTGTCAGCTCAAATGCCCATCAACATCTTTTAGTCATCTGTAAGTCAGTATTCATATAAAATGTGCTTCAAATCCAAAGAATTTCAAATTTGCACTCCAAGCTTCTATGCCTAGATTTATGATTTCCTACACATATTAGATGAAAGGAAGGCCTTTTTTACTGTGGGAGTGCTGGAACACTGGAACAGGTTGCCCAGAGAAGTTGTGGGTGTCCCATCCCTGAAAGTATTCAAGGTCACCTTGGACGGGGCTTGGAGCAGCAACAAAGGAGAAGCTTGATGGTAGAGAAACAAAGTTGGACTATAGAAGAAACTCGGATTGAAGTATAGGATCAAGTTTTCTCTCAGCTCTTGGGGTAAATTCAAAGTTGTACAAAATGACATTTATCTGTGCTATTCACTACTGTAACAGAAAGTTTCATGAAAACTGTACAGAAGATAGTAAATTTTAAAAGAGATAAGAATTACAGCATAAAATCCATGGGATAGGTTACAACATGAGACACTCTCTAAGAGAAAATCTCTTTGTTTCAGCACTTCATCGGGGTAAGATTTCATGAAGTGCCAAAGAAGGCGGCAAAATATCATTCGGGACATTATTTACTGGAATTCAGCCTGGCCATTAGTAGGAACTGCCTTTGAACATATCATGTAGATATACCACACACACTTTCCCTTCACTGAAAAATTACTGTTTACAACAAATAAGCAATTGACGATCAAAATTGATTGAAAGCATCTTAAACATGTCAAGTATTTCATTGTAGATGATCTGTGATCCAAATGCTTCTTCCACCTTCGAGAGGGACAGAAGAATTCTTCCATATCATGATGGTTTAAAATTGTATCAACCAATGTTTTCTGCTGAAAAGATATCATCTATTTTTTTCTATTTTTGGAAGAAAATATTCCTAGACATACAACAGGTGAGAACTAAGTAATTTTAAAGAAACAAATGAAATGAAAATATTCTGTAAATAGAATGAAATGAAAAGCTGTGTTTTAAATAGGAGCTAAATATTAAACAGAATTTTTGTACCAGGCATTTGAATTACTGCACCAGCTCTTTTGCCCATCAAGAGAGGCATTTAGCATTTCAGTCTTTTCCAAGGTGTTCATGATCTGCTATGCTGATCTCTGTGTGTGCCTAGGTGTGTGTGGAGGGGGGGGCATATGAAGGGGAGTGTGTATGTTTGCTTTACAATTGTTGTGGCAGATTCATGCCTCAGCTCCACATTTTGTTTTAAAAAGGTCACACCGAGTGGATATGAAGTTTACTATCAACAAGAGATCGATTCCCAAATCATCCATTTGACTCTCCCTTATAAATCATGTGCTTTGTTGCATATTTTATCAAATATACTTTCAAGCCAGATGGAGGAAGGAGGATGTGGGAATCCCTCCACCATCTTGCAACTTTTATGTAAGTAGGTTTTCAAGAAAATCATCATTTCTCTTTTAAATATGTCTGGAACAGGCATGATGGTAGTGTCAACCTGTTGGAGTTTTTGTTGCTGGAAGAAGTTGTACAAAAGGATTGGTTTTTACATTGACCAGTTACTGAATCAAGCGCAGGAATACATTGGAAATTTAGCTGGGGGTTCCTTTTCCCAGCAGACTACTTCTAGAACGAGCTTGTACACTGAAGCTGACTCTTTTGCTCTCTTTTTGTTTCTTTCCTATTTTCTTGGCTTCTTTGCCACTATCTAGACAATTTTGGAACTTTGTTCCCAACTAAAATGGTTTCAATAGTCTGATTGTGATCATACATTTTTACAAGGAATTTTTAAAATCTTTCCTCGAGTCCAGAAAGTCAAGGACTTAGATCTTTTTCTTCCCTTATCAATATTGCCATGAAATTGATAAATAAAGACCAACTCTTTATTTTTGTTTTTAACCCACGTAGATAATTCCCATCCATTAATCCATTTTGTGGACCAATAGCTGCCATTCTGATGGAAGCTGTCACTTCTTAACAACAGGCATTCTGTGACTATGTTGACTGCACTTTGGGTGAAGATCCTAACTGGTCTTAGATATACATAGGGAGAAATTTGCTCAGCCAGTGTCAGTCTTAAGCATGCGTATCAGAAGATCTTTCTAGAGCTGGGAATTTTCCCATGAAAGGGATTCAGTTAGGGAAGAGACACTTGTGCCAGAGTTTTACATTCTTCTTGAACACTGCTTAAGGAACTTAGATGCCATGTCCATTTGAATATCTGTCTGCACAGAACTTTGTCATGCCAGCGCTTTGAAATGCATCTTGAAGAGAATTCACTAGCACAGAATGAAAGAGAGTGGAAGGGGTTGGTGGGGCTAACCAGGCCCAACCCCCCTGCCTAAACCAGGATACCTAGAGCCTCTTGCCCAGGATTCTATCTGGGTGTACTTTTAATGTCTTCAAAGATCCAGGCTCCACAATCTTTCTGGGCAGTCTGTGCCGTGGTTCAGTCACCCTGACAGTAAAGAAACATTTACTGATGTTCAAAGGCAATCTCCTGTATTTCAGTGTGTGCCCACTGCCTCTTGTCTTTTCCCTCAGCATCACTGAAAAGACACTGATTCCCTCCCCTTTGCACTATTGCTTCCATATGTATGTGTGATGCCATGTAGAGGTATGTCAAAAACCTCCCTGAAGCCCAGGCAGATAATATTCCCTTCATCTACCAGTCAAGTTGATTCATCAGAGGAGTTTAAAGTGATGTTCAGCATGAAATTCCCCTGAAAAATCATGCTAACTACATTATTTGGTCATCTGTCATGTGCCTGGCAAGGATTTCCAGGAAGAGCTGCTTCATCAACTTCCTGGGGATAAAAAAGAGGCTGGCTGGTTTGTACTATGGCGAGTCCTCTTAATTGCCTTTTTTGAAGATGGGTGTCATTTGCTAACATCCACTCTTTAGCTCCTCTTCTCATCTACACCTCGGCAAAAAGCTTTTCCACTATGTCTGGCTAGGAAAAACTGTGCCAGCACAGAAAACATCTCCCATCGTGTTCTAGAAGTTGCACGGATGTCTGCCAAGTGTTTGGCAGGAAGAAAAGAAAAGTTGTCCAAAACAGCTTCCAATCGAATGTTCCTGTGATTGGAAAAGTCAGGAGAGTGCAAAGGTACTGTTTTCTATCAGTTGGCAAGGTGCGCACACAATCCCAGTGTTGTACAGCTTGCTTCTTCACCTTCCCGAAGCTGCCGCTCTCGCCGGCTCCCGGAACCGAAGAAGCGGCTTCTTCGCGCAAAGACGATTGTGCCGCTCACAGTGCTCTCCTTAGCGCGGCTTCTGCCGAAAGACGCCCGGCAGCGGCTCTTACCTCCGGAGAGCATCCTACCTTCGTCTTTAGCTCCTCTTCTCATCTACACCTCGGCAAAACGCTTTTCCACTATGTCTGGCTAGGAAAAACTGTGCCAGCACAGAAAACATCTCCCATCGTGTTCTCGAAGTTGCACGGATGTCTGCCAAGTGTTTGGCAGGAAGAAAAGAAAAGTTGTCCAAAACAGCTTCCAATCGAATGTTCATGTGATTGGAAAAGTCAGGAGAGTGCAAAGGTACTGTTTTCTATCAGTTGGCAAGGTGCGCACACAATCCCAGTGTTGTACAGCTTGCTTCTTCACCTTCCCGAAGCTGCCGCTCTCGCCGGCTCCCGGAACCGAAGAAGCGGCTTCTTCGCGCAAAGACGATTGTGCCGCTCACAGTGCTCTCCTTAGCGCGGCTTCTGCCGAAAGACGCCCGGCAGCGGCTCTTACCTCCGGAGAGCATCCTACCTTCGTCTTTAGCTCCTCTTCTCATCTACACCTCGGCAAAACGCTTTTCCACTATGTCTGGCTAGGAAAAACTGTGCCAGCACAGAAAACATCTCCCATCGTGTTCTCGAAGTTGCACGGATGTCTGCCAAGTGTTTGGCAGGAAGAAAAGAAAAGTTGTCCAAAACAGCTTCCAATCGAATGTTCATGTGATTGGAAAAGTCAGGAGAGTGCAAAGGTACTGTTTTCTATCAGTTGGCAAAGTGCGCACACAATCCCAGTGTTGTACAGCTTGCTTCTTCACCTTCCCGAAGCTGCCGCTCTCGCCGGCTGCCGGAGCCCAAGAAGCGGCTTCTTCGCGCAAAGACGATTGTGCCGCTCACAGGGCTCTCCTTAGCGCGGCTTCTGCCGAAAGACGCCCGGCAGCGGCTCTTACCTCCGGAGAGCATCCTACCTTCGTCTTTCGCGTCTTTTGTAGTCTACATCTTAGCAAAACGCTTTTCCACTATGTCTGGCTAGGAAAAACTGTGCCAGCACAGAAAACATCTCCCATCGTGTTCTAGAAGTTGCACGGATGTCTGCCAAGTGTTTGGCAGGAAGAAAAGAAAAGTTGTCCAAAACAGCTTCCAATCGAATGTTCCTGTGATTGGAAAAGTCAGGAGAGTGCAAAGGTACTGTTTTCTATCAGTTGGCAAGGTGCGCACACAATCCCAGTGTTGTACAGCTTGCTTCTTCACCTTCCCGAAGCTGCCGCTCTCGCCGGCTCCCGGAACCGAAGAATCGGCTTCTTCGCGCAAAGACGATTGTGACGCTCACAGGGCTCTCCTTAGCGCGGCTTCTGCCGAAAGACGCCCGGCAGCGGCTCTTACCTCCTGAGAGTGGCAGCTTCGGGAAGGTGAAGAAGCAAGCTGTACAACACTGGGATTGTGTGCGCACCTTGCCAACTGATAGAAAACAGTACCTTTGCACTCTCCTGACTTTTCCAATCACAGGAACATTCGATTGGAAGCTGTTTTGGACAACTTTTCTTTTCTTCCTGCCAAACACTTGGCAGACATCCGTGCAACTTCTAGAACACGATGGGAGATGTTTTCTGTGCTGGCACAGTTTTTCCTAGCCAGACATAGTGGAAAAGCGTTTTGCTAAGATGTAGACTACAAAAGACGCGAAAGACGAAGGTAGGATGCTCTCCGGAGGTAAGAGCCGCTGCCGGGCGTCTTTCGGCAGAAGCCGCGCTAAGGAGAGCCCTGTGAGCGGCACAATCGTCTTTGCGCGAAGAAGCCGCTTCTTCGGTTCCGGGAGCCGGCGAGAGCGGCAGCTTCGGGAAGGTGAAGAAGCAAGCTGTACAACACTGGGATTGTGTGCGCACCTTGCCAACTGATAGAAAACAGTACCTTTGCACTCTCCTGACTTTTCCAATCACAGGAACATTCGATTGGAAGCTGTTTTGGACAACTTTTCTTTTCTTCCTGCCAAACACTTGGCAGACATCCGTGCAACTTCTAGAACACGATGGGAGATGTTTTCTGTGCTGGCACAGTTTTTCCTAGCCAGACATAGTGGAAAAGCGTTTTGCTAAGATGTAGACTACAAAAGACGCGAAAGACGAAGGTAGGATGCTCTCCGGAGGTAAGAGCCGCTGCCGGGCGTCTTTCGGCAGAAGCCGCGCTAAGGAGAGCCCTGTGAGCGGCACAATCGTCTTTGCGCGAAGAAGCCGCTTCTTGGGCTCCGGGAGCCGGCGAGAGCGGCAGCTTCGGGAAGGTGAAGAAGCAAGCTGTACAACACTGGGATTGTGTGCGCACTTTGCCAACTGATAGAAAACAGTACCTTTGCACTCTCCTGACTTTTCCAATCACAGGAACATTCGATTGGAAGCTGTTTTGGACAACTTTTCTTTTCTTCCTGCCAAACACTTGGCAGACATCCGTGCAACTTCGAGAACACGATGGGAGATGTTTTCTGTGCTGGCACAGTTTTTCCTAGCCAGACATAGTGGAAAAGCGTTTTGCCGAGGTGTAGATGAGAAGAGGAGCTAAAGACGAAGGTAGGATGCTCTCCGGAGGTAAGAGCCGCTGCCGGGCGTCTTTCGGCAGAAGCCGCGCTAAGGAGAGCACTGTGAGCGGCACAATCGTCTTTGCGCGAAGAAGCCGCTTCTTCGGTTCCGGGAGCCGGCGAGAGCGGCAGCTTCGGGAAGGTGAAGAAGCAAGCTGTACAACACTGGGATTGTGTGCGCACCTTGCCAACTGATAGAAAACAGTACCTTTGCACTCTCCTGACTTTTCCAATCACAGGAACATTCGATTGGAAGCTGTTTTGGACAACTTTTCTTTTCTTCCTGCCAAACACTTGGCAGACATCCGTGCAACTTCTAGAACACGATGGGAGATGTTTTCTGTGCTGGCACAGTTTTTCCTAGCCAGACATAGTGGAAAAGCTTTTTGCCGAGGTGTAGATGAGAAGAGGAGCTAAAGAGTGGATGTTAGCAAATGACACCCATCTTCAAAAAAGGCAATTAAGAGGACTCGCCATAGTACAAACCAGCCAGCCTCTTTTTTATCCCCAGGAAGTTGATGAAGCAGCTCTTCCTGGAAATCCTTGCCAGGCACATGACAGATGACCAAATAATGTAGTTAGCATGATTTTTCAGGGGAATTTCATGCTGAACATCACTTTAAACTCCTCTGATGAATCAACTTGACTGGTAGATGAAGGGAATATTATCTGCCTGGGCTTCAGGGAGGTTTTTGACATACCTCTACATGGCATCACACATACATATGGAAGCAATAGTGCAAAGGGGAGGGAATCAGTGTCTTTTCAGTGATGCTGAGGGAAAAGACAAGAGGCAGTGGGCACACACTGAAATACAGGAGATTGCCTTTGAACATCAGTAAATGTTTCTTTACTGTCAGGGTGACTGAACCACGGCACAGACTGCCCAGAAAGATTGTGGAGCCTGGATCTTTGAAGACATTAAAAGTACACCCAGATAGAATCCTGGGCAAGAGGCTCTAGGTATCCTGGTTTAGGCAGGGGGGTTGGGCCTGGTTAGCCCCACCAACCCCTTCCACTCTCTTTCATTCTGTGCTAGTGAATTCTCTTCAAGATGCATTTCAAAGCGCTGGCATGACAAAGTTCTGTGCAGACAGATATTCAAATGGACATGGCATCTAAGTTCCTTAAGCAGTGTTCAAGAAGAATGTAAAACTCTGGCACAAGTGTCTCTTCCCTAACTGAATCCCTTTCATGGGAAAATTCCCAGCTCTAGAAAGATCTTCTGATACGCATGCTTAAGACTGACACTGGCTGAGCAAATTTCTCCCTATGTATATCTAAGACCAGTTAGGATCTTCACCCAAAGTGCAGTCAACATAGTCACAGAATGCCTGTTGTTAAGAAGTGACAGCTTCCATCAGAATGGCAGCTATTGGTCCACAAAATGGATTAATGGATGGGAATTATCTACGTGGGTTAAAAACAAAAATAAAGAGTTGGTCTTTATTTATCAATTTCATGGCAATATTGATAAGGGAAGAAAAAGATCTAAGTCCTTGACTTTCTGGACTCGAGGAAAGATTTTAAAAATTCCTTGTAAAAATGTATGATCACAATCAGACTATTGAAACCATTTTAGTTGGGAACAAAGTTCCAAAATTGTCTAGATAGTGGCAAAGAAGCCAAGAAAATAGGAAAGAAACAAAAAGAGAGCAAAAGAGTCAGCTTCAGTGTACAAGCTCGTTCTAGAAGTAGTCTGCTGGGAAAAGGAACCCCCAGCTAAATTTCCAATGTATTCCTGCGCTTGATTCAGTAACTGGTCAATGTAAAAACCAATCCTTTTGTACAACTTCTTCCAGCAACAAAAACTCCAACAGGTTGACACTACCATCATGCCTGTTCCAGACATATTTAAAAGAGAAATGATGATTTTCTTGAAAACCTACTTACATAAAAGTTGCAAGATGGTGGAGGGATTCCCACATCCTCCTTCCTCCATCTGGCTTGAAAGTATATTTGATAAAATATGCAACAAAGCACATGATTTATAAGGGAGAGTCAAATGGATGATTTGGGAATCGATCTCTTGTTGATAGTAAACTTCATATCCACTCGGTGTGACCTTTTTAAAACAAAATGTGGAGCTGAGGCATGAATCTGCCACAACAATTGTAAAGCAAACATACACACTCCCCTTCATATGCCCCCCCCTCCACACACACCTAGGCACACACAGAGATCAGCATAGCAGATCATGAACACCTTGGAAAAGACTGAAATGCTAAATGCCTCTCTTGATGGGCAAAAGAGCTGGTGCAGTAATTCAAATGCCTGGTACAAAAATTCTGTTTAATATTTAGCTCCTATTTAAAACACAGCTTTTCATTTCATTCTATTTACAGAATATTTTCATTTCATTTGTTTCTTTAAAATTACTTAGTTCTCACCTGTTGTATGTCTAGGAATATTTTCTTCCAAAAATAGAAAAAAATAGATGATATCTTTTCAGCAGAAAACATTGGTTGATACAATTTTAAACCATCATGATATGGAAGAATTCTTCTGTCCCTCTCGAAGGTGGAAGAAGCATTTGGATCACAGATCATCTACAATGAAATACTTGACATGTTTAAGATGCTTTCAATCAATTTTGATCGTCAATTGCTTATTTGTTGTAAACAGTAATTTTTCAGTGAAGGGAAAGTGTGTGTGGTATATCTACATGATATGTTCAAAGGCAGTTCCTACTAATGGCCAGGCTGAATTCCAGTAAATAATGTCCCGAATGATATTTTGCCGCCTTCTTTGGCACTTCATGAAATCTTACCCCGATGAAGTGCTGAAACAAAGAGATTTTCTCTTAGAGAGTGTCTCATGTTGTAACCTATCCCATGGATTTTATGCTGTAATTCTTATCTCTTTTAAAATTTACTATCTTCTGTACAGTTTTCATGAAACTTTCTGTTACAGTAGTGAATAGCACAGATAAATGTCATTTTGTACAACTTTGAATTTACCCCAAGAGCTGAGAGAAAACTTGATCCTATACTTCAATCCGAGTTTCTTCTATAGTCCGACTTTGTTTCTCTACCATCAAGCTTCTCCTTTGTTGCTGCTCCAAGCCCCGTCCAAGGTGACCTTGAATACTTTCAGGGATGGGACACCCACAACTTCTCTGGGCAACCTGTTCCAGTGTTCCAGCACTCCCACAGTAAAAAAGGCCTTCCTTTCATCTAATATGTGTAGGAAATCATAAATCTAGGCATAGAAGCTTGGAGTGCAAATTTGAAATTCTTTGGATTTGAAGCACATTTTATATGAATACTGACTTACAGATGACTAAAAGATGTTGATGGGCATTTGAGCTGACAAGTTTTGAAAAAGTGCACGGAAATTAAAATTGAAACCACTAAAATTAAAAACTCCTTGCCATTTTCTTTTTCCTCTCCTATTCAAAATTGCATATGTCAGATATCAGTGCTTCATGCAAACCTCTCAGATGCTCTCAGAGAAAAAGCTTTTCTTTCAGACTAAGTTGCGGTTGACGTAGAACACTAGCAGGAGTGAAAGATTTTCTGGGCATCGGGGCAGCCCGTTCTCCTTGGATTTGTGTGCAGAATGCATTTTATCCAAACTGGAAAATAGATCCCAGCTCTGTTCTATTCATCATTCTTACTTCATCAGGCCAGAAGATTCTGTGAAAAGTAGCCTGTGGACCTTGAAGACAGCGCATGTGAACCAGATGAGAGGTGATAGAGAAGTTGAGGGAGAGAAGAAAGAGCATGAGGCTGAAACCAGAAAGTATTTCTCCACGTGATCATGGAAGATTGCAGGAGCCACTTGGTACTATCAAACCAGCCCAACTTGGCACTGGTGCCACCTTGGGTCTGGGAGCCATGTTGCATATCGTGCATTTTAAGGAGCCAGCTGGCCACACCCAGCCATATGCCCCCAAACACAAACCAAGGCCCTTTTCTCTGGCAAACAAAACTCAGCTGCCCTGCTTCTGGATGGCAGATTGCAGGAACCACTTGGTACTATCAAACCAGCCCAACTTGGCACTGGTGCCACCATGGGTCTGGTCACCATCCTGCCTATTGTAGCTTTTCAGGAGCCAGCCGGTCACTCTCAGCCATAGGCCCCCAAACACAAACCTCGGCCCGTTTCCCTGGCAAACAAAAGTAAGCTGCCCCGCTTCTGGATGGCAGATTGCAGGAGCTACTTAGTACTATCAAATCAGCCCGACTTGGCACAGGTGCCACCTTGGATCTGGGAACCATCCTGTGTATCGTGGATTTTCAGGGGCCACCCAGCCACTCTCAGCCATATGACCCCAAAAACAAACCACGGACCTTTTCTCTGGCAAACAAAACTCAACTGCCCCTCTTCTGGATGGCAAATTTTAGGACGCACTTTGTACTACGAAAACCGCCCGACGTGGCACTGGTGCCACCTTGTGTCAGGGAACCATCCTGCATATCGAGCTTTTTAAGGAGCCAGCCGGCCAGGCCCAGCCATATACCCCCAAAAACAAACCACGGACCATTTCTCATGGAAACAAAAATCCGCTGCCCCGCGTCTGGATGGCAGATTGCAGGAGCCACTTTGCACCATCAAACCAGCCCGACTTGGCACTGGTGCCACCTTGGGTCTGGGAACAATCCTGCGTATCGTACATATTCAGGAACCAGCCGAACACTCCCAGCCACAGGCCCCCAAACACAAACAACGGCCCATTTCCCTGGCAAACAAAACTCAGCTGCCCCGCTTCTGGATGGCAGTTTGCAGGAGCCACTTGGGACTATCAAACCAGCCCGACTTGGCACTGGTGCCACCTTGGGTCTGGGAACCATCCTGCGTATGGTGGATTCTAAGGAGCCAGCCGGCCACTCCCAGCCACAGGCCCCCAACAAAAACCACGGCCCTTTTTTCTGGCAAACAAAACTTAGCTGCCTCACTTCTGGATGGCAGATTGCAGGAGCCACTTGGTGTAATCAAACCAGCCCGACTTGGCACTGGTGCCACCTTGGGTCTGGGAACCATCCTGCGTATCGTGGATTCTAAGGAGCCAGCCGGCCACTCCCAGCCACAGGCCCCCAAACAAAATCAACGGCGCTGTTCCCTGGAAAACAAAACACGCCTGCCAACTTTTTGATGGAGTTTGCAGGAGCCACTTGGTACTATCAAACCAGCCCGACTTGGCACTGGTGCCACCTTGGGTCTGGGAAACATCCTGCGTATCGTGGATTCTTAGGAGCCAGCCGGCCACTCCTAGCCACAGGCCCCCAGACAAAAACCTAGGCCTATTTCTCTGGCAAACAAAAGTAAGCTGCCCCGCTTCTGGATGGCAGATTGCAGGAGACACTTGGTACTATCAAACCAGCCCAACTTGGCACTGGTGCCACCTTGGATCTGGGAACCATGCTGTGTATCGTGGATATTCAGGGGCCAGCCGGCCACTCTCAGCCATATGTCCCCAAACAGAAACCTCGGCCCGTTTCTCTGGCAAACAAAACTCAACTGCCCCTCTTCTGGATGGCAAATTGCAGGATGAACTTGATACTAAAACCGCAGGCCGACTTGGTAGTGGTGACACCTTGGACCTGGGAACCATCATGCGTATCGAGCATTTTAAGGAGCCAGCCGGCCACTCCCAGCAATATGCCCCCAAAAACAATCCACGGAATTTTTCTCTGGCAAACAAAAATCAGCTGCCCCGCTTCTGGATGGCAGATTGCAGGAGCCACTTTGCACCATCAAACCAGCCCGACTTGGCACTGGTGCCACCTTGCATCTGGGAACCATGCTGCCTAGCGTGGATTTTCAGGAGCCAGCCGGCCACTCTCAGCCATAGGCCCCCAAACAAAACCCACGGCCCGTTTCCCTGGCAAACAAAATTAAGCTGCCCCGCTTCTGGATGGCAGATTGCAGGACGAACTTGGTAGTATCAAACCAGCCCGACTTGGCACTGGTGCCACCTTGGGTCTGGGAACCATCCTGCGTATTGTGGGTTCAAAGGAGCCAGCCGTCCACTGCCAGCCACAGGCCCCCAAATACAAACAACGGCGCTTTTCCCTGGAAAACAAAACTCGCCTGACAACTTTTTGATGGCAGATTGCAGGAGCCACTTGGTACTATCAAATCAGCCCAACTTGGCACTGGTGCCACCATGGGTCTGGTCACCATCCTGCCTATCGTAGCTTTTCAGGAGCCAGCCGGTCACTCTCAGCCATAGGCCCCCAAACACAAACCTCGGCCCGTTTCCCTGGCAAACAAAAGTAAGCTGCCCCGCTTCTGGATGGCAGATTGCAGGAGCTACTTAGTACTATCAAATCAGCCCGACTTGGCACAGGTGCCACCTTGGATCTGGGAACCATCCTGTGTATCGTGGATTTTCAGGGGCCACCCAGCCACTCTCAGCCATATGCCCCCAAAAACAAACCACGGACCTTTTCTCTGGCAAACAAAACTCAACTGCCCCTCTTCTGGATGGCAAATTTTAGGACGCACTTTGTACTACGAAAACCGCCCGACGTGGCACTGGTGCCACCTTGTGTCAGGGAACCATCCTGCATATCGAGCTTTTTAAGGAGCCAGCCGGCCAGGCCCAGCCATATACCCCCAAAAACAAACCACGGACCATTTCTCATGGAAACAAAAATCCGCTGCCCCGCGTCTGGATGGCAGATTGCAGGAGCCACTTTGCACCATCAAACCAGCCCGACTTGGCACTGGTGCCACCTTGGGTCTGGGAACAATCCTGCGTATCGTACATATTCAGGAACCAGCCGAACACTCCCAGCCACAGGCCCCCAAACACAAACAACGGCCCATTTCCCTGGCAAACAAAACTCAGCTGCCCCGCTTCTGGATGGCAGTTTGCAGGAGCCACTTGGGACTATCAAACCAGCCCGACTTGGCACTGGTGCCACCTTGGGTCTGGGAACCATCCTGCGTATGGTGGATTCTAAGGAGCCAGCCGGCCACTCCCAGCCACAGGCCCCCAACAAAAACCACGGCCCTTTTTTCTGGCAAACAAAACTTAGCTGCCTCACTTCTGGATGGCAGATTGCAGGAGCCACTTGGTGTAATCAAACCAGCCCGACTTGGCACTGGTGCCACCTTGGGTCTGGGAACCATCCTGCGTATCGTGGATTCTAAGGAGCCAGCCGGCCACTCCCAGCCACAGGCCCCCAAACAAAATCAACGGCGCTGTTCCCTGGAAAACAAAACACGCCTGCCAACTTTTTGATGGAGTTTGCAGGAGCCACTTGGTACTATCAAACCAGCCCGACTTGGCACTGGTGTCACCTTGGGTCTGGGAAACATCCTGCGTATGGTGGATTCTTAGGAGCCAGCCGGCCACTCCTAGCCACAGGCCCCCAGACAAAAACCTAGGCCTATTTCTCTGGCAAACAAAAGTAAGCTGCCCCGCTTCTGGATGGCAGATTGCAGGAGACACTTGGTACTATCAAACCAGCCCAACTTGGCACTGGTGCCACCTTGGATCTGGGAACCATGCTGTGTATCGTGGATATTCAGGGGCCAGCCGGCCACTCTCAGCCATATGTCCCCAAACAGAAACCTCGGCCCGTTTCTCTGGCAAACAAAACTCAACTGCCCCTCTTCTGGATGGCAAATTGCAGGATGAACTTGATACTAAAACCGCAGGCCGACTTGGTAGTGGTGACACCTTGGACCTGGGAACCATCATGCGTATCGAGCATTTTAAGGAGCCAGCCGGCCACTCCCAGCAATATGCCCCCAAAAACAATCCACGGAATTTTTCTCTGGCAAACAAAAATCAGCTGCCCCGCTTCTGGATGGCAGATTGCAGGAGCCACTTTGCACCATCAAACCAGCCCGACTTGGCACTGGTGCCACCTTGCATCTGGGAACCATGCTGCCTAGCGTGGATTTTCAGGAGCCAGCCGGCCACTCTCAGCCATAGGCCCCCAAACAAAACCCACGGCCCGTTTCCCTGGCAAACAAAATTAAGCTGCCCCGCTTCTGGATGGCAGATTGCAGGACGCACTTGGTAGTATCAAACCAGCCCGACTTGGCACTGGTGCCACCTTGGGTCTGGGAACCATCCTGCGTATCGTGGATTCTAAGGAGCCAGCCGGCCACTCCCAGCCACAGGCCCCCAAACACACACAACGGCGCTTTTCCCTGGAAAACAAAACTCGCCTGACAACTTTTTGATGGCAGATTGCAGGAGCCACTTGGTACTATCAAATCAGCCCAACTTGGCACTGGTGCCACCATGGGTCTGGTCACCATCCTGCCTATCGTAGCTTTTCAGGAGCCAGCCGGTCACTCCCAGCCATAGGTCCCCAGTCACAAACCTCGGCCCGTTTCCCTGGCAAACAAAAGTAAGCTGCCCCGCTTCTGGATGGCAGATTGCAGGAGCCACTTGGTACTATCAAACCAGCCCAACTTGGCACTGGTGCCACCTCTGGTCTGGGAACCATGCTGCGTAACACAGATTCTAAGGCGCCAGTCGGCCACTCCCAGCCACAAGCCCCCAAACACAAACAACGGCGCTATTCTCTGGCAAACAAAACTCCACTGCCCCGCTTCTGGATGGCAAATTGCAGGACGCACTTGGTACTATAAAAACAGCCCGACTTGGCACTGGTGCCACCTTGGGTCTGGGAACCATCCTGCGTATCGATCTTTTTAATGAGACAGCCGGCCACTCCCAGCCATATGCCCCCAAACACAACCCACGGCCCTTTTCTCTGGCAAACAAAACTCAACTGCACCGCTTCTGGATGGCAGATTGCAGGAGCCACTTGGTACTATCAAACCAGCCCGACTTGGCACTGGTGCCACCTTGGGTCTGGGAACCATCCTGCGTATCGTGGATTCTAAGGAGCCAGCCGGCCACTCCCAGCCACAGGCCCCCAAACAAAATCAACGGCGCTGTTCGCTGGAAAACAAAACACGCCTGCCAACTTTTTGATGGAGTTTGCAGGAGCCACTTGGTACTATCAAACCAGCCCGACTTGGCACTGGTGCCACCTTGGGTCTGGGAAACATCCTGCGTATCGTGGATTCTTAGGAGCCAGCCGGCCACTCCTAGCCACAGGCCCCCAGAAAAAAACCTAGGCCTATTTCTATGGCAAACAAAAGTAAGCTGCCCCGCTTCTGGATGGCAGATTGCAGGAGACACTTGGTACTATCAAACCAGCCCAACTTGGCACTGGTGCCACCATGGGTCTGGTCACCATCCTGCCTATCGTAGCTTTTCAGGAGCCAGCCGGTCACTCCCAGCCATAGGTCCCCAGTCACAAACCTCGGCCCGTTTCCCTGGCAAACAAAAGTAAGCTGCCCCGCTTCTGGATGGCAGATTGCAGGAGCCACTTGGTACTATCAAACCAGCCCAACTTGGCACTGGTGCCACCTCTTGTCTGGGAACCATGCTGCGTAACACAGATTCTAAGGCGCCAGTCGGCCACTCCCAGCCACAAGCTCCCAAACACAAACAACGGCGCTATTCTCTGGCAAACAAAACTCCACTGCCCCTCTTCTGGATGGCAAATTGCAGGACGCACTTGGTACTATAAAAACAGCCCGACTTGGCACTGGTGCCACCTTGGGTCTGGGAACCATCCTGCGTATCGATCTTTTTAATGAGACAGCCGGCCACTCCCAGCCATATGCCCCCAAACACAACCCACGGCCCTTTTCTCTGGCAAACAAAACTCAACTGCACCGCTTCTGGATGGCAGATTGCAGGAGCCACTTGGTACTATCAAACCAGCCCGACTTGGCACTGGTGCCACCTTGGCTCTGGGAACCATCCAGCCTATCGTGGATTTTAAGGAGCCAGCCGGCTACTCCCAGCCACAGGCCCCCAACAAAAACCACGGCCCTTTTTTCTGGCAAACAAAACTTAGCTGCCTCACTTCTGGATGGCAGATTGCAGGAGCCACTTGGTGTAATCAAACCAGCCCGACTTGGCACTGGTGCCACCTTGGGTCTGGGAACCATCCTGCGTATCGTGGATTCTAAGGAGCCAGCCGGCCACTCCCAGCCACAGGTCCCCAAACAAAATCAACGGCGCTGTTCCCTGGAAAACAAAACACGCCTGCCAACATTTTGATGGAGTTTGCAGGAGCCACTTGGTACTATCAAACCAGCCCGACTTGGCACTGGTGCCACCTTGGGTCTGGGAAACATCCTGCGTATCGTGGATTCTAAGGAGCCAGCCGGCCACTCCTAGCCACAGGCCCCCAGACAAAAACCTAGGCCTATTTCTCTGGCAAACAAAAGTAAGCTGCCCCGCTTCTGGATGGCAGATTGCAGGAGACACTTGGGACTATCAAACCAGCCCAACTTGGCACTGGTGCCACCTTGGATCTGGGAACCATGCTGTGTATCGTGGATATTCAGGGGCCACCCGGCCACTCTCAGCCATATGTCCCCAAACAGAAACCTCGGCCCGTTTCTCTGGCAAACGAAACTCAACTGCCCCTCTTCTGGATGGCAAATTGCAGGATGAACTTGATACTAAAACCGCAGGCCGACTTGGTAGTGGTGACACCTTGGGCCTGGGAACCATCATGCGTATCGAGCATTTTAAGGAGCCAGCCGGCCACTCCCAGCAATATGCCCCCAAAAACAATCCACGGAATTTTTCTCTGGCAAACAAAAATCAGCTGCCCCGCTTCTGGATGGCAGATTGCAGGAGCCACTTTGCACCATCAAACCAGCCCGACTTGGCACTGGTGCCACCTTGCATCTGGGAACCATGCTGCCTAGCGTGGATTTTCAGGAGCCAGCCGGCCACTCTCAGCCATAGGCCCCCATACAAAACCCACGGCCCGTTTCCCTGGCAAACAAAATTAAGCTGCCCCGCTTCTGGATGGCAGATTGCAGGACGCACTTGGTAGTATCAAACCAGCCCGACTTGGCACTGGTGCCACCTTGGGTCTGGGAACCATGCTGCGTATCATGGATTTTCAGGAGCCAGCCGTCCACTGCCAGCCACAGGCCCCGAAACACAAACAACAGCCTTTTTCTCTGGCAAACAAAATTCAGCTGCCCCGCTTCTGGATGGCAGATTGCAGGAACCACTTGGTACTAACAACCCAGCCCGACTTGGCACTGGTGCCACCTTGGGTCTGGGAACCATCCTGCGTATCGTGGATTCTAAGGAGCCAGCTGGCCACTCCCAGCCACAGGCCCCCAAACACACACAACGGTGCTTTTCCCTGGAAAACAAAACTCGCCTGCCAAACATTTGATGGCAGATTGCAGGAGCCACTTTGCACCATCAAACCAGCCCAACTTGGCACTGGTGCCACCTCTGGTCTGGGAACCATCCTGCGTATCGTGGGTTCTAAGGAGCCAGCTGGCCACTCCCAGCCACAGGCCCCCAAACACAAACAACGGCGCTTTTCCCTGGAAAACAAAACTCGCCTGCCAACATTTTGATGGCAGATTGCCGGAGCCACTTGGTACTATCAAACCAGCCCAACTTGGCACTGGTGCCACCATGGGTCTGGTCACCATCCTGCCTATCATAGCTTTTCAGGAGCCAGTCGGTCACTCCCAGCCATAGGCCCCCAGACACAAACCTCGGCCCGTTTCCCTGGCAAACAAAAGTAAGCTGCCCCGCTTCTGCATGGCAGATTGCAGGAGCTATTTAGTACTATCAAACCAGCCCGACTTGGCACTGGTGACACCTCTGGTCTGGGAACCATCCTGCCTATCGTGGATTTTCAGGGGCCAGCCGGCCACTCTCAGCCATATGCCCCCAAAAACAAACCACGGCCCTTTTCTCTGGCAAACAAAACTCAACTGCCCCTCTTCTGGATGGCAAATTTTAGGACGCACTTTGTACTACGAAAACCGCCCGACGTGGCACTGGTGCCACCTTGTATCAGGGAACCATCCTGCATATCGAGCTTTTTAAGGGGCCAGCCGGCCACGCCCAGCCATATACCCCCAAAAACAAACCACGGACCATTTCTCATGGAAACAAAAATCCGCTGCCCCGCGTCTGGATGGCAGATTGCAGGAGCCACTTTGCACCATCAAACCAGCCCGACTTGGCACTGGTGCCACCTTGGGTCTGGGAACCATGCTGCGTATCGTGGATTCTAAGGAGCCAGCCGGCCACTCCCAGCCACAGGCCCCCAAACACAAACAACGGCGCTTTTCCCTGGAAAACAAAACTCGCCTGCCAGCTTTTTGATGGCAGATTGCAGGAGCCACTTGGTACTATCAAATCATCCCAACTTGGCACTGGTGCCACTATGGGTCTGGGAACCATCCTGCCTATTGTAGCATTTCAGGAGCCAGCCGGTCACTCCCAGCCATAGTCCCCCAGACACAAACCTCGGACCGTTTCCCTGGCAAACAAAATTTTGCTGCCCCGATTCTGGATGGCAGATTGCAGGAGCCACATGGTAGTGTCAAACCAGCCCGACTTGGCACTGGTGCCACCTTGGGTCTGGGAACCATCCTGCGTATCGTGGATTCTAAGCAGCCACCCGGCCACTCTGAGCCACAGGCGCCCAAACACAAACAACGGCGCTTTTCCCTGGAAAACAAAACTCGCCTGCCAACATTTTGATGGCAGATTGCAGGAGCCACTTGGTACTATCAAACCAGCCCAACTTGGCACTGGTGCCACCATGGGTCTGGTCACCATCCTGCCTATCGTAGCTTTTCAGGAGCCAGCCGGTCACTCCCAGCCATAGACCCCCAGACACAAACCTCGGCCCGTTTCCCTGGAAAACAAAAGTAAGCTGCCCCGATTCTGGATGGCAGATTGCAGGAGCCACTTGGTACTATCAAATCAGCCCAACTTGGCACTGGTGCCACCATGGGTCTGGTAAACATCCTGCCTATCGTAGCTTTTCAGGAGCCAGCCGGTCACTCCCTGCCATAGGCCCCCAGACACAAACCTCGGCCCGTTTCTCTGGCAAACAAAAGTAAACTGCCCCGCTTTTGGATGGCAGATTGCAGGATGCATTTGGTACTATCAAACCTGCCCGACTTGGCCCTCGTGCCACCTTGGCTCTGGGAACCATGCTGCGTAACGTAGATTCTACGAGGACAGGCGGCCACTACCAGCCACAGGCCTCTAAACAAAAACAACGGCGCTTTTCCCTGGAAAACAAAACTCGCCTGCCAAATTTTTGATGGCAGATTGCAGGAGCCACTTGGTACTATCAAACCAGCCCAACTTGGTACTGGTGCCACCATGGGTCTGGTAACCATCCTGCCTATCGTAGCTTTTCAGGAGCCAGCCGGTCACTCCCAGCCATAGGCCCCCAGACAAATATCTCGGCCCGTTTCCCTGGCAAACAAAAGTAAGCTGCCCCGCTTCTGGATGGCAGATTACAGCAGCCACATGGTACTATCAAACCAGGCCAACATGGCACTGGTGCCACCTTGGCTCTGGGAACCATCCTGCCTATCGTGGATTCTAAGGAGCCAGCCGGCCACTCCCAGCCACAGGCCCCCAAACACAAACAACGGCGCTTTTCCCTGGAAAACAAAACTCTCCTGCCAACTTTTTGATGGCAGATTGCAGGAGCCACTTGGTTTTATCAAATCAGCCCAACTTGGCACTGGTGCCACCATGGGTCTGGTCACCATCCTGCCTATCGTAGCTTTTCAAGAGCCAGCCGGTCACTCGCAGCCATAGGCCCCCAGACAAAAAGCTTGGCCCGTTTCCCTGGCAAACAAAAGTAAGCTACCCCGCTTCTGGATGGCAGATTGCAGGAGCCACTTTGCACCATCAAACTAGCCCGTCTTGGCACTGGTGCCACCTCTGGTCTGGGAACCATCCTGCGTATCGTGGATTTTAAGGAGCCAGTTGGCCACTCCCAGCCATACGCCTCCAAACACAAACAACGGTCCGTTTCCCTGGCAAAGAAAAGTAAGCTGCCCCGCTTCTGGATGTCAGATTGCAGGAACCACTTGTTGCCAAGTTGGGGTGGTTTGATAGTACCAAGTGGCTCCTGCAATCTTCCATCAAAAAGTTGGCAAGCAAGTTTTGTTTTCCAGGGAAAAGCGCCGTTGTTTGTGTTTAGGGGCCTGTGGCTGGGAGTGGCCAGCTGTCTCCTTAGAATCCACGATACGCAGGATGGGTCCCAGACCAGAGGTGGCACCAGTGCCAAGTCGGGCTGGTTTGATGGTGCAAAGTGACTCCTGCAATCTGCCATCCAGAAGCGGGGTAGCTTACTTTTGTTTGCCAGGGAAACGGGCAGAGCTTTGTGTCTGGGGGCCTATGGCTGGGAGTGACCGGCTGGCTCCTGAAAAGCTACGATAGGCAGGATGGTGACCAGACCCATGGTGGCACCAGTGCCAAGTTGGGCTGGTTTGATAGTACCAAGTGGCTCCTGCAATCTGCCATGAAAAAGTTGGCAGGTGAGTTTTGTTTTCCAGGGAAAAGCGCCGTTGTTTGTGTTTGGGGGCCTGTGGCTGGGAGTGGCCAGCTGGCTCCTTAGAATCCACGATACGCAGGATGGTTCCCAGACCAGAGGTGGCACCAGTGCCAAGTCGGGCTGGTTTGATGGTACAAAGTGGCTCCTGCAATCTGCCATCCAGACGGGGGGCAGCGGATTTTTGTTTGCTGGAGAAAAGTTCCGTGGTTTTTTTTTGGGGGTATATGGCTGGACGTGGCCGGCTGGCTCCTTAAAAGATCGATACGCAGGATTGTTCCCTGACCCAAGGTGGCATCAGTGCCAAGTCGGGCTGTTTTCGTAGTACCAAGTGCGTCCTGCAATTTGCCATCCAGAAGAGGGGCAGTTGAGTTTTGTTTGCCAGAGAAAAGGGCCGTGGTATATGTTTGGGGGCATATGGTTGAGAGTGGCCGGCTGGCCCCTGAAAATCCACGATAGGCAGGATGGTTCCCAGAACCAAGGTGGCACCAGTGCCATGTTGGCCTGGTTTGATAGTACCATGTGGCTCCTGCAATCTGCCATCCAGAAGCGGGACAGCTTACCTTTGTTTCCCAGGGAAACGGGCCGAGGTATTTGTCTGGGGGCCTATGGCTGGGAGTGACCGGCTGGCTACTGAAAAGCTACGATAGGCAGGATGGTTACCAGACTCATGGTGGCACCAGTGCCAAGTCGGGCTGGTTTGATAATACTAAATAGCTCCTGAAATCTGCCATTCAGACGCGGGGCAGCGGATTTTTGTTTGCTGGAGAAAAGTTCCGTGGTTTTTTTTTGGGTGTATATGGCTGGACGTGGCCGGCTGGCTCCTTAAAAAGATCGATACGCAGGATTGTTCCCTGACCCAAGGTGGCATCACGGCCAAGTCGGGCTGTTTTCGTAGTACCAAGTGCGTCCTGCAATTTGCCATCCAGAAGAGGGGCAGTTGAGTTTTGTTTGCCAGAGCAAAGGGCCGTGGTATGTGTTTGGGGGCATATGGCTGAGAGTGGCCGGCTGGCCCCTGAAAATCCACGATAGGCAGGATGGTTCCCAGAGCCAAGGTAGCACCAGTGCCATGTTGGCCTGGTTTGATAGTACCATGTGGCTCCTGCAATCTGCCATCCAGAAGCGGGGCAGCTTACTTTTGTTTGCCAGGGAAACGGGCCGAGATATTTGTCTGGGGGCCTATGGCTGGGAGTGACCGGCTGGCTCCTGAAAAGCTACGATAGGCAGGATGGTGACCAGACCGAAAGTGGAACCAGTACCAAGTTGGGCTGGTTTGATAGTACCAAGTGGCTCCTGCAATCTGCCATCAAAAATTTGGCAGGCGAGTTTTGTTTTCCAGGGAAAAGCGCCGTTGTTTAGAGGCCTGTGGCTGGGAGTGGCCGCCTGTCCTCGTAGAATCTACGTTACGCAGCATGGTTCCCAGAGCCAAGGTGGCACCATGGCCAAGTCGGGCAGGTTTGATAGTACCAAATGCATCCTGCAATCTGCCATCCAAAAGCGGGGTAATTTACTTTTGTTTGCCAGGGAAACGGGCCGAGGTTTGTGTCTGGGGGCCTATGGCAGGGAGTGACCGTCTGGCTACTGAAAAGCTACGATAGGCAGGATGTTTACCAGACCCATGGTGGCACCAGTGCCAAGTTGGGCTGATTTGATAGTACCAAGTGGCTCCTGCAATCTGCCATCCAGAATCGGGGCAGCTTACTTTTGTTTTCCAGGGAAACGGGCCGAGGTTTGTGTCTGGGGGTCTATGGCTGGGAGTGACCGGCTGGCTCCTGAAAAGCTACGATAGGCAGGATGGTGACCAGACCCATGGTGGCACCAGTGCCAAGTTGGGCTGGTTTGATAGCACCAAGTGGCTCCTGCAATCTGCCATCAAAATGTTGGCAGGCGATTTTTGTTTTCCAGGGAAAAGCGCCGTTGTTTGTGTTTGGGCGCCTGTGGCTCAGAGTGGCCGGGTGGCTGCTTAGAATCCACGATACGCCGGATGGTTCCCAGACCCAAGGTGGCACCAGTGCCAAGTTGGGCTGGTTTGACACTACCAAGTGGCTCCTGCAATCTGCCATCCAGAATCGGGGCAGCTTAATTTTGTTTGCCAGGGAAACGGTCCGAGGTTTGTGTCTGGGGGCCTATGGCTGGGAGTGACCGGGTGGCTCCTGAAATGCTACAATAGGCAGGATGGTTCCCAGACCCATAGTGGCACCAGTGCCAAGTTGGGATGATTTGATAGTACCAAGTGGCTCCTGCAATCTGCCATCAAAAAGCTGGCAGGCGAGTTTTGTTTTCCAGGGAAAAGCGACGTTGTTTGTGTTTGGGGGCCTGTGGCTGGGAGTGGCCGGCTGGCTCCTTAGAATCCACGATATGCAGGATTGTTCCCAGACCCAAGGTGGCACCAGTGCCAAGTCGGGCTGGTTTGATGGTGCAAAGTGGCTCCTGCAATCTGCCATCCAGACGCGGGGCAGCGGATTTTTGTTTCCATGAGAAATGGTCCGTGGTTTGTTTTTGGGGCTATATGGCTGGGCGTGGCCGGCTGGCTCCTTAAAAAGCTCGATATGCAGGATGGTTCCCTGACACAAGGTGGCACCAGTGCCACGTCGGGCGGTTTTCGTAGTACAAACTGCGTCCCAAAATTTGCCATCCAGAAGAGGGGCAGTTGAGTTTTGTTTGCCAGAGAAAAGGGCCGTGGTTTGTTTTTGGGGGCATATGGCTGATAGTGGCCGGCTGGCCCCTGAAAATCCACGATAAGCAGGATGGTTCCCACACCAGAGGTGTCACCAGTGCCAAGTCGGGGTGGTTTGATAGTACTAAATAGCTCCTGCAATCTGCCATGCAGAAGCGGGGCAGCTTACTTTTGTTTCCCAGGGAAACGGGCCGAGGTTTGTGACTGGGGGCCTATGGCTGCGAGTGACCGGCTGGCTCCTGAAGAGCTACGATAGGCAGGATGGTGACCAGACCCATGGTGGCACCAGTGCCAAGTTGGGCTGGTTTGATAGTACCAAGTGGCTCCGGCAATCTGCCATCAAAAAGTTGGCAGGCGAGTTTTTTTTTCCAGGGAAAAGCGCCGTTGTTTGTCTTTGGGGGCCTGTGGCTGGGAGTGGCTAGCTGGCTCCTTAGAACCCACGATACGCAGGATGGTTCCCAGACCAGAGGTGGCACCAGTGCCAAGTTGGGCTGGTTTGATGGTGCAAAGTGGCTCCTGCAATCTGCCATCCAGAAGCGGGGTAGCTTACTTTTGTTTGCCAGGGAAACGGGCCGAAATATTTGATAAGGGGCCTCTGGCTGGGGGTGACTGGGTGGCACCTGAAAAGCTACGATAGGCAGGATGGTGACCAGACCCATGGTGGCACCAGTGCCAAGTTGGGCTTATTTGATAAAACCAAGTTGCTCCTGCAATCTGCCATCAAATATTTGGCAGGCGAGTTTTGTTTTCCAGGGAAAAGCACCGTTGTGTGTGTTTTGGGGCCTGTGGCTGGGAGTGACCGGCTGGCTCCTTAGAATCCACGATACGCAGGATGGTTCCCAGACCCAAGGTGGCACCAGTGCCAAGTCGGGCTGGTTTGATAGTACCAAGTGGTTCCTGCAATCTGCCATCCAGAAGCGGGGCAGCTGAATTTTGTTTGCCAGAGAAAAAGGCTGTTGTTTGTGTTTCGGGGCCTGTGGCTGGCAGTGGCCGGCTGGCTCCTGAAAATCCATGATACGCAGCATGGTTCCCAGACCCAAGGTGGCACCAGTGCCAAGTAGGGCTGGTTTCATAGTACCCAGTGGCTCCTGCAATCTCCCATCCAGAAGAGGGGCAGTTGAGTTTTGTTTTCCAGAGAAAAGGGCCGTGGTTTGTGTTTGGGGCCTATGGCTGAGAGTGACCGGCTGGCCCCTGAAAATCCACGATAGGAAGGATGGTTCCCAGATCCAAGGTGGCAGCAGTGCCATGTTGTGCTGGTGTGATAGTCCCAAGTGGCTCCTGCAATCTGCCATCCAGAAGCGGGGCAGCTGAATTTTGTTTGCCAGAGAAAAATGCTGTGGTTTGTGTTTGGGGGCCTGTGGCTGGGAGTGGCCGGCTGGCTCCTGAAAATCCATGATACGCAGCATGGTTCCCAGACCCAAGGTGGCACCAGTGCCAAGTCGGGCTGGTTTCACAGTGTCAAGTGCCTCCTGCAATCTCCCATCCAGAAGCGGGGCAGCTGAGTTTTGTTTGCCTGTTAAACGGGCCGTTGTTTTTGATTGGGGTCTGTGGCCGAGAGTGTTCGGCTGGCTCCTGACAACCCACAATACGCAGGATGTTTCCCAGACCCAAGGTGGCACCAGTGCCAAGTCGTGCTGGTTTGATAGTACCAAGTGGCTCCTGCAATCTGCCATCAAAAAGCTGGCAGTTGAGTTTTGTTTGCCAGAGTAAAGGGCCGTGGGTTGTGTTTGGGGGCATATGGCTGGGAGTGGCCGGCTGTCTCATTAAAAAGATCGATACGCAGGATGGTTCCCAGACCCAAGGTGGCACCAGTGCCAAGTAGGGCTGTTTTTATAGTACCAAGTGCGTCCTGCAATTTGCCATCCAGAAGAGGGGCAGTTGAGTTTTGTTTGCCAGAGAATAGCGCCGTTGTTTGTGTTTGGGGGCTTGTGGCTGGGAGTGTCCAACTGGCGCCTTAGAATCTGTGTTACGCAGCATGGTTCCCAGACCAGAGGTGGCACCAGTGCCAAGTTGGGCTGGTTTGATAGTACCAAGTGGCTCCTGCAATCTGCCATCCAGAAACGGGGCAGCTTACTTTTGTTTGCCAGTGAAACGGGCCGAGGTTTGTGACTTGGGACCTATGGCTGGGAGTGGCCGGCTGGCTCCTTTGAACCCACGATACGCAGGATGGTTCCCAGACCCAAGGTGGCACCAGTGCCAAGTCGGGCTGGTTTGATACTACCAAGTGCGTCCTGCAATCTGCCATCCAGAAGCGGGGCAGCTTAATTTTGTTTGCCAGGGAATCGGGCCGTGGGTTTTGTATGGGGGCCTATGGCTGAGAGTGGCCCGCTGGCTCCTGAAAATCCACGCTAGGCAGCATGGTTCCCAGATGCAAGCTGGCACCAGTGCCAAGTCGGGCTGGTTTGATGGTGCAAAGTGGCTCCTGCAATCTGCCATCCAGAAGCGGGGCAGCTGATTTTTGTTTGCCAGAGAAAAATTCCGTGGATTGTTTTTGGGGGCATATTGCTGGGAGTGGCCGGCTGGCTCCTTAAAATGCTCGATACGCATGATGGTTCCCAGGCCCAAGGTGTCACCACTACCAAGTCGGCCTGCGGTTTTAGTATCAAGTTCATCCTGCAATTTGCCATCCAGAAGAGGGGCAGTTGAGTTTTGTTTGCCAGAGAAACGGGCCGAGGTTTCTGTTTGGGGACATATGGCTGAGAGTGGCCGGGTGGCCCCTGAATATCCACGATACACGGCATGGTTCCCAGATCCAAGGTGGCACCAGTGCCAAGTTGGGCTGGTTTGATAGTACCAAGTGTCTCCTGCAATCTGCCATCCAGAAGCGGGGCAGCTTACTTTTGTTTGCCAGAGAAATAGGCCTAGGTTTTTGTCTGGGGGCCTGTGGCTAGGAGTGGCCGGCTGGCTCCTAAGAATCCACGATACGCAGGATGTTTCCCAGACCCAAGGTGGCACCAGTGCCAAGTCGGGCTGGTTTGATAGTACCAAGTGGCTCCTGCAAACTCCATCAAAATGTTGGCAGACGTGTTTTGTTTTCCAGGGAACAGCGCCGTTGATTTTGTTTGGGGGCCTGTGGCTGGGAGTGGCCGGCTGGCTCCTTAGAATCCACGATACGCAGGATGGTTCCCAGACCCAAGGTGGCACCAGTGCCAAGTCGGGCTGGTTTGATTACACCAAGTGGCTCCTGCAATCTGCCATCCAGAAGTGAGGCAGCTGAGTTTTGTTTGCCAGAAAAAAGGGCCGTGGTTTTTGTTGGGGGCCTGTGGCTGGGAGTAGCCGGCTGGCTCCTTAAAATCCACGATAGGCTGGATGGTTCCCAGACCCAAGGTGGCACCAATGCCAAGTCGGGCTGGTTTGATAGTACCAAGTGGCTCCTGCAATCTGCCATCCAGAAGCGGTGCAGTTGAGTTTTGTTTGCCAGAGAAAAGGGCCGTGGGTTGTGTTTGGGGGCATATGGCTGGGAGTGGCCGGCTGTCTCATTAAAAAGATCGATACGCAGGATGGTTCCCAGACCCAAGGTGGCACCAGTGCCAAGTAGGGCTGTTTTTATAGTACCAAGTGCGTCCTGCAATTTGCCATCCAGAAGAGGGGCAGTGGAGTTTTGTTTGCCAGAGAATAGCGCCGTTGTTTGTGTTTGGGGGCTTGTGACTGGGAGTGGCCGACTGGCGCCTTAGAATCTGTCTTACGCAGCATGGTTCCCAGACCAGAGGTGGCACCAGTGCCAAGTTGGGCTGGTTTGATAGTACCAAGTGGCTCCTGCAATCTGCCATCCAGAAGCGGGGCAGCTTACTTTTGTTTGCCAGGTAATCGGGCCGAGGTTTGTGACTGGGGACGTATGGCTGGGAGTGACCGGCTGGCTCCTGGAAAGCTACAATAGGCAGGATGGTGACCAGACCCATGGTGGCACCAGTGCCAAGTTGGGCTGGTTTGATAGTACCAAGTGGCTCCTGCAATCTGCCATCAAAAAGTTGGCAGGCGAGTTTTGTTTTCCAGGGAAAAGCGCCGTTGTTTGTATTTGGGGGCCTGTGGCTGGGAGTGGCCTGCTGGCTCCTTTGAACCCACGATACGCAGGATGGTTCCCAGAACCAAGGTGGCACCAGTGCCAAGTCGGGCTGGTTTGATACTACCAAGTGCGTCCTGCAATCTGCCATCCAGAAGCGGGGCAGCTTAATTTTGTTTGCCAGGGAAACGGGCCGTGGGTTTTGTTTGGGGGCCTATGGCTGAGAGTGGCCGGCTGGCTCCTGAAAATCCACGCTAGGCAGCATGGTTCCCAGATGCAAGGTGGCACCAGTGCCAAGTCGGGCTGGTTTGATGGTGCAAAGTGGCTCCTGCAATCTGCCATCCAGAAGCGGGGCAGCTGATTTTTGTTTGCCAGAGAAAAATTCCGTGGATTGTTTTTGGGGGCATATTGCTGGGAGTGGCCGGCTGGCTCCTTAAAATTCTCGATACGCATGATGGTTCCCAGGTCCAAGGTGTCACCACTACCAAGTCGCCCTGCGGTTTTAGTATCAAGTTCATCCTGCAATTTGCCATCCAGAAGAGGGGCAGTTGAGTTTTGTTTGCCAGAGAAACGGGCCGAGGTTTCTGTTTGGGGACATATGGCTGAGAGTGGCCGGCTGGCCCCTGAATATCCACGATACACAGCATGGTTCCCAGATCCAAGGTGGCACCAGTGCCAAGTTGGGCTGGTTTGATTGTACCAAGTGTCTCCTGCAATCTGCCATCCAGAAGCGGGGCAGCTTACTTTTGTTTGCCAGAGAAATAGGCCTAGGTTTTTGTTTGGGGGCCTGTGGCTAGGAGTGGCCGGCTGGCTCCTAAGAATCCACGATACGCAGGATGTTTCCCAGACCCAAGGTGGCACCAGTGCCAAGTCGGGCTGGTTTGATAGTACCAAGTGGCTCCTGCAAACTCCATCAAAATGTTGGCAGGCGTGTTTTGTTTTCCAGGGAACAGCGCCGTTGATTTTGTTTGGGGGCCTGTGGCTGGGAGTGGCCGGCTGGCTCCTTAGAATCCACGATACGCAGGATGGTTCCCAGACCCGAGGTGGCACCAGTGCCAAGTCGGGCTGGTTTGATTACACCAAGTGGCTCCTGCAATCTGCCATCCAGAAGTGAGGCAGCTAAGTTTTGTTTGCCAGAAAAAAGGGCCGTGGTTTTTGTTGGGGGCCTGTGGCTGGGAGTGGCCGGCTGGCTCCTTAGAATCCACCATACGCAGGATGGTTCCCAGACCCAAGGTGGCACCAGTGCCAAGTCGGGCTGGTTTGATACTCCCAAGTGGCTCCTGCAAACTGCCATCCAGAAGCGGGGCCGCTGAGTTTTGTTTGCCAGGGAAATGGGCCGTTGTTTGTGTTTGGGGGCCTGTGGCTGGGAGTGTTCGGCTGGTTCCTGAATATGTACGATACGCAGGATTGTTCCCAGACCCATGGTGGCACCAGTGCCAAGTCGGGCTGGTTTGATGGTGCAAAGTGGCTCCTGCAATCTGCCATCCAGACGCGGGGCAGCGGATTTTTGTTTCCATGAGTAATGGTCCGTGGTTTGTTTTTGGGGGTATATGGCTGGGCCTGGCCGGCTGGCTCCTTAAAAAGCTCGATATGCAGGATGGTTCCCTGACACAAGGTGGCACCAGTGCCACGTCGGGCGGTTTTCGAAGTACAAAGTGCGTCCTAAAATTTGCCATCCAGAAGAGGGGCAGTTGAGTTTTGTTTGCCAGAGAAAAGGTCCGTGGTTTGTTTTTGGGGGCATATGGCTGAGAGTGGCTGGCTGGCCCCTGAAAATCCACGATACACAGGATGGTTCCCAGATCCAAGGTGGCACCTGTGCCAAGTCGGGCTGATTTGATAGTACTAAGTAGCTCCTGCAATCTGCCATCCAGAAGCGGGGCAGCTTACTTTTGTTTGCCAGGGAAACGGGCCGAGGTTTGTGTTTGGGGGCCTATGGCTGAGAGTGACCGGCTGGCTCCTGAAAAGCTACAATAGGCAGGATGGTGACCAGACCCATGGTGGCACCAGTGCCAAGTTGGGCTGGTTTGATAGTACCAAGTGGTTCCTGCAATCTGCCATCCAGAAGCAGGGCAGCTGAGTTTTGTTTGCCAGAGAAAAGGGCCTTGGTTTGTGTTTGGGGGCATATGGCTGGGTGTGGCCAGCTGGCTCCTTAAAATGCACGATATGCAACATGGCTCCCAGACCCATAGTGGCACCAGTGCCAAGTTGGGCTGGTTTGATAGTACCAAGTGGCTCCTGCAATCTTCCATGATCACGTGGAGAAATACTTTCTGGTTTCAGCCTCATGCTCTTTCTTCTCTCCCTCAACTTCTCTATCACCTCTCATCTGGTTCACATGCGCTGTCTTCAAGGTCCACAGGCTACTTTTCACAGAATCTTCTGGCCTGATGAAGTAAGAATGATGAATAGAACAGAGCTGGGATCTATTTTCCAGTTTGGATAAAATGCATTCTGCACACAAATCCAAGGAGAACGGGCTGCCCCGATGCCCAGAAAATCTTTCACTCCTGCTAGTGTTCTACGTCAACCGCAACTTAGTCTGAAAGAAAAGCTTTTTCTCTGAGAGCATCTGAGAGGTTTGCATGAAGCACTGATATCTGACATATGCAATTTTGAATAGGAGAGGAAAAAGAAAATGGCAAGGAGTTTTTAATTTTAGTGGTTTCAATTTTAATTTCCGTGCACTTTTTCAAAACTTGTCAGCTCAAATGCCCATCAACATCTTTTAGTCATCTGTAAGTCAGTATTCATATAAAATGTGCTTCAAATCCAAAGAATTTCAAATTTGCACTCCAAGCTTCTATGCCTAGATTTATGATTTCCTACACATATTAGATGAAAGGAAGGCCTTTTTTACTGTGGGAGTGCTGGAACACTGGAACAGGTTGCCCAGAGAAGTTGTGGGTGTCCCATCCCTGAAAGTATTCAAGGTCACCTTGGACGGGGCTTGGAGCAGCAACAAAGGAGAAGCTTGATGGTAGAGAAACAAAGTCGGACTATAGAAGAAACTCGGATTGAAGTATAGGATCAAGTTTTCTCTCAGCTCTTGGGGTAAATTCAAAGTTGTACAAAATGACATTTATCTGTGCTATTCACTACTGTAACAGAAAGTTTCATGAAAACTGTACAGAAGATAGTAAATTTTAAAAGAGATAAGAATTACAGCATAAAATCCATGGGATAGGTTACAACATGAGACACTCTCTAAGAGAAAATCTCTTTGTTTCAGCACTTCATCGGGGTAAGATTTCATGAAGTGCCAAAGAAGGCGGCAAAATATCATTCGGGACATTATTTACTGGAATTCAGCCTGGCCATTAGTAGGAACTGCCTTTGAACATATCATGTAGATATACCACACACACTTTCCCTTCACTGAAAAATTACTGTTTACAACAAATAAGCAATTGACGATCAAAATTGATTGAAAGCATCTTAAACATGTCAAGTATTTCATTGTAGATGATCTGTGATCCAAATGCTTCTTCCACCTTCGAGAGGGACAGAAGAATTCTTCCATATCATGATGGTTTAAAATTGTATCAACCAATGTTTTCTGCTGAAAAGATATCATCTATTTTTTTCTATTTTTGGAAGAAAATATTCCTAGACATACAACAGGTGAGAACTAAGTAATTTTAAAGAAACAAATGAAATGAAAATATTCTGTAAATAGAATGAAATGAAAAGCTGTGTTTTAAATAGGAGCTAAATATTAAACAGAATTTTTGTACCAGGCATTTGAATTACTGCACCAGCTCTTTTGCCCATCAAGAGAGGCATTTAGCATTTCAGTCTTTTCCAAGGTGTTCATGATCTGCTATGCTGATCTCTGTGTGTGCCTAGGTGTGTGTGGAGGGGGGGGCATATGAAGGGGAGTGTGTATGTTTGCTTTACAATTGTTGTGGCAGATTCATGCCTCAGCTCCACATTTTGTTTTAAAAAGGTCACACCGAGTGGATATGAAGTTTACTATCAACAAGAGATCGATTCCCAAATCATCCATTTGACTCTCCCTTATAAATCATGTGCTTTGTTGCATATTTTATCAAATATACTTTCAAGCCAGATGGAGGAAGGAGGATGTGGGAATCCCTCCACCATCTTGCAACTTTTATGTAAGTAGGTTTTCAAGAAAATCATCATTTCTCTTTTAAATATGTCTGGAACAGGCATGATGGTAGTGTCAACCTGTTGGAGTTTTTGTTGCTGGAAGAAGTTGTACAAAAGGATTGGTTTTTACATTGACCAGTTACTGAATCAAGCGCAGGAATACATTGGAAATTTAGCTGGGGGTTCCTTTTCCCAGCAGACTACTTCTAGAACGAGCTTGTATACTGAAGCTGACTCTTTTGCTCTCTTTTTGTTTCTTTCCTATTTTCTTGGCTTCTTTGCCACTATCTAGACAATTTTGGAACTTTGTTCCCAACTAAAATGGTTTCAATAGTCTGATTGTGATCATACATTTTTACAAGGAATTTTTAAAATCTTTCCTCGAGTCCAGAAAGTCAAGGACTTAGATCTTTTTCTTCCCTTATCAATATTGCCATGAAATTGATAAATAAAGACCAACTCTTTATTTTTGTTTTTAACCCACGTAGATAATTCCCATCCATTAATCCATTTTGTGGACCAATAGCTGCCATTCTGATGGAAGCTGTCACTTCTTAACAATAGGCATTCTGTGACTATGTTGACTGCACTTTGGGTGAAGATCCTAACTGGTCTTAGATATACATAGGGAGAAATTTGCTCAGCCAGTGTCAGTCTTAAGCATGCGTATCAGAAGATCTTTCTAGAGCTGGGAATTTTCCCATGAAAGGGATTCAGTTAGGGAAGAGACACTTGTGCCAGAGTTTTACATTCTTCTTGAACACTGCTTAAGGAACTTAGATGCCATGTCCATTTGGATCTCTGTCTGCACAGAACTTTGTCATGCCAGTGCTTTGAAATGCATCTTGAAGAGAATTCACTAGCACAGAATGAAAGAGAGTGGAAGGGGTTGGTGGGGCTAACCAGGCCCAACCCCCCTGCCTAAACCAGGATACCTAGAGCCTCTTGCCCAGGATTCTATCTGGGTGTACTTTTAATGTCTTCAAAGATCCAGGCTCCACAATCTTTCTGGGCAGTCTGTGCCGTGGTTCAGTCACCCTGACAGTAAAGAAACATTTACTGATGTTCAAAGGCAATCTCCTGTATTTCAGTGTGTGCCCACTGCCTCTTGTCTTTTCCCTCAGCATCACTGAAAAGACACTGATTCCCTCCCCTTTGCACTATTGCTTCCATATGTATGTGTGATGCCATGTAGAGGTATGTCAAAAACCTCCCTGAAGCCCAGGCAGATAATATTCCCTTCATCTACCAGTCAAGTTGATTCATCAGAGGAGTTTAAAGTGATGTTCAGCATGAAATTCCCCTGAAAAATCATGCTAACTACATTATTTGGTCATCTGTCATGTGCCTGGCAAGGATTTCCAGGAAGAGCTGCTTCATCAACTTCCTGGGGATAAAAAAGAGGCTGGCTGGTTTGTACTATGGCGAGTCCTCTTAATTGCCTTTTTTGAAGATGGGTGTCATTTGCTAACATCCACCCTTTAGCTCCTCTTCTCATCTACACCTCGGCAAAACGCTTTTCCACTATGTCTGGCTAGGAAAAACTGTGCCAGCACAGAAAACATCTCCCATCGTGTTCTAGAAGTTGCACGGATGTCTGCCAAGTGTTTGGCAGGAAGAAAAGAAAAGTTGTCCAAAACAGCTTCCAATCGAATGTTCCTGTGATTGGAAAAGTCAGGAGAGTGCAAAGGTACTGTTTTCTATCAGTTGGCAAGGTGCGCACACAATCCCAGTGTTGTACAGCTTGCTTCTTCACCTTCCCGAAGCTGCCGCTCTCGCCGGCTGCCGGAGCCCAAGAAGCGGCTTCTTCGCGCAAAGACGATTGTGCCGCTCACAGTGCTCTCCTTAGCGCGGCTTCTGCCGAAAGACGCCCGGCAGCGGCTCTTACCTCCGGAGAGCATCCTACCTTCGTCTTTAGCTCCTCTTCTCACCTACACCTCGGCAAAAAGCTTTTCCACTATGTCTGGCTAGGAAAAACTGTGCCAGCACAGAAAACATCTCCCATCGTGTTCTAGAAGTTGCACGGATGTCTGCCAAGTGTTTGGCAGGAAGAAAAGAAAAGTTGTCCAAAACAGCTTCCAATCGAATGTTCCTGTGATTGGAAAAGTCAGGAGAGTGCAAAGGTACTGTTTTCTATCAGTTGGCAAGGTGCGCACACAATCCCAGTGTTGTACAGCTTGCTTCTTCACCTTCCCGAAGCTGCCGCTCTCGCCGGCTGCCGGAGCCCAAGAAGCGGCTTCTTCGCGCAAAGACGATTGTGCCGCTCACAGTGCTCTCCTTAGCGCGGCTTCTGCCGAAAGACGCCCGGCAGCGGCTCTTACCTCCGGAGAGCATCCTACCTTCGTCTTTCGCGTCTTTTGTAGTCTACATCTTAGCAAAACGCTTCTCCACTATGTCTGGCTAGGAAAAACTGTGCCAGCACAGAAAACATCTCCCATCGTGTTCTAGAAGTTGCACGGATGTCTGCCAAGTGTTTGGCAGGAAGAAAAGAAAAGTTGTCCAAAACAGCTTCCAATCGAATGTTCCTGTGATTGGAAAAGTCAGGAGAGTGCAAAGGTACTGTTTTCTATCAGTTGGCAAGGTGCGCACACAATCCCAGTGTTGTACAGCTTGCTTCTTCACCTTCCCGAAGCTGCCGCTCTCGCCGGCTGCCGGAGCCCAAGAAGCGGCTTCTTCGCGCAAAGACGATTGTGCCGCTCACAGTGCTCTCCTTAGCGCGGCTTCTGCCGAAAGACGCCCGGCAGCGGCTCTTACCTCCGGAGAGCATCCTACCTTCGTCTTTAGCTCCTCTTCTCACCTACACCTCGGCAAAAAGCTTTTCCACTATGTCTGGCTAGGAAAAACTGTGCCAGCACAGAAAACATCTCCCATCGTGTTCTAGAAGTTGCACGGATGTCTGCCAAGTGTTTGGCAGGAAGAAAAGAAAAGTTGTCCAAAACAGCTTCCAATCGAATGTTCCTGTGATTGGAAAAGTCAGGAGAGTGCAAAGGTACTGTTTTCTATCAGTTGGCAAGGTGCGCACACAATCCCAGTGTTGTACAGCTTGCTTCTTCACCTTCCCGAAGCTGCCGCTCTCGCCGGCTGCCGGAGCCCAAGAAGCGGCTTCTTCGCGCAAAGACGATTGTGCCGCTCACAGTGCTCTCCTTAGCGCGGCTTCTGCCGAAAGACGCCCGGCAGCGGCTCTTACCTCCGGAGAGCATCCTACCTTCGTCTTTAGCTCCTCTTCTCACCTACACCTCGGCAAAAAGCTTTTCCACTATGTCTGGCTAGGAAAAACTGTGCCAGCACAGAAAACATCTCCCATCGTGTTCTAGAAGTTGCACGGATGTCTGCCAAGTGTTTGGCAGGAAGAAAAGAAAAGTTGTCCAAAACAGCTTCCAATCGAATGTTCCTGTGATTGGAAAAGTCAGGAGAGTGCAAAGGTACTGTTTTCTATCAGTTGGCAAGGTGCGCACACAATCCCAGTGTTGTACAGCTTGCTTCTTCACCTTCCCGAAGCTGCCGCTCTCGCCGGCTGCCGGAGCCCAAGAAGCGGCTTCTTCGCGCAAAGACGATTGTGCCGCTCACAGTGCTCTCCTTAGCGCAGCTTCTGCCGAAAGACGCCCGGCAGCGGCTCTTACCTCCGGAGAGCATCCTACCTTCGTCTTTCGCGTCTTTTGTAGTCTACATCTTAGCAAAACGCTTCTCCACTATGTCTGGCTAGGAAAAACTGTGCCAGCACAGAAAACATCTCCCATCGTGTTCTAGAAGTTGCACGGATGTCTGCCAAGTGTTTGGCAGGAAGAAAAGAAAAGTTGTCCAGAACAGCTTCCAATCGAATGTTCCTGTGATTGGAAAAGTCAGGAGAGTGCAAAGGTACTGTTTTCTATCAGTTGGCAAGGTGCGCACACAATCCCAGTGTTGTACAGCTTGCTTCTTCACCTTCCCGAAGCTGCCGCTCTCGCCGGCTGCCGGAGCCCAAGAAGCGGCTTCTTCGCGCAAAGACGATTGTGCCGCTCACAGTGCTCTCCTTAGCGCGGCTTCTGCTGAAAGACGCCCGACAGCGGCTCTTACCTCCGGAGAGCATCCTACCTTCGTCTTTCGCGTCTTATGTAGTCTACACCTCGGCAAAAAGCTTTTCCACTATGTCTGGCTAGGAAAAACTGTGCCAGCACAGAAAACATCTCCCATCGTGTTCTAGAAGTTGCACGGATGTCTGCCAAGTGTTTGGCAGGAAGAAAAGAAAAGTTGTCCAAAACAGCTTCCAATCGAATGTTCCTGTGATTGGAAAAGTCAGGAGAGTGCAAAGGTACTGTTTTCTATCAGTTGGCAAGGTGCGCACACAATCCCAGTGTTGTACAGCTTGCTTCTTCACCTTCCCGAAGCTGCCGCTCTCGCCGGCTGCCGGAGCCCAAGAAGCGGCTTCTTCGCGCAAAGACGATTGTGCCGCTCACAGGGCTCTCCTTAGCGCGGCTTCTGCCGAAAGACGCCCGGCAGCGGCTCTTACCTCCGGAGAGCATCCTACCTTCGTCTTTCGCGTCTTTTGTAGTCTACATCTTAGCAAAACGCTTCTCCACAATGTCTGGCTAGGAAAAACTGTGCCAGCACAGAAAACATCTCCCATCGTGTTCTAGAAGTTGCACGGATGTCTGCCAAGTGTTTGGCAGGAAGAAAAGAAAAGTTGTTCAAAACAGCTTCCAATCGAATGTTCATGTGATTGGAAAAGTCAGGAGAGTGCAAAGGTACTGTTTTCTATCAGTTGGCAAGGTGCGCACACAATCCCAGTGTTGTACAGCTTGCTTCTTCACCTTCCCGAAGCTGCCGCTCTCGCCGGCTGCCGGAGCCCAAGAAGCGGCTTCTTCGCGCAAAGACGATTGTGCCGCTCACAGTGCTCTCCTTAGCGCGGCTTCTGCCGAAAGACGCCCGGCAGCGGCTCTTACCTCCGGAGAGCATCCTACCTTCGTCTTTCGCGTCTTTTGTAGTCTACATCTTAGCAAAACGCTTTTCCACTATGTCTGGCTAGGAAAAACTGTGCCAGCACAGAAAACATCTCCCATCGTGTTCTAGAAGTTGCACGGATGTCTGCCAAGTGTTTGGCAGGAAGAAAAGAAAAGTTGTCCAAAACAGCTTCCAATCGAATGTTCCTGTGATTGGAAAAGTCAGGAGAGTGCAAAGGTACTGTTTTCTATCAGTTGGCAAGGTGCGCACACAATCCCAGTGTTGTACAGCTTGCTTCTTCACCTTCCCGAAGCTGCCGCTCTCGCCGGCTCCCGGAACCGAAGAATCGGCTTCTTCGCGCAAAGACGATTGTGCCGCTCACAGGGCTCTCCTTAGCGCGGCTTCTGCCGAAAGACGCCCGGCAGCGGCTCTTAACTCCGGAGAGCATCCTACCTTCGTCTTTCGCGTCTTATGTAGTCTACATCTTAGCAAAACGCTTTTCCACTATGTCTGGCTAGGAAAAACTGTGCCAGCCCAGAAAACATCTCCCATCGTTTTCTAGAAGTTGCAGATATGTCTGCCAAGTGTTTGGGAGGAAGAAAAGAAAAGTTGTCCAAAACAGCTTCCAATCGAATGTTCCTGTGATTGGAAGAGTCAGGAGAGTGCAAAGGTACTGTTTTCTATCAGTTGGCAAGGTGCGCACACAATCCCAGTGTTGTACAGCTTGCTTCTTCACCTTCCCGAAGCTGCCACTCTCAGGAGATAAGAGCCGCTGCCGGGCTTCTTTCGGCAGAAGCCGCGCTAAGGAGAGCACTGTGAGCGGCACAATCGTCTTTTGCGCGAAGAAGCCGCTTCTTGGGCTCCGGCAGCCGGCGAGAGCGGCAGCTTCGGGAAGGTGAAGAAGCAAGCTGTACAACACTGGGATTGTGTGCGC